>NC_133394.1:153817842-155067842 GCF_047511655.1 Castor canadensis
CGTCTGCACCCAGGCCCTGGACAGGGGTTGGGCAGGGCCCAGGCAGGGAGGAGAGAGAGTGATGCTGTTTTGAGGATGTGGAGCCCAGAGGAGGGCTGGTGGGCGTGGGGCAGAAGTTAGGGTTTGGGATTGCGTGTTTCAGGGGCTCGTGCAGCATCCCCACAGAGGGTGAAAGGAAAGGACAGATTTGGGTCCTGCCCCAGGGCAGACAGTGTGGGTGGCCCTCCCACAGCAGGCACCCAGAAAGACTGGAAACGGACAGAATGGAGCTTTTATGTTCTGACCTGGCGAGAGAGAAGGCGATTCCCCCAGAAATAAGAGGGAACCAAAATCCAAAGCTGGGAGCATGGGAGGCCCCTTGTTTAGGGCTGCAAGAAGCTGTGCAGACTGAGTCAACAGTCACCTGCTGCCTCATTTGCTCAGAGTTTGGGGTGTATGCTCACTAGGCCAGGCTTCTGCCAGGCACGGCTCAGCTGGCAGGTGCCCAATGGAGTGAGGCTGGCCTCATAGGTATTTGGGGCCTGGCAGCTCTAGGTGGTCTCTCCTCCTGGAGGCTGAGTGGAGTCTTTTTGTCTTTATTCTCTCTTCTCCTGGAACCCAGGGCCTCAGGTGCACATGCTAGGCGGCACATTTTTTTTTTTTTTGGGGGTTTGAACTCAGGGCCTACACCTTGAGCCACTCTACCAGGCCCCCCTCCCCTTTTTTTGTGGTGGGTATTTTTGAGATAGGGTGTCATGAACTGTTTTTTTGAATCATGACCCTACTGTTCTCTGCCTCCTGAATAGTTAGGATTACTGGTGTGAGCCCCTGGCGCCTGACTGTAGGCAAGCAGTTTAACACCAAATCCTATCCCGAGCAGAGATTTTTACAGGGTGGTCTTGGGACAGTACAACAGAACCGGCAGGGTGTCCCAGGCTCAGCTTGGAAGTTACACAGCACCATATCACTGTCATGGTGTCCACAGGCCAGCCCCCACTGTGAGAACCAAAAGCCACTTGTCCACGGGGGCAGCAAAGTAGGGAAGGAGGAAGCATCACGAAAGTACTGTCGATGTTGTTTCAGGATGAAGCATAGGCTGGGGGGTGGGATGGGAGAACTGGGTGAGGAGTGAGTGGGTTCAGGGCTGAGTGAGGCATTGATTTCCACCTGGGGCCAGGTTCAGTGAGAGACATAAAACTGAGCCCTGGTCATGGGGACTAGGAAAGCCCTGCTTCCACTTTGCCCCAGATTGGTACATGGGGCACCAGGGGTGTCAGCAGGATGAAACTCAAAGTGTCCTGGAGGGTCCTCCTGCCACACCTCCAAAGCAGAGTTACGAAATATAGCCAGGTGCTGGTGGCTCATGCCTGTCATCCCAAGCTACACAGGAGTCTGACTTTGGGAGGATTATGGTTCCAAGTCAACCTGGGAAATAAGTTTGTACGACCCCATCTCAGTGGAAAAAACCTGGGTGTGGTGGCCTGAGCCTGTCGTTGTAGTAATGGAGGGAAACCTAAAGTAGGAGGATCATGGTCTAAGTCTGAGCAGGGCAAAAAGACATGGATCAAGCAGTAGAGCGCCTGCCTAGCAAGTGCGCTGCCTTGAGTTCAAATCCCAGTAACACCAAAAACAGAGAAGAAAAGTTACAGAACACACGAGAAGGGTATTTTCCTGGAGGAAGAGTCAGCAATCAGTAGGGGTGAACAAGAGCGATGGAACCAAGGTGTAGAGGGACTGACCTCCATGAACCAGTCCAAGAGAAGGCAGGGTGGAGACCACACAGCGATGGCAGGATCTCTTGTAAGCTGGAGACCAAGGGGACCTCCAGAAGTGCGAAAGATGTTCACCACATTAAAAACAACACAAAAGCCACCCCAGTGAATGGGTTAAACAGTTGAGGGGAGCCTGGAGTCTGAGAGGTGGGTTTGAGATGGCCCAGCATGCTTTGCAGGGAAGTAACAGGGAATTTTGTGAGAGGTTCAGGGGAGAGACAGAGAAAGAGGAGGTGGTTCTGTTCTTGATAGGAATTTCCCAAGTTGAATGATGGGGTAAGTGGAGCTGAATACAGTGGGACATGTGAAACTACATGTAAGAATCACCTTTTTGTCAAGATCATGGAATGCCCGAGACTGATAACTTTATAAAGAGAAAAGGCCTATCTGGCTCACAGTTTTGCAGGTTCAAATCCAAGATCGGGTGGCCCTGTTGGTTTGGCCTCTGGTGAAGGTAGAGGATGGTGGCACTTCATGGAGGAGCCATGTGTAGGAGCTCCTGTTGCCAAACAGGAAGTGTGTGTGGGGTGCCCCACAGTCCCCTTCTGGGTGCATCCTCAGTGACCTATGCACCTCTCAGCAGCCCCCACTTCTCAAATCTCCCACCACCGCCCAACAGCGCCACCTTGTGGACCTAGTCTTCGGTCACAACGGGCTTGGCTGTGGGGGAGGGCACTGGTTTTCACACTCTCACTGCTGCACACAAACATTGTGGGGGCCTAAGGGGAAAGGCTGAGATCTCATGGGTGACAGCTGGACGGGCTGAAGACTCGAGGCCCAGAGGTCTATGGAGTGAAATCTTACCAGGGACAAAGGGAGCAAACAGAGTCCTGGGCTTCGCCAAGCCACCGTGAAGAGGGGAGTGAAATAGAAGACAGTTCTACGTGAAGACCAAAAAACAACCGCCTCCGAAGCTCTGCTGAAGACGTACTGGAAATGTGCTCCAAAGGAAGGAAGGAGTGGGAGGCCAGAAGTGGTGGTGGGCAGAGGCGTCGGGGAGCGTGTGGGCAGCTCCAAAAAGCGGTTGCTTTGCGAGTGCTGAGGAGCAGAGACGCTGGCAAGAGTGGGTGCTGGACAGTAATGTCTGGACGGTACCAGACTCACGCTGGACTGCGGTGAGGCTTGAGATGTGTCTGACTTGCCAGGAGCAGTGGCTCACAACTGTAATCCTAGTTACTTGGGAGGTGGACATAGGGAGACCATGGTTCCAGGTCAGCCTGGGCAAGAAAACAAACGAACACACAAAAACAAACACCACTGGGTGTGGTGGTGTGTGCCTGTAATCCCAGACATGTGGGATATACAGGTGGGAGGGTCCTGGTCTGAAGGCCCCCCTTCCATTGGGGGTGGATTAAAAAATCATTTTTTTCTACATGGGTGAGATTGTGTACACAAAGTCCATGTGTGTCAGAGAGAAAGTCACATGAGGGTCTAGGTGGCCAAGGACTCTCAGGTGTGACTCAGACCTGGGACATTTTCCTCCAGTGGGTGTTTGTTCTTTTGTGCTCTTGATATTTTTAGGCTTTTGTCTCAGCTTTGGGATGAAGGCATAATGGGCTGCTGTACTTTCTGAGACTGATCCAATTCTGTGGACTCAGCCTTATCCCGGCAGGACTCCTTCCTAGCCCTGGGCTCGACCCTCGAGGAAGCTGTGGCTGCTATGAGAAGCCTGCTTGCCCTGGGGCTGAGCTGTGGCTAGGGATGGCATGATTAATGTCAGGCAAGGCCAGACCTCAGGTGCACGGACCTAGGAACTTGCCCTGGCCCCCTCTCTAGGCCTCTGTCTCCTTATCTTTGGGGTGTTGTCAGACTTACTGTCTGTGGGAGGACTGTTAGCTGGCCCCACCAGCTGCCTCCCTGCTCCTGTAGCTGGGCACTGGTCCCAGGAGTGGGCAGCATGGCTCCAAAGTTGTCCTCTAAGCCAGGCCTGCCAGAGCTCCAGTGAGCTGAGCACCCTGGATCCAGGCCCTGTGGGATGGAGAGGATCCTGTCCCTCCCTTGGCTGCCTGTTATGAGCATGTTCCTGCTGTGTCATTGGCTGGACGCACTTGCAGGTGTGAGAAGTTGTGCCCTGGGTGGTTTCCCAGTAATAAACACTGTAGACTGGGAACCCCTGGCTCCACGTGCCACTCAGAGAGCCTGTGTCCAAGGCTTCCTCTGGAGCATCTGGAGCCTGTGTTGACATTGCCAGGTGCAGGACCCATGACAGCAGCCGCGGAGGGGCTCAGAACCTTGGGTGGTAGCTCCAGGGAGGCCAGGGCTGCACGTAGATGTGCTCCAGAGGGAGGCACATGTCAGAGCAGGGGCCTCACAGATCTGGGCTGTGGGCAGCCTCCAAAAACATGGTAAGTAAGTCACAGGTGTGCAAAAACCTAAAAGGAAGAGGAATGGCAGTGTCAGGGCTGAGGCCTAGCCTGCAGGCTTCCCAAGCACTGGCTGTACCCTGGGTCCTCAAACGCAGCTAACAAGAGCAGCCTTGTTGGATACTCCTGTGTGGGGACCCTGTTTCTGTGGCTGTTAGCTGACAGCAGATGTCAGCAGTGGAGGGGCCTTGGTGGGCGGCAGGCCCTGCCCTGCAGGGATCTGCCAGCAACCCCACTGCTCCCCTAATTTGTGTATACTGAGGACCTGGCAGAAAGTAGAGGGGCTTAAATTATGCAGCTGGTGTGTCAGATACTGGTGCACACTAAGGATCCTTAACTTGTTACTCTGGTACTTAACTTTTTTTTTTTTTTTGGTGGTATTGGGATTTGAACTCAGGGCCTTACACTTACTCTACCATTTGAGCCACACCCCAAACCTTTTTTTTTTTTTTTCCCATTTTAGGTTATTTTCCAGATAGGATCTCATGTTTTTGCCCCAGGCTGGCCTGGACTGCAATCCACTCACCTATAGCTTCCTATGTAGCTGGGATTACAGGCATGACACACTGTGCCTGGCCTGGTACTATAATTTTTGATATCCTTCTACTCATTTTCACCCCTGTCTGTCCTAGCTGGCTGGCTGACACATTCCACCCACCTTCTCCCTCCTATGCCACTTCCCACTTATTTGCCTGCCAGCCACTTTCTGACAGGCTCTGCAGATCAGTTATAAAATGAGATGTCAGTGCTGCTTTCCTCCTGAGCTGCCTTGGCCTGAGAATCTCCTCTGCCAGCTTTCACCGTTGCTGGTTCTGCCTCACTAAGCTGCTGTTGACTATCATCAGGAGTTTTGTGACTGTAGCAGAGGCATTGGGAGGTGCCCATCAGCATCTGCTGGCTGGGGGCCCCAGGAGCCCAGCATGTGGATACAAGGAGGCAGCTGAGCCTGGGGCTCTGCCAAGTTGCGGGGGCCGTGTCTGGTGGTTTTTGGGGGGCACCCAGCATGGCCTGCCGGAGGAGCCCTGGAGACACTGGACTCACCTTCTAACGCTAAACCCAGAGCAGATGTCCATGGAGCTCTCTGAAGACTGGGAAGGGGTGAGGGTCGCAGGAACTCCCATACCTGCAATGCTATCCCCAGCATGGAACACATGGACTCACAGGTCTGTCTGCACAGTGCTCGGTGGCAGCTGTTCCCACCCTGGACTGGTGCATTGGCACAGAGGGAGAGTGACACCAGAAGCCACCTGCCACCTGGGATTCATGGTCACATGGGGGAGCCAGACAAATCACTCTCCCAGTGCCAGGTAGAGGATATCACTTGGCTGCTGGTACTGTGACCCTCCAGTGGCCGAAACGATGTGGGACCTTTCCTGTCTCTTTAAGTAAAGTGACTGCAGAACAAAGAAGCCGTGGGCATTTCCAGCATCTCCAGGGCTGATTGTCACTGGGCTCCAGGGAATTCTTGGGGGAGGGGGCACATGGTGAGCAGGTATTTCTCATTAGATGAAGGTGAGGGAGAACGCAGCCTAGTAGCCATGCTGGGACCCAGGTGGGTTTTGTGCTGGTTAGTAGCAAGGTCCCGCTGTAATGACTTCACGTTTGTGGGACCTGAGGGGTGGCAGGGGACGTGGTGGGCAGAAGGTGGGGACAAGCTGGGCTCACTTTGGTTCTCAGTTTTCTGGTGACTTTTGCCTTTTTGGTAGAAAAGGCAGGTTTATCCGCCTTCTGGAGGCAGGTGCTCTCTTCCTTGGCCTAAACCTCATGTTGTGGTTGAAGGAGGTCCCTGGGCAGGTGTTCAGTCATGCAGCTGAGTCACCACAGGTGCACATGTGAAGGCCGTGCTGTAAGATCGGAAGGAAGCCGGAATTCCTGTGGCCCAGCCTTGTGGGCCGTTTGCACTGTAGCACTGCACTCTGCCCACGTGCAGTACAGAAGCACAGCGCGTACAATCGCACAAGCCATGGTGTGTGACAAGGACAGGGAGCGGCCGTCGTGCCTGTGCCATGGATGCATGTCTGGCTCCTGTGTCCTGCACTGTACTTTTGGGGTGGGCTCCTTCTCCCACAGCCGGCCCTCTTCCCAGAGCTGGTCTCCCTTTCTGTCTGCTCTACCCGCTGCCCTGGACTACATTCCAGGATGGGTGTGACATCTGTCACCTGCCCTGTGTGGGCAGAGCAGAGTGTAAATGGCTCTGGTGTATGTATTGCTCCGGAGTTCCTCACCCTGGCAGTCTGGGGTTGCTGGTGACGACAGGACACTCATGCCTATGGTGACTTGGAACATTGGGTTGCCGCAGAATTGCTGCTGGTATTTTGAGAGTCCAGGCTGATTCTGCGTGAAAATCACACGGTGGGGAACTTAATAGAAGTCATCTGGTATCACTTGGAATTTCCAAACATTCTGCAATGACCAGCAACTCATAAAAATTACTTCACCCGGCGACCTTTCACGTAGACGAACTCAGTGCGTTCAAGTTAGGAAACCCTGTTCGTCCTCTCACGGGGCTCTTGATGTCATTGAAACTGGGAGCATGGAGGGTCAGGGAAGGGTGTCTGCCCAAGGGAGCCAGAAACCCAGCATTGTTGTCTGAGAGGAAGGAAACCCCACAGGCCCCCTTCATCCCCTTGGAAGAGGACCCTGTGTGCAGAAAGCTGACTTTCCTGAGGAGGAGGCAGAGGACTGTGCCTCTCTGTGGCAGGACACTCTGATGCAAGTGACAGGGAGCCCGGCCCTGTGTGATCCGTGCCATGTGCAGACGATGGCTCAGGCTGTGCTCCGAGCCCTGTTCCAAGTCACTGTCCTCCGTCATATCTTCCACTCCCTGCTCTAGACTCCGTGCTCCTGTTAGGCCAGGGTGATAAGCACTGCACTACACAAACACGTGACTCTGTGCTCTAGGACCTCAGTCCCACTGCTAGAGTATATGGAAAGCAGGCAGGCAGTCTCCTTGTGGGTGTTTGCTCCATGTGAGCTGTCCCTCCAGTATGAGGAAGGAAGTGGTAAACTCTTCCCTGACTCAAAATAAACAGTTATGGTAAACATGTATTCATTCAACAAACATCAACTGGATAGTTCTGTGGGCCAAGCATTTAGCTTGAAACTAGGCAAAGAGCAAGACAGCAGAAGCCCGGCCTGGCTGGGGACTTTCTTGCAGGAGAAAGACAGGTTTGGGAGAGCCTTGCTGGAGCTGTGGTTTCACAGGGCAGTGTGGTCAGATGGGGCTGGGACTCATGTAACCTGACCCTGCCTTCCAGGTTCATGGCTCTCAGAAGGTCGGAATCAACACGAGTGTTCCCCAAGTGTGTCATCTGGCTCCCCAGGTCTGCAGGACACACGTGGCCTTGGTAGTCTAGACCGGGACACTGGCTTTCTTAAGATGTCCTACACAGACACAGGGCTGAAGGTGTGGGTGGAACTGGTGTGTCCCTGAGGCCCTGCAGCTGTGTGACATCCCAGGGTCACTTTTTAAGGAACACCGGCAACCCCTCTGGACCTGGCAGTGGTTTGATCCTACAGGGCCAGCAAAGGGGTGCTGGCTAAGGACCCCAAGAGACAGAGTGTCCTCCTGGCTTTTAAAAACTTTCTTTTTCCAAAAGATACCATTTAAGGTTGGGGAGTGGTCAGTGACAGAGCACTTTCCAAGCCCTGGGTTCGATTTCCAGTACCACAAAAAATTTACAGAAAGGGTCATGGGACGGTCCTTGTGGTCACAGAGCAGTTCTGATCTGGACGTGGACATGTGAACCTTAACAGGCAGGCTGGGGAGACAGGGACACAGCAAGTGGATGGTAGCCCTGTCCATAACCCCGGCATCAACTGGGACGTGAGATTTGATCAGAGGGAAACAGGGCAAAGAGTATATCAGATCCCGCTGTCCCCCTTAAAAGTGCTGTGATTACACAATTGCCTAAACATTTAAAAACTGACTTTAAAAAGCAACAGCTTAAGCTGTATAGTGCCTGCTCTACAAGTGTGGAGCTCTGAGTTCAAACTCCAGTCTCACCAAAAAAAAAAAAAAAGCAACCTTTAAACAACTTTGTCAAGGTATAATTGATATATGACAAAGTGCATTTTTTTGTGGGACTGGGATTTGAACTCAGGGCTTTGCACTTGCAAAGCAAGCATTCTATCTCTTGAGCCACACCACTAGTTCATTTTGCTCTGGTTATTTTGGAGGTGGGATCTTGGGAACAATTTGCCTGGACTGGCCTTGAACTGAGATCCTCCTAATCTCTCTCTGTCCTGTGAGGATGACAGTGACAAGTGGTGGACTGCAAACCAGGAAGACCCAGCTGGCCAGCACCCTGGTCCTGGACCTCGAGCCTCCGGAACAGTGGGAATCAATCTGTCATTGATTGCACAGGCGATGTTCCAGGAGCCCGGGCTGATGGACCCAAAGGGTGGTGTTGACATTGCTGTGGAGGTCCAGGCCTGGTGGAGCCTTGCTCACCTCAGCCAGGGGAGCTGGGCCTCTCCCTCCTGGAGGCCTCCTGCCGTCTCTCAGCAGTCTGAATGGGTTTCCTCAAGCAGTTAGCTGGGGACCCAGGAGAGGGGAGTCTCCACAGAAGCCCGTGAGCCCCAGACATCATGCAGGAAAGCTGGGAATGTGCTCATGGTTTAAGCATGACCCAGGAAGAGAGGACAGACCCGGCTGTGAATGGAAGGCAAGGCCTGAGCACATGGAGGGGTTGTGCACCTCTGCAGTAAGGACCCCCAGGACCCCGATGTACTCAATCTCACCGGCGACTCCAGGACTCACCCAGTGGCCCCAAGGTCTCTGGCCCCTTGCTTCACACTGAGAGTTGCACCATGAGCTTACCTGGCTCTGAGGCTCTCCCGCCTGGCCTGACCCATGCTACCATATCCTGGGGCGTTCAGCTTGCAGATGACCTTTGGGGGACTTGTGAGTCTGCACAATGTCTTGGCCACCTCACTAGTAAATCCCCACCCCCTGCATGTCTGCCCTGTGTCTGTGTCCATCTCCATGTCAGTGCTGTGGAGAGTCACGCAGGTGCTGTGGTGGGCCTGAACTCAGCCTAGGGGAACTTAGCGGGCTCTGGCCACATTGATCGGAGGCTCAGGCACCCTCCCTCATACTGTTCCAGTGCCAGCTGAAGGACAGGTGTTGGGGAGACCTGCTTGGACCTCCTTGAGGCTTACAAAGGTGCTCACGTGGACAAAATAGCTTGCAGGTGTGGCTAGAAAGAGGCCTCTGGTTTCACATCTGCTCTTGGAAAATAAGCAAGGTGGTTAAGCAATTTTCATGAAACATTAGGTATTTTGTCTGAATTCCCCTCTTACTAGTCTTTTAAAATCTAGAGCAAAGAACACATTGAACTTGAATTGTAGGTCTTTGCTGGCTGTTAAGTGTTTCGTCTTGTGCTCCGTGTGAGTAACAGTGGAGGGGAGCTGCAGGATTGGGTGTGGGTGAAGCGGGGAGTTTCACGATGGTCCTAGTGGCTGAGCGCTTTGCAGTCCTGCACAGAGGTGTCTCACACTAGGAGACTCGGCCGGCTTCTCCTGGCTGAGTGAAGTTGCAGTTTTAGTGGAAAGTTCCCTGGCACAGAGCATCATGTTGCCTGGCCCTACTGTCCGCAGAGCGCCTGCCCTGTGGCAATGTGTGGGCCACTGGGTCAGCTGAAGGACAGAGAACAGGGCCCACCTCCTGTCACCCGGTGGCTGTCAGTGTAGAGGCTGCTCTGACTCAAACCCTGCGATGTGGGTGTGCGTACCTGCAGGGGGCGCCCATCACAAGTGTGCAGTGTGGTGACTTCACATATGGCAGACTCCAAGTAGCCAGAGAGCCAGGCCCCGTATCCTGGGGCCATGAGCTGGCTGGGAGCGGTCGCTTTTGTTAGGAGGAGGTAATATTTTTCAGGACCTGTGTGCACTGAGCTGGAGCCATCATGGTCCTTCTCAAGTGGTCAGCTGCCTTGTGCAGAGAAGCTCAGCAACACTGGGGTTCCTAGACCTGGGACTCAGCCCAGCTGACACCACCCCTTCTTACCTTGCCATGTGAAGACGTCTTCGGGTCCAGGCATTGGAGAACGTGCAGCTGTTTGGGCATGCTCAGGTGACTGGGCTCTGCCACCTGCGGCGGGCACCCCTGGAGGCTGTGAGTGCATTGTGTTCTGGGGCAAAGTGGAAGGAAGGCTGCCGATCTGCCAACCTGAAAATGGTGAGGCTTCCATGCTTATTCGACAGGTCCCATAACCACAAGTGACTGTAACAGTGGGAGCGGGAGGAGCTGGGACGATGGAGGACTGGACAGAGGCAACTTTGCCTGCTTTAGAGATGGGGAAGGGAGCCATGAGAGCTGGACATGCAAGGAACAGATTCCTCTCAGAGCCTCCAGAAGGCCCAGCCCTGCCAACCTGGACTAGCCTAGGACCCTGTCCTCCAGACTGAGGTGGTAGCTCTTGTTGTTTTAAGCCACGAAGTTTGTAGCATTTTATTACAGCAGCTGGTGGGGACCGACACAAACCTGCCCACGCTCTTGTGTGAGCGTTCATGAAGCTCCTCTCAGGACAGTAAGTACCCAGAAGTATCCAGTCCCTGCTAGGTGGACCACATTGACGGTCCTATGATTGTCATAAAAGAGGCAACAGTGCACAGGTGTGGACAAGGCTCAGCATTGTGGAAAGTGAAAAAGGCCAGTCTCAAAATATCCCATACGCATGCCATCCTTTTTATAGAGTTAAAAACAACCAAAAATAACTCTAGGACGACATATGGCAACAGCAAGCCGTGTGGAGGAGCCTCGAGCTGGGGCCAGGTGAAGGCGCTCGGTGGAGGGCGGGTTCTACCCGCCTGTGTCCAGGTGGCTCACAGACTCATGATGCAGGTCAGGGATAACTACCGGGTCCCTGAGCCCTTTGGTGTGGTTGAAAGATTCAGGGACTTCTCAGCCCGGGAGTTTTAGGTTAGTGTTGCCCACGCATTGTGTGTAAAACAGCAAGCTTTTCAGGGAGTCCTTTTGTGCTGAAGTTGGCCAGGAGACCAGTTATGCAGGGTCCCCGTCCCAGCCATTTCATGTTGCCTTAGGACAACCTGAAAGCTCCCTCCTGAGGAACTGTGGGATCTGGACTGTAAACAAGAAGTAATTGACTGGCTGGAACCAATGAGACATCTTTGGTGGTGAGAAAGACTCAGCCTGTGGTGGTTTTAGGGGAGGCTGTAAATCTGCCTCCTTTCAAGACTGGAGCAAAGGGCGCTGTTTGCCTGTCAGTGCCCCCAGTATTGTCCAGGTGGGCACATTTATCTGCATTTTTGTGAATTCCTTAGCTGGGTATGTGACATGAGGCTCTCATTAAACCCACAGGCCAAAGCTAAGTTTCTTTACCGATGTCAGTGTAAACTCTGGGTATGAGGAGAGATGGGAGGTGGGGTTTGACAAAGAATTAAAGGAACATAGTGTTTCCTTTGGTAACTTTTCCTTTGAATTATGCTAAGAATTAGGGGAAGGAAGGAAGGATATAAATGATGCACTGTGAGCTACAAGACCTACTTGTATTAAAATCATTTTAAGCCAGGTATCATGGTACACAGATGTAATCCCAGCTACTTGAGAGGCTGAGACAGGAGGATTTTGAGTTCAAGCCCAGCCTGGGCAGCATAGCCAAGACTGTGTCTCCAAAATTTTTTCTTTATTTATTTTAATTTAATTAACTTTATTTTTGGCAGTACTGGGGTTTAAACTCAGGTATTTTTGTGTTAGAAATAAAGTCTGGGGTCTTGGGATTCCCAAACAGCAACAGAAACCCTTGAGAACTGCTCAGCAAGGCAAAAAAAAAAAAAAAAAAAAAAAAAAGTTTTACTTCTGCAGAAGGTTGCAGTGTTTAGCTGCCCTCAGCCCAGTGGACTGGTTGGGCTTGCAATCTTTGCGGTTAGCTGTTGTTTGGGATGGGAAGGGGTTGACATTTTACAGCTCAGTGAGAAAGCAATTACTCACGGTTTCAGGAATATAAGACTTAAAGGAATGAAACTTTAAGATGGCTAAGCTACTTTGACAGAGAAGACAGGTCCAAATCCTACATTTAAACACGCTGTTTGAGTGTAGGACAGGTGGCGATAAACAGCTTTTTGACCTTGCAAGGTCAAGCAACATTTCACAAAGCATGTAGGCAGCAATTCAGGGAGGGTAGCTGGCGTCTACACAGTGATTGTTGTATTATGCAGTAACTCCTTTGACAGAAAAGACCTGACTTTAGTTGATTCTCACACTTGCTAGGCAGGCACTCTGCCAATTGAGCCACTCCATCAGTCCCCAGTTTTTTTTTTTAAGAGCAAGAGTTGTAAGGTTCAGTTGGGTTGTCTTGTCAGGAGCCCTAGCTGGGCACAGTGGTTCATACTTGTAATCCCAGCTACTTGGAAGGAGATCAGAAGGATTGTGGTTTGAGGCCAGCCCAGGCAAAAAGTTCACAAGACCCCATCTCCACCAATTGCTGGGTGCAGTGGTGTGTGCCTGTCGTCCCAGCTACAGAGGGAGCACAAATAGGTGGATGGTGGTCACGGCTATATCAAAAATGCCCAACACAAAAGGGCTGGTGGAGTAGCTCAGGTGGTAAAGTGCCTGAGTGGTAGAGTGCTCAGGGCCCTGAGTTCAAACCCCAGTACTGCCATCACTGTAAATGATGAATTTATCCTGACCTGCTTCTTCCCAGACCTCCAGCCTGGCAAACATGGATAGAAGAAAAATGATGTAACATTCTTCTATTTATTTAGTATTTTTGCAGTGCTGGGAATTCAACTCAGGGCCTTTCCCCTGCTGAGCAAGCATTCTACCACTGAGCTATGTCCCCAGCCTTTTAGTCTACTTTTTTTTTTGAGAGTCCTGCCTGTTTTATATTTTTGGGTCCACTTTTGGTTGCCATTTTTGTTTCTCAGATGGAATTTACTTAGTAATTGGATTGTTTTCTCTTTTTCTTTTGGCGGTGGTGCTAGAGTGTTTTGAACTCAGGAACTCACCCATTCGAGCCACGCTCCCAGCCTTTTTTTTGCTTTTGTTATTTTTTGGAATAGAGTCTTGAGTTTTTGCCTGGGCTGGCCTGGGATTACAGATGTGTACCATCAAGTCTGGCTTATTCTCTCTTCAACAAAATTAGAGATAAGGGCAAAATAGTTTCTACCGGGTAGCGAGGCGGTGGGGGAAGAGGGAGGGGGCGGAGTGGGTGGTAAGGGAGGGGGTGGGGGCAAGGGGGAGAAATGACCCAAGCATTGCATGCACATACGAATAAATAAAATAAAATAAAATAAAAAAGTCTGGCTTATTGGTTGAGATGGGGTCTTGCTAATTATTTTTTGCCTGGGCTAGCCTTGAACATTAATCTTCTTACCTGTGCCTCTTAACTGAGAGTACGGGTGTGCACCACCTCCAAACAAAATTAACCATTTTAAAGTGAGCAATTCCATGGCATTTAATGTGTTCTCAACATTGTGCAGCCACCACTTCTGTCTGGCTCCAGTACAGTTTCATCACCCCAAAAGGAAACCCCACACTCGTTAAGCAGCCAGTCCATCCCCTCTCCCTGGCCCCTAGTCGCTGGGGAGCAGATTTGAGTGCATACCCAGAGACTGGAGCGGTGACTCACACATCCCAACGCCCAGCATGGAGGTGAGCAGGAGTTGCGCTGTGACCTTGGCCAGGTCCTGTTTGTGCCTCAGTTTCCTTCCTATCCCTTCAGGCTGATTGCAGCCTTCCTGACCCAACGCAGGTGCCTGGGGAGCCCAGCAAAGTACAGAGTACTTGCTGTGACTTCCAGGAACGTGAGGTGACACGATTAGAAAATACAACGTTGACTCTGAAGGAAAACACGCTATTTCTCTTTTTCTTTGTTTTTTTTTTTTGGTGGAACTGGGGTTTGAACTTGGAGCTTCACGCTTGCAAAGCAGGAGCTCTACTGCTTGAGCCACACCTCCAGTCCATTTTCTCTGATTATTTTGGAGATGGGATCTCAAAAACTATTTGTCTAGGCCGGCCTCAAATCTCGATCCTCCCGACCTCAGCCTTCCAAGTAGCTAGGACTACAGGTGTGAGCCACCAGTGTCTGGCTCACTCGCTGTTTCCTAGTAAACTAGTTGAGGTCGTGGTACACCTGAGAATTGTCATGGGCGGTCTGTTGCTTCCACTAAGAAACAGATAAACCGAGTAAAGCTGCAGCCCCTCTTACTAGAGGAGACACTGACAGCGTCTGAATCTTGAGCTCATCCTGAGAGCTGAGGTCACGGAGCAGGACCTGAAATTCCCCACCCTAGTCCCCTGTCCCCATAAATATGCTGGGCTTTGCCCCAGCACTCTGTCACGTTGTATGGCATGGTGCCTTCCTGTGGACACTGTCCAGTGTGTCTGGTCCCAGGAGACCAGATGGCCTGGTCCCTGTGGCAGGTGGCAGAGGTTGGAGTGATGAAGCCCAGGAGTTGCTGGCTCGAGGAGGGAGGAGCCAGTGCAGAGGGAGGTGGGCAGCCCAGGAGCTGAGAGAAGCCCCCACCGACAGCCAGTGACCAAGGAGGAACCCAGACGTGGCAGCTACGGGCTGGATTCTGCCAGCTTCCTGAAAGAGCCTGGAAGTGACTTCTCCCCAGAGATTCCCCAGAGAGGGCAGAACATGTCCTAGTGAGACCCTAAGCAGGGTGGGTTTCCCCACCCTGAAACCCTCTGCAGGATGGGGCATGTAACCCACAGAACGGTGAGCTAATAAACAGGTCATTTCAAGCTGCTAAGTTGTGGATATTGAGGGCAGCAGGTGAACTGAATTCCCCAGGAAGACCAACCCCAACAGGGCTCAGGGTCCTGGTCACCTTGGCAGAATGAGGGTGAGGAGGCAGTTGCCATAAAAGTGGGCAAGAAAAACACAGCAGAAATGGTAGATTCGTGAAATCTGGGGCTGGGTCGTGAGTGTGGAGACCCTGTGATCTTCAGGCCTGAGATAGACACCCCCTCCAAAGCCCTGGGGTGTTCCCAGAGGGATGGGCACAAAAGGTGCCTTTTCTGTCTTCTTCTCTTTGAAAGAGAAACAACTTCTACACAACCCCTTCAGTAGATGAATCTGTCAGGGCCGAAATAGAATAGGGCTGCAGCGGGGAGTGAGGAGCTCGTGTGTGATGGGTCAGAGTTACAGTTTAGGGTGCAGAAAGATGACGGTATTGGTTATAGCCACCATGTGGCTGTGCGTAGAACCAGTGAACACTTAAAATGGTTAAAATGCCAGATTTTGTTAGGTGTTTACCACCAAAAATCCCCTGAAGGATTATTGACCTAAAATGACAACCTTGAGTAGCAGTGGATGCAGGACAGCATGGCCCAAGACAGGAGACAGGAGGCTCTGACACCCCGCGTGGAGCCGCTGACACTTTAACGTGTCCCCTCCCCCCTCCACCGCCAGCAGCCACAAAGATCTGAGGAAGAAACAGGTACTGAGCCCCTGGGGAGGATGCAAACCAGCTGAGAGCAGCCAGGCCGCTGCGTGGAGGTCACTTAAGGAGGACCTTGGGTTCAGGTGAGGTCAAATGGCTGTGTGGGGTCCTGGGGTGTCTGTCTCTGAGGTCAGTCTCCCTCTATGAAATGACCCTACTCTGTGAAGCGTCACTGGTAGAAGAGAAGGGACCTAGCACGAGGACCTGTGACATGAAATTCCTCACTCTGGGAGTCCAGGACCGTGAGCAGGGAGGGCACCTGTTCATGCTGTCTTCTAACAATGTGAAAAACTTCATTATTTTATGAAATGACAATACAGGGCTGAGCATGGTAGAGCATGACTATAATCCCAGCTACTCAAGAGGAGGAGGTAGAAGAATCTCAGTCTGAGGTCAGCCCAGGCAAAGTTAGCGTGAGACCCTATTTAAGAGCAAACTAAAAAGCAAAAGGGCTGGGGTATCGCTTGAGTGGCAGAGCCCTGAGTTCAAACTCTAGTACTGCCAAAAAATAAACCCAAAAAACAAAAAAGGAATACATACTGATTGTAAAATAAATTTCAGACGGCTAGAGAGGCAAAAAGAAGCCCGCTCAGAGGAAGCCTGTGGGGATGTTTCGGTGAGGTTTTCCAGATCTTAGGTGTGATTTGCATGTGGTGTGTCCTGGATATTTCTAGAACATAAATCTGACCTGGCTGCCACCCTGCCTCCCGGCTTCTCCAGCTCCACCCGCCAGCTTCAGGAACGTGGAGTTTCTGACCTCTGCACACTCAGTGCTGCCTCTTCCTTTGCCTCTGCGTCTGTGGGCCAGAGGTGGGAGGGAGAGGACAGAGGAGGAGCAAGGTGTCTCTCTTTCCCGCTGAGTCACAGCTGCTCCTGTGTCCCTTCTGGAACCCCC
This sequence comes from Castor canadensis, assembly GCF_047511655.1. Classification (NCBI taxonomy): domain Eukaryota; kingdom Metazoa; phylum Chordata; class Mammalia; order Rodentia; family Castoridae; genus Castor; species Castor canadensis. The sequence continues at coordinate 153,834,267 of NC_133394.1, forward strand.
GAGGGAGAGTCTGGCCCCTGCCTGTCCTCCCCCTTCGCACGGCCGCCTGTGGTCCTCGGCACCTTGGTTGTTTGCTCCACTCTGCGTCCGTCATCGCATGGTCTCCTTCTCTGCCTCTTACCTGTCAGAATTCCTGCCCAGGATTTCACTGCAAGGTTCCAAGCTCCGCTCTGCCTGCAAACACCCCTTTGCCAAACAGGGCCACATTCCAGGGGCCAGTGGACATGTGTTTTGGGGGCACCCTTCAGCCCACTACGGCAACCATGGTAGGAAGGTGGGCTGGCAGAGCGAGGCAGCGCAGATGAGGTGTGAGGCCTGAGAGAGAGCCTGGGGTGTGCCCCACCTGCAGCCTCAGTGCAGAAAGGTGAGCGGGTGCTGTTTTCTCGCTGACAGCTGCTCTTCTTCAGGGCTTCTTTGTCACCTGCTTCTGGTTCCTCTGTATTCGGTGTACACCGAGGCCCAGGAAAGGCAAGGCAGTGTGTCTGTGGCTGCGTGGGGTAGGGGGAAACTCAGGCAGTGGCCAAATGCTGGCCCTGCAGCCTAGCCATGCTGGTGAGCCTGTCCTGTGTCCCTGTGTCCCCACTCTCAGAATGAGGGCCTCCAGAATCCTCTTTTTGCCTCATGACTGGTGCTTGCCATGAGGGGCAAGCAGAGCCCATGACGGTTTCTGCCCCTTTTCTCTCCTCGGATCTCCCTCCTGGGCCTGCACAGGGCTCTGACTGGGCCTTAGTGCGGGGCTGGAGGCCTCTGGACTTTGTTCAGATAAGACTTGGAACCCCCTAGGAAGGTAAGAGGGTATGAACCGGGGTTCTCACTCACTCCAGACCCTGAGGGCAGCATGCTAAGCGAGGGGCCAGGTCAGGTGGGCATGGCCTCTCGAGGTGGGGAGAGGGGTACTTTTGTGGAACATGCCTGAGTGAGCCTGGTGTGCTGGCAAACCCCTGTGATCCCAGCACAGGGGACACTGAAGCAGGAGAATCATGAGTTCGAGGATAGCCTGGGCTACATAGTGAGACCTTGTCTCAAAAAAAAAAAAAAAAAAAAAAACGTGCTAGAGTGAAAGCCAGTGGCTGCAGAGGTCGGAGTGAGCACCAGGAAAGAGAAGTGAAGAGGTTTGGGATCAGTTAGTCACGCTCAGTGCTGGCTTTGGCCTGGGATGGGAACCAGCCTATGAAGTGTTTGTGGGGGACACTGAGCAATGCGTGTTACATGAGAACCTCAGAAACCCCTGTGAGCCGGGTGCCAGTGGCACATCCCTGTAATCCTAGCTAATCCCAGGAAGCAGACATCAGGAGGATCACTGTTCAAAGCCAGCCCTGGGTAAACAGTTCATGAGACCCTATCTCCAAAAAAACCCATCACAAAAAAGGGCTGGTGCAGTGGCTCAAGGTGTAGACCCTGAGTTCAAACCCAAGTACTGCAACAAAACAAAACAAAACCCGAAAACTCCCAAAAACTCAGGACTGGTGGAGTGGCCCAAGTGGTACAGCACCTGCCTAGCAAGCATGAAGCTCCAAGTTCAAACCCGTCAGCCCAGGCAACAAAGCAAGAACCCCAGCTCGATAAAGATAAAGGGATGGGGTGCAGTTCAGTGGTAGAGTGCCTGTCCAGCAAGTTCTAGGCCCCGGGGTCCATCTTGAGCACTGCTGAAATAACAGCAGCAGAAACCCCAGAAAAACTCTGTGACACAGCCCAATTGTTGTGTCTCCTTCCCACAGAACTGCATGTGGCTCTTGAGCAAGGAGCTGGGTGGGAGGTATGGGGGGGGGGTTGGTCTCCCCTGTTGAAAGCCCAGTTTTTGTTTTGTGAGGAGAAGGGAAATCTGCTAGCTAGGGTGTCCTAGCTAGCAGGACAATGGGAGTGGAGGTCAGAGGTCAACTATTGGTGGTGGGTGGGCTGGACCCACCAGGCCAGGGTCCCTGAAGACTCAGAAGCTAGTGGAGGCTGCACAGCTGACAGGCACCACAGAGGCTGAAAGGCTGTGAGAAGAGAGGAATCCTGCAGCTGGGGGCCTGTGTCTCCTGGTCCTGCCACTTCTGCTCAGGACAGTCTGTGGGCCAAAGCCCTGTGAGACCCCAAGACTCCAGGGAGTGTTGATCAGGTCTGCTGTCCTGTCCCCAAGTTAACTGTCACAAATCAATGCTTGTCTATGCAAAACACAAACAAAATCAAGCTACCACCTTGTTCCCTACAGGAAAGTTAAATCTCCATGGTTAAATGTTGGAAAGTATGGGAGGTTTTAGGCTTCTGCCCCTATTGCCTTCTTCAGAGCTGGCACGGGCGTTGGGCTCCTGCAAGAGGGTGGCCTCTCTGCTCTTCTGGGGTGTCTAGCAGTGGGGGGCATTGCTCTGGCTCCTAGTCCCAAATTCCAGCTATGGTGAGTGGGAGATGGGTGGCGGCTGCTCTCTGCCAGGGCAATGGTGCTCTCCCGGAGCAGGGACCTGGTGAGGGTGGCCACCTTGCTCGGGTGGGTCTCCCCCTCTGTGTCCTTTCCTGCCTCCCCTCGCCCTCCCTACCGCTTCTGCCACAGTGACCTCAAGACCTTCAACTTGCCTGAATCTGTGCCTGACTGGGGCCTGGCAGCATTGGGTATGTTCCTGATCCCGCTACAGACATGATGGGTCCCTGTGGGACTGCTGACCCTTGTCACCTGTCTTGTGGAGTTCAGGCCAGCCAGGCTTCCCTAGGCAGTTTTACACATGGTTCTACAGGCTGGGTGTTTGGAAACTCTGTTTTATTGTTTTGTTCCTCTCCTTGGGCTGGGATTGGGGTGCTTATAATAACCCTGGAAAATCAGGACAGATGTCTCCACTCCGGACAATTGTGGTTCAATTCCTTCATGTCTTGAAAATCCAGATTTTAGCTTGCGGTGGTGCGTGCCTGCAATCCCAGCACGAAGGAGGTGGCAAAGGCAGGAGGGTCTCAAGTTCCAGGCCATCCTGGGCTACATAGCAAGATCCTGCCTCAAAATGGCAACAACAACAACAAAACCCAAAAAAAACATAAAGCCAAACCAGATTTCTGTTTGTCTCTTGGCAGAGTGCCGTGAAGCCTGGGCAGGTGTCTGGTGCTCCAAGTGAACGAGGCGGCTTTGGTCTGTCACCTCTGCTGAATTTAGAACCAAGTTAATTCCGTCATTCTTTTGTTCACAATTTTGATATGTTGCCCTCCTCTGGAGTCCCGGATGCTCTTGTGTCTCCCTGGCTAGGGGATGCCAACCCAGCCCTGCTCCCAAAACGCATTTGTCCTTGTCAGTGACCTCCACTGTTCTGCCAGCAGTCAGGCTCTGTCCTCTGAGGAGCCAGGGAGCTGGGCTGACCCTGGGTGGCACTGAGCACTTGTTCACTCCCGTGGCCTGGGCCTTGTGCCTGACCCATGTCAGATGACTGGACCTGCAGGGGCTGGGAGCTCTCAGACACTTTCCTGTAAGACCAGTTTCCTCTTCTTTTTAAGTGGATTCTTAAAAAAGTGGATTCAGAAAGTTCTATCAGCAGTGCAGCCTGGCTTCCCCAGAGTTTCTCAGAGGTGCTTGGGAAGGGGGCCCTGTCCATTTGTCAGTCCTGGTGGCCTCTTCCCTGAGAGAGGGCATGGTAACTGGAGGCTGTGTCCACTGCGTGTGCCTCCCTAGAAATCACTCAGTGGTGGGGTGGAGGGGGCGTATGCAGGCCACAGCCCTGGTACTTCCTTCCCTGAGGTCCCTCCTTGCGGGACAGTGGCCCTGGTGAGGCACTGTGGTGACTGCTCATCTAAAATAAAGTAGAGGTATATTTGCTTCTACACCAGTCTACACTGGCAATGAGTGAGTCACTGCAGAGATACTGACAAGTTGGGAAACCAGACGCACACACCCCATTAGGGAACAGGTTTCTAACCAACAATGGGCATGCTGAGAAAGATATCAGGAAAACAATCCCCTTCACAAGAGCCCCAAGAAGATTAAAATACCTAAGAAGAAACCTAGCCTGGGAGGCAGAAGACACCGTGGGAAGACCGCCTCTGTTCATGGATTGGCAGAATTACTATTGTGAAAATGGCTATCCTACCAAAAGCAGTGCACAGATTCAATGTAATCCCCATCAGAATTTCAATGACATTCTTCACAGACATAAAAATTATTCTAAAATTCAGATAGAAGCACAAAAGACCTGAAATAGCCAAAGCGATCCTGGGCAAAAAGAGCAATGCTGGAGGTATCACAATGCCTGACTTCGAACTATACTACACAGCTATGGTAACGAAAACAGCATGGTGCTGGCATAAAAACAGACCATAGACCAAGGGAACCGAGGGTCCAGAAAGAAACCCAAGCATCTACATCTGATTCTTGACAAAAGTGCCAAAAATATACATTGGCGAAGACAGCCTCTTTAACAAATGGTGCTGGGAAAAATGGATATCCACATGTGGAAGACTGAAACTCTCACCCTGCACAAAATCAGTCAAAACAGATCAGAGACCTTAAAGAAAGTTCTTTGAAACTACTAGAGGAAAAGAGGGAAACCTTCAAGATCTATGCATAGGGCTCCAGTACCTCAGGAAGTAATAGCAAGAGTTGACGAATGGGATCACATCAAATTAAAAAGCTTCTGCACTGGAGGAAACAATCACCAGAGTGAAGAGACAGCCCCAGGATGTGAGGAAACCTTTTCCGGATACTCATCCAGCAGAGGGTTAATATCCAGAATACATGAGGAACTCAAAAATTAAACACGAGAATAGGCCACTAAATCAGCAAATGGGCAAATGAGCTTAACAGACACTTCTCAAAAGAAGAAAACAAATGACTGATAGTTACATGAAAGGACAGTCAGCATCTTCAGCCATCAAGGAAATAGGAATCCAAGGACGCTGAAATTCCATCTCATCCCAGTCGCAGAGAGAAAAGGAACCTTTATACACAGCTAATGGAAATGTAAATTAGTCTAGCCACTGCGGAAATCAGTATGGAGGATCCTGAAAGCCGGATGGGGGTGTAGCTCAGTGGAAGAGTGCTTGCCTAGCATTTGTGAGGCCCTGGGTTCGAGCCCCAAAATCACACACACAAAAAACCAAAACAAAGAAAAATCAACTTACCATGTAATTTCGCTATCCCACTCCTGGATATTTACCCAAAGGAATCAAGGTTGTCACAACATAGATAACCTACACACCCATGTTTATCGCAGAACTATTCATAACAGCCAAATGGAATCAGCCTAAGTGTCTGTCAATAGATGAATGAATAAAGAAAATGTAGTATATATACACAATGGAGTATTACTGAACCTTAAAAAACAATAAAGTGAGCCAGGTGCTGGTGGCTCATGCCTGTAATACTAGCTATTTGGGAGGCTGATTTCAAGAGGATTGCAGTTCGAGGCTAGCCTGGGTAAAAGCTTTTTGAGATCTCCATCTCAGTGGAAAAAAATCTGGGTGTAGTGGTACTTGTCATCCCAGCAATTTCGGGAAGTGTTAAATAGGCTAGCTGTCCATGCTAGCCTGGGTGGAAAAGCAAGACCCTATCTTTAAAATAACCAGAGCAAAAAGGGGTAGAGGTGTAGCTGAAGTAGTAGTGCGCCTGTCTTTTAAGTGTGAAGCCCTGAGTTCAAATCCCAGTACTGCCAAAAAATGAAACAAAAACCAAAGCCATGTCATTTGCAGCAAAGTGGTTGGAATGGGAGACCGTTGTGTTAAAGTAAGCCAGGCACAGAAAGACAGATATGACGTGTTTTCTCTCATTTGTGGAACCTAAGGAAAAAGGTACCGCGAAAGTCACTGCAGGGAAGAGGATGGAGATGGGAGGGTGGTAAAAGTGAGGGGAATGGGGGAGAATCTGATCAAAGTATGACATACATGTGTACAAAAATGTCAGAAGGAAACCCAGGATCTTGTACGATCAACGTGCAAAAAATACTCTGTGAAATGGTCACTTACCAAGATTTGTCAGATACTAGTGTTGCTTGATCAATTGTCTGCAATGTTTATTATAATGATAACCCAACCTCGAAGAACAGCTTAGACTTATGGTCGTAAGAAACTTAGAAAAACACGTTTAGGTTCTATCTGTACGGTGAAGTTGAATAGGCGATCGATAAAAGACTTTTAAGCGTGAAAATACATTCCCTGAGGGTAAAATTACACGGGAAGTGAGATGGAAATGAGACCCAGAGAAAGCAAGGGTCAAGTACCACCTCGGTTCTGGAGCATCACTGATGGGGCCATCAGTCAAAGCAGGGGTCATTTGGAGGTCAGCAGTGGTGGGCCAGTTTTTGTTTTTTTTCTTTCTTTTTTTTTCGGTGGCATTGGGGGTTGAACTCAGAACCTCACATTTGTGGGCAGGTGCTCTACAACTTAAGCCACTCCACCAGCCCCCGTGGGCCAGTTTTAATGCTAAAAGACAACAAAAGTGACGTCATGCTGGAAACCCAGCCTCTGCCAGTTTGTACTGTATGTCAGCATTTCAGTGCCAGTGTGGTGGGTTTTTTCTTGGTTCCCCTGAGGGGTGGGGGTTTAAAGATTGATGTCAGCAGGGGGGACAACCTCTCTCCTTAGAGGCAGACTATTGACAGTGCCCACCTGCCTCTGGGTCTGAGATGTCCTTTTGTTGGTAGGCGAGGACACCGTAAGTCCTACCATTGCTGTTCTCTGGCTTTGTGGACCTGCCTCTTCTGGAAATTCTCCCATTCTTGACCCCACACTCCCCGTCCTCTGGCCTGAGTTCTCTTGTCAGCTCTGCCTATTTTGGAGGCCTGACCACTGTAAGATGTTGCTGGCCTCTGTCCTTGTGGGATGGCCTAGTGGCCACTGCACTCAGGCTGGGGCTATTGCTGGGTGGACCAAGCAGGTGGGTTCCTGGGTGGCCCTCTGCCACCATGGGCACCTGCCCAGTGGCTCACCAGGAAGCTCTGGAACCACCGACACACAGGTATAGACCTGCCTCTAGAGGGACAGCCCTCTGCTCAGACTCCAGCACTGTCTCCCCGCTCCCACTGATGGGAGCCTGAGCCAGTGATCAAGTGCACAAAGAATACAGTTTCCATCCAAAGAGGCAGGACACAGGAAGTGACATGCATTCCGAGGACATATAACGGGGGTCTACCCAGCACAGGAGCCTGGGGAGGCTTCCCTGAGATAGAAGCAGAAATGAAAAAGCATCCAAGTACAGAAGAGATCCCAGGATGTCTAATCACAGGACTTTTGGGGAAGAGAGTGGAGGGGAAAGAAAGAGGGAAAACCGGTATTGGGGAAAACAATAACTGAGAATTTCCCAGAGCAAAGAAAAGCACGGGGCCTGCACTAAGGGTAGACCATGACTTCCATAGAGCATAAAAATAAATCCATGTGGCAACCTGGCGCCTCACACCTGTAATCCTTGCTACTTGGGAGGCTGAGATCTGGAAGATCATGGTTCGAGGCCAGCCCAAGCAAATAGTTCATGAGACTCTATCTTCAAAATAACCAAAGAAAAATGGACTGGAATTGTGGCTCAAGTGGTAGAGTTCTTGCTTTGTAAGTGCGAACTCCTGAGTTTAAACCCCAGTCCCACCAAAATAAATTAAAAAAAAAAAATCCATATGGAAACATGGTATGGTAAAACTCAGAACAGAGGGTGAAGACCAGACAGAGAACCTTCTAGAAGTGCGAAGAGCCGGCAGGTTCCTGGCAAGACCCTCCAGTGCCACAGGACCAGGAGGACAGGGCCAAGCAGGGGGAACCCTGGGGAAGGCGCAGGCCCCAATGAAGACTTCTTTTCATGAGTTTCTGCCATCTCTTCATGCTCACAGTGAGATTTACTATTGTAGGATACACGTCAGCAGGAAGAGAAGGAACTCAAGGGTAAGCCACAGAGCTGAAAGAAACAGGGTGAGTACATTAATTGACCGTTAACCACCTACGAAATTGTGCATGTCTACAAAAGAGATAAAATGAAGCTCAGGGAGACAGGATGGGCACCTTGAGTGCAAGTAATGTGTCGTTTTGTTTTGTAGTAGCTGGGTTTAAAATTAAAAGTAACAGGAGAATCTAGGGCTTTCATTTAGAGACAGGGTCTCACTGGGTAGCCCAGGCTGGCCTTGAACTCGCAGTTCTCTTGCCTCAGCCTCTGGAGTTGCTGGCTTGGATGTAGGTTATTATGTCGACATAATCCACACTAAAGTCTTTGAAACCTGAGGCATGTTTTACGTCAATGGCATGTCTTACATTGGATGTCCCCATTTCAGGGGCTCTGTGGCCCCATATGATGGTGGCTGATGCTGTGGGTAGATTTGAGCAGCAAGGGAGGGGTACAGGCTGCAGGAGCCCCTGTGCTTGGGGAGATGTGGTCTCAGCCTGTGATCAGAGGTGAGGGTAGTTTGGTCCTGTGCCCCTGGACAGGCACTGCACCATCAGAGCTCATCTTGTAGGGGAGAGTGGAGGGCTTGGTGTCTGGGGTTATTTGTAGACAGTCTTTTAATCTAAGCACATTCAGTGAGCCTATCACCCTTCATGCTTCTTTTTTTTTTTTTTTTTTTTTTTGGTGGTACTAGGGTTTAAACTTAGTGTCTCATTCTTGCTAGGCAGGTGCTCTACCACTTGAGCCACTCTTCCGGCCCCACCCTTCATTCTTGACAGTGGGCACGAGCTGGGAGGGGCCGGAACGGTAAGGAGTCCCCATCCAGTGGTGTGGTCAGGGCGATGTTTCATCCCAGGGCCTGGGGTTCCTTCCATACAGCCATCTAGGGTCACAGGACAGGCCATTTGCCCTCAAGCCTGTGGAGAGTGGGAGAGAGAGGAAGGCCCCATGGGAGGTGGCCCTGGGTGAGTGTCTCTGGCGATTTGAGCCTTATTAGCTCCATGTTTGATGCGAAGTTGTTTGAAATGAGTAGGCTTCAATATAACATCTTCCTCTGAAAGAGTTCTTGGGGGTAAGAAGAGAAAGCCCCTTCCTCAGCTTTGAAGAGCCGGGTGTTGTCCTCCCCGTGGGGTGGTGGGGAGGAGAGGCCTGGGCCTCTCGTGGATGGAGCACCTGAGCTTTGTATGGACGTCTGCACTCTGCAGTGTGAACTCTGGGCCTCACGCTTGCAAGGTACACTCATCTTCGTGGGGTTTGATTCGAGTTTTACAAGCAGTATAGAAGGATGGGGAATTACAGGAAGGTTCTGTTCTGGGAGCTCAGCCCCCTCGGTGGAGGACTGGGTTCGCTCCTCTTCTGCCCTTTTGTCTGAGAGCCTCTCCAGGTGCTGGCAGGAGACTCAGTCATCACAAGCTTCTGAGCCTGAGCTGCTGAGGATGAGCAGAGTGGGGTTGGGGTCAGAGATGTCCCCAGGACGTTTTAGACAGCTGAGCACCTGCCCAGGTGTGGGTGGAGAGGAGGCAGCAGTCCCGTGACTGACCTAGCATCTGGCATCGGGGATGGTGTAGATTAAGAGTCCTTTGCATGGTACTGGTTCTGGTCTTCTGCAATTGCACTCCACCTGCCCCGGCGCCCTTTTCTAGACTGGGCAGACTCTGAATGTGACCAGTAGCATATAACTCAGGATTTTGGCTCCTCAAAATAAGGAGCTCTTGCAGCCTGAGTGCAGAACAAGACTCACCTCCAGGGCTTGGGAACAGCAGGCTTCAGGGTCAAGACCGGCCAAGGGGACAGTGGACCAGAGCCAGGAGCTGGGGCAGATCAGGTGCAAAGTGGAGAGAGTGGTAGTGTCGGAAGGTTCAGTGTGTAGGGAGGCTGTTGGTGGGCATTTCTGTGTGCTGGCCCCTCTTGGTTTGAAGGTGGGAGAGATGGGGGTACATGCTGACGCTTATCTTACTCCACACAGAAAGCCATGTCCTGTTTTATTGGCATTGCTCTGGGATGGACTGAGCGCCTCATTGCACATTCACCACTGCATGAAAACCTGGGGGCACTGGCTTGGAACACCAGGACCTGATGGTCCTGCCAAAGAAGGAATTCAGGGGTGGACACCTAGAAGAGTTTTAACAGTTATTTGAAAAGTGAAAGCACAGAAGCAAAGCAAAATCCATCCTCAAAGGACGCTGAAGGCAGCATTGGACTGAGACTTAGGTACAGAGAACTTTTATGAGCCGTGGGACATCAGAAATGTGAATTTTACGTACGTAACTGTGGAGTCTTCTAAGGAATGGAAGGGCTTTCCCTGGGAAAGGGTGGCTACGGAGGATACAACCGTACAAGGTCCATTCGGAACCAATGGTGGCCAGTGCCTAAAACCACAGTGTTAATTTCAGCCCAGTGAGGTCTTCGCTGATCTTCAGGCAGACTGCTGCCGGCTTTCTGCAGAAGTGACCAAAACGCCACAGAGGGGCTTCTCAGAACTAAGAGAGTGGCAGAAGTGCCACGGAGCTGCTAAACCAGGATTACAGGGGCACTGACAGCTTATTGCCTGTCTCTCTCTTGTGGGTGGCTGCTGCTGGGCCCCTTGCCCAGGACTGTCTTGTGGGGATTAAAAATTGATCAATCTGTTCCCAGGTTCAGGGCAGGAGACCAAGGTGTTAACAGTGCTTAAGCCCTGGCGGAGGTTATTTTCTTCTTTACTTTTAGAATTTCTTTACTTTTTAACAATAATAATACTTAAAAACCAATGGTTTAATGTACCTGTCAGGCTGTGGTCATTGTTTAGGAAGGTCTGAGCTTGAGTGGAAGTGGAATTTCCTCCTTCACCTTTGGGTCATACAGGATGCTGTTTTTAGCAACTGCATTCCTGGGCCCTCTGTCCCTGAGGTGAGGGGTATTGTACAGGAGTCATTGATGTGGGTATGGGGGAGCCCTGAGTGTCAGCCCAGGACCTGGGGGTCTCCTGTTGGGTGTGTTGTGATTTTGCTCTACCCTGGCTTCCTATGGATGCTGGGGTGGTGTTCTAAACATGCCCAGCCCTCTTGGAGGCTGGCCACAGAGGCCTGTGTGTGTGTGTGTGGTCATTGACTAGGTGTGTTGGGTCTGGGTTGCTCATGGAGGGGCCTCAGGTGGGGTGGGTTTTTAGGGGTATAAAGTATCCTTGGTCCAGTGGGCAGTTTATTCTGCTGTCCCAAGCTCACCCCTCCTGGCCAGCCCTCATGTTTAACCCTAGGTGTTTAAAATCAGTTCTGCTCTCAAATTATTGCTGTCTGTCATTGTGGGAGGAGAGACAGAGTTGACTCTGGCCTGCCTGGCCCTGGCCAGCCCTGCCTCTCAGGCCCCACTGACTTCTCCTTCCTGCCTCATGTGCTGAAGGGGCCAGGAGGCTGCTTTGACAGGTGGCCTTTAGGCAGAAGCCTTAGAGGGAGCTGGTGAGCCTGGAGGTGGGGGACAGCCTCGAGGACAAAGGCCTGAAGGTGGGAAAGTGCCAGACTTGCTTTGGGAATAAAAGGAGGATGGGACAGGGCTGCAGGGGCCAACGCAGAGTGAGTAGAAACTTCTCATAGGTTGGGCTGCTGGCCCACATATGTGGGTGGGGCTGGGCTCCAGCGATGAGGATGACAGGGAATGACTGATAGAAGGGCCAGGCTGGTTAGGAGACAGCACGCTTTGCAGGGGTGTCTGCATGAGTATGGGAGAGATCAGCTCCTGCTTCTTAGTCAATAGTAATGCACCTTTTAAGGCAGTTCCTTTTTTTTGGGGGGGGGGGGCGCGATTATCAAGGTTTGAACTCAGGGCCTCACATTTGCTAGGCAGGTACTCTGTCACTTGAGCCACACTGTCAGCCCTTGTTTGCTTTCATTGTTTTCGGGTAGGATCTTGTACTTCTGCCCATGGACTGTGATCCTCCGACTCAAACCTGCCAAGTGGCTGAGGTTACAGGCCTGGGCCACCACACCCAGCTTCCAATTCTTGGACAGACTCACCATCATAGCCATGTTTGACAGTTGAGATCTATTCTTTGGGAGGTCCTTTGGCTCTTTTGTTCCTGTGAATAGTCTCCAGTAAACACAAATGTTTGCCATCTGGTCCTGACAACTGGCCACGGAGGCCACATGGCCTCAGTGGCCTCTTTCTCCCCCTGTGGACTGGCTGTGCTCCAGAACTGCCTACCCTCTGTCTTCTGCAGATCCCTCTAGTCACCCACTGGCCTAAACCATGGTGACCATGTACCCCACCGCCCCCACTCCTTCACTTTCCTTGAGTTCAAGGTCCTCTGCCTTCAGGTTGTTCCTGTGTGGTTGCCCAGCCCTCGACAGCCTCCTCCTGTGGACCCTGGTGGATACACAGCCACCACCAGCTGGTGGCCCTGTAGCCCAACACTGTTCTTGTTGCCAGCAGGCCCCAATCCTCATGCCTCAAGGCCTGGGGGCTGCCAGCTATTGGGATGGAGGCAGCGTTCCCAGGTGAACCTTGGCAACCAGAGTGTAGGGTGTTAGGGGACTGAGTCCTTTCCAGCTGGACCCCAGCCCTTAAAGACAGTGTCTGTTGCCGGCCTCCTTGCCCGTCCTGCCCACCTGGCCTTGGGGACAGGGGCCTGTGCTTTTAGCTGGGGCAAGAGCTGCTGTACCCCAGGGGAGTTCCAGCTGGCTGTGGTTATAGCAGACTCAAGACCTTACTGTTCTTTCTCCCACACCTGAGGAGTTCCCAAGAGGGATGCTGGCCCCACTTCTGGGCACCTGCTGACCTAGGCAGCCTGCTCCAACTGAACCCCTCCCCTGAATCCTGAGCTGGGAACTGGTCCTCGTGACTCCCTCCACTGACGTGAGGCTATGGACAGTGATGGCCTGTCGCCTCCATCCCACCAGGCGACCGCTGACCTGCTGTTTATCATTAGGATACAGCTTGCATTTTCCAAAATTTGATTTGAATGGAACCATACACACAGGGTGTGTTCTTTTTTCTGTCTGGTTTCTTTAAGGCACCCTCAGTGTTTTTGCACACTACAGCATGTGCAAAATCAGTTGTTCCTTTTCATTGCTGAGTCGTGGGCTGTGTGTGGATGTTCCATGGCTTGTTTGCCCATTCTTCTTTTTTTTTCTCTTTTTGGCAGTGCTGGGGTTTGAACCCAGGGCTTTGTGCTTGCTAGGCAGGTGTTTTATCACTTGAGCCAGGTAGAGTTGAGATAGGGTTGTACATCTTTACTCAGGCTGGCCTGGACTGTGATACTCCTATTAACTTTTAGACTGGTGGGCCTCGAAACTTGATCGTCCTGATCTCCGCCTCCCGAGTCGCTAGGGTCACTTGCCGGCATGTTTGCCATTCTTCTGTTGAGTTACGTTTGGGTTGTTTCTCGGTTTTGGCTGTTACAAATAAAACTGCTGTGACCATCTGCGTACAAGTCTGTGTGGCAAATTATTCAAATTCCAAGGAGATAGCACTTCTACAGTGTGCCTTGTCCTGGTGACTGTGATGCTGGGCATCTTTCCTTCTGTGACAGGTTGTCCATACATCTTCTTTAGTTCAGTTCAGATCTTTTGTCCCCAAATGCAGTTGTCTTCTTGTTGAGTTATGGATGTGAGTCCTCTAAACTTGTTTGGTAAGGACCTGGTCTGTGGCTTGACTTCATTGTTTTTTTAAACAGGATCAAAAACTTTCTATGGCGATAAAAATCTCATTAATTAATTTTTTCCTTCTATACTTCGTAAGTTTTTTTGTGTATGGTGAACTATTAAAGACCTGGGGTGCAGGGAATGAGGGAGAGGGAAGATGAACCTAACCAATGTACAATGTAAACATACTCAGAAATGTCACAGTGAGCTCCCCTGTACAATTAATGTATGCTAATAAAAATGCTTTGAGAAAAAAGAAATCTTTACCAAGCCCAAAGTCACTAAGAGTTTTCTGTTTTGAGTTTATTTTTTTTGTTACAATAAACAGTAAGGATCAAGGGTCTTAGTGGTTTTTGTTGTTGTTGTTGTTGTGGATATCCAGTGGTCCCAGGATTATTTGTTAAAAGGATATTTCTCTTTATCGCATTTGTCAAAAATCAATTGGCTGTGTATGTAATGTGGGTTTTCTTCTGGATTTTATTCTGTGGCATTTCCCAGGCATCATCCCTGAATGTCCCCAAACACCCTGGGTGGGCACTGACTGCGTGTTCTCACTGTTAGGGCCCCATAACCAGGCTGTGAGACTGCACATGGAGAAGAGGAAGCACTGTCTGACTGCATCTGTGCCTCTGAAGAATGTTCCAAGCCTGGGGGGGAAGCCTTTCTCTTTAGTTGCTCATTCTGGCTAGGATTACCATCTTCTCACCAGAGCCCATCAGCTGGGCTCCTTCATGGATGTGGGCTGAGGTCTGGTACAGACACTTAGCCCAGTCTGGCTCTTGGGGATCCCCCCCTTTGGCTCCATCCCAGACTGAGTAGGTGGCTCCTCAGCAGCCAGGCAGGGGGTGGGAGGTGCTGATAACACACAGCAGAAGAGCCTGTTTCACCTCTGTGCCCCAGGCAGGTGGCAGGTGGGTAGGTTACCTGCTGGAAGGCAGGACGGAATGGAACACAGGAGAGCAGAGCACAGGAGCCCCTGGGGTGTTTGGTTCTTTTTTCATTTTGTTTTGTGTTTTGAGTCAGGTTCTCACTGTATAGCCCACGCTGGCCTCCAGTTCCTGCCGTAGCCACTGAGACTACAGTACTGCCACTCCAGGCAGGGTTGTTCAGTTCTTGTCAGTTTGGCCGGGAAGTCTGGAACAGTCTTAATTATTTGCGGCATTGGTAAAGGGAGTTCGTCTTACTCTTACTTTCTGGATTTCTCTCTCTGCCTGGAGCATCTACTCTGAGCTGTGGCTCTGCAGAGCCCATTTGATTCTCTTCTGCCATATGTTGAATATCCATCTACAGTTTTTCCTCTAAGAATGCATTCAGACAGAGTACAGGCTCTGGCTGGACTATTTGCCTGTGGTCTCTGTCCTCTGAGGATGCTCACAGCCAGCGCAGGTGTTCTCTCAGGATGGCTGTTTTTAAAGAATGATGGGGTCATCCAATTGTCTCTCCCACCTGGGCTGTCAAAGATGGCCCCACCCTAGTCCAGGGCCTACACTTGGTTATTAGACAACAACTACAATATGAGAGAAGGATGTGAACAGGGCGAGTGTGAGCAACGGTGAACCTGAGCCCTGGCTCTGCCCCTGGCAACTGGAGGGGCCAGGTGGCAGCTAGGCGTGTGTGCCTAGGAACTGCTGTGCATTTTTAGGGCTCCCCTGCCCTCTCCCTGCCACCATCCCATCCCCTCACCCCCAGACCACCTTCCCCTACTGTCCCCATCTCTGAGTCGCTCACATTTAAAGCCTGATGGATCTGAGCAACGAGATGCACCGGATGGTCGAGCTTCGCCTCAGGCTGTGATGCAAGTCTCCTTTCCCGGGAACTGTGGTGGACAGTGGGCACCGTGTCCTCCTGATGGAACCACTGCAGCTCTGCATTACGTGTAATGATGGAAGTGATCCACACCTGCTCTGCATGGACTGAGGCAGGGTGTGGTGCCTGTCCTTCCTCCCAGGGGCAGGCAGAAAGGTTCAGCGACCCAATATGCCCAGATGGCACGCCACCCAGGGTCCCATGGCAGTGCTACAGCCCAGGGGAGCCGGGGGTGGCAGCCAGGATTGAGGAGAAACCTCCCTTAGGGCAAGACAGTTGTGTTAGTCAGTGTGTGTCACTATGACAATATACTCAATAAAAACATCTTCAAGAAGGAAGGATTTATTCTGGCTCACCATCTCAGAGGTTGACTGCTCCACCACTTTGGGCCTGAGGCGAGGCAGAACATCATGGTGGAGAGAATGTGGAGCACAGCTGCTGACCTCATGGCAGTTGGGAAGCTGAGAGAGAAAAAGGGACTGGGACAAGGTCGCTCCAAGGGCACGCCCCTGGGACCTACCTCCTCCAACTGGGCACCCCTCCCAGTTTCCACCAACAGTGCCATCAACTTAGGAATCCACCAATGGATTAACTCACCAATGAGGTCAGAGCCCTCACCATTCAATCATGTCCCCAAAGCCCCGGGTTTGAACACTGTGTTGGGGACCAAACCTTCAGCACATGAACTGTCAGAGACATTTCACGTTCAAACCACACCAGCAGTGCAGCTTGGGGATCATGTCCCTTCCCTGCAGGTCAGTTGTTCACTCAGGCCCTGTTTCTGCATCTCCCTGTGTGATTTGGACCCAAGTGAAACTGAATAGTTGATCCTGAGTTTGAGTTCTGGTGCAGTCGATGATTGAAGATGCCGAACCAGGAGTTAAGGGCAAAGCAAGCACAAAGTTTATTGAAGGATAGCAAAGCACCCTGATGGCTGAAGTCTAGGAGATGATATAGGATTCTGCCTGGCTTAGGTTCTCCTATTCTCCTTTGAAACTAGTTTGTGATTGGATGTCGTTTTAGTTGACTTCTCACTGAACCCAACCACCTGGCTACTCCATCCTTATTGAACTGGCCATTCCAGGATGGTCTGGTCAGCTCGTCCTGGCCTTAAGGCCCACGATTCACATTTTTTAAGTCCATTTTTCTTTATGGTGGGAGTTTGCTGTGTTGTGTTCCTTGAGGAGCCTGTTTCTCATTTCTTTTGAGTGTTTTCAGCAATGCTTCCCTGTCTTCTCATCTAGGAGAAAGACTGCTGTATTTTAGGATCTTGGTGAGAGGCCTGCTTCTCAGTCTCCTGAAATGTTTACTTGTAAGGCTGTCTTCCTGTTTTCCTTATCTAAGACAAAGTCACTGTTGCCATTTGCTCCCCTCACACTAGCTACCTCTGTTCTGCCCTGTCCACCTGCATTGATGGGAAATTTGCCAAAACAGAGGGCCCCAAAAGAGGGGTGGTGCCTGTAGGGAATCCCTTGGCTCCCCAAGAATGATTCAGGAATATGTGAGCCTGGATCCAGGGACCCGCCT
This sequence comes from Castor canadensis, assembly GCF_047511655.1. Classification (NCBI taxonomy): domain Eukaryota; kingdom Metazoa; phylum Chordata; class Mammalia; order Rodentia; family Castoridae; genus Castor; species Castor canadensis. The sequence goes on from NC_133394.1 coordinate 153,851,022, forward strand.
GTCTGTGGACTAGGCAGCTGGGCAAACTCTGGGCCTCAGGCCAGGCTGATGCTCAAGGCAAGTGTGCAGGACTTGCCTCTCACTGCACACTTCTCAGTCCCCCAAAACAACACAGGGCAAGGCAAACCCCTCCTCCTACTTGCTTGTGCTGCAGACCTGTGGAGTGGGGTGGGAGAGAGTGTTGTGAATGGCTGCTGTGATCAGTAGCACAACTTACCAGCAGAAATGTTTTCTTTCACAGATCAGAGGACCAGAAGTCAGAAATCCAAGTATCAGCAGGGCTGGCTTCTTCTGGAGGCCCTGAGGTTGAACCTGTTCCCTTCTTCCTCCAGCCTCTGGAGACCCCAAGTGTTCTTCAGCTCCTAGACACGTCACTTCAGTCTCTGCTTCCATTTTCACATGGTGTTCTCTGTGTGTCCTTCCCTTTCTCTTACAAGGACTGTGTTAGTCAATTTTCATCACTGTGACAAATACTTGGGAGATCATTTAAAAGGAAGGAAGGTTTAAGAGGTCCATGGTCGCTTGGCCCTGTTGCTGTGGGCCTGTGGTGAGGCAGAGCAGCATGGTGGAGAGGCCATAATGGAGCAGAGCTGCTCAATTCATGGTGGATGGAAGGAGCAGGGTGTGCGGGGGGGAGGGGGGGGGGAGACAGAGGGACAGAGAAGGAACAAAATACAGCCTCCAGGAACACACCTTTACCTTGGAAAGGTTCCATCAGGTCCCTATAATGCCATCAAATTGTGAATCCATAGTGGATTAATCCATTGGTTAGGTCAGAGCCCTCATGATACAGTCACTGCTGGTGACTGATCCACCAGCTGGAGACCAAGTCTTCAGCACCTGAGCCTTCTTGGCAGACGGTTCACATACAAACCATAACAAGGACCTTGCCACTGGGTTTAGGGCTCCCCCAGGTAATCTGGGATGGCCTCACGTTGAGATTCTTACCTTCCCTCTGTCTGCAAAAACCACTTTCTAAGTAAGGCCATATTCACAGGTTCTGGGGGCCCACCATTCAACCCCTTACAGCTGGGTAGGAGCCATTTCTGGGGACCCAGAGCAGTCTCAGAGTACGTGTGCCTCATCAGAAGACCTCCCGATGATAAGTTAGGTCCCAATCATGACAGAGGTGCTGTGTGGCCCAGTCCACACTTGATGACTCTGGAGAGATAATCCAGCTGCAGCAGAGGAGACTGTCCTGCCACACAGAAGGGCCTGGGTCTAGACTGTGTATTTATATGGCTGTGGGAAAGAGCATTTGGTTAGACCACAGAACAGGAAATTTCATCCCCTTGACCATGTGCCTCACCAGGAGGAAGGATGGCAGGACTGTGCCTTTCAGCATCACCTGTTTACAATGGACAGGTCTCCAAAGAAGACAGACATCAAATGGCTAAAACCCAAACACCACTGATGGATGAGTGAATTATGCGTCATGTGTTATCAGTGGGATGTTATTCAGCAACAAGAAGGAATGAATTCCTGGTTTTTACTACATCCCGGTCCATTTTCTGTTGCTATAACACAATATCTGAGATGGGTCATTTATAAAGAAAAATTTATTGCTCACAGTTCTGAAGGCCAAGAGTCTTGAAGTTTATGAAGTTCAAAAATGAGACAGACTGCCATTTATGCTCTTTGCTGTCAGGTAGAGGTTTATTCCTTTTGGTGATACAACACACTCGCCCCTCAAGACCTCTCACCACCCCAGAGTCCTCTCCTCCATAGTTACCAAAGCACTGAGCACTTCCTCAGCATCTTCAAGCCCCACTGCAAGCTGCATGTTAAACTTCCTGCAGTCAGTGTTCATGGCACGGCATTTGTGTAGACAGTACTTGATGAGAGCTGTACTTGAAAATAAAGCGGCATGGCCCTATTGTCCCAGCTTCTTGAGAGGCTGAGGCAGGAAGATCACTTGAGGCCTGCATTCAAGGACAATCCAGGCAACATGGTGAGACCCTTCCTCAAAGAAAAGAAAGGAAAAGAAAAGAAACCCTTCATTAGATGACTCTAAGTGGCTTGCAGAGAAAAAATGTGACAGTCCAGGTGGGCATCACTTCCTTGGCCAGTAGCCCCACTGTAAAGGGATGTCCCAGCAGAAGAACTTGTCCTCACAGGGCCAACCCCACCTGGTCTCAGGGCTGGAGTCTGGCTTCTCTGCAGCCTCTCCTTCCTCCATGGGGTCTGTCTCCTCTTGACAGGAGATGGAGGCCCCAAGGGTGGTGACTCTGCTTGCAACGGGACCCTTTGCAGTTAGAGGTTTTCTCATGAGCTGCCCAGCTCTGCTGAGCCCTGCAGACTTTCAATGTTGTCAGTGGCTGCAGGGAATGCTGCTGGCTCTTCCAGGCTATGGCTGCACCTCTGAGCTGGTCTCAGCTTCTATTGCAAGTGAGAGAAGTGAGGCTGGGAGAAGGAGAACTGCCGGAGAAGGAGCACTGCCTGACAAGACAGCAGGTGCCAGGGATTGTTTTTATTGGGGTGTCTAAACCAATCCTAAGATCTAAAGCTGCTCTAGGCCCCGATTGACCAGATGGTCTGGGAAGCTGCAAAGGCGTGGGCTTGCATAAGCACATTTCTTAACAAACACCGTTTTGGGTAACACTTGTTATAAAAGCATTTCAAACAAAAATCTAGCAAGGCTCACAACTTCTCAGAATTGACATGTGACTCTTAGGTGTGGATAAGTTTTCATGACCTGGTCTGACCAGAACATCTGGACACTATAAAGCACTGCTCTTTCAGGAGCTTTGGGTGGTGACTTGTGGGTGCCCTGTCCAGCTTCAGGGTCTGCTGTCAGGTGATGTGCTAGGCCTGTCCTTGAGTTTCCCAGGAGGTGGAATTTTGTCACCTTTCCCTGCCTTGGTTAAGTCTGTTATATCTAGCTGAAGAGGCACCCTGAAAGGGAATTGAGGGGAGCTCCCAGCTGCATCCCATGTCAGGACCACAGGGGGCCAGGAAGCAAACACATGTGCTTCCTGCCTGGCATCATCCTGCAGAGCTCAGTTAGGGTTGTATGGTGTCAGTGGTGGCTCTCAGAATTAATAACCCAGAGTGCAGCTGAGGCTGGGGCTGGAAGGCCTTGGGGCACTGGAACCAAGGCCTGCTTAGCTAGTGCTGATTATCTTTGAGACTGCTTGACCCCAGCAGGAGTTGCATGTCTCCAGGCTGGGTCTGGGGTTCAGGACCCTAAAGGGACAGTGATTGGAGTGAACCAGAAGCGGGGATGGGTCTACCCTGCCTTGAGAGAGTCTGTGGGCCAGGGCTGGCCAAAGAGCCACCAGGCAGTGAAGGGAGCCATTTCTACCAGTGGGAGGGAGGTTGTCATGAGGGTGGAGGGGACACACCTCCTGCCTGCATGGAGAGGGTCTGCTATGGGCAGGAGCTCATCCTGGCTTATTCTCCCTGTGTGCGGTCTGGTCCAGCCTTGCTCCTTTCCCATGGGGGGACACTACTGACCTCCTCACTTCCTGGCCTTAAGGGAGGCTGCTGTCACTCACAGGCTGTGGGACCCCAGCCCTGCCCTCTACTTTCTAGGTGCCAGTCCCAACCACTGTAGACTGGGTGGGTCCTACACCTGTCCTTCTCAACTCTCCAAGGCACTGCCCCGGCCCCACACTCTCCCTGCTGCCCTGTCCCCACCCCCCCACCAGCCCCCTTCTGCAGAACAGCTTGGTGCCTCTCCCTGGGCCAGCCCAGATGTGTGCCCCCCTGGTGGCTGCTCCCATCTGAGCAGGTGTCCTGCCTTCGCTGTCCTTGGTGGTGGGGGGACATGGGTGGGGAGTCCTAGGTTCTGACTTTGGCCTTTGTCATGCAGCCACAGCCCCAGTTCCCAAATCAGTCCAACTCCTGGGCCAGTGCTGTCTGTGGAGACCCAGCCACTTGGGGAGGGTGCTGTTACCAGGAAGGACACTTATTATTTGGGTGCTTATCCTTACCAGCCTCCCCTCCCACTGGTGGTTTTTGTGCATACTGATGAGGACAGTGGATACTGTATTTACTGTTTACCGCGCTGGCCCATCCCAGTGCCCTGTATGCTTCCAGGAAGATGAACTGAGATGGGGTAAGTGATGGAGCTGGGGTCTGAGCCTGGAGCCCACCTGGGGCTTGTACCCACCTGGTTCCTGCAGTGGTCTGGTCTGATTCCTCTAAATACGTTTTGGAAATGGTTTGTTTTTGATCTACCATGGAACCTCAGCCTTCCTGGGCAGTGTGTGTGTGAAGGGCTTTGAGAGGGGCAGGCAGGGCTCCCCAGTGGCCTGGCTGACCAGACATCAGTGAGGACAGCTGTCTGTGCCCCCAGGTCAGGCTGGAGGCATGTGTAGGCTAGCTGACCATCCACAGGACCATGTGTGAGGTTGGTAGGGGCAGTTTAGTGCCCATCCCCTGGTCTTCAGGTGAACAGATCAACTCTCACTGGGTGCAGAGTTGACATGTGACATCCAGGCAAACTGATCATCTATTATTGGATGTCCCAGTAATACTGTCCTGGCCTATTCTCAGGCCCAAAGACCAAGTGTGTGAGTGTAGACCCTGAGCTGCTGAGCCCCAGGCCAGGGTGAGTGCTCCATTCACAGGGCACTGCCTGCCTTCAGGCCTATGGCACCAGCACAGAAGGCGGCTCTATGCTGCTCTTACCTTTTTTTTTTTTTGAGACAGTTTGTCTCACTACATAGCCCAAGCTGGCCTTGAACTCAAGATCCTCCTGTGCCCCCACCACGCTGGCTCGCTTTCATCCTTATGACTCAGCAAGAATCTTCAGGGAAACTGAGTCACAGTAAACACCCTCTTCTGTCAGGCAGGTCGAGGGACAGGTGGGAGTGCCAGACCCATCTCTTATGGGGGATGTGGTATCCACGGTGGGTTAGTGGAGTTCTCCGACAGTAAGCTGTGGGGTAGCCCCCTACCTCCTCTGGGGTGGTGAGATTATGGAGCAGGTTCTCTGATTACCAACCCCAAGAGAGGATAACAAAGAGCATGGCTGTGCCATCCACTGGAAGCAGGAGTCCATGTTGTCCTTTGCCTTGAATCCTGGGCCACTGTTTAGATCCACCATGTGCTGGCTACCTATTTTAGTCCAGCGAGGCAGAACACATAAAACAAGTTATGCCGAGAGAGCTTGTCACTTACAGAGAGGCAGCAGGGGACAAAAGAATTCTGATCATCTTGAGCCAGTTCTCCAAAGCTTGAGAAAGTTGTCCTGGGCAGATGGATTCTCTGCTACATATGCCCATTTTACACCTCAGCCCGGGGACCTGCAGGGCAGCCAGCTCTGGTCAGTACACCTCAGGGCCCATGAGACTCACTGAGCAAAAACACTTTGCTTGCAGGGGATACAGGAACAAAGCCAAGGTCATCCGGGAAGTTCCTCACAATCTTGAGAGGTGATGTTCTTTGGGAACACAGGGCCAGAGCCCACACTGCTTTGGACAGTCCCTTCCTATCTCAGAATCTTCTCTCCAGGCACATTCTACAGTTCTTCCTGAGAACTACACACAAGAAGGGGACAGGACTGTCAGTGCGAGGCCACCAGGACCTGCAGGGATTACCTGAGCTAGATGACCATAGATGAGCTGTGAGTGGTTATCTTTGTGATTAAACTGTGCCCAGGCTCTGCCCATCAATTCCTGCACCTGACCAGGCCCTGGCTGTCCTCCTGAATCCTCAGAGGAAGCAGCTGGCTGTCTTGGTGGCTCTCTGGTCAGAGTGTGCTGGGGGATGCTCACTGTGTGGGCAGGATTGAAGGGACCATGGCGATGGTGACAAATCCAGGGATCAGCTTCACATCCAGGCCCACGGGGAACCTGAGTACTGAGAGAGTAGAATTGGGAGGGAGCCAGAAGAAGCTGTGGCCCATGTAGGGAGGGTAACAGTGCCTGGCCAGGGCAAGAAGGTAGGAGAAAGGAGCCTCCTACCCTCTAGTCTCCTGCCAGTCTGCCTGCTAACCAGGCATGCCATCTGCAGTCTGCTGGGGCCCACAGCCAGGAGAAGGTGGGCAGATGGGTGGGGATGTGAGTAGTAGCAACTAGCCACCAGCCATCTGGCCATTGTTGGGCAGGGGGACAGCATGTGACAACTGGAAGAAATGCTTGTGGGGGCTCTAGGTCTGCTGAGGAGTGGCTGACGGTGCTGGCCTGGTAGCTCTGGGACACCTTGCTGTGGATGAGGCCCACCTTGGGTTTGTGGGTCTCGGCTGCCCAGGGATGCCAGGCCTCAGGAATGGCAGGTTGTGTGTATGCAGGTACCTACAGAAGAACCTGGGTTTGGAGTCAGTGAGCAATTTTGATCCTGGGGACCTGTTGTTCCCCAATGGTCAGGTTTCTTTGACAGTTGGGAGTGGCCTGGGCAACTCCTGTGCTGGGGTTGGGATTGTCTGGCTGTAGGGAGCAGCCGAATTCAGATGCCTCCAGAGGCTTTTCTGGGGTCCTTGCAATGCTCTTAGATTTCTGTCATTGAAGCATGGTGTCCAGGGCTTTACTGGAAAGTTGGTCCAGGAGAGGCCAGGGCCCTGGTTGACACCTGGGTACTCAGCCCCACCCTGAGCTCTCCAGTATCTGTCCTGCTGAAGTCCACATATGGCTGCCATCTTTGGAGATTGCTGAAGTTGGGGAGGCAGGCATACCAAGGTCACACTGCTGAATGTTGGAGTGGTCTGTTTCAGGACCTGGCATTCCGAGCCTGGCTTCCATCCTGGGGACCATTGCTGGTGAGGCAGGTGGACTCCCCACAAGCCTCTGGGCTTCTCTCCATTGCTGGGCTTACCTGGGGGTGGAGGCTGTCCTCTCTGGTCTGCTGTACCACCTGTCCAACCACCTGCCCTCTGCTGTTCTCCTCCCCTCCTGAAGCCCAGCCAAGCCTGTGATGCTGCCACCTTGAAGCAGAAAGGTGTCCTGTTAAGGTCCTCACCTGCAGCATTCACATCATATTTGGGGATGCAGTCCTGGCACTTGCAGGCCCCCCTCTTCTCCCCAGGGATGCCTGAGGGTCTTCAGAGTGACGCTGGGGCAGGTGGAGTTCTGACTTCATGGAATCCAGCGTACAACCCAGGCTATTAGTTACCTGCGTGAGCTTCAGTCTCCTCACCTATATTGAAAGCGTATTACGTGACACCTCAGAGAGTGGTGAAGAGCAGTGGGGGCTCTGGTTCCTCCAAGTGGCTCATGGTGGCTGGGCCTGTCCAGGCCAATGGTGCTGTGAGTGTGCTGAATTCTATCCCAGCCTGGCCAGCAGCCCTCAAACTGCTGGGAAACACTCCAGCATCATCTCATGCCTGCTCAGCTGGGGCCCGCCACATCTGCATCCCAGCCATGGCCACATCTGCATCAGCATCCTGCATTAGGGCCCAGGCGTTTGAACGAATGAACAAATGATCAACTTTACAGCATTAGGCCTGCATTGGTCCACCATGCTGGTGGTTTTGAACTTACAGCTGCTTTTGTTGCGTGTCTGCCTTTCTGAAGACCTTGGATTATAAGTCTTCTAACCTCGTTAAGTACTTTCTTCATGGCTCTTATTTCTGTCTTCTTTCAACAACAAAAACTTTCACTGCTATGAATTTATCTTGAGACATTGACATGGTGTGACTTTTAAATGCATTCTTACCAAGTTCTTGCTTATTATTTTAGCTATGTGTATTGCACACATTTTTAACAGGGTGCTTTCTTCTTCTGACTTGGTCAATTGGTTCTCCGTGTGGTGGTCATTTTACTTAGGATGTTAAACCTGTTTAAATCTCGGATTAAAATTGCTGCTGAATAAGGTTGGTTGCAGTCATGAGTCATTGGACCACCTGCTGCCTCCTTTCACTCCCGGGTCCTGCCACACAGCTCAGCTCTGTGTGATGAACGAGTTGAGCTCACGGCTTCATACTCTGCATACTTAGAAATGGAAATTTTGTACCCAAAATTTTCTTCTGGATTCTGTTAATCAGGACAAATTGGATCTTGTCAGTTGTGTTAATTCATTTCCTGGGACCCCTGCCTGGAGGTTTCCCCTGCACCTGGAGTCCTGGAGGTGAGGGAAGGCGGGGGAGGGAAGTGCATGACTGATACAATAATAGAGACTCCTTTCCTGCTCCCACTGTCCCCACCCTGTCACTGCGGGGAGACACATGAGAACTTGGGATTCTTCCGTCTAAAATACCAGTCCTGAGGGGGCTGGAGAGCTAGCTCAGTGTATAACTGACATTTTAAAATAGCATAGCCCTTTTGTATTTCAGTCACTTTTTTTTGTCCTGAATACTCTTAATTTCTTCTGCTCAGGGTGTGTGTGTGTGTGTGTGTGTGTGTGTCTGTCTGTCTGTCTGTCTGTCTTCCAGGCTGTGAGTTTTTGTCAGAAAGGTATGTACAGCCCCTCCCCACCCTGCCGGGTCTGCATGAACAGTGTCTCTTCAGCGAGTTCTTTTCAGAACCCCTTACTTAGAACAGAACCCCCAAAGCCACTGCTTTTCTTTTCTTTGTGGCATTCGCTGTGGTCCGAGATCATGGTGACCCTGTGTCTTGTGTTTTTTTTTGTTGTTGTTGTCTTGTTTTGCTTTTTTTTTTTTGAGATAGGATCTCACCATGTAGCCCGAGCTGGGTTTAACTGGAGATCCTCCTGCCTCAGCCTCCCCAGTGCTGGGAGTACAGGTCTGCACCACTGTGCCCCACAGGGTGTTGGTCCACACGAGCAGGCTGAGTTCTCTTTGAGGAGAACAGCACTGCTCATGAGTGCTTGTCAAGTGAAGGATGAGTGAGCAGGGTGAAGGCCACACCTCAGCTCTGCAGGACCTGGCACACCTGGGCAGCTTCAACCTTTCCAGCATTGACAAATACCTCTCCCTCCTAAATTCGGGTATTTGGAGGTGGTCCTTCCAGTGGGCAGCTTTGTGCTGGGTGGGATGGAAAGGCAAGGAGATTGATGAAAGTATGTGTCTCGGGGTGGAATGGGCCATGGGCCAGGCTGGGGGGTGACACAGGCTCAGCCATCCCTAGCCATGGAGGGTTGGTGTGGAGAGAACGGCTCAGCAGAGTTTCTTCCCTTGGGCTGCACATGGTGCCCAGGCCTGATGGAGGATGGAGGATCAGGGCTCCTGGGCGTGGAAACCCGAGAGTGAAACTGCCTGTGATTCTGTTGGGCAGTGGGATACAGCCTGAGACCACACAAGAGGGTCAAATATGTGAGACCCTGCTCTAACCCCTTCCTGGGTATGTCTTTCCCCTGTCTGGCACTAGAGCCCTAGCTTGCCTCAGAAGCAGGTACTGTAGGTTAAGGAAGGAGGGGTGAGGTGGGGCAAGGGATGGAAGTCTTGAAGTCCATCCACCGATGTCTGGAGTTACTGTTCAGCTCCACTGCCTTGGTGCTGGGCTCTCAGCATTGTTGCAGGATGTCATTGCCAAGCTACTGGTCAGCTCTTCCTTTCCTTAGAATACAGACATTGACCTTCTCCATATTGTGACTGGACAGCTGTGGGTCTGGATCTGATCCCAGGCCGGTTCTGCTTATATGTGGCCCTTTTGTTTTCTTCCTGTGCCTCTCTTGGGGTGGCCATGCCCTTTTCAGCTCTCCTCAGGCCCCACCACCCCCTTTTGTCTTCCTGTCCCCCCTTAGTTACCTACTCTGCCCTAAAGGCATGAGAGCAAGCATAGTGGTGAGAGAGCAAGTTTCTGGTCTTCCTTCTGTTATGTGCCAGTGTGAAATGTTGCGGGCCAGTGTCGAGGGTTCTTGTCTTCAAAGGCCAGAGAACTGGCGCGTGAGGCAGCTGAGACAAGGCCAGTACACAAAGTAGGATTTATTAGAAAGAAAGGAAAGGCTACAGCTAGATTAGTGCATTGGAGCCTGGAAGCCAGTAGCTCACTGCACAGGTGAAGGCTGGGGATTTTGATGGATGCTTTAACTCTGGGTTAGGGTAAGGGTTAGGTAGGTTTTTTCCATTGGCTGTGGATTCATGTGCACAGGATCTCTTCAATGAACTGGTCTGTTTTCCCCTTATGGGGGAAACAACCTTGAGAGCATTCTGTTTATCAGCCCTGTGGCAGATTTCTGAGACCCTGTATCTCCTCCTCAGGATGCAGGAATGCAGATTTATGAGACTGTGTAAGACCTTCTCAGGGTGCAGGGCTCATAGTGCTCTCCATGGGGGATGGGATACTCGCTCATCTGTCCTTTAGGTCCCCAGACCCAACAAGTCCCTCCTGTGAGACAAGTACCCAACTACTGTTGGGAGAGGGGCAGTGACTCATCTAGCTACTTCTTGCTGGCAATGGGGTGATGGGGGTGGAGGAGGTGGTACTTGTCTCAGGGGTTGACCCTCTGTGCAGTCTCCAGAGGCCCGGATAGAACTGGATGGAGGGCTCACACATAGGCAGAGGTGAGTATCCTTGACTAAGAGCTGGAATTTGATCCATTGAACCAGTTGAGATACGAATCTGGAGAGAGAATTTATTATGCAAGGCCCAAATAGGAATTTTAGTAGAGGCAAAAAAAGGGGGCCAGCCAGAGGTAGTGCCCAAGGAGCCCAGCTCTATATGTTGTTCCAGAAGGACCACAAATTGGCTAGCTTGCTGTCGTGAGGGGTTAGTGGGGTCTTTACAGGCAAACAGAGACTGTCAGGATGTAGAGGAATGTAAAAGAAAGCATCCTTTAAGTCTAGTGCAGAGTAATATTGGGCTTTTTGAGGGTATTTGAGCCAATAGAGCATAAGGATTGGGAACAGTTGGGTGGAGGGGAATGACTGCTTCATTAATGAGCCAGAGGACTTGAACCAACCTCCATTTGTTTGGCCCCTTGCAGACAGCAAGAATAGGAGTATTGCAGGGGCTGGAGCAACTAATTAGTAGCCCTTATATTTTTAAGGAATTTATGATAGGTAAGCAGCCTTATAGTCCCTCAGGCTTGAGGGGATACTGTTTTTGATGTGGAAACTCTGAGGAATCTTTGAGTTTTATTTGAATTGGGGGTGCCAATTTGGCTCACCCTATAGTCATTCCATCAGTCCACACTGTGGTATCTACTTGTTCCTGAAGAAGGGGACAACAGAGATAATCCCCTGGGGGGAGTAGAATTTGAGCCTTTAGTTGAGATAGTAAATCCTGTACTGGAGTCTCAGGGACTATGAGAAAAGAATGACAGAAGAGGAGGTCTCCCCAAGAGCAGACCAGAGGCTGAGTAAAATAACGCTCTAGGTGCTGGCCAGATATGCCCCAAATGATAATCTTGTCATTGGACCAAGGACCAGGAGAGAAAGGTAAGACAGAGAAACGGGCTCCACTGTCTAGGAGGAAGATGACCTTTCACTTCTCTACTATTATGGCTACTCAAGGCTCCTCAACATTGATGTTAAAAAGTGGAGCCTGGACAGGAGGCCTGGGACCCATCAATCCATAAGAGGTGGCACCCTGCCTTCCGTCTGGAGGCAGGGGCATTAAGACCTCCGTTGGTTACCTTTGCAGAGAGGGCAGGGTCCAGGTGGGGGCCGAGGCTGTCTCCCAGGCTGTCCCCCTTTTGGGCATTCTCTGCAGAAGTGCTCCTCCTGTCCACAGTGGTAGCAAGCTCGGGATGTAGGCCCCCGTCGGGTAGGGCACTCCCTGAGAGCTGTGATTAGGTCATGGTGTTTTTATCCTTTTCTCTCTTTTTAGTGACTTCCCAGTTATAGTATACAGACATGGCTAGCTGCATTAGTTGGGCCAGTGATTTTTCCCCTTCTGCCACAGACTGGAGTTTTCTGTGGATATCTGGGGTTGACTGAGTTAGCAATTTATCTTTGAGGAGAACTTCTCCCACCTGTGACTCTGCGTCCACTGTGGTATGTTTTCGGATAGTGTCCTTGAGGCACTGTAGAAAGGGAAGGGGGTTTTCCTTAAGGCCTTGTACTACAGTCACCAGGAATAGTTTAGAGGTTTAGCTTTAGCTCTTTTTAGCCCTTCCACTATAAGATGGATAAAGTGGCATCGATGTTATTCATCCTCCTCACCATTTTGATCTCAGTGTGTATCTGCCAAGGGGACTCCCTGTGCCCCTGTGGGTATAGGCACATTTATTACCTCAGTTTCAGGTGCCACCGGTATTGGGGCTCATTGTAGATGGAAATCATCTCCAATCTGAGTGGCCTGGGCCCGGACCCATTGCTTTTCTAATGAGGAAAGAGTCTGGTCCACGAGAAGTGTAATATCCTTCCATTGCCAATGCAAAGGTTTAGATCAAAGACATAAAGGCTGGAGATATTGGTCTGGGGCATCAATATAGCTGGCCAGATCTTTTAAAATCTCCCTTAGATCTGATACTGAAAGGGGACATAGACTCACCCTCTTCCTACCGCTGCCTGTTGAAGGGGGAAACAGCCGAATATTGGGGTGGCTTAGAAGGTAGGGCAGAGGGTGGAGCAGTAGGGACGGGGGCCTTGTCATTTGTAAGGCGGTTTTCAGGTCCTCCTTCCCCATGTTTATCCTGTGGCTTACAAAGCAGGGCCAGTGTTTAAGTATCTAAATAGCAATTATGGAGCCATTCTGGGTGGTCCCTGAAAAAAGCTGTATATAGAGGACCTCAGTCCACTTTTTCTCTCTTTTACAGAAAAGGTTTATTTGGAGTATGGTATTATAATTTAAGGAGCCCTCTAAAAGCCACTTTTCTTGGCCACCCAAGGGATATTGAGGCCAGGCCTCAGTACAAAGAAAGATAAGTGTTTTTTCTTGAAATTATTATAGTCAAGGTCCTAACAATGTTTCAGTAGCCAAACCAGTGGAGACTGCTTGGGTACTGAGGCTGGAAGACTGGAGGGGGTAGGTCCTATCTAGAAGAACAACAACAGCAACAAAAACTGGGTCAGTTCCCCTCTTGTTGGCATCCTGACTGGGGATTGACCTGATGAGAGTAGGCATCCCTGTCTCGTGACTTCCTTCCACCATCCACAGCCAAGACTGAAGGAAATGTGGTGACTGGTAGGACTGCAGCCACCCTTACCTACGCAGTGAAAACCTCTAGGATCCTGACTTTTATTCTTATATTACTAAAAGCAGGCAGCCTCTTTAACAAAGGGATGCATCACCTGGAGAATGCCTGTAGAGTTACACAAGGGCACTCAGAGGGAGTCCCCGGGCAATCACAGTGCCACAAGGGACAACCAGTGGCAATATTTGGAGGAAATATTTTTATGCTGAGGCCGAAAGTGTGAGAAGTTTTAAATGAGAAGTCTGGAGACCATAGCAACGCCAATTGTTTGTAGTTTTCAGAAGGTTACATTAGTGGTTTTTGGGGACCTCAAGGGCTGGGTCAGTCAGGCTCAGCACGAGGTGAGGCTGGGTGCAGGGCTTGGGTACCTCCCTCATGCCCTGTACGGGTGACCCTGTCCACCCAGCCCCTCCTCCGTGGCCTGGTGTGCCTCCTCCCATGTACACGCACCTGTGTGTGTTTATTTTTCCTCTCATCCCTTTTCAGGGAAATGACAGTGGGTTGCAGTCACTGCCGTGTATGGCCAGTGGCTTTGGATGCACGCTGGGCCCTTTTTATGGATTGCCTTAGCTGTGGCGGGCATTACCGTTGTGCCTGGGGAGTCCAGCAGGACGGGCTGGAATCCCTATGCCTTCACGCTTTTCCCTCCTCTCCTCGTGGGGGGTGGGGTTAGGACACATGTGTGGTGTGGAGGCCCAGGTCAGTCCTCAAGCCTGCCAGGTCCACCCCTGCGGCCTGCTGCTCCTCCTCCTGCACATGCATGAGCACATTTATTTCCCTTCTCATCTCTTTTTTTGGGGGGAGTGGCGATGGGTTGAGGTCACCACCACACAGCTGGTGACAGCAGCAGTGGTGGCTCTGGATGCCAGCTGGGATCTTCCCATGGGTTGGGTTAGCTGTGGCAGGGCTGCGCCTGTGCACATGTGGCAGAGGCCTGTGTCAATCCTCACACCCGCCAGGCCTGCCCCTCGGGCTGCAGTTTCCTGTGACCACCTTTGCCTCCACCAGTGCCCAGCAGCCGATTTAAAGCTGGTGCAGACCAAGAGGCATGACAAACTAGGTGTGGGAGTAACTGAAGAAAGTCATAACAAACTATCGTACGAGATTCCCATGGGAGGCCAGGGTCCCAGTAAACACAGGGAGGGAAAGGCAGACAGAGATAAAGGACAAGGTGGCAGGACTGGGGAGGGAGTGTGTGAGTAAAAGTATGTCCACTGCTTCTGGCAGGGACAGAAGGGGCAACCTGACATCCTAGGTAAGGGAGGGGGGACAGAGCTGAGAAACAGGACACACGCTCAAGGGATTAACGATTAGGTGTGCTTTCAGGTCGCTCCCACTAAGTGCTACTGGAACACTGTCAGCCACACAAAATGTCCACTCTTGGGCCACTGCCTCTGGCAGAAGGGGGTATTGACAGGTAGGAGAAGAAGAAGATCATCAGGTGTCAAAACCAATCAGGTCCCCCCACCGTCCCGCATAGCATAAGGCATACACAAATAAACTCCAGGCTTGGTTTCTGCCGCAGGGAGGGACCAAAAGCATCCCCAGAGTGGGAATTGCTGTGAGGCTGAAGTTAGCTAGGAGCTGTTGGTCCAATACCATGATGGGAAAGTCCCTCAGGAAACAGAGAGGGAGGGAGGGAGAGAAAGAGAGAGAGAGAGAGAGACAGACAGACAGACAGATATGGGGAGCAGCACAGGGAAATCTGTTTTTGACTAGTCCTCAGCAGGGAGTTTCTCCCAGCAGGAGTATCCAGCAGGGTGCTGGAGGCTCACGGTCACACCTTAGGCAAAATCTTGCTGGTTTCGTGCTCAGTTATACCAACATTGGTCCAGGAGAGGTGTCCCTTTGTGGTTGCCAGAAATGTTACATGCTAGTGTGAAATGTGTGGGCCTTCATAGGCCAGAGAACTGGCGCGTGAGGCAGCTGATTAACTCATGAGACAAGGCCAGTACACAAAGCAGGATTTATTAGAGAGAAAGGAAAGGCTACAGCTAGAGCAGTGCAGGGAGCCCAGAAACCAGTGGCTCCCTGCTCAGGTGAAGGCTGGGGCTTTTTATGGACGCTTTAACTCTGGGTTAGGGTATCGGTTAGGTGGGTTTTTTTCATTGGCGGTGGATTCACATGCATGGGATCTCGTCAATAAACTGGTCTGTTTTCTCCTTATGGAGGGAACAACCTTGAGAGCATTCTGTTTATCAGCCCTGTGGCAGATTTCTGAGACTCTGTATCTCCTCCTCAGGGTGCAAGGCTCATAGTGCTCTCCATGGGGAATGGGATAATCACCAATCTGTCCTTTAGGTCCCAGACCCAACACTTCCAGGCTAACTTTCCCCTTTCCCCAGCTTCTTCCCTAAAAACATGCAGAGACTACAGGCCAGGGAGTGAGCCCACTTGCAGAGGGTGGGCATGGACTCAGGGAACACCAACGGGCCCTCCAAGAAAGAGCACACATGCAGTCATCTCACACACATGCACATTTATGCACACTCACAATATACTAGAGTGCACGTACATGCCCACACACCTGTGCACAAGCTCAGTGACATGAATGCAGATGTGTGTGCACACACAAGCTTGCACCTGTGCACACACTTGTGCGTGTACACAGTGCGCATTTTTCACACTCAGCCACACAAAGGGGCATATGTACACATACATAAGTGTACATGCATACATGTACTTCCTCCTGTACTTGCACACATGCATTCACACTCATGCACACACACAGTAGTTGTTTGTGTTAGAAATATCTTTAAGATATTGGGGTGTCACAGGCAAGGCAAAATTTACTGCAGAAGGGCGTGCCACAGACAAAGAGCAAGCACACCCCTCAGGGAGTCCACTGGGATTTTATCTCTCACGCAATGATACTCCTTCCCTGAATTGGGCAGGTTTTGGACTCACAGTCTGCACAGTTGGCTAATTGGAAAGAGGACATCGTGAGGGGCTTTGGAGACAAAGAAGTTTAAAAGTTCAGAGAAGCAATAACTGTTTTTGGTTATCAGCTCCGGAACGAGGGCATCTAGCAGAATTCTGGCCCCGTTGAGGATGACAACCCTTTGTTCTTAATAGAAACTTTTGTCTCATTAAGCAGAGTCCATGAAGGGAGCGTATGGGAGTTAGTGAGACTGACATTTGTAACAGCGGTGGTTATGAGTAAATCCTTTGGTAGAAAAGACCCCACCTAAGCTGATTCTCACACTCGTTGGCCTCTCCGAGGCACAGAGGAGGGAGTGTGCAGCAAGCCAAGGGGACAGTGTGTGACCCTCTCATGGCAGTTTCTTTCTTAGCTCATGAGTGGGTGACAGCCTGGGCGTGTGTGACAGGCAGGGCTTTCCTGACAGCCATTGTCACCTTTTATGTGCCTTCGTTGTTGCCAGACTTTCTTCCTGCTACCCAGACAGCAGGAAGCCTGAGCTGACCTAGCAATTGACGTAAATATTTGAGGTTATTCACATGTGGTGAAGTTTTTATGCCATGGAAGATCACGGTTCTCAGCTAGTCTCTGGGCTGGTTTGGGCACAGTCCTCTCACCATGTCCTCTTTCTCAAGCAGAGATTTAGCTTCCTTGAGGCATCGGTCATTATCCAGTGCCCTAAATTTAGGACCTGGCCTGGATGCTGGACCAGATGGTGTCCCGTCAGCGAGCAACAATTGGGACCTATGGGAACACCAGGGAGGGCCTGTTCGCTGCCCAGGTGCATTTGGACCGAGAGCTTCAGTCGGGCTCCAAGAGAAGCACTTGGCTCCAGTGAGGCACTCACTGTGGGACTGTACCCACTGGGCCCTGCATTCCCTTCCCCTGAGCAGGTGGGGCCGGGAAGGAGGTGGTGGCCGTGGGGACCTGGGTGCTATCCTGACCAGGGTGCCAGGTACAGTGCGTCCTGCTACTTGTTTGCTGTTTGGCAACAGGTCTGTTGGGTGGGCAGTGAGCTCAGTCCTTTCCTGGGACAGGGCCAGGTCTCCCCCCAACAGTGAGAAGTCGCAGAAGGAAGGTGCCTCTGTGGATGGGTAACCAAGTGTCTGTCGCTTTCCCCTCCTACATTGGCTAAAGAACATCGGAAGGACCTGGCACCCAGGAGGGGAAGCTGCTGAGCTGGATTCTGAGGGCCGTGTCTAAAGAGCTAAGGTCAAGGCCTCTGTCCTCCCCTGTGAGTCAACAGCTTCAGGCCTTGGAGGCTTATGGCTTATAGTGGGGAGGATGGGTCAGAGCCCCAGGAGGCTCAGAGCTGCGCTGTGGATGGAGAGGCAAGCAGGTGTCTGCTATTCCCACTCTTGATCCCTTCTCATCACAGAGCAGTCACTAGGTGACTAAGGGTCACGCCCTCCTGGGCGTGATAGGAGCCTAGGAAGGCAGCCCAGTGGCGGAAAGGAAGGCAGTCAGCACCAGAGCCAGCAGGATGGCACCCTATGGCTTTTCATCTTTGCCTGTGTCCTCTGCTAGGACAGACGTCACTACTCAGGCAGGGCTACATTCAGGACTAGGTCAGCACAGGCAGCATCAGCCGGATTGTCGAGTGTCCCCTCAAGCTCCAGTGGAAGGTCCTGGAATATCCATCCTGCCCAGGCACTGGAGCAGTGTGTGCCCTGTGTCACCTGGCATCAGGGGTGGAGGCTCGGGAGGTCCCACCCTGTGTAGGTCTGCTGGACTGCATCCGGGGTTTCCTTTGCCCTGTCCAGTGTTCTGAGCTGGTCAGCAGTGTCAAACTGCTGCGTAATCATGACCACAGCCTTGCAGCCACAGAAAAGCCTCTTTGGGACAAGGCCAAGTGGAGGTGAGAGCAGGGTCAGAATGAATGAGGGGTAGGCTTGCCTAGGACAGGAGTAGACAGGAAAAAGAAACTAAAATTGACTTATCCTGTACTTAATAAGCTGTGGTTCTAAACACGGTTATAAACCTCAAAGCAAATTTGCTTGAATTTGTGCTTGGTCAGGTGTGTTCCCCTCTTCCCTGTCTTTGTATGGTTATGAGGACACCTTTAATAAAAACACACACGAGGCTTCATCACTTTTCCAACGTGTTTCTTGGTCCTTGACTCTCAGCAACAAGGGGATGAACCCTTGACTCCTCAGGGCAGTGACCTGCACATGCAAAGGCCCAGGGGCTGGTGGCCTTGTTCTGTGGGTAGAGAAACAAGCCGGGCTGTGGGGTGGGAGCAAAGAACGCAGTGGGCCAGATCCCAGACCTGAGCCAGGAGAGCGGGGAGCCTGGATTTTGCTTGAAGAGTGGTGGTTTCTAGACCCAGAATCAGAATACCTGTGAGTTTGCTGGGAGGAGAGTCTGAGCTCCTGGCATTGTGGAAACTGGGCTGAGAGGTGAGAGGCGCTAGGGATCATTCTGCATTTCCATGGAGTACAGTTTGCTGTCTCACTCCTGCAGTGGCTGTCTTTATCATTTCTGCCTAGGTTTGTGATGTTTCATCATCCCATGGCCCCTGGACCCCTTCTTCCTTGTCTGTGGTGCTGACGAGGACCTTAGCATCTGTGGCTGAGCTAAGACTGGATCCCCACAGTCTCAGGCGGCCTTGTGAGAAGTGGTGGCCTGCACCTTGGCTCCAGGGATCTTCCTAAAGTTTCTTCTGTGGGAATCTGGCAGAAGAGCCAACTACTGCCCAGGGTGGAAGTTTCTGGGCTTCAGATGAAGGCTTGGTTGCAAGGTAGCTTTCGGCCTGTGGCCTAGGAACAAGGCCACAGGCTACTGTGTCCTTTCTAGCTATCACGTGTACTCATGCTCCTGGTGCCCCTCTCCCCTGCAGAGGTCAGACCCGCAGCTGCTGGCCCAGTTCTACTATGCTGATGAGGAGCTGAACCAGGTGGCCGCAGAGCTGGACAGCCTGGACGGGCGGAAGGACCCACAGCGGTGCACGCTGCTCGTCAGCCAGTTCCGCTCCTGCCAGGTGAGCAGCCAGGGGTGGGCGTCCCTGTTCTGGGGGGGTTGGCCCTGCCTGGGTGGGCACCTATGACCAAGGCCTGTCATCAGTTAACCTGAGCCTTTGTCACCTGCTTGCACTCCATAGGGACATTCCTGGGAATGTCAGAGAAGCCAGGCCAAGGAGTTGGGTGGGCTTGGGTAGGACAGTATAGGGTAGAGATTTGGGTTGAAAGTGGCCAACTGCATGGGACATCTCAGGGAAGCAGAAGCTGGGAGGAGACAGGGTGAGGGGAGATGGGGTGAAGGGAGCCGGGGTGGGAGAAGATGGGGTGAACTGAGATGGGGTAAAGGGAGCTGGATGGGAGAAGATGAGGGGGGAGCCGGGGTGAGGGGACATGTGGTCTGAGAGCCGGCAGACACCCGGCTGGCTTGAGGGCGGTGTGATGTGCGTAGAGCTGGTGGGCGACGGCCTCACTGTGCTGCTGACTCACAAGCTTCTGCTGCATAATTCAGAGACAGCCCTGAAGCTGCACTAAAAATACCTCCAACAGCGGGCTGCTCCCGCACGGCAGTCACCAGGCTCTCCAGCAGGAGAGCAGAGGCTCCCTGCAAAGTTCTGTCAAGTGACAGTTGGGGTCTTTCACAAAGTTTGGGAACCTTCTCTATGTTTTGTCCACAAGGTCTTGCTGGGTTCTCCATCCCAGAGAAGGGGGTTGACACAACCCACCTGACAGGGGGGTTCCATCACCATGTATGTCTCTTTGGCCAACCTCACCTCACCCTAGTTGGCTCCTGATCTGTGGAGGACCAACACGAGCCAATCAGGGGTCACTCTTCCTCCGTGTTCTCTGTCCACTTGGCCTGCTCCTGTGGAACTCACCACATGAAGGCCTTGTCTGTGGCCAGGGCAGCTTCTCTGGCCAACTCGTGATCCTGGCCCTCTTTCCTTTTGGGCTCTGTGACTTTGAGCCATTTGGTGACAGCCTCCACCCACCATGAGTGTGTTCAGATGTCCCAACAGATGTCCTGTGCCCCTCAGGGTGGTCTCCCTGCTCCCAGATGCTGGTGTTAGAAACAGTTCCTGCCAGGGTGACAAGAGCCAGGGAGTAGCCAGCAGGGGGAGAAGATCCAGGGAGGAGAGACTCTGCTCACCCCTCCAGTCCTGCCTGGGAGGAAGGGGGACAATCGTGGTCACTTTTGGGGATGGCTGTTGTACCATTGCATCCTCTTGCTCTGAGCTGGGTGATTTTTGTTGAATGGTGGTGCTGCTCTAGGCATTCTTTAGAGTGAGTTGGGCTGCAGAGCTGGTGTCGCCTTCTCAGGCTGGACACCAAGGTGCAGCACGATGACACTCATGCTGTGAGAAGGATCCACAGTGACCTCTCCCCGATCCAAGCTGTGACTTAAAGACAAGCATTCTTTCCTTTTCTTGGGGTCCGTGAAGGAACCGTGAGGGCAGGAGATTGCCATCACCTCTCGGCACTGTCCCATCCCATGTCCTTCATCCACTTGGTTCCCAGGACCCAAACCCCTGGTTCCCCACCCACCCCCTCCCCCTTCTCCTTGGGCCGCTTCTGGCCTGCCTTCCTCCTCCTCTCCAGCCACTGTCAGCCCTTGGCCTCTTCCTGCCTCCTCCATGGTCATACCGTCTGTGCTGACCACTTCATGTCCCTCTCCGCCTCCACTGCCTCCCAGATCCAGGTGGAATCCCTCTCCACCCCCTCACACACCAAGCAGTTCCCTGGCAGATTCTGCAATAGGTGTCATCGGGGTGTCCTCCAAGTTCAGTCCAGTTCTGACGCTACCTGGACATTGTGTCAGATCTCACAGATCGTGGGCTCAGAACTCAGGAAAACACGTTTTTTTTTACCTTTACCGCTTATTCTCAAAGGATGCAGATGAACGCTGACGGGGAGGCCTGGAAGGGTTCTGAGCACGGGGCTTCCGTCCCGGTGGAGTTCCAGTGCACCAGAGAAGTTCGCCACCTGGAAGCCATCTGAGCCATGTTCTTCTGGGTTTTTATGGTAGTGTCATGCATAGGCCTGACTGATGACACCTGTGGTCATTGGGGGTCAGCTCTTCCTCTGGTCTCTCTCCCCTCCCTGGAGATTGGGAGGTGAAAATTCCGGTCTTTGAGTCCTGCCTTTCTTTCTGGTGACCAGCCCTTCCCTGAAGCTACCCAGCATCTCTGTGGCATAGAAGTCACCTCTCCAGAGAGTCCGAGGGTTTTCAGAACCGTTTGTCCAGAAACGGACACAGATGATAGATAGTCTATATATGTATACATTAGCTGTAGGATTTCTAGATACCCTTTATGAGGCTACAGGAATTGTCTTCTATTCATAGCTTCTGAGGGTTCTTCCAGATGTGGCTTGGATTTTTTTCCAAATACTTTCTTGTTGTCTATTAAAATAATCACTTAAATATGGTAAACTTTAATATGGTAAATTACATTGGTTGGGTTTTTTACTCAATGAATATTGACTGCTTCTATTATTATCTAACCCATTACACAACAACTCTAGCATGCAGGCTCCATGAGGGCAGGGCTGTGTCTGACTGCAGGGCTGTCTGTCTGTCTACATCATTAGCTAATGTGTCCCTAGTACTTAACACACAGCAAGTAAAATATCATTGAGAAAGGAGTGCCTGGCTGACTGATTTAAATCTTTATTTTCTTTTAAAAAATAATGTGACTTATTTATTAATGAAAATAGGTTATTTTTTAAATGCAGAAGGTCTGGTGATGTGGCTCCTGCCTGGTATGTGAAAGGCTCAGGTTTGATCCCCATTTCACAAAAACAAAAACAAAACAAAGCTGAGCAGATCACACATGCAGCTAAGAAAATGCAGAATTCATTCTGTCACTGGCTCTCAGTCCTCACTGGGCAGCAGAGTTACCTGATAGCTGAAAAGGTATCGGTGCCAACCCAGAGATTCTGCCTTAACGGTCCACAAGGAGCCTGAGCACATCATGGCTGATTTTCAAATGTTAGGAAAAAGGACTCCTGCATTTCTGGGACCAATTCTACTTGTTCATGATATTATTCTTGTTTATGTATTGCTGAGTTCAATTTTCTGAAATTTTATTAAGGATTTTGTATCAGTATTCATGAGGGACCCTGGCTCAGTCTGATTTTGATTTCAGGGTAGTGCTAGACTTGTGTCAGGGAACATTCTCTCCTCTTCAGTGTTTTTAGATGAGTTTGTGTGGAATTGGTGCTATTTCTGTAAGTAGTTTTGCGCTTTGTTCTGTGATGCTTAGTTACTTAGAAGCTACTTGCTCCTTCGGATTCTGTTTTTAAGCTGTTAGGCCGATCAGAGCTGTGTTAGCTTAGGGTTACCTTCTCCTCACTGAGGCCGCACACTTTTGGGTGTACCCCTGGTGCTCTGTGGGGGCTTCTTCCCCACTCCCTCTAATCCTGTGGGGCTTCTCTCCTGGGCTTAGAAAGTCACACAGTTTTGTGTTGTCAGGTTTCTGCTGAACCCTCAAAGGCACCCCCAAATCCCTGGGCTTTTCTGTCTTCCCTGCTACTCTGTCCTGGGATCTGAGCTACCTTGGGCCCCCTTCCCTTCTCCTCGCTTCCTCCTTGTGCTGTGACATGGTGCTCCCTCCAGGTAGTGAGCTGGACTGTCCCAGGCTAACCTTGTTTTCTTCCTGTCTTTGAGAGTCACTACATTTCCTTGTCTGATGTCCAGTGTCTGAGGGTCATTGTATGGCTGCTGTTTGGAGTGGGGTAAATTTGGTTCCGCCAATCCATCTTGACTGGCATTAGAAGTCCCAGGCAATGTCTGTCAAGGTACACTTTGTGATAGGTGCTGTTCTGGACACTGGGACTCACTGGTGCATGACAAAGACCCTGTCCTCAGGCAGCTACTGTTCTGGTGGACCAGGCCACATGGGTGGTGAGTCCTAACACTGCACCAGAAGCTGTGCAACCTTGGTCAAGCCCCTCCACCTTGCTGAACCTCAGATCCCCAACTCTCAGTGACGGCTGGCATTTGCTGAGCCCTGACTATTGTTTTTACCATTATTTGTTCATTAGTTTATTGAACCATGACAAAGAGACCTTCTTACCCAGAAAACCTGTTGGAAAAAACTGACAGTAGCACCATGTGGTGTAGCTGGATTCTCTTTTTATTTTTTGTCCTGTTAAGTCTTAACATTTTCCTTACACTGCAGACTTTCCTTCAGAGCGTGGTACATAGACTTTGTGCATTAGGGAGATCAGGTTTTCCTGCTTGTGGTGATTTTCCATATCTGCTTTCTAAGAAAAATGAAACTGAAGCCTCAGATAGCAGAAGGGAAGGAAGTCAAAACGCAAACTGTGGAGGGTGAGAGTGTCGATTAGTGCCATCTTGACTTGGCAGAATCTAATCCAAGTCAGCCCTGCACTTTGCGCTCTGGACTGGGTGATTCCTTTTCCAGAAATCTGTGTCCTGAGGAAGTTAAGCGAAACTCGGAGCATCGTACAGCACAATGGTGACGGCAGCATTACTTACTGTGTGCGCTAGTACTTGAGTCGTGTTCCTCACACTTTTTGCTTTATGAATTTTACAAATAGGGTCTTATATTTATGCCCACGCCAGCCTGGAGCCAGTCCTTTTATTTAATACTTCCTGCATAGCTGGGGTGACAGGCACACGCCACCATACTCAGCTCTTACTGATTGAGATGGGGTCTGGCTAACTTTTGTTCCACTTGACCTCAAACCACGATCCTCCTGATCTCTGCTTCCTGACTAGCTAGGATTACAGGTGTAAGCCACTGCACCCACCTCGGTGAAGAGTTATTATGACATGTCCCAATAGTAGGTGACAGCAGCAGAATACACGGGACGATCTCAACTCTGACCAGAAACAGGCCTGTGGGAGACAGGATTGGAACGAAACACATCGTGCTTCTCCATGGCTTTCAGACTGCCTGTGCTCATTGCACATTAATTCTTTCACATTTTAGGGGCTGGAAGTGAAAGTCAGTGGCAGAGCACCTGCCTATCATGCATGAGGCCTTGGGTTCAACCCCAGTGCCACACAAAAGGGAAAGGATAATTTTGTATTTTAAAAAGTAAAGGGAAACATAAACTTTCACTGTTCTTGTAGTTCTTTAGAATAAATGGTAGGTGTTACTAGAGTGGGGCAATTTTAAAGGAAAGAATGAGCCATAAGTTAAGACACAATGAAACGCTCTTCTTCATACAGGAAGCATTCGGTCTGTTGCACTTTGTATTTTGAGCATGAGCAAGTTCAGTAAAACAGCTTTGAAGGAACTTTAAAACAAATGCTGTGCTGTATTGAGGCTTGCTGTGGGCTAGGACAGAGCCAAGAGTTCACACACTTTTCCTCACATGATCCTCCAGGCAACCCCAGAACCATGGTTTCTGTTTTGCACGTGAGGCCTGAGGCATCAGAGAGTGGAACACCCTGCCCCAGGTTGCACAGCCGAGGGGTGGCGTCAGGTCTCCCTTGCTGCCCTGAGATGCACCCTGCAGTTCCTGTCTGCTAATTCCAGAGCAGGTGGTCAGGCTGCTGCCTGGTGAAAAGTACCCTGCCCTCATCTAGCCCTAAGACTTGGGTCTGTGCCCCTCACTCTATGAGGAGAAAATCAGTTTTCTGATTGCTGAGATCCAGCCAGCCATCACTGGGGTTGGGAGAGGTTTGCTTACACAGGGCATTAATTCGGCTGTAGGGACAGTGAGGTATCCCGACTGTGTGCTGGCTTAGACAGTGTCCGTGCAATGTTGCAGCCTGGCAGTGTGTGAACATACCTAGGGCGGCCCAGGTTTGTCCAGCAGCAGCACGGAAAGCAAATTCTCCTATGAGCCTGTTGACATAGCAGTTCCATTGTGCCAACTCTGTCCTCAGGAGAACCTGGACAGTGTGCAGAGAGGTGCTCAGGGTGGTCATGGCGTCCAGCCTGCAGGGAGCCAGGCAGGAGAGAGTGTGTCATCTTCCTGTAAGAAGTACATCATTTGTTACAAAGGGTGATGGGAAAGCTCCCTACAGTCATGAAATGACCAAGGTTGCAGAACAGTGTGCTCGCAGCTGACTCTAGAGGACCCTACCCGAGCAATGGCCTTGGGGAGGGAAGTAGGAGTTTCCCTCCACTTTAGACACTGCCAGAACGTTTGACCCTTTTGTAGCAATTGTACAGCAAGTCCGGTGTGTAGCTGGGCCACTTTCATAGTCCTAAGAAGCAGTAAGCCATGCCACCATGTGTGTTTCCCATTGGTGTGTGACAGCGGTCAGTTGGACACAGTGATCGAAAGGCCTTCTCCGTTCTGTCTCAGGATAACGTGCTAAACATCATCAGTCAGATCATGGACGAGTGCATCCCCCAGGACCGGGCGCCTCGGGATTTCTGCGTCAAGTTTCCCGAGGAGATCCGGCACGACAACCTGGCTGGCCAGCTGTGGTTCGGCGCTGAGGTAGCGAGCGGCCGCCTGGGTTCCAGGGTCCTAATGCTAAATGGCCTTGTCCAGACATTTCTGTGTGAGCCTGCTGTATGTGGGCACCGCAGTGCAGGGGCCTGGTGTCTCCTCCGAGGATTCCGCCCACTGGAGTTGATAGATGGTACCGTCTGAGCCTCTTGGGCCACGTACCCCTGAGAGGGTCTGAGGAGAGCTCAGACTGCCACTCACAAAACTGCACATGCAGGACCCCCAAATAGGTCCTTTATAACAATTACACCAGTATCAGAAATGGTGGTCCTCCTCCCCAACCCATAGCAATGATGTCAGAGGGAGGGGGCCTCTCCTGGAGGGCCTCATTCATCACGTCTCACAATAGTCCATCATGTCTTTATCTTCATCTTCCAATGAGGAAACTGAGGCACCCCCCGTGAGGTGGGAGGACCAGTGTCTGTCCAGCTTCCTTCACCAAGGGAACACCCTCGGCTGTGCTTTTGAGATGTTGGGGACCCAGGGGTCAGACTGTTACCTACCACCTGTCTGTGCTGTTCCCATCCTCCCTGACCCCCATGCATCCCTGAATCTGCCCACTTTGTGCCCTGGTTTACCTCGTCCTTCTATCCACCCCATCCTTCCACCCCCGCCCCCTCTGGACCATCTGCCCAGGGTTCTATGGCCCCAGCAGGCTGGGCCCCACAGCCTCAGTGTTCACCTCTGTGAAGTGGGCCCTGGGTCCTGCCCTACCAGCCTGGCTGGCACATGTGCACTGGGGTCCCATCCCTCCAAGTGTGGTTCAGTACCTATAGCTCCAGGGTTGGCCTGGGAAACCAGCAGTCCTCTCCCTTGTCCACTCAGGAAATTGCTTCTTGTCCTGACTGGTCATTGCCAGTGGACTGGTTGCTTCGTTCTGCCCCAACCTGGCAAAGGCCCAGCCAGTGGATGAATGTCCACACCCCAAGAGGCCCACCCGGGGGCTAGCTACAACCCTCCACTCCTGGCCTAAGAGCAATTGGCAAAACCCCAGGTTACTGAGTGTTGACCAAGAGGCCCAGGCAGATGCTGGGGATGTGTGGACACAGAGGCCTCCTCGCCAGCTGGAGCCGCGGGATCTCATGGGCTTGAGTCTGGGTTCTGAGGGCCATCGGTTTCTCTGAGCCTGAGTGTGTACAGGAGGCCTCTGTGACCTCCATAAACAGCACATGCCTGGAGAGGTGGGTCAGCCTTGCTGCACTGTGCTGAGGGCACAGCTCTTGGTGTGGCCTCTGGGAGCTTCTGGCCTCACAACAGTCACCCCGTGGCTGGCCTGGGAGGGGGCATGAGTCACATCACTGGGGTCCTCCTGCCTGCCTCTTGGGTCCATGTGGACATCAAGTGGGTTGTAATAAGAGACACTTGGGCACTTGTTATTGTTGCCTTTGTTGCTCAAAGTTAGGAGGAGCGTTGGGAGAGGGGACCAGGTGTGGGTGTCGGGTCCTGGCCCAGAGAGAAGATGGGTGCTGAGGGCCCAGGGTGTGCAGGGTCAAGTTCCCTAGAAACTCTGGACTCTCCCAAGCCTGTTCTCCTGTCTGCAGTGCCTGGCCGCGGGTTCCATCATTATGAATCGTGAGCTTGAGAGCATAGCCATGCGGCCTCTGGCTAAGGAGCTCACCCGCAGCCTGGAAGACGTGCGGGGTACCCTCCGTGACCAGGCGCTGCGGGACCTCAACACCTACACGGAGAAGATGAGGGAGGCACTGAGGCACTTCGATGTCCTGTTTGCCGAGTTCGAGCTGAGGTGACCCTGAGGACCCCGAAAGTGTGCTGTGGGTGTGGGGAGTCCTAGCCTTTGCCCTGAGTCTGGGGGTGCCCTCTCTTTGGGGGCCATTCTGTGTTTCCAACTAGAGAATTCTGTAGAGGGAGGAGTCAGGGAATTTGTTGCCATCTGTTGGCGCATTTAACTCCTGGGGGGCTCCATGCAGAGGCAAGAGGAGGTGTGACAAAGGGGTCTAGCAGGGGTCTGCACATCGTGGGCCTTAGGGCAGCGTTGAGAGTGGTGGATTTAATTTTGAGACCCTTCTTCAGGAGACCCGGATGGCCCTAGAGCCTGACACACCTTGTGTTTGCAGCTACGTCTCAGCCATGGTGCCCGTGAAGTCTCCCAGGGAGTACTATGTGCAGCAGGAGGTCATCGTGCTGTTCTGCGAGACTGTGGAGAGGTGAGGACAGCTGCTTCTCCTGCACCATGCCAGGCCTCATGGAGGCAGCCGAGGTCAGGCCTTGTCTGGGATGCCCAGGCGGGAAAGCTGCAGCCTGCTGCCACTCCTACCACATCCTTCTCACTGAGGGCAGAGGGTATACCCTGACTCGTCTACTTCGTCCAGGTTGCCTCTGCTGTGGTCCAGAAAGCACCTGCTGCAGGTGGAGTGACATGACAGAAGACAGAGCAGAAGGCTCAGCTGCCCAGGCTTCCCCTCCCTCCTCCCCTCTCCTTTCCACTGCTCCTGGCTTCTCACCTCCAGAGCCTGTGGTGGGTCTTTGTGGACCTCAAGCCTGCTGAGCACGGTCCCTGGGTAGGGGGAGAATGGGGGGTGGGGGTCACCTGCCTTCTCAGGCCTTATGCAGTATTTTGAAGTCAGATTTTCTTTTCTTTTTTTTGGTGGGACTGATGTTTGAACTCAGGGCTCTCTGCTTGCAAAGCAGGTGCTCTACTGCTTGAGCCACATCTCCAGTCCTGAAGTCAGATTTTCTAAGCAGATTTTGGGGCCAAGAGTTCACCTGGGGTATTTCTCTGATTTAATTGTGCTATGGTATTGTAAGTTTTGAAATTGACTGAGTCACACCATAAGTTTGTTATTTTTAAAAGACAATATGCTTTGAGAGATATTTCAAATTGCCAGAAAACAAGGTGACAGAAAATACCTTTTATTTTGAAGTCCTGACAACAGCAGCACCTGCTCACTGGGTGTCAAAGAAGCCATCTGCGTGTGGCTGGGGAGTGAAAATAACCCAGCTTCTCAGGATGTATCAGATGTTTGGGGAATATTTTTGTCCCATGTTTGTTCTTGGCACTAGATTTCCTGGGTAAGGAAAGCATTGACTGGATGACCCTTGTTTTGTCCTGTGGGATGTCACAACAGACACTCACTGGAACAAAATATATTCTCTCCTGGATAACTCACCTCCCAGTGTACTCCATCCCTTCCTGGGACAGAGGTGGGAGCAGGCAGAAGGAAAGATGGAAGCCTGAGCCTCAGTCACCTCTGCCTGAGTGGTGTGCCCTTTTTCTCCAGCATCAGCTCTTTGCATGTGTGAGGGCTATAGTGGTGGAGGTCCACCCTTCTGACCTGTCTGCTAAGCGAGGGTTGAGTGTACTGTTCTCCCCACACTCGGATCTGACCCATGGACGCCCTGCTGACTCCCTCTTTCCCTCGGCCAGGGCCCTGGACTTCGGGTACTTGACCCAGGACATGATCGATGACTATGAGCCAGCCCTCATGTTCACCATCCCCAGGCTGGCCATTGTGTGGTGAGTGTCCTCCTGCTGGGGACTGTCATGAAGCAGAGTTCTGGTAGGACTGTCTAGTCTGATAGTGCCAGGCCCCTTCTGAGTATTAAAAATGGTTCCTACAGCCGGCCAGCAGTGGCTGTTCAGCCCTCAGAGCAGTCACCAGACCAGCCTGCTGTCCTCCCTGAAGAAGGGATCTCCCACCCTAACCAGTGCATGATGGCTGGGTCCTGGCCACCTGACACTAGACAGGTGAGATCAGCAGTCTGCTCACCACAGGTACTCACAGCCTGGGGGAGGTGGACTGCATACCACACAGGGCCACTCAGGTACACTCGGGAGCATGGTGGCCGAGTGGGGCATGGGAGATGGACTTTGTAGTGATTGGTTTGCTTGGATAATTTCTGGGCTGGTAGGGATGTTGAGCCCATTAGGCTGAAGACAAGTGTGCTGCAGCCTGGCTGGTAGATGGGACACCTAGAGGGAATCTTTTCCCAATAGCAAGGTGGGGAGAATTTGGGGAGAGCAAGGATTTCACAGGTTGGGGGCCTTGCAGGGTCAAAGCTGTCAAGGCAGCTCATGGGTCCTTGAATGTACCGAGACAGGACATGCTAGTCACTTGCTGACCATTTCTGAGCTTCTCAGGGTCAAGGGCAGAGCCCAGGTGTATGGAGCTTGTTCTACAGCTGCTTATGCACACTTTGACTCTTGCCACACAGGGATGGTCACAGAGGCAAGAGGAGGAAGGATGTGTGAGGGAGGCAGCCCAGTGGGCAGCTCGCACGCAGGTGCAGAGCTGAGCAGAGTGGGGGTGGGGAATCCTGGGGCCAGGTGCCTGTTGGAGATGTTTTTGTCAGTGATGTGGCCCTGGGGAGGGCACGGTGGGCACAGAGACCAGGCCAGGTCCAGGCCCAGGCTGTGGAGAGGCTGCACTGAGGCTCCCTGGGAACCCTGGAGCATAGCACACATAGCAGCACACTGAGGCCCCGGAGACTCTGCTCCGTGGGACGTGGGGGTGCAGAGTGGGAGCATGGGGCACTGCTGGTGTGTCAGGACAGGGTCCTCGTCCTGGGCCTGCAGTGGATGGCTATGCCCCCCTCACCACAGGGACAAGCTGTGCAGGGGGAGAAGCGCAGGGCACTGGCATGAATTTACCCACCCCAGCCAGGCCTGCTGCTCACCTGTCCTCAGGTACTTTCTGGGGAGGCCTCCAGGCTGGTGTTTGGGTGCTGTCTGGCCCCAGCAGCTTTTCTAGAACCCTCTAACCACTCAGGCCACGTCCCCCGCCTCTTGTTGTCCTTTCTTTCTCACAGGGTTCAAACATGAAGGGCAGGACTCTTACTTTATTTTATTTTAATTTGCTTTTTGTTTTTCAGATGGTCTCACAATATAGCCCAGGCTGACCTTGATCACTGTCCTCTGCCCCAGCCATCTGAGTGCTGGGATTACAGGCATGTACTGTCATGTCTGGTGGAATGGCACTTTGAAATACCCTTAATCAGTAGAATTTGGGGATTCCCCTTCACCTTAGGATGTTAAGCTGGAGGACTGGATGTCCTCAGTGGCCAGGGTGATGTGGCATGGGGTCTTGAGCACCTCCTACTTTCGCTCCAGGATGGGATCTCTGAGTGTTTCCTCAAGAGCAGGTGTCATGGGAAACCCTGGTTTTCTTTTTAACAGTTCTTTGAAGCATAGCACCCATCCGTGGCCCCATCGCAGAGCAGCTGATGGGGTCTGAGGGCCAAAAAGCTCTGCCATCCTGGGCTATGCATGTCTAAGGGTGTCCCTCTCTACCAGCTGCCTGCCTGGCCCTATGCGGGCAGAGGGAAGTGATTCAGAGGGTTCAGATCTTCCTTGGGCAGCACCTCAGTCTTAAAATAAATGAAGGGATCAGACACCCCACCCCACCCCAAACATACACACACCGTTCTGGTTTCACGCTGGAGTCTGTTACCCATGTTTGTTTAGCTCTTTACCAGCCTCCATCGCCATCAGTGACCAGTGTCACTGTGTGCTAGCCTCAGGGTCCACCCTGCTGACAACAGGGTTATAGCCCACCCAGAGCCTGTGGCCTGGAACTTAATGAGGGCTGGGCTTCTGTGGGTGGGGGCAGTTCCTCCCCCTCCTGGAGGAACTGGCACCAAGTGGCTCTGGACTCAGGCCACAGGCAGGGCCTAGGAAGGAGCTGAGGGGATCCCCCGGAAACTGAGGGAGGCTCAGGTAATAAGCGTGAAGGAAGAGCAGGTCTCTGGCCTTGTAGCCAGGCTGTGGACCTGAGCAATCAGGTCAAAAACAGACTACTTTTTTAGGTTGCCCTGTGGAATGGTCACTGGGTCCTTGGAGGATCTGAAGCCCAGTGGTCCCTTACTCTAGGCCAGACACATACAGGCCATAGCTGCCCAGGTAGAGGCCAGCTGAGGATTTGCTCATTCCTGTGCTCATACAATGAGCATGCATTGAGTGATTGCTGTATACCCAGCTTCATGCTTGTCCTAGGGATACTGAAATGCCTATGAGGGAGGGAATTGTGTCCAGAGAGTGTAGGTCTCCCCATGGCTCAGACTTGGACAAACTGGTTTTATTTTAAGGAATTGATCTTGAAACAGTTCCTTTAAAAGAATAAAGAAACTAAAACCTGTAGACCCAGTGGTCACTTCTCAGTCCCAATCTGACAGGCTATGATGGACCTGGTCAGTGGTGCTGCTTGCCTAGGAGCCCACTTGTTCACACCTGGCCTTGCCTGGGCTCTATCTGCACAATCTCCCTCCCTTGTCCTCACCTGAGCACAAACATGGGGCACTTCCCATGTCTACCTGTTCTGACCTAGTTCTCTGACCTGCCCCCACTCCTGGCCCGACCCCTTCTGTTGGCCACAGCTCCTCCCTTCCTCCCTCCTGTCTCACAGTATGTGTTCACCATAGGCAGAGCATGCACAGATCTGCCCATGTAGACCACAGCAGCCTACAGTGGTACTGGGGTTTGAACTCAGGGCCTCACACTTGCCAGGAAGGCGCTCTACCACTTGAGCCACTCCTTCAGCCCTTGTTTTGCTTTAGTTATTTTTCAGATAAGGTTGTGAGTTTCTGTATGTGTCAGCCTTGACTGAGATCCTCCTACCTATGCCTCCCATGTAGCTGGGGTCACAGGGAGGCACCCCCATACCTGGCTTGTTGGTTGAAATGAGGTCCCACTAACTTTTTGCCCTGGATAGCTTTGAATCACAATTCTGATCTCCACCTCCTGAGTAGCTTATCATTAGTCTCGAGCTGCACCATCAGCAGCTTCCTTGAGTCCCCACGAGCCAGCCTCTCCAACCTGTAAACCAATCCTTAAAAATCTCTCTAGCCCTTTTTCTCTCTCCCTCCTTCCTACCTTCCCTCCCTCCCTCTCCTCCTGACTAATGCAAGAGGTGAATATCCATGTTCTCAAATAATTCAAAATCACTAGCACCAGCTGGTTGCGGTGGCTCATGCCTATAATCCCAGCTACTAGAGAGGCAGAGATTGGGAGGATCATGGTTAGAGGCCAGCCTGGGTAAAAAGTTAGCAAGACCCGTCTCAGTCAATAAGCTGGGTATGGTGGTATGTGCCTGTGATCTCAGCTATGCAGGAGATGGGAGGCTGTGGGTAGGAGGATCATAGTCTGAGGCTGCCCCTAGACAAAAACACAGAACCTACCTGAAAGATAACTAAAGCAAGTGGACTGTGTTGTGACTCAAGTGGTAGAGCTCTTGCCTATCAAGCGTGAGGCCTTGCGTTCAAACCCAAGTACCATGCAAAAAGCAAAGCAACAAAAAAAGCATTAACAGCAAAACAGAGACAGGCGTGGTGGCTCACATACGTAATCTCAGCACTCAGAAGACTGAGGCAGGAGGATCTTGAGTTTGAGGCCAGTCTGGGCTATATAGCAAGACTCAACGATAATACAAAAAAAAAAAAAAAGAAAGAAAAAGAAAAAGAAAGAAAAACAAAAGAGACGCGGCGTGGTGGCTCCTGCCTGTAATCCTAGCTACTCGGGAGGTAGAGATCAGAGGATTAGGTTCCAGACCAGCCCAGGAAAAATGTTGAGTCCCCATGTCAATCAATAGCTGGGTGCACTGTCACACGTCATCCCAGCTACACAGGGAAGTGCAAATGGGAGTATTATGTCCAGATGTCAGGCCAGCCTGGGTATAGAGACCCTATCTCAAAAACAACCAACACAAAAGGGCTGGCAGAGTGGCTCAATTGGTAGAGTGGTTGCCTAGCAAGTGTGCGGCTCTGAGTTTCCAGTACCACCCCCCCAAAGAAAAAGGTCAAACAATGATATGGTCCATATGGTAGTCCCATATACCCTCCTAGGCACATACCCACGAGACATGAAAACTTGTCCACGCAGATGTACAAGAACATTCGTGTCAGCATTATTCATAACAGCCTAAAAGTGGAAGTAACCAATGCCCACCGAGGGATGAACGGATAAAGAAGTTGTAAATGTACACAATGAAGCATTGCCCGTAAAAAGGATGGTGCGAAGTGAAAGAAGCCAGGTGCAGAAGGGCATGGACTGTGTGATTTGATTTGTATAAAATGTCCTGGTTAGGCAAATTCCTACAGCCAGAAAGTCAGGTGGGGGCAGGAAGTATGGGGTGTTTCCTTAAAGAGTGTTCTTGTGGGGTGATGGAAAGGTTTGAA
This sequence comes from Castor canadensis, assembly GCF_047511655.1. NCBI lineage: Eukaryota > Metazoa > Chordata > Mammalia > Rodentia > Castoridae > Castor > Castor canadensis. The sequence continues at coordinate 153,884,385 of NC_133394.1, forward strand.
ACCAGCAGTGCACACACTAAATGGCACCGTGTTACATACTTTACTAAGAGTGGTTATGTGAATTCCATCTCACCCACCCTTGCAGCGGCCTAGAGGCTCAGCGTGTGCTGCTGCCCTTCCTCTCCTCAGTGAGGCAAGAAATAGGCCTGAGTGTCCCACTATGGCACAATGCCTGCACCCCAAGCCTGTCGGGCAGTAGCTGTAGTCACAGCTGCATCAGACCCAACCATTTCTTCTGGGTGCTCCTTCCTGGCCTCAGTTTCTAGCCACTTCCTGGTTCCCACCTGGATATCCTGGGCCCAGGTATGCCCTGAGCCTCCAGCTGCCACCAGGCACACGTCCATGAACCCTGAGGGCCCAGTGTATGGGCCAGTTAGACATTGTGCAGGCCTTTGCTGAGTTCCTCCTGGGACCCAGTGGCCAACCTTGGCCTTGTCTGCAGGGACACTGACAGCTTGGCTGTTCTGTGCATCTTCTCCTTGCTTCTCTATGTGGTCTAGGCACTTCCCAGAGCCACTGAGCAGATCAGTGGGCCAGCACCGAGCACCTGGTGCTCTGAGAGCTCCAGAGTGTGGCACAGACACACCGCTGGGCCCTGGGATGCTGCCGAGGGAACATTCTGAGGCCCCTTCACTGCCCAAGGGCAGGGGGACCCAGTAGCCTGTTGGTCAGTGCACTGAACCATCCTTATTAATAGGTTCTTTCTAGAGGCCCCAGATGAGCCCTGGGACCATGTCAGGTCCTGTGGGCCATGGCCCCTTCTCGGTGCTCTTCTGGGGCAGCTGACCCCTGCGCCTTGCCTCTTGCCATGCCACCACAAGGCATCTAGAGGTGCAGATGCTCAGGAGACTGGTCATCTCAGGGCTACATCCAGGCACAGCAGGCAGGACTCTCTGCTCAGGGTGGGGTGGGGCTTCCAAGTCTGGGACTCTTTCTGTCCCCTTCTTGGCTTTCTGAAAGATGGAACTTTGGGGGTTGCTGGGGACAGGGCAGCATTCACACCCCCACATACCCTTTCTGTCCACTTTTACTCTGCCAGTGTCCTGAGGCCACTTGGTTCACCTGTAAGGTTCTGTCTTGTGAAATTGTCCCCTGAATTCTGTTCATTTCATTGGAACGGTCAGCTCATGGAAGGTCCATAAAACAGATAAACATCAGGGAAGCCCAGCCTGACTGTCCTCTACTCCTATCTATGTGCTTAGGACACAGTCCCTCCTTACTGCACAGACTCTTTTGCTGCCCACAGTGTGAGTCAGACAGCCACTTGGCAGAGCCGTTGCCACTGTTCACCACCACCATGCCCCAGAAGATGACCCAGCCATATCTTTCCTGAAAAACAGTCCCTTCTTCTAGTTTTTCTCACTGAACTGGATATGTTACAAAAGACTGTTCTCACACTGATGGGGACCCCATGGGAGGAGGTGACATGTCTGTCACATGAAGGCCCTGTCACATCTGCAGAGAGACAAGCAGGAGCTCTCAGTGCAGACAAGCCTGAGTGGCTCTCGTCTGTGCTCTGATGAAGAAGCAAGAGAACAAGTGGACATTCCCTTGGTACTCAAGACATGCCAGGACTTAAGCTGTCTGTCCCAAGACACCCAGGAGGAAGCACCCAGAGCAGGGTGATGGAGATGGTGCTTTTGGGAAGAGACGAGTCAGGACCTGCTGATGGAGGCACAGTTGGAGCTGGGCAAGGGGTGGCAGCTGTGGTGGTGCCTGCAGAGGAAAAGAGATGACAGAATCAGGGCCATCCAGGTGTGACATCTGAGCAAGGCTGGCCATCAGCAGATGCTGAGGGGAGGGAGTGCCTGTGGAGGCATGGTGGACAACTGGAGAGGTCAGTACTGTCGGGGGGCAACGTGACATTGCTTCCTGTCCTGAAGGGTGACGGGACCTGTGTGGAACCTTAGTTCTCCAGCTTCCGTCATGAAGGGTGACGAGTGACCCGTGCAGGACCTCAGTTCTCCAGCTTTTGTTCTGAAGGGTGACGGGAGACCCATGTGGGACGTTGGTCTCAGCTTGGGTCAGCTTCTGGAGCAGATGGTTTCAGATCTGATTTTCAGGAGCCTCCATAAATTGTTCCATTTTCAGGGAGGTGGATTTTAGTAACAAATCTTGATGCTAATTTCTCTGATCGCAACACTGATGTGCGCAAATATATTCTAGGATTATTTGTGATCCCTGCCATAGTCATAGCTAATCAACTTGAAAAGGTGATCAAATCTGGGTAATAATTTTCATTGCCTGTTCCAAACTTACTTAAGATTCAGTTACGAGAGGTAAAAAACAAGGCTATAACTGCACTGAGCAGGGTTGCTGTGGGTCCTAGCGAGCTTCTGTGTTGAAGCTGGGGCATCCGAAGCTCACTCAGAGAGCCACAGCATCTAACCAGACCGACTTGTGTGTCTCCAATACAGTGGCCTTGTGGTCTATGCGGATGGACCCCTGAACTTGGACCGCAAGGTGGAGGACATGTCTGAGCTGTTCCGACCCTTCCACACATTGCTACGGAAAATAAGGTGAGGACGGGGCAGGAATGGGGAGAGAGAAAAGGGGGAGATAGGAGGAGAAGGTCGGGAGAAGGGGAGGGTTCTGGTTGCAAGGGTTTAGTGCCCTTCACGTCTTCAGGGCCAGTAGTTTTCCTCACAGGTTGTACATGACCCTATGATGGTCCAGGCTGGTCTTGCTTTTGCTGTGCCCAGGCCTCTCTTGTGGTCAGTAGCTCTTCTGTGCTGGGCTTTAGGGAGTAGTAGACTTCATACTTCCTCAGGTTTACCTTTGACATCAAAAGCCCCAGTTTCCTTCTTTCCAGTCAGTGATGCTCAAATGTTGGTCTTTGCCTTTAATTATTTTTTTAAAGTTTGTGTTGAAGCATTGGAGTCCTTTGAAAATGCAAGAGCTTTCTGTCCTGTTGGCTGAGTTCTCTGCCCAGTGGCATCCCTGAGCTGACAGAGCCCAGGAGTGGTTTCTTGGCATGGACACTGGTCCTCTGAGTGTCTCTCTAGCCCTGTGGCCTTGGACATCCAGGTATTTCTTCCCATGGCCCTGGTCTCTGGGTGCTAGTGAAGTAATCTCCAAGGGGCTTTGCAACATCTTCCCCAGGTCCAATAGAACATCCCAAGGCCTCCTTAGACCTGCCTGGCACAGGGCGGCCTCAGGCACAGCCAGCCAGGGCCAGAATTCCTTTGGGGACACAGAGAGCAGAGAATCCTGCCCTGTGAGGAGCCAGAGGTGTTACGAGTCCAGACAGTGGGAAGTGACCATAGCTGTGAACTTCCCTTGTGGATGGAGTCTCGCGCTCTTGCAGCATTGGCAGGTGGTCTTTGCTCCTTCAAGGGTGAGATCATCACTGTCTTCTGATGTTTATAAAAAGAACTTCAGAACACAGAAGCCTTCATCTTAGGGTTGTGTGCCACTCCTGAGAAAGAAGAGCCAGAGGAAGGTAACTAGAGTGCTAAACATGGACTTGGAGTCTGTTGCAAAGTAATAATGAACAAGATGAAGTTTTGTGAGTGGATATTTTAACAAATGACCACTATTAAATATAAGCAAACATGACCAGGCATCTCCACAACTTTTTTAAAAATGCAGATGAGGAGTAGTGGGGTGACTCATGTGGTAGAGGGCCTGCCTAGCAAGCATAAGACCCGAGTTCAAACTGCAGAACCACCACCAAACGAATAAGTAAATAAATAAATAAATGCAGGTGAGGCTTCTGCCTTGGCTGTAGTCTGCCTCAGGCTGTAGTCATTTTCCAGTCATAAGTACTAGGAAAAAAATTGGATAAGTTTGAAAAATCATTTAAAGACCACTGAACTGTACAAGTGAGGACTGGATAAACCAAAACCCGAGAAGAGGGAGCCTTTGTGGGGAGGGTGGGCTGGCCATCTTGTCTGGCTCTTCTTTCCCAGGAAGCACTGAGCACTCAGGTGGCCATCGATGCTTGTCCAAAACTCTCTGGAGGAAACCCAGTGGCACAGGCCTGTTGTCACACAGGGGAGCCAGGGGCATCAGGCAGGCCACCTGCCAAGGTGGGAGAGGAGGGATGGGGGCAGAAAACTCCTGAAGGTTCCCCGCTGTTCTGAGATGCTCAGGAGGCCTCAAACTCACCGCCAGCCTCCCCCTGTCAGAGTTCAAAGCTACACAGAGCAGGGAACCAGAGGCTGAGCTGGAACCCAGAGGGCAGAGCTGGTTTCTGGCAGACTTTGGGGTCTTGGAAGACAGAGACCCACGAGGGTCAGAGCAGCAGTAACTAGACTGAAGGTGCTGCTCGGTCTCAACCCGTCACCTGTAGGCTGTCTTACACCGGTGTCTGTCACGTAACCCCCAAACTGCTAAAAACGTGCGGGGTACGAGCAAATGATTGACAGTTGAGGGAAAAGCCAGACAGGTGATGCCGCGACCCAGTGAGGGTTAACGCACCAGGACTCGAACACAGTTATGAGTCATATTCTAAGGAAAATGGAAGAAAGAGAGAAATGGCATAAGAGCATGGAGAACTTAGAGAATTAAAATTCATTTAAAAAAAATGACATTCTAGAGCCAAGAAAATTGAGAATCTGAAAACAAGGACATGGTGGGTGGAGTTGATAGCAGCTTAGACCCAGAAGAACCACAAGTAATGAATTTGAGGATGGCCCAGCAAAGGAGGCCTAAACTGAGACACAGAGAGGGGAAAGAAAGTGCAAGGAAAAGAAAAAACAAGGAGGAAACACCAGCAGAGCTGGGGAGATGTGCACAATGCTCCCCAGACACCCAACACATGTGGTTGGAGTCCCAGGAAAACCAGGAGAGAGAACGGGCAGGAGCAACATTCAAAGAGATAATGACCAAGTTTCCCAAAACTGATGAGCAATCTACTTCTAGATCAGGAGGCTCCAAAAAGCCAGAAGCAAGAAAAACAAAAAACATACCTGGGTAAATCATAGTGACATTTCCAAAAAACAAGCAAGAGAAAAAAGTCATAAGTCTTTGAAAGAAACGTAAGATAGTTACCTTCTTTAAAAATAAACAAACAAAAACAGTGGAAGGCAGCAGGCCATGAAATGATTCATATTTGAAGTGCTGAAGAGTCAGGTGCTGGTGGCTCATGCCTGTAATCCAAGCTACTCAAGAGTCAGAGATCAGGAAGATCGTGGTTCGAAGCCAACCCAGGCAAAGAGTTCACAAGACCCTATCTCAAAAATGCCCAACACATCTGACAAAACAAAACAAAAAAATACCCAACACAAATCAACAGGGCTGGTGAAGTAGCTCAAGTGGTAGAGCTCCTGCCTAGCAAGCGTGAGACCCTGAGTTCAAACCTCAATGCTGCCAAAAAAAAAAAAAAAACCCAAAACACCCAAATATTTCTTTATTATCTGCCTCACTCAACTATCTCACCTGTAATCCCAGCTATTTGGTAGGTGAAGATTGGGAGACTTGAGATTTCAGGCCAGTTTATGCAAAAAGCTACACTCCATTTCAATCAGTAAGATGGGCGTGGTGGTGTGCATCTGTAATCTGAGCTATGTACGAGGCATGGATAGGAGGTTGAAGGTCCAGGCTGACCCAGAGAAAAACTGAAATACCCTACCTGAAAAACAACTTAAGCAAGAAAGGGTGAAGGGTATGGCTCGGCAGGGAGAGTGCCTGCCTAGTAAGTGAGCGGCCCTGAGTTCAAAGCCCAGTACAGATAGAAAAAAAGTAAAAAGATTTTATTAACTCAGTTGACATGTACCTAAGAATCAGGGCTTTCTTGTTCTCAATGAGTGGTTCCAGAATGTCAATTTTAAGAAGGAAACCCTCCTAGAATCTCAGCCGGCCGGCACCCTCCCATCCTGGGAACTGTGTGGGTTCAGTGCAGGCACTCACCCCTGCCTTCCCGCTAATACAGACTATAGAGCCTGCACCCACTCTTGGCCAGAAGGCTGCTGTGGCCCTTGGGACCGTCATGCTTACTTTTGTCTTGATTGACCCTGTAGGGATTTGCTGCAGGCACTGACGGAGGAGGAGCTGCACACGCTGGAGCGGAGCCTCTGTGTCTCCCAGGACGTAGAGCTGCCCCTGCGGGCAGATGCCCAGGCGCCCACTGCCCTGGCACCTGCCTTTTCTGCACCCCTTCCACCCGAGGAGTCGCTTTCAGTCAAGGCCAGAGACCCGGAGGCAGAGCTGGCCTGCTCCATGCAGTACGATGACCAGGAGCTAGAGGAGCTCAGCCGCATGGTCCACAGGGCTGGGGACGAGATGTCATCGCTGTTGTCACCACCCAGTGCCTGCCAGTCCCCAGCACACAGGTCGGGGGCCGAGGGCAGTCCCCGGGGGGAGGCTTCTCCAGGCAGAGCACAGCTGAAGTCAGGCAGTGATGAGGAGGAGCGGGTGTTCTTCATGGATGATGTGGAGGTGGCCGAGGTCCCCTCCGGGCCTGAGTCCCCAGGTGGCCCTCTTGGGTGGGCGGGTAGCACCCGAGCCAATGCCCAAGAGAGAGAGCAGGGTGGGCAGAGTGGAGGGGCAGAGGTCAGCACTCCTATCACAGAAAAGGAGGACTGGACCAATAACAACATCGAGGATGACAAGATAAGGCTGGCCAGTCTCGCAGGCGCCACCTCCTGCAGCTGCCAGGACTCGCATTTGTCCCTGGATGGCTGGGAGGTGAGTGGAGACGATGCTGAGATGGCTGAGATGATCGCCCACCGGACAGGAGGCATGAAGCTGTCAGCCACAGTCATCTTCAATCCCAAATCATCTGCCTCCTTGGACTCTGCTGTGGCCACCCAGGAAGCCCCAGGCCATGGCCTTTCCTCTCTGGAGCCCAGGGTCGAGGGCAATGGGGACAGCTCCAACAAACTTAGCACGGCGGCCACCAACTGCCTCCTCCATTCCTGTGTGTGTTGTGGAAGCTGTGGGGACGGCAGAGAGGACACAGTGGAGCACTTGCGGGAGAAGTGTGGCCCAGGGAGCATCATCAGTGCCTCTTACCCTGCCACAGGCTTAGCAAAGGCCAGTGACAAGGGCCCTGAGAGACTGGATGAGGTCCAACCTGCCCCCAAGGTTGCCCTGCCCTCAGAAGATGCCTCTGGCCAGCAGGAGCCCAAAGACCCTGCTTCCAACAAGTGCCTGGCACACACCTCAGGTCCTCAGGTGGACACAGCTAACGGGTTGCGAGGAGACGGTGAGGTTGCAAGCCACCAGAAGGAGCCTGAGGCCCAAGAGCTGGACCCAGGGAAACCATCTGCAGCCAGGGGGCAATGTCCGAGAAGAGAAACGGCCCAGGTAGAGCCTCAGTACCTGTCGGGCTCCAGGTAAGGGCTGGTTGTGCTCCAGGGGCTGGACTTACCCTCTTTGCATTTGGGACATATTGTACTGGTCAGTTTTCAAAGCCCTGAGATATTTTCCCAGTGGAGTTTCTTGGCCACTGGCGGGTGCTGGGCTCAGGCCGAGGTGTGTGGTCAGTGTGTGAGGGGACACAGAGGCGGACTGTACCTAGAGGCACCCACCCTAAAGGAAGTTAAGCAGAAATGACCCTTAGGGGCATTACCTCCTTTATCTGATGTTCCCTGCACCTTTCAGGTGACACAGGCGCTGGGCCAAGCCCTGGGTCCACCCCTTTTCACCGCTGGGGCTCATGCCAGTTTGGCGTGACCTACAAGTGGGTGGCCTGTGCAGTGGGAGGAGGCTGTAGTGCTGTGCCTAGCCTGGTCCTGTGGGCCATGGCTGAGCACACTGTCCACTTCTCTTTGCTGACCCCTGTACCTGCTGGGCTTATACAGGTCTGAAAGGAGGGGCTTAGACCCTTGGCAGTGGGTGTGGAGCTCGGAGGCCTTGGTAGGGTCCCAGGACAACTCCTGGCAAATTCTCAGGCCATAATCCCAGGACTCCAGACTCCTCTCCCTGCAGAAGGGGAGGTGAGGAGGCTTCCCTATGGATCCCCCTTCCACCCACGGGCCCTGCCTCCCTTCTCTGTAGAAGCAGAAGAGTGGGGCAGGGGCCTGAAGGATCCCAAGGTGCTCTTTCCTTGTTCCCCCCACCTGGGTCTGTCAACAAACATCCCTCATGGCAACGTTAGAGCCTGCTTTGCCTTTGACTTTGGGTGTCGGGAGGGAAATGTGTGGGCCCAGTCTGGGTCATCATGCATGGTTGTGGTATCTCAAGAGGAGAGCCCCTCTTACCAGGACCTGCCTGGGCAGGGAGGGGAGAAGCTGAGCCTGAAGGCCTAGGAGCTAGGCACAGGGGAACAGGCAGTAGGATTGGGACAGAGGAGGGGACAGAGCAGAGAGCCCAGAAAGTCTGGAAAGAGGGTTCCTCATACCAGGGGGAGGGGCTTCTGGGCTCAGGAGAGATGCCTCCTTCCTGTGCCTCATCCTCCCCTGGGCAGCATGTGGCCACTGACTTTGCAGGTAGTGTGTGGGAGGCCTCTTGTCCACTGCACAGTCCTTTGCTCTGCTGCCCTGTGGGGTTGGACTGCCGGGGTGCACCGTAGCTACTTCTGCAGACAGTCTCCCTCCAGCCTCCCCCGCCAGCCTCCTCCCCAGCCCCGGGTAACCTCTAATCTGCTATCTCTGGATTTGCTGCCTCTGGACACAGTGAACGGAAACACATAATACATGGCCTTTTGTGTCCAGCCACTCCCACTGAGCACGACGTGTTCAAGGATCGCCATCCACACTGCAGCCCAAATGGTACTTTGCTCCCTTTTATGGCTGAATATTACCCACTGAGTAGAGAGACCACCTCACGTGATCCACTCACCAGCTGATGGGTGTGTGTTCTTTTATCTGTATTACATAGTGTTGATGTGACAATTTGTGTACGAGTTTTTGTGTGGATGAATGTTTTGTTCTTCTATCTGAGAGTGGAATTGGTGTGAGGAACTGTCAAACAGCTTTCCCAGGTGGCTGAGGTTCCTCCATTTTCACATAAGGTTCCAGCTTCTCCACATCCCTGCCAGCACTTAATATCATCTAATATTTTTTAACAGTTATTGTTATTGCTATTATTTTGGTTGGGACTGGAATTTGAACTCAGGGCTTTGCACTTGCAAAGCAGGCACTCTACCACTTGAGCCAAACCTCCATTCCCTTTTGGTTTGGTTATTTTAGAGATGGGATCTCACAAACTATTTGCCTGGGCTGGCCTCAAATCATGATCCTCCTGATCTCAGCCTCCCACATAGCTAGTGGCGTGAGCCACCTGCGCCCGGCTAACAGTTATTTTTCTGTCTTTAGGACAGAATCCACTAGAATATGCAGTCAACTGGTTGTTTTAGTCACTCAAAATGGTCCTCTCTTGAGGTTCTGCCACCAGTTTTACTCACTGTGGGTTAATTTGGTTGACTTTGCATTAGATACATAGAGATTGCTACTTAAATTGAGTTCAACATTGAGTGCAGAATGGTTACGTGGTTTCCAGTCAAATCTACACCATAAGATATACCCATAGAAGTCTGTCTGAAGGGATGTCATTATTCTTTCCTGCCCCTAGAAGGAACAGGCTTTACAGTTTTTATAGTTTATCCTTCAATTTGTCGAAATCTGGGGAAAGACACAGCGATGGACATGCAGCTGTGTACCCCAACCTCCACAGTTTGGCAAAGCGCCGTCTGCTCCAAATGTTCTTCCCCACTATTCCTCTGTCCCTCCAGCCCACAGCCTCGCCAGGGCCCTTTCTGGAGACGTCCCCACTTTCTTCACAGCTGAGTAGAGCCTCCTGTGGCTGGGCCACCGTGCACTCATTCAGGCCCCGGTGCTGGCTGTGGCTGTGTCCAGACTCCTGCTGTCACAGACAGTGCTGCCGTGGACGGCTCATGGACGCCCTCGCCTGGGCTGCATAAGGCCGTTTTTCAGAGGCAGGCCACACTTCACAGCCACGGCCAGTGGAATGAGTCAACTTCTAAAAGGCTGCTCCAGCTTTCTGCCCCGGACCTCCAGCTCAGTTCATTGGTGAGTGAGCTGTCTTCCCACGACCGACCCAAAACCACCATAAACTCTTTGGCGGGAGAGGGTTTTGAGGGTTTTTTGGCTTTTGACCTATCCTTTTGCTGTTCGTCTAGGTGACACCCAAAGAACACTGACTTTATCTAGAAGTTTCTCCCTTCATGGACACTGCTCTTCACATAAGCCTCGTGGGTGGACAGATACATCTCTAGCACAGATGCTGGAGCTCAGCTGTGAAGAGACATCCCCTCTTTCAGGAATACTTTCTAGAAGATGCAGAGGGTCTGAGAAGAAGTGTGTGGCTACTGGCCTGGTGATTAAGGGCAGCCATGCATTTGGTCCAGGACCTCAGACAGCAGTGCCCCTGGGCTGCGCTGGAGCAGGCAGGCCAACTCACTCTGCAGTGGGCCTTGCCCTGTGCACAGGCAGCACCTGCAAGGGAGCCTCATTCACTCAGCCATTCCTGTGTGTCAGGAACACACTCCTATGGGCGGAGCCAGGCTCTGCAGGCCCACCAAGGAACCAGTCAGCGTGGCCTGTCTAAGGACACACACCAACACCGAGGTGTGTGTTGTGAAACATAAAAGGCCAGCTGCACACAGGCAGAAAGTTCACCGAAATGCAGTGAGATAGAAGGTCTGGTCAGTGTCAGTAATGTCCAGGAAAGGTTCTCCGGTGACACATGTGACCTAACACAAACAGTGTGGCTGTCCTCCCGTTATGTAGCTGGAAGGCTGAGATCAAGAGGCTGATGTCTGCCTCAGCTGATCATGCCTGGAAGGGGCCATCACCTCTGCCCTCCCTGTGAAGCACTGACCAGCAGGTGCCTCTGTGGCCCCTGGGATGTGTGATGCAGGATTCATGGTGAAGACTGGGCAGACCCTGTGCTCACGGGCTTCGGTCCCCTGCGTGAGTCCAAAATCATCCATGAGCTGTAAATGAAGACAATGCAGGGAGCTGTGGCAAGAGCCCCCCCGCCCTGCTCCCCCCACAAGACCAGAGCCCCCCTGCCCAGAGTGCTGGAACGTGTGTTTCTACCCGGGGAGAAGACAGCCTGAAAGTGGAAACCAAGGTTGCCCCTGCCACAGGGACCGACGCAGGCCAGGTGGCGCACGGCCTGGAGACCAGGAGCTAGGCCCAGCCAGGAAGGCCCCTCTCTGGGGCAGTGGGGCAGTGACTATGGCAGACAATGACATAATCATGTGCCCTCTTCTGCCTTATTTCCTATCTTTTCATGGTCACAGATGAATCTTCTTGGGCAAAGTTGACATTTTTTTTAAAAGCTTGTTTTCCTTCATCCAGCCTCACCTCCGTGATCTAGAACGTTCCATGTTCTTGGAGTTGACTCCATCAGGTACTTGTCAGAGGACGAAAACACCACAGCCGACTTCTGCCCTTTCCCGGGACGTGCTGAGGTGTGCGCGATGAACGTGACACTGACTTCTCTTTTTTTCTGGTGATAAACATGATCCCCATTCATTGTAGAAACTTTGGGAAACATTAAAAAGGACATAAGAAGGAAATAAAAATTATCCCACATCTGATGAGTTGTTTTTATTTTTATTCACTGAAAATGATATTATGACCATTGTTCCACAAGTTTCTTGAAGACACAATTTTATTGAATATTACTCTGTTTTAAATATAACCTGTAATTTATTCTTTTTTTTTTCCATTTCTGTGTTAAATTATCCTCTGTATGGTTCCTTGGTGGCCGTGGATCATTTCTTTAGACTCGCCTTGGCGGTGGAGTCACCTCAGGGAGGTGTGAGGTCTTTCCGCTGGGCTCCACTTTTGTGCTCCTGTCTTCCTTTCCTCCCCTGTGAGCCGTGTGCCGCACTGCTCCCCACCTCCTGGTTGCATGTTGTTTTCTATTTCCCCATCAGTCCTGCAACCCTGAAGTGTAGTGCCAGGTAAGGCTTGGAACCTGCCTCAGAGGTCTGGACAGTCTGGCCTGTTATGGTTTGCTTGTTTGCTTTGAGACAGGGTTTCCCTATGTAGCCCAGGCTGACCTGAAACTCTCAGTCCTGATCAGGCAGACCTGATCTCATTATTCATCACTGTGGCTGCATTTGAGAGTATAGCGGGTCACCCCCACCTGCCTCCCATCCTTCATGCTGTCTGTGCGCCTCTCTGACTGCTGTTTGAGTGGAATGATAAGAATCATGTAAGACAGTCCTTGGCACATCCAACACTGGGGATGTGCTCTGACTGTGTGTTCCTTTGTCCTGTGGCCTGGAGCTGGCAGACATCCATTGCTGGAGGCTTGCTGGCTTCCTGGGAAGAGCCCTGAGGGGCGTGTCCAGCCCCTGTGCAGTCACAGGAGGTAGGAACAGGGAAGAAAGCGGTGCCCTTGGACAGGCTTTGTGACCTAAACCTGCAAAGCGGGCCAGTGAGAGTCCTCAGCCCTCACAGCACCTTGAGGAGGAAGGAGCGGCGTGGCACAAGGAGGGCTGACCACGTCTTTCACCACAGTTACTTGCCTTCCCTCCTTCCCCGCTGTCATTCCTCTAGCAGTACTGACCATACCTGCCAGTGTTGCCATTCGTACTCAGCTGTGCTAGCTCTGTGGTTCCTCTCCTCCCTCCTTGTGGCTATTCCTTGACATCTTTGTTGTTTTTCCTCCTGACTTTGCCTCCCTCGTCACAGCCTGGATTTCATTATCTCCCAGACCTGGCTCCCCAGCAGCAAGGTGACCACTAGGTGGGGTCAGTGGTTGATGACAGATAGGGATCCTTGCTTCTGGCTTACATTCAGCTCGCTCTTTCCCTTTCTGGCTCCTTCTCCAGCAGGTGCCTCACTGTCCTCCATGCTGTGGCCTGAGTTCCTCTGACCTTTGGTGGGGTGGAGACCCTGGTTCAGGAGCACTGGGGTCCTGGATGCCCAGCTGACTAAGAGAGGAGCCTATTTCCCGTGTTATGTGAAGGGTAACCCCAGCACTCCCAGGCCCTGTGCACCCTTTTCCCAGTGGGGGAATTGGCTAATTGAGGTTCCCTTAGGATCCCTCCAGGCAATGGCATGGAGGGTCCTTCAGGCCTCACTCAGCCCACTCCCAGTGTCCAGCCAGGGGAGGGCAGGGGCTAGCCAGCACATCAGTAAAGGAGCAGTTGAGTGATGAGTCACCTGTCCCCACGCTGGTGGTACCTCTGACTTGCCCTGATTGTCCACCACCAAATCCTGCCCTATAGACAAGTGTCAGGGCTTAGCTTCCCAATGCCCTAGGTCAGCCCCGGAGTCTCATCCTAGGGCCACTGCTGTGCTCTGGCCTTGGTGGCCTGGGAGGATGTGCTTCCCTTCCACATCAGGATGACACCCACAGCTTTTGGAGGCTGTTGGGGGTGCCCCAAAGACTAGTCCTGAGCTGCTCCTTCAAAGGAAAGGGGAGATGAGTCAAGGCACGAGACTAGTAAGGGTGCCAGCGCTGACTGACCACCCAGTGACCCGAGCAGCACCTGTCCCCATTGCTGGGCTTTCCTGCAGTCTCTGAGGACAAGGGCTGCCTCAGGTGGAAGGGCTGCTGGGGCTTAACAGAGGACCAGCTTTGGCATGGGGATGACAGGGAGACTCGGTCTGATTTGGGCAGCAGGCCCTACCCTAACCCTTCTCCATCAGGCTGTGCAATTCCACAGTAGCCATATGGGGTCAGGTTCTGGGTACTGGTCTGCCCACTACAGCCCTGTTCCCCACTCAGATGTCCGAGAGGCCCTGCAAGAAATACTACAACATCTACACTCTGCATGATGCTACCTGGAAGGAGAAATAAGAATGACTGAAAGACAGAATGACTGGATCAAGTCAAACCTTCACAAGTGCTCTGGGGACTGACGGGGGGAAGCTGGGAACAAGACCTAGGCTGATCTGCCAAGCACAGACCGGGGGAGAGGACTGGGTTCTTCCTGGGCCCCTCATTGGCATCAGCCATGCCACCTGGGTGAGCACAGTGCCAGCTGAGGGACTGCGAGAACCCTGCAGTGGAGAACCATATACAGGAGGCGCTCAGGAGAGGGAGGTCCTGGGAGAAGTGCTGTCCTTCTAGCCGATGGCCCTCCCCCAATTCACAGCCAGTGTGGGGAGGCCTGCGGGGGCAGCAAGGGTCCCCCATGACGGTCCCCTCTGCCTGTGACTACAACTTCTCCCTCCAACCTGGTCTTCTCACTGCCACCCCAACCTACTCCTTCTTCTCTGTCACATCCTCCAGTGCCAGGAAGACATCAGAATCAGTTCCTAAGCTGGACGCTGCTGGAGGGGGCAGCTTCTTAGGGACAGTAGTCAAGGGAGGCTCCTACTTGGTGGGGTCTTGCTTGAGTGACAGAAAAGGCAGGGGAAGGTGTCCTAGGTACTAAGTCCAGCAGAGACCAAGGTGAGGGATGGGAGGGAAAGGAGAGGAGGAGGTGGGCATGAGGAGCCGCAGAAAGCTTTGCCTGGAAGGGTGGGCAGGAAATCTTTCAGTGGAGGTGTTGCGGGAATCTCAAGGTGAGATATGGGACACTGAGACAGTTTAGCAGGAAGAAATATTTTATTGTGGTGGCATAGACCCAGAGGACTCATGTCCAAAGGCTGAGCCCAGAGAATAAAGGGATCTCACCTTATAGACCCTTGCAAGCAGGATGCAGAAGCAAAAAGCAAGGTCCAATCCACATATGGTTATATTCAATTCTGTAGGCTACTTTACCCTACTGCTATGGTGACTTTCCCCTCCCCAGTGCTACGTGACCCTCTCCATGTTCAGATTCCTCAGGTTTTATTTGCTATGCTATCCCTACCTCCCTGCTACTTTATCAGAACTCAGGCCTAGTTTGTTTTCTTCTGATCCTCCTCCCTGCTACAGAGGAACAGTGTCAGAGAGGGGTGACATGCAAACACTGGGATAACATGGTCTGGTGTTTTAAAAACTGCATTAAACAGCTCTACTGAAAAATACCCACCATATAACAAAGAGCAGCATTGCTCTGGTTCCTCCATGTCCTCACCAGCACTTGACCTGGTTGGTCTTTTTGACTTTAGTTCATGGTGTTTTTAATTTGCATTTCCCCAATGCACAGTGACCTCAGGAGCGTCTCTCATATGATATTTACCATTGATAAATGTTCTTTGGTAAAATCTTTGGCTGTTTCTTTTGTTTATTTCTGTGTTGGGTTATTTGTTTCTTTATGTATTCTGGCTGCGGGTCTTTTACCAGATATGTGATTTGCAGACACTGGTTTTCTCCCAGTCTCTCTGCTTTTTCACCCCAACATTATCTCCAAAGAGCAGTTCTTTTTTAATGAGGTCCAACTTGTATATTTTTTATGAATTGTGATTTTTGATGTCATATCTAAAAATTATTGTCATAACCCAAAGTCACAATGTTTTCCCTATTTTTCCTTCTGGAAGTTATATGCTTTTTGGTTTTATATCTGGGTCTGATGCCGTTTGGAGTTAATTTTTTATATTGTGTAAGCCATGGGTCAGTTTTGTTTTGTATAAGGAAAGCCAATTCTTTCAGAATGGTTTTGGAAAAGACTGTCCTTTCTCCACTGACTTGCCTTTGCAGGTTAAGAACCAGGTGGGTTTAGTTCTGGACTCTCGGGCCTTTCCATTGATTTGTTTGCCACCTGTCTTAAGTGTGACATCTTCAGGATAAGCCCTGAAGTCACATAGGGTGGTCTCTAACTCTGATCGTTCTCAAAGTTCTTTCACTATTCTGCATCCTCTCTATAGGAATGTAAATTTCAGAACCAGGTTGCAAATGTTTTCTTTTCTCTTTTTAGACAGTCTTCATTTGGTCTTGATTCACTGGGTAGCTCAGTATGGCCTTGAACTTGCAATCCTCCTGCGTTGACTTCTGCATGCTGGAATTATAGGTTTATACCACAAGTTGTCAATTTTTGCAGGAAAAAAAAAAAGAAAAAGAAAGCATGCTGGAATTTTGAATTGTATGGAATTTGTATATCAATTTGGGAAGGGTCAGCATCTTGATATATCGGTCTTCTGACTCATGAATCTATTTATTTAGGTCTTTTTTCTCTCAGCAGTTTTATGGTTTTTATTGTTCAGATCTCCTGACTTGTCAGATTTATTCCTGAGTATTTTGTATTTTGATGCTATTATAAATAGTATTGTGTTATAATTTCAATTTTCACTTGCTCATTGCTAATATATTAAAATACAATTTGACTTTTGTACATTAGTTTTCTACCCTACAACCTTGCTAAACTCACTTTGTTACTCTTTGGTAGTTTTTCCGAAGACTTCATCAGATTTTCTACAGAGATGATGGTCTTATCATCTGAGAATAAGACAGTTTTACTTCTCCTTTTCAATAGGATGTCTTGTGTTTCTTTTTTCCCCATTTTTATTAGGATATATTCATTGTACAGGGGGGATTCATTGTGACAATTCTGAATAGGCTTCCATTGTACATTGGTTATGTCCTGTATTTCCTGCATTTTAAAATCAGCCAGAGCCTCCAAGAACAGATGTGGAATTTTCTCAAGTGCTTTTTCTCCATCTTTTGGGAAAATCATACAAGTTTTTCTGTTTTAGGCTGTTAATGTGATAATTGCATTGACTGATAGATGTTAACCCAACCTTGCATTCCTGGGGTGAATTACCCTTGGTCATGAGGTACAATCCTTTTGCCTCATTGTCAGCTTTGATTTGCTAAAGTTTTTATAGGAACATTGGACAGTAGTTGTCCTTTCTTGCGATGCCCTTCTTTGGTTTGGGTAGCAGGGTAATGCTGGGATCTAGAGTGAGTTGAAGAGCATCTTCACTTCTTTAATTTGCTGGGAGACTCTGTGTAGGGTTAGCATTGCTTCTGCCTTTAATGTTAGAATCCACGGGCAAGACCATCTGGGCCTGGAGTTTTATTTGTAGGAAGATTTAAAACCACGAATTGGATTTCTTTCTTAGATATTTCCATGGTCACCTCTGCTGGTCTGTATCTGGGTTACCTCTCCCAACCCTCCGACTCAAACTTCCAGGCCCCCCCGCAGGACCCATGCCCAGGGGATCTTCTACATGTCTCATTTTCTGTGGTGCCACGTCCCCAGAGGACCTAAATATGACTTAGGATCCTTGATTAGAAAAACATACTGACTCCATGTCAGGCTTGGGCCTAGAGGCAGAGAGGGCTGGAAGAAAGCTGGATATCCAGGACATCCTAGGAGCCAGAGCCGTTGAGATTGTGAGACTTTCCTTTAGGTTCTGACATCCCTGTTCTCTCCCCCAGCTTCTGTTCCTTCTGCCCTCGGTTCTGTGCAGCCCCAAGGCATATGTTGGCAGTGGTCGGCCTGACTTTGCAGGACACAGGCATGGTGGGCCCTTAGGCAGGGTTCACATTCTCATGTGGGTTTCTGTGAGTGAGGGGAGGTTGCCATGCTAGAGGATAGCTCCAGGAGAAGGGGGCTGGTCAGAGTCCAGGCCTGCAATGCTGTACTTCACAGTATGGCCATCTGTCCCCACTCATGAGGTGCTGTAGTCCCTGAGCTGTTCCTCAGACAGTTCTCAGCAAGGGGAATAGCAGGTGCTCTGTCAGAGGTGTCTGTGTGATGCAAGACCATGTCCAGCCTTCTCCCTGCACCTGTAGGCATCAAGGGCCCTGTGCTCAGTGGGTGGAAGCCAGACATTTGTGCTGGAATGGAGCAGGCCTCGTCAGATCAGCCTCCTCCTCAGGGAGCCAGGATGAGATAGGGCTCCCCCGTGAGCTGAGCAGTGTGAAATCTCCTGTACCCAGTGGCTCTGTGCAGAATCCTCCTGGGTCATCTCCACCCCATGGGACCAGCCCTGATCTGAACAGCATTTCTCCAAAGCAAAGCTTTTCTTCCTGTCTCCACTAGGCAAAACCAAGAGAAAATAGGTTTCAACTGCTGACTGTGGCGCAGCAGGGAGACCAGGACAGTCCTAAGTCAAGTTCACTCACTGCTTTCTGGCTCACCCACCACGGAGGCTTCTGTGAGAAGCTTTTATTTTTATTTATTTATTTATTTTTTATTATTCATATGTGCATACAAGGCTTGGGTCATTTCTCCCCCCTGCCCCCACCCCCTCCCTTACCACCCACTCCGCCCCCTCCCTCTCCCCCCCACCCCCTCAATACCCAGCAGAAACTATTTTGCCCTTATCTCTAATTTTGTTGTAGAGAGAGTATAAGCAATAATAGGAAGGAACAAGGGTTTTTGCTGGTTGAGATAAGGATAGCTATACAGGGAGTTGACTCACATTGATTTCCTGTGTGTGGGTGTTACCTTCTAGGTTAATTCTTTTTGATCTAACCTTTTCTCTAGTTCCTGGTCCCCTTTTCCTATTGGCCTCAGTTGCTTTCAAGGTATCTGCTTTAGTTTCTCTGAGTTGAGGGCAACAAATGCTAGCTAATTTTTTAGGTGTCTTACCTATCCTCACCCCTTCCTTGTATGCTGAAGCTTTTATCATGTGCTCATAGTCCAATCCCATTGTTGTGTTTGCCCTTGATCTAATGTCCGCATACGAGGGAGAACATACGATTTTTGGTCTTTTGGGCCAGGCTAACCTGTGAGAAGCTTTTAAAAGCAGCAGAAGCTCAGAGAAAGTCTTGAAGGCACAAATCAGAGTGGGAAATCCTGATCACGTGGCAAAGGTGCTTTTGTATGTGTGTGTACATGTGGGACGTGTGTATGTGTGCATACACTTGTGTGGCATGTATGGGTGACTATATGCATATGTGTGTACATACATGACATGTATGTGTGTGCATGCCTGCGTGTGCATGTACTGTGCGTGTGCGTACACGTGCCTTTGTGGACAGGCCAGATGGGCTCAGGGCTTGTGGGCAGATAGGACTCACTCAGATAGCAGTGGGAGCCAACTTGGAGGGCCACTTTCAGTGTCAGGCACCCTTGCATCCAGTCCTCCTGGGGACTGGCAGACTCGAGTTCCCACACCTTGCAACACAGTGAACCTGGAAGATGCTGGGCTTCCTTCCTCCTGGGGTGTGGTCTCAGGGAGACCAGCCTTTCCTCTGTGGACTGATCTTGCACATGGTCCCTCAGGACAGAGTCTGCTGGCCTGTCCTACAGACAAGTAAACTGAGGCCCTGATAGGTCATTTGTGTAGCAGATGGCAGAGGAGGCGATGCCCAAGGGTCTTCAGCCCACACTGTCTAACTTCTGTGGCAGTGAGCCTCACCCTGGGGCCCCACCCAAGGCATCACCAGCACAGGTGTCGGGGCATTCTCATCACAGACTGCTCACCTCTGCATCTGTGGACACCCTGAGCTGACCGGCTTGGCCTGGGCAGGATGGAGAAGTGGAGGCAGGGAGGTGTGAAAAATACAAAGGACACTCTTCCTAAGTGAATTGTTCATCTCCGGGAGGGGCGTTGACCTCCTTGCTGCTCAAGCAGAGGAGAGAGGACCTGAGCAGACAGATTTTCAGGGCTTGCAGGGTCTTGCAGGGTCTTGCTTTCATTTGGGACTCTGAACCGAGTGAGCATTCACTGTCCTACAGGGTCCCACACCCTCAGAGATGGCTTGAGGGGAATGTGGAGCAGAAATCGGCTCCCCTGTCCCCGCAGCAGGGAGAGTGGGGGAGCGGCTGCATCTGACCACCTGTGGGACCTCAAAGCACGTGTGTACAAAGCTGGCATCTTGTTAAAAGTTGTGCCATTTTGCCTGTCAGCTCTCGGCTCCAGTCCTGTGGCATTCTAGTGGGATGGTACCACCGTGTGCATACGGAGCCTTGAGTGCAGCTGGGCACAGTTCTCTGTCAACTTCTTATCTCTAGACCTTGCAAGGTGAGTGTCGTTGCTCCCACTCTGTAGGCTGGTCTCCAGTAGAGACAGAACTTGAATCCAGAACTATCTGACTGCCGTACCCACTGTCTTTCCATGGCATGATGTGTCTGTAACAGGCGGGGGTGTGGAAAAGAATGCCAGAGCCTGTACACATGTGTGACACACAGATACCGCACCTGTTCCCGTGGTTACAGGGGCCATTCTCTCATGTCAGATGCAGAAGCCGTTTGTTTTGGTTTCTCTGACACATGGTCCCATGTCCACATACACTTCTCCAGCTGCAAAGACCTCCACTCCCATAGGGGACTTCCCCTCCTGTGCCCAAGTGCCTGTGTTTCTTTCCATCATGACCTTCTCAGGCCACAGTGACTGACCAAGGACAACCTTGTCAGAAGCTGGGCTGGGTCCTTTCCTGGACCTCTGTCTGGGGGTTCTGGTGGCATCAAGCTGGCTTGCAGGCCCTGGTGGCCTCACATAACAGTGGAAGAGATGAAACACTGTGAGAGATGAGCAGTTTGAGGTGTGCTCTAATAAATTACCATGTTTGCCCACCATGGGGCCCTCTCTTAAGTTTGAACACACTGGAATTTCATTTCTAAATTATATTTAAAATAAAAACAGGATTCAGGTACTAGGCAATTAAATTGTGTTTTTAAAGCACTATTGATGGCTTTTGCAGGACAGGCTCTAGAAATGGGTTTGAAAACCACTTGAGCTTTAGGTATGGACACTGTTAGGGTCAAGGCCACCTAGGCTGGACCATGCAGCTCAAGGTGAGGCTCTGTCCCAAACACAGGTACCCTGAGGGACTCAGGGAGGCAGCCTGTGGCCTGACCTTCCATATACAGCTGCAGCAGAAGTGCCAGGTCACACAAGTCCCCTGGGGCTGCCAGGGCAGTTTAGAGCTGTGTCTCTTAAAGGGACTCCTGGGCTTTTCTTCTTCCCCACCCCTGCTTGCTCAATGCTATCCCCAAGTGTGGTGATGTTTGTAGCCTCTGCACAGCAGAAGGAGTCGTGGCCACCTCTGCATTCAATACTCAGTCTGTGGAATGAATACAGCAAGAAAACACACTTCCCCTAGATGTTTGAACATTTATTACAAGCTTGGAGTCCCTTAAATGACTGAGGCTGCAATTGTATGTTAGGTGCGACTCTTTGGAATACCTTAACTACACTGTGTTAGTATGGACTGTTTGCTGTCACTGCCCTGCTGTGCTGCCCCATGGAGGCCCTGGCAGCACCTACATGCACCAGCTCCCTGCAGACAGGATCTTCCTTCCAGTCACCAGGCTGTTTCACTGCTCACCCTATGGGTGGGAGAGCACATCTCTAAACCAAGTAACTCAGCAGGCTGCCTACCAAAGAGGTGATTTCAGGATTGGATTGCAGATTCTAAATCTAGACCAGTGTCCTGGAGCCGCTGTAAAAAACACCCACCAGCAAGGGGGCTGAGAGCAACAGAGATCATTCTCTTACAGATCTGGAGACTAAAAGTTAGAGGTCAAGGTTCTGGCAGAGTGGCACTCTAGCTGCAGAATCTGAGGAGGACCTTCCTGCCTCCTCTAGCTCCTGGGAGCTCCTGGCATTCCCTTGGCTTGTGGCTGTGTCCCTCCCACCCCTGCCTCCCTGGGCCTGTGTTTCCCCTTCCTGTTTCTCCTAAGGACACTTGTTGGCTTTAGTGCCCACCCAGGTGATCCAGCATGGTCTCATCTTGAGGTTCTTCCATTTAACACACCTACAAAGACCCTTTTTCCAGCAAGCACACAGGCTCTGGGGATTTGATGTGTGCATATCATATTTTGGGGAAACATTCAGCCCACTAGAGTGGCTGGATCTTGTGCTTCTAACCACTGTGCTCTTCCCCTCCTCCTTGGAAGAGTCTCCCTCTGATCTATCATTGTGCCACAGCAGGAGAGGACAGCGGAGGAGAGCTGGTCAAAGCTGTGAGGTTTTGCAGCCCTGAAGGCTGCTCTCTTTCCGTAATTGGGTTTAGTACCAGTGCACTGCAGAAACCAAATATTCCTGCTATGTCTAATGACTCCCCTAACTATTCAGCAGATGCACATTGGAAGGTTTGGTGTCTTTGCTGCAAAGGGTGGCAGTGACTGAAGCAGGCAGAGTGGCTGCCACTGCAAGCTTTGCATTATCCCAGAGTGCTGTCAGGGAGATATGTGCCTGGGCAGCAGTCATGCACAGTAGGGGTAGGAAGAGAGCTAGACAAGGGGTGGGGTCTGTTTGTGGCTACTGGTCAGTGATGGCTTCTCCCATAGGAGGATATTGAAAGATACCAAAGGAACCTGGGGGCTTCTGGGGTTGTCCAGGAAAAGGGCATGCTAGGCTCAGTGATATCTGTGCAAAGGCCCTGTGGCCCCAGCAAGTCTGGCTTGTCTGTGACAGCAG
This sequence comes from Castor canadensis, assembly GCF_047511655.1. Taxonomy (NCBI): domain Eukaryota; kingdom Metazoa; phylum Chordata; class Mammalia; order Rodentia; family Castoridae; genus Castor; species Castor canadensis. Next base: position 153,906,446 of record NC_133394.1, read on the forward strand.
GGAGCAAGGCTGGGAGAAGGAGGGAAGGAAATTGACAGGGAAAGGAGATGGGGGTTTTGGGGAGAGGACTGACACCTTCAGACTTTTGTTTGAAAAGGTTCTCCACCTTGGACCAGCGGGGGTCTTGGTAGGATCTGCAGCTCCTTGGAACAACCTAGAAGGGTCAGGATATCCTAGGCCACTTGGCCTGGGACAATTCTGCCCCATGAGTACAGAGCCAGGAGGGACTCTGTAGGCACATGGGGTCTGGTCTCTGGACAGCCTCATCCTGGTATTCAGTCCAGGGCTGTGGTCAGAAGTGGAGCCCCAGTCTATCTGGACTGCCTCCCTCAGGAACTTCCTGATTGGGGTGCCAAACAAGTCACATGCCCAGACACTGCTAGAGCTTAGTCCTCCAGCTGCCCCCAGCCCTGTCCACCTGCTTCTTGGGAAGGTGCAGGCAAGGGAGGGCCTGAGTAGCCCCACTGCTGGCTCCTGCTGTGCCCATGGGAACGTCCCAAGTACCCGAGTTCTTGTTGCCTGCCCAGTGATGTGCAGGATCGTATACTGGGTGAGACACAAGCTGGCTTGGAGAGGCTGGACCCTCTCATGAAACTCCTTTGCCCTCTGTTTTCTAGGGACTGTCCACTCATGGTCCCTGGGGTCAGTGATTACCGTCACACAGTTCAGAGGCCCTAGCCATCACCAGGACATTTGTCTGCAGTGTCCTTGCCGGCCATTAGCCAGCAGCTGGGTGGGTCTGAGAGCAGCCCCTGTCCTTCAGCCCCACCGTGCAGAACACTGACCCTCCATGTCCCTGTCCACGAGACTCTTCCTAGGCCCTCAAGCTGATGGAGGGCCAGTCACAGGTGCTTGGAGGTCCACACTCCCTCCTCTCCTTGGCAGGCCAGGCTCTGGTGTGGGGGCCTGATAGATACACAGATGTTCTGGGAAGAGGCACTGTGCATCCAGAGCCTTTGAGACAGGGTGTGCACAAAGTCAGCCTTCTCTGCACCAAAGGGCTCTGATCTTGCTCTCAGTTCTTTTCCACAGCACCAGTTTCCTTTGTCACCATGCCTGCCAGTTGTATCAGCTAGTTATGCTGTGTAACACATTCCCAATTGAATGACCTCAGTAATGCTCAGGGATTATCACATAGTTTCTGAGGGCCAGGGCTTGGCCTAACATAGGTGGGTTCTCTGGGCAGAGTCTTGCCCATATGTCTCATGGAGCAAGAAGAGACTGAGCCAGAGCCTAGACAGGTGTGGTGCTCAGCACTGCACAGTTTCAGCAGCAGTGATCCCTGTCCCACAGGAGTCCAGCTGCCCGTGTCTGTCTGAGGCTCACTTCACAAAGGCAGGTCTCAGGCTCACCTCTGACCTGCTGCCTTTGGGGCATCCTCAAGCTGAGGCTATCAGGTTTTATTGGCCCAGAGGGGGCTGGCCTGGCGAAGGAGGTGGGGAGCCTCCTGTGCAGCCCACTCCTGGAAGCAGGGAGGAACTGATGCCACATAGGAGTTCTCATTGTCCCCATACCCAGCCTCATGCTCCCTGCAGACCCCAGCCCCATGGCAGCACAGCACAAGCTGATGTCCCTGGTTGCCTGTTTGCAGCAGATTTGGGGATAGGGCAGGGGAACAATGCTGGGTCCCCAAAGTCCAGGCCTGTGCCCATGCCCGAGGGCCAGAGAAGCATGGTCACAGGAGGAGAGAATTCACTTGGAGGAGAAGATTGCACCATGACTTGGATGGCACTCAGAAGAGGTCGCCTGACTCTGGCTAGAGCCTACATGGGAGGGTGACAGTGGGGCAGTGCTGTACAGGTTGCCAGCCTGCCAACCAGGCGGTTGCTCCGGTGAGATCTCTGTGTGGTTCCTGTTATTTCCTGGACTGGCACCAGCCTGGTCCTCTTTCTTATCATTTGGACAGGACCTCATCTGAGAACGTGTAGGACTTATGCCCTCCTCCCGTCCCTTGCCTGAACGCTTTCCCCTGGGGACATGGCTGTCATGAAGAGACTTGACTCCTTGGGAAACACAGAGTCAGGCATTACAACCACCAGGAGAAGGACTTGGTGAGTGTCTGGTAGGAAGGGAACCTGGCGATGCTGGTCTGTGCAGCAGGAAGGAGAATCTCCGGGCAATGGAGGTGCAAAGGCCATGAGTCAGCCCTGTGCCTGTCAGTGGTGCCTCAGTGTCCTGGGGCTGCTGTAACAAAACACCAAACTGGGCTGCTGACACTGCAGTGAGAGTTCGTCATCTCACCGTGCTGGAGGCTGAAAGATCTCACCAGTCTGAGGCTGTGAGGGACAATCTGCCCCAGGCCTTCCTGCAGCTCCTGGTTGTGGCCACCATCCTTTGCTTGTAGAAGCATCACTTGGTCTCTGCCTTCATCTTTGCATGGCACTCTCCCAAGGAGTGTCTGTGTCCAGTTTCTTATTTCTGTAAGGACACCAGTTCTGTTGGCCTAGGGCCACTCTACTCCAGTGAGACCTCATCTGAACCATTGACCTCCCTGTTTCCAAATAAGGCCACCTTTGAGGTCCCGTGGGCCCAGATTTCAGCACATGGGGAGAGAGCTCCATTCAACCCATGATGGCGCACACACCTCCTGCCGAATCCTCACTGAGCTAGACTTCGAGGACACCAGCCAAAGAGAAGGGGCCCACTTGCTACAGATTTGAGAATGGGCTGAGCGAGGAAGCTGTGACTTTGGCAGATGATGCAGAGTTGACACCTATAAGGATGTTCCAGCCCTGCCTAACCCCAGGACTCACAAAGGAAGGCAGAGCCAGGCCTGGTTGTGGAAGATGCAGGTCTCTGGAGTCCTCTCTTGGGGACCAGAGGTGTCCCCAAGAACAGCAAGGACTGTTCTGGCTCAGGAACTGAGTGTGAGTGAGCAGCCTTCTTGTCTGACACCTGGGTAGGTCACACTTACCTGTCCCAGGGTCTGCTGTCCTCTCTGTCTCATTTTTCAGATCTCAGCCCACATAAGCCCTCTGCAGGCTGGCGTGGCCCCCACTGTGCCCCGTCCCACATGCTACCTCTTCTCTCATTGTCTACCAAACTTTATCACAGTGGGAGACGGTCTCACATCTGAACAGGTTTCCAGACTGACCGATGCCCTCTCTGACTGATGATGTCCTCTCGGAGAGTCAGAGAGGGCAGGACTCTGTCTTGTGTCCCCTCAGTGCCAGTGCCCAGTGTGTGGACACCTGGTCCACTCACTTCCACATTGACTATGGACAGTAGGACTCCAAGAAATGGTGAGTGCACATATTGTGTTTCTTAAACTCTGCTTCCTCAAGAGGATCTCACAGGAGCCAGGATCTACAGGACATCCTTTAGGGAGCGCTGACCAGCAGGCTAAGGTCCAACTTTGTCACCTGGACCTCAGGGCACTCATGAAGCCTGACCTGGGGCCTCTGCCCCTGGCCTCGGCCTCTGTCCAGACTCTCCCAGCATCACCAAAGTAGATTTCCTACAATCTGGGGGCTGCTTACCACCTCAAGGACTTCACTCAGGCTGTCTTCATGCTGCCCCTCCAGGAAGTTCCAAGCCCTCCCCAACCTAAGCGAGGAGTCCCTCCTCTAACTTCCTGCAATGATGTCTTAATTTTGGCCCTGTCTTTATACTTTCTATATTGTGTGATAATTAACAATTTGCCTATTTATCTCTGCTGTCAAATTATGAATTCCTAAGGACCAAGCTGTGCAATTCCTGGCTTGTAGCTAGTGCCTAGTCTATGTCTATAGAAAGTGGATGAGTGGGTGGATGGATGAATGGATAATATGTGACGGATGAATGAATGATGGATGGATAATGGGTGGTGGATGGTGGGTGGTGGGTGGGTGGATAGATGAATGATGGATAATGGATGAATGGTGGGGAGATAATGGGTGATGGATGGATAGATGGATAGATGAATGGATAGATGGGTGGATGGATGGATGGATGGGTAACTGGATAAATGGATAGATGAATGGATAGATGGCTGGATGGGTAACTAGCTAGATGGATAGATGAATGGATAGATGGGTGGATGGGTAACTGGATAAATGGATAGATGAATGGATAGATGGCTGGATGGGTAACTAGCTAGATGGATAGATGAATGGATAGATGGGTGGATGGATGGATGGATGGGTAACTGGATAAATGGATAGATAGATGGCTGGATGGGTAACTAGCTAGATGGATAGATGAATGGATAGATGGGTGGATGGATGGATGGATGGGTAACTGGATAAATGGATAGATGAATGGATAGATGGCTGGATGGGTAACTGGATAGATGGATAGATGAATGGATAGATGGGTAGATGGATGGATGGATGGATAGATGAATGGAAGATGGGTGGATGGGTAACTGGACAGATGGATAGATGGGTGGATGGATGGGTAGATGGATGGATGGGTAACTTGGATAGATGGATAGATGGGTGGATGGATGGGTGGATGACTTTTGCAAAGAGTGGCAAGACCACCACCTGCATTAGGGCCCAAAGTGGCTCACTAGAACAGTATGTGATTGTGCAAATGTCTAAGATTTCACTTTCTTGCATTGAAGCACACTTAAGAACTACCTTCTGAGTCCATTAGCTTCCCACTCTCATTGCTCCTTTTTTTTTTTTGGTGGGAGTGGGGTTTGAACTCAGCTTCATGTCTGCAAAGCAGTTGCTCTACTTCTTGAGCCACACCTCTAATCCATTTTTCTCTGGTTACTTTGGAGATAGGGTCTCACAAACTATTTGCCCAGCCGTCCTTGAACTGTGATCCTCCCGATCTCAGCCCTCCAAGTAGCTAGGATTACAGGCGTGAGCCATTGGCGCCCAGCTGACACTCTCATTGCTTCTTGTTTTCCTGCTAATGAAGCCGTTGCAAAGGGGTTTGAGAGCTGACAGTTCTGATGTCATAGGCAGAACTGTTCGCAGTGCTATTTGTCTTCTCAACTTGGTGCTCTCTCAGACTCTCAGAAGTTCAAGGTGGTGAAAGCCTTCTTTTCTGTCTACGCACTCACTTGCTGAATTCTTTTCTTTTCTAGTCTCAGGGCTCACACATACTAGGAAGGCTCTCTGTTCCACGAGCCACAACCTCAGCCCTTTTTTGCTTTAGTTATTTTTCAGAGTTTCATGTTTTTGCCAGGGGTTGACCTCAGACCATAATCCTCCCACCTAAGCCCTTTTACTACCTTCTATAGCTGGGAAGACAGATGGAAGCATCCCGCCCTGCTTGTTTACTGAATGAGGGTCTTGCCAACTTTTTTCTTCCCAGTCTGGCCTTGAACCGCAATCCTTCATCTCTGCCCTCCGAGTAGCTGGGATTATAGGTGTAAGCCGCTATCTCAGACCCTCGGTTGCTAGATTCTTTACTGTGCCAGATTCATTTGGGCTTTGCTATGGTCTTTCTTTTAAAAGGTGATTGTAACTAAAATTTCAAGTTGAGTCCAACACCGTTGCCTGCTGTGTCAAAGTTGCTGAATTAGGATATGTCCAGCATCCCCAAAATTTCACTGGCTCCCCTCACTGCAAACTCTCATAGCAAAGTCAGATGTTTCTTCTCCCCGTGTGCAGTTTGGAGAGTTTGCTGCAGTGCTGCAGACTGACCATGACTGTGGCTAAGGACATCATGGGCTGGCCAAAACCTTTCATGTTGATGTGACCAGAATTGCATTGTATTTCTCTACCAATGGCATTTCATAGTGATTCCAACTGAAGTGGAATCTTTTCGGGGAATGTATTTGCCTTCTCTAAAAGTGACAGGAAGCAGAATCCAGGCAGGTGGCGGTTGCAGGAGTATCAAGAAGCTGCAGAAGGTGGCTGGAGTTTTCACCACCCCATGAGCAGGTTGAAGGGATACTAATTGACTGGGCAGATAATGCTGGTGACAAGAGTCCAGACTCCTTGGCCAGGCCTAGGGAGCCTCTTTCTCTCAGGCCTCACTGTCCCTTTATGTCTCAAGCTTGGGCTACTTCTCACTCTTACTGTCCCTGCCCTCTGAGCACCAGTTGAACTCTCACTGCTGCCATCTTTGTGTGTGCAGTCCTCTGCTGGACTTGGCTTTGTGGGGGACACACACCAGGTCTGATTCTGCTTGACTGTCCCCCACAACCCCTTCCTGTTTGTCCAGCAACTGCCCATGAAGGATCAATACCTTTCTAAAGCCAGCATTCCTGGGCCTCCCATGTCCAAACACTGCCTCTTCAGGTGGCCTCAGGAACGTGTTGAGACTCTGGCAGGACTCAGCTCGGCTCCAAGTAAAATCCCGGGCTCTGCCTCCAGCATTCAGTTTTTGTGTTGCTTTCAGCCTGTCCCCTGATGGTCACTGCCTCCTTGCCCTAACTGTCTGTGACTTGTCTCTTTAAAGACTCCCCTGGCTCATTCTCTGCCAGCTATTTCCTGCACCATTGATCCTGGCAGCAGGGAAGGCTCCTTGCAGGAAAGTGCAGTACCTTTGGTAGTTGAGGCAGCACTTAGCCACCCGATTCACGCCCAGCCCAGTCGGCCAGCCTGGGCCTCTGTCTTCACCTGCTTCAAGAATTCATTGTCCTGCTGGGCACTGGTGGGTCACACCTGTAAGCCCAGCTACTCAGGAGGCTGAGATAAGAAGGGTCACGGTTCAAAGCCAGCCTGGGCAAATAGTTCATGAGATCCTATCTCAAAAAAACCCTTCACAAAAAAGGGCTGGTGGTGTGGCTCAAGGTGTAGACCCTGAGTTCAAACCCCAGTACCACAAATTTAAAAAGCATTCATTGTTTCTATGCCGCCTTGCAGACTTCAGGCTCCAGGGCCCTTGGCTCTGTACTGGAAGTCAAGGCTCTTTGCCGGACTTCTCACTGCTGAGCAGCACCCTAGCAGTGGACACTTGTCCGGAGAGGCTTCCCAGCCTTTGCACATGTGTTCAGGGCTGTGACTGCAGGCTGACCGCCTCCTGCTACCTGTACCTGTGCTGGGAAACAAAATGCTCCATGGGATGGCTGTGACTTAATTTACCAAGTCAGCTCACTGTTGATGGGCACTTAGCTTATGAGCTATTCCTTGAATATGAATTTGCTAGGTGACTGCAAGAAAGACATGCTCTTCTATTCTTTAAAGTTCAAGCAACCTCATCTCAACCAATGGCTGAGTGTGGTAGTATGCATCTGTCATCCCACCTAAGCAGGGAAGCACAAATAGGGAATCATGGCCCAGGCTGGCCCTCTGGCATACAGTGAGACCCTATTTCAAAAATACCCAACACAAAAAGGGCTGGGGCACAGCTCAAGTGGTAGAGCGCCTGCCTAGCAAGCAGGAGGCCCTGAGTTCAATCCCTAGAACTGCCAAAAAAAAAAAAAAAGGGTGTATAATTGAGTGTTTTTTTAATACAGTCACGGGTTGTATAACTGTCCGCCATCTAATTCCAGAACATGTTTGTCACCCCGTGGAGAAGCTCTTCTCCTCTCTCTCTTCACCAGTCCACCTTCTGCCTCTACCACCGCCTGTTCTAGACCTTCCATACCAATGGTGTCCTATGGTGCATGACCTTTTGTGATGGCCCCTTTACTAATGTGTTCAAGTTCCACCTACACGGTGGTGTGTGTCAGTACCGCGTTCCTTTCTGCAGCTAAAGTCACTCCGTGTACAATACCATGGTGCGACTGCACATTTCACGTTCCTGGCAGGAGTACGTGGGGCTCCCATTTCCCCACACCTTGGCCGTCTTCACCAATGATCATTTTTTCTTTGAAAAATTATCCTAGCCATCTTGAAGGGTATAAAATGGCATTTTAATTGTCTTTGTTTGCATTTCCTAAGTGTCAGTGATGTTGCACGTCGTCATGTGTTCATTGGTCATTTGTATACCTTCTTTGGAAAAATGTCATTTCAAATCCATTTCCTACTATTTGGTCTTTTCATTGTTCAGTTGTAAGAGTTCTTTCTATATTACAGATACCTTGCCCTTATCAGATACATGAGTAGCAAAAATTATTTTGTGGGTTTTCTTTGTACTTTCTTGATGGTTTCCTACAAAGCACAAAAGTTTTACATTTTGATGAAGTGTGATGTGTCTATTTTTTCTTTTTTTGCTCCTGCTTTTGATGTCATGGCTAAGAAACTATTGCCTAATCCAAGGCCAAAAAGATTTACACCATATTTTCTTTTAAGACTTTTTAAGAATTAGCTTGGTGTGGTGGATCACACCTGTAATCCCATCACTTGGGAGGCTGAGGCCAAGCTGGGCTACATAGCCCGACCCTGTCTTAAAAAACAAACAAAACAAAATGGAATTTTAGAGTTTTAATTCTGTGTGCAGGTATTTGTCCCATTTTAAATATTTGGTAGAAGGTCAGAGTCCAACTTCCTTCTCTTGCATGTGGGTGTCCAGTTTCCCCAACTGTGTTTATTGGAAATTCAGACTGCTCCTTCCTCACTGAGGGTCTTGGCACCCTGTCGGAAGATCCCTTGCCCATAAGAGTATGGGTTTGGTTTGGGCGTGCGGTTTTGTGTCTGTCCTACACCAGCATCACAGTCTTGATTATTGAGGTTTCATATCAAATTTCAAATTGCAAGTTTCTATTTCAAGGTTGTTTGGGTTATTCTGGTTTCCTTGCCTTTCTATATGAACTTTAGGATCAGCTTGTCAATTTCTGACACAATAAAGGCAGCTGACATTTCGATAGGAGTTTCATTGGCTCTGTGGATCAGCTCAGGAACCTGGCCACCTTAGCTGTGTGAGTCCTCTGATCTGTGAACACAAGCACCTTCCCATGTGCTTATGTTTTCTTTAATTTCTTTCGGCATGTTTTCTGGTTTTCTGGTACACATTTGGCATCTCTTTTGATAAACTTACTCCAAGTGTTTTAATCTTTTTGATGCTGTGGCAAATTATTTTCTTAATTTCATTTCAGTTTATTGCTACCATATCTAAATACAAGTGACTTTTTAAAAATATGTTTTATAAGTATATAACATAAATGCCATAAATGTCACCCTTTTAGGTGTACGTGTCAGTGGTTTTTAGTGTGTGGATACCTGAGTGTGCCAACCTGTCCCTTTCTGCCACAGCCTTACCTCCTTAGCTCCTCTTCCTTGCTCTCCTCTGCACTGACTTTTTAAAAAAATGTATATAACAAAAGTTTTTTATTTTCACCATTTTTAAGTGTACAGTTCGGCAACACTGCAAAGTCACCTATGTAATAATACGTTCAGTGTTGTGCGGGCATCTGGAACATTCTCATCTTCCCAAGCTGAAGCTCTGCACCATTCCCCCTCCCTACCCCTGGGTCACCACCCTTTTATTTTCTGTCTTCCTGAATCTGCCTGCTCTAGGGATCTCACAGAAGTAGAGTCCTATAGGACTCGTTCTTTGGTGTGTGGTTTATTTTAGCATCTTTCAAGGCTGTCTGCACTGCAGCATGTATCCAGATCTCACTCCTGGTGGACACTGAGTACTGTTCCATTATATGAATACACCACGTTTGTCTATCCATTCATCCCTGGTGGGCACTGCATCGTCCCTGCCTCTGGGCCATGTGGATCGTGCCACAGGGGCTTCTGTGTACATGCATTTGCTTGAGCCCCTGTTTTCAGTTCTTTTGAGTGAGGCTGTCAGCTGGGGCTGGGGGCGTCAAATAGAAGGTGACATCATGGACAATGAAGTCCCATGCCCTTCCTTCCTTAGCTCCCAGGACAGAGTCAGTGAGGCCTGCACCCCCAGTCTGAAGGCCACCCAGGTGGGAGAGCTGCAGATGGTCCTCAGGATCCCAGCAAGCATTGAGTTCCGTGGCCTGGCCTCTCCCCCCAGCCTTCCATCCTCCTCTGTGTTCCAGTGAACATTCATTGCTTTAGGGCGCAACAACAAAACAGACCCTCGTGCACCTCACTCCATTCAAGAAAGGAACCCGTGGTTCTCCAGAGTCTCTTCAGCCGCAACCCCTGCCTGCTGCAGCTGGCCATGGTCCTGGGTGTCTTTGTGCTTCCGTGTGGTTCTGCATCACGAGGGAGCCTGCATCCCTAAATACAGCCTGTGCCTTTCTCAGCCACGGGCTGTGGCTGGCTTGCCTCTGCCTCCGTAACCCCTGGCAGTGGCTGGTCAGCCCACAGTCTGTTCTCTATCCCATTGCTTGCCTGCTTGGGCTCCTTTCTAGTTTCTTCTGGAACATCTAGTTCTGCCTCAAAGATTTCGCCAGAACTGCAGATGTTCTAGGCAGGAATTTCAGGTGTATGCAGGTGATTGTCCACTGGGCTGTGGAATTTGGGGGCAGGTCTAGTTTTACTCTGATGATACCAGATTGGTTTTCCAAAGTGGTCGCACCAGTTTACACTCCAGCCAGCCAAGTGAAGTCTCCACCTGTGGCCTTCCTCTAAAACATACCACACGGCCAAACACCCCTGAGGCTGGAGGCCAGCCACTAGACTGGGAAACAGACCAAACAAACAAACCAATCCCTCAGGAAGAGAAAGCAGAGAGCACAGGCCACCCAGGGCAACTTTAAAAAAAATTATAATGACCATTTCTAGATAAACAAAAGAGTCTGCATCCATGAAACGACAGTAAGTATAGGGCACTGAAGACCTGGAAGCATAAATTTAAATGTCAAGGATAAAATTGTAAGAAAGATCTGAGGAAAAAACCAAGAAAGTGGGACAAAAAACCAGAGAGATAGAGAGACACACAGAGAAATAGAAGGGCAGAAAGATAGAAACATAAATTATTTTCAGGTTGGAGTTGGGTCAGACGGAGGCCTGACTGGACAGAGTCTCAATGAACCCCTGAAAAGGAAATCTAATATAGCTAGACTGCTGCTGTGAAGACAGAAGACGGGTGATAGTGTATGAGTGTCCAGTTTGCTGCTGTAACAAAATACCACCAGCTGGGTGACCTAAATCAACAGAAACTTATCCTCTCATAGTCTGGAGACCGGCAGTCTAAAGCCTGGTGGGACCACTCTCCCTCCAGGGTGCCAGGGAGGGTCCTTTCTGCTTTCTCCAGCTCCTGGGGGGCTCCAGGGGTCACTTGGCTTGTGGCCACACCACTTCAGTCTCTGACTCTGTGGTCACATGGCTCCCTCTTCTTTGTGTGCCTCAGCCTCCACTACATGTCTTATAAGGACACTTGTAATTGGACTGAGGAGCCCCTGAAAAGTCCTGGATACTCTCATCCTCAGATCCTTCATTTGACTGCATCTGTAGAGACCTTCCTTCACAGGTTCCAGGGGCAAGGGTGTGGGCACATTTTTTGGGGGGAGGGGGCTGCATCCAGTCCCCAACACAGATGGGTCTTCCACGGGAAAAAGTCAGTGATGATATTAAGTGAGGATACCAAGTAGTGTGGCCTGAGCTTGCAAGTCAACACTGTGTCAACACCAGGAGACCCAGCAGAAGGGCCTGGAAGGGTTTGCTGCAGCAATCAAAGGCCCAGAGTGCTGGATTAGAGCCCTGTCGAGCCACCTGGCTTTTTAAGTGGGGCACTCAGCTTACATTGATGACAGGAAATGGCACATCTGCTCAGCTCCATGACTCCTTGGAGTGGGAGCTATGAGGACAGATTTTTGTCTTGACCTGCCGACCTTCAAGCTCCAGCAGCCCAAGCCCCTGCTGTGCCCCCACCCTGCACCTCCTTCTCTGCAGCAGCTCCAGAGTTGGTTCCTGCTCCTCAGACCAGATGGGGCTGGAGGTGGCCCCTACAGCCACACCTGCCACCCCCACAGCCACCAGAGAGAAGATCCGGTCCAGGTTCCATGGCAGCCACGACCTGATCCACCGCCTGTTTGTCTGCATTTCAGGTGCGAGGTGTGGGCCTGGGCAAGGGCTTGCAAAGGTTTAAGGCTCACTTAGGGGAGCGGAGATGGCGCGACGTCCCCGCGTCCCCTCGCTGTGCACGGTACTGTAGGCGGTGCAGACGGTAGTGCGCTCTGCTCCTCTGCAGAGTGAGCCGTCCCTAGGTTCCTTCTCAGGGGAAAGGATCTGCCAGCCAGAGAGGAAAAGGGAGGTGCTATGCTGGAGAGGGTGGGGAGCACCCTCCTCCAGAGTGTGACTGGGGGTGATGAGCTCCTGTGTGTAGAGAAGCCAGGCTCTTTGCACCATCACCAGGCAGGATCCACCCTGGGCTCCCTAGCCATATGGAGCCCATATGGTCACATGGTCCTGCAATAGTTACTTGGGGCTGTGTGATGTGGGGTACTGGGGGCTGTGCCCCTGAGGCGTGGGAAAGCTTTGCGAGTGGACATGTTTGGATACCCAAGTTGCTGTGGTGGTGACAAGTGGGGTAGGTACAGTGGTAGACTCTGAGTGTCCCTTGGCAGATGGCTTAGTGGCAGTGGCTGTGACCCATGGTTGGGAAGGATGTCAATGAAGAGTGGCCCTCAGTGTGGTCATGCAGGAAGTTCTTGTCACTTCTGTCCTCTCCTGACTCCTGAGTTTGTACTTACATTCCAGGAGTCCTCTCCCAAGGGGTGGGACATGCAGGCCCATGAGCTCTGGGTGGGTCTTACCCAGAATGTGGCACTGGCCTCCTGATGTGGTCAGCCTAATGCATCCTTCCTTCTGTCCTTCTGTCCCTCTTACCTCAATCCTCTCCCTCAGGTGTGGCTGACCAGCTGCAGACAAACTATGCCAGCGACCTGAGAAGTATTCTCAAAACACTGTTTGAGGTCATGGCCACCAAACCCGAGACAGATGACAAGGAGAAGTTAAAGAAGGGTGAGTGCCCACTCAGGACAGGCTCTGAGACCTGTGCCAACTGCCACCCCCAGGAAGGGGGCACCACTTAGCCAGGGACAAATATAGTGGCTATAAGGCACACCTGCATGACCAGGTGTGCCAGGTCTGCTGGGAGAACCAGAGTTGCATATCCCCTTGCCACTTTGCAAGTAGGTCACCTGGTTCCAGTCCCCTGTACCCATTGCAGCAGGGTGGGCCAACTTTTTACTGCAGGCAGTGGCTGGAGAACCTGCCACTTAACGACTAGACTAGATGACCAGACGAGGCACGCTGTCACTTCTAGTCACCTGTCAAAGCATTCAGAGGCCAGCCGGAAGAAGAGGAGGGGATGTGGGGCCACCCCCCGTGGGGGAGTGCAGCACCTGCTCCCGGCTGTGGTCTGCCCCGTGTCTGTGCATGCTTAGCACATGGAAGGTATGCACACGTGGTCGCATATTCACACACAGGCGCACACACATGCACACTTCTGTGCACAGGCATGCCTTGTGTGCACAACAGGGGTTTGGCAAGGAAGAAGAGATTAGGCAGGGACTGATTGGGCACAAGAAGTTTGGCTCTCTGTTCCTATAGGGTCCTGGATGGGAAAGTGCGCTAGACTCTTGCTCACTGACCCCCAGGCTGGGCTAGGCACCTACTCTGGGAGAGCTGCCCCTCAAAACAGGGGCTTCTGCTTATGGGGTGTCTGGGTTCACAGGATAGCCCCGAAGGCCCTCACTTGTGAGGAGCAGCCTAGGTGCTGACCAGTTCTGCCACCAGGCCACATTTTACAGGGAACTGAGGCAGGATTGCTGCTTGAAGATCACGATTCAGAAAAGCTGGCTCTGAGAACTGGCTCTGTGAGCTGCTTGTGCCACAATCATGATGGGGCCTCAGACACAGGACTGTGAAGTCCTTGCCTGCCCAGGGGCTCCTTAGGCCAGGGGATCTGACCACATGCAGTATAGGGGTCCAGAGCTGAATGTCCTTGGGGAGGAGCTGTCGCCTGTCTCAGGACCCACCGCACTATGTGAAGAAGGGCCTCAGACAGGAAGCCCCCTGCTGTGGTCAGCGCCTGCCTGCTAAGGTGATGACTGGCTCCACGTGCCTGGAGACAGTCAGTGTTTGAGGTGGCGGGCAAGCTGAGAGCCTGGCAATTTGTCCCCGTGGCCTCACCCTCTCTTCTAGTCACCAAGACCCTGCGAAGTGCGGCCTTGGAGGGCTGTGCCTTGTGCCAAGAGACGCTGTCATCCTCTGAACTCGCAGCCAAGACCCGCGACGGGGACTTTGAAGGTGAGTGGGAAGCTTGGGGCCAGTGGCCGGTGTGCTACACGCTGCATAGCAGGACCCTGCTGTGGACACTCTCGGCTCCCTCCAAATGCAGGCACCACAGGCCATCTCGGGGTGCAGTTTTCTGTGGGAGCCCCCTTCCCTCTCCTCAGCTTTGCATACTGTTCTCAGCTCCCAGGTGGGCACACTGACCCTTATTGCTGTGTGACCTCAGGCCAAGCCTTTGATGTCTCTCAGCATGGAGGGCACAAGCTAAGAGTGTCAGGAGCAAGGCAGTGTCCTGTCAAGGACTTCACTTGAACTAAAGAACAAGTCTTGCGTGGCAGCCTCTGGACACTAGTGGGATATGGGATCCTGGGGACCTTCCTCAAATGACTGTGGGGCCCCAGGACCCTAACTCATGGTGACGAGGGGGCTGTAGACTGTCTGAGGTAGTCATGTGGGATCTACAGGGGCTCATTCCCCCGTTAGCCTGGAGTTGGCTGCCAGGGAAGGGGCCCAGAGCTGTTTGGGGATATGGCAACTTTTGTGGCAGAGTATTAAACAGGCCCCTTGGTCCTGGAGGCCTGGACTGGTGCCAAGATGGATGACAGCAGATAGACTGACCGAGTGACCAGAGCCCCAGGGAGAACTTGGGCCCTGTCATCCAGGTGGATGCCACCTGCTGCATGTCCTGAGTGTAGGTAGCCTGGCCTGGGGCCTGCAGCTGGGGTGTGATTGCCAAGTGCTGCTGCTGATGGTGTGAAGAGCACCCCCTACCCCACATGGTTCTTTTCCTAAAATTATAACTAGTCACCGAAGCCCAGGTCAGGACCAGAGAGGGGTCAGCGGCACCTGCCCACCTGCCAGGCCTCTACCCCCACCCCTAACCTCAGCCGACCTGCCCCGCCATGGCTGATATGTCCCCGGCTCTTGTTGTGACAGACCCCCCTGAGTGGGTGCCGGACGAGGCCTGCGGCTTCTGCACCGCGTGCAAAGCGCCCTTCACCGTCATCCGCAGGAAGCACCACTGCCGTAGCTGCGGGAAGGTGGGTGGGGCCCTGGCCCCTCGGCTCCTGGTCTCCAGACACAGCATCAGGGTCTGGAAGTCAGGACTGAGGACCTAGGAAGCCAGCAGGGCCTTTGGGGTCCTTGTGCAGACACCCCTCTGAGTCTCGGCCCTGTTATGACTCCAATTCCACACCTGGATGGTGCCCATGTCCAGTCCTAGTTACTTAGAGCCAAGGACAGGGAGGAAACAGAGGGTCTGAGCAGGACCCTACAGTGACCTTGGTGCAGGGCCTAGACATCCCTCAGGAAGCCCAGTCTTGTGAGCCATGCCCTACCCAGGGTTTATGAAGGTCCCAGCTCCACAGCCCACAGCATCAAGACTAAGTAGACCCTCACCCCTCATTGCTCTGCCTGGTCTGGATGGGAGGTCACTGGTGGGGAACTGAGCAGGATCCACCTGCTCACTGCCCATTACCCCTTTTCACCTTCCAGATCTTCTGCTCCCGGTGTTCATCACACTCAGCACCACTGCCCCGCTATGGGCAGGTGAAGCCTGTTCGCGTGTGCACACACTGCTACATGTTCCACGTCACGCCCTTCTACAGTGACAAGGCAGGCATGTGACATGCACCCAGATACTTCCCAACCTGCCTGGGTCCAGGGACTCCCAGGAAGGAGGCGCCGCATCTGGCCCTGCATCCTGTCCATGCTGCACTGCAGGAGGGTCTCACTGCATCTCATCAAGCCATTGCTGTTCCTGCAGACCTGCCCAGGTTAAAAGAATGTTCACAGCCTCGGTCCCACCCTGGCCTCCCCACCTCCAGGTCACCGGGCCTGGCATAGGGGCCAACAGGAGGGTTGCCTTCAGGGCTGAGTGCCTGGCTGGGCAGGGCTGGGTTCTCCTGCCCATCCATCGGACATCTGCTCTGGGTGTGTGTGTGGCCTTGTCTGGCTGAGAATCTGGAAGCAGGAACAAGGGGCTCCGTAGGCCTCAGTATCACAGCAAGGCTTCCAGTGCTTCCTGTCCACCTCACTCCCTGTGTCCACTGCCCACCACCTACCTGCCTTAGGACCCTGCTAAGCAACACGCATCTCATTTCTTCTTAGAGGAGGAATATGGGGAGCAGACCCGGTGATCCCCTGGGACAGCAGACATGGCCCTGGGTTCTGTACTACTGTCCATCTGCAAACAGCAGGGGCCAGGCAGGCTCTGATGCTCACAGGTGGAGGTTTTTCAGGTTCTTGGACCTCGGCTCATAGGCAGCCCAGGACCACCAGAACCACCTGCTTGGCTACTACTGCACTCTTCCCCCTGCAGCCCCTGGGATCCTGGCCCACCTCCTCAGACTCTAGAGCGGCTGGGACCAGGCTGAGACAGCCAAGGGGCCCCAGTCCAGACACCTCCTCAGGCTTCAATCTCAGGCTTCACGTTGCAATGATGATTGCAGTTTTATTTTTAGAGGCGACACACCTACTGCTTCTTTTATAGAATGTAATTCAATTGCTGTTTAACAGTGGTGTACACATGCACAAAAATGGCTTCTGTGGGGGGAAGAGTATATAATGGAGGGATCTTGTGTACTGAGATTATTTTTATTTTCTAAATGCTGTAATTCAAAACCATTTCCATAAATCTATTTAAGGATTGCAGAGGCTCTCATGTCTTCTGTCTGTACCAACTCCTGTTTCTCCATCTGGCCATGATGGTAGTGGTGCTGGTGTGGACTGCGCTTTAGGAGGCTAGGGATTCTGCGCTCTGGAAGCAAGTGAAGGACTGCCTTGGCTTCCCATACCTCTGCAGGTGTCAAGGGTACCCACTGCCCATCCTGCTTCTGAGACCCCCGACCTGTGCTTGGAGGACAGGACTGGTGCTCTTGTCTGCTCCACCTTCGTGGCTTACCCGGCCCAGCAGCCCCAGCCCAGGGTTGTGTTGCCATGGCAACAAGTCCCTTTTCTGCTCTTGGTACCTAGTCCTTGGGACTTGGGGCCCAGTTCCTTGGGGGACCAGAGGATGGGCGCAGGACTGTGAGAGGCCAGAGTGCCACCGTACCTGCTTTCTGATAAGCGAGAAAGTGTTTCAGAGCATGGGGCTCTGTTGAGCAGACAGAGTCCTCGGTAGCAGAAGAAAAACAGTGTCCAGGGGGACCTTGGTGTCTCTAGCTACCTAAGGCTGGGGCCCATCTTCCTGCCCACCTGGACAAAATACAAAGAGATGGCCCCTCCCTCCCTCACTTCCACCTCTGGGGACAGTTGTGTCACGCTGGAATCGACAGCTGTCGAAGAGGCCTGCCACCGATCAGGAGCCGGGCCCTGCATACACAGTGATCACTTTCCAGACCCAAGACACGGTCCTACTCGCCCACTAGGTCAGAGGCGGGAGAGGAGTAGAGACTAGGGTGAAGGGTCTGCCTTGCTGAGCGGCCTGGCCCCAGGGAGGCGGGCAGGAAGGTCTGAGTGAGTTCTGGTCATGGTAGGCCTTCCATGCTTGCCTTGACTGCCTTTGCTCAGTGGAACGGAAGGGGCAGCTCCTCCCTCAGCCTCCCTGCAGGTAGGCTGGGCCCACAGATGCCCTTCGGTGAGGTGACAAATGGTCCCATTCACCCAGGAGTGGGACTTTCCATGCTAAACTCTGTACGTTAGGTCATTCTACCCTTCTGTGGGGCTTTCCCCACCCCAAGGGCAGAGCCAGGATTAAGATAGAGTATAGCTCAGGAAGGTTCTAGGAGGGACAGCCTACCATCTACCCACAGCTGAGGCTCTTTTTTGGGAGACCCGGAGTAGGGGCCACCCAGAACTCTAGATTTGGTTAGAATTGCCCTTTTGAGCCAGCCTGGACACTTCACCCAGGTCAGCCTTCCTGACCCTCAGCTACCCCACCATCACCATCATTGTCCTTCCTGTCCATCTTCTGAGTGCTGCCATATGCAGGCTTCATACCTGCCCATGACAATTCCATGACAATCTGTCAAAGGTGTGGGAGCCCCCTGTCTTGATGGGGGAAACTGAGGCTCGTGGAGGTAAGTAGCAGAGCTAGGTTGTGGGCTTCAAGGAGGAACCCACAAAGGTAGAGCAGAAGCATACAGTGAAGTGAGGAGCTGGGAAGCACCAGCCCCAGCTGGTTGTACTGGACACCACTTCTGGGAAAGGCTTGTCTGGAGGCAGGAGCTCCACCAGCCCGAGCACCACCTCACCCCACTGGCAGCTGGAAGGTGGTGCTCTCAGTGCTCTCTGGTTGCACACAGGTCTAAGAAGGGGCCCGAAGTATCTCCCATAACCCCCACCCCAGATTCCAGTGATAGGCAGGGGTCCGAGGCCAGAGGGGGTCTGCCCACTGGTGCTCAGAGAGACTGCAGCTCTCCACAGGGCAGGCCAGCAAGCTGAAGGAGGGTGGGCCTGGAGAGGAACCCTAGAGCTTACAGTATCCAGGGCAGCAGGTGATGCAGGGCAGTGGGGCTCAGAATGACTGTTGGTGTCCTTGTTGGTGACTGTGGTGTTGGAGGCCAAGTGAGGGGTGGGTTGGAGGCCCAGGCCTGTGCTCCAGCTCAGGCTCTGGCTGTAACAGCCACCAGAGGGCACCCCATCCCACTGCCTCCTCAGTGCTGCCTGGCCTCCAGGGTTCATGTGTCTGCAAGGGTTGGCCCATTGGGATGGCCAGACCCTAGTTTTAAGGGTTCCACAGAATGGAAGAGGGCCCAGAAAGGCCTACAGCTGGCACAGCAATGATGGAAGGCAGGGCAGGCTCCCGAGGCAGGAGGGGAGGGGCAGAAAAGACAGTCCTGGCTGGAGGTGGATACCTTGCCCCCTTAGGGTTGGGGTGGCAGCTGACAGCACCTGGAGTGGGGTGGCTTTGTGGGCCTGCTGCCCTCTAGACCATGCAGTGGGAGATCTGGAAAGGCCTCTTCATGCCACTCCCATGTCCCAGAGATCTAGAGGCACTTATTTGTTCCTAGACCCGCCTCTTCCAGGCAGCCTTCTCAATAGCAGCGCCTCCCCCAGCACACGTAAGAGCACAGCAGAGCAGCTTTATTGACGGAGGGGAGACCTTCTCTATTTCAGGCGGTCCCCCCACCTCCAGGCCTCTAGAATTGCCACGTGGGTTCAGAAGCAGCAGCAAGGCTGGGCTGGGTGCCCTCTGTGCTGCTTGCCAGGGTCCAGCCAGCTCATCTGTCAGAGGTTCTGGACGCCTCCACTTTGGAGACCACCCCAGCACCACCACACAGTGGGGCTTCCATCTGCATGCATAGGCTGTTTTTTTTTTTTTTTCTTATAAAATCCTTTGAAAGGAAATTTTACATTTTTTGCTTTTAGACATATTTGGCTAAATTTATAACTTACAATGGCAGGACTCATCAGCATAGTGGTTAAACCTTATAAAATGAGAAGAAAAAAAAACCTACCCCAACAATTGTTCACAAATATAATGAACTGTTTTCTTAAATTTAAAAATAATGGTGATATAATGTAAGGTTCCACAGACATTTAATTACATCTTTGTGCACTTTGATTTTTTTCCTGTCTTCTTTTTGTATTCTGGAGATGTTTTCCTGCATGTCAGACTCTCTGGAAGGCCCCCAAATGCTCAGAGGCCTGACCTGGTGCTTGTGGCAGGCCAGCCTGGCAGCTAGAGCCACCCAAGTTCTGACCAGTTGTAACTGGGGTAGGCCTGCCTGCCCTGGGGCCCATTTCTCTGTGGGCAGGGGATTGTAGTACTTAGTGATTTGGGCACTGTTCTTACCACTTCCTGGCACTCCCTTTGTGCTGACTGCTGCTGCCCAGGGTCTCCATGCAACCTTTAATCTCATCCCCAGGCACCCCAAGAAGCAGGTACTGCCATGTCAGTTTTATAGCTAGGGAAACTGAGGCTCAGAGAGATCAAGTGACTTAACTGACTGATGACCAGAGTCTGGGGTGGCCGTGTCTTTCAGTGCAGGGAAGCCAAGGCTTCTGGGAGACTGGGCTCATCACAGCTCTCCAGGGCATACTCTGGCCCCAGCCATCCCACAGACCCCGAGCCAGCATCTGGGAGAGGCAGGAGGATTCTGACAAGTGGGCAGGCCAGCCCCCTGCCAAGGATGCTAGGGCTTGGGGACCTAGTAGCTACAGGAAATCCACCCACTCCAGTGGCTGAGGACACCAAAGGCAGCAGTAGAGTGGCGGCAGGGACAGACCACTGGAGGGGGAGGGCCTCACCAACATTCCGCTCTGGGTGTGTGGCCCCCATGCTGGGCCGAGGCCCTTGGATACCTGAGAAGCTGTGTACAATGATTCTAAATCTGAGGATAAGGGTTGCGATGTATGGGAGGCTGGTGGCCCTGGGTCCAGAGAAAGGAAGCCTAGGCCAGATAAGTTGCGGAAGGCCTGGAAGGTCTTCCAGAGGTTTCTATGGACCGTGGGGTTGGGAGCAAGCCACCTTTCCCAGGTGGGACCAAGGGTCCTGTCTACCCTCCAAATGTCCCAGAAGTGGGTGATTAGCCTCATTTATATGCAGGGAAACTGAGGTGGGTAGGCACCCAGGACGGTCAGGCAGGTTGAAGATTAGCCGGCCAGTCTTAGTCTTCCACCCCAAAACCAGAAAGCCCCCTCTGGATTCTGCCCTATTTTCCTGAGGCCCCTGGCTGGGGTGGGTTCGGCTGGGCTCCCCCGGAACTCTCTGGGGGAGAGTTCCAGACAGGGCTGGACACTTAGAAGGTGGTGGCAGTGAGAGGTATGCTGCTGGGTAGAGGCCTGCCCCCAGATGGGAGGGGGGACGTGTGTCCCCTGGGTAGGAAGCCCCAGATATCTGTCTCTTCCCTCCTACCATGGACTTTGCCAGTTGCTACCGGAAAGGTCTGGGCTCCTGAGAAGAGGAAGGGAAGGGCCAGGCAGGCCCTGGAAGGGGAGGTCAAGGAGGCACCTGACACTGCTGGAGACTTGCCCTGAGGAAGGGGGCCTCAGTGGGCTGGCCAGCCTGCCTCCTTGTCTTCCCCAAACACCCCGGGGACTCCACAGTCACCTGTGCACATGGGTGCTGACCCACGGTGCCTCTGCCCCATCTCAGGAGCTGACTGTGGCTGTAGAGACCGGTCTGACCTGGGAGAAAGCAACACCCTCACCGTGCCCAGCACACCCTTCCATCCCACCAGTGCAGTGTCTTCCAGATCTCCCCTGGCCTAGCCATGTGGGCTCAAGGATCTGCCTGGCTGCCTAGCTGTTCAGTGCCCACTGAGGCCTCCCTGACTGCCCCTTACTCACCCAGTTGCCCTTTCCCACTTCTTCACTCTGCAGCACTCCCCCATGGGAAAGCTTGTTTCTGGATGTGGGTGAGGGGAAGGGTCCAAAATTGGCCTAGGTGGAAGCTAAAAGTCTTTCTGGCTGGGAGGCAGCAAGCAGGCAGCTCCCCAGTGTCACACTTGAGCACCTGCTGTGACACAGAGGAGCCTCATGCCAGGGGCAGCGGGAGGTGGGTGGGTCCCACTCTAGGATTGGGAGGCCGCCTTCTGGGCAGCCAAAGGCAGAATGGAGCAACCTTGCGAAAGGCTGACCCCCTAGCTGCTGAGCCCTGGGCCCTAGTGCACAGAAATGTGTCCCATGGCTCCCCAGGGATGGGCACCCTCCTTCACTCTGCACAGCTTGGTGCAGCCCTACAGATTAACCAGATTCTGCCCTGGCCTGGGGCAATTGGGGGAATGAGGCGGGAAGGGCCACGGTCAACAAGGGGTTCTTGTAACACCGTGCAGGGCTGTCTGTGGCAGTATTCAGTTCCCTGTTGGGTCCTGGAGGGCTCTGTGTTGTTCTTAACCCCACTCCACAGGTCAGAGGACGGTGGCTTACATGCCAGCAAGGCCAGCCCGGCAGGAGGTGGCTCAGGTCTCCATACTCCTAAGTCACAGCCTGCCACGGGTCACCAGTGTGGGGTCCCCAATCTCTGTTCTGCTGGGATTTCTGGGAGAGGATGGATGGGGGCTCTTTATCTGGAAAGTGAACATGCGTAAATACACACATTGCATTCACGTTGGTCCCAGCAGGTAAAGTGCTGCGGTATTAAGAGTTGTCTTGTTTTGACGGCAGCAGCAGACTCCGCCCATTGGGGGCGTGGGAGGAGGGGCAGCCACCCTAAGCCACAAAACCCTCGCCTGCTCCGGGGAGCTCCCGAGACCTCTACCTCAAAAACCAGTGAGGGGGAAGACGAAGGCGACATCCTGGGGGACTGAGGCCAGCCTTGGGCTGCTAGCTCCTGTATCTACTGGTCCGGCCTTAAGTTCCAGTCTTCAGGGCGGCTGCCAGGAAGGAGCCAGTTGAAAAGCTCGTGCTGTTCCCGGGAGGGTCAAGCTCCTCCCTAGAAAAAGCTTTCGTAGTCGGAGGGCAGCGCCTGCTTCTTGGAATGTCCCTACCCTCCCGACCAAACACAAGACTGTGCCTCCATTCTTGGGGATTTTTCCCGTCTGTGGCGGCAGATCTTGGCCCCTTTTCCCAGGCCCGGGACCCTCCTTCGGCCCTGGTGTCCACTACCCGCTCTGAGGCTCGGTTTCTCCACTGACACCCTCAGAAGAGGCCTGGCTTTTAGGCTCCAACCATCTTCGTCCCTCTCCCAAATCTCGGCTTCCCCTTAAGTTCCTACGTGTCCCGCAAAGATGAGTGTCATTCACAGACCTACCCGAGACACCCCACCCCCACCAGACCTCGAGGCCCGGTCCTCCACGGAGCCAATATTGCAGCTGGCCGTGGGCAACAGGTCGCTGCGCACGGCGTGCACGGGCCCGGCGGGACACGCATCCCTTGGCGGACCCGGCCCGGGGTCTCCCGAGACGCCGCCCGAGTCCTACCGGCCCCCGTGCGGGCCGGGCGGCAGTCCCACAGCCCTCCGCTTCCTCTCTGCAACAGGTCTGGCCGCGACGCCCTCATTGGCCGTGCGCCCGGCCGCCGGCCATTGGTCTGCAGTTTCAATTTACATAGACCGTTCTGGCCCAATCGGCGTGCAGTGCCTACTTAACATGCACGACGGCCGCCAGTCAGCGAGCGCGGGGGCCGGGCCACCACGTGCTGTTGCTAAGCTTGGGCTTCTAAATTGTTACTACCGCGGCCAGCCTATCCCAGCCTCGCCTCGCATCTGTCAACATTCTCGGTCCTGCCCAAGGCGTTCGGCCAGTCTCTATTGGCCGGGGCCCGGCGCAGAGCCCGCCCCTGGGGCCACAGCGCTGGCGCCTATTGGCTACCCAGACCGCCACTCGCCCTTATGTGTCAATTTGAGGGCCCGAGGCAGAGGGTGGCGGCCGAGCGCAGGAGTCCGCGAGTCGGGCAAGTGTGCCGCCGGGCGCGGGGCGGGCGGCGAGCGGAGCCGGCCGGAGCGTGCCGGGCAGCGGCCGCCGCCGTCCCGGGCGCGGGCGGCAGGATGGAGCTGAACTCCCTGCTGCTGCTGCTGGAGGCGGCCGAGTACCTGGAGCGTAGGGACCGAGGTAGCCCGCGCCCCTTTGTGCCCGGGTGGGCGGGCGGCGGGCGGGCGCGGGGGGCCGCTGACCGCGCCGTCTGTCCGCAGAGGCAGAGCACGGCTACGCCTCGGTGCTGCCCTTCGACGGCGACTTCGCCAGGAAGAAAACAAAGGCGGCCGGCCTGGTGCGCAAGGCCCCAAACAACAGGTACCGCCCCCCCGTGCGCCGCCCCGCCGGCCAGGCCGGCCCCGCCCGAATGTCCCTGGCCGCCCCTCGTCCGCGGCGCTGCTCCGCACTCGCCGGCGGCCGGCCTGGAGGAGGCGCCGGCCCCGCCCGCCCCGCCCGTGCGTCGCCATCTTCCCGCGGCCGCGCCTCCCGCCGCCGTAAACAGTGCCACGCGTACAGCGCCCGCCGCGAGCCCGCGCCCTCCTCGAGCGGTTCTGGACTTCTCCGGGCAGGAGAGAAGTTGTCAGCGGGCGCTGGCCAGGCCCTGGGACACTGCTCTCCTTGCGCGGCCCAGCCGTCTCCCTCCCGACTCCAAGCTGGGCCTTGCTCCTTGGCCCAGCACCCCGTCCCCAGAATCCTGGACGGAGACCTCCTCACAGAGGTCCTGCGCAGCCTCCTGACTGTGAAAG
The DNA here is from genome assembly GCF_047511655.1 of Castor canadensis. Lineage (NCBI taxonomy): Eukaryota > Metazoa > Chordata > Mammalia > Rodentia > Castoridae > Castor > Castor canadensis. Next base: position 153,930,419 of record NC_133394.1, read on the forward strand.
TCCAGCCACAAGTGCAGGGGTCGCCTTCTGGAAGGCGGTGGGAGGAGGGAGTAGGCTGCGCGGGGTAGGTTTGTGGGGCAGCCCCTGCTGGGGACCAGCTGCACTCTCCATGTCCTTGGCCTTGTACTTTAACTGCAGAAGCCCCGAAGCTGGGGTGCATGCAGGTCCCTGGTGGGGAGTGGGTACCCTTGGGTTAGATAGAGCTCCCAGGGGCTTTGCTTTCCTGTCTGCTGTGGCACACCTGGCACTGGCCAGGGGCCTATCTTGGCCCCCCCACTCACAAGTTGCCAGGCTGGGAGCTGCACTGGCCAGGGGCTTCAGGGCCCCTTGGCAAAGGGTGAGGCTCATTCCTGTGGCCTGCCTGTTCTTGGGAAACAGAGAGGCTGGCACAGGGACCCATCTCTGTGGTGTCCTGGGCCTGGCAAGGAATTGTTTAGTCTTCAGCTGCCTGATCCCCAGCCCCTGGTCTCCTGCTGGTGGGAGTTTGTGGTAGGATATAAATATATTGGAGGCATCACTGCCTCAGGCTTCCGTGGTGAGCTGGCCGGGCCCCTGCTTCTGGCTGTCCCAAACTCCAAGATGGGATGTCAAGTTCCTAGAGCATGCAGTGCACACAGCTGACCAGAATCACGGCTAAGGCTCCCTAAACATCTTTACCCCAGCCCCTTGAAGGCAATGCTGTTTTTATCTCCATTTTACAGCCGAGAAAACCAAGGCATAGAAATACTCAGTTATTTGTCTGGGGCCACTCACCTACTTGTGACCCCCTGCCCCGTTCCTGGATGGAGTACTGGCTTTCCACTTTCTGCTTGGAGACCTAGCAGCACAGGGCAAGGGGTGCAGAGGGCCTCCCCAGCTGGGGCATATCTTCCCTGCAGCCCCTCTAGGTACAGCACAACTCACCCAGGGCCTGAGGTAGCCCAGGGGTGGCAGATAACCCTTTTCTTGTCAGTCACCACCCTCGAGGCTGTCTTTAACCAACCCAGATGAGGAGCTGGGGTCCCTGATGTGGCAGGGCAGCCCCCCCCCACACCTGTAAGACTTCTGTGTCCTGCCAAGGCCAGGGACAGGACTGAGCACAGGAGATCAGGGTGGCTGGGTAGGAGGGCAACACTGGGGTGAGGAGACAGACCCTTGGTTGTTCCAGCTCCCCGGAGGTCTCTCAGGGTAGTGGCTCAGCAGGATGGGGCTGGTGCTGGAGTCTATGGCAGTAAAAGGATGCCTGGCTCATGGGGTCTAGCTGGTGCCAGGCCAACATTTGGGACAGCCCTCCCCCCACCTCTCCCCAGGGACAGGTGCTTCTGGGACTATGTGACAATCCTTCCCTGCAGAGTCTCTGGACCCAGGAAGAACTCCAGGAGAAGCTGTTCCCCAGGCTGCTGAGGAGTGCCTCTCTGCCTCTAGGGTGGGGTTGAGTCCAGTGCTGTTATTAAAAGGGGCAGGTTGATGCGTGAGCTTTTCTAAGTGTTGCAGGGCACCTGCTGACCCTAGCCTCCCTTATGAGGCAGCACACCTACAGACAACATGACTGGGCTGAGGAACAGGCCCCTGAAAGCCAGTGAGAAGCCTTAGCAGTGCCCCTTCTGGCTGTGGCTGGCCCTGGCAGAGGTTCTGAGGCTCCTTGCCCAGCAAGTCCTCAAGGGCCCTGGTAGCTGCTGCACAGGGAGGCCCAGGAGCTGGCTGGCCTAGTGGAAAGAGCAGAGACCTAATGTGGCAGATGGTAGAGGTGGGCAGGGTGGGCAAGCACTCTGGCCTGAGGTGGGGACAGGAGATGCCAGATTCAAGTTCCTGGAGCAGCATAGAGTGGGGGAGGGGGCCCAGTTGGCCAGCAGAAGCCAGGAAAGGGAGGAAGGGCTTGTTCTGGATGAGCCTTATGGTGGCCTGAGTTTCCCTGCTCATGTGTTCAATAGCCTGGGGGTGCTGGGAACCCTGGATGTACTATGCCATCCCCCTGGACTGGAAGGGGTGACCTAGAAGCTCTAGAGAAAACTCCCTGAGTAGCACTCATGGTGCTTAGGACTCCATCCCTTTGTCTGGATGGGCTGAACAGGTGGGATTCAAGCAGCTGGCAGGTCCTTGTCCCTAGGAAGGCTAAACTTGAGCCCAGTGTGACCAGTCTGTCAGAACATGACCTCTGAGGGGAATGGCAGAACCATCTGCCTCATCCCCCCAGTGTCCACTGGCCCAGGAAGCAGCCATCTCGGAAACTCCCTTTTGGAATGGAGTGATTTGTCCTGGCTGGTTCTGATTTGTCCTAGGTGTCCCCAGCTGGGATCACATAGGTGTGTGAGCCTGACAGGGTGACCATGGGGGGGAGGGGTTGTCCTGTGTCCTGAGGGCCTGGCCTCTGAACGCCATGCTCAGACTGCCACTGGCCTCCTCTTCAGCAGAGCAGTGAGTGGACAGCCCCAGATAACCTCTGCTCCCTGGGACTCTCCACCCCTTCTGGAAGGGGCCTCGCACCCTTTTGCTAGCCAGAGCTCCCACTAGGTGGGCTGGGTGGCACCTGCTCACACCTCCGTGCTCCCTCTGCATGCCACCTCCCACCCCAATCCTCACAGCCTCAGTGCAGGGTTCGCCAGCCCTCCTCATCTAGGAACATCCTGGGCCCACCCCCTTCCAGCCACGGTCATAGGGCTCCTGGCCCCCTAAGAAGAGCCGTGGTTGTTTGTGTTCTGGTGGTTTGGGCCTCAGAGTGAGCCCTGTCTTTCTGTCTCTCTAAACAGGTCTTCACACAACGAACTAGAAAAGCACAGGTAAGTGGTACCCCTCCCCCAGTTCATGTGAGCTTCCAGACAGGCCTGCCCCCCTTCTGCTGAGGGGTGCTGTGGCTCGCCTGACCTGTTGTGGGAGGATAGGTGCTGCCAGGCCATGCCCTCAGCTTGGAAGGGGTCAGTCTTAGAGGGGATTAGGGTCTGTTTTCAGGCACTTTCGGCTGACAGGCAGGCAGGCGGGCAGGGGCCTGGGTCCTGCTCTCGGGCACTTATCCTAGGGCCAGAATTTGGTGGGGACCAGGGACTTTGAGCAGAGCACATTTGCTGGTGGCAGCGTGGGCTAGCTCCCTGGAGTAATGGGTGTACTTTGGAGTATCTGAGCCCTGTGGAAGTAGAGCTTAAACCCTCGGTATGATGGGACCAACCCTCTTGAGTCAGCTTTGGACCCTTGCTCCTGTGCCTTCTGGGGCCTGCCTTCCTACAGGCTGTGCCAGAGACTTGTCCTAGAGGCAATGGGAGGGCAGCGGGCCCAAGCCACGCCCCTGCACCCTGGCCCCAGTCAGTCAGTGGGCTAGCTAGAGGCATCCCTGTTGTGATGCCAACTGAGGCAGTTTCAACTTCTTTTTCCTGCTGTGCCAGTGGGGAGGGGAAGAGGTGCTGAGGAGCTTTTGGCTGCTGGTGGGAACTCAGGGTACAGAGGCATTTTGGGCCATGCAGCCCCCATGCCAGGATGAGGGAGAACTCCTGAGGGTTACTAGGTGATAGCTGTCTCTTGACCTCTGCTCCCATCTGTAAAATGGGCCAGTTCAGTCCTGCCTTCTTGAGTCCTCTCCTGCCTTATCCTAGTTGAGCCCTTCGGGAGTGTTGGGAAGGTTTGGAGCCCAGCCAGTTCTCCGCCTCCCCCTCCCCCATGTCTGAACCCACAGCAGCGCCAACTTCCGCTCCCCCGGGATTCAGGCCTCTGGTTGAGGCGGGTGGCTGGGCAGGGACAGAACACCGTGTTCCCTGAGGAGATGCACTTCCTGCACTGGTGGTGTGTGTTTGGGGGGTTCCTGAGAGGCCAGAGGGATGATGGCTGGTGTGATGCAGGCCTGAGGTTGCTCTTAGGTCAGAGGGGACCGGTCGGCCTTGACCAGGCACAGGCATAGTGGTAGTGTTCTGGGGAGGATAGCCCCTAGTGAGGACAGATGGATGCCATTGAGACACGACAGGTGGCAAGAGAATGGCAGCCTGTGGGGAGGACAAGGGCTAGCCTCTGACTCCTGGCCTTGTCTCTGCTCTGAGCCTGTACTTAGTCTGGGCCTCATATAGCTCTCTTAAGACAGAGTAGGGATGGTTGGGGAGGTCTATATGCCCCTGCCCCTCCCAACCCAGCACAGAAGTCTCTGTTTCTGGCTAGCCAAGCCACAGGTGTGGATAACCTGGAGCTTGGGGCCTGGTGGGGTCCTCCGTCATGGTCAGGCCTGTGGTTAGCCCAAGGCTGATGCTGGGTGCTGTCCTGAGGAAGGAAGGAAGCATCTGGCTGGCCCATCCAGCCGGCCTCAGGATGCAGGCCTTGGGTACTGCCTTCCCTTTAGGTGTCCCCTCACTGGAGTTGGGGCCTGTGGGGCTTCCTTTTGCAGGTGCTTTGAGCCAGGTCCAGCCAACCCTAGGCCTGATCCCCTAACTACCGCTATTCGATGAACAGCTCTGGCAGATCTGCCAAACCCATTGCTTACTGTTGACCCCAGGGCCTGGTGACTCTCATGGGCCCAGCTCCAGTCTTTGTTCTTGGCTGGTATGTGGGGAGGGAACCCTGGATGTTCTTCATGGCCCTCATTACCCACAGCACCCCCTGTGGAGTGGCAGGACATATCCCAAAGGTCAGGCCCAAGTCCTCAGTTTCCCCACCAGAGAGATGGTTGTTCAGGTCCTGAGTAGACCCCTCTCCTCCAATGGGGAGGCTTGCCCTAGTATCCTAGGCTACCTCTTCAGGGCTGCTGTCAATGCCTGATACACAACATGGAACCACAGGGAACATGTGTTTGCGAACAGTAACCTGATCTTAATGGTAAACCAGGGAGAGTGGGGGTCCTCCTGCCTCCATCTCACCAGCTGACTGATGGATTTCCTCACTACCTCTTCTCCAGCAGCCTGGCTTGGAAGATGGCTCTGCCAACACTCCCTCACATGCTGGGGGACCCTGGCATGGAGCCAAGCTGTCCTGGAATTCTGGGTCTCCTCTGAGAAGTGGGTTTTTTTTGACCAAGGGCTAAGCTGCTGTCCTGGAATGCAGGAGTCCCCAGACTGAATCTGCAGAGTTCCTTCTGGATTGCAGGGTTTTAGAAGGTCCTTGGGATGCTTAGGGCACTGCGTTGGCTTTAGGGAGGATGGTTTGGTGAAAGCTCTGGGGCTGTGGAGCTCAAAGGGTGGGGATCTTCCCAGCATCCCACCACTAGCCATTGGTAGAACCAATTTCAGGCTCTGGCTCCAAGCAGCCCGTCACAGCTGCTGCCCAGGGCAGGGAGCCAGGGTGACCTGTGCAGCCTGCAGCCCTGGGTGTGCACTCTCCTGGGGATGGGTGGGCATGTTTTTGAGTTTGAAACATTGCACATGTATGGTCAGGTGGTCTCACTTTGTCTCTTGAGAAATGTCTTTCTAAAGTGTTCATGTAACCCCTGCATCCTATCCCAAGAGGACATCCTGGCCTCTTGGAGGCCCCTGGCATAAGAAGGGGTCTTTGTTATACACTATCTCCTACCTTGATCTTCCTCCTAGCATGTGTCCATGCACTCTCCAGGCCTCCCTGGCCCCAAGGCCTGTGAAGGACTCAAGGCTGGGCTCCCAGGGTTCTTAGTGACCCGCCCTGTGCAGTGGGCATTGCTGAGCACAAGCCTTTGCATGCCCAGAGAGGACACTTTTTAAGACCCAGATCTGGAAGTGGGAACACTGGTCTATAATATGACCTGATGTTGATGCCTTTTCCCCCAGAAATTCTGACAGGTCCCCATGTGCTGGCCAAGTGAGTGCCAGCCACCCCTTTGCATTTCAGCTGTTATATGGGGGAAATGAGTATCTGCTTGTTTTGAGTTTTCATTTCCTTGACTACTTGCAAGATGGAGTCAGTTTTCACGTTTGATTTGCCCTTCATGTTCTGCAACTTGCCTGTCTGTGTCCTATGCTCATGGTTACACTGAGGTCATCCTCTTTACTGTTGATCTGTACGAGCTCAAAATACCACAAACACTAACCGTTTGTCTTTTATATGTATTGCAAATACTTCACTACTGTTATTTGTCTTTTGGCTGTGTTTTTTTTCTTTCTTGTATAAATGTGTCTTTCTCTGATGTAATAGTAATTTGTGTGTGTGTGTGGGGGGGTTGTTTCAACATAGTAAACCTGGAAAATACAGAAGAGCAAAAAAGATAAAGAAATAAACACTTCCAGTGCATCCTGTGGAGATGCCTGCTTCCCGTGCTTCATTGTGTTCTGTTGAGTCTCTTGTGTGCGTCCGCTGTCTTATTTTTTAAACAAAATTGGGTCACTTGTCACTTATGTGGTCCTGTATCCTAATTTTTTCCCTTAACACTCATGATATGGAAATGTAGGTACAGTAAAATGATCGTGTGGCTATCTCTGGGCAAGGAAACTTTTGGGGATACTTTGGGTTTTTCTTTTGTCAATTTGTACTTTCTAATTCTTACACAAAAGTCAGATGCTGCTGATGTAATTAAACAGTTTTAGGACTTGCCATTTACTCTATGACAAGTGGAACAGGGGAGAAGGGTCCCTGACTGTATCCATTTGCCAACCTAGTCCTAGTGGTGGCTGCAGGACAGTCTCCCCCATCTCAGAGGGGAAACCCTCCATTCCAACTCTGTGCCTCCAGCTGGGTGCTTAACCCTGTTAGAGAGGAGGAGGCTAAGGCCTGGGCATTCAGGAAAGAGCGTGTATTCATGGGGCAGTGGCCTGGGTCCCAGGCTATGTGTGCTGGAGTTGAAACTCCCCCAGCCTTGTGGCAGTCTGAGGCTTGCTCAGCCCTTGTTCATGCCCCTATCTCTTGGCCAACTCAGCCTCAGTCCTGTGTCTTGAAAGTTTTTCTCAAAGTCTAACTCAGATTCACCCAGAACTTCTAGGCCTCAGGGTGCTGGCCTGGGGCATCAGGCGAGCAGGTGCTTTTGTCAGTGGAGGGTATTGTTGACAGGTGTAGTAGCCTTGGATCTCAATCCCCCTCCTGCAGAGTGGGACTGCTGTACCTCTCCACAGCCCCTCTCTGTACCCAGCAGCTCCTCCTCCTGCAGTCAAAGAGATGGCTGTTCCTGCCTGCTGTCCTTCAAGGTCTTTATAGGACTGAATGAGATCATGGGCTCTGTGACTAGGGAGCAGATGTGAAAAGATGGGGACACCCAGCATAGTGCTGCTCAGGAAGAAGGTTGTGAATGGGTGTTGGACGCCCGCAGGGCCTTGGTAGATCTGTTCTGCGAACCACTGGATAAAATAGGCCTGTCAGGTGGACGTGTGCAAACGTGGCAGAAGTCCCAGACTGTCACAGTGGTATTAGAGAGAGGGCCCCTCCCAGACCATCAGACCAACCAGGAAAAGCAGTGTTACTGCAAAGAAACTATAGCTTTTGAACAAATCCCCTGAGTAGGTGGCTCCAGTTTTGTGAAAAAAATGGATTCATCCATACGGATACAGGGACACAATCTGAAATGAAGCAATTTCCAAGGGGATAGCAAACTCAGGATGCAGGGGAGCTAGTCCTCAGTGCTCCCTTGACCCAGTTGGCTCATGTTTCCATGAGGACAAGAGTGACTAGGAATCATACTGGCTAGGTGAGGGACATAAATGTTGTGTCCCTCACGCTAAGTGGAGCGCTTAGGGAGGCCGTGTAGGACTATGTGAATACCCATACCCAGAATGCCCCTGACAGGAGGTGCCAGCCAGTCAAGAAGGGGATTCCTGGAGGGGGACTCGTGCAGTGGGGTGGGGGTCTGTGTAGGGGCCTGGCTAGCCATTTCCCACCCCCCCCCAGGCCAACCCCTCCTGCTGTCACCCCATGGACTTTGCCACCCGGCCTCATGGTCTGTCTCTGGCTCTTTCAGACGAGCCAAGCTCAGACTCTACCTGGAGCAGCTTAAGCAGCTGGTGCCCCTGGGCCCTGACAGCACTCGCCACACTACGCTGAGCCTCCTGAAGCGTGCCAAGATGCACATCAAGGTGAGCAGGTGCACCTTCCTCTCTCTCCAGCTGCCCTGGCTGCTCCAGCCTGTCCCCGTGTACTCTGGGTAGCCCTATGACCAGAGGTCTGTCCCACAGGTTGGTGGGGAACTGCCTAGCAGATAGCACGTCAGGGGTCTGAGGTTTTTCTTTTTCCTTTTTCTTTTTTTTTTTCTTGTAGGGGAGGGTAGCAACAAGAGCTGATGGTGGTCAAGGAAGTTACATGGCTTGTCCTGGGTTTTGTTGGGAAGTGTTTTAGGGAAGACAGTGTAGTGGGCAGGCTGGACTAAGGGAGAGGGAGGTGGGGTACAGATGGCTCTCTGAGGCTCTGTGCTGTGAAGGGACAGAATCTAAAAGGAGAGGTGGGGGCAGGAGCCCCTCCATTCCCTCAGACGCAGGACAGCACTACTCTTGGGGTGGGTCTGGACTGAGGGAGACATGGACTGGTAAGCCCTCCAAGGCATTTAGACTGAGATGTGCTGATTTTGGGGTCTTGAGGCATTCAGGCCAACCAAGGTACATCTCTTTCCCCACGAAGGCCTCACAGGTGTGGGGCCTCGCAGGAGGGATGGCAGGAGGTCCTCAGAGAGCAGCACTATCTCACTTGAGTCCACAGGAAGGTTTAAGAAGGCAGGAGGACAGGCACAGATGCTGCAGGTACAGGCACAGTGAGGGCCAAACCAGGGGCAGGTACAGCCCATGTGGACAGAGCTATCCTCTGGAAGAAGGTGTCATCCAGAGGCTAGATAGCACCGTTCCAGACCTTTTGACCCACTTGTGACTTGGCTAGGGCTGGCCAGTGACTATGGGCATTCTAGAGCTGGTTAGCAACCTGAGTGTATAGGGTCACAGTGGGTTTGTGTGACTGCCCGTCTGGAATAGGGATGGGCACATCAGGCCTTGGGGCCGGTGGGTTTGGGTACCTGTGACCTCAGCCTGGTTGGACCACATTGGGGTTGACCATCCTGCCCTGTTGAGGTCTCTGTGCCCTTCCCTGTGGGTTTGCCTACTCTTGGCCCTAGACTCACAGGCCACCACCCCACACCCCATTCCTAGAAACTGGAGGAGCAGGACCGGCGGGCACTGAGCATCAAGGAGCAGCTGCAGCGGGAACACCGCTTCCTGAAGCGGCGCCTGGAGCAGCTGTCAGTGCAGAGCGTGGAGCGTGTGCGCACCGACAGCACTGGCTCTGCTGTCTCTACAGACGACTCAGAGCAAGGTGGGGGCTGGGGCAGCCTGACCTGGGCCTCTGGCATGGGCCTTGTGCAGCTCCTGGTGGAAGAGGAGGTGCCTAGGCTAGGGGTGGGACATGTGGTAACAAGGTCCCTGCACTGACTGAGCATCCTACACAGTGGTGCGTTCTTTCCTCATTGTCACCTGTAGAAGGGATGAGATAGGAGGGTTAGGCACAGAAGCCAATGAGTGCCCAGGTGAAGCTGGAGCCTAGTCTGGCCCCAAGCATTGTGCTTGCGAAACTGGATTACTTTTTTTTGCAGTAGGAGGTTTGAACTCAGGGCCTTGTGCTTATTAGGCAAGCACTGTACCACTTGAGCCACTTCCCCGGTTATTAGTTTGTTTTTTTGGCCTCAGACCCTGATCCTCCTACCTGCATCTCCTGAGCAGTTGGAATTACAGTTGGGCACCACTATACCTGGACCAGGGCTGGGTTCTTAACACACACTGCAGACTGGAGCCATCTATTGTCTGCCACCTCAGGGCCCAGACAGGTTTCCGCTTCTCCCCACACCCCTCAAGAACCTCTGCTTCCATGAAAGGGAGAAATGGGCAATGACTTTGGAAGGGAGCCTCAAGATGGCCCCCTCGGAAGGGGTCATCCTGACCCATCCTCTCTCTGTTCCCCCAGAGGTGGACATAGAGGGCATGGAGTTTGGCCCTGGGGAGCTGGACAGTGCTGGCAGCAGCAGTGACACCGATGACCACTACAGCCTGCAGAGTGGTGGCTGCAGCGATGGCAGCTACAGGCGCCCATGCCAGCGGCCTGGACGCCCTGGCCTCTCGTAGGCCCCATGTCCTGTGCTCCTTGGCCTGCCAGACTGCCTGGCCAGGTGTGTCAGCCCTCAAGTCCTCCCTTGACCGTCGCCAGCCTCTCCATGGGCCCACTGCTGTGCCATTCTGGAAGTTCCAGCTGCCGCCTGGGCTGCCCGCCTCTGCCTGCCCCTCCCTGCTGGGCAGGGTCCCCTGCAGGGAGGCAGGGCCCAGCTCCCACTTCCTGGAGCTCAGCATAGCCGCCCACAGTCTGTTCTCAGATTTCTAATCATTCCAGAAGTATTAAATGTCATTGCTGCAAACCTTGGCGGGCACCATGTAAGGGGGCTTAATAACCACCACTGGGAGCTTGGAACTCAACGCTAGATCCCAGGAGAGAGGAGTGGACCGAGGAAGGAAGGTGCAGCTGTCTGTCCGTCCATCCATCTATCTGTTGGTCCACACAAGCTCCTGAGGCATGGAAGAGGGATCCATGAAGGGCGGGACTTGGGTGAGCACCTGGGCCAGGTGGGTGGAGAGAGGCCTTCCCCCCACAGCTCCTAAGGGCTGGCCAGGCTACCCCACACTGAGCTGGGCAGCTTCTGCTCTGTTAGGACCATCAGACATACACACGCATGCCTAGGCTCACACCATGCGCACACACTCATGCAGACTTGTAGGCACTAGAGAGCATTAGTCCTGAGAGGTTGGCCTTCAGGGGTCACCTGCAAATGTTGGCCCCTGACCTGTGCCTGGCTCCCCTTCCAGCCCCTGCTCATCTGCACTGCCCCAGTTAGCTCTGCCTGGTCTGTGCAGGAAATGGGGCTTTTCTTCCTGGCAGGGGCTGAGATGAACTGGGCAACAAGCTTCAGCCACTGGGTCCTCTGGGCTTTCTCATCTCCCTTTGTTAAGAAAAGCCAAAAAAAAAAAAAAAAAAAACTAAGTGTGACAGGGAGCTCCCTTCAGGGGACCTCACATATTCTGCCCATGGCAGCTCAGCTGGCAGAGGCTTTTCCCAAAAAAACAAAACAAGCATTTTTTAGAAGAGGAAAAAAAAAAGCTCTGAAGACCGGCCAAGGGACGTGAGTGTGTGCCGCCTCTATTTCCTGTATGAGATTTTTGTACTCTATTTTCCTAGCCGTTATTGCGTCCTTGTTTGCTGAGGGGTGGGAGTGACCCAGCGTCTCAGGGACCCATCCTCTGTCACATCGTCATAGTGTGCCTTGTGTCCCCCGTCTCACCCTTCCCACCACCACCAGCACATCCCTGTGGCTCACAGGGACGCCCCAGGTCTGCCCCCTCCTTACTGCCAGCCCTTCGCAACAGCTGTGGCTTCCTGGGAGTGACACCTGTGTCACTGTGGGCAGCTTGGCTGCGCTCTGTCTCCTGTAGGAAGGGCCATGACCTGGCCCCAGTGTTGGCTCCCCAGTGGCTGGTGAGCTTGGGGAAAGCAGGCCTGCTGGGCTATAGCTTGCTTCCCCCTGCTCCTGACCTAGGCGAGGGTCCAGGTGTCAGCTATTGGCAGATGGTCAACAAAGCATTCACTCTGGTGGTGCAAACCTGGCTAGGAGGCTTCTGCTGGCCTTTCATTCCTGAAGACCTTTTCCCTGGGGCAACACCCCCCCCCCCACACACACCACACACCACACACCCCCCCACACACCATACACACACACACACCACACCACACACACCCCCCCACACACACCATACACACCCCCCCACACATACCACACACACACACCCCCCCACACACACCACACACACCCCCCACACACACCACACACACACACCACACACCATACACACACACACACACCACACACACACACCCCCCCACACACATCACACACACACCCCCACACACACCACACACACACACCACACACACCACACACCACACACACACACACACCATACACACACACACCACACACACACACCACACACCATACACACACACACACCATACACACACCCCCCACACACACCCCCACACACACCACACACACACACACACACACCCCACACACCATACACAACCACACACACACACACCCCCCACACACCCACCACACACACACCCACACACACACCACACACACACACACCACACACACACACACATACCATACACACCATACACACACACACACCATACACACACACCACACACCATACACACACACACACACCACACACACACACACCATACACACACACACACACACACACACCAGACACACCACACACACCCCCCCACACACACCACACACACACAGCAATACTCAAGTGGTGGCCATGGGGCTGGACAGCACCTGCCTCCTCTGGTGCATTTGTAAACAACTTACAAACTAGGGTGGGGTTTAGGAACTGGTTTATCTTCAGCCTTGTCAATGGACACCCCAGGGTGGGTGGCCCATTGAGGCAGAAGGCTTCCCTAGAAACAGCTCTGGCACAGAATCTGCCCTCTTGTGGCTTGATATGGCAGGCAGAGAGCAAGTCTGTGCGCAGGGGATCTGTGGACTAGGACAGGCCATCCAAACATCTTACTAGGTGATTCTGTCTACATCGGTAGCCCCTCTAGGGATCTGCAGTGCCCACAAGGGGCTTCTCCTGTCTGCCTAAGCTTGTCCAGCAAGCATTTGTTTTGAGTACCTCCTGCCTCTGAGCAGGGCATGATCTGTGTTTAAGGGTTTGCTTCAGGGCCTAGAACTCCTCTGCCTCTGAGGGGCCCTGAATTCTTAAACCATTAACTCCCTGCTCCAGCCCCAGCACCTGGGGTTCTGCCCAGCAGAATCCAACCCAAGAGGCTAGAGTGCCCCTTTGGCCAACTTCCCTGGCAGCTTAGTCCTTGTCTTTTTGGGCCATGGTTCCCATACAGGCTGTAGAGGTGGCCTCACAAGCCACCCTTGGGGTGCTGCCCAACTGCCCCTCTCTGCTAACAGTAGGTGTGTGAGGGGTGGGTCCATGGCAGGTGGGGGCTGGTGCTAAGAGTTATAAATCCATTCCTCCTCCCCCACTCATGCTATTTGCACAGACTGGCCATTAGTGGTGGCCACAGAGACCTAGCAGGTCTGTTGTGATGTCTGTAGAAAGAAATCAGGACCAGAATAGCCACTACCTGTGCCCTCCACCTATGCCCACCCATGCCCACGTGGGCCACGTAGTTGAGAGTCGAACCTCAGGTCCAGGCTTGGGAAGTGACCCCCACACCAGGCCCTACCATTCTGCTGCAGGTCCAGCTGGACTAAGAGGGATTACACAGGGTTTTTGCCTCCACATGAATCCTGGGCCTGACTCTACGGCCCTGTCCCAGTGGGATGGCGAGATGCTTGAGCTTAGGTTCCTAGGTAGATGGAGCCCTATGCCAAGTTATGGTCATAGGGCTTCCACCCCCTTGTCTGCTCCCGACCATCCCCTGCTTTTCTTGAAGTCAGCCAGCCTGCCACTTTCCTTCCCTCTGCCACTGCCTGCACAGAGGTCTCAAACCATGCCAGTAGACTGCCTTGGGCCCCTAACTAGGGCACTAGGGCAGGTTCCGTGCCAGAGTCTGGGGCCACACAGGGGCCTGGTGTGCTATAAGACCTGAACTGCAGCGTGAAATGGGACCCTTACCTTCCTTCCCACTGGGTGGGGCTGTGCTGTGTCATTCTGTCATTGAAATATAAATACAGATTTTTATACCTCATCTTCTGGCTTCCGGTTCTTTCCATTGCCCTTCCTCTCGGCCACAGCTAAAGGACCTGGGCTCACATCATCCCACACCTTGGGATTTGGCCCTCACCACCCTCTCTGAAGCCTCTGCTTTCTGGGAGGACTGACAGATCCTACCTGCTAGCCACTTCTGGACCCCTACCTGTCATGCCTGGGGTTGAATGCAGGTGGGAGTTGAGGCAGAACCCCCCCCCCCACCACCTCTAGCCTGTATGCTAACAGGTGTTTTTGTTGTTGCCCTTGGAGCTTTGCCCTAGCCCTGGGCTAGGGCTGATGCATGACTGGACCCAGGACAGCTCTCCCCTTACAGGATTCTGTGTTGGTCATTGCTGCACAGAGGCTGCTGGCTCTCTAGGCTGCACCCTGAGATTCCTCCCTGGACCTATCTCCAGCATCATGACCTGCCATGCTTAGGGTGGGAGTGTGGCCAGTAAGTGCTGGTATTAAGCTTGGGTTCCTACCCTGCCTTCTGGGGACGGTTGTGAGACCACATGCAGTGGGGAGGATGCAACAGGGATCCTACTGCCCCCTGCCCCACAGAGAGGCTCCAGTCCTTTGGAGGGAACCCCCCTGGGAGAGCCCTGGTCCTCTGAGGGCACAACTATCCAAGAGAAGAGTGCATCTGGGCCCTGCCCCCGCAAGAATGTGCTACTTTTGAGTATTGCAGAAGTGATGGATGGGGACATCTGAATTGTGGGGTCACTACGCTGGATCCACAGGTTTTAGGGTGACTGTGGGAGAGGAACTGTGAGGGCCTCGGGTGGAACCTGAGTTCTCCTTCCTCCCAACAGGATTCTGGATTTTTTTTATTATTATTCATATAATAATACAAGGCTTGGGTCATTTCTCCCCCCTGCCCCACCCCTCCCTTACCACCCACAGGATTCTGGATTCTTGAACCTATGAGCCCCCTCAGGGGACCCTGGGAATTCTCAGCTGTGGGGCCTCAGAGCTGGTATTGGTGTTGATGTAAATGTGGACATCCAAATTCCAAATACAATGTTTTAGAATCTTCACCAGCACCACTTCCTGTTGGGGTGGGAGCAGGGTCTGTGCTAATCACTTTGCATAATTAGCAACTGGTGTAGTCATGCTGGGCCCATTCTCACAGTTGGGAAACTGAGGCTCAGGAAAGTATCCCTTCCCTAGCTCACTTGGCCAGAGAATGATGGACCCAGGCCTGCCCTCCCAGCTTCTCCAGATTCCCTCTTTGCATTTAAGGGGTTCTAGTCACTGTCCCCAGTTGGGACCCCTGCCTGTATCCCAGCTCTTACCCACTCTTTACTTGGCAGCCAGAGTGACCCTCAATCTGGCCCTACTGGTCCCCTCCCCACAGTCCTCTGTCTTCCCATCACCCCAGGGATCGATCCCAAACACTTGCTCTGTCCGTCCTTCACCTCAGTCTAGTCCACCCCAACCCGGTCCTCTGCCCTTACCACCTCTTGGTGGCTCTCCTCATTCAGTTTTGGCCCAGCCCAATCTGGGAACTGGGCTCTTAGTCCTCTGCATCCTACCCATCACGTTTTTTGCTGAGATTACTGCCACACAGATCAGCTGCTGGGCTAATCTGGGCTGATTGCTGGCAGGGCCTTTTCACAGAGCTCCTTCCTCCTTTCCTAATCCCTAGCCAAGGTAGGGACACACCTGCCCCACAGGACCTTTCCAGCATGGAAATGGGCTGTGCGTCTTCCCTGGGGAGGGAGCTGCCAGTGCTCTCAGCTGGCCTTCCTCACTGCCTCAGCCCCCTCAAAATGCCAGAGGCCCTTACCAGCGCCCCTCCCCTGGGCTCTTCAGGTTCCCAAGCTCGACAGCCTTCTTGAACCCGCTCCTTTTGGCTCTAAAGACTCCACCAACACTGTGGTGACCCCGTTCCTGGTGGTGCTGATCCAAACTTGTTCCTGAGTTTGGGGACTGAGTTTTCACCTTTGTCACTTGAATGTCAAGATGATGGAAAACAGTCTTCTCCAACCCCATGGTCTAAGGCAAACCTTCTGTTCTTTTCTGGAGGAACAGGAAGAATAGGAAGTAGTGCTATTTTGTCAGTCTCCCAGACCACACCTTCCTGGCCAGGAGCTTCCAGGGTTCTCTGCCAGCTCCCAGGGCTCCCTGTGCCCTTCCAAATTCCTTGTTACCCTGTGCCAGCTGTCCCCTCCACCTTTTGTCACTTTTGTTACTGCAAACTCAAGCTTCTAACACACTGAGAATGTTACTCCCCTGCTTAAAAATGCCCCCTCCCTCCTCATTACCTGGAAAACAGTCCCACCACCGCCACTGAAAACCACATCCAAAACCAATTTCTAACATCACACTCTCTGCAAAGTTTAAAAATAACCTCAGAAAACAGCATCCAGAACCTTTTAATATTATTATTAGGAAAAAAAAAAAAAAAGCTTGTGCCAGGAGGGAGAAAAGGCAAATAGCAAAAACACTCATTCTCACAGTCCTGAGTTCAGGTCTGGTTACTTCATTATATTCTTGCAGGGTTCCTGAGGGAGAATTAGCTCTTAGGTTCCTTTTATCTTTCATCCCCACTGAAATCCCAACTGATTTTGATTGGAAGAAAGTGAGCTTGTCTTGGAAATAAGTGTAATGTAATTGCTACTGTTTGTCATTTGTACTCCAGAGGCTAAAACTGTTGCAATTTTTACTCTATATTTTTATGGCTTTTTATGGCCTCACAAACACCTTTCAAACAAATAACTGTGGCCAGCAACCCAAAATTGGATGGAGAGTTTGTGGGCCAGGAAACCACCCAGGAGTCACTAAGAAAAGTGTGTGTCCAGAAAGGCTTCCTAAGCTATGGATTGTGCCTCCTGCTCTGATGGAGCTCCTTCTGTGAAGTAGTCCCTTGTCTTTCTGGTATCTTTAATTCTATATCCTCTGAGTTTCTCCTAACAGTCTATAAATATCCACAAGTTCCTCCCACTTTAAAACAAAACAAAACAAAACCAAAATCCTCTGGGTCAGTCCTGCATTCCCACCCCCTCATCTTGTGTCATCTCTCTGTCTCTTTCTCTCTTCCCCTCCCTTTTCTCCCCCTTTATTTTCCTTCCTTTTTCTCCCTCTCTCTGTCTTTGCCTCCTCAGCAAAATTTCTTGAAGGTCTGGACTGCACAGCCTCTACTTCCTCTGGCCAAACCCAGCTAACTTCAGCTCCCTGCTGTGCCCCACCTCCAACTCAAACTGAATTTGAACATTAATTTTTCTCTCCTTAAAAACATTAAGAAAAAAGATCCAAGCCTGGCATGGTGGATCCCAGCACTCAGGAGGCTGAGGCAGAAGGATCTCAAGTTTAAGGCCAGCCTGGGATACATACCAAGTCCCTGTCCCAAGGAAGAAGAAAAGAAGGGAAGGGGAGGGGAGGGGAGAAGAGAAGAGGAAAAGTGATCAGAAAGAATTCTACTTAGTCTCATAGTCACATTAGACTAGAACATTGTCTAATGGGCCACCTTAGCAGAGTGGAAGAGTACTATTTACTAATGACTAAAACCCACACCTTGTAAACCTGTATGTTAACTTTAGAGAAGATTGGTAAATTGCACCGAATTTTGTCCCGTAGAAATAAAGTATAACCAATACAACTGATACCCCAAAGGTCTGGTTTCCCTGGATCAGATGAGCATCAACCAGATTTGCGTCAAATTTAGCAACTTTGTTTCAGCATTCATTCTTCCATTGACTGCCTGTGTGGTTTCTGGCGTCCTCCTTAGAGAGCACGTCTGTCCTCCTGAGTTAAACACACGCAGCCATTCCATGCTTTACACGCATCATGTTTTAACGGTTTGCAAATGGGATTGTGGAGGAAGTCGTTTCTGTTCGAAGGACAGCGAGGGCTTGGGAGTTAAGTCCTTTTGCAAAACAATGCTCATTGTAGAAGACTGTACAGCCCGCAATCGCTAACCCCGCAAACGAGCCAGGCACTGCTGGACTGGGCGCGCGGCCTCGGTGGCCTGGTGAGCGACCCTATTAGGGACACACGCTGACTCCCAGAGGAAAGACAGGCTGGGGTCGGTCGGACTGTCAGGCCGCAGGCTTTCTTTACCGTAGGACCAGGATTTGGGGTTCGGTGGGCAGAAACATTCATTCGTGAGACTGGACGCAGAACTCAAAGCAGACCGCACTCCACAGAGCTGCGCAGGATCCCCGCAGGACGCTGGCCGCTGGCCCGGGGGGCGGGGCGGAGTGGGGGCCGGGTCTCTGGAGAGAGAGCCAATCAGTACACTTCTGCAGGATGCCGGGCGGCGGGCCGGGGGCGGAGACAAGGGCGGGGTCTCCGGCGGGAAAGCCAATCATTTCGCTCTGGTGGAGGGATGCTGGCCCCGGAAACAGGCAACGCTGTTCCCACCCTCCCCCAGGTCTGCCCCGTCTGCCCCGCCCTCTTCCATGCCACGCCTGCGCAGTTAATCCCGCGACACCGCCCTGGCCTTCTGCGCACGCGCACATCCGGACGCTCCCGTGAGGCTCTGCGAAGTGCGCTGTTGGCGGCATCTCTGGAGGAAGACGACCGGAAGCTGCTTGAGGTGAAGGGCTGGCATCTTGGTGCTGGGCTTCGCGGCTCTGGGGTTGTGGGAGCGGCGGCGACTTCCCTTTCTTTGCCCTCCTGCGGTGGGTTGGGGAGAGAAGCTTTGGCTTTGGGGGCGGGGAGTGGGGCAATGAATAGGGGCCCAGGGGCGGAGGATGGAGCCCAGTCACCAACCACTGCCAGCTTGGTGGGATTTTTTTATTTTTTATTTTTTGGCGGTACTGGGATTTGAACTTCGTGCTTCCCGCCTGCGAGGCATTGAACCACGCCTCCAGCCCTTTTTGCTCGGTTGTTTTGGAGCCAGGGTCTCGCTCTTTGCCTGGGCGGCCTGGATCACAATTCTATTTATGCTTCCCGTTGTAGCCGGAATGACGGACACGCCCCATCGCGCCCTGCTATTGCTTGAGATGGGGTCTTGGGAGCTGCCTGGCCTCGTGGGCCTCGAACCGCGATCCTCCCGATCTCTGCCTCCCCAGTAGCCGGACACAGCCAGGCTTTTTTTTTTTTTTTTATAATAACGATTTGGTGGCCCTCATGAATGTGTTTTATTAAAGAGCACAAGTGTCAAAACGGGATCAAAATAAAACAATGCAGAGAATGCCCTCAGATTGTCAGATGTCTCGTGGATCCTTAATCTGCAGGAGCTGTCATTGTCACCTTGGCGACCTTAAATCGTGGGCCATTCAGCACCTGTTGAGCATAACAGGTGGGCAGTTCTGAAGCCTGAAGCCTGATTTTGAGTCTTGGGAGCTTGGTGAATGCTAATTGAGGTACATATTTGATTTATTTGATTCTTTGTAAAAACAAAAACAAAAGGTTTTCTTTAATGATTCCCATTTTCTTACTAGGAAGGGAAGGGGAAAGAGGCTGGTTAGCCACATGGTGGCTTGGGTTTGTTTGGATCCATTACTTTGAGTTTCAAAAAAGCTTGTTCTATACTGTATTTTAAGCCATTTTATCTTTGGAAAAAATAAGATTTTATTGTTAGATTTTTGTTACTGTTGCAGTTCCCTAAGAAATACTCTAAATGTTTTTGCACCAAGCATGGCAGCTACAACTACCATTCAGTTCATTCACTCCCAAATATGTGACATTTACCTGTATTTTCCTTTTAAAAACACATTCGTCTTATTTGTGGTCTAATACTTGTTTTCTCTCCCCACCCCCAGGAGGAATCATAGATTCTAAACAATTATTTCCTTCTGTATGGACTTAATGTAAAAATTAGTTTTGTTTCTATTTAGATTTTTTTTCTAAAAATCAGCACTACAAATCTGTAGCAGATACAAAACACTGATAATTGAGCCATGAATTGTGGAAATGAGTTTGTGGAAACATTAAAAACCATTGGTTATCCCAAAGCCGATACTCTTAATGGAGAAGACTTTGACTGGCTGTTTGAGACTGTTGAAGATGAATCATTTTTGAAATGGTTTTGCGGGACTGTGAATGAACAGAATATATTGTCTGAAAAAGAATTGGAAGCTTTTAGTATTCTTCAAAGATCAGGCAAGCCTATCCTAGAAGGGTCAGCTTTGGATGAAGTTCTTAAAACTTGTAAAGCTTTTGATTTGAAGACACCTAGACTGGATGACCAAGAGCTAGAGAAATTAGAGGATGAGGTTCAAACTCTGCAGAAATTAAAGAATCTAAAAATTCAGCGACGTAATAAATGCCAGTTGATGGCTTCGGTAACTAGCCACAAATCTCTGAGGTTAAATGCTAAACAGGAAGAGGCCACTAAAAAGCTGAAGCAGAGCCAAGGAATTCTAAATGCCATGAACACTAAGCTCAATAATGAACTTAAGGCTATTACTGATGGAGTTGATAAATTGATGGTATTCTTCAGACATTCTAATTCAGGTGAAGGGACAAATCCAATGGTATTTTTATCTCAACTTTCCTTGGAAAAATATCTAAGCCAAGAAGAGAAAAGCACAGCAGCATTAACCTTGTATTCCAAAAAGCACTTTTTTCAGGGTATACATGAAGTTGTTGAAAGTTCAAATGAAGAAAACTTTCAACTTTTAGATATACAAGCACCATCTATTTGTGATAATCAAGAAATTCTTGAGGAGAGACGACTAGAGATGGCTAGGCTGCAGCTAGCATATATCTGTGCTCAGCATCAGTTAATTCATTTGAAGGCAACTAATTCAAGCATGAAGTCAAGTATACAATGGACGGAAGAGAATCTTCGTGGCCTAACCAGCAAGGTAAACACAAATGACACTGGACTCATTGCAGTTGTCAGGAATGCAGGATTTAATGTTCTATTAGAGTACATTGTAAAGGGGGATTTATGGGACGGGGAGAGGGTTGAGGGGGCGATAGGATGGATGTGATCTAACCAATGTACAATATAAGCCTAATTGGAATTGTCACTATGAATCTTCCCCACCCCCCGTATAACAAATATAGCCTAATAATTTTTTTATGATTATAAGTACATAAACAATTACAATTTTTAATTTTTCTCTTTGTTCAGTACTTACATGTGATAACATCTCAGTGTTTCATACAAATAGACCCTCATATTAATGGAAGGCAGAAGTAGCAATTATAACTCCAACCACATTATATAGTTTATTTTAAACAAAATGTCTTAACTTGCATTCTGAATTTGAAATTTGTGTTACTTCAGATATAGACTAAACTGGAATTTCCTTTTTATGATAGATGACAGAGACTTAATTGCTTGATTATTGGTATTCTGCCTTGTTTGCTCTGCCCAGAGCATGGTGCTAATAAAGTCCAACTCCAAGTTCAGTGGACTGAATCCCTGTTTTCTTGTTGAGAATGTATAAATGTATTGCAGGTGTCCATCTGCACTCTTGGGAAGGTTCCTTTCTTATTAACATAACCATTAGATTATTGAGTAAAAATGTAACTTTTCTGAATCTTAATACCTGCACCAAGTTAGTTACTATAACTAACAAAAATTTAATACTGAAGGAAGTCCTATAATTCTGTGTACTACGATCAAGTAATGGCCTAGTAGACTACTTACCAAAATAGTTTTGAGACGTTAAATATCATTCATTCACTTTCATTGAGTAATAATGTGTTATGATTGAGTAAAACAAGCATGGCAAGATCTGTTTTTGCAGCCATTGCTGTGTGTGTGTGTGTGTGTGTGGGCACCTACATATGTAGCACTAAAGTTGAGTAATTCATACTGGGTTACTCTTGATTTAGTCCTTATTTTTCCTTTTTAAATTGTAATTTAGTTGGCTTGTGCTAATAGGAAATTAGTTTTTATTCATTGAGCATATTATCTGACCATCTAAAACAGAAGTAAAAATCATTTAAAACCTGTTCTAAGTTTAAACCTGCAGTTTGAAATGTAAATGGTTTTCTTTGTAGGCAATTGACAAAGAAAATTTGGATGCTAAAATTTCTAGCTTGAACAGTGAGATTCTGAAACTTGAAGAACAGATCACTCATATGAAAGACAAAAGTTTGCCTGCTGTGGTAAAAGAGAATGCCCAGCTATTGAATATGCCAGTTGTAAAAGGAGATTTTGATCTTCAGATTGCTAAACAAGATTACTATACAGAAAGACAAGAGTTAGTTTTAAATCAATTGATAAAGCAAAAGGCATCATTTGAACTTGTACAGTTGTCATATGAAATTGAATTGAGGAAACATTGGGACATATACTGGCAGCTTGAAAATTTGGTTCAAGAACTTAGTCAAAGGAACACAGTGCTCTGCCAGCGATTAGAAATGTTAGCTGATCCATCAGTATGTCAGCAGATAAATCCAAGGAATACCATTGATACCAAAGATTATTCTACTCATCGGTATGTATGTTTTATTGCTTCCTTACTATTTTTTTTCTTTTCTTTTTGTGAAATACTAAAGAGAGTTTGAATTGAAATTGTATGAGTTTAAAAAAATTATTTGTACACCAGTTTTGGCCTTTCTGTTCTCTTCTGCTTTTCCTTTTTATTTTTTTGCTCCCCTTCCATTCACATTAGGTCTGAACGTAGCTACTTTAGAAAAGAAGTCAATGGGTTGGAAGAAATGGATAGATAAAAGATTTTACTCCCCTTTAGGCACTATTATTTAGATTTGGGGCAGGAAATTTGAATACAGCTTTGTATAGTAGGTACTGCTGGGCATGGGACTGACTGCATTGGAGAAGGTGGCAGTAGCGGGTGGAAGTCTTCATTCCTCTGGTCATGTAGGTCGTTAAGAGTGAATACTAGCTCCTAAGCCTTTTCTGAGTATCTAAATAATTGATGGTACCAGGATCCTGAAATGAGAGGGCTAAAGCCATAAACTTAAAAAAATCTGTATCCTAAGGTGGGTATATTGGTACTTACCTGTAATCCTAGTACTCGAGAGACTGGGGCAGGAAGATCTGCAGCTTGAAGCCAGCCCGCATTGCAGGCCAGTCTGGGTTGCATAATGAAACCTTACATTTTTTTTAAAAAAAGTCTTTATCCTGACTTTTCTCAGGACTAGAGTAAAATAACCTGTTTTCTTACTATTAAATGAGCAACTTGCACTGGGCTGCCTCATTGCACAACTTCAGGGAGGTATCATCATGTTCTATGTAAACTGACACCTCACTGAATTGTGTAGTTTCATTCACATAACCATAGTAGGCAGCCTTGGACTTCAATGCATTTTGTAAAGCCTATTACGACTTGGTAAAAAGTATAAGTAAATGCATATATGTATATATTAGTGTGTGTATACACACACTGGTTATAAGAAAGAGAACATCCTTTTTGTCAGATGTGTGAAAGATGTTGCCTTAGGTTTTTTCATTTGTCCTATAGGCTGATGGATTTCTCTGTTATTAGTGATTGAAGTATAAGGTGATCTCATGGACCATCAAGATTTTATATTACCAATCAAGACTGGCTACCTAAGATGGACAAGATTGGAGTAGCCAAAGTTTGATATTACAGCCATTCATAATAGCTCCTTATTGTTTACATCCTACATTTTTACGTTTTTAGTTTTTTTCTTTTAATGCAACCACAGTCCTGTAAAATAGGTATTAGGATACCAAAATTAAGAGTTCATTTGCCTTCAGTCTTACATGACTGAGAACTCAGATGTAGGTCTTCTGTTCAAGTTCATTGCTGTTTCTGCTACATCATAGATGTATTTTATGAAAGAAGTGTTTTCTTGGGAGGTATTACTAAGTCACACTTTGAAGTAGGTGAATGGCAGTTAAAGTCAAGAAGAATTTTTAATTTAAGTCTTGGAAGATGGAATTCTTTTATGTCTTTTTTTTTTTTTTTTCAGTATTGGGGATTAAACTCAGGTCCTCCTCATGCTTGCTCACACTTGAGCCATGCTGCCAACCCTTTTTACATTGGTTATTTTTGAGGTAGAGTCTCACTTTATGCCTGAGCCAGCCCAGACTAAGATCCTCCTATATGTGCTTCCCGCATATAGCTGGGTTGACAAGTGCATACCACCATACCCAGCCATTGGCTGAGATGGGGTTTCATGAATTTTTTACCTGGGCTGGACTCAAAACTCAATCCTCTCAATCTCCTCCTGCCAAGTAGCTAAGATTACAGGCTTGAGCCACCAAATCCACTACACAACCCCCCCCCCGCCCCTCCCCCCCACACTTTTTTTTTTTTGCTTTTAGAGAGCATCTTGCTGGTCTCAAACTTGTTATTTGTTATGTAGCCAAGACTGACCTTGAACTTGCAATCTTCCTGCCTAGCCTTCTGAGTCCTGTGATAACAAGCATGCACTCCTATGCCCAAATTCATATTTCAGTACTGAAATACTATTATAGCTGAAATGGTTTCAGTTGCTTGATTTTGGAAGCACACCATATTTTTTTGTTGTTGCTTAGCTATCACACAAATGCAGTAGATTGTAATTTTGAAAACTACTAACGAGAATATTTCCCTGTAATTTTTCTGTTTTACATTTTAGGCTTTATCAACTTTTAGCAGGAGACAGTAAGAAAAAAGAATTGTTTATAACTCTTGGAAACTTGGAGGAAGTGGCTGAGAAATTGAAGCGGGATGTTTCTCTAGAACAAGATCAGTTGGCAGTATCTGCTCAGGAACATTTTTCCTTTCTGTCCAAAGTGAATAAGGATGTGGACATGCTTTGTGATGCTTTGTATCAAGGAGGGAATCAGCTCTTGCTTAGTGATCAGGTGAGGGTTTCAATGTATTAAAAATGCTTTAAAAATAACACTTGTTATAAAAGATACAAAATAAGATATTAACATGAGAAAAATTCTCCATTCCATTACCCTAACACAAAATTTATTTTTTATATCTCCTAATTTTAATTCATATCTAAATATATTTTTCAGATATTTTTTATTGTTACTACAGAATTTAAAAATTTATAAAATTTGCAGGCACAGTAAAGATATGTAATGTTGATGCTGTGTTAGAAAGAAATTAGAACTACTCCTGTATGTTTTTACTCATTTTAGCAAACAGAGGATTGCCCTTTTATCTTTTAAAAACCTTTGTGTACACTTACTAATACATGTTCCTCCTAATAGAATTCTCTCCCTTCTTCAAGGAGTAACTACTGTGCTTCATTTTGCTTACCATTTGCTTGCCTTTATTTATAGTTTTAGTACATGTGTGTATTCCTAAATTACATATTTAGCTTTATCTGCTTTTAACTTTATCATGTGGTATTGTATGCTTTAACAACTTGTTTCTCAGCATTGTTTTTGAAACTTGTCCATGTGGATGCATATAATGCTATAGTTCATTCATAGTTTTCTATATAGTTAGTATTCCATTATATGAAATTTCATAATTTTCTGTTCCGTGGACATATAAGTTACTTCAAGTTTTCACTGTAAATTGTACTGCTGTGGATAGTCTCTGTATTATTTATTTTGGGATAGTGGTGACCAAATACCTGACAGAAATAAAGGAGAGAACACTTATTTTAGCTCAGTTTCTGAGGATTCAGCCCATGGTCACTTGACCCCATTGACTGGGCATAATATCATAGCTGTGGGAGTGCGTGGCTGAGGAGGCCCTCGCCTTCTGGCAGACAGGGAGCAGAGAGAGGAAGGGAAGCAGAGAGAGAGAGACAGGAAGGGCCTAGGAACAAGATACTCCCATGAACCTGTCCTCAGTGACCTACTTCCTCCAGCTAAGTCCTACCTCCTAACATTTTCAGAATCTCCCAAAATAGCAGCACCAGCTGGGAACCAAGCATTCAACACAGGAGCCTGTGGGCGGTATTTCACGTCAAACCCTAACCATATTGTTGCATGCCCACGGTTGCATATTTGCAAGAGCATTTGGTATACCCACGTACACATACGTAGGAGTGAAATTGTTGGATTGCACGGTATGCATATACTCAGTTTCACAGGTGCAGGTTTAGTTCCTTATTTGAAATGCTTGCGACCAGAAGTGTTTCAGATTCATATTTCACAGTTCTTTGGATATTAGTATATTTGCATAAAATTTACCGGTTGTCGTTGGAGGCCTGGCTCAAGTGGTAGTGCGCCTGCCTTGCATGCTTGAAGTCCTGGGTTCAAAGTCCAGTGCTGCCAAAAAAATAAATAAATAAATACAATTTATTGGTTGAGCATCCCCGATCTGAAAATCTGAACCAAAACTTTATTTTAATTTTTCCGTTGTTTTTTGGTTATTGAACCAAATCCAGCATGATGCTTAAAATGTTTTCATTTTGAGTTGTCAGGTTAGGGATGCTCAACCTGTATATTAAATTATTGCCCAAAGTGGTTGTACCATACTGCACCAGCAGTGTCTTTAAAAATACTGTTTATTTATTTATATCATTTTCATCATATAGTATTGTTTGATTTATAAATTTCTGCCAATCTTGTGGGTATAAAATGATGTTCAGTTAGGGTTGTAATTTGTATTTTCCCATATTTTTTTTCTCTTTTTTGTGGTACTGGGGATCAAACCCAGGGCCTCATGCATGCTAAACAAGCACTAAACCACAGAGATATATCCTCTGCACTATATTTCCCAATTATCAGGGAGGTTGAGTCTCCCTTTTTCTTGTTTATTGGCCATCTTTTTCTGAGAAATTCTTGTTCATCTCCTTTGCTTATTCTTTAGGTTCTTACAGAATTATTCATAGGCATTCTTTACGTATTTTAATGCCAGTCTATTGTTAATCATATATGTGAAATATATTTGTGGTTTATCTTTTTCACTTTCTCTTTCTCTGTCTCTGTCTCTGTCTCTCACTCCCTCCTTCCTCACAGTAAGTACTGAAGATTGAACTCAGGACCTTGTGCTTGCTATGCAAGCCTTCTGCCACTTGACTCACAGCCACAGTCCTTTGTGCTTTAGTTTCTTTTTTCAGGCAGGGTGTCTAGTTTTTTCCCAGCCAGCTGCAGATCACAATTATCCTATCTCTCCTGAGTAACTGGAATTATAGGCATGCACCACCACACCATTCTAAAAAAAAAAAATTACAAATTAAAAGGATTTTAATACAGCACTTAACATTCTTCTGGTTTGCCCTTTTTTATTTTATACCTATGATTTGTTAAGGTTTGTCCTTAACATCAATATGACAGTCTCTTTTATTTTATTCTTAAGGTTATGCTGTTCAACTTTAGTTCTTTAATCTACCAGGAGTTTTTTTTTATATATGACTGGCTTATTCCACTTTGTGTAATGTTTTCAAGGCTCATGTCTATTGTAGCATGTGTGAAAGTTTTTGCTTTTTACAACTGAATAATATTCCTTGAATATGTGTACTATACATTGTTGATCCATCTGATGATAGCATTTGGATTTTTCCGTGTTTTCACTGTTGTGAAAAATGCTGCTGTGAACATAGGTGTACAAGGATCTGTTGAATCCCTGCTTTCGTTTCTTTTGGGTATATACCTAGGAGTGGCATTGCTTGAATGTGGCAATTTGATATTTAACTTTTTGAGGAATTACTTTTTCTGTTGCAGCTATACCATTATGCATTTTTATCAACAATGCATAAGGGTTCACATCCTCACCAACATTTATTTTCTGTTGTTTTTTAGATAGTAGCCACCCTAATGTGTATGAAGTGGTATCACTAATTAACTTTTTAAAAGACTTTCCATTTCTTGTTTTAGCTTCTTGATCTGTGAGATTTTTGTGTCAACTCTCTGTTACTGTGGTGGATTTGACATTTTCTTCACATAGTTTTGTCAATTTTCTCTTTATGTATTTTGAGTCCATTTTATAAGTTATATCCAAATTTAAAATTTTGGTGAATAATTCATTACCCGAGTGGATTTAAATTAACCCTCTCTATTCCTTTAATGCTTTTTGTCTTGATACTAATGCTTTTTGGCCTGATTCTAATATGTCATCTTTCTTTAGGTTAATAGTTGCAGGACTTTTTAAATTCTTTTCACTGTGTTATCTATTTTAATTTCAATCTCTAAGTAGTTTCCTTAATTTTTAGTGTTATAGTACTTTAGTACTCTATTTTGGTTATTTTGGTCCACCATTTTAGTTATGTTCATGGTCTTTATCTTTTTGTTTTTGTTTGTTTTTAATTAGCATTGTGTATATAGCATTTTATTGTTGGATACTTTTTTTTTTGCTGTCCTAGTGTTTGAACTCAGAGCTTTAATGCTTGGTAGGCAGGTGCTCTACCACTTGAGCCTTGCCTCCAGCCCTGTTGGATACTGTCATTTAGATTTATTTTTGGTGGTAGGATCACTAGAGTTTCTGGAGATACATACCTTTTTTGACCTTTGATACTGCTATATTCCTTTCTTAAGGAATTGTATCTATTTATGTCACCAGCACTATTTTAAGTGTCTAGTAGACACCATTGATCATACAATATGCCATCACTTTATGAATGACTAAGAACGAAAAAACTTCTAGTGAAACTGACATGCTTTCTTATCGAGAATTTTAAAAAATTTTTCATATTTATTAGAAAGGCTTTTTTAGGTATAGGTAGGTTTTTATTATATCATTCGGGTATACATTAAAAGGGATAAATAAACCAATTAAAACGGTTAGGGTGTTTATTCCTAAAGCTTCACATTCAACTTAGAATTCCTCTAACTTATTTTTTGGATCACAGTTCACTGTATTTTTCTACACTGTACATCAAGAGTGTTGGTGAGATCACAAGTTCTTTCTCATCCATGGAACCTAGACCTAAATGCTGCTGCTGATGATAATAATGGGGCAGGAATGTATATGAGGGGTCACTGGGGGGGCCAGTGGGAGAGAGGAGGGGTGGAGAGGATAGAAGTACACTACATACATGCACATGAAAATATAATGGAGGAGTGAAATTGTTCAAGGTATACCGTACACACATATGCCGTTATCACAGTGAAATTCCCTGATATTATCAATGAATGATAATTCAAAAATAAAGTTAAAAATTGAAAAGAATGTTGGTAAGCAAACATTTCTTAGGAGTACCTGACTGAAACAATCACATGATCCTCTCAATTATAAGATGTGTTTTCATTTAGATATGCTAAGATGTGAAAATACAACCTAGGATACCTAAAATGGGGGAATTTTCTAATTATCATATTTTTAATATGTGGTACCATTAGGTATAATTAGTTAATGCTTTTCCCTAGCTCATCATGGTATAAAAATTCATGTCAGTTTTTTAGTTGCAATTTTGTTATTTATGAAGCTGAACAGTTTTTAGTATCTGTAGAAGTATTATTTTAGCACTGTAAGATCTTTAGTATTGAGATTAAAGGTAAAATTGTTATTTCTGAGGGGTTTTTTTTTGCACTACTTGGGTATGAACTCAAGGCCTGGTGCTTGCTAGGCAGCCACTCTGCCACTTAAGCCCTTTTGAAGGTACTTTGTGAAATGTGATTTAAGAAGTACTCTGTGAAACTGGCATTTATGGCAGGTCATCAGCAATCGTTCTTGAACTTGAACATTGGAGTCACCAGGGAGCCTATCAACATGAGATTCCTGGCTCTTGCAGAGATGAGTGGGTTAGTCCATATGGAGTGAGGTACGGGAATTTGTATAGCATGACAAGTTGCCCAGGTGACTGATGCTGTGAACCACCTGAACAGCTGTGGCATGTTGAGGTAGTTAAAGCTGCAGATTTCTCAGAACTTGTGGTGATACTGGGTAGAATTTTAAGAGTAGAATGCTCTGAAAACTTGGAAGATGGTTTTAAATGCTAGGAAGTGAGGAAGTTGAATTTACTAGACTCAGAGGCTCCAGCATGTCTAGGTTTTTGAACAGAATTATATGTCAGGATGGTTTTTGTTGAATGTTAGTGTATAACTCTATCTTGTAAGACAGTGTGAAAAGAAAAATGGAGATTTTTGTTGAGGTAGTAATTCTTTTTCATTGGACTTCTCTTCAAGGCTCTCTCCATATTTAACATCTATAGTAAATAGGTCAGGCTAAAAGAAAGTTTGATTAATTAAGCAATATAGACTCCATGAGACTTTGTTTATTCTTGTATCCATGGTCTCTAAAATAGTGCTTTGCACCTGGTAGGCATTTAGTAATGTTTGTTGAACACATGAACACACAGAACAGTCTCCTCTAAGGAAGTGAGAGTTTGCTTTGAATCACTTAAAATTACCTGTCAAAAGTTGTAGTTAATTCTCATAGACTCTATGAGCCTATTAGGGATTTTTATTTGCAGTTTATTGCTAAGATTGTGGGAAGTTATTAAATCACTTAGTCTTTCCTTGCAAATTATGTTTTTAAATTTATAATTACTGTTCGGAATAAAGTTCTCGTATTAAAAGAGTTCTTCTTTTCTATTTTTTCCTCTTTTAGGAATTAACAGACCACTTTTATCAAGTTGAATCTCAATTAAATAAGCTCAATCATCTTCTTGCTGATATTCTTGCTGATGTGAAGACAAAAAGACAAATTTTGGCATCTAATAAATTGCATCAAATGGAAAGAGAATTATATGTATATTTTTTAAAGAATGGAGACTATCTAAAAGATGTTGTGGAAAATTTAGAAAGTCAATCAAAGATGAAGGCTGTTGGTCTTAAAGATTAAAATTTATTGAAAACTGAGTCTACATGCTATGTTTTAATGTTTTATGTGTTAGAGGGAGACTGTCTAATAAACATGAATTTTTAAATTTAAGCTCAGTGGAACATTCATTTCATGGACTGAAGTGTTAGAGAAACTGAGCATCCCTAACCTGAAATCCAAAATGCTCCAGTCTGAAATTTTTAGTTACTTTTCTTTTTTTTTTGATGTCTGGTATTGCTGTGTAGCCCAGGCTGGCCTTCAGTGTCCTTCTGCCTCCCCCTCCCTAGTGCTGGGATTATAGGTGTATACCACCACACCCAGCCAAAATCTGAAACTTTGAGCACTGACATGGCACCACAAGTAGAAAATTGCACACAGACCTTCAGGCTGTGTGTAAAAGGTGTATATGAAACATAAATAAATTTCATGTTTAGACTTGGGTTCCATCCTCAAGATACCTCATTATGTATATGCAAATATTCCAGAATCTGAAATCTTAAAGGCTTTTGGTCCCAAGCATTTCAAATTAAACTAATTTTTTTTCTTTTCAGTTATGGGACTCGAAATCCAAGCATTTCCGATAAGGGATATTGAACCTATATCAGTGTTATGAGGGGAAAACCCCTCATCACATTTGTTCAGAATCTCAGTGCTTTCTTATGACTCAATTGTTTGCTTGATGCCAATTAGTCCTGGTAAATTTTTACTTACAGGGAAAAACATTATTATGAAATGTAAGTATTTTTAATACAGTTAAATTATTTTTTAAATAGATGTTTTCTGCTGTATTCAAAATATTTTTAGAACCTAGAGTTGGCCTTTAAAATTTTTAGACAACACAGTAGTCCCCCCTTATCTTGAGTTCCACTGTCTTAAGGATTCAGTTACCTGAGGTCCACTGTGATCTGAAAGTATTAAGTGAAAAATTCTAGAAATAGTAAATTTAAGTTGTGTGTGGTTCTACATAGTTTGATGGAGCCTCAGACTATCCCACCTGGGACGTGAGTTCCACCATACTGTTCAGCATAACTGCTGTGTACTCTACCTACCTGAAAGTCACATAGTAACCCTGGTAGTTACCGGATTAATGTAGCTATAGTTTCAGGCATCTGCTGGGGTTTAGAATGTATCCTCTGTAGGTAAGAACTACAGGGAACTAGCCAAGTCCTCTTACATTTGACCAAAGTGAAATTCTGTTGCTCAAACTGTTTCCCCTTAATTCCCTGCTGTAGACTTGAGACTGAAATGTGTTGCTTGTACCACAGAATGTCAGGACTCCACTGGCCATTTTCATTGTAGGGTTTGGGTTCTGGGGCTTAAGATTTCTGCAAGACAGTTCAATAGTACTTTGACTTTTGAGTGACTTACACATCATAAATAATGAGATTTGAAATTTAAGGTTCAAAATTATGTCAAAGTGGTTGCTTGAAGGGTTTATGATGTGCATTTTGATCTCTCAGGAGTTGTATTTAATGTGGAATGTTAGTATAGTACATGGACAATTAGAAATTAGAGTTTGAAGCAGCTTATCAAACCATATTCCATTAAATGCTTCTTGAGAGCCTACTTTCTATATGGCCAGTGTTAAATCCGCCCATATAGAGCATGTGAGCTTTATAGGGAATAGCTGCAAGAGTATTTCTTACCTGTTTTATTACAAGGAATGCCAATCTTAAAAACTACATATTTTAGGTGTTTTTTATGGACATTTTCACCTATAACAGAAAATGGGCATGCTTATGTGGCAGTAAGCTCTGTTGACTTTTGTAATTTATTGAGCAAAAACATTTTGGCCGTTATTGTATCTATTATTTAAGTTTTTATTAAGTAAGCTTTAGTGTACTAGAAATAATTTTAGCAATAAATTTCACCTAAGATTCAACTACCAGTTTCTCACTTGAGTGACTTTTTTTTTTTTTCCTTTTCTTGGAATAGAGCATTTAAGTTTTCCTTTTCTCAAATAATGTTGAAAAGTATGTCACCTGCTTTCCTGGCTTATAGTAGCAAATTAAATTAGTGCCAGATAATTTAGATGTGTGACCAGATGCTTGATCTGTAACTGTCCCATTTAGGGCCAATGGGGCTGACCAACATGAGGATGGCAGCTTGTGTGTCTTCTATAACATCAGGTTTGCATACTTGAAGATTAGTATTTCAAAACCGTGAAAATATTTTGAAGTATGTTGCTTGGTTCATAATTGGTTAACTAGAAAAAAAGTTCTTTTTCTGTTTATTGTGATTCCCCAATTAAGCCTCCTGTTTGTTTTTTGGTTTTTTTTTAAATCCTTACTATCTTATTTGTATTATGGAATGATTAAAACCTGTTTCCTGTAGTTATTAATTCAAACTTGTTAAATGAAAGTCTCAATACATAAAATTTCTAAATAATTTAATGGTGTTACTTATTTGAAATCTCAAAACTAGTATTTATCTTATGTCAATCTTACATTTAGGACTTTGAAAATGGAAAATTGTGAGGCTTATGTAGGCTTTGATCTCTGTGATACCCCACTCTCCAGTGTTGCTCAGAAGATTATGTCTGCTATGCATTCAGGTGATTTAGTGGAGTCTGAGAATTGGGGAGAGAGTGCAAAGAGTAAGTAAGATATGAATTTTTCATTTATTATCTTGAATGCTAGTTATTTTTACGACTTAAGAATTGACAGTGAAATGAGGCAGCGCGGTTACTCTGCAGAACTTTATTTTTGTAGGGATCTTTGATGCCTGCAAAGGAAACTCAGTTCCTATCTCCTTTATTCCCATGAAGTGCTGACTGAATTTCACAGTCCCTTAACCCTGTTGCTTTAAAATAATGACTTTCTTGTTTCAAGCATTTCTGTCATACATTCCCCTAGAATCTGGACCAAGTGTTTTCGAAGAGATGCTCTTTCACAGTGCCTCTTGCTTGGCTCTCAGTTCACCGAATCTGTACATGGTATTTGCCATTGCACGTGGTACATACAGAAGTGGGTTATTTATTTATTTATTTGGAGGTGCTGGCTTTAAAGTCAGGGTCTTGCACTTGCTAAGCAGGCACTCTACCATTTGAGCCACGCTCCCCCGCCTTTTTCCATTAGCTGTTTTTCGTATAGGGTCTTGCTTTGACCATCCCGGGCCACGATCCTCTTATATATGCTTCCTGCTTAGCTAGGATGACAGGCATGAGCCACTGTATCCAGCATTCATTGGTTGAGATGGGGTCTTGAGAACTTCTTTGCCCGGGTTGGCCTTGAACCATGATCCTTCCTGGCTCCACCTCCACAGTAGCTAGGATTATAGTTGTGAGCCACCGTGTCTAGCAAGAAGTGTTTTCAACGGCTACGAATGACAGTGCCATAAAGATGTGACGTATAGATGACAGACCAGTGGGGGGTGTGTATGTGTTTATGATAGCGCAACAGTGCACACTTATAAGTATGACTGAGATGTCTAACATCAGAGGGTTGTTTTGCTACTGGCAAAGCAGGCTTTATTCTAAATTTGTTTCTTTTCCTGCAGAGTAAGTTATGAGGGAGTGAAGTATTAAGTAATGAGGTAAGATGAAATAACTGAGAGTGTTGCCAACTATTAGCACAAAAGACATTAGAAACACAATTTCTTGGTTAACATATAATAGTACTTAACATTTCTTCTTTCTGTTTCTTTTTCTTAGTGGTACTAGGGTTTGAACTCAGCCTTGTACTTGCTAGGCAGGCACTCTACCACTAAAGCCACCAGCCTTTTTTGCTTTAGCTATTTTTTTTTTAAATAGTGTCTTGGGTTTATGCCCAGGCCAGCCTCAGACCACAATCCTCCTACCTACAGCCTCCCACATAGATGGAATCACAGGCATGCACCACCATACCAGAATTACTGATTGAGATGGAGTCTCACTAATTTTTTTGCCTAGGTTGGCCTCATACTGCCATCCTCCCAATCTCTGCTTCCCAGTAGCTGGGATTATAGACATGAGCCACTGCATCTAGCCAGCACTTAGCATTTTGATCTGTTCACATTCAGGCATTTGTTGCTTTTATGCCTCATTATAGTAAGAATCACTAATACATAAACCAGTAAGAATTTTTGGACTACGTATCTAGTAATTCATATGTTTTAGTGGGAACAAAAGCATAGTAAAGATAATTATTTTAACCTAAATATGTTAATTTTATCCCCTTTAAAACACTAACAAGTACTCAATACTCAGTCCACAACCAGAATTCTTACTAGGTTTTTTGGTTTTGTTTTGTTTTGTTTGTTTATTTGTTTGAGACAGGATCTCACTGTATAGCACTGGCTCTCATAGAACTTGTGATCCTCCTACCTCAGCCTCATGAGTGATGGGATTATAGATGTGTACCACAACACCTGGCTTTCCTTATATTTAAAAAATAATAGAGCAATGTTTGGTTGACAGAGTTGAAAGTCAACCAAAAACTAATAAGTTGAAAGTCACTTCAAAAACTAATAAGAATGTCTGTCATCCTAGCTACTCAGAAGACAGAGCTCAGGAGGACTGAGCTTCCAAGCTAGCCCGGGCAAGTAGTTCGGGAGACCCTATCATGAAAATACCCAGCACACAAAAACAGAGCTGGTGGAATGGCTCAGGAGGTAGAGTGCCTGCCTAGCAAGGGTGAGGCCCTGAGTTCAAAGCTCAGTACCACCAAATAAATAAATAAAACCTGATAAGCATAATGAAATTCACCCGGTGGTTCTTATTGAAAATGTGTGGTAGTTAGCCCATCTCTTTTGTCATGCTCCTCTCAAGTACCCTGTTAAAATCTTCACTTTTGTTAAGGTTAGCAAAAGATAATGGAAAAACAAGGTATTATTTTTCTGCCGGATTTGAAAAAATAGTGGAATTTTCAGAAGGATTTTGTATTGCTAAGTTACTACAAACTTACTGGCTTAAAACAACACATATATTGTTGCACAGCCTCTGCAGGGCTTCAGTCTAGATGTCAGCCAGAGATGGGTTTCATCTGAGATCGGGTGGGGAAGCATTCTCTTCTGAGACTGTGATAGGTGTTCAGGCCGAAGGCCTCCATTTCTTCCTGGTTGTTGGCCAGAAGCTGCCCTCAGATTCTTTTCATGTGGTCCTCTCCACAGGAGCCTGCAGCACGCAGCTTGCTTTTCAAAGCTAGTGGGAGAGTCTCCTGAGCAAGACTGATACTACATTCTTAATGTAACATGACCTCACCTCTTGTTACCCACTATTCAAGGGACAGGAACACCAAGAAGCAAGCATTGTGGGGCCACCTTAGGGTCATTCCTTCTCCTATTCCCATTCATTTTCTTCTTAGACAAATATGAATTAAAGTTACATTGCTGGTTGGCTATTAGTGAGTGATGCTGGACCTTGAGACTCGTTCCTGGACTCTGTCTCTCACTGAGCTGCTTTGTTATGTTTCTTATAAGAACTGTTGTAGAAGAACAATATTATAAATCAGCCTTTTATTTCTATGAGCCCATTTCATACCATATAAGTATAAAAATTGAACTCAGAAATTACTAAATATAAAGAACAAATATTTGCTTTTACAAATAGTGATTAAGGAAAACCAAACAGCATTAGACCTGGGTACTTGTCACATTGAAATCTACTTTCCTACTCTGTTAAACTGACTGAGGTGTTGCGAAACACACATTCAGTAAAGATTACACTGTTAGATTCTCTTGAGAAAAGCATACATCTTTATTTTAAAACTTTTTTGTGTGAAAAAAATCCTACAAATGCAGAAATTTAAAATACAGCATAATGGATTAATGTGAGACCATTTAAGTAAGTGCTACTCACATTGTTAGAGCTCAGGGTTTCTTGAAATCCTTTCCTTGCTCCTTGTCTGAAGTTTATGGCAACCACTTCCTAATCACAGGCGTTCTTATATTGTTCCAAAGACCCTTTTGGCAGAGCTCACTTGCTGTCTATCATGTGAGAATCCAGTATTCCCTTCTGAAGCACATGGTTGCTATACATAGCTCAGTCTCATTGCATCAGATGTGACCAAGTGGCCAGGTTCTGTCAGCAGGGCGTGAGCTTAAGTGGTATGTGCTGTTTCCAGGGTAGGCCTGAAGACAGTGGCCTGCTTCCTCTCTGACCTCCTTCCTTTTATCCGTCGGAAGCTGAATGACTCCTCTCCACTCCTGCACACAGTGTCCTAGAGGATTGTGGGGCAACATGCTGGAAGGACTCTGGGCCCCTGGGTGCTTCCTGAAGCAGCTACACCGCCAACCAAGACCTTCCACCTCAGAAAATGAGAGAAATAAACTTACTTCTTGTTCTTTATGCTATTGTGGTGTTGGCTTTTGTGTGACTGTAGCTTAGGTTTTGTTTTGATTTATGAGTTTACCTCTATCACTTTATGTGATGTTTTATACAGGTGACTAGAATAACAAAGGCATAACATAGCCCCTAAGTACCAGCTTCCTTGGACTACTACCTAGGTACCCACCCTCTTTCTCCTCTCAGGGTACCACTGACCACCCCCTACTCTGCGAAGGACAGAGCCAACTAGGTGCCTGGAGGAAGAGATCACATTCTAGACTTGGAAGGGACCCAGGAGATGGGGATTTTTTTTTTTTTTAATTCATATGTGCGTACAATGTTTGGGTCATTTCTCCCCCCTTCCCCCACCCCCTCCCTTACCCCCCCCCCGCCCCCTTCCTCTCCCTCCCACCCCCTCGCTACCGGACAGAAACTATTTTGCCCTCATCTCTAATTTTGTTGTAGAGAGAGTGTAAGCAATAATAGGAAGGAACAAGGGTTTTTGCTGGTTGAGATAAGGATAGCTATACAGGGAGTTGACTCACATTGATTTCCTGTGCGTGTGTGTTACCTTCTAGGTTAATTCTTTTTGATCTAACCTTTTCTCTAGTTCCTGGTCCCCTTCTCCTATTGTCCTCAGTTGTTTTTAAGGTATCTGCTTTAGTTTCTCTGCGTTGAAGGCAACAAATGCTAGTTAATTTTTTAGGTGTCTTACCTATCCTCACCCCTCCCTTGTGTGCTCTCGCTTTTATCATGTGCTCAAAGTCCAATCCCCTTGTTGTGTTTGCCCTTGATCTAATGTCCGCATATGAGGGAGAACATAGGATTTTTGGTCTTTTGGGCCAGGCTAACCTCACTCAGAATGATGTTCTCCAATTCGAGATGGGGATTTTTCATATAAAAATAGCCCCAAAATGTAAGTCTATCTTAACCCCAAAAAGGCTTACAAAAATAAAGCTAAAAATAACCAAAGTTCCCTTGTCTACCCTTGAAGGAGGGGAGAGGACCTGGCACTGGTATAACCTTATGGTGGGCAGCAGCCCAGGCACTGAGCCCAGGCACTGTGAGGACCAATGAGGATGTGATTGACAAGACATGCAATTACAGAACAGAAGCACCAAGCCAAAAGTTAAGAGGCCAAGGGCACAGACCCAACATGGCCCATAGTGGGCTCTACTTAACATCTACAGAGACCTCAGTGGGGTTGTCCATGGCCATGTGGAAACTTTGGTGGCTGGCTATTAGTTCTGGGGGCACAGAGCTCAGGTCTGTGATTGGAGGGCCCCTGTGGGATGTACTGCTGCAGGGACAGTATGGGAGTGGGGGAGATCATGACCACCATCATGGGATTAGTCAGGGAGAGTGAGGTCCATAGGGATGGAGTCATGGATGGGCTCAGAGGTTGGGAGCAACCCCCACTGACCCCCTGGATTGAGGAGGAACCCCAGTGCCATTCCCACCAGGTTCTCCACCCTGCCAAAGGCTGCTTCTCCACCCCCCCCCACCCCGCCCCAGGCTGGCTGGATGGCTTGGACTCACTGCCACTGCCAGACTTGGGTGAGGTCCCCCTTTATAGCTTAGCTTTTTACCTTAATTCATACACCTTTATATTCAGAATTGGTTTTTTCTGACTTAAATTTTTGTTGTCATTTTATTGTTCAGCAATGCTGGCAAAAGTGTTTGGCAGATACTGGGGGAGAATGACTTCAGGGCGGTCTGACCAGGTGCCATATATAGGATTATGCATATGATTAAGCATGAATTTGTTGGGATATAGCCAACAAATGTGTTTGTAATAGTGGCTATAGAAATTAATGTTTTTGCTGAGCACTGAGGCTCAAGCCTGTGATCCTAGCTACTTGGGTGGTGGAATTTGATAGGATCATGGTTT
This sequence comes from Castor canadensis, assembly GCF_047511655.1. Taxonomy (NCBI): domain Eukaryota; kingdom Metazoa; phylum Chordata; class Mammalia; order Rodentia; family Castoridae; genus Castor; species Castor canadensis. The sequence goes on from NC_133394.1 coordinate 153,968,648, forward strand.
GAGGCCAGCCTGGTTAAAAAGTTTGGGAGACCCTATCTCAACTAATAGTTGGGCATGGTAGTGTGCCCCTAATCCCAGCTACAGTGGGAAGCATAAATAGGAGGATTGTGATCCAGGTGACCCTGAGCAAAAATGCAAGACTTTATTTGAAAAATAACAAAAGCAAAAAGAGCTAGGAGTATGGCTCAAGTGATAGAATGCCTGCCTAGCAATTACCAGACCCTGATTTCAAACCCAGTACCAGCAAAAAATAAAAAGAAATTAACATTTAACATTAGCATACATTTATTAGAATTCCTTTTTAGCTTCTTGGAGCTTACAGGAAAAGTGGTATTTTCTAGTAATAATGTATTTTTATAAGCATTACAAATTCATAAAAGATAGCTGGGCATGGGGTACACACCTGTAATTCAGCTACTCAGGAGGTATCACAGATTGGGAGGATCACAGGTGGAGGTTAGCCTGTGCAAAGAGCTCGAGATCCTGTCTGAAAAATAACCAAAACAAAAAGGGCTAGGGAATGTGGTTCAAGTGGTACAGTAGAGGCCTTGAGTTAAACTCCCCCCACCAAAGGAAAGTTCAAGACTTCTAAAGGTAAGTATTTGTTAAAATCTTGTCATTATATGAAACTCATTTTTATTTCCACTGTCTAAGTGGAAATATTTTGCAGTTTCAGGGACAGATATATAGAACTAAATGACAATAGATCTGTTACTCATTCTAATCAGGAATATGTAAGTAAACATATTATTTTTATGTCTATAAAATATAAAATCTTAGCTGGATGCTGGTGGTTCATGCCTGTAATTGCAGCTACTGGGGAGGCATAGATTAGGAAGATCATGGTTCGAAGCCAGCCAGGCAAATGGTTTGCAAGACCCTATCTGGAAAATACCCAACACAAGAAAGGGCTGGTGGAGTGGTTCAAGTGGTAGAGTGCCTGCCTAGCAAGTTTGAGACCCTGAATTCAAACCCCAGTACCACCAAAAAATAAATAAATATAAAATGTTTTTTATCCAATGAATTACCAAAACCTCTCTGAAAGGCCTTTGGTTTTAGTTCTTCCTTCCACTGCCCTCCTTCAGGCCCTTCCTCTTCATGGGGATTTTGTAATGCCTTCCTGATTGCTCTTTGCTGTCAGTTTACTGCTGTCAAAATTTTTCTTAAGCCTTTTCCACCAAAATGAACCTCGTACATTTTTATAGCAGGTATCTTACTGAGGAAAGAAAATAAAGTGTCTTTATTTCTCAAAAACAGTGGGTGTACAGGCTGAGGTATGGCTCAAGTGGTAGAGTGCTTGCCTACCAAGTGCAAGGCCCTGAATTCGAACCTCAATACTACCAAAGATGTGAGGATATCAGATCCTGAAATATAGGATGGGAGCCTTTGGCTTAGTGAACTTAAATCTTGAGTCCCAGATGCCTCTGAGACATGCAGAAGTAGCCACACCTGGGACACTTTCCTCACCAGTCTTCCCTCTCCCCTGTTTTGCATGAAAGCAGTGCAGAGGCTTCTGTCTTGGAGAATTATGCATGCTTTCTCTTTATTTTGTAATGCTTTAGGAAGAATTTTTTCTTTTTTTTAAAGAAAAACCAAAGTCTATAATCCCACATTTTTATTTAAATGTTTTACATATGCACACACATATATCACTTTTTAAAATATTTCATATATATCACTTTATATAAAATTGTTCATATATACTGTACATTGTAAGTTCAGGTTTTTTCTTTTTTGAAGTCACCTCTTCCTCTTCTGGTTATTAAGTCACAACAACCTAGCCAAGCAGTATTGTGTTTGTTGAGGGAGCATCTGAATCCAATTGGGATAGAAACCATATAGTAAGTTGAACAGGGAATGTTTAAAGCACTATTAACTGGTCAGGAGTAGCCACTAAGACGTAAAGAGAACTCTAAAAGAGGCAAGTAGCAGACATAGGGAGCAGCTTCCTTCTCTAGGGATGAAGTAGAGTGCTGAAAGGGGCAAATTTAGAAGAGTCATTCAAGTCTGAAATTTAGCCCTTATGAGAGGGTATAGATGTAGCCTGCTGGAGGGTCCAAGTGTGCTGAGGTGCACAGACAGGTTGGCAAGTAGGTACCCAGCCCTAGTCTGCCACTGCCTTGGAGAGCTGGCTGAGGGATGGAGAGAATGCTCTTGGGCGTCTGGTGCACTGGCCAAGATCTGCAGGAGCAGGAAAGGGAGCACAGGACCCAGGGAGGCCCCTTCCTCTGGCAGTGTCCCTCCAGCACCCTCTGCTGACAAAGCTTAGCACTGTGCCAAGTGTTTTCAAGGTCCAGCTCCAGTATTGCAGACAGTGCAATGAAGGCTGCAATTTATAGCTAAGAGGCAATTGGTAACTGGCACAGACAAAAGAGACTTCACCCTAGAGGGACTGCAGAGCCTCACAAGCAGGACCTGAGCAAGGTCTCATGGATTTAGAATGGATGTACTTTGTTGGAAGAACACAAGCTATCAGTGGCTTGGCCTGTAGGATAAGAGCTACCATGGAAGCCCAAGTGCATGACTCCAAAACTGCCTCTTCCAGCCAGGATAATAACCAAAAACAACACAGCAACCTAGGAGAATGGGCAGAAATTAGTACTGTCCTTACAGATCTAAAGATTCAGAAGAGGATGCAGTCCCTATCATATTTCCATTTAATTAATGGGTAGAACCTGGAGAACGACAGTGGGCAGTATTATCATAACCAGGTTATAGCCCCAATGGCAGCTGTTCTCTGGGTGTGGCACATGCAACTGACAAGGCCTCAGGTGCATGATGTGCAATTATTGATCCATAGATGTATCCTTTGTGTCCACATCAGGAAGGAAAATAGTTCACAATCACTCAGGATAAACAATATAAACTTGCACATTGCTCCAGAGTGATGTTATCAAGTGACCCACTATTTTGATGACATCATGCTAGTCTAACAGCATGAACAAGAAATAGCAAGTTCATTAGAGGTCCAACAGGTGGGAAATAAATCCTGCAATAATTCAGGGGCCCACAACTTTATTTTTTTTGTCAGCAGTGAATTCAGGGTCTCACACTTGCTAGGCAGATGCTCTTACTACTTGAGCTACTCTGCCAACCCTTTAGGGACCCCCAACAGCTGAAGTTTGGGGGAGTTCAGGTGTTTGGGGTGTGCTAGGATGTCACCTTGTATGTAAAGGACAAATTGCTGCATTTTCCACTTCCTATCACTAAGAAGGAACCACAGCACCCGCTAGGCATCTTTGGGTTTAGTGAGTAGGGGCAGCATATTCCACATTTGGGAATACTGCTCCAACCCATATAGCGAATGATGCTAAAAGCAACCAGTTCACATAGGGCCCAGAATAGGAAAGTGCTCTGACAGGGACAGGCAAGTGCCCCAGCCATATAGTCTGCTAACTCAACAGACTTGTGGTATTAGAAGTAAAAAAAAAAAGATGCTATGTGACATTTCTGGCAAGATCCCAACTGGAGGTTCATAAAACAGACTCCAAGAAACCTGGAGCAAGACAATGCCATCTGCAGGAAAGAATTATAAATGTTTGAAAAATTAAAATAACAAGAGACTCCCGCCATGCTACTGGCTCCTGGAAGAGATCAAGTGACTATGAAGCAAGAACTCCCCGGCATGGACTGGTTCTTTCAGGTCCACCAAGAGGAGGGCCTGAAGCCAGCCACTGTAAGTTGGAAGTGGTTCATTTGTATTGGATATGAGCAGACCAGTAAGCACAATCAGGTTACCTGAGCAGGCAGCCCCAGCCCCTGTGACAGCATTATTGTTTATACTAGTATTTCATAGGAGGAGGGGGGCAGGCTTAAGACCAGCTAGAAGAAGAGATTGAACTTTGTTCAAAATGGGTTGGCTCAGTACATGGTAAAAGCCAAAAACTAATTACAGGTACATCACAGCCTAATTCAGGCAGCCCTTGAAATCCATGGGGCAAAACTTTTGGCAGTGCACTTGTGACCACCACTTTGTATGGGAAGAGAAGTGGCTTCAAGACTAGAAAACACTGGGACCTGTGGGCAGTGATGAGTGGCTTGACTGGTTGGCCAGGGATCTGGAATAAGAAAGTTTGGAAGATCTGGCACAGAGTTCTTGAAGAGTTCAAGATGTGTGGGTAGACATATGGAATGGACATGAGGTGTCTCCCACCTATGAACATCCACCATAGAGGATGTACTAAAAAATCACATTAATAGAATGATTTGATCAGTTGACACCTGCCAGCCTCTTTTCTACACTGTACCAGTGCTGACAAATGGTTACTCGTTAATGTAGTAGCTATGGGACTGAGTTGGAGGCTGTGCCTGGGCCCATCATCATAACCTTCCCACTCATCAAGGCTGATGTAGCTATTATTTCTCTGGTGACCATCCAATCTTCTGACAGGGATGAGAATTTAGGTCACTTGACCATCGAGCCACTTAGACCATCAGAGTGCTAAGCCAGGGTGAGGGGAACTTACAGGGGGAATAGAAGAGGGAGATGGATATCATTTTCAATCTGAGATCAGCTGCAGCAATCAGATGTGGTTCATCCCATTGACCTTCCTTTTATAAGGAAGAGGCTCACTAGGTCCCACAGGTGCTGCTCCCAGAGTTTGTGTGAAGCCCCTGCGTTAAGTAGTGCAGTGTGGGCCATAGAGAGCATTGCAGATGCCCAGGCCATATGTTAAGAGCCACTGTGACAGTCCCTCCTGGGGACTGCTCCTGCTGTAGAGGAAGCATACACTTTCCCAGGAAATCCAACTACTGGTTGGTGTGTGCAGCTAGCGCCCTTGTTCTCCAGACTCAGAGCAGGGCCTGTCCAGACTCAGAGCAGGCCTTGAGGGACTGCATCTTAGCCAGGTTCTTCCTTAGCCTCGTCTAGCTGCTTCCATTCCCCAGTCGTCCTTCCGAATGCAAACCTTCATCACAGAGTTGGCCCGCCAGAGGATCTGATCTGTGCCAGTGTAGCATCTTTATGTGCATAAACAGAGAGATTTGGACATTGTTTTTGAAAAATGAGGTCATGATCCTTAGTCCACTGATACAGCTATAAGTCATTGTTTTCGTGGCTCTATTTCATCATGTTGATGTTATATCATTTATTTATTAATTTCCCTCTGAATTGGTATCTATTTTGTTTTGAGTCCTTTGCCATAATGTGTAATAATGCCATTAGTATTTGGCTTAAACCTCTTTATTGTTGCATGTATTTCTATAAAATGGATAGCTAACCATGAGATGTTTGGTCAAATGATTGATGTATTTTTCTTTTTAGTGAGGCTTTTCTCATAATAATAAGCTCATGTATATGCTCCTCTCCTAATAATAAGTTCATGCATCTTAATTTTGTACATCTAATTTCACATGCCTGTACCCAGTTTAAGAAAGAACAGTTTCAGCATCCCCAGAGTCCCGTCTTATATCTCTTTGGTCACTCCCCCTTCCAGTTCCCAAGAGTGATATATGTATTTTAATAAGTGTTGACTGTTTGCTTTCCAAAAAAGTAACGCATGAGACTTTCTCTTCCTTCTCCAATTATCTTATAGTCATGTGTCCTTACTTAGTGATGGGACACATTTCTGAGATATGCTTTCTTAGGTGATTTCATCAGTATGTGAACATCATAGAATGTGCTTACACAAACTTAAGATAGCTGTGATGTCACTAGGTAATATCTTATGGAATTAATGTCCATCACTGACCAAAGTATCCTTATGAGGGTCTAGTTTACATTTCCCTGACTACTAGTAAGTATGAATTCATGTGTTTGCTGTTGGGTTTGTTATTTTGTAAATTGTCTCTTCCTATCCTTTGCTAATTTCTCTATTGAGTTGTCTTTTCTTATCAGTGTATAAGAGCTTGTGTAATGTAAATATTAGCCCTTTGTCATTCGTGTTCCATATAGTTTCCAACTGTATTACTTTCTTTCAGATGTGGTTACACCAGCCTTGTCTATAAGTCTGTCCTTTTCATTGAATTGAAATTCTCCCTTTGTGTTTATTAAGTTCTAGTGTTAGTTTCTGGATTGTCTATTCCTGTTCAAATACTGTGTTGATTTGGTTACAGCAGTTTTAAAGTATGTTCTGATAATATAGCAAGGCAATTTGTTTACTTTAAAATTTTTTCTTGTCTATTTTCAGATATTTAGTTTTTTAAATTAAAATATCACTGTAAGGTCTCTCTAATTGGAATTGCATTGAATTTATTTTTGAAAAAATTAAACATTTTAATATATATCTCAATGCTATACCTTTCCTTTTGTACAAGTCATGTTTTATCCCATTTCATAAGAGTTTTTAAGTTTTCATTATTGAGGGTGTTATACCTCTTTTTTGTTAAATTTATCCCAGGAACTTTTTCCTATTGTAGATGAAATCTTTCTCCCATGTGCATTTCTTGATTGTTACTGCTCTGACAGAGGAAACATCTGTCACAGTGGTTAAGAGCACAGGCTTCCAGCTACACTGCCTGGAATTGAATCCTAGTTCCATCACTTACTCTGTAAACAAGAACCTAAATAAACCTTTAATACTTGCAAGTTTTCTATAAAATGTTGACTTGGGGTTTTCAGAATCAAGTGTCAAATGCAAATGCCAAGTAATCATTTTAAATAAACATTTTGTAATTACATATCTCTGTCTCTAGTTAATTTGAAGATACTTTATGTACTACTTACTGTAATGGTCCTATGCATTTTGGCTGTGAATTTTATTATAACTTTTAAGAAAGTTAATAATGAATAAATAGCATGATTATAGAAGTAATTTTCAATGTTTAGCTAACTGAATGATTTATATTTCAATGTTTCTAAATATCTTATATTTTTGTTGTTTTTTAAAGCTGCAAAAGTGATAAACAAATCCAGTGTTGGGTATTCAGTACTACTTGAAGATGGGAAGAATCAATTACTAGAAATAAAGGTAAATCATTGTAAATCTGAATAATTCTAAATATCTAACCCTCATTTGTTCAACAAATTCTTATTAAGTGTGTGTCCCACTATATGCTAGATACTGTGGATATTATGGTTTAAAAAAAAAAGAGTTCTTGTTTTTCAGGAATTTAATTTGGATGAGGGAAGGAAAGGCAGACATACGACAGGTCTGTACCATAACGTGTGTCAGTGCCATGAGAGAGAACACTCAGAGTGCTATGGGAACACGAGGAGGAAAATGTGACCCAGCTTTTGAGCTGTTTTAATTTGTTTTTCTGGGTAGTAGGGCAGGAGTTTGAGCTGTCTTTCTAAAGTAAGAAAATTGTATCTGAACTGAGGTCTAGTGGATGATTAGGAGTTGGCCAGCCTGAAAATTCCACTTTAGAGAGTGGGAGAATGACATTGAGAAATTTGGGAGCGCTCAGGGAAGGAGTTTGGGACTTTGGAGTAGTGGAACTAGGTAGTTCAGAAAAGCAGGGGGATAAAGTCCTCAGTGGGTGAGTTAAGCTGTTTGGACTACAGTAGGAGCAAGAAGAGGTCATGTTACTGAAGGTCTTTTTTTATTTTTATTTTTTTAATTGTTTTATTATTCATATGTGCATACAAGGCTTGGGTCATTTCTCCCCCCTGCCCCCACCCCCTCCCTTACTACCCACTCCGCCCCCTCCCTCTCCCCCCACCCCCTCAATACCCAGCAGAAACTATTTTGCCCTTATTTCTAATTTTGTTGAAGAGAGAGTATAAGCAATAATAGGAAGGAACAAGTGTTTTTGCTAGTTGAGATAAGGATAGCTATACAGGGAGTTGACTCACATTAATTTCCTGTGCGTGGGTGTTACATTCTAGGCTAATTCTTTTTGATCTAACCTTTTCTCTAGTTCCTGGTCCCCTTTTCCTATTGGCCTCAGTTGCTTTTAAGGTATCTGCTTTAGTTTCTCTGCGTTGAGGGCAACAAATGCTAGCTAGTTTTTTAGGTGTCTTACCTATCCTCACACCTCCCTTGTGTGCTCTCGTTTTTATCATGTGCTCAAAGTCCAATCCCCTTGTTGTGTTTGCCCTTGATCTAATGTCTGCATATGAGGGAGAACATACGATTTTTGGTCTTTTGGGCCAGGCTAACCTCACTCAGAATGATGTTCTTCAGTTCCATCTATTTACCAGTGAATGATAACATTTCGTTCTTCTTCATGGCTGCATAAAATTCCATTGTGTATAGATACCACATTTTCTTGATCCATTCGTTAGTGGTGGGGCATCTTGGCTGTTTCCATAACTTGGCTATTGTGAATAGTGCTGCAATAAACATGGTGTGCAGGTGCCTCTGGAGTAACCTGTGTCACAGTCTTTTGGGTATATCCCCAAGAGTGGTATTGCTGGATCATATGGTAGATCAATGTTTAGCTTTTTAAGTAGCCTCCAAATTTTTTTCCAGAGTGGTTGTACTAGTTTACATTCCCACCAACAGTGTAAGAGGGTTCCTTTTTCCCCACATCCTCGCCAACACCTGTTGTTAGTGGTGTTGCTGATGATGGCTATTCTAACAGGGGTGAGGTGGAATCTTAGGGTGGTTTTAATTTGCATTTCCTTTATTGCTAGAGATGGTGAGCATTTTTTCATGTGTTTTCTGGCCATTTGAATTTCTTCTTTTGAGAAAGTTCTGTTTAGTTTACTTGCCCATTTCTTTATTGGTTCATTAGTTTTGGGAGAATTTAGTTTTTTAACTGAAGGTCTTGTGTAGGAAGTAGTGGAGGAGGCAACGAGGGGTGAAGAGAATGGACTCTACAGCAAACTGCTGTGCTCAGGTCCCAACCCCACTTTAACTTCGACCCCACTTTCTGTCTCTGGCTAGCAGGACTATGTGGCCCTAGGATTTTAAAAAACCTTGTGCTGCTGACATTTTAAAATTGAAGTTTAAAACATTTATCACAAGTTTTAAAAGTTGCAAAGGATATTATTTCTGGCATATTGTTGATACTGACACTTTAAAAACTGTCGTACCAAATTTAAAATGTGTCCACTGTGATTCAAATCTCACTCTAGCGACTTGATACCACAATCATCCCTTTAAAAATATATGAGCAGATCTTTGTCTGAAATCACATTTTTCTTTTTCTTGTTGATTTTTTTCTTATATACCCCTCCACAGAGTTTTGTGCTTCAAACTCTGTCCTTGGAAACCATATAATATTTCTCTGAATAAAAATGAGTATATATTTTAAATTTTCTATGACTTATAACCAAGTGTTAAAACACTTGCTTTCACAATTATTTTAGATTAATATTAATATACAGTCATTCAAAGCAATATCTGTATATTATAATTTTGAAAGTAAATATTACAAAGTGTGTTGTAAATGGATCCTGTAATGAAATGGATAGGGATGCTTTCTCTCTCTTGATTAGTTTATAGATCTATCAATGCATTGCTGGCATGAGGAAGAGGATTGCTGCTGAGCTGTGTTTTTAAAACATTAGAAGATTGATTAACATATTATGAAATAGTTTCAGTCATGTCATTCTCTTTATAACGGCTCTACTTGGAAGCTGTAGACTATTAACCCTCACTCACTCTCATGCCTCACGTTCATGGCATCTCTTGTCATATGCATGATTCCCAGACGGGCTGGTGGAGGCACTGTGAGTCCCAGGGTTCAGATGTTCACTGCTTTAGAAAGGCACCATTTCGTTAGAAAGTGTGGTCATGGGGCTGGAGGTGTGGCCTTGCATGCACAAGGCATTGGGTTCCATCCCCAGTAGTGTGCACACACACAGAAAAAGTGGGGTCACAGATAATGTGAAGTTTCTGCCCTATGAATCCATGTTCTAATAACATATTTTCCGCTTTTCTGCAGAATCCTAATTCTTTGTCAAGCCAGACATCAGGAGGGTCCATCATGCTGTCTTCTCAGTCCTCCACTGTGGGGCTCTCAGGGCAGCCATCTGCTGACCAAATGCGGAAGAGCACCAGCTCGCTGATGGTTTCTGGCTGTGTAATTCCACAGTGTGATCAGGAGGTTTCAGTTTTACAGAAACTGGAGCATAAGAGAAAGCATTTCCTAAAGGCAAATATAAATAAGGAAAATAAGGAAAGCATGCGTCTTAAAAGAAAACATATTGCATGTAGTAATTCATCGGATAAAACAAGTAAACACGTGGCATTGGGAGAAGATGCTGATGAGGCTGGAACATTTCTAAACTCTAGGCACTCAAGAGCATTTAAAAACCAGTTTTGTGATATTCGGAATTTGGATGATTTGGCCAAAAGCCAGTTGATGGAAATGCTAACGCAGGCAGCAGCCCTGGTAGTGACTCTGATATATAAAGATGGCTCCACCCAGCTAAGAGCTAACCAGGTTGGTAAACGGTGGTTGTTTTGGCTCCATAAAAGAAGTTCTCTTTCTCTGGGTTTGGTGGCACATGCCTGTAGTCCCAGCACTTGGGAGACTGAGGCAGGAGGATTACTTGAGTTTAGGAGTTCAAAATCAGCTTAGGCAGCATCACGCAACTTTATCTCAAAACAGCAACAGTAGGAGAAGCCTCTTTTCTTAGTGTCTAATTTTGATAGAACCAAAAGTAAAACTTTAAGCCTTCCCCTCCCTTTAGTGATAAGTGATTGACCGTGTATGGTTTCCATCAAATTTTTAGATAGTTGCCAAAATGCTATCTAGAGTGGGTACACCACTTTTTATTCCACCAAAAAAATGTATGATGGTTTCAAATTCTTCACCTCTTTGCAAATAGTTGGGTGTTTTTTTTTTTTTTAATTTAGCCAGTCTAGTGGGTGCAAAGTGGTATTTTATTGTGCTTTTAAATTGTTTTTGCTTAATAATGATGGCATTAAGCATACTTTGGTGTGTTTATTAGAAGTTCATGTAACTTCTTTGGTTACATTCATATTTTTTTGCTAATTTTGAAATTGGGTTATTTGTGTCTTTCTTTTCTTTCTTTTTTTTTTTGAAGTTTATGTGGTTTTTTTTCTTTTATTATTCATATGTGCATACAAGGCTTGGGTCATTTCTCCCCCCTGCCCCCACCCCCTCCCTTACCACCCACTCCGCCCCCTCCCTCTCCCCTCACCCCCTCAATACCCAGCAGAAACTATTTTGCCCTTATTTCTAATTTTGTTGTAGAGAGAGTATAAGTAATAATAGGAAGGAACAAGGGTTTTTGCTGGTTGAGATAAGGATAGCTATACAGGGCATTGACTCACATTGATTTCCTGTGCGTGTGTGTTACCTTCTAGGTTAATTCTTTTTGATCTAACCTTTTCTGTAGTTCCTGGTCCCCTTTTCTTATTGGCCTCAGTTGCTTTTAAGGTATCTGCTTTAGTTTTTCTGCATTAATTGTGTCTTTCTTTAGATCTAGTCCCTCATAAGATATAATTTGCAGTTCTTCTAATTGATGAGCTTTTTTTCTTTTTAGTTTCTTTCTTTTTTTGTTTTTTGGGGGTTTTTTTTGGCAGCACTGGGGTCGAATTCAGAGCCTCATATTTGCTAGTCAGGCACTCTACCACTTGAGCCATTCCACCAGCTCTCCTTTTAGTTTCTAGATAGTATCTTTAGGAAAAAAATTTAAATATAATGAACTCCAATTGATTTTTAAAAACTGCTTGTTCTTTTATTATTATATTTAAGAATACTTATCCCAGTCATGAAGATTTACTTCTGTTTTTTTCTAAGAGTTTTATAATATCAGTTCTTATGATTAGATCTGTGATCCATTTTAGTTAATTTTTATATAGGGTATGAGATTAGGGCAGAAATTCATCCTTTATATGTGGCTATCTAGTTGTCCCAACACCATTTGTTGAAAAGACTGTTCTTTCAATTCTAATTAATTCTAACTAATTCTCTTAGTACATTTATTGAAAATAGACTGACTGTAGACCTAAGAGTTGATTTCTGGGTGTTCAATTCTTTCTATTCATCTTTACATCTGTGCTGTGCCAGTACCACACTGTCTTCATTGCTCCAGCTTTGTAGGAAGTTTCGAAATCAGGACGCTGAGTTATCTTTATCTAGATGGTTTCAGCTACTGTAGTTCCTTTTGTGTTTCCATATAAATTGTAGCATTATCCTGTCAATACCCAGCTGGGATTTTGACACGAATCATGTTGAATCTACAGATTAATTTTGGAAGCCTTTCCATCTTAATAGTTTTCTGATCTGCGAACATGGGCTATCTTTCCATTTACTTAAAACATTAATTTCTTAAGCAATATTCATAGTTTTAGTGTAGTATGTATGTAAAGAGCAGAGGTTTTTTTTTTTTTTTTTTTGGCTACAGGTTATCTCTATGTTGCCCAGGAGACAGGCTGACCTGAAACTCCTGGGGTCCAGTGGTCCTTTTGCCTCAGCCTCCTGAACAGCTGGAACTATAGCCATGCCCTACCATGCCAGACCTTTCGTATATTTTTTTCTCTTTTGAGAGGCCTTTCATTTTTGAAAGACATTTTGTTGGCTAAAGAAGATCAGTTGGTCATTTTTTTCTTTCAATAGTTTAAAGATGTTGCTCCATTTTCTTCTAACTTACTCTCATTATAAAGTGATATATCTTGTTTAAATGTATTATCTGCTTAATTTTGAAACTTTATTTAATTGTCTTCACAGGCTACAACTTCCTCTGTTAAAGGAATTGTGATGTTACTCAAGAGCCGTATGGAAGACAGCAGTGACCCTCTGGACCCAGCCTGTGGCGGTGCTCCAGAGGAGGTCTGCGTGTCCCCAGATAGGTGTGTCTACATACAAACAGAACAGTCCTCTTCCTGTGGCCCAGAACAAGAAGCCCACAGTCTATTTGCCAGGTAAGAAGTCTACTCATTTCTTTAACTCCTACTTACATGTCTGCTTTATCCTAACATGGTATCCTAAGCTGCAGTTTTAATTATCTAAGCTTTTAGAAGTTTCATATGGATACATTGTTAGAAATATCTTTGAGATATTGGGTGTCCCTAGAGAGACGACACTACTCAGAAGTCAATAGGCAAGACAAAATTTACTTTTGCAGAAGGGTACACATCAGGAAGTCTGGGAGGCAAGCACATTGGGTGGAAAGTCCACAGAGGTTTTATCTGACGCCATGCTGTCCCTCTCCTGCCCCTGGATTGGGCAGGTTTTGGGCTCACAGTCTGTGGGGTTGGCTAAATAGAAAGAGATTGGCTAAATAGGTTAGGAGGGGGCTTTGGGAACAAAGAAGTTTAAAAGTTCAGAGATGTAATAACTGTTTTTGGTTATCAGCTCCAGAACGAGGGCATCTAGCAGAATTCTTGCCCAGCGAGGATAACAAGCCTTTGTTCTTAATAGAAACTTTTGTCACATTAAGCAGAGTCCATGAAGGGAGCATATGGGAAGCGAGTTAGTGAGACTAATTTGTAACAGCGGTGGTTACTGAGTAAATCCTTTGACAGAAAAGACCCCACCTAAGCTGATTCTCATAATTCCCCCCACCACTTTTTTTTATTTACAGTCTTTTCTTCAAATTTAGCTAATATTAATTGACTTTTGGTCAAGCCTAGCCACCTAGTGTCCTCATCCTTAGCAGACTAGACAATTTTAAGAGGGCCTCATTAGTTTATTTTGTCCTTGAGTCTATATTTTATGACTATTATTTATTATTTTGGTGAGACCCCTTTTTGTTTATTTTGGGAAAGTCTGTTGTGCCTCAGTCCCTCTGTGCGAAGCTGGGGTTTTTTTGTCTCCTTTATCTAAAATGAAGTTACTTTTATTATTTGTTCCTTTACATTCATATCCCTATTTTATTTTTTTCTTACATTTGTTCTCTTATATTCCCCCCCTCTCCAGAGGTAACCCTGACTTCTGTCAGGAAAAGGGGAATTGTCTTGAGGGGTCCCCAGACAGTCAGTCACGGTCTCTTTCGAGATGCCAAAGTCGGGGCGGGGGGGGGGTGGTCTGTGAAGGAGTCCGTGGTATCAGGAGGAGGTCTAAGGCATGTATGGCTTTGTCTCCATCACCATCTGGAGCTTGATTGTCTCCAACCTTGAAGAAACAAACTTGACAAGCAGATTAAGAGACCAGGGTTGGAGTACAGGGAGAAACCAGGTTAGTGACAGTAGTCAAGATTAATTTTTTTTTATACTTGTAATAGGAGGTGTTGGCTATAGTACATTTTTTAAATATTTGAACCTGTGGGGTTTTTTTGTATTGAGTAGAATCACCATGGCAACAATACATTATCAGTATACATGTCCAAGACAAACCCATTGTTTAAAAAAGTTAAAAACACCATCTTTAAGTATCAAAGGACATGTCTAGAGCCAGTAAAAATAGACACTTTGTCTCTATTTAAGTAGAAGGCCATGGCTAAAAATATGAGTTTGTGCCTGAAAGGGCTTTAATGCCAGATAACCACACATGCTTAAGAACCATTTCCTCAATCCTGGAGGCTTTGGTTATTTTTGAGAGGTCTGGCACCAGTGACTCCATTTAAACTTTGACAGCACTCCCACCTTGTCTCCAAACTGTCTCTGAACAGTCTCCTCTCAAGATCTGTCTCCCATCCAAGTACTAACCAGGCCTGACCCTGCTTAGCTTTCAACATCAGACAAGACTGGGCACGTTTAGGGTGGTATGGCCATAGACTGAAGATCATTCTCAACTGGTCATTTTAGTGCCAACTAGACTCTTTTGGCCAAATTAAAGCAATAAAGAGGCTTAGAAGGAGTGGCTGTTAGGCAGTGGGCTTCTAGACAAGGTCAATATAAAACAAAGTCCAACAAAAAGCAGTCATTCAGCAAGCTAACCCGATTGACACATAAGTACTTGTTAGAATCATTTTTCACGGACTTGATTGTAAATGCCCCAGAAGGATCAGAACTGTAATGACAAAAAACTTAAAAGAGCCACGGTTAAAATTCTGATGGACAATTTAGCAGTTAACAGAACAGTATATCAGTACCATTAACTTCTTGTTACAGTGTTTATCTAAATTTTGTATTTTAGAAGGCTTAATATACTTGAAAAACACAAATATATTTAATAGGAGCCAGCAACAGCATCACATCTCTATAGAGGTTTTATATATATATATTAATTTAGTTGTTACTCTTGGAGTAAAACCTTAGATTTCCCATCAGTTGGGGGGGTCAGTGTGTTAGAAATTAATATTCTTATTAAAGACACAGGAACAAAGAACTGTCTCAGCAATGCAAAACTTTACTTCTGGCCAGAAGGGTGCCAGCCTGCATGTGAGCAAAACCAGCACAAAGTGGGGCAAGCAGTCCATTCCCCCTTATAACCCTGACACAAATAGCCTGGATCTTGACCTGGATTGGCCCAGATCAAAAGTTCACAGTCTTCCTGACCAGATAGTGTAATGGGCAATTCTCAGGCAGAGGTGGGCTCAGCAGGAATCCAGACAAAGAAGCTGGAAATACAGGCAATTAAAATGGCAACATACACTTTGACAGAAAAGACTTGTTTTCTCACAAGTGTCAGTGACCCCAAATAGTCTATTACAGAAACATATAGAGTACTGACTGCATTAGAATCACCCAAGACAATAGTTGTTCAACCATAATTATAAGGTCATCTGGAAGACTTTACATAAACCAACACTTAAATGAATTTTTATTTAGTTATTTAGAATTTTTATTTAGTTATTTAGGCTCAGTTACCTCAGTAGTCAAATCCTGAGAAAAATCAACAGAGAACAAGTAAATATTCATAGAGACTAAGTCTGGAGTTAGGAAACCTAGTGGCCAAGAGTCATGGCTCAGATGTTAAGGGATCATATCTCAGATTGTTGACATTAACATGTGGCTCATGACAATAGAGCAGGATCCCACCAGCCTGTAGTCACTGGAGGCCCCCTAAAATGACAGGCCCAATCTGCTCATCCCAGGCCAAAAATTCCCTCCATCCAACATGTGGAAGGAGTAGAACTAACACCTCCACTCTGTTGATTTTAACAAAACAAACAAACAAACAAACAAAACTTTAGGTCTTAAGACCTCCAGTGTAGTGCTTTTTTAAAGTTTTTTCTTTATCCTATCTGGAGGGTGCACTTTGACTTTGTTTTTACTGTGCTTTATATAAATAAATTTGTCCCAACCTCATATCAGCGCAGCAGCATTCCCTGTGCTCAGCTGCCTATCGCCTCTGTGTTTTAATAAACTCTTGCTGTCCTGATAAATTTTTGAATCAACCTGTAGTACAAAAATCTCTGACAGTTATCTTGACAAAACAAAAATCTTTTTCTTGAAGACAGATTTTTTTTGGTAAATGTTATTAAGACCAGAACTGTATTTTTGTAACAGTCTTATTGTTATGAGCTCAGAGAATTAAGTTTTAGTTTAACATCAGTACATTGAATTTTAACCTTACAAAACCTTTAATGTAACTTTTAGATTTTAGTCCATTTAATCATTTACATAAGCATTTATAAACTCCATTTTTTATGACAATATATTCTGTATTTTTATGATAACTTACTTTTTAATCCCTGGATGAGCTTGTCTTTATTCCTTTTTTTGGAGGGCAAGCCTTTCTTTGTATAATCTATATAAATCTTTATATAAAATCTTTATATAATCTATTTTTTATAAAAATGTTTTTTTAACCTTTTACTTTTAAAACCATATTTTAATACCTTTTATATTTTTGTTACTTGTTGGAAATAACTCATAAAACCTTTTAACTTAGAGCCTTATACTTGTATGAAAAAAACAGAAAGAAAGAAACCTTAAAATCATTTTTTGTATGAAACCAATTTACAGAAAGCCCATTTGTTAATAGATTCATGTATCATAAAAGAGAATTAAATTTCAGGTTTTATTTACCACAGAATAAAACAGACCAAGGTCGTTTTTTTAACTATCTAAATTTTAAGGTTTTTGTTGCAGTCTGCTGCCTAGCCCTTTCCTTTTTCTCTAGTCTAAACCTGAGTGTTAACTCCTGAATGCCTGCATCTTAGTGAGACCTGATTGAAACAAGTTTGAAAACTGTTTTTTTTTTTTTAAAAAGCAGTAGAATAGAGAAGTAACAATTTTCTTATATTACGCTATAATAAGGATCATCCTGAAGATGTTTCCATATTTATATGCAAAAAAAGGGCTTAAGCAGTCTTAACAGAGATCTCCAACACAAACACCCTGTGCTTTTTGTTGTTGTTATTACCTTGAATATCACATTAACCATATAACAGCAGTTTAAGAATCATTTTGAAGATACACATCTTCAAATGCCACAAAGTGTCGATTTAAGCAGGTATAAAATGTGCTGGAATTC
Organism: Castor canadensis; assembly: GCF_047511655.1. Classification (NCBI taxonomy): domain Eukaryota; kingdom Metazoa; phylum Chordata; class Mammalia; order Rodentia; family Castoridae; genus Castor; species Castor canadensis. Next base: position 153,985,814 of record NC_133394.1, read on the forward strand.
CAGAAGCAAATTAAATTTTGCCCAATGCTCTTTTAGAGATATAAACAAAATGACACATAGAAAATTTGAGTGCAATTCCAGAAAAACCTTTTAAACCATACTCAGAGGGCTATTCAGTAGAATGGTATCTACTCTCTCATGAGTTTCCCTCTCTGGAACTGAATTTTTGTTACCCATCCCTTAATCTTGGCTGTGTGTTTCCTCAGGAAAAGGCTCAACCATGCATACTGGAGGTTTTTTGCATTTTACCCAAATCCCTGGGAAACACAGGCTCCCCACCACCATCCCCCACCCCGTGTTGAGGACTTCTTATATTCTACCCAAGGTGCTTCCTCTGCTTCAGGAGTCAGCCCTTGCTTTGTGTCCAGGACAAGTCCCAGTCACACCCACACAGCATCCAGGATGTCCAGACCTCCAGAGCAATACTCTGGAGGTACTCGACTTTCCTACCTTGGTCCATGTAGAGTTAACCTGGTCCTTCACTGTGCTTGCTTGGGCTGGTCCCTCCCGTATTTCCAACTGACTTTTGATTTGGAGTTCAGTGTCAGCCACAGAAATAGTGGGACCCCACCCCCCTGCCCAGCCCTGAGGCCACTGCAACACAGAAGCGGGTTGCTTCTCTTCTGAAGAGAGGGTCTCCATGGTTCCCTGGGTAGTGTGAAAATCCCAGACAGGTCTCCATGTTGTGAGAAATATCTTAGAGGTCTGCAGATAGGTGTGTCTACACACAAGCAGAATGCTCCTCTCCCTGGGGCCAAGAACAGGAGGCCCACAGTCTATTTCCCAGGTAAGAAGTCTTCACTCATTTTCTTAACTCCTATTTATATGCCTGCTTTGTCCTAACATAGTCTCCTAAGCTGCAGTTTTAATTACTTAAGCTTTTAGAAAGTTTCATATGGACACATGAAAATAAAATGGATTTAAAAGATGGAAACCTACACAAACACTGGCCCCCTCTCCCAGAGCTTCTGGAATGGAGGGTCCGTGGACTCCATTCCAGGATTTGAATAAACTTCATAAGAGTAGTTAGGGATAAAAGCCTGAAACCCACTGTCCCTGCTCAGAAGATTCCTGGAGCTTTTCCAACCCAGCTCTTGCTCCCACTTTTGTCACTGCCTGCAAACAGTAGTCATCCTCAGTACCACCAAGGAGAGTACTGATCTTAAGCACCATGTCCTGAAAATAGAGTTGGGATATGATTTGTCCCCCAGAGGTTCATGTGCTAGAGGTGTGGTCCTCAGTGTGGCCCTGTTGGGGTGGTGGAACCCTTGAGAGGTGGGGCCCAGTGGAAGGTGGGCCAGTCCTGGGATCCCACCCTCACAAGTGGATTAATGCTGATCTTGCAGAGTGGGTTGAGTCTCTCAATAGTGAGTTCTCACAGTGGTGGGGTGTTATGAGGTAAGGCTACATGCTTGGCCCCTTCTGTATGTGACTGCTTCCCTTTCTTCTCCATCATGTTGTGATACAGCTAGGGACCCATGTCCAGGATGCCAGTGCCATGCTGTTTGGACTTTGCAGCCACCAGAATTGTGAGCCAAATGAACCTCTGTTCTTTATAAAGGGTCCAGCCTCAAATATTTTGTTATCCAATATAGAATGGACTAAGATAACCTGGTTCCTTGGACCTACCCCACTTAGAATCACAGAATTTTAGAGTAGGCAGGGATGCTTCTGATGCTCTTCTTGACCTCAAACAACCCTTTTCTGGATAGAGCCTGTACCCCTCCTCACTGTTTTTTTGTTTGGGTTGTCTGCTGGACTCAGTTTTCTCTTGGTTGGGGCATCCCTGCCTGCCCAGCCCTCTGAGTCCAAGGTTAGTTAGCCACAGTGGGATCTCTTTGCAGTCTCCTCTCTGAAGAGCAGTTGAGGGCCACTTTGAAGGAAGTGGGCTGGACACTAGTCCTCCTGAACCTCACCCAGGCTCACTGACTCTGGGTGGTTTTTAGAAAATTTTTGGAGATAAGAGACAATGTTTGACAAACATAGCACTTGACCCCCAAGACATCCTTAATCATCTTTTTACAAAATTTTCTTAAAAAAAATAAACAGGTCTATTCTATGTGGGACCCTTGTGAGAATATAGAGCCCTAATATTTGGGTGGCTTCTTTTGAATTGCAGAGTTACATATCCTCATATCCTGGTCTCTTCTTGGACATGTGGTAGTCATTTCAGCCTCCAATGTTCTTAGCTTCTACCTTCTCTGGAAGCTGCGCCTACAGCCAGCTGTCTTGTTTGGTGTTAGCACTAGCCCATCAGTCTTGTAATTTCAACCCAAGTGTCCTTTCTTAAACCTAAAGCTAGAATTTTTTTATTTTATTTTATTTTTTATTTTTGGAGGGATTAGGGTTTGTACTCAGAGATTTACAGTGTGAGTTACCACACCTGGGTTTCTTTTCTTTTTTTTTTTTTTTTTTTTTGTGGTTGGGGTTTGAACTCGGGCTTTGCATTTGCAAAGTAGGTGTTCTGCCTCTTGAGCCATGCCTGTAGTCCATTTTGCTGTGGTTATTTTAGAGATGGGGTCTCACAAACTTATCTTCCCAGGCCAGGTGTGTGGACAGTAGTACAGGAGGCACCAGGAGTGGCTGCTTGCTTCTGAGAATAGCACTTGAGCAGGTTGCAAAAGTTGTGGAAGAAATATAGCCAAGAAGGAATAAGTGCAATAGCCAAGACTCTGAGAAGAAGTGGCACAGTGAGGTTGTAGAGGAGAGGACTCAGCATGATGGGAAGTTGGAATGTTTAGAGGGGGCTCTAGGGAGAAAAGGCTGGAGTGCTTTGGGGCCCAGGTCCAAGTGTGTATGCTCTGGACAGGAATTTGGGCATTCCTCTGCAGGAATTTGGCCTGGTGGAGTGGTTCAAGTGGTAGAGTGCCTGCCTCACAAATGTGAGGCCCTGAGTTCAAACCCCAGTTACACACACACACACACACACACAAAAAGAAAGAGGGGGAGGGAGGAGGGAGGAGGGAGGAGGGAGAGAGAAGGAAGAAGAAGAGATTCATCCTCTTTTGCTGGGTGCCAGTGGCTCACACCTGTAATCCTAGCTATTCAAGAGGCAGAGATCAGGAGGATCACAGTTCAAAGCCAGCCTAGGCAAGTAGTTTGTAAGACCCTATCTTGAAGAAAACCTTCACAAAAATAGGGCTGGTGGAATGGCTCAAGATGTAGGCCCTGAGTTCAAGCCCCAGTACCGTGAAAAAAAGAATAGTCCTGGGGCATTTACTGAGCCTCTGTGTTTCAACTTCATCTATCAAGTGCAGATAAGAAATAATGCCTGCCTCACAGGATTCGTTAATTAATTGAGGCATGTATGTGCCATGTAAGGATAGCTCTTAGTAAAGTAATAGCAGTACTTTCCAAGACTGACAGTTCTAAATTCATGTCTAAGTCAGTGAATTTCTTTCCATCCTTTAGGAACATACTGTTTCAGACTCTGAGATGCAAATGCCCTGTTGTCTGTTTCAATGCTAAGGACTTTGTGAGAACAGTGTTGCAGTTCTTTGGTGATGGTGGCAGTTGGAAGCATGGTAAGTTATTGTTTCAAATATAACTTCAATACTGCTTCCTCCTGGGGAGAGAGACACTAAGGGCCACGTTGATTGCTCCAGGGCACCTGGCCACACAGGACTTCACACACTAGGTAAGCACTCTACCACTTGAGCCACACCTCCAGCAAGAAATTCTTATTTCAAAGAAGTCCAATTCATCTGTTTTCTTGTGTGTTTTTCCTCCCCTTTGGTGAGAATGGGATCTGAACACAGAAATTTGCACTTACAAAGCAGGTGCTCTACTCCTTGAGTCACACCTCCAGTCCACTTTGCTCTTGTTATTTTGGAGATGGGGGTCTCAAGAACTGTTTACTCTGGCTGGCCTCAAACCTCAATCTTCCTAGTCATAGTCTCCCAAGTATCTAGGATTACAGGCATGAGCCACTGGTGCCCAACTCTTGTCTTGAGTTTTTATGTCAAATCTAAGAAGCTGTTGTTTAATCTACTGGAGCTCACTTATTCAGTTTACTAGTTTTTTTCTTGAGAGTTTTATGGTTTAGCTCTTACATTTAGGTGTGTGACCTGTTTTGAGTCCAGTTCTGCATGTGGAAGGGCTTTGCATTAGCTTAAGGTACTGTAGCACATTACCATGAACACAGTTCTGGAGGCCAGGAGTCTGTAATCAAGATGTTGGCAGGGCTGGTTCCTTCCAGAGTGTTTGAGGATGAATCCATTCCTTGCCTCCATCCCAGCTTCTGGTAGTGGTTGGCAGTCCTGGGCTGCCTTGGTTTGTAGGCACTACCAGCATTTTCTCTTCACTGTGGGGATTTGTCCTGTCAACTTGGGTTTTTCAATTGCAAGAATTTATAAGGACCAACTCCCCACCCCAAGCACTGAAGCACTGTGATACCTCCCCAAGGACTTTCAAAGTATCTTTCAGTAAGAACTCTTAATTTTGGGACATTAGAGTTTTGAAAAGGCAAATATAGTGAAATAGTCCTATTGGGTCACTCCTGTTACCAGACAGTATTGTGTGAAGTCATACATTGCTGCTTGTCAGCAGCCACAATGACTGTTGGCTCTCATCTAAAGTCCCAAGACTGCTGATATAAGAGTCATCTCATCAAAGACAAAAACCACTTGATCATCTCAATAGATGCAGAAAAAGCCTTTGATAAGATCCAACATCATTTCATGATAAAAGCTCTAAGAAAACTAGGAATAGAAGGAAAGTTCCTCAACATTATAAAAGCTATATATGACAAACCTACAGCCAGCATTATACTTAACGGAGAAAAACTGAAACCATTCCCTCTAAAATCAGGAACCAGACAAGGATGCCCACTATCTCCACTCCTATTCAACATGGTACTGGAATTCCTAGCCAGAGCAATTAGGCAAGAAGAAGGAATAAAAGGAATACAAATAGGTAAAGAAACTGTCAAAATATCCCTATTTGCAGACGACATGATCCTATACCTTAAAGACCCAAAAAACTCTACTCAGAAGCTTCTAGACATCATCAATAGCTATAGCAAGGTAGCAGGATATAAAATCAACATAGAAAAATCATTAGCATTTCTATACACTAACAATGAGCAAACGGAAAAAGAATGTATGAAAACAATTCCATTTACAATAGCCTCAAACAAAATCAAATACCTAGGTGTAAACCTAACAAAAGATGTGAAAGACCTCTACAAGGAAAACTATACACTCCTGAAGAAAGAGATTGAGGAAGACTATAGAAAGTGGAGAGATCTCCCATGCTCATGGATTGGTAGAATCAGCATAGTAAAAATGTCGATACTCCCCAAAGTAATCTACATGTTTAATGCAATTCCCATCAAAATTCCAATGACATTCATTAAAGAGATTGAAAAATCTACTGTGAAATTTATATGGAAGCACAAGAGGCCACGAATAGCCAAGGCAATACTCAGTCAAAAGAACAATGCTGGAGATATCACAATACCTGACTTCAAACTATATTACAAAGCAATAACAATAAAAACAGCATGGTACTGGCACAAAAACAGACATGAAGACCAGTGGAACAGAATAGAGGATCCAGATATGAAGCCACACAACTATGAGCAACTTATCTTTGACAAAGGAGCTAAAAATATACGATGGAGAAATAGCAGCCTCTTCAACAAAAACTGCTGGGAAAACTGGTTAGCAGTCTGCAAAATACTGAAACTAGATCCATGTATATCACCCTATACCAAGATTAACTCAAAATGGATCAAGGATCTTAATATCAGACCCCAAACTCTTAAGTTGATACAAGAAAGAGTAGGAAATACTCTGGAGTTAGTAGGTATAGGTAAGAACTTTCTCAATGAAACCCCAGCAGCACAGCAACTAAGAGATAGCATAGATAAATGGGACCTCATAAAACTAAAAAGCTTCTGTTCATCAAAAGAAATGGTCTCTAAACTGAAGAGAACACCCACAGAGTGGGAGAAAATATTTGCCAATTATACATCAGACAAAGGACTGATAACCAGAATATACAGGGAACTTAAAAAACTAAATTCTCCCAAAACTAATGAACCAATAAAGAAATGGGCATGTGAACTAAACAGAACTTTCTCAAAAGAAGAAATTCAAATGGCCAGAAAACACATGAAAAAATGCTCACCATCTCTAGCAATAAAGGAAATGCAAATTAAAACCACACTAAGATTCCACCTCACCCCTGTTAGAATAGCCATCATCAGCAACACCACCAACAACAGGTGTTGGCGAGGATGCGGGGAAAAAGGAACCCTCTTACACTGTTGGTGGGAATGTAGACTAGTACACCACTCTGGAAAAAAATTTGGAGGCTACTTAAAAAGCTGGACATCGATCTACCATTTGATCCAGCAATACCACTCTTGGGGATATACCCAAAAGACTGTGACACAGGTTACTCCAGAGGCACCTGCACACCCATGTTTATTGCGGCACTATTCACAATAGCCAAGTTATGGAAACAGCCAAGATTCCCCACCACTGACGAATGGATTAAGAAAATGTGGTATCTATACACAATGGAATTTTATGCAGCCATGAAGAAGAAGGAAATGTTATCATTTGTTGGTAAATGGATGGAATTGGAGAACATCATTCTGAGTGAGGTTAGCCTGGCCCAAAAGACCAAAAATCGTATGTTCTCCCTCATATGTGGACATTAGATCAAGGGCAAACACAACAAGGGGATTGGACTATGAGCACATGATAAAAGCGAGAGCACACAAGGGAGGGGTGAGGATAGGTAAGACACCTAAAAAACTAGCTAGCATTTGTTGCCCTTAACGCAGAGAAACTAAAGCAGATACCTTAAAAGCAACTGAGGCCAATAGGAAAAGGGGACCAGGTACTAGAGAAAAGGTTAGATCAAAAAGAATTAACCTAGAAGGTAACACACACTCACAGGAAATCAATGTGAGTCAATGCCCTGTATAGCTATCCTTATCTCAACCAGCAAAACCCCTTGTTCCTTCCTATTATTGCTTATACTCTCTCTACAACAAAATTAGAAATAAGGGCAAAATAGTTTCTGCTGGGTATTGAGGGAGGGGAGAGGGAGGGGGCGGAGTGGGTGGTAAGGGAGGGGGTGGGGGCAGGGGGGAGAAATGAACCAAGCCTTGTATGCACATATGAATAATAAAAGAAAAATGAAAAAAAAAAATAAATAAAAATGACAAGAAAAAAAAAAGTCATCTCAGACATCTAATGAAAAAGTCATGATACTGGCTGCGTTGGTAAATGAATCTCTTAGATTAGTATAATTTAAAGATCCAGAAAATATGATATTTAAAGTGATATAATCCAAGACTATAGTTTTTTTTAAAAGTTGACTCTCTTTGTCTTGGTTTAAAAGATCTTAAACAGATCTTTTGCTTTATTTGCAGTTCTAGAATTGGGCAACACTTCGTCCCATGGTACAGGATATATGTATTTTTGCATAGGACAATTCAAAATGTTAAAGTAACTTAAGGACCAATCACTTCAGGATTCAGATTTATATATTCATTCATAATTGTGCCCTCCATATCTAAAGTACTCTGGTCCTAAAATTAATCTATTTTGCAAATATCTTTTTTTAAAGAAAGCACCTTCATATGTATCTCATATATTTTACAGTAATCTTTTCTGCCACAGGGGTGAGGTGACCTCCAGTCCTAGTGTTCTTCCCACAGCATCATGGTGCATATGGCATGTTAGTTGTGTCATGGGATTCTCTTACACCTGAGAACGTCAGTTTCTGCATGGCATACACTGTTCCCCTGCTCTGACACACAGTAACGACAATACTGAGTGTACTCAGGCATGGACCCTATTCCTTGACTCAGGAGGACTGAGTTAATGGCATCCAATGCAGGGTGATGAATGCCCTGGAAAGACAACACAGTGGGAATGGGAGGGGATGGCATGGAAGGAAGGATGCATTGCCAGAGTGATTAAAAAGTCTGAGTGGGGAGGGCACAATGGAGGGGAGAGGAGGACAATGGTAGGGAGGAGGAGACAAGACATGGGTCCAGGATTCTGACTTCAGGCTCTTATATTATTGAGAAGTGTGAATCCCCTACCCCTTCTTAGATGTTGGGACCCACTTCTTTCATGTGATGCCCATGGAGACCATCCAGACAGGACCTGAGTGTGCTAAGGCCACTTTCCCCAAGAGTGAAAGTGCTGAGGAATGATAGAGTCACATGGGAACTTAGCTTTTTAACTTGAGGGGGTAATGATACATTGTTATTCATCTGAGCTTTAAGAACCTTGTAAGGACTGGCAGTGACTCAAATGGTAGAACACCTGCCTAGCAAACGTGAAGCCCTGAGTTCAAACCCCAGAATCACACATACCAAAAAAAAAACAAAAACAAAAACAAAAACACCTTGTAAAGGCAGGGAAAGCAACAATTATTTCAGGGTTTTGGTTTTTTTTTTCCTCTTCAGTTGCTGGTTTTGTAGGGCTAGACCCTAGAATTGCTGCATGGCTCATAGATCCCAGTGATGCTGCACCTTCTTTTGAGGACTTAGTAGCAAAGCACCTTGAAAAGTCTATCATAGTCAAAGTGAGCAGCATGTGCAGAAACTCCTCAACAAGTATGGTGAGTCATTTTAAGAGGGGGTATTATTCACCTTACTACAACCATGACTTTTTTTCTGAAACTTTTCCTACTTCACAAACAGCATAATAGCAAAAAGAACATTGCTGATTTTCATTTTCTTTTATTCTACACAAATGTTTTTGACCATGGCATTTCTGGTGAAGGATGGTGAATAAGATGGGAGATTTCCTGGGAAATACCATTCACAATGTGATTCATCTAACTAGATTCTCTGGCATCAAAGAGCCACCTGTTCCATGAGCAGAATGCTGCTCTTTTAGATATCCTTTGTGCTGATGACATAGCCACTATGGCCGAGCTCCTGGGACAGCCACTCAGTCCATGTGGGTAGAAGTTGATCTTTTAATATACAGGATCTTCCCTCATGGTGTTCTGAAGAGGTGGTGTAAATTGCTCAGAAAAATGGAAAGGATCTCAGGTAGAGGAACAGCGTAGGAATGGCAGGGCCTTGCAGACAATGGGCTTTTTGGGAAACAGCAAGGAAAGCTTGGGAAGGAGAAGGAGGGTCTGGGAGCCAGATACATGTGGGACTCTCAGGGTTCTGTGACATGCCAAGGAGCTGGCCCATCTTGGGATTATTCAAAGTGGAGGCATGTGGTCGTTTTGGAGTTGAGAAAGCTCCTATGGGAAGCCATGTGGAATTGTGCCAGGTGATAGCTGCAGACTTTGCATAGATGTGTTCCTCTACCTCGTGTCCTCTGATGAGTCTTCACAGGTGACCCAAGATCAGGACAACTAGAGAGCCATGCCATGGCATGTACATCAAGCCATAGGCCCGCTGGGCCACTCTAATCATCCGAGGCCTTTAGCAGAAAGCAGCCTGAACTGCCTGGAATGGGGTTATTCAATGGAGTAGGGTGTTGAGCAGGAGTTCCTGGGCTCCATGCCATAGGAGCACAGACTGTGTGCTGAGGGACTGTGCCTCATCCCATCTCCCTCTCTGTCTGTTGAAACAGCCCCTATTTGTCAGTCTCCCTACATTTCTGTAAGCATCCATCCTAGGATGAAAATGGATAGGCGAGTGTGGAATGTGGCAGTTGTGTGTGGGGTTACCAGGTGATAGAGCTGAGAGAGTGGAGGCTGTGGGATCTGAGATGTCTATGTTCTCACTCTGTCACCACTTGATCATTTGCATATGGTATGTAGCTTCTTTGTGGTTCTGTTTCTCAGTCTGTAAAATAGAGAGAACCCTGGTCTAGGAGAAAGTGTCTACCTATGCATAGCTTGCATTTGCACGATGGAGGTTCTTTCTGTAGAGGGAATCTTGGCTACTTGAAGCAATTGGTGAGGCCACCATATTGCCATTGAGCGCCTGCTACTAGGAACACTTTTGTGAGTCATGTCAATTCTCATGTAATACTGTGATAAACATTGCTGCCAAATTTGTCTAAATGTTAATACTTTTTACTTTTAAAGAATTGGAATATACAGGTGAACCTGAGGATACTCTACAGACTCACGATGGGACTTTGCTCCAAGTTGAAGGCAAGACATTTTATTACAAGTTATAGTTGTACAAGAGCTATCTTTTCATTCACAACCACTCATGACGCACAGTGGCAGTGTCTTGAATGTGAAGGAAGTTAAGTGTTTATTCAGGCCAGATTAACCTGCACCTAACTGAGAAAAGGGCAGACTGGAGTGGGAAGGCCTGAAGTTTGAAAATGGTTTCTGTAGTTTGACAACAATTATAACATGTTTCAAAGCCTCCCCTTTGCAGGGATGTTTCTAATGCCATAGCATTTATTTGTAGTCATGATATGGACACAACTTCCTCAATCAGCATTGGATTGGGAAGCCATGGTCATTGGAAGTGACAACCGAGAAGAGCTGTGTGCAGAGGCAGGGCGTAGTGAAGGGGACCAACAAGATGGAGAAGCCTCCAGAGACAGGCAATAGCCAGGGCTTTTTTACCCCGGGGCTCTAAGGCAAGCTATTTCTGTCCCCTCCTGCCCCCAGTCTTCTGTTAGGGCCCAAACAGAGAAACCCATGAGGGCAAACAGGGAGCCCACTGATCTTCCTAGAGGGAAGTCACCCTGCCTTGGGGCTCAGGGCCAGGCAGCGAATGGGTGTGGAGGGGCAGGCAGAGAAATCAGGAGAGCAAGGTTAGAAAGTCAGATGGCAGCAGGAAAGAGTAAAGACAAGGAAAACTTCAGTAAAGAGCATGGGAAGAGACATGGGTAAAAAGGGGAGGATTTCACACTCTTAGAGCAGGTGGCCTGACATAAAGATTCTGATGCTCCCCAGACTAGTTGGCAGTGGCAGTGCAAGATCAATGGAAACTGAGGTAAATTCATGGTTTTTCAGTAAGCCTATTCTGAAATTAAAATGGAAGACTAAAAATCCATAGCTAATTATCTTAAAAATGAGAACGACTGCTGGGCACTGATGGCTCACACCTATGATCCTAGCTACTCAGGAGGCAGAGATTAGGAGGATCAAGTTTCGAAGCCAACCCAGGCAAATAGTTCAAGAGACCTTATCTCAAAAATACCCATTACAAAAAAGACTGGTGGAGTAGTTCAAGTGGTAGAGTACCTGCCTAGCAAACATGAGACCCTGAGTTCAAACACCAGTAGAGAGAGAGAGAGAGAGAGAGAGAGAGAGAGAGAGAAGAAAAGAAGAAGAAGAAGAGGAAGAGGAAGAAGAAGAAGAAGAAAAGAAGAAAGAAGAAGAAGAAGAAAAAGAAGGAGGAAGAGAAAGAGAGGAACACTGGGTTAGAGGCATGGCCTCTATGACATTTCTGAATATCTCTAGCAGGTCTTGATAAAAATAAGATATTCAGTGGAAGCAGGAGTTTTATTGGGAAGAACAAAGGAGAAAAATAGATGGTGGGGAAGAAACCCACCCTGACAGGAGTTGTCTTAGTTCTAGAAGTCAAGAAGCTTTTCAGCAAAATGCATATAACAATTTAAAGTATCATTGATTTTATTTCTTCCTATGAAACAGGCTTATGGTTTATGGCAACTATTTTGTACTTTGGAGCTTCCTTTGATACCAATTTTGGCAGGTAAGTTGGCAAGTAAGATTCAGTGGTCATTTTTATAGAAAATCTTTACATTATTTGGAAATGAATCTTCTCTCTAGCTTACATAAGGATAGACACTTATCTCATGGGCTCAGAAGAGGTGACCAGCCCTTTATGTTCTCTTCTGCAGCAAGAGGGGTTGAGCTGCCTCACCTACTAGTTGAGAAATACCTCAAAGTTCCTGGTATTTGGCCATACAGGACCCCTCATGTTCTGTCTGACAGGAGGAGCTCAGTGACATTGTCTGAAAATCCTGACTAATTCTCTAGTCCCATGTTCCTCTCTCTTAGCTTGATGGAGTCTTGAGACACTCCCTATAAGCACCCACAGGGCTCTTTTTCACCTCTGTCTCTGACCAAGGCCTGTTGACATACAAGCCTTGTCATCCAGGGCAACTCTCCATCTAGATAATGTGAAGGCCAGGGCAGAGCTGACCAGTGCAAGCCCTATGCCACTCCCACCCAAAGGCCAGCTATGTTGAAGCTCCAGTTTGCTCACTGCATCAGGAGGTCCTGATGGACCTTCTGCAGAGGCTGAGTAAACAGGAGCTGCTATCATCAGGGTCTTCATCAGGGAGTGGGGCTCTTTAGTCTACTGAAAAGGATTCATTAATGCAATATGAATATTTGCTTTGAATTTTGAATCAGTGATGGAAAACCACAGGATTCAGGTGAACAAAGCAGAAATGGAGAAGACATCAGCACTTCTTGGGGTAAGCTGTTCTTTCAGACTCCTCATACTTGTGCTTTTTTTTCGCACTCTGCTTAGCCCCATACTGTTGTTGACACTGCTCTTCCTTCTCTCAGATTTCTGGAGGGGAGGGCCAAATGCTGAAGGATTTCAACCACAGTGCCTCTAGCGTGTATGTGTGTGTGCATGTGCATGTGTGTGTATGTGGGGCATGCATTGCATCTGCTGTGTACATGTATGTGGGGCCATGCAGTACAGCTACTGCGTATGTGGGGAGGTTCTTTTATATATATATATTTTTCTTCATATGTGCATACAATGTTTGGGTCATTTCTCCCTTCTGCCCCCCACCCCCTCCCTTACCTACCCCACCCTGTGGGGAGGTTCTTTAAGGGAACTTCAGGGTCCTTCTCAAAAGTTAGATTTTCCTTGCAGAGACATTGTCCCTACAGTTTGGTGAAGTAATTCTTGGGTTTCTTAAAAAATACTTAGAATGATGCATAAAAATGTCCCACTTAGATTGATGGAGGGGGTGAATTCAACTATGATATAATGTAAGAACTTTGCTAAATGTCACAATGTACCCTCAGTAAAACATAATAAAAAAAGATTTTAAAAAGTGTTCCTCCTCAGATACCTTAAAAGAAAACTCTGGCATAACTATTATCTGGGTTAAGGCATGGCATTGCAGACCCCTGCGTGCTTTGCCTGCCAGAAATCCCATCCTCCTGCTTAAAGTAACCACCACCTCATTGATGATGGTGTCAGCAGTTTTCCTATCACCAATGACTGTTAGGAGTTTCCTTTTGTAAAGGGTTTACTCAAGTCTTTTACTCTCTTTAACGTCTTCTAATTTATAGGACACCTCGATATATTCTGATGAACCTGTTACATATACCTTTCTTTCTGTCTTGTTTCATGTACTTAACATCCCTTTTCTAGTCCTAATATTGCTGGAAAAGGCATTCTTTCCTCCCTCATTTTGGTGTATTATTATTATTATTATTATTGCTTTTTTCAGTTTGTTTTCACAGGTTTGGTGTAGGGTGATTCTATAAGCCTGAAATCTCCAGTATACACACACACACACACACACACACACACACACACACACACACACACACACATATATATATAGTCTTTAAAAATATAAATATAATGTCCATTTTGATAAGCTATAGATTACTTGTTATTCCATTAAGGGCTTTTGTTGTGGGCTAGTGGAGTGGCTTAGGAGTTCCTGAGTTCAAACCCCAGGACCACCACAAAAAAAAAAAAAAAAAAGGTAGGTCTTTTGTTGTGAATCATTTGATGAAAGAGTAAATAATTTTAAATTGTAAGAACTGAGAATGAGATTGTATTTATCGCATTTTCAGGCTCGCCTCAAGGAACTGGAGCAAGAAGCCCATTTTGTTGCAGGAGAGCAGTTTCTTATAATGAGTAATAATCAGCTTCGTGAGGTAATAGTAAATTTTTATTCTTTCAGAAAATAATTTCTTATTCAGGAGTTAAAAGGGAGGTTTATTCTGAATTTATGAATTTATCTTAGATTGATTAAAAAGTATTATAACATGCTCATGTTCACAAATGATGGCCACATCGACATTCATTACCTCAATGTCTGTAAGAATCTAAGCAACTTGTAATGTCTATTTGAGTGTGTCTCTTCTGGCTATTGGCTTTAACTATAATAGGGATGCTTATTTCCTCAGAGCTGGATCTCTCTGACATGTGTGCATTGTTTTTGTTGAAGATCCTCTTTGGGAAGTTAAAGCTACACCTGTTGAGTCAGAAGCATCTTCCCAGAACAGGGCTGCAGCAGTACCCATCCACATCAGAGACCGTGGTAAGGTTCCAGTGTCCTTCTTTCTGACATGCTCATTCATCTGCATCAGCTGGGGGTTGCCCCCCGCCCCGCCATGCCAGCAGCAGCCTCCACAGGCCACGTATTCCCACTTATGGTTGTGCTCTTGGCTGTGAATCAGGAGAGTGGACAGATGCCCTCCAAGAGCAGTCGGCTGGCTGAACTTCTGGCAAAGGATAATTTGATGGACTTTGTCCTTAAAACAAATTCTTTTTTTGTTTGGTTTTGAATCAGGGTTTTACTGTGTAGCCCAAGCTTGCCTCAAACTTGAGATCTTCCTGCCCCAGCCTCCAGTAAGTGCTGGGATTACTGAAGTGTTCCACCACACCTGACTTAAATTCTTGACAATGCAGTCGTGACTTCTTTGTTTCATGTTCCCGAAAGGGACTGGAAATGAGGAAGGTCATTAGTCCTTTTCCCCAAATTTATTTTAGAGAATTATAGCTACTCGTTCCTTGAGAGGAATAAATTTTTAAAAAGACAAAGAATAGGGAGGTTCTGCACTATTTGGGGTCAGGGTATAAATAGATGTTCAAAGCTGACAAATAGTTTTATTGAAGGCACTGAGTAAATGGATCCGTTATGGGGAGAGCAGCTACAGAAGCTGTGCTTTGTACTTCCTGTACCATTCATTTTTTGCCGTTGTGACAGGGAATCCTCCTGAGATTCCTATGGCAGCACTGACTCTATAGCACTGTATGTTTGCTCTACTCAGCCCTCACAGAGTCTTCACTCACTGACTCCCCATACCTGGCCCAACTCAGTGAGAGGTTACTGGGAGAATATATCTCCCTCTAGGGAGGGCCTTGAAACCACCCTCCTCCAGATTCTGTTCTTCACTCCAGGTCCTGGAGAGGCAGTGTGGAGTAGTGGGGCCAGAGGTGGGGAAGGATGGGTCAGCCACTATGCCCACTAACCACCATACCTGATTGGTCTGTGCCTCAGTTTTCAGGAAGTAGTAGTACTTTTCCTACTGGAATCTTGTGAAGTTTGAATGGGAATATGTGTGCCTGTGTGTGAATCCAACAAAAATAAAGACAGCCTGACATAACAGACTCAAAAAACCAGTAAGAGTTGGCTATTATTGGTAGCCACTCCTACCAAGCACCTGGGGGTCATTGTTGACTCACCTACACAAGTTCCATGGTCTCTTCCTATAAAATGTGCCCCATCTTCACCACACCATCTTTGTCTTCTCTTACTTGAATCATTGCAAATCTCCTATCCAAACCGCTGCTTCTACTCCTACCTGTCTCAAAAGCATTAGAAAGAGTCTGTTGCTGCCCTGACTAAAACTTCCAGTGGCTTCCCATCACACTCGGAATCAAACCCAAGCTCTTGAGCATGTCCCTAGTTGGTAGGTCTGGCTCTTGCCCTGGCCACAGCACTTCTCTCTGAGTACATTGACTGCCTTTGGCTCTTTTGCCCACGCTCTTTCCACAGTCCCAAGACTCTGACTACGGATTTTACCTGCTGGTTTCTGATTGTCAGCTTATTGTTTTTAGAAGACCTTCTGGTCACACAGACTGATGATAAAGCCCTTAGTCACTCTCTGTTTCTTCACCTTGATTTATTGTCTGCACACAACTTACCATTACCTCAGCCTTACCCATGGCTTGCTTATTCTTCTAGTGTGTACTCTGCACACTTCAAAGTCCTCATTTTTTCCCAGAACCAAAATAGCCTAGACTAGTGCCTGGTGGGGCTGAACAAAATGTCTGTTCATAGAGCACTGGGATAACAGGTGTTCCTGGAAGTTGGGCCCCATCCAGCTTGGATCTCACCCCTGCATGGCAAAGGTGGGCAGTGAGCCCTAAACCTCTAGGAGTAGCACCACCTGGGAAAGTCATGCATGGCCCTCAGGGGACTGCACCTGCAGGCACTTTATTTTCTGTCCTAGCACCAGCTGGCACTGTTGCCTTTCCTTGCAGCTCCTTCCACTCTCTAGTCAGCCAACTGTATAAGACTCTCATAGTTTTGATGTGTTTTCCTGTGACAGAGTTGAGACATTGACTTTAATGAGGCGACTAATTTTTCCACAGACATGATCAACATAAATCATATTGTCCTCACTGTCCTGTTTAGCTGAGTAAATCATGCTATTCATTTTGTGCATTTAAAAGGTGGCTTTATGAGGTAATGCATGCTCATTGCTGTAAATTCAAAATTAAGGCTCCTTCCTGCTACTTCCCAGAGTGTAGTGAACCTTGTGGCTCCTCCCACCAGCTCCTGCCCCTTCTCCCTACCCCTTTCCTCCATAGTGCCCCTGGCTGATGATTGTGTCCAGACTTTATGCATGGGTTGTTACTGCTTAGCTCCCCAGACTGATTTGGGATTTAGCTCTAGGAAGGCATGGTCCTCACTTTGTTCCTGGAGTTCTCCCAAGGCCTAGAAAAATGCCTGGGGCCCAGTGACTCCCTCAAGTTTGCACACTGACTATTGTTTTCATATTGTTTCATTCTACATATTTTATATATACATTATTATATATACATATGTATGTTGGCAAGTTTTGCTTTTTTCTTCACCATTTTCTTTTCTCTCTCTTTTTTTTGGGGGGAAGGGGTTGTTTGAACTCAGGGCCTCACTCCTGCTAGGCAGGCACTCTACCACTTGAGCCCCTCCGCCAGCCCTGTTTCGGTTGGGTATTTTCAAGATAGGGTCTTAAGAACTATTTGCCTAGGCTGGCTTCAAATCATGCTCCTCCTGATCTCTGCCTCCTGAGTAGCTAGAATTACAGATATGAGCCACTGCACCCACCACCATTTTCTTGCTTCCTTTTTTTTTTTTGTTTTTAAACATTTTTATTAGTATATTATAGTTAACGGGGGTTTCACTGTGACATTTCCCCTGGTTTGGTTCATCTCCTCCATTATTCTCCCTCTGTCCCCACTCCCCTCTCATTTCCATTATGATTCTTCTTTGATCACTGAATTGTTTGAAAGTATGTCTTAAAATGTACAAATCTGTAGGGGCTTCCCAGATATTTTGCTGTTGATTTCTAGGGTAAAAGTACCATGGTTAGAGAACATGGTCTTTACAACACTAGTTTTCTGACTCGAGCCATCAGGGCTCACTGACCATGCAGGATCATGTTCTAGAGACCTCTAGTGTCCAGCTGCAAGTCTCCTTCCCCATGCTCTTCTGCTGGGGAACAGTGGGAATTCCCACCCCTCAGTAGACACACAGTGAGAAACAAGGGTTCCTTCTTAGCCACAAACTGAAGGTGGCTTTGATATTTTTCTCCAGTGAACTCACATGTTCTCGGAGCATTGTAGGGGATTCTGATGCTGAGAAAGTGGTCTGGTCTTGGGGTCATGCTGCTGTATTGTAGACTAGCCAGTCATCATTTCTGGGAGTGGCTTTTAATTCACTGAAATGACAGGGGTATCCATGTCATCCATATATACCCTCCGCTGGGTCTGCATACTGCTAGGCTTTGGGATACAGCCATGAATAGGACTGATGGCTTCCCTGTTTTATGCAGCCAACATTTATTGTGGCCCTTGCTCTGTCTTAGACACTGTTTACAGTTTGGTGGGAAAAGGTCTTTGTCATCATGAAATAGCTGTTCCAGTGAGGAACTACATTAGTCAGGGTTCTGCAGAGGGACAGAACCAATAAGATATATATAGATATAGTTATACGAGAGGGGATTTATTAAGGAGAATTGGCTCATGAGATTATGGAGGCTGAGAAGTCCCACAATAGGCCTTCTGCAAGCTGGAGACCCAGAGATACCTGTAGTGTATCTCAGCCCAAGTCCCAAAGCCTTAGCCCAGGGAAGCTGTTAGTGTAACTCCTAGTCCAAGGTCAGAGGCCTAAGACCCCAGGGGGCCACTGGTGTTAAGTCCTGAAGTCCAAAGGTCTAAGAGCCTGGAGTTCTAATTTCAAAGGCAGGGGAAGGATGCCCCAGCTCCAGAGAGAGTGAAAATTCACCTTTTATTTGCTTTTTTTTGTTCTATTGGACCTGGCTAATTGGACGGAGCTGCTTACATTGAGGGTAGATCTTCTCCTACTCATCCTAACACTCACCTTTGAACACCCTCACAGACACACCAGAGGAAATGCCTCACCAGCCCCCTAGTTATTCCTTAATCTAGTTAAGTTGAACATCACAGGAACATACTTATCTAAGGGGGATAAGATCTATTCAAATTAAGGCAGGATTCTGAGAAAAATTCCAGGAAGAGTGGCACACTAGACTGAGCTACCCAGAAAGAACTCTGAAGAAATGACATATAAACAGAAGCTTGAAGCTAAGGACCTGCTCATGTCAAGAATGGGGAGCAGGGCCTGGCAATGTGGGGCTACAGCTGCCCAGGTTTCTGAGGCTGCAGCCTTGTGACCAATTAAGAGGTTAGACAAGGACCCCATTATGCTGTGTCTGCAGACCACTGTAGGGGAAATGCAGGCTTTTTATTAGCATATGGGTAGCTTTGGAATGGATCTTAGATATGTTTTTTAATAGGTTATTTTTCAGAGCAGTTTCAGGTTCACAAAATAATCCAGCAGAAAATATAGCTTCCATATGTTCCCTGCCCCACACCACACATTTTCCACTACCAATGTCCCCCACAATGATACATTTATGACAGTTGAGGAATCTTCACTGACACATTGTAATCATCCACCTTGGTGCTGACCTGTGGGTTTGGATGAGTATATAATGACACGTATCCACTATTATTGTATCATGCAGAGTAGTTTCCCTGCCCTAACAGCCCTCTGTGCTCTGCATGTTCATCCCTGTCTTTTCTGATCCCTGGAAACCACTGATCTTTTTACTGTTTCCAAAGTTGTCTGTTCCAGAATGTCATAATCAGAAGTTAGAATTGCACAGTGTGTAGTCTTTTCAGAGTAGGTCCTTTCCCTTAGCAGTGTGGACATAAGTTTCTTCCATGTCTTTTCATGGCTTGACAGCCATTTCTTTTTAGTGCTGAATAATATTCCACAGATTATTTATCTGTTCATTTGCTTCCATTCAAATTGTGGCCATTAGAATAAAGCTGTTACAGATATCTATAGGCTTTCGTGTAGACATAAGTTTTCAACTCCTTGGGTAAATATGCTGAATCATATGGTAAGAGTACATTAAGTTTAAGAAGGTTTCATTAAGCAGGTTTGGAGTTTTCCTCCAAAGTGGCTGTGCCATTTCACATTCCACTGGCATTGAGTGAGAGTCCCTGTTGTTCCACATCCTCATCAGCATTTGGTGTCATCAGGTTTTGTACTTTCACCATTCTAGAAGATGTTAAATATGTTTAAAAGATCACTCTTGTGTCTGGTTAGAGAGAGGAGGAGGCTCCAGATTTTGTCAGTATTATCCAGGTGATGGCAGTGAAATGGAGCAGAGCAGATAGGTTTTTCAGAGCATTTTTAAAATAGAAAGGACCTCTTGGTACGTCCATGTGAGTGTAAATAACATTGAGGATGTATAGCTCTGGGTTTCTGAGTTGTGCACCTCTGCAGATACATATGGCCAATACTCAAGGAAAGTGGGAAGAGGAACAGTTTATTTGTGGGGTGTCAATTTTCTAATTGTGGGCATGTCAGAAGTGTACATGAGGCCTTGTTACCAGGCTGTGTCACCTGGGTAGTTGTGTCTATAGGATATAGATAGAGACAAGTTATGTGTTGGAGTTGCACACACACAAGCTGTCAGTCAATTTCTATTGCAGTTGCCCATAGAGATTTAGAAGACTCAGGCACACAACTGATCCACTGAGTCAAAATTGGCCAGGGGCCTAGCCACAAGGCTGTTTTTAAGCTTCTCCTGCTGATCTTGATATGTGGCCAGCATTGCAAAACACAGAGTTGAACTCTGAGAAATTGACACTTAGAGGTCAGAGAGAGGAGGCGCCAGTAGGAGACTGTGGAGTGGCAGAGTGGAAGGGCAGTCAGAAGAATGTGATGTCAGTGCCAACACTGCCTCTGATAAAGCTGCAGGTTTGCAGATATCTTATGGCCCCTGCCTCTGATCCTTAACCAACATTTGCAGTACTTTATACACAGTTTTATGTGATCAAATACTTAATACTTTTTTAAGTGTCTCAGGCTGCTCGTGTAAAGATACATGGGAAGACTGTTGGCTAGAAAGTTATTTAGTGAGTAAGGTATGGAGATAAGGAGAGGTAGGTGACCTAGGCAGGTTTCTTGCATAGGTATTGTCCTGCACTTCAGTTAGTTTTTCAAAAACAGAAAAAATAAATAAAACCCTGCAGTTTTGGATTCTGCTGAGGCAAGTGTCTTCCCTCTGGGCAGTGCCTGTATCTGAAGACATCCATGCTGACTTCAAATTGTGCTTCCATGGTTATGACTATGTCTTCAGCCTTTATTCAGGTGGAAACTGATACAATTCAGTAGTGCACAGGATTACATTGAAATCATATCAACAAGGTATGGTGGCACACACCTATAATCCCAGCTATTCTGGAGGTGGAGGCAAAGGCAAGAGGATCAAAAAGGTAGTGAGACCCTATCACAAAAAAACAAAATACAAACGAAAGGGCTAGAGGCACGGCTGAAATAGTAGAGCACTGGCCTAGCATGTGCAATGCCCTGGATTTCATCCCTAGTACTAGGAAAACTCGTAGGCCCTCCTTGCCCCAAGTTGTTTTATATATTCTAAACAATCCTAACTGGACTGGAGGCATGGGATAGAGAGCCTGCTTTCAAGTGCAAAGCCCTGAGCTCAAACCCCAGGCCTACAAAAATAAATAAACAACCCTAATTAAAGCCCTGACAGGAGATTTTTGGTAGAGAAGTTGACAGGCTGATTCCCAGATTTATATGGAAACACAAGAAAAAAAAAAACCTTAGAAGAGTCAAGGCCATAATGGAGGTGTGCTATTATAGTATGTAGTCGATTGGATATCAAGCTTAATTAGAAAGTATAGGAATTACTAGCAACTAATTAATGCCATTTGGTGTTGACTCAAGGGTAAGCAAATAGACCAGTGCACCAAGACAGAAAATTCACAAGCAAACCTCCACATGTGTGTCTAGAACACATGATTTTGGACAGGGCAGTGCTGCAAAGCAATAATGAGGAAGGAAGACTCATGACAGAGATGCTGCAGAGACAGTCATCTTAACCTTCATTTCACCCTGTTCTCAAAAATAAAATTCAAGTGAATTATATATCTAGATACAAAAAAATAGAACACTAGACTAGAGAAATACCATAAAAAATACTTCAGTAACTTGAAGGAGGTAAACATTCATAAAGAGGACCCAAGATGCACCAACCATAATGGAAAAGATTGATAAATTGGGCAGAAGTAAAAATTAAGAACCTCTCTAATGGGTTCTGTTAAACAAGTAAAACTGCATGCCACAGAAGGAGGGAAGACACCTCCAATAAATATAACTTATCCCAAAGCCCTGTTTAGAACAATAAATTCCCACAATCAAGAAGGAAAACACCCAAACCAATTTTTAAATAAGCAAAAGAAACAAATGGGTTTTAATGAATGTGTGTGTATATATAAATAAATAAATATATATTCAGTCAATAATTGTTGGTGTCCTCCCTCCCTCTCTCCCTCCTTTTCTCCCTCCCTCCCTTTCTCCCTCCCTCCCTTCCTTTCTTTTCTCTTTCCCTTTCCTTTCCTTTTTTTTTTATCAGTACTGGGGTTTGAACTGAGGGCCTTGAACTTGCTAGGCAGGTGCTCTACCACTTGAAACATGCTCCTCCCCCAGTCCTTTTGGTATTATTTTTTTAAATAGGGTCTTTCATTTTTGCCAGTGGTCAGCTTTAACCCATGATCCTCCATACCTCCCACATGGCTGGGACTGCAATGTGAACCACCATGCCAGGTTTATTTGTCAAGATGAGAGTCTCACTAACTTTTTGCCTGGACTGGTCTTGAACCTCTATCCTCCCTATCTCCTCTGCGTAAGTAGCTGAGTGTGAGCCACTGCACTCAGCTTGCTTTGTTTTCGTTTGTGTTTTGAGACAGGGTCTCACTCTGTAACTCATACTGGCTTATAACTACAGATTCTTCTCCTTCAGCCTCTTGATTACTGGCTATATGCACCACTAGTAAACACCACCGTGGCTGGCTAGATTTCACTAATTTAAAATCTCAATAGGACTCTTGTCTCTAAGGTCATGTGACATGCTTTTAGCTCCTAGGTGGACATCAGAGAGATTTTGTCAGGGGTTAGGATTAGGATTGTTTAATTTGGATTTGTTACAAATCCTCATTTTGAGAAATGTAACCATTTCCACCACTTACTACTAGGATTTTCTCCAACTGAAAACTAAGTTATTTAAAATGTTGAAATAGAGAAATTACACTGGTAATATATATTTTTTCATTTTGTAGTTAAATTCCCTGCGAGACCTTCATCCATTACCCAAGATAATTTCGGAATATAGACAGGTAAGTTGACTTTTTTGTAAGTGATTTGTGATGAAGGCGAACCATCTGGTCCCGTCTCTGTTAACATACTCAAATTTGCTAAGGCACACTAAAAGTGTTATGAGTGGATCCAGTTTTCTCAGTCACTCTTGTGTCAGTCCTGCATCCTTAAACCTTGATGTGATCTTACACCTGAGTCCACCTTGCCCAGCACTGGGAACCCAAGGAGTCATACATGGAAGGGGATTTGTGGCTTCAGTATGAATGCAACTTCCACTTGTACCCACAAAAGTCCCTACCATTCCCCTGGTTTCCAGCCTCCAGGGCAGAATTTTCTCTTTGCTCAGTAACATTTGCCAGGGGGTTAATGATATGCCCCTTTTTCTCTGCCGGTTACTTCCCAAGTTTTCTTTTGTTCATGAATCACATTTGTAATTTTCCATTGCCCAGGCTACTGGTCCTATTATTTACTGAGCTTGTAGCCTGCTGTCCCTGTGTAAGAGCACAATGGTACTACACTGACCCTTCCTCTTGCAGTGATGTGAGGATTGGGAGAGAGCTAGAAAGGGTCTACTGCTGGGGACACTAGGCCGGGTATTTGTTAATCTGTTTATCTTTCCAAGTAAATCTAGAAATATTACAAAATAATACATTTATTTTAAAAGGGGTGGGTAGCATCTTTCTCCATGGGCCAGTGTCATTCAACCCTGTCATCACCTAAGGTCATCCAAGGTAAGTTCAGCAGCATATGCCTGGCCCTGTGTGAAACTCTGCTCCGGAGTTTGTTCCTATTTGAATAAACAGAGAAAATGACTACTTTGTCTTTGTGATTTAGGTTCACAAGATCAAATCAACCTTTGTAGACGGATTACTAGCCTATATGGAAAAGGTAACTGAGGCCTAAAAAGAAATTGGGATTAGAAATATGTCCTATGCATGAGCTCAGACACATAGAGCACTCACAGTCCACTAAGTGATTAGGTACTCTAATATTCTTGGAACCACAGACCCAGGTCTCCGCACAGTGCAGGTTGCTGATAGGCCTTAAGACCTTCCATTCGTAAGGCAGCTCTGCATTCTGGTCTCCTGCTTTTGCACCTACCATTGTGTCTCTTTTCCGAACTATTCACACATGAGGAGACTGCTGTCAGAGATGTTCTGTGGCTTGTTTGAGGCCATGCAGCAGTGATAGCACCATCTGTGCCACACAGTCCCACCTAGAGTCTGTGCCAAGTTCCCATAGCCCCTTGGACCCCCCTTGCCCCACTCATGGAGTTTGTAAGTGACATAGACCAACTTGTCCTGTTGCTGCTGCTTCTTAGGCTAGAGGAGAACAACCACCCCTGATCAGGAGTTTTAAACCCTAGGATTTTTCGGGTTTGGGAGTTCAGGGCCAGCAGTTATTGACCTCTGGAGAAGCAGTGAGTGTTGTGTTGTAGGTGAAAGGCCCAGGGTCTCTTACTTCATACAGCATTGCCTGAGTTTCAACTAAATCTTTTCAACTGATCAAGGACTCCATTTCTTCAACATGGAATCAGACTGGAACTGTGACCGGAAGACTTTCAGCCAAGCATCCTGTGAGTTAAATGCCAACTTTCATGCCTTGACATTCTCGTGCTGATAGCTTTGTTTGATCCTGTGTGTTCATTACATTGATGTTTACATGACTGCTCTGTTCTGGCGGCAAGACTCACAAGGGCTGAGTGGGTTGGGAGACTCTCCCCGCCCAGCAGGCTTGGGCACTCCAGTGCTGAGGGCAGAGGAAGCCCACATTCTCCCCCATCTGCCTTCTCAGTTTGTGCTGGACAGACAGGTGGCTTCTGATTTCCAGAAGTGTCTCTGATGGCTATCTCCACACGTTTAGTTATTGAAGACCATTTCTGATTAAAAGAGCTATAAATGCCATTGAGTTTATTATGTAACTTCAATAGCGCTGGAAACAGCTTTTAAAATGGCTTTACATTTCTGACAGAAAGCAGACTTGTTACTAATTTCTCAGTACAGAAAAGAAATAGAAACTACCAAAACTCTCCTTTATTCCACATGCAGAGGCAACTGTGGTTAACATCCAGTGTCTGTCTTTCCATACTTTTTGCTAAGCACATATATTCATAAAATACCATTTTTCTATAAAAATAAAATCATGCTGTTTTATTTTATGCTTAAATTTAATATATCTTAATATCATATATCAATCTTTCTATATTTAGATTAAATATATAAGTTAAATATGTGAATTATTTAAATATAGACTATATAGCATATATAATTATAAATATATGTTCATGGTAAAGAAATTCAAGTAATGTAGAAACTTATAGAATAAGAAAATGTAGCCAGATGTGGTGTTTCACTCCTGTAGTTCCAGTTACTTGGAAGGCTGAGGCAGGAGGATCAAGAGTTCAAAGCCAGCTTGGGCAGTTAGCAAGATGCTGTCTGAGAAACAAAAATACAAGAAAAGGGCTGGGAACGTGGTTCAGGCGGTAGAACGCTTGCCTATTACGCATGAGGTGAGACCCTGGATTTAATCCCTAGGACTGAGGTGTTGGGGGGAACTTGCTTTTCTCCGTCAGCACCTGTTTATGACAGTCTCATTTCACTCTTGCCATTGTGCGCTCTGCACAGGGGTATGTTGTGCCACTGACCCTGCTGTGTTGGTGCTGCTGTGTTTGTGGGGTACATTTTCAGGTGTGAAATCACTGGGTCAAAGGATATTCCATTCTTACTTTCCATAGCTTTACCAGATAGCCTTCTAACCATGTTTAGCCTTGTCTTTGCCATGAGCCACATGTGGCAGTGCTCTCTTCAACACTGGTGGCTCTCCCTGTGCTGTAGGTACTTATTGGTCATGTCTTTGTATCATCTTAGAAGGCTTTCCTTGATTAAGATTATTTCATTGCTTACCTCTATCTCCCTATAACATTACTGCTTTTATTTCTTTACACATAAAACTTGAATCCAGCCATGCATTATTTAACCAGGTACATTGCCATCAGTTGACTGGAGTTTGAATTAATTTTTTTCCTTCCTTTGCTCCTGGGATCAAACCCAGGAATTTGTGCATGCTAGGCAAGCACTCTACCACTGAGCTACACACATGATTAATATTAGCCCTGATTAATATTTTAAAAAATCAGTTCTAACAGTTTTCAGTATTTTATGAAATCTCATTTTCTCACACACGCCCTCCTGAGAGAAAGTCATTGCTATCAGCTAACTCTGTTGCAGTGCCTTACCACCCACCTTGTGTTATTCTGCTTCCTGTTGTTTCTGATAATAAGAAAATGTAAAATGTTTGTATCTTTTGGTTCACCTGCTTCTTTCTCCCTATTTTGACATTTTAAGAAGCAGTAACAGGTTATGGTTTATTTAAGAACTGTGAAATAGTAGTCAATTCAATTGATTAAACTCCAGTCTCTGCAATGTATATATAGTAAACACATCAAACATTTTTACAATAGCCCTTTTAAAGTCTTTGTCAGAAAATACAAACATTTGAAGGGCTGGGAATATAATTCAGTGGCAAAGTGCTTGCCAAGCATGCACAGGACCCCAGGTTCAGTCCCAGCACTGCCAAAGGAAGAAAATACCAACATTTGTATCATCTTTTGACTTTTTGTTATCTTTTGACTTTTTCCATGTGAGTTGAGATTTGCCTACTTTTTTTTTCATGTGTCTAATAATTTGGGGTTGTTTACTTGACATTTTGAATGTTATGAGAGTCAAGGCCTTGTTTTAAAATTCCACTAAAATGATGATACTTTTATTTTAGTGGCCAAAAAAAAAAAGGCTTAGACCTCAAGTTCTGACCTGTCACCCATGTGTAGTGGTACCCCTCTATTGTCAGGTTTTCAAAGCCTTCACAGTTGCCCACTTGACAGCCACCCAGTGGTCAGTCTAGGAATTGGGCTGCATTTTGTTTGCTCCTTGATCAGTCTTCACATGCTGTTCAAGAAGAAGCTACTCAGGTGCACTGGAGGCTGAGCCCCATGGTTTATAAACAACACTGCAATGTTGTATTCTTGAGCCCCTCTCTCTCCATGGCCACTCTGGTTTTCTTCTGGTTCTTTGGCACCCCCCCCCCACTTTATGGTTTTCTAACCAGAAATATGAGGCATTAGTAACCTGACTCTCTTGCACACTTCCTGCCACTGGTCCCATGTGCAGGACCAAGCAGTGGGGGATCAAGTAAGCAAGTGGTCAACTCTACCTGTCCCATAGTGTTTTGGATTCTGGCCTGCCTGTCCAGTCTGCCTCCTGCTGCTCACTTAGCAGAATCTGTGGGTTGCAGCCCTGTGCATTCTGTCCAGGTTTTATAGCTATATGCAGCAGAGTGTGCTTACTGTATCTTACCAGGAATAAGAGCCTCAACTGCATTTTTAGCAGCATTATTGAAATAAAATTAATATACCAGAAGCTTCACATATCACAAACAATTTGATGAATTTTGACATATGTATACAACCATAAAACCATCTCCACAATCAAAATAGTAGACATATCCATCACCCCAAAGGATCCTTGTGCCCTTTGTAATGTCTCTCCCCAACTTGTATACATGTTCTGGGCAACTACCAACTTATTTTTTGTTGCTAATGATCTATCAGAATTCACCTTCTGGAACTTTATATCTGTGGAGTAGATACTCTTTTTATCTGACTTCTTTTGCATTATTATTATTTTTATCTGTTTTTGAATAGTTCATGAATAGTTCATTCATTTTTATTGTTGAGCAATATTCCATTGAATCTGTGTGCCCAGTTTGTTTCCAAGTTCATCTATTGATCCATTGTCAGTTGTCTCCAGTTTGGAATATCACCATGCACATTCATGCACATTTCCAAATAAATATGTACTTTTTTTAAATTTTGAGTAAAGCCAAGGAGTCAAATAGCTGAGTTAAATGGTAGTTAAATGTTTCACTTGTTAAGTGCTGGTTCTGTCATTTGGCATGCCTACTAGCAGTGGATGAGGGTTCCATTTTCTTCACATCCTAGGTATGGTGGTGTGCACCAGTCATCCCATCTATGTAGGAAGTGTCAATTGGAGGACGATGGTCCAGACTGGCATGAGCACAAATATGAGATCCTATTAAAAAAATTACTAAAGCAAAAAAGGCTGGGGGCATGACTCAAGTGGTAGAACACCTGTATTACAAGCATAAGGCTCTGAGTTCAAACCCCAGTATGGCAAAAAGGAAGAAAGAAAATCTGCTGAGATTTTTGTTGAGATGACATTGAATCTAGAACCCAACTTGGGTTCTAGAATTGACATCTTAATATTGAGTCATCCATCCTATGAAAAAGGTGAATCTCTTTATTTATTTAGACCTTTACTTCTCTCAGCAAGGTTTTATAGTTTCCAGAGCACAGATTGTTTAATGTTTTGTCAGACTTATCTCTTCAGTATTTCATTTTTATACTATTATAAATAGTATTTTGGTTTCGATTCCCAGTTGTTCATTGCTTTTTATTATTTGCATTCTGGAACCTTGGTGAGCTCACTTACTTGTTCTAATGGATGATCATGGTGTATGTAAACAAAAAGTTCACTTTTTCCTTTCCAGTATGGATTCCTCTTACTTATTTTTTCTTGCCTTGACTGCAGTGATCAAAACATTCTACGCCATGATGAATAGAAGTGGTGAGAGCAGATATCTTGTCTTTTGACCTTATTGGAAAGCATTTAGTCTTTCATTGGTGAGAATGATGCTAGTTGTGAGTTTCCTTAGCCAGCTTGAGGAAGTTCCTTTCTATTAGCGGCTTGGTGAGAGCTTTTATATGGATATTGGATTTTGTCAAATTCTCCTGCATCCACTGAGATAATTAGATGATTTTTCTTTCTAGTTTATTAATACGGTGAATCACACTGGTAGGTTTTCAAATATTAAACCAGCTCTGCATTCCTGGAATAAAGCCCATTTTCTCTTGATGTATTATCCTTTTTATATATTATTGGATTATATTTACTAAAATTTTGAATAGAAATTTTGCATCTATTTTAATGAGGGCCATTTGTTTGTAGTTTTATATCTTGGAATCGTGGGCATGATGACTTCAAATAATGAATTAGAAGTATCCTCTTCAACTTTCTGGAAGAATTTGTGTAGAATTGGCTTTAATTCTTCATTTGATTGATAGCATTCACTAGTGAAGCCATCTGGGCCTGAAATTTTCTTCGCAGGAAGGTTTTAAAACTATGAATTCAACTTCTTAACAGACATAGATAATAGGATATCTATAACAGACATAGATAATAGATAATTCAGGTTATCTATTTATCCTTGGGTTGGTAGTTTATGTCTTTTAAAGAATTTGTCCATTTCTTCTGATTTGTTGAATTTATGACAAAGTGTTCCTTTATTCTTTTAATATCTGTAGAATCTGTCTGTAGTGATGTTACCTCTCTCACTCTTGATATTGGTAATTTGTGCCTTTTTTTTTTTTATTGATGGCACTGGGGTTTAAACACAAGGCCTTCTGCTTGCTAGGTGGGTACTCCACCATTTAAACCACTCTGCGTCTTACTTTAGATTTTAGACCAATCTGGCTAAAGGTTTATCTATTTTACTGATTTTTCTCAAGGACCTAGTTTTTGGCTTCATTGATTGGTTTTATTTTTTATTTAATTGATTTATGTTTTAATCTTTATCATTTGCTTTCTTATGCTAACTTTGGG
Source organism: Castor canadensis (assembly GCF_047511655.1). Lineage (NCBI taxonomy): Eukaryota > Metazoa > Chordata > Mammalia > Rodentia > Castoridae > Castor > Castor canadensis. The sequence goes on from NC_133394.1 coordinate 154,015,056, forward strand.
TTTAATTTCTTTTTTCTAGTTTATTAAGATGAGCATTTTGATTTGAAGTCTTTCTTATTTTCTGATATAGGCATTAATCTGGCATAGGCATTTAATTAATAAGTGCTAAAATTTTCCCCTTAAGTGAGGCCTTCTGGCATTCAATAAATCCAAACATATTGTATTTTCATTTTCACTAAGTTCAAAAACTTCCTGGTAATCTTTTTGATGTCCTCTTTTTCCTATTAGAAGTTTGTCAGTTTCTAAATGTTTGGTGATTTCCCAAATAGCTTTCTGTTATGATTTCTATGTTTTTGTTGCATTCTTTTGAGACAGGGTCTTGCTATACAGCCTAATCTCAAAATTAAGATTCTCCTGCCTCAGCCTCCTGAGTGCTGTGATTATAGGCATGCACTACCATGCCTGGCTTCAGTTTGTAGTTTAATTCTGTTGTGGTCAGAGATTATACTTTGTATGACTTGAACCCTTTTAAGCTTATTCAGATTTTCTTACAGCCCAGAAAGTGGTCTATCTTGGTAAATATTCCATGTGAAAAGAATGTGCATTCTGCTATTGAGAGGTGGATATTCTGTAAATACCAATTAGGTCAAGTTGGTTGGTAGTGTTGTCCAAGTCTGCCATCCTTGCTAACTTTCTGACAAATAAGTCAATCAGTTATTGAGAGAGCAGTATTGACATTTCCAACAAAACTATAGGACCATTTTCTCCTTGACGTTCTCTCTCCCTGAGGATTTTTCTTTGTATTTTGAAGCTCTTTTGTAGGGCAGAAATGTTTATGATGTTAATCCTCCCTTATTTTTATGAAATAACTCTTTCTATCCCTGATGATATTTTTTGCTTGAAGTATATTTTGCCTAATATTAACATATTAATTTATATTAGTAAAATAAAATCTAAAATAATTTTAGAAATAATACAAATAATAAAAGTATAATTTAATATTAATATTAAAATAGCCACTCCAGGTTTTTTTGAGTAGGGTCAACATTATATTTTCTATCATTTTATTGTTAAAACTATTTGTCCCTTCATACTGAAAGTACATTTTCTTTGGGAAGTATAGAGCTGGTCTTGCTGTGTTGATGGTTGCTGGTTCATTTATATGACTACTGACATGGTAAGGATTAGGTTATGACTATGCTATTTGGTTTTGTCCCAGTATTATTCTCCTTTCCTTTTTCTGCCTTCTTTTGGATTAACTGAGGCTTTTAATTATTCCACTGAATCTTCTTTGTTGTTTTATTGGCTATAACTCTTTATTTTATTATTTTAGTAATTAATTTAGGGTGAACCTTTGTATAGTTCTTCTCTTGTGTCTGGGGTTCTTTGAATTTCTTGGGATCTGTGAGCTTAGAGTTTTTACCAAACTTTGGAAATTATTGGGAATTATTTATTCCACTTGTAATTACACTTGACTTTGTCCCATGGCTCACTTGACTTTGTCCCATGGCTCACTGAAACTTATCTTTTGTCTTTTCCTTGGATTTGTTTTCTCTTTCAGTTTGGATAGTTTTTAGTCAGCTATCCATCACTGTGACAAAACACCTGAAATGAACAGTTTATAGGGAAGAAATATTCATTGTGGCTCATGGTTTCAACCATGTTTGCTTGGTCCTGTTGCCTTTGGGCCTGCGGCAAGGCAGAACATCATGGCAGGAAACTGCTTACTTTGCAGTGACCAGGAAGTAAAAGAGAGAGGAAAGGACTACAGTCCCAATAGTCCCTTTAAGGGCATACTCCCAGTGACCTCACTTCCTTCCATAGGCTCCCGCCTCCTAAAGGGTCTACCACCTCCCATTAGTGCCACAGGTTGGGGTCAATCAAGCCTTTAGCACATGGCCTTTGAGGGAAATTTAAGATTCAAACCATAAGGGATAATTTATATTACTATTACCTAGTCTACTGGTCTTTTCTTTTCTCAGGTTGGATTTGTTGCTAATCCCATATTTTTCATATTGGATGTTATATTTATTTCTATAAATTCAATTTAGATCTAATTTACCAATACATTGAATGAAGTTATAATAATTGTTTTTTGTTTTGTGGTGGTATTGGGGTTTGAATCAGGGCCTTATCCGTGCTATGCAAGCACTGTGCCACTTGAGCCATGCCCCCCACGCCCTTTTTGCTTTAGTTTATTTTTCAGAGAGTCTTATGCTTTTAAACCATTGTTCTCTTAGCTCTGCCTCCTGTGAAGTTAGAGTTACAAACGTGCCACAACACTCAATCCCTAGTAATTCTTTTAGTGTCCTTGCCCACCAATTCCAACATCTGTGTTGGTTATTGGTTTGTTTCAGTAGAAGGTTATTTCTATTATGAGTCCTTTTTTTTCTTTGTATGCCTGGTAATCTTTGTATGAATAGTAGACATTATGGATTTTACATGGCTAGGTAATGGATCTTTTTCTGAGCTTTATTCTAGGATGAGTTAAGTTACTTGGAAATAGTTTGTTCCTTTTTGATCTTGCTTTTATGATTTGTCTGGCAGAGCCGAAGAAGTGTTCCATATAAAGCTAATTATTCACCCTTGAGGAAAGACTTCCCTGAGTATCCTACCTGAATGTCCATGAGTTCTGAGCTTTTCAAGAATGACTATGGAACTAGGACCTACTCCTAGAGTGTCATGCTTTGTTCCTGAATCCTTTGTATGGTTTTCTTCAGCCCTTGGTAATTTCCTCACAGACATGTAAGGATCATATCTCAGCTGAATATTCAGTTCTCTGAAGAGTGATGATTTTATGGATTATCTGGCTTTTCTTTTTAAAGCTTGAACCAAGCTGGACCTATGTCAGCATGCCTTGTTTTATTTCTTTTAACGGACTAAAATAATGACATTGTTTGTTCTTTGCAAGAAAAATCTTTGGGTACCAGTTTAAACTAGGAAGGACTCAATATGTCTTATACAACTCTAGCAAACTTCTCTTTCAAGTTCAATGGTCATTTCCTAATTGTTATCTGGCTTTTCTTCACTGTTAGGGTGGGAGCAGCTTTCCACTGTACACATGCCAACTGGGAAAACAGACTCCCATCCAGTAATTTTATTATTAATATTATTATTTTTATTTAGGGCCTCACACTTGCTAGGTAGGTGCCCTTACCACTTGAGCCATTTTGCTAGCCCCCATCCAGTAATTTTTAATTGCTCTAAAACTCAGCCTTCCTACATTCTCCTGCAGTAGAATGGTGTGTTTATCTCTGCTGACTGTGTCAGAACCTCAGTCTAGAGTCCCTCCTAACTCCCTGTACTCCCTGGCTGCAACACCTGTGACACTGGATTGTTATAACCTGTTTGCTTTTGTGTACCTTGCTGGATTGTAAATTCCATGAGAATGAGAGCCTTTTCTGCCTGTTTCTCTGTACCTGGAATATGTAGGCACCAATCTTTTACTGAATGGAAAACCACAATGTGGTCAGCTCTGGCTGTGTCTTCCAGTGTCTTAAAGTCTTCTGTTTTTGGATTATCATCAGACTTTCAGGATGTTGACAATGTGGCCATGTCTTTTCCCCATGCTGGCTTGAGGCATTCTGCATGCAAGGTATGAGCTGGTCACAGGTCTTTATTTGGTCTAATTCTCCTCTTCCCCCACCTTAGTGTTCATGCCTGTCTGTCCTTGTTTTGTATGTTCCTTGCAGAACTAACATATTTTTCACAAAGGCCTTCTTACCAGGATGTGCTGAGGACCTTTGCTCTCACTGTCCTTGCCAGGAGTCTCATTTTCCATCTAATACCTTCTTATCAGAGTTCTCTGTGACTTTGGATGTCTCTTCTAATATTTCTACGTCAGTGGGGCCAGTTTTTGTCAATGTCCTCATCTCACTGCTGTGCCACTAGTGATACTGGCTCGGAATTTATCAATGTCATGAAATTCAAAATATCTGATCTTTCACGTTATGTTTTCACAGATTCTTTAGTGTCCTGAGTTCTCATTTTTTTCCTCTAGGTAAAAATTTAATTTTTTAAAAAATTAAAGCTGTATTAATTGGCAGTGTTAAAAATCTAAGCATTATTGATGTAGATTTTTGTTTTGGTTCTTTCCCCTCAGTTTCCCCTCAGTTTGATTATATGTCCAAGGTATCATCAACATATTTGTACTAGCTTTTTAGTACCTAGTTGTGTTGGAGCCAAATTAACTTTTTCTCATAATATACTAATGTATTGATAGGCTTTATAACTCCTCATGTGTTCCTTGGCCTTTAAGCCATTGCTCTTCTTCTATTAGTTTTTCTGCCCCCAGCTCCTTGAACACATCTTCCAGCCCAGACTTCTTTGCCTAGTCACTGCTTATTTGTTATTCTGGTTTCAAATGGGGGCACATGTGCTCAGGAAGTCTCATTTGATGACCCCCCCACTAAAGTTCAGTTAGATGCCCCCTTGTCCTATAAACACAAAGCAGAGCCAGCTGTAGTGAGCATCTGTGTATCCACCATGCAGTTTAAGAGCTTAAACATCTCTTGGGCACATTGAAAGCCCCTGTTTATCCTTCTCAGGTCTGTCCTTCTCAAGTCACTGTCCTTTTCTAGCCCAAATGTAGTGTTTATCATCCCTTTATATTTCCTTAAATACTAGATAGGGCATTTTGTTTTGTTTGCTATTTTAAACTTCACATAAATAGCAGTACTTACCATCATATGATTTGCTGTTTCTTTCAACATTGTTTTTGAGATTTGTGGGTATCAACAGAAGCAGGGCTAGCTCATTCATCTTGACTGCTACACAGTTTGCCAGGTATAAATATGCTAGATTGTTTTCAGCTTTCACTGTGAAAAACAATGCTGCAATGAATATTCTGAACATGTGCAAGGCTTCTTCATGCCCCCCTCAGCCCTGCCTGACTATGGAGGCTGCTGGCATTCAGCTCTCCCAACATCACTGCAGATAGATGCCCTGCCTCACTCCCACTTATGGTGGTGAGGTCTCATTAGCCTATAGACTTTCCAGATCTTTAATTTTAGAATGTTATTTTATTTTGTGATGAGTGTGAAGTAGTATCTTATTATGGTGTAATTTGCATTACTTTAACTACTAACAAGGGCAAGTATATTTTAATGTTTGTGGGTCATTTGCAGTTTTGCAATGAATTGCTTATTTTCTCCTTTGCCTAATTTCTTGTGTGTGTATGTTACTGGGGTTTGAACTCAGGGCCTATACCTTGAGCCACTCCACCAACCCTTTTTTAGTGATGGATTTTTTTCAAGATAGAGTCATGTGAAGTATTCACCCAGGGCCGATTTTGAACTGAGACCCTCCTGATAATCTGCCTTCTAGGTAGGTGGGATTACAGGCATAAGCCACCAGTTCCCAGCTCCCTTGCCTAATTTTAGTTGAGTGGTTTGTCTTTTTCTTATTAATGTGTAAAAGTTATTTATATAACTTTTTGAACATATAAATATCTTCTTCTGGTTTGCTTCACATTGTAGTCTGTGTTTTCAATTTTTTATAGATTTTTAAATTTCAATGTCATGAAATTTGTTGTCTTTATGATTTCTGCTCTCTTGTGTCCCATTTTTTTGTTTTTGTTTTGAGACAGGATCTCAAACTCTTGTCTCAAGTGATCCTTCTACCTCAGTGTCCCAAATATCTTTCTTGTGTCTTATTTACATGGAGAGTATAGGTATGCTCAAATTCTTAAAAGTCTTGCTTTTTACTCTGGTCTTTAGTCTCATTAGAACCTGTTTTTGTGTAGGTATGAGGCAGAGATCTGACTGTGTTTCTATTTAGAGTAACGCCTCTGTCATACAGGAATTTTGACAAATGTGTGTTCTGTGCCCTCAGTGTATTTGTCTCTTCTCACACTCTTGACTTGCCATAGTCTCAGTGGAGATGTGTACCTCCAGTGTCTTCTTCGCAGCCCTGCTGTGCCACTCTCCCTCCACTACCCATTGCTTTCACTCTCAGCATTTATCCCAGAAGTGGGCCTGACATCTGCATTACGACAAAAGTCACAAATGTCATGAATGAAAGAGCAGAATCAGGACTTGAGTATCACAGTGGGGACATTTTTAGGGAAAAATATATAGCATTAGTTCTGGCAATTTTTACTTCTTAGGTAAAGGGATTTCCTCCAGCAGTTTATAAATTATGTCAGTATTAACTATTTGAAGATTGTGTGTGTGAAAAACAAGCATTTTCACAATAGCACACAAAGTAGGATTTTGATAAGGTCATTGAGTGAAATCTAGCTAAGAGAATCTTCTTAATATTTTTGATAGTGAATAGAGGTCCCTTTTATAATTTTAAGAAAAATCATTACTTTTCAAAAGAATATATTTTAAATACCTGATATTTTTTAAAAAAGACATTATGTGTCCCGCAGGCAATTTGTCACCACCTGAAGCTCCTAGGTCGGCAGGACAATTTGGCTGTGAGGACATCTGGGTCATTTCCAGTTTGAGGCTATTACAAATAATTCTGCTGTAAACACTGGTTTAAAGTTCTGGTTTTCATGTGAACTTAAGTCTATTTCTCTGAGATAAATGCCTATTGCTGGATCATATATTTTAAATATATGGCTGAATTCTAATGTTAATTTTTTAAAAGGATTTTTGTGTGTATATATTTTGTGTGTGAAAACTGTTAGACAAATGCAATACTACTCCAGTCAAACACCACACAGCAAAGACCATGGCTGAGTCTAGCAAGTTTAGCAAGAATCCTCCCACTCCACACATAGCCATGTTCCTCTTAGTACCTTTCTATTAGTGACCTCTCTCACCCTTCCTGTGTGCTCTAAATCCCCAGGCACCCTGCTGTCTCTGGAGTTGAGTTCAATCCCTCCCTCATTGCAAGTCTTGAATAAACTCTTCCTGCCTGTTTAACTCTGCCAGTGCAATTTTTTTTGTTTTTTTTGGACAGAATATAATGTCCAAAGTCTTGCAAAGCTGCTCCTTTCCTGGTCTTTTGGTTAGTGAGAGCAGGCTTTTTGTTGGGGCTTTTTCTGTATGTGGCTGTTGACTTCTCCAGCACCCAGTCTGGAACATACTAGGCACAGAGGATCTGGACCTGAGCTCTTTGGGTCTCACAGTCCCCCTGATCAGTCTGCCTTCTTCTGTCCACCTTTCAGTCTTCTTAAGTCTGCTGTACACATAGTACTTAAGGTTTTAGTTGTGATTAGTGGGTGGCAGAGGGAAAGTATGTTTACACCACCTTCCTAGAAGCAGAAGTGTCCTTGCAAACTGCTTTAATTGAACAAAAGACTTTACAGCATGAGGATGGTTTTGAAATACTGCCTGGTGTGTATTTCATTCCCAGAACCTCTTGCTATGAAAGACTGCCAGCCCATTGGGGTGGGAGATTATTCCTTCAAAAAGAGGGAGTTCTGCTCACCTCTGGCATTCCAACTAGAACTTGAGAAAGAGTACAGCAGAAACAAGAAAAGCATCAGGCACTAGAGATCTAAAAGTGTTTTGCTTTGTATTTTTAAGTTTTGAATTTCAGAAGTTTCTTCATAATATCCAGACACAGAGCCTTTGCTCTCTATTTAAGATATAAAGGACCCATTGAGTAGAAAGGATCCAGTTTTGTTGCACGAGCAGTCCCACTTCTTGGGAAGGGATAGCAACTCTCCTGTGCTTGGGAAAGGTGCTAAGAAGGAGGTACACCGCAGAGCACAGAGCTGAGCTTTGGGGAGGAAAGTGCTGAAAGGCCTCTGGCCCCAGCCATGGTAATATCACACTCTGCATTCCCATTGTGGACACTTTGCCCACAGAAGCAGATAGGGCAGGGAGTGCAGGAAGAAGGCAAAGGAGCCAGCAAGGGCAGGGCAGCCCCTAACTGGTGACCTGGGACCTCCCCTGTTAGTGCTATGGGATTATGTGGGCTCCCCTATCACCCATTGTCCCAGATGTTTCTACCTTGGAAAGGAGCAGCTCTAGTGGAGGGAGAATGATAGAGAAGGGAGAATGGTTGAGTCACACTGACTGAATGCTTTTCCTTAAATGCCTGAACTGGGATTAAAATGCCACTAACCATGTATTTATTCAAGGACTTTCAGTTGAATTAACAGCAAACCAAATTCAGACTGATATAAACAGTTAGAGATATTTCTTAATTTACCTGATGTAAGTCGTAGAAGGGCTAGTTTCAGACAAAACTCGATTTGGTGAACCTAAGTTATGGGGTAGGCCCAGCTTGTTTCTCTCTTTTCTCAGCTCTCATTGCCCATGATATATCCTAGCAGATTTTGGAGGTGTTTGCTGTTTATGGAAAATGTCTCTTCATGCAGTTTTCATGAAAGTGAGAATATACCTTTTATAGATTGCACTCTGCAAGCATCTCCTTGCATCTTTGTGGCCTGGGGATGGGTCTGCTGGTTAGATGAACAGTGGTAGTAGTGGGACCTTAATGACAATCTCAGTGCCATCTTCTAAAGAAAAAAAGGAAGAAAAAGTGCTCTATAGCCCCAAATAACCAGAATCTTCCACAGGTGGCAAGAGTATTTTTTTCTTGCCATTAGTGGAATTAAAATTTCCAAATTTTAAACCTAGTCCATGAGATAAGTTTAACTTAACCAATATCCCCTTGAATGTATCAAAATAAAGAGGTTAAAAAAGCTTTTATCACTTACTTTCTTAGTTCTAATAGTAAATGTGCTGTGTTGTCTTCCAAGGCACTAGTCCCTTATAAGTTGTTATTTGATGAAGATTCTTGCAGCTGTTCCTCAGGGTACAGACCACACCTCCACAAGAGAGCACGGCTCCACAGGAAGAGCCGTGCTCTCTTGTGGAGGGAGTTGTGCTCCCTTTTCAGCATTGCAGTAGCTAACTTGAACAATTCCAGTCAAAGTCTTTACATTGTTGGCATGTTATTTTTCTGCCTTGCTAATGAATTTCCCTCCCACTTAAAACAATTTAAATATTGGCCAATATATTAGCGAGATATTTATAAATCATATACTTATTGCTAAATCAGCACCACTGTTTGAAACCCAGATGAGCTTTTAAAATCTCTGTACTTTATTATTTTAGCAAATATCAAAAAGAGAGTTTCCAACTCTTGGTCCTACCTATTATTACTTATACTCTCTCTTTAACAAAATTAGAGATAAGGGCAAAATAGTTTCTGCCTGGAAGTGAGGGGGTAGGAGGGTAGAGAAAGGGGGTGGGGGGGTTAAGGGAGGAGAGCGGGGAGAAGGGGGGAGAAATGACCCAAACATAGTATGCACATATGAATAAAATTTTAAAAAAAGAGAGTTTCCTAGTACTCCTGTGTACTTCCTTTTCAGTGGGCCATAGGCAGAACAGGTAGCAGCAATGGTACCACCACTGCTGTTTCCTGTTCCTATTCTGTCTCACCTTTAAACATGCAGGTTGTGACCTAAGAAATGATTACCTGCTGTTTGTGACCAGACACACGCAGGTGGAAGAGCCTTCTTCCCTCTCAGTCACATGACTCCAACTGAGCTGAGGCCCTGGCTCCTGCCTTCGGGGCCTGGCAGAGGCCATGGTTCCCTCTGGTGGCCTGGTCTATTTCCTCGGCTTTTGCTGTCTCCACTCTGACCCTGCCAGTGGCCTCACTTGGATCCTCCACCCTGCCAGTTTACATGTCTCTCCTTCTTCTCTAGTTTTGCTTACCTGGACACTGAAGAGCCAGATACCACAGGGGTTGTCCCCTTCCCAGAGGAGTGGGACTCTCTCCTTCTGAAATTCCTTCCTCCTTAGCTGCTACACAAGTGCCTGCTTTACCAGTGCTTCCATACCCACCTGGTTGCCCATGCTTTTATTATTCAACTTTTTTTTTTTTTTTTTTTTTGGTGGTACTGGGGTTTGAACTTGGGGTTTCATGCTTGCTAGGCAGGCACTCTACCATTTGAGCCACTGCACCAGCCTCAACTTTCTTTATGGCATCTTAATTAAATAAATAGGCAGTGATTTCACCATTTTTAAACCAAATGTTCCTCTCTGAGATCCTGGTCATCTGTCCATTTAGGCCAGAACCCTGCAGAAAACAGTTGGTCACCACACACACTTGTGGGCCTGCCTCCTGCTGTGTTTCTTTCCTGCCCTTTTTACCCACCTGTCCCAGGTTAGGCCTTTCTGATGCCCTCCCAAGTGCTCTCTCTGTAGTCCACCAAACCTGTCTATCCAGCCAGATAATCCCTCAAAATGCAAACCCACTCTGAAATGTAGCTCCACTTCTTTCAGGTTTCAGTTTCTCAGAGCTGTCAATATAGTCCAACTGCTTCGTTAGCATGCAGGGCACTTGCTTCTCCAACCCTGTGTCCTACCACTCCCCATTCATTCATTCACTCATTCATTAACTCATGCAGTTTATTGCACCCCTACTGTGGTCCACACTGTGCATATCATTTGTGCTGTGTACATCAGAATCTGGCAGGACATTAGACAGTCAGTAAACATGGATAAGCAATGACACAGAAGATGGCCATATACCATGGAAAACATACAGTCAGAAAAGGATCAGCAGCACAAGGGGATGCAGTGAAGAAGGACCCTAGGGTAGGGATCCCCAAGGAGGCAACACTGAGCCACAGCTTTCAGAGGGCAGAGGGAGGGGCTTCGGATAGATCAGGGAGGAGCAGTCCAGGCAGAAGGTGATGCTGGTGCACACCCAGAGCCTAGCTTTATGACTGTGGTGACTCATTTAACTCAGTTTTCATACCAATGAAGTGGTCAAAGTGACACATTTTTTGGGGGGCAGAGATTTTAAACTAAGGGCCTCCTGCTCCACAAAATGTTCTACCACTTGAGCTACAACCCCATCCTTTTTTTTGCTTTAGTTTATTTTTCAGATGGAATCTGGAAATTTTTCCCAGGGCCAGCTTTGGGCTGTAATCATCCTATCTCTGCCACCTGAGTAGTTGGGATTATAGACATGAACCACCATGCCTGGCTCAAAGTGTGACACCTTCTTTGCTGGGTTATTGTGAAAATTATTTTTTATTTCATTCCCTTAACTACTACTTGTGGATTTCTCGTGTGTACTAGGAGTGCAGTGGGTGCTGGGGACACAGTGGGGACTGTGTTCCTTTCTTTCAGGAGGCCTGCTCCTTGTGAGCAGAGTATAGCTCATTCAGATATTTCCTAGAGCCCTGCTAAGGCACCTCTGCTGCTATATTACTTCAGGGCAAAGGACAGCCAGTGGACCTGCAGCCAGCTGTGACCCTGTCATTACTACTTGTGCCCTTCAGCTTCATTCCAGAGTCCACAGGACACTATAGATGTAAATACATAGTCAGGGCTGCCCTTTCCACTTACACTCCCCCCCTTCCTAGGCCTACCACCTGCAGTTGGAGCTCTGACCCACAGAATGCCAAGCAGAAAGGCAGTGGATAACATGCTCAGGGTGCAGTGTCCATCACTCCCAGCTGAAGTCGTCCCTACCTGGCATTTCACTTACAATGCTGACATTTTAACTAATGCGTCATGTGGAATTAAAACGTCACCTCAATACCTACCTTTTAGCACTTTACCTTGCTAAATGTGAAATGAAAGCTCATAACGTTGAATTTTTCTAGATTAGTTCTCTTATTTTTATACCACACACCAAAGTTCAACATGAAAACAAATGCCAGACTGCTCACTTTCCACGACTGGCACTTTCCCTCTAGTCTCCAAAGGTAGACCAGGGCCGCTCAGAGTAACCAATGGAAGCCAAGCTTGTGGCATTCCTACCAGCAGGTCTCAGAGTCATGGAGAATCTGGGGACTTCTTTACACAGGGGACTTGGAAGTGGTTTCCATACACTTCAATGTCCATATTAACAGTGGACAATTTTGTGTCCTAGAGGAATATACAATTGTAAGAAAATCATCCCAATTTTCTTTGTTTTCATAGTTTTAGAACTTTTCACCCTCATGCCATTGGCTCATGCTGTTTTCGGCCCTAAATTTCCAGGAAGAGACTGAAAAGTATAGTCTCAGCTCACTGGATCTGGGGATTTGATTTTCATATGTGATCAACATGAGGGGACAAGCTTATATGTTGTACATAATACGTGACTGACTCCAGCAAGCTGATTGAAAGGCTCTCACACAGACACGTTCAGACATTGTCATGGGATGCTGACTGGTGGTCAGCTCTTTTCCTGAGTTGGAAGGCCAACCCTTATTAGCCATGTGGGATCTCCAAGCAGTTATCATTTTTTTTCTTCTGTCTTTCTTCTTTCCAACACTGTGATAAAATTCTTGAGATTATCAGCTTGAAGGAGGGAAGATTTTTTTTTTTTTTTTTGGTTCACAGTCTTACAGATTTCAGTCCATGGTCACTTGGCTCCACTGTTTCTGGGCCTGTGGTAATGCAGAACATCATGGCAGGGAACTCATAGTAGAACAAAGCTGCCCACTTCACAGTGGCCAGAAGCAAAAAGAGAGAGGGAGGAAGCAGTCAGGGAGACAATGTACCCTTCAAGGGCACACTCGCAATGACCTACTTCCTCCAACTAGACCCTTCCTCTTTAAGTTTCTATCACCTCCCAACAGCCTATTAAACTTTGAAACCATTAAAATATGAATCCATTCATGATATCAGAACCCTGATAATTCAGTCATGTCCCCAAAGCCCCCACCTCTGAACACTGCTGCAAGCCTTCAACACATGAGCTTTTAGGGAGATACTTAAGATCCAAACCATAACCCCCTTTCACTTTGTCCCTCTCATTGCACACAGAAAAATGCTCAGTGTGATCCCTTAAGTATAGTCTATGCTTAGTGACCTACTTTCCAAGTATATAGTATAGAAAAGGGGGAGATTAAAATGTAGCTTTACAGCTTAGCAAACTGCCTCATTCAAGTGATCAAAGTCAATGTCAACAGCAGTAAGTCCCGTTAATAGTATGTACCAGTGATATGACTAGATGAGGATTGGACCTCAGTTCTACAGTCTTCCTCCCAAGAACACATAATCCCACTGTCACCATGAGAAAAATACTAGACAGATCCCAATTAGGCACATTCTACCTAACCAGACCTTCTCAAAATCATCAAAGCGATGAAAAACAAGGCAAATCTGAGAAAACATGACAGCCAAGAGTAGCTGAGGAGACGTGATGACTAAGTGTTGTGTGTGGTCCTGGATGGGTTCTGAGCTGAAAAGGTCATTAGGTAAAAATCAGTAAATAAAGTTTAGGTGATCATAATGTGTTGATGTTGGGTTAGCTGTGGCAAGCACAACAAGGCAACATACAAGGTTAACATAGGGGAAAGTGGGTGGATGCATGTGGGGCTCTGTGTTGTCTTCACATCTTTTCTTATACTATACCAAAATAAGAAAAGTTATTTTTGTTTAAAAAACACTTAGCACAATAGACAGTTCCATGAATGTTTCTGGTGCCCTCCACTAAAAAAAAAAAAAAATCTGGTTCTATTTTTAACAGCTGACTTACTTAGTTTTAATAGCTCTGGTCTCCAGACATATTTGGGACATTTCATAGACACAATCCTGATTGAAAACGTTTTTCTTCCTCAGTGGTTTTATGTTTCTCTGGTCTTGAATCAGAGTGCCCAGCATTTATCTGGCTTGTATGCGTGTGGCTGACACTATTATGGCTGTTCCTGCTCTGTCAGCCATAAAGACACTGGCTACTAGCTAAAGTGCTCTGCTGTAATGGGTGCCAAACTGACTCATGCCTCAGCAGGTCACTGTGGACAGAATGGCCATTGCAGGAAACAGAAAGGAAGACTCATGGGAGGGCTTGTGGTTAGACTGATATCCATCAGGAATTGTGAAGGAGGAAGAAAAAGAGCTAAAATCTTGTCCTTTAGGAAGGACAAAAGTCCCTTCTCAGGATGACATCCTTCCATATGACCAAAGGACAAGACATATGTTTTAACTTTTCTTCAGGTCTTCAAAGTATATTTAACAAAGTGTGGTACGTAAAGTAGATATTTCATGAGGTTTCCATTATCCTATAATCTCTTATATTGTAAAAACATAAAAATCGAAATTTAATTGTTAAAAGGCTTCCATCATAACTAACCTAAAACAATAAATTTAAACTCAGTGTTACCGCTATCTCGGGACAAATAGGAAACTCATACATTCCTTTCTTTTGGCATAGCAGCTCTCATTTAAGCTAACATGTTGCATACTGTGGGAAGAGATTTTAGGAATTGTGTCTTTGGTTGGCCTTAATGCAGTGCTGACTGAGCTTCCAGCTGTGTACATTAACTGCAGTCTGGCTTGATGCTAAGGGGTGGGGTGCATGGGCCTATTTTATGCAGCCTTACTCAGGGTGAGTCAAGTTTGTACATACTGCTTAGTAGGTTGAAATTTTTCCCTTCCTTTCCTAGCTAGCTGAAATATTTTAGTATGGATGAATGTTGGATTTTTGTCATTTTTTGTTCTATTATCTATTTGATCTGTTTTGTTTATCACCTATTTGATGATGTGTTTTTATCCTTTATTCTACTAATATGATATAATACATCAGTTATTTTTATTGTACCAAGTAATGAGTTTCATTGTGACACTTTCATACATATATATGCTGTACTTCAATCTTACCTCCCATCACTCCCTCTTGTCCCCCTCCCCTGCCCACTGGAACCCCCATACAGTCTCCCTTTTAAATTCGTGCCTCTTTTTTTTGGTTGTTATTTTAGATCTAGATTCTGCATTTCTGCATATGAGAGAAAATATGAGATATTTGTCTGAGTCTGGCTTATTTACTTAATATGATCACATGATCTTCAGTTATATCCATTTTCCTGCAAATAACATAATTTCATTCTTCTTGGCCGAACAAAACCTGTATAGATACATACATGTATACATAAATACATATCTAGATACACACACATATATATATATATATACACATACATATATACATACATATTTACCCATATATGTCATAATTGCTTATCCATTCATCTGTTGACAGGCACCTAGGCTGATTCCATACCTTTACTATTTGGAATAGTGCTGCAGTGAACATAGGTGTGCAGGTGTCTCCATTGTATGCTTACTTATATTCCTTTTGGTGGATGCCCAGCAGTCATACAACGGAACCATATGATAGTTCTATTTTTAGTTTTTTTGAAGAATCTCCACACTGATTTCCATAGTGGCTGCACTAATTTACATTCCCACCCATTCCCACCAGCAGAACATAAGGGTTCCACCCTTCCCTGTTCTTACCATCATTTGTTATTGTTTCTTTGATGATAGCCATTCTGACATGGGTCAGAAGGAATTGCAATGTAGTTTTGATTTATATTTCTCTTATGGCTAAGAATGGTAAGCATTTTTCATGTATTCATTGTCCATTTGTCTTTCTTTTGAGAACTATCTGTTCAAATCATTTGTCCTTTATTGGTTGGATTATTTGTTCTTTTTATTATCTGTTCTTTTGGTATTTCATTTTTTGAGTTCCTTATATATTCTGAATATTAATCCTTTGTCAGGTGAATACAAAGATTTTCTCCTGTCTTTTCACTCTGGTAATTCTTTTCTTTGCTGTGCAGAAGATTCTTAATTTGATGCAATCCCATTTGTCAATTCTTCTCTTTTTTCCTGAGCTATTGGAATCCTATTCAGAAAGTCTTAGGCAGTGTCTTACCATGTTTCCCCTGTGTTTTTCTCTAGTAGTTTCAAAGTTTTGTCTTATAGTAAAGTCTTTGCTCCATTTTTAATTCATTTTTGTATGAGGTGAGAAATGATAGGGATCTAGTTTCAGTCATCTACCTATGGATATCCACTTTTCCCAACGCCATTTGGTGAACAGACTGCCTTTTCTCTCGTGTATTGCATAACTATTTTTGGATTTTTAAACCAACCTTGCATTCTTAAAATGATTCCCACTTGGTCATGATATGTGAGCCTTTTTCAATGTTGCTGGATTCAGTTTGCTAATATTTCTTGAGGATTTTTATGGCTGTGTTTGTGAGGAATGTTGGTCAGTATTTTTCTTTTCTTCTGGTGTCCGTCTTTGGTAATCATGTGGGTAGCACTGACCTCATAGAATAAGCAAGCTCCTCACTCCACTATTCTGGAAGTACTTCTCATTGCTGACGTTTTTTTTTTTTTTCTTTTTTTGAGCTGTTTAGATCATTTTAATTCAATGTGATTTGCAAAGAAAAAAAAATTCTTCCATTATAGAATTGCTTTTCATTACCTGAACAATGACTCCATAAGCCAAGGGGCTTTTGTTTGTTTGTCTGTTTTAAGTCTGATGAAGGGCTAAGTACAGTGACTCACGTCTGTTATCCCAACTATTCGGGAGTCAGAGATCAAGAGGATTGCAGTCCAGGCCAGTCTGGGCAAAAACATGAGACCCTATTTGAAAAACAATTAAAGAAAAAGGGGTTGAGGGCATGCCTTAAGTGGTATAGTGCCTGCCTAACATGTATAAGGCCATAAGTTCAAACCCCAGTACTGCCAAAAAAAATAGTTTGATGGAGCTCTTTTATGGATCATGCTTTTGGTAGGTATCTGAAAAATCTTTGTAAACTCATAATCACGAAGATTTTCTGGCAGGCAGTCTAATGTTTAAGTGTTCAACCCATGATCAGGTGTCCCTCTCACAGGAAACTTGTTCTCACTGGAAAATGCCTTTGTGGTTCTTGCCTGATCGGTGTCAGTTTATTCCTACCAAGATAGTCCTCTGTAAGAGATCCCAATGTCCATTCATTCATTGGTAATATTAGACCTAGGATTAATTTTGCATATTTATTTTATATTCCAATACTTGGTAAACTCACTTATTAGTCCCAGGAAGCTTTTCTGTTTCCATGGATCTTCTACATAGATGATTATGTTTTCAGTGACTTGTGGTCTTTTCTACTGTATGCTTTTTACTTCTTTTTCTTGCCTTATTGTACTAGCTAAGATTTCTTATATAATACTTTATATGGGTTGGGAGCAAACATCCTTGCCTTGTTTCTGCTCTTACGGGAAAAATATTGACTCTTTCACTATTAAGGATGATGTTACTTTTAAGTCTTGCCATTGCTTCTGTTAAGAAGGTTCCCTTCGGACCAGGAACTAGAGAAAAGATTAGATCAAAAAGAATTAACCTAGAAGGTAACACCCACGCACAGGAAATCAATGTGAGTCAACTCCCTGTATAGCTATCCTTATCTCAACTAGCAAAAACACTTGTTCCTGCCTATTATTGCTTATACTCTCTCTACAACAAAATTAGAAATAAGGGCAAAATAGTTTCTGCTGGATATTGAGGGGGTGGGGGGGAGAGGGAGGGGGAGGAGTGGGTGGTAAGGGAGGGGGTGGGGGCAGGAGGGAGAAATGACCCAAGCATTGTATGCACATATGAATAATAAAACAATAAAAAAAAGAAGGTTCCCTTCTATTTCTAGTTTGCTGAGAGTGCATTTTAAAAAATTATAGATGGATATAATTTTTTTGGCAATAGTGGGGTTTGATCTCAGGGCCTCATGCTTGCTAGGCAGACACTGTACTGCTTGAGTCACTTTGCCAGTGTGGATGGATATTTAATCTCAACAAATGCCTTTTCTCCATCTATTAAGACATCATGTGATGTTTTTCTTCTTTGATTTAATAATATGGTGAATAACATGGATAGATTTTCAAATGTTAAACCATTAAGGCTGGGATTTGTGGGGCTAGTCTCACTTCATCATGGTGAATTATCCTTTTATATATTGCTGGATTCTCTAATATTTTGTTTACGATTTTTTCCATTTTCCTGAGGAATGTAGTCTTCTTTCCTTTAAGGTCTTTTGCCAGTTTTGCTCAGGATAATACTGGCCTCATAAAAAAAGTTAGGAAATATTCCATCCCCTTTAATTTGCTTTTATAAATATGGTAAAGGTGGAATATTTGGCATGATTCATCACTGGAACTCTGGGCCTGGAGTTCTCCTTGTAGGGAAGCTTTTGATACTAATTCAACTTTTGCTCTAGATGCCTTCTATTTAGATTTCTATCTCTTTCTTAGTGAATTTTGGTAGTTTGCATCTTTCAAGGAATTACTGGCCCATTTTTTCTGTATGTTCAAATTTGGGGCACAGCATGGTTTGTAGTGTTTCTTTACTGCCCTTAGTTTCTGTGAGTTCTGTAGGGAAGTCACTCTTTTATTCATTAAATTGATTGCTTTCTGCCTTACCTTTTTTCTTGAACAGTTGGAATAGAGGTTTATAAACTTTATTGGTCACTGGCTTTTATTGATTTTCTCTATTGATTGTCTATTTTCAAACTCCCTAATTTTAGCTCTTTATTGTTTTTACATGCATTGGAATTAATTTGCTCTTCTTTCCTAGTTTCTTAAAGTAGAATCTTATATTACTGAGCTCTTTCTTCTTCTCCAATATGCATGTTTATTGCTAAAAATTTGTTAGTACTGGTTTAGCTACTTCCCATAAATTTCAATAAGCTGCATTTTATTTTTCTGCTCAATGTATTTCCTAAGTTCTTCTGAGGCTTCTTCTTTGAGACTTCTTGAATCCCTGATTTACTAAGAAGTGTGACTTTTAATGTTCAAAAATTTGGGACTTTCTAGATATCTTTTAAAATTAGTAGATATCTAATCGTGTTTCTACTTTAGTTCTGTTATGGTCACAGAGAATATGTTTAGAATAAATTCAGTTCTTTTCATTTTCTTAAAATTTGTTTTTTACATATGATATGGTCTACCTTGATGAATGTTTCATGTGTTCTTGAAAAGGATGTGCGTTCACGATTGTTGAATATATTGGTCTGTAAACGTCGATTAGATCAGGAAAGTTTATAGTATTGTTCAGATTTGTAAATATATAACTCCTCACTGATTTGACTACATTTCTGCATATCACTGAGAGGGGTTGTAAGTCTTTAAGAGGGATTGTGGATTTGTCTATTTTGTATTTCAGTTCTATCAGTTTTTGCCTTCTGCATTTTGAAGTTTTGTTCTTAGATGCATACACACTTAGGTTTATTGTATTCTTTTTGTAAATTTGCCTTAAATATAGCAACTCCAAATGTCTTTTTATTAGTGTTTACATGGCATGTCTTTTCTCATCCATTTACTTTTTATCTATCTATATCCTATTTAAAGTAGATTTCTTTTTGTGTGTGTGTGTGTGTGGCACTGGGGTTTGAACTCAGGGCCTCACACTTGCTAGGCAGGTGCTCTTACCACTTGACCCACTCCACCAGTCTTAAAGTGGATTTCTTATAGACAACATACAGTTGAGTCTTGTTTTTGTACAATCTGATTATCTGTCTTTTAATTAATACGTCTTAAAGTATTTTAAATTTAATGTGATTATTGTTAGGTCTGTAGTAGGTTCTACTATTTTACTTTTTGATCTCTTCTATTTTTTGTTGCTCTGTTCCGTCTTTCCTGCCTTCCTTTGAATTACTGATTTTTTTTGGATTTAATTTCAAATTATGTAATGGATTTGGGGCTGTATTTCTTTGTATAATATTTTAGTGATTGCTATAGAAATCAGCACATTATCTAAATTTGTTAGACATTACCATTAGATTTCATGTGTTATCAATTTGAGCAGTATGCAAAAGGCTTACTTTCCAAACTTCTCCACTTTCTGCTATGATTGTCATGTGTTTTATATGATTTTCTACATATTTTTAAAACACCACCAGAAAATTTTATAATTTTTGTTTTCAACAGCCATCAATTTAAAGAGCTTTTTAAAAAGCTGTCAAATTTACCCAGATATTAATCATTTCTGCTGTTTACACGTCATTCTTGAACTTCCAGCCTTCCTTATGGAAACATTTCCTTTTGTCCTGAGAACTTCCTTTCGCATTTATTCCAGAGCAGGACTGCTGAGTACAGATTCTCTTAAATTTTGTTTGTCTAAGATGTCTTTAACTCCCTTGCCTCCTGGAGGGTGTATTTGCTGAAGAGAGTTCTGAGTTGATAGCACTGGCAAGTTGCTGCACTGTCTCCCCTGCACATAGCTCCTGATGGAAGTCCATGGTCCATATTGTTCTTCCTCTGTGTGTAATGTGTTGTTCTGTTCTGCTTGCTTTCAGCATTTTTTCTCTATCTTTGTTTTTTAGCAGTTTGATTATGATGTTTCTGGGCCTGGTTTATTTTAATTTATCATATTTAGGGTTGCTTATCTTCTTGAATTGGAAAAATTTTGTATTTCACTACACTTAGAAAAATTTTAGTCATTATTTCTTTTTAAATAACTTCCACACAAATCTCTTTCTTTTCTCCTTTAAAGGATAAAATAATATGACTAGATATTTATCTTTGATATTATCCCACAGGTTCCTGAGGCTCTGTTAATTTTTTTTCCTGTTTTTCTTCTCTCTTTTTGATTGGATAATTTCTGTTGATCTACCTTCAAGTTCACTGGCTTTTTTCTTTTATCTCTACTGTTGAGTTTTCCTGTGACTATTCAGTATTTTAAAAAAGTATCACGTGTTCTAATATATGGAACTCTTGACAGCCTCAGTGTCCTTGCCTTAAAATACGAGGATGGGAATGCCTGCCTTATACTCCCACAGGGTTTCTGGGGACCTAAAGAGTGTTACCTGCAAGACAGGTGCTCAGAAGTTTGCACTACAGCAGAGTTCATCAGCTCTAGCCCAGGAATTGGACCAACTAGCACTAAAGAGTTGCATTACCAGACAAAGTGATGTGTCATTGCCAAGTATCAGGCAGCTATTATTACAAAAATTCTCATGATTTGAATGGTGGAAACAGGCCAGAAGCATCTATTACTCATTACCCCAAGATGAGCGGGTGCAAAGTAAAGGTGCTTAACAAATGTCCCTTGAGTATTTGTGGGGGATGCAGCTGCAGCCACCACCAGCCCGGGCAAGCTAAGACAGAGACTGGTCCCAGGCACTAGGAAGAGCAAAGGAGGGAAGACTAGGGGCAGAGACCAGAATTTTCATCTTAAACTATGTTTTTAAATTAAAGTACAATATACAAATTTCATAGAAGTATATCTATAGCATATTCCATAGGAATTTTCAGGTTAACTGAGTGATGATTTGGGCTGCTGTAGGGTCACAGTATGTGTTACAATAAGGGTAGCACTGGCTAGAGTCAGTGTTAGCTTCAAATTTGCTGATTGTACCTAGATATTGTGTTCAGTGTTAACACATGAAACATAGCATTACTCATTATCATGATACATTATGTATCATTATGCATGATACACTGCCATCACTTATTTTGTTCATGTCAAATAAATACTATGCATTTTAAATACCCTTAAACGGTACAGATTAATTTAAGAGTAGCTATTTCAATTGAAGTTACTCTCTTCTTATTGTTAACAGAATATCCAAGGTATCTCTAAGCACCCAATTCAGATTACTAAACCTCAAATTTTTAAAGGTAACAAATTTCTTTCTACTTACTAAAACCTTTGGAAACCTTTTAAAATATAGATGTGTTTGTGATTGCTTTTCTATAAAACTAACAGCTTTACTTTCCTGAAGTTCTCTGTATTTCCATGACTGGTGTTTAAATATACATTGAAGAAATAAAAAGCAACTGAAGTGATATTGTACCTCCCTTTTAGCAGTTTACAAGTTAAAATAGATGGTAATTATACCAGGGAAGTAGCTCCTCTCCCACCTTCTTTCCCCCACCAACTTCTGGGTAAAAAACAAAAACAAAAAACATACAATGGCACTGTTTTTTATTAAAGTTTGAAACTTGCTGGAATTGTTTATAAAAGTACAATAACATCCTTTGTTTTGAGCTGTTCCACTGTAATGTGGATGGTCACACTTCTAAAAAAAGAAGTTCAAATCTGAACAATTGGTGCTGTGTTGCCTCTCCCAGTAACCTGTGTCCAAGCCAGTGCTGCCCCTTTGCCCCTTTGCTGTGGCGCTGGCTGAGGTGGGGGTTTACAGCATTGCCAAGCACCAAGCAGTCCTTTCTAGATAGATGCACCTGGACATGCTTGAACAGAGCCAGGGAAGGTGACCAAGCAACATTGTCCCCTCCCACCCCTTGTCATCGTCTCTAGTGAGAACATCTTAGCTGCATGGGCCAGCCATGTAGGGCTTCCTATCAGTGAGGTTCAGTCTCCAGTATTTTTACCAGAATGAATTCAGCTGTCAATAGCTGACTTTTTCCTTTCTTCATCAGAATTGTAGACAGAATAGGAAATTTTAATTTAAAAAATCTGACTAGCATTTAATAGCAATGTTACTTTTAAATTACATTAATATAAGTAGTCACAAATTAAAAATCTACAGTTACCTTTGGGTGATTTTAAATAACTCACCCAATTGTAAGGAATAGCTACAAGTCAGTTCACAGCCAAACTCACCATGTGCTCTTGAAATGACAACTCAGGTAAAGAAGAGGAGACCCTCACCATCTCCCCAAGGACCCTGTTTGTTTCCTCTGAAGGCCACACCTTTCTGGCAGCAGGTATGTGGGACCAAGGGTGGAGCACACTGTATGCATTTTCATGCAGCTCAAATACTTAGAGTAATTCAAGGATACTTATATAACTCATTCTTTCAAATAAGTCTGAATGTAAATGTTTATATGAAACAAATATTTCTTATGCACATTAAATAATAGGTCTTTGGCTTCTAGGGTCCCTTCAATATGACCCACTCAACCTGTCTCTCTCCTCCTGGGTCCTCTCACCTGCTGCCTCCCCCTGCTCTTTCAGAGCAGCCACCAGCGTTGACCAGCCTGCTTCTCCTACACCTCACATCCTGCAACCCTCCTCTTCCCAGATGCCATCCTAGCTCCCTCCTTTGCTTCTTGTGTCTTTGCTTAGGGTCACTTTCTTGATAAAGTCCACAAGCAGGGGAGCTGACCACCCCATTCGTGACAGCAACTTCCTATATATACACACCACTCACTCCCAAAACAAACTCCTTACTGGGATCAATATTTTCCATTTCATTTCTTGCCTTCTGACATAGCAAATAATTCCTTCAAACTGTCTGTCTCCTTCTTCTAGAATGTAAGCTCCATGGGGGGAAGGGAATTGTGTCCATATGTTCACTAACACATCTCAAGCACTAAGTCAGGCACATGGACGTCCCTTTATGAAATTGTGATGTATGGAATAAATGAATGAACAAATGAATGAACACTGCTACCCCTGGAGGCCTTGCTGGCCTCACAGGAGGCAGCACAAGTTTTTGAATTTGAGGACATAGAGAATGGCCAGTGGCCCTGAGGCAGGGGAGCCTGGCAGGTGGGAGGCAGGATGTAGCCTAAGAAGGCAATCTGAGCATGGGCTGGGGGTGGAGCAAAAGTGAGAGCATCATTGGTGAATCCGGAATTAATGCAGAGCTCTGTCTTACAGACTTTTCACAGATCGAATTGCGCATTCTTGCACATTTATCTGGGGATCCAGAACTTTTGAAGTTATTCCAGGAATCTGAAAGAGATGATGTATTTTCTATCCTGACTTCACAGTGGTAAGATAGCAAGACATAATATTACCAGATCTGCAGGAATGCAGATTGATTTTAAAAGTCTGAAGTTATTCCAAGGCTATTTTCATGAGAAAGAAGTAAGGTTTTTTTCTCATAGTTAATCATTTTGAAAAGAAGGTGGATAGCTGGGAAGCCAAGAACTTTCTAATTACGAAAGAACTGATGACTCTTCCTCAGTAAAAGAGAGTGTAATAAATAAAATGTTGAAAAAATAGCAAGTGCAAGTCACATAAGAAGAAAAGGAAGCCTGGGTGCTGGGCATGCGAGCTGAAACCAGCCCTCACAAAAGAGGGCAAATGTCCTCTCTGTGTCCCCACCCATCAGAGGGCAGGAGTGCTTAGGCTGCAGGTGGCAGTCTTCATCTGAATGACTCACTCTGAGAGAACTCCAGAGGCAGGAGGCCTTGGATTTTGTTGACCAGTGTAGTTCTGCCATCGGAATCCTAGCTGTCTTTCTGAGCCACTGTTCTTTGGCTGCTAGCTTTTGTTCCTCCTTGTAGAGGACTTGCCGCCTCTTAGGCAAGTGGAGAGGACAGGTGCAGGGCTCTGGTCTCACACTTCTCTCTGATTTGGAGGGCCAGAATACTCCCTGGATCCCACTGCAGATATCTGCTGCACCCCACTTTCCCAGCAGAGTTGTGCTGCCCCAGCTACAGGGAGGCCAGTTGAACTCTGCCCTGAAAAGGAGGAACAGGTGACTTTAACTGGCTTGGACCATGATGGTTGCTTACCTGATTAGGTACAGCACTACCTGCAGAGTCTGGATTTTACTACAAGGATGGGCCCCTGGTAGAAGGTCCCTGCATTTGCCATCACTCTCTCTGGGCAGTTGTAGGTGCCCATGTCTCTTCACTTTAAGTCTCTCCCCTCAGGTTATTCCCTGGTGACCCCTTCTCATTCCCTTGACTTCACTTCCTCTCCTGTTACCTGTTCACCCTCAAGAGTCACTAGAGATGTCACTTCCAAAGCTGTCCTTTGTCCCCACACGACACTGCACTTGCTCCTCAAGCACTCATTTCTTGTTTCCACTGTCTTCCTGGAGTAAGTGAGCTCAATGAGGACAGGGCTACCTCCATTGTTCAGGGTAGGTGCCGGTTGCTTTCTGGTCCACGCACTGGTCCCCAGCACAGTAGTTCCCACCTCATTCAACCCTGTCCTTCCCTTAAACTTAAGAAACTCTTTCCCCAACTTCATCCAAGTCTTCCCTGCAGGCATGACCTCAAGGGGCCTTCTCTGGCACCTCCTCCTGACCTTCCTCAGTCAGCTGCTCCTGTTCAATGCACATCATCCATGGTAGCCTGAGCTTTTGCTCCCTGCTGTGCCCACCAAGCCTGGGGCCTTGCAGAGGATTTGTGAAATAAATGAATGCATGGTGCAGAATTGAGACTTTCCTGTGCATTCACAAAACCCCCACCACACCAAGACTCTTATTTGAATAATAAAATCCAGGAAATATTTTATGTAAAAGTAACAAGCAGTAAAAATGTTATTATACACTGAGCTGGAGTTACAAGTAGGTAGTTGTGGAAGTTATGTGTGATGGGGAAGTGGCAAAAACAAGGAATAATGGAATCCTAGCTTGATGTGATAAATGTGACACTGCGGAGAACAGTGCTGGCAGGAGCCAGGTCCAGCTTTCAAGCACCAGCCCAGAGTCCTACCATCTGAAGGGGTGTGGCTCAAGTGGTAGAGTGCTTGCCTAGCAAGCATGAGGTACTGAGTTCAATCTCCAGAACCTCAAAGGAAAAAGAAGAAGGAAAAGAAGAACTTTTAGATTTTGAATTTTGACCATTTCTGGGCTAGTAATATGCAGTATGGTATTGTCTCCATGTACAGGATCTTATACTGAAATTACAAAATGCTGATGAAGGCTGGAGGCCTAGCATCAGTGGTAGAGCTCCTGCCTGGCAAGTACAAATCCCTGAGTTCAAATCCCAGTACTGCCAAAAAATAAATAAGTAAAATAAAATGCTGATGAAGGTTGTCAAAGATCTACTAAATTAAGAGACATATTGTGTTCATTGTATTGAACACTCAAAAATACATGTCATTATCTTTAAATTGATCCATAGATTTATAATACAATCCCTATTAAAACCTAGACAGACATAGAGAAACTTATTCTAGAATGTATGTGGAAGGCATAGACTCTAGAATAGCTAAAACAATCTTGATGAAGAACAGAATGGTGGCTCCACCTGTAATCCTACCACTCAGGAGACAGAGATTGGGAGGATTTCAGTTCAAAGCTAGCCTGGGCAAATAGGTCATGAAACCCCAGCTTGAAAAAACCCATCTCATACACATACACACACACACATACACACACACACACATAAAGGGCTGGAGGGGTGGCTCAAATGGTAAGAGCGCCTGCCTAGCAAGGGTGAGGCCCTGAGTTCAAACCCCAGTGCTGCCAAAAAAAAAAAACAAACCAAACCAAAACAAACAAACAAAAAAAACCAGAATGGAGTCACTCTACCAGACACTAAGGGTTGAGGTGTGGTAATCAAGAGAGTGTGGAATTGGCCAGGGATGGACACATACAAATATGTGTGGCTTATCTTGACAAAGGTACAAGATGTAAGGCAGAAAAGAATCTTCTTCAGGTTAATGCCTAGCTGCTCACACTTGGAGGGTTCATGTCTACATTGGATATTGGATATTGTATGCTTTTCCTTCATTTTATGAGCTTATACTTGGGAGAGAACTTCAAAAATAAGAGCTTTTAATATTTGCATGGTGGTTGCTTCTAATTCCTTACTAGCAGTAGTAATCCAGCATTTGTGACTTATACTATAATTAGTTGCTGTGGAAATGATTTTTATGTTCCAAACAGAAGACTAGAATAGCACATGGTAAAAAGGCAGATCAAATACATTTAAAGATGTTTGCTCCCTGTGGGAGCCTTATTATTTGAAACACAAAAGGCAGAAAGGCAAATGATCTGAAATATTTAGTAACATTTCCAAAGAGTAATAATTTCCTTGAGGAACCTTTAAGATTACATTGTGATACATAAAGATGGGGTTAGAAGAAATGGAACTCAGCTGTGAGGTCACAATTTAATGGATGGATGCATGAGACCAAGAGCGGGGCACATCAGTTAGGAGATCTCAGAGCCATCTCTCATGGCTTCACTCAAGGGATACACAGCCATTCTGTACTTTGGATCCACGATGGCCACTGTACATAAGGCTTCCTTCCTTTCAGTAGTCAACAGCTCTCTGCCTCAGAGGTGTTGTTTAAAGGCTGAACAAAATGCAAATTAAAAGCATTCCTTATTGGCCAACCATTCAGTTCACCCTTTTCAGGCTGAAATTCAAGAACATTTTACTACAGAATATATTCATTTTTCTTCTGCTTAAGGCTGTTTTTAAGTGTGTCTCCTAAATATTCTTTGTTTTTAAAATTTTTTCTCTATTTGCAAATGACATGTTTGTTATTGTAGAAAATCACAAAGAATAGACAAGAAAATGTAGGCAAGTGTTTTGGTTTGGATCTAGAATGTCCCCAAAGTCTAATTGTTGAAGTCTTAGTCCCAAATGCAACCATGTCCAGGGTGGGGCTTTGAAAAGTGATTAGATCCTGGGGGCTCTGACCATTAATTGTAAGGGATTAATCCATTGATGGGTTTATAATTTGATGACCTATTCAAAGGTGATAGAAACTTAAAAGGCAGGACATTAAAAGGAGTGAGCCCTTTGGGGAATGCCTGTCCCCTTTCTCTCTCTCCTCTCCCCTCTCTTCCCTTTCCTCCCCTTCCCTTCCCTTTTCTTCTTCCCTTTTCTTCTCTCTCTGTCTCTCTCTCTTTCTCTCTCAATCCCTCCCTGCTTTCCTCCCTCCCTCCCTCTCTCCCTTTCCTTCCAGACTACCATTAGGTAAGTAGGTTCCTCACTAGGTATAGTAATCTACCACATTCTTCTACCATGACAGATAGCTTCTCCATAGGCCCAAACACCACAGGGCCAAAAAATTATGGACGGAAAATTCTGAAACCATGAATCAAAATGAATCTTGATTTTCTCAGGTATTTTGTCACCATAGTGGAAGATTGAGCAACTGTAGAAGACAGTACTATTGCCTGCAGCTCCCCAGTCTAGGTATCAGAGTAACCATGTGATTTGCTTATGAAATGTGAGTCAGAGTGATACATGTCACTCCTAAGCAGAATCTTTAAGAAACTGCATGTGATTCTTCTTGATCTCTTTCCTCTTTGTTCCAGTGACTGACAAAATATTTTATAGAGCCTGCTCCATCATCTTGCTTTATAAATGGTGGGTCAGCCTATGATGCAATATAGTGAGGACAAGAAATAAAATATTCTTGCTGTAAAGCAGTAAGATTTTGGGGTGACCTGGTATCTCAGGAATCAGTGCCTCAAAGGCTGATTTAACAAATCCTAAAACATGGTGCTGGCCTTGGGGCTAGGTGGCTGGCAGTGAGGAGATGTCTGTTGAAGGCTGGAAGGTGAATTTGGTAAAACTGTCACCTGTGATAGCTTGTAAGGCAAATAATATCCCTAATGAGCTTGTGGCTCTGGGCAGAACTGGGCCAACAGATGTAAGAAAATGCTTTGATTGCTATTGTCTGCTGTGGCAAGGTACTATGACAAACAGACAAACTCAGAAAAGAAGTGGCTAGTGTACAAGTAGGATTGAAGAGGAATAGTAAGATTCTAGAAAGTCTGTGTTTTGCTCATTTGAATATATCAATTATTCTCATTTCCAGTGTGAATGATAAGTATGAAAATACCTGTGAATTAAAACACACAAATAAAAGGTGTGACTATAATGGCTACTGCTAACACATGTGAAAGATGGCACCCAAATTCTTGCAGTTGGGCAACATCACTCTGGAAAGAAGAGAATAGAAAAGAGTAAAAGTCTGTGGCTCTCCCACACCTCCTGGTAGCTCACAGTCCCTACAGGGAAGTTGAGAGAAAGAGGACACATCTTTATGAATTGTGGGTGTGCCTCAGGTTGTGTGGAGCTCATGGAAATCAAATGGAAGGTGCTGATTACATTGCTGAAAGCTGCACTTCCTACACAACTGAGTCTAGGATACAATACTCTGTGATTATTTGAGACTTAAAGCAACCCAAGTGTTGCCTATAATTGTAGGTACTCAGGAGGCTAAGATCTAGACTATCTCAGTTCAAGGCCTGCCCAGGCAAAGAGTTCATGAGACCCCATCTCAACCAACTGTGGTGTGTACCTGTCATTCCAGCTAGATGGAGAAGCACAAATAGGAGGATCATGGTCCAGTCTGGCCCAGGCATGAAGCAAGACCCTATATCAAAAAATAACTACCACAAGGGCTGATGAAGTGGCTCAAGTGGTAGAGCGCCTGCCTAGCAAGTGTGATTCCCTGAGTACCACCAAAAATGAAATAAAATAATCAGGGCAAAATGGGCTGGAAGTGTGGCTCAAGCAGTAGAAAGCCTGCCTAGCAAGCATGAAGTTCTAAGTTCAAATCCCATTGTCACCAAAAAAAAAAAAAAATCAACCCTTGGGTTAGCAGTCTTCTATAGGCAAGAAAAAAGTCTGGGAACCATGTTCACTCAAGGAGAACAACTTCTCTATTTCTCTGTACAGAGCTATGAAAGGTAATGGAAAAGAAGACCAGAAAATGGAACAAAAAGCCATGGAAGGCACACTCCCAAGGAAACAGATTCATGGCCTAATCAAGCCCTAGAAAAGGGTCCTTCAATACCCACCCAGAATCAGCAACTGCTATGTCTCTGTTTTTCCCTTTCCAAATGGAGTATTTATTGTAGCTATGCTGTCCCTGACCCATGCTGCCCAGCCCGTGCACATCACATACATGGAATGACAGACAGACTTGCTTTTTTAGCTCATTGGTCCCTACATTGGCCCTTGACAGAAGGATGATTACACAGTGCTGAGCTTGGGGTCCTATGAGCTCACTGAGTGGAACTTTGGGTTGTCCTATGGTGAGGGATGAATATATTCCTCATGTGCAAAGGAAAGTGAATGTTTGTGATCAGAAGTGTGGGCTGTGGTAGATTGTAATATTACTCAGAGATATTTGTTAGCTCTCCCTAAAGAGTGCACTTCCCTCCCCACTGACTCATGTGTCAGTGACTTGCTTCAGCCAAAGACATGTGGATAGAAATGATGTGTGTCACTGTTGAGCAGGAAATGTAGGAATCAACATATAGTCTCCATTTTCTCTTCTTTCTCTTCCACGACAACCTTCAGTGTTCCTGACATAGGTTGGACTGCACTCCTGAATCAGACACAGCAGATGACATGGAACAGAGCCTTGCTGACCCATGATAGACATATTGCAGGAATAAGAAATATAATTTCTTAACAAAAAATAATTTTCTTGTCAATATTTGGGTATGGCTACATAAAACACGAAATCAAATACCACTTCCTATCTTCTTGTTGAGTAGCTTTACAAGGCTTCATACCATCTGAGTCAGCAGATTAGTGTTACAGAACCATATGAGTTCTCCAGGCACTCAACATTGACCTTCAGGGACCGCCTAAGAAGACCTATTTGGAGAAGCTATGAATGGGCTCTGTTAGATGGTCACTAACAGGTGCTGAAAAATGTCCTCAAGACCATGTGGTCATAATTCACTGTCACAGCCATGTGACAGAGGAGCCAAGCTCACAGGCCATATCCCCTTGCAAGGCAGTGTAACTTCCTCTGTCCATTATGCACACCCCATTCTATACTGGACTAAATATTCTGAAACATGGCTGTTTTTAATTTTTTTATATTTGTGATTCATGAGAAACTTAAAGGGTGAATTTCTAGTTAAGATATAAAAAAAAAGCCCACAAGAGATTGTTGCTCTAACCCAAACAATCAACCAAAATGAATAAACTACAGAATCAGTTTTTCCAAACTTACCAGAGAACTGAGAATACAGCTCTCCAGAAAGTGATGAAGACCTTATAGCAAAGAAACCATAGTTACTCTTCATCCCCCTTGGAGAGCAGGAAGAGGTGGAATCTTCCACAAATGGGGAAGAAGAAACCAGCTAAATTAAGGTAGAATGGAATTCTAAAGAGCCCCAGCTACAGAGCATATCTTTCATCAAGTCTTTCCCAAGAGTCTTTCTGATTGTCTGGGGACAAACATCAAAGCTAGAAGCAGACTTGTAACTGAGAGAAATCAACCCAAGGCATTCCAGACCTAAATTGTCAAGGGCTGGGATAAGGCAGAAGAACTAATAAGACCCCTCCTCTCAGGAATTCTGGCAGAGGTGAAATCAAGGTGCAGAGAAGGCAAAGTGAACTTTCTAGTAATCCAGAAATCTGGTAGCTGGAGTTTAACACAAAAAGAGGTCTCCTATGGTCTGAAAAGCTGATAGCTAAGCAGGAGAACTCTAAGAAATCCTGCCTTTGTGCAGTCCCCATACTCCAGACCCATAGTAGGGGAATCTGTTTCCACATGCAAAACACTTCAAACCAGTAGTGAACTGAATCAAACTAAAGTTGCAATAAAATCCAGACCTAGCCAAACCACAGGTCAAATTGACTTTGCTCTCAACTCTAGTGACCTTATGTAGGAGTAGTGTGTCCTTTTGAGGATGTAAATGTTTACTTTAGTCTCTACTGTTCTTCTGTACAACATATATAGCATACAATAATTTTAACTATATAAAAAGAAAAAAGAAAATGTGTTCTATGACCAAGAGAGTAAGCAGTCAATAAGAAATCAACCAAACAAATTGTCCAGACATGGGACATGGGAACTATCAGAAGAAACTTTTTAAAATGTGACAAAATGCTTAAGTATTTAGATGAAAAGGTGGAAGATAATATGTTAAGATATGATGAATTTCAATAAACTTGTGAAAACTATACAAATAAATGAAAAACACCTTATCAAACTGAAGAATCCAGGGCTGGAGGAGTGGCTCAAGTGGTACAGTGCCTGCCTAGCAAGTGTAAAGCCCTGAGTTCAAACTCCAATACCACCACTACCAAAAAAAAAAAAAATCCTGAAGAATTCAGTAGACTAGATGTGGCAAAGGAAAGAATCCATAGACTTAAAGACAGGCCAATAGAAAGCATCGAAAATAAGATACAAAGAGTAAAAAAAGTAGACCCGCCTTTGAATCCAAGATATATGGAACAAAATGAAGACTAATCAATGTATATTTGGCATCTCACAGAGAAAGGAGAGAGTGAGGATGAGATATAAGAGATATGAAAAGGGACATGAAGGATATCTGGTTTCAACATCTTGTCACTGCATTGATCACCAGGGTTGATTAAGCTGATCTGGCTGGCTAGGTGGGTGTCCCCTTCCTTCCTCACTGCTCCATGTGCATCTCTCCCAGAGCTGTTTGCTCTGAGGAAGAGGATGACCATCTCAGATAGAGATGGTCATCATTCATGGGGGTTCAGTCACTCCCCTGCTAGAACCTCCAAACAAGCTCCCAAGAAATATGAAAGGTGGCTGGCTGGCAGAGTAGCTCAAGTGGGAGAGCACCTGCCCTGCAAGAGTGAGGCCCTGAGTTCAAACCCCAGTACTTCCAAAAAAATAAATTCAAGCAAGAAATATGAAATGTATAATGGCTGAGAACTTCCCAAAATTGGTTAAAGATATCAATCTACATATCCCAAAAGTTCATCAAATCCCTGAGTTCAAACCCCTGTGCTTCCAAAAAATAAAAAATAAATTCAAACAAGAAATATGAAATGTATAATGGCTGAGAACTCCCCAAAATTCGTTAAAGATATCAATCTACATATCCCAAAAGTTCATCAAATCCCAAATGCATTAATGGCAAATTAAAGTCAAATTTATGAAAACCAAAGACAAGTAGAAAATCCTGAAAGCCACCAGAGCCAAGAACATTATAGACAAAGGATCAGCAATATAATTACAGCTGACTTCTTTTCTGAAACAGTGGAGGCCAGAAGATGGTGGAATAACATCCTCAAAGTGCTGAAAGAGTCAATTAGGTTTCTATATCTGCAAATTACCAAAAAGAAGTCAAAACAAAGACACTTTCAGATATGAAATCTGAAAGAATTTGTCTTAGTACTTCTGCATGGCTAGAAATACTTAAAAAAAAAAGTTCTTTAGGCTGAAGAGAAATACTATCACACAAACCCCTGGATCTTCAGGGGGAGCAAATACTTGAATGAAGAAATACCAAGGCACATACAAAAACATGTTTATCTTATTTAACATAGCTTATCTTACACATTTTATATTGTTGTATATGTGGTTTACGTATAATTTTGAATTGTTCAAAATGTATTCACAGTTTTTTTCATAAAATATAAGACATCAAAAGTACAAATGTAGAATTATTCTTTTACAAGTTCCTTGCAATGTCCCTGAAGTATTATAATAGTACATATTTTGATCTCTAAGGCACCCTCTACAACAATACTAAAAGAAATCTAGCTAAAACATCACTCAATGGGAGAGACAAAATGAGATATTAAAGACCCTTCAGTTCACCCAAAATAATTCAAGGAAAGGAGGCACAGAGAAAAAAATGCAAATGAGATAAGTAAAAATCAAATGTAAAATGGAAAGCTAAAACTCAATAGTATCAATAAACACTAAATGTAAATAAGCTGAACATTCCAGTTGTAAGGCACAGATCATAAGTATGTACAAATATGTCAATTTAAAAAAAACTAAAAAATGATAAAATGATTTGTATTTTTAATATATTTCATTAAATAATTTTTAAATGTGACAAGAAATCAGGTTAGATAAAAAGAGGAGACAGACAATTATAACACTGTTTACAAGACACTAATAAATATGGAGATAGATGAAAATAAATGCTAATAAGGAAGCTAATGATCTAGATTAGTATCAAATAAAGTAAACTTCAGGACAAAAAGTGTTGCTGAAAATAAAAAAGGAACATGTCATAATGATAGAAAACCATCAATTCATCAGGAAGATATAACAGTCTTAAATTTGAAAGCACCTAGTAAAAGAACTTTAAAATACTTGGTGCAACAATTAACAAAACTAAAGAAATAGAACATAAATTTTGTTAATTCATGCATTTGCCAAAAGAAGCCTTACTTCCTTTCCCAGAAGGAAAAATTCTTCTGAAAATGAACTGTAATAAATATATAGTTAGAATGCCATATTGCATCCTTTTGGATCTTTTAGCATACAATTCATGGTGCTGGTTTCCAGCTGCATGCATAGCTAGATATTCGATCACCACACATTATTGTTCCTAGACCCGGTGTAGTTCTTCTGAAAGAAAGTTCTGCCGTGATGATTAAAGCAAAGGTCTTGGGATTGGGTCCACTTCAGGGCTGTTTTTTGTTTGTTTGTTTGTTTTGCTTATTTGCCATGTCCTCCTGTGTGGTATTGCTTAAGCTTCCAGATCCTTCTATTAAAAAGTTGATTGGCTCCCTGGCGCCTTTAATCCCTTTTGATATTCTACAAGCATTGGTGATTTTCAGATGGCTTAATGCTTTGTGAGCCTCAGAGCTTGTCAGTTTACACATTCTCCAAAGCAGTGTAGGGCGGACATGCAGAAGTCAGCCTGCAAGGCAGAAGGCCAGCTCCGTAATGAGCAGGTCCCTACTTTTCAATGCGAACTGTGCTTAATCATTTCTTCAGTGTCCGAGTGGAAAACTCTTTACATGCTTGACGGCCCCGGCCATGGTGCTCTTTCCTGTAAAAGCTTGGAAGATCTATGTGCCATACTGAGGGGCCCTGCTGGGGAGGGGTCCATCAGCCACAAGCCTCTGGTCCGTGTGTGCAGCTGGTCAGTTGCAATCAGGTCTAGAGCTGCACCAACACACAGAGCATCGCTTTGCACCCCATGCTTTAGTGTGAAAAAGTTGGGAGGGTAATTGTGACAGTTACCTTAAAAGTATTCTTAAAATTTAATGGACAGCAATACACGTGGTGCAATGAATAATTCATCTGGGAGTGGTAAGAGAGATTTAGAAGGAAAAATTCCCCAAATTTGCACTTTTGTTCTGACCACCTTCTGTGTCCAGGAGGTCCCTCCCTCTTTATCCTCTGCTTTCCACATGTTCGGTATGACTCTATGCTTCACCCAGCTTCACGCCCTCTCATTTAATGCAAGCAAAGCCAGACGCCACTCTTCCCATCTACGATTAAGGAAATGAAGGCCTTTGGCCCTAAGTAACTTGCTGGAGGTGGTACAGGTATCAATGAGCAGTCAGCCTTTGTCCAGGCAATTGGTCCAGAGCCTGTGCTTTGAGCCCTTGGGTCTTGGAAATCAGTATCTCACCACTTCAGAGCCCTGGCAGGGCCCCTCAGCTGGGACTATAAAGAGGGGTCTATTTGAGAACTTCCCAGTGCAGTGGGAAGTGCAGCAACAGTCTTGGTGTGAGCCACATAGAAAGTGCCAGGAAGGAACTGGCAAGAGCTCAGGTTGCAGTCAGCAAGGTCATAGCCAAGGCTCCCATGGGAGGAGCAGGAGCTGTACTTCCACCCCCTGTACTCTTTGTGTTAGCTTATTGGCTGAGCTACAGAGGTCAGTCCCATAGGAGCAGGGCACTTGAGGGATCTAGGAGGTACACAGGGAGACACAGCATAAGAGCCCATGAGAAGGAGGTCAGGAGTCAGAAGAACAAAATCCAAATGGGAAGTCACCAGCTTCTTTTCCATGAAGTCCATGGGAATAGGTTCGCACATGCTCTGATGGACTTGTCCTACCTGCCCCTAAGTTGGACCTAACCCCACACTACAGAAGCTGTCCTGTAAGTGCATGAGTGGAACAGAGCAGAAAGCATCCTCCCTGTGGTGCACAACCCAAGAGGGTCTTCCCAAACCACTACTCATCCATGTCCACACTGCTGGGAAAAGAGCTGCAGCCTGTGATTGCCCCATCTGCCTCTCAGGAGGGACTCCCAAAGCTGTGTCCTAGCCCCTCTTTCACATCCACAGCCCACAGATCACCCTCTCCCCTCCTCTGGTCCCATCTGGGCTCCAGGTCAGCTGTGCTGTTTGCTACTTGTATTAACACAGATGCCCCCCTCCTTAGACTGTCCATCTAGTCATCCATTCTGCCAATAATTGTGCATCTATTGTGTTGATACAGCAGAAAAGTCAACACCTAAAGACAGCTGACAGAGTATTTGGGGAAAAGGGTGCATTATACAATGCAACTGCATGTTTTACTTGCAATTTTTTAAAGGTCACAAGCGAGAGCAGGTGCTGAGAGGGCATCTTGTGGTGCTCTGACCTCATCTTGAATCAGGAAGCTTCTTTGAAGAGTCAGGTCAAGCCCTTGGGAGTGTGGGCAACCCAGCAGGGGAAGGGGAGGGGTGCTCACCAGGCTCAGGGAGCAAAGGCACAAAGTACACAGTATCCTGAGTGTGTTAGGGGAGTTAGGTGAGACAGGGAGCAATGTATATTCAGTGTCTACCTCGTGCATGGGAAGGCTCAGGAATTAGCAGGTAGTCCACCATGGGCAACACGTGACTGTTGTGGTCTTCATACTTCCTCCCTGTCCTGGTTCCATTTCTCGGAGTGGCTTCTTCCTCTGGCTTACGTACAGACACTGAAACTCAACCAGCCTGGCGGGAGTCCTGCAAACATCATCCAACCACCTTCCTTCCTCCCTCCCAACCACATTTCCCAGCAGGGCCTAGGGTGCTTCTTACCTCCCGTCTCTACCCTGTGAACTGAGCTCTGGCCTCCCTGGTCTCGTGCATCCACTTCAGAGATAAGTTTCTGATGGCCCCACTCCTGACACCTTTGGCATCCTCTCTGAGATCAGCCAGGTCATGTGATAGAAACACCTGTGAAGTCCAGAACCAGACAAGCCACTGTCATTGCTGCTAGTTAATAAAGAAACAAGCATAAACACTGGAAAGGAGGAAGCAAAACCATCATATGGTGAGATGGAGTGATTGTCTGCCTAGGCAAACAAGAGAATCAACTGAGACAAAACTATTGAGACAGCACTCAGGTCTGGAAGATGATCACATGGAAATTAATGTACAGAAACCGCTTCCCTAAGTGTAACAACAACCAGGTTGAAAATGCAATGGAGATAAAAGGCCTATAGTGATGCAATAAAATATGTGCAAGATCTATGCAAGATAGGTAAAAATTAGAAAATCACAGAAAAAAAACCAGATAGGAAACCTCCATTTTATAAAACATTGCTTCTCTTTACATTGTTACTATGAATATACCCAAGAATGCCAATAGGGCTTTTTTAGTGATAAGTGAAGCTAATCTGTAGTTTATGATGCAAAAATAATGCATAATAGTCATTGCCACAAAATGTCTTTTGTGGTATTGGGGTTTTGAACTCAGGGCCACTACCACTTGAGCCATGCCGCTGACCCTTTTTTGCTTCAGTTATTTTTCAGATAGGTTCTTGTGCTTTTTCTCTGGGATGACAGGAATGTGCCCCAGTGCCCAGCTTGTTGGTTCAGACGGGATCTCACTAACTTTTTGCCCCAGCTGGCCTCAAACCATGATCCTCATTATCTCTACCTCCCTAGTACCTAGGATTACAGGTGTGAGCCGCCACACCTGGCCATGAGAAAACCCTTTTTAAGAGAAGTATAAGACCAAACAGATATTAAAATATAAAGCCACGGTTGCTAAAATATAAGACAGAATAGATCAATAGAAAAAAGTACAGTCTATAAATAGACCCACATATGCATATAAATTTAGTATAAAGAAGATATTAATTTAAATGAAAACTGAGGAGTTTTCATAAATGATTTGTTAAATAATCACCTGACAGGGTTATGGTCCAGAGTGTAGGATGCCTGTCTTACTGAATAGTCAAGTCTTGCAAGTATTGATATGGGTGAGGGATACAGACATGCCAACTTATCAAGTAGGAACCTATCAAAGTTACAGGAGTCTTTTGACATGATTCTTACCAGACATGGCAACACATTAAAGTCTGGGACTCTTGCAAGACTTCCAAGAGAATAAGTGTTGCACCAGAAGAGAGAAGGCCACAGCAGGTATGGGTCTCCATGCCACTCTCTTAGCTCTAGGAAACCAGGATGGGGTTTCATGTGGAAGTCCCCCACTCTGCATCCATCCAGGCAGGTCTGGAATGGACTGCGTTCCTTTCTCCACATCCACAGGCCAAGGGAACATGTCCTTCATCTTTCTTAGATGTCATTTTTAAATTATGAAGACTCTGGACTTTCATTAGTTAGCATTATGAGCAAAAGGCAGACCCACAGGGATCACTTTGCCAGAAGAAATGAAGAGGAGCCTGAGTACTGCTGCTGCATTTTCTCTGTAAGCACAAATGAGCAGCGCACAACAGGTTTTCCTCTTTTTTTTTTTTTCAGAAGGGTTTTTTTTTTTTTTTCGAGATAGGGTCCCAAGGAACTATTTGCCCAGGCTGGCTTCAAACCATGATCCTATTGATCTGTGCCTCCTGAGTAGCTAGGATTACAGGTGTGAGCCACCAGCACCTGGCCAGGTTTTCCTCTTTAAGGACGGTTCAAGTGGGCAGAGCAATGAGGAGTGACTGTTGGGTCCAGCAATATAGAGCTCATTGGGGGGACTTGTCACAACTTACCACAGCCATCCATTTGTATAGAGAGGACCCTTTGGCTCATTTTATCATCATCATCACCATCTGTCAGGGAGAGCAGATGCCTGGGCAGATTCAAGCTGCGGGGGTTAAGAGGGAAGGACAGTGATGTGTGGCAACTGCCACCACAGGTGCCCTTGGGTTGAGGGAAACTGTGTGCACATGTGTGGGCACGTCCCTCACTTCTGAAGGGAGCCAGTCTGGTCATGCTGGCACAGGCTCATGTCTGCAAATGGATGTGCAGCATGTGGGGTGACAGCAAGGGCAGACCTCTGGCTAGAACTCCAGTAAGGCGTAGACAGCCATGATCCATGACAAATGGCCATAATCTACCCATCAGCCACTTCCTCCCCTGGCCACAGATGCAACTGTTATGGCTCACATGGTCTGATGGGGAGGGGTGACCTTGTGAAACTCTTAGCTGCAAGAGAAAAGGAGGCAGAGACAGTGTTGTCCTGTGCAACTCCATCTCATCTCTCCCCGGAGAGCTCATTATCTGTCAAGGGCTCCAGGATTGGGTTTACTGGGGGAGGTTTGAGTAACAAGCTGAAAGATGGGTCTCTCTACAAGATAGTCACCACACGCCCATTGCTGTGAGTAAATGGTGTCAGCTATGGCCGTTGGGACCTCTTTCAGTTGGCTCCTGTGTCCCTTTGACTGAACCTCTTCAGTGTCTGTGTGTGTGTGTGTGTGTGTGTGTGTGTGTACTTACCACTTACTTATCGGTACTACAAGATTTCCCAGGCTCCTCTAGTGTGCTTCCTGCCCCAGTCCTAGATTAAGCCGGTTCTCCAAGGAGCCCTGTTTTCTTTATAAAGAGGTGGTGTTAGAAGCCAAGATCTGGAATCTGGGTGTGCTCTTTGCTACTGGGAAGTCATTGCTTCTAGACTCTCTCAGCTGCCAGAATGAGAGGTGTGGGTGTGTGAACATTAACCTTGTGTGTACATACATAGAACAAATACTTCTGTATGTAACCATGTGTATCTACGTGGCCTTAACATGAATTTATATTGGAGATTGGGAGTCCCTTGAAGTGGAAGCAATAGAAATGAGGCCAAGCCAAGGAATACAGGTAAGGCTTGAAGGGGGCTCAGCTCGCTAGCAGGCAGTTAAGACTGCTCTCGGAACAGAGGGAGAGGCAGGCTTTTATTGACATGCTGAGATGAGCTAACGGAGGTCGATATCTTCAGATGCTTAAGAGGGTAGGGTAACAGGCTGAAGGAGTTCAGGTGCTTCCGTTGCTGCCACTGCTGAAACAGCACAAGGAAAACCAGCTTAAGTGGCAATCAGCACATCTGCCTGAGGGCTGAGGAGGACTTGACCCAAAAAGGAAGACACACTCATCAGACATCTGCAGGGCAAGTGAAGGTAGAGGATCTATTTAGTATTCCTTTGATAGCAGGTTTCTACTGGGATCTCCGGTTCTGATCCATTGCCACTGGTTAGCCTTTCCCTTACTTGTCTACATGACATCCATCCAAGCTTTTTAAGACCTCTGTACAGTACGTTTTTCATTTCATTATATATATAAAAATATTAGACAAAAATAATTACAAAAATATTTAAAGTATTAGGATTCCTCTGAATGACTATATACTACTTTAAACAGTTTCTCAATGCTCCCTTATTGAATAATTCAAATCAGATTATTCCCTTAGGATAAATCCATAGAAGAGAGCCAGGCATGATGACTTGCTCCTGAATCCCAGCTACTGAGTGAGAGTGGGGAGAGAGGACTGAGACAGGAGGATCATGAGTTCAAGGCCAGCTGGGGCAGCATAGCAAGACCCTGTCTCAAAAACAAACAAAAAATCAATAGACCACATCTTTGTGAGTCTATGTCTAGAATCTAAAATTCATAGAAGAGAAATTTTTGAGCTCTTAAGTTTTTGAGTCTCTGAAATTGTAAGAATTTGATGCATACTCCTAAGCCTTCCAGAAAGATTATAATAACTTGGTTTTGTATCAGAAGTATATCAAAATGTATGCCAGAACCTGAATCAGGCCCTCACTGCTGTCAGCACACATTTCAAGTTTGTTCTATATTCGCCAACTTGATAAACATGATAATCTCTTACTAATGC
The DNA here is from genome assembly GCF_047511655.1 of Castor canadensis. Lineage (NCBI taxonomy): Eukaryota > Metazoa > Chordata > Mammalia > Rodentia > Castoridae > Castor > Castor canadensis. Next base: position 154,055,001 of record NC_133394.1, read on the forward strand.
ACATATTTGTGTTCTCAGTATCTCTTGCTTGTGGTTTGTGGTGTTCCTTGTTAGGTGGTTTGATGTCTTTTGTCAGCTTTAAAAGCTTCTCAGTTATTACCTTTTAAGACCCATTTCTACTCCCTTCTCTCCCCTCTCCTTCTAACATGGCTCCACCTATGTTAGACTTTTCACTGTATTCCATGTGTCACTCACATACTTTGCTGGATTTTCCATCTATTTTCTCTACATGTTTCAGTCTGGATATTTTGTCTAATCTCCAGTTCTTTTGCATTTCTTCCATTTACTAATCTTTTCTGCAGGTATGGCTAAAACCATTAAAGTTAAATCCTATTTAAATAAATTTTTGAGTTTTTAATTTTATTCATCATATGAATAATGTAGTGTGGAGGTGTGGCTCAAGCAGTAGAGTACCTGCCCTGAGTTCAAATGCCAGTGCTGCTGAAATATATATGTATTTCAGTTCTGCAGCCTTCCATTTGGTTTTTTATAGTTTTCAGTTGTTTTACTCAAATTCCCAATTTGTAATCTTTTTTTTTTCTTATTTTTTTAATTGTTTTATTGTTCATATGTGCATACAAGGCTTGGGTCATTTCTCCCCCCTGCCCCCACCCCCTCCCTTACCACCCACTCCGCCCCCTCCCTCTCCCCCCCACCCCCTCAATACCCTGCAGAAACTATTTTGCCCTTATCTCTAATTTTGTTGAAGAGAGAGTATAAGCAATAATAGGAAGGAACAAGGGTTTTTGCTGGTTGAGATAAGGATAGCTGTACAGGGAGCTGACTCACATTGATTTCCTGTGCGTGGGTGTTACCTTCTAGGTTAATTCTTCTTGATCTAACCTTTTCTCTAGTTCCTGGTCCCCTTTTCCTATTGGCCTCAGTTGCTTTTAAGGTATCTGCTTTAGTTTCTCTGCGTTAAGGGCAACAAATGCTAGCTTATTTTTTAGATGTCTTATCTATCCTCACCCCTACCTTGTGTGCTCTCGCTTTTATCATGTGCTCAAAGTCCAATCCCATTGTTGTGTTTGCCCTTGATCTAATGTCCACATATGAGGGAGAACATATAATTTTTGGTCTTTTGGGCCAGGCTAAACTCACTCAGAATGATGTTCTCCACCCAATTTGTAATCTAATGTCATAAACATACTGATCACAATTATGCTAAAGTCTATTACTGACAACCACAATATCTGTGTCTCCTGTAGATCTGTTCCTCTATCGACTTTCAGTCTTTTGATCTTGTTTCCTGGAATGACAGATCAGTTTTAAATTGAATAATGTGAATGAAAATTGAAGATGTTCCTTATAGTTGTGAGTAGTGTCATCTTCCTCCAAAGATGATTAACTCTTGCTTCTGTGGATAATTAGCATGGGGGCAGGTTACCGTAGTTGGGTCAGGAATCTGTCCTTTGGGACAATGAGATTTAGTCTTTGTGAAAGCCGGTCAACTGCCAGATCATCTCATCTTCTGGAATGCCAAGGTTCCTTTTTATTGATACACCCTGAACTACAACTCTCTCCAACAAATAAATCTTCTGGAAGCTATCACTTGAAAGTTAGCAAAGCCCTCAAGGAGACTGTGGCACTAAACGTCACTCCATTTCTGCACTTGCTTCCTCTCTGCAATCAAGTCCTCACAGCCTTACTTGCTCTCTCATGCCCTCACATAGATTTTTTTAAATGTTTTTCCCAGCATTATAGTCATTCTACATGAGAAAGTTGACCTACAATATGGTATTCTGTTACTAACAAAAGTTAGAAATTCTTTAAGTTGCTTAAAAGTTATATCGTGAAGTCAGGTGCTGGTAGCTGAATCGTGTAATTCTAGCTATTTGGGAGGCTGCGATCTGGTGGGTCATAGTTTGAGGCCAGCCTGGGGAAGGAGTTCATGAGATCCCATCTCAACCAGTAGCTGAGTATAGTGGTATGTGCCTGTCATCTCTAGGCATGCAGGAAGCTGAGGTAGGAAGGATCCAGACCAGCCTAGACAAAAAAGTTTGCAAGACCCCCATCTCAAAGGAAAAAAGCTGGTTGTGTTGGAATGCACCTGTGATCTCACCTATGGAAGAAAGCATAAAGTAAGAGGATTGTGGTCCAGGCTGGCCTGGGCAAAAAGTAAGATCTTATCTCCAAAATAATAATAATAAAAGGCTCAAAGTGGTAGAGAGCCTGCCTAGCAAGCATAAAGCCCTCAGCTCAAACCCCAGACCACCAAAAAAAAAAAGCTATATATTTAAAACTTGTTCTTATGCTTTTTTTTCTTTATGACTCATACCCAATTTATTTCTTCACTCATTCACTCACTACTGTGAGTGATCCCTACTGTGTTCCAGTCACTAGGGTAGGAGGGTAACTCCTCACTTATTGGCTATACTTTTGGTCACTTGAGAGTATGTGCATGTGCTCGTCTGTATGAGATTGCATAGCAACTCTAGTGTCGGGAGGCTCTTAGGTTCCAGTGGGCTGTGGAGTGGGGTGGTTTGATGACACGGGGCATTAGGGAACATTTTGGAACCATAACAATCTTCTGGGAATGTGGCTCAGTGGTCAAGTGCTTGCCCTAGTTCTGGTTGAGGCTCTGTGTTCAATCCCCAGCATCACAAAATAGGAAATAATTTTTAAAAGCTTCACGCCTGTTATCCCAGCACTCAGGAGGCTGAGGCAGAAGGAGCTTGAGTTTGAGGCCAGCCTGGACATACATATAGGAGACCTTGTCTCAAAGAAGAAAACAAACGAAATGATCTTACTGGTGATTAGACAGGTGTATACATTTTTGAAAATTCATTGTACAATAAGTACATGTATCATGTTGATATCTCAATAAAAGTAATTCTTGAAAATCAATGAAAAAAATAAAAAGCATCAAGGGATCTAGCATCTTCTCCAGCCACACTGGCCTGAACTTGAGCTGGACATCCCAGAGCAGTAGTCACGCTTGCTGGAAAGCCTGTCCAGGTAGATGCTGTCCTACAGGTCAGCAACCTGGGCTCTCTAGGCACAGACCAGTGAAACTCTTATTGATATTGGGTCACTTGACAGATTCCAAACCAGAATCATTCTTGGTGACAACCAGTCAGAGGGCCCTGCTTAATTTAAGAGGAGCTACTGGGATGAGTGAACCACTGTATTCTTAATGGAGTTTTACTGATATTGTTTTGATGCAGAGGTTGAATTAGTGAAATTATTATGATTAGTCAGACCTGAGCCCCTCCCTGCTTATTTATTCGCTCCTTCTTACTTGCATATGCAGCTCCACCCAAACCTGTGACCAATCATTTCCTTTTCTTTTCTTTTTTTCCTATAAAATTTTTTTATTGTTTTATTATTCATATGTGCATACAAGGCTTGGGTCATTTCTCCCCCCTGCCCCCACCCCCTCCCTTACCACCCGCTCTGCCCCCTCCCTCTCCCCCCCACCCCCTCAATACCCGGCAGAAACTATTTTGCCCTCATCTTTAATTTTGTTGAAGAGAGAGTATAAGCAATAATAGGAAGGAACAAGGGTTTCTGCTGGTTGAGATAAGGATAGCTATACAGGGCATTGACTCACATTGATTTCCTGTGCGTGGGTGTTACCTTCTAGGTTAATTCTTTTTGATCTAACCTTTTCTCTACTTCCTGGTCCCCTTTTCCTATTGGCCTCAGTTGCTTTAAGGTATCTGCTTTAGTTTCTCTGCGTTGAGGGCAACAAATGCTAGCTAATTTTTTAGGTGTCTTACCTATCCTCACCCCTCCCTTGTGTGCTCTCGCTTTTATCATGTGCTCAAATCCAATCCCCTTGTTGTGTTTGCCCTTGATCTAATGTCCACATATGAGGGAAAACATATGATTTTTGGTCTTTTGGGCCAGGCTAAGCTCACTCAGAATGATGTTCTCCAATTCCACCCATTTACCAGCGAATGATAACATTTCGTTCTTCTTCATGGCTGCATAAAATTCCATTGTGTAGAGATACCACATTTTCTTGATCCATTCGTCAGTGCTGGGGCATCTTGGCTGTCTCCATGACTTGGCTCCAATCATTTCCTTTTCTGTGCGTGCTTGTGACTTTGTGCTTGTGACTTACATTGTTGTTTTGTGTGCATGTGACTTTTAACTGGTGTTATTGTCTATGCCTCTCACTTCTCCTCATTCATTTTTCACCTGATACTGTTTTTGAGGACTGTCCACATTTTTGCCTGCTGCATACTCTGCCATTATCCACTCCCTTTTACCTGTTCTGTGAGGGTCGCCCAGTTGCTTCTGACACCAAAACACCACAGTGGATATCCTCACACTCGACCACTGACGGCCTTGTCGGTGAGCGTTGCTGGTGTGTGCGTACCCAAGCACAGTCTCTGGCCAGCACCTCCCGGGCAGTGCAGAAGGTCTCCTGCACATGCTCCCATTTCTGGCATTGCTCAACTCCACCATTCTTCCTTTCAAGGTGTCAGAGGACATCTACACACAGGCAGTTTAAGGAGATGGTCAACATAAGGGTTCAAGAGGCTACAAACCCAGGTGTAGTTTTGCCTAAGTGGCTCATACAAGAGAGCAGCTGACAGACCTGGATCTGGATGGAGTAGTAAACTCAGCTTCAGGAGGACTCCACCTTCTTCCCCTCTTGGGGAAGACAGGGGTCTCTAGACACTTCCCTTCTCACAGGCTGGGCCATCTGCCAGGCCTGGGAGCAGAACAGTGATGCTCACATCCCTCCCCAGGGCAGCAAGGACAGCGGGGGCAGAAGGGAGAGCAGGTGAAGAAGACTTAGAGCACCTATGGTGTAGGCCCCTGTGACCACCTGAAGGGACCCCCCAGGCACCACAGCAGTTTTTCCTACTCCTTCCTGTGGGGCACATTCCCACCTCATTCTCAAAGACAGACAAGGATTCCCACTTTGGCCACAATAGAATAAGAAGTTCCAGCTCCCCTGCTCACCTTTCACAGCCAGAAGCCTATGAAAAAATGGTTTTCAAATGTTACAAAGGCGGCAGCTCAGGACTGTGGTTCCTGAGAGAAGGGAAACCAGTTGATCCCAGGCTTCCTACCTTGCAGAAGTTTCCAGGCCTCTCAAAGCACAGAAAAGGGAAATTCAAGCAGCCTATCGATCTCTCTAACTGCAGATACAAATCAGAGTCCAGGGAGAATGGACAGCCAGAATTTGCAGGATGCATTTTCTCTGTCCAGACAAAAGGAATGTGCTGAGAGGGTTCTGAAGACAGGTCCTTTCAAGCCTTTGGCTGAATCTTGATCTTCAGATATGTGACAGGAGACTATCCTAGGCCAGGGAAAGAATCATGGGTAAGCAGTGAGCCAAATAACTTCCACGTTCACACAGAGCTAGGAGCAGCTCCCATTAGCCATACAGAAAGACCTCATAACAGCAATTGGACAGTCTTCAGTAGTAGGGGGCCAAAATTAATACTGGACTGAAGACTGCTCTGAACCCACCCAGCAATACTTAGAAACAAGACTTGAAAAGATTAAACTGTTCCCAAGTAATTTTTCCAAAACAGTTTAAGGAGTAGAGCAAAATCTAGCATCCAGCAATATAAAAGTCACAATATCTGGCATTAATAAAAAACAGTGTCAAGAATCTAAAGAAATAGGAAAAGGTATGATCTGTAACCAGGAGAAAAATAATGAAAATAGATGTAGATATCACAAAAATGATGGAATTAGCAGGTAAGGACACTAGCTAGCTATTACAATGTGCTCCGTTTATTTTTTTAAGTAGAGAAAAGGCAATCATAGTAAGGAGAAAAATGGAAGGCTTTTTTAAAGATGCAAACAGAACTTCTAGAGATAAAGAGGCAATATGTGACATTAAACATACATAAGATGGAAATAACAACGGTTTGAGATGCTGTGGAAAGAGAGATCATTGAACTTGAAGGCCTGGCTGTAGAAACTAACCAGTCAAGCATAGCATAGAGGGGAAAAAAGGACTGTAGCCAGTAGGAAAATGTCAAGTGGACTACTAGCAGTCATGGAAATTGGAGTCCTAAAAGAGAAGGGATGAGAAAAATAGCAGCTGAAAAGATACCAAGTTTTGTGAAAATTATAAACCCACTGATCCAAGAAGTTTGATGGACTCCAGCCAGAAGAAGCATAGAGAAAGGAATACCAAAGCATGATTCTGAAAGCCAGTGATAGAGGAAAAGGCTACAAGCCTCCAGAGGAAAAATAACCACATTAAGTCGTTAAGAACGGCAGCAGACTTCCCATGAGAAAGGTGCAACTCAAAGACAATGGAGAGATGTCTTTAAACACAAAAGAAAAGAGCAATGAGGGAGAAGGCTGATATCAAGCATTCTTTTACTTTAAGCATCTTCTTGTGATGTGAAATTCATGCAGAAAACCATACAAAACAAACCTCCAGCTTAGTGAGTAATTATAAAACAAATGGCTTTATAACAACTCCCAAGGACAAGACAGAACACGGAACATGCTGTTACCTGGGAAACCCTGTGTGTCCATCCTGTTCCTCTCAAGGTGGCCAGCATGCTGAAATTTCTCTCTAATCCATATCCGTGCATTTATATAGCAGTATGGTTTTTGCCAACTTTTCAATTTTATGAATGTATTTTTTTGTGTTTTGTCTTTTTTTGTTTTTGCTTTTGGCAGTACTGGGTTTGAACTCAGGGCCTTGCACTTGCTAAGCAGGGGCTCTACCACTGGCCGCTCTGCCATCCCTCTTTGTGATAGGGTCTCACTTTATGTCCAGGCTGGCCTCTTTGTGCTTTCCGGTATAAATAGGATGACAGGTGCTCACCACCACCCCTAGCCATTGGTTGAGATAGGGCCTGGTGAACTTTTTGCCTGGGCTAGCCTCAAACTTGGTCTTCCTGATCTCCACCTCCCACATAGCAAGGATCACAGGCGTGAGCCACCAGCCCCCAGATTGCTTTGCTTCTTTTGCTGAACATTTTGTTTGTAAGATTTGTCCATGTAGTCGTGCTTTGTTGTTTGTTCATCTTGGTTCTATCATTCTTTCATTTGCTGTGTTGCTAATGGATTTGGGTTTGTTTCCACTTGGGGCTGTCCTCAGGCACGTGTGCACAAGTGTCTCTAAGTTGTCTGACCACAAATTGCAGATCCATAGGGAAGCTGCCATGTACAGGGAAGCTGTATATGCTTTCGCACAGTTGCTCTCACAGCAGCTGCCATTTCTCCACGTGCTCTCCAACACTGAACTTGTTAGACTGCTTTTTATATTTGCCCATCTGGTGGGTAGCTAATGGTAGTATTTTCTCTTAAAAATATATGAAAATATAATCTCATGTTTTGTTCATTTTTCTACTAGCATGTCTATCGGTTAGTGACGTGCAGAAGTCAGTAAGGACTGACTTTTCAGTCCTTCGAAATCTGGCTGTTAGCCACCATCCCCATGTCTTTCTCTTTCTTTGTGTTTTAAAGGACTGAACTCTCAACTCAAATGTAGTTTGTTGAATTTGTAGGGTTCGTACTTTCAAGGACTTGTTCAAGCAATTGCTCCTTTCCACAAGGTGTGAAGAAGATTGCCTTTGTCAAATTTGTTTTAGCTTTTCTATCTAAAAACAAAGTCAAACTTTTAGAAAAGTTGAAACAGTGGTATGATGACTTCTCACATAGATTCATTCAACGTGAATATTTTTTCATGTTTGCTTTCTCTCTCCAGTAGTAATCTACTAGTAAAGGTATTAGTTTGGGTATTTGTGTATTATATACATATATTCAAGGTTATTTTATGTGAACATTTAAACTATATAGGAGCACATATTTAATATTATTTTGTTATGCCGTTTGAGATTGGTCACAGACATCATAACTCTTCACCTGTACATATTTGACATGTTATTTCCTCAGAGCAATGGCATTATCTCCTATAACACAATAAAATTGCTCCATCCAGGAATGCTAACCCTGGTACAGTACTAATGTCTAAAATACAGGCCAATTAGCACTTTACCAGTCGTCCAGGTATATCCTCCCATCCAAGTACTAGCCAGGCCTGTTCCTGCTTAGCTTCTGAGATGAGATGGGACGGGGCACATTCAGGGTGCTATGGCTGTAGCCCCAGTTACATCCTTCACAGCACACTCTTTCCAGCCTAGGATTGTGCACTGAAATTCATTGTCTCTTCTCCTTTGATCTAGAACAACCCCTCAGCCTTTCTTTGTCTCTCAGAACGTTGACATTTCTGAAGAGTACACACCAGTTACTTTGTATAATGTGTCACAATTTGGATTGGCCTGAAAGAGACCATTGTTAGTAGTCTTCTTATTCATATATGGAATCTAGAAAAAAGATAGGAAAGTAAAAAGGAGACTATTAGGGAAGAGGAGGGTGTGGGGGGAAAAGGAAGGGAAGTAAGAAAGGGTACTGGGAGGGGTGAATATGGTCAAAGTACATCGTATTCATGTGTGAAAATGTACAATGAAACTCATAGGGCTGAGAGTGGGGTTCAGTGGTAGTGTTTGCCTAGCATTCATGAGGACCTGAATTCAATCTCTAGTAACACACACACATACATATATAAACATATATATTTGACTATATATATGGAAAATCCCCTCTGTACTATTGTGCCTGTTTATGTATTTGGCCCATTTTTCCATAGGATTTTTTTTAAGTTCTTTCTGTGTTGGGACTATTAGCCCTTCCTCTGATATGTGATAATGATTTTTTCCTGGTTTGTGGTTGTCTTTTGACTTTACCTATGGTATCTATACCATGCAAAGATTTGGTGTTTTGTTGGGGGAAGAGGGTGATCAAATTGGTCATTCTTTGCTTTTATTGCACCAGAATCTTGAGTCATAGTTTGGAAGCATTCTGTACACCTAGGTTTTAGAGGAGTCTCCCCATCTTTTGTCTTTTCCATACAGCTATTCAGTTGTTTCAGCACCATTTATCAGAATCATTTTGTCCTGATGACAGGACTGCTGTCTTTATGACACTAGCTCTTTCTATGCAGTTGCCCAAGCTGGCCTCAAACCATGATTCTCCCAATCTTCACCTCCTCTGTAGCTGGGATTATAGACATGAGCCACTGCACTTGGCCCTATAACTATATTTTATTAAAATATTGTTCATCTAATCTAGATTTTTGAATTTACTTACATGGAGTTGTGCAAAATAATTCATAAGGCTTTTTTTTAACTTACTCCTTTACTTTGTTGTTTCTTAATTTGTATATTGTATGTTTCTTATTTGTATATATTTGTATATTTCTTTTTGATGAAATTAGCTGATGGTTTGTCTACTTTCTTTTTTATAAGAACTGAGATTTTAATTACTAATTTGATCTACTGTTTCTCTGCTTTCTACCTATTAATTTATATTCCTATTTTATTCTCTTTACTGTTTTCTTCCTTTTACACTGTTGATTTGCTTTCTTGTTCTTTTCTTTTGCTTTTTGAGTTGAAAACTTAATTTACTTTTATTCTTTCATTCTTATTAATATAGGAATTTGGGACTGTGAAATTTCCTCACTTACTTAAATTTAAGTAATCTGTTCGTTCTGATATAAAGTGTTTTCAGGGATGGGCATGGTGGTTCATTTCTATAATCCCAGCTACTTGGGAGGCAGAGATTGGGAGGATTGCAGTTTGAGACCAGCCAAGGCAAAACTATAGCACGGTCCCTCAAACTCAAAATAAACAAGTTGGATGTGGTGATTCATGCCTATAATCCCAGCTACACAGGAGGCAAAGATAAGAGGACTATGGACTAAGGTTGACTACAGGCAAAAAGTGAGATCTTATCTGAGAAATAACTACAGCAAAAAGGGTTGGGGCATCAGTCAAGCAGCAGAGCCCCTGCCTGACATCACAAGGCCCCATGTTCAAACTCCAGTACTGCCAAAAAATAAAAATAAATAACCAAAGTGTTTTCATCAAAAACTATGCAATTTGTGCTTGTACTTCTCTTTCACACAAAAGATGGCTGATAGAAGAATTTGGGTTTTGTTTTTTGGTTTACTTCTAGATGGAAGGGCTCTTTTTGTTTTTAATTTCTAGATTCATTGCACTGTGATCAGTTATTTTCCTGTTAGACTTTAGCAAAATTTTAATGTTTTCTGTGTATCTCACCAAGTTATCAGTTGTATGACTGATCCCATCTACACCTGAGAAAGAGGCTCAGGCTCTGCTGTCAGACAGAGCTGTGATATGTCTGCATCTGTCACAGCCTGGTTCTGTGAGGCAGGGGATCTTCACAGATGTCCAGCCCCATATGTCACTCCAGTGTGGTCACCTCCATGGTGTGGAGGGGACTCCTTGCTCCACATGCCTTCCTCCAGCCCTTTGGTGTCATCAGATCTGTAATTTGAGCTGAGGTATCATCTGGTTTCATTACCCATGAACCTGGAGAGTCACAGTGGAAGCTATGTTTGACCTTTTGTTGGTTGGTTGGTTGATTGGTTGAATGAGTGGATGGATGGTTGTCTGGGTGGTTAGTTGGTTGACAGATTGGCTAGCTGGTTAGCTATGGATGGATAGATGGTTGGTTGGCTGGTTGGCTGGCTGGTTGGCTGGCTAGATGTTTGGCTGAGTGGTTGACTGGTTGATTGGCTGACTGATTGTTTGATTGGCTGTCTGTCTGTCTGTCTGATTGGCTGGATGGCTGGTTAGCTGGCTGATTGGTTGGCTGGTTGGCTAGTTGGATGGATGGATGGATGGATGGATGGATGGGTGGGTGGATGGATGGATGGATGGATGGATGGATGGATGGATGGATGGATGGTTGGATGGATGGTTGGCTGTTTGGCTAGCTGGTAAACTGGCTGGTAAACTGGCTAGTTGGGTAGTTGGTTGATTTGCTGGTTGGTTGACTGGCTAATTGGCTGGTTGACTAATTGGCTGACTGGCTGATTGGCTGGCTGGCTGGCTGGCTGGCTGGTTGGCTAGCTGGTTGTTGTCTGGTTGGTTGGTTGGCTGGCTGGCTGGCTGGTTGATTTGTTGGCTGGTTGGTTGGTGCTGGGGTTCTCAATACATTTATCAGTAGTGTCTTTCCTGGGAGCAGATTTAAAGAAAAATAAATAAAGTGCTAACTTTAATAGTTGGAGTGTAACACAGTAGCTGACACCTGTTTGTTCTGAGCAGGGGTACATTTTAGCTTTGGCTTCCTACCTAAGTACAGCTCTTAACAATATAGAGTTTAAAGGAGAGATAAACACATGGTCAAAATAGCTTATCACAGCAGGAAAGGGGGCGGGGGAATAGAAATGCATCAGTACTTGGAAGTCAGATGGTCAAAATGAATGATGTCCAGGGTATCAGTGAAAATGGTGGAGAAGGCAGCTCTGTGGGCCCATCCCCCCAGAAACACTGAAACCAAGGCAGAAGCTTCCAGAAATGACTTCATCAGAGCCCTGGAAGACAAGAAAAGGTTTGCTCCAGGCAGGCAAATGCTGTCAGGAAAACAGCAATTTGAGAGTGGTAGGAGAATTTCTCTTGCCCTTCTGCCCCCAGCTGGTTCTCCATGGCAGCCGTGCTGCTAGCTCCTGCCTGGGACCTCGTCTCTTGTTCTAGAAGGAGCAGAGCCCCATTTGCAAAGAAGCATGTGCCCACTCTCACTTGTCAGGGGCTGCCTGAAGGACTGACACAGCTGCTTGCAGTGCTTCACCTGGCTTGGAATCCACTTGCAGAAAAGTGGTGATTTGTTATAAGGCAAAAAACCTGCAGTTGTGTGAGGCAAAAAATTATAGGTGATACAAACAGAGAGCCTTGGAAAACTTTAGAAGAAAAGCTGGGGAGAGAGATTCTTGGGAAATTAGGCCATTCAAAAGCAACCATGTACACTGGGAAATCTGGAAATCACTGTGTGTGCCCAGGGCAGCTCTCATGCTCAGAAAAGACTAAAGGAAATTTAGCTTTCTCCTGGGCTGGTCTCAAGGCTCCATGCAAGCTGGAAGTGAAGGATAAGGTAGAGTTGGGAGCAGCCTAGTTAAGCAATGAAGAGAGCCCAGCACAGAGCTAACCACGAAGACTGGTCTCGTTCTGTGTCTTTTGGCTCCACATCTGTGTGCTCAGTCCATCACGGACGCCTCCTGGAGATATTAGAGATCTTTGCAAGAGCATCAGGCAGAGGGAGGCATCTGGCATGGCCTGGGGGATGCCCAGGCAGGGAAGAACAACTCTTGGTGGCGTCTGTGAGGCCCTGTGTTCTCAGTTGTGCTAGCTTTTTGTTTGTTTTTGTTTTGGTGGCACTGGGGTTTGAACTCAGGGCCTCACGCTTGCTAGGCAGGCACTCTACCGCTTGAGCTACTCCACCAGCTGCCCTCAGTTGTGCTAGCTTTAATCGTTGGAGACTGGTTTGATTTGGATGCAGTCAGATGTAGAGTTTATTCTTATTCTGTCTGAACACTACAACCATGGGTCAAAGCTCACCCTGCTGTCTGTGGGAGGCCAAGGAAGAGGCTGCTCATGGGAACTGGAAAGGACTAGAAACCATCTCACCTCCATAGCAGTTACAGTTGTGGCTCAGGCCCAGGCCCCAGCACAGGAGCAGCTTCATCTGGAGCTGGGTGGGAATCCTTTGGTGAAAACGGCACTCAGAATTTAGGTGCTGACATTTGGCTTGCTTCTGGCTGCTGCAGCCTTGCCATTAGTGTCTGTTTGGGAGCCTTGAGCAAGCTGGATGCTGCATGTATCACACATCTCCACTGTCCATGGGATAGGCCTAGCTGAAAATGGTGAGGAACCTCCAGGGAGGGGAAGAGTTGCATGGTTTGTATTTAATGCTTCTCTGTGCCAACTGTACCTGATGGCATGCCATCTTTCCACTCAGGAAGGACATCCCCATGGAGCACGTGACACACGTGGACAGAGAGCAGACCAAGAAGGTGGTGTACTCGATTGTCTATGGAGCAGGTGGGCTGAGAGCTTGGGGTCACCTATCAGCTAAAGGCTGTGCACCTGTGTTTTAAGTGTGACAGTGCTTCAGGTGAATCACTCTGTGAGTCCCTGTGTGTGTTTTACACAAACATTATGCTGACATTTGTGTAACCTGCCAACTCACAGCATCACAACCGAGCCTTTTGGGGGAAGGGGGAACAGAGGAGGTATGGAGGATGTGATCAGGCTCAAACATACATCATTGTGTGTGCCGGGTATCATTCTGTGCTTGGAGACTTCATCCATCTACACACCAAGGTCTTACAGAGTTAAACCACCTCAACATGGGCTCTGATTTGTCTCAGTTCTACTCAGCACATGCTCAAGAACAAACTGCCCTGCACCCTCCTCTGCCTTCCCTCCTTTCCCTTCTTCCTCCTCTCCCTTCCCAGGACCCAGGTAAAACAACCCTTCCACCTTCTTTATCTCCCATTCTCTCCCTTCCTCTCCCTGACTGAATTCTCTAGAACGTTTTGGTTCTGTCTCCCTTTGGGTCATGCTAAAGTGGAGCTTGATTTTCCCTCAGGAAAGGCTATACTGGCGCCTTCTTGAGTGAGTCCATCTGCTGTGGACCTCCTTTCCTTGATTGGCACTTTGAGCTGAGGGACTTATGCAAAGACCCTGAGAAGAGGCTTCACCTCCTGGCTACACAAGCCTTCTGCTCCTTCAAGGAAAGGCAGCAATACTGCCCAAGCCCCAGTGCAAACTTGAAGACAGCAGTAGCTGTCCCCTGAGACGCCTCACAGTCTCCATGACCATGGTGTCCTGGAGGTGCATCCAGAGTGTCCCTCCCAGATCGCAAGCTTTACACTTGTCCTTCCCTCTGTGGGAAGGTTTCCTGCAAGCACAGAGCTCACCCCTCATGTCAGATCTTCACTCACCTCTCCATTGTTCAGATGTCCTCCACTGCCCTATCAGTTACCCATCTCTGGGTAACATTGCCACAAACAGCACCTTAAAACAACACCTGTTTGTTACCTCACAGTTGCTGTGTGTCCGCTTCAGGCTGCATTCAGAGTGCTGGCTGGGGTTGTGGTCTTATCTGAGGTTTGACTGGGAAAGGCTCCACTTTCCTCTGCTTTGTTTCCTGTTGTGGCCTGCACTGTGGCCACTTCAGTCTTGAAAGACAACTGGCAGCCATCTCTGCACATGCTCATCTTCTCAGGGTCTCACACCCAACCTGAATGTGAGCCCAGGAAGGCAGGAGCCCCCATCAGTTCTGCTTGTGTGGCACAGAGAACCACACAATACTTAATGAGCCTTTGAAGACATTCCAACTGTGTACAGTGTCTGGAAAGCAGGCTGGGAGACCAGAACTGAGCATGGGGGGTAGGAGTGACACTAGCAGATCTCCTCAGACGTGCTGGCCCGTTTCCTCCTCAACCTTCTCCCCACTGAGCCCTGAACCTTTCTGGGGTCTCTATCCTGGGGAAGACAACATTCTACCAAGTAGATGAGCTCTTGATGCCTTGCATCCTTATTCCAGACATGCCAGGAGCTCCAGCTCTGCAGGCCCAATGCTGACTCCTCCATCTGCCTAGGCTGAATCTGGACTATCAGCTCCTAACCGGGTGGCCTTATGTGAGGCCCTCCACCTCCTCAGCAAATGTCCTTATAGAGTTACTGGGGTGGGATGCACCTGGCAGAGTTCACTTGCATCTGTGCCATCTACCACCTGTCTAGGTCCTGCTTCATTGCTGTGCTATGTTGATAAACAGTCCAAGAAACCAAGCAGCTTCCAGAGAACTCCTGATTACCTCCAACTTGGGGCTGGTGCCAAAACTCAGTCAGGAGGATGTGGGATGCATGTGCAACTCCTTAGATTTGCCTGACTTGTTCCCTCCAGTGGCAGGCTGTGCTCCAGGAGGATAGGAGGGTTGTCCCTCCCACCATGGGCAGCACACCAGAGAAAGGTAGCTTCATGCTGCCTGTGCTCCTTCTGGAGCTTTCACTTTATTTTTTCTGAAGAGGAAAAGAAGTGTACTGTGTAAATAAGCAATGAGTCATTGACTGCAATGGTGGCAAAGGGAGTAATTTGGCTGCTTTTAGCCCTGATGGTGACAGGGGCTCCCACCCTAAGCCTCCTTCTCCACTGCCTCTGTTGTCCCCACTCCACCTGACAGCCGTAATTACCATGTATCTGCTGCTTGGCTTACTCAGGCTGTGTCCCTGTTCTCCCTTGCTTGAAATAAAACCTTGCTGATAAGTAGACCAAGGACCCAAGTGAACCACCAGGTCCCTGGATGTTGAGGCCTTAGGAAAGCCAGTGGAGGGGCTTTGGCCCAGGCAGCTCTCCATGGAGTGCAGTGATGTTTGCAGAAGCCACCTCTGAGCAGCCTGGAAGCTGCTGATAGGAAAGTTTTGCCACAGCAGAAGCATAATTCTAGCGCATTCCTGAGAAAATGAGAGGATGGTGATGAAAATAGAGGAGGAAGCTGCAGGGCTGTGAAACAAGCAGAGAGGATGCTCAAGAGGAATGCTGGTGCATATGCTGAGCACCCTGCAGCCCTTGAGGCAGGCCTGGCCCCATACCACCTCAGACTTATGCACTTCTTGGGTTATCTGGAGACTTGACCCAGGACTGGCTCACTGCCCCTCCTTCAGTCAGCCACATTCAATATCTGCCAACTTACTAGGTACCAGATAGCTGGGCATGTTTACAGCCACCTCTGAGCACAGCAGGAACCTGGACTCTGCAGGAAGCAACTTCCAAGGCTTGCTGAATTCCTACTTTCTGAGAGTTGGCCTAACACTGAGCCCTCTCAATGATTCCTCAGCGTGCCGTGCGCCACATCTAGTCATAGCGCAATCAGCAGGCACTTACCGAGTGTGTGTGGTATGCTAGGCCTGCCTTGCTCCAGCAATACAGTACTTGAGGCCCCAGGACCTGCTCCCAAAGGGACTGTCTCCACCAGAAGAGACAAACAAGCAGGGCTGAGTCTGGTGCCCAGGAAACCTGGAGGATTGATTCTGTGGATGGAACCCTAGAGCCTGGGCAGCTGCCTGAGCAGCAACAGCTGGACTGTATGGGGAGGTCTGTGCAGGTAGAACAGCCAGTGTTCCTGGGGCCTCCTGTGGGCTAGGAACTTTTTCAGCACTAAAGACAGAAATGAGAATGAGAGACTGTGAGCAATATGTGAGGGGCAGCACTTAGAGGAGAAGGAGTGAAGAGGTCTTACTGAAGTTAAATCTGTGGCAATGCGTGAGCCTGTATGTATGTATGTGAACATACACACACAGGATATAATTAGCCATCTGGGAAAAGTCAAACTGTATTCATGTGTTTTAGGGCTGGAAAATGCTTAGTGTACCTACTAAGCAATGCTGGGTGCTCTGGAGACAGGCCTGCATGTAATTACAACCAAGAAGCAGAAACCTGATCAATTGAATGAAAGCATGGGGAAAATGGAGCCAGTGCACATGAAGCATAGCAGAGAGGAGCCCCCAGAGTCAAGGGTTATCCTGCTTGGGGGAAGAGACAGTGGCCTTTCAGTGTCACAGCCCCATTGCCAACAAGTGAGAAGAAAAACCGCAGGGCCTGGAGAGCTCACTGGACCCTCAGTCTCTCATCTCTGCTTCTTTTGGTTTTGCAACGTCATCTGCTGCTCTCTTGGGCAGGCTTTCTACACAGGCAGGTGCCTCGACCACCCTCTGCACTTCAGTTAGGCTGACAGCTTTACCAAAGAAGAGCTTGGCCAAAAGTATTTTGGAGATTTGTGACTTCTGGTCATGGACAGGTAGCTTCTGTCAGACCAACTTTCCCACAAACATAAACTATCCATTATGACCAAAAGTATTTTAAAAATTACTTGAAAGCTCTGGAAAGGAAAACAGAAACTGGAAGTTGGTGACACTTGGGATGGTACAGGGTGTGTTTCCCATCTTACAGCTTAACACCTGAAGGCAAGCCTCAGTCAGTGCTGTGGGTGGTGAAAACTGTAGATACTCACTAGCTTAAAGAACCAGAGGACAGAGTTTTGGGCAGCCAGAGAATCTGAAAAGTGAAAGGAGAAATTCCAGAAAGAGAGCCAAGAGAGAAGCCCAAATTCTGCTTATGAACTCTGCCCAGATTGCTGGCTGACTCTAACTCTGCAGACTTCAGATAGCCCTGCTAAAGCTACAAGGGCTGACCTCGGATTTCAGCTCTTATCTACTGTGAGGAGATACAGTTTGAAGTTTAATTTTAGCCAAATTGTCTTCTTTAAAAAAAAATAGTACTCTTGTGAAGAACATAATAGAATCCAAAGTCTCTACAAAATATTTGCAATATCTGGTATGCAATCCAACACTCCTAAGCTCATGAAGAAACAGGACAGCTTGACCATACTTAAGAGAAATGGTATTTGTGGCAGCAGATCCTGAGATGATCCAGACATCAGAATTAGCAGACAAGGCTTTCGAAGCTGCTATTGTAACTAAGCTCAAAGACATAAAGGAAAATGTACTCACAATAAATGAGAAAAAAGAAGTCAAATGTAATAAAAAGAACCAAATGAAAAGTCTAAAACCGGAAACTACAATATCTGAAATAAAACTTACCCCAATGGGCCAAACATCAGATTACAGATGAGGAAAAGACTTGGCTAAGGAGAGGACCCAAGTCCCATCTGGCTGACCTGTTTGAGGGGCCTAGCTACCACCTGACTCCTTTCTGAAAGACAGTAGCCATGCCAGAGCTGAGGGGTAGTGATTGGAATCTGAGAGAAAAAAGCTTTATAGATGGATTATTTCAGTAAAACATAGCAAAACACATGATATATGTATTTGTGAAGATATCATACTATCTTTTTTTTAGAGTTTTTCCTTTCTGGCCAAATGACTGAATATTCAGGCAGGCCTGGGCATACAGAAAGCAACAGAGGCTCAAATAGCTTAATCTCTTTCTTCTGGGATAAACTCTAGGGAGAACTCTTCCTGGCAGAGTAACAGAAGAAAATACCTCTTCGCTGACCAAGGACTCCAACATTATTGCTGCTCAGGACTGCTGAAGGCTTCAGCTATCCAAGGCCAGGTATGGCCTGGCTGAAGAGAGGACCAGATCTGCAAGGGCAGTCAGTCTCACTCCTTGGAGGTCCCTTCCTTGACTTCTTAGACCTGTGTCTCTATCCCTGAGCCATGATTTCTGGCCCATTCTGTCTGAAGGCCCCTTGGGTACCCTCAAGTATGGTGCAGAGTTGGCCCCAGGCAGAGGACAGCAAGCCCTAGCAATGATCTTCCAGGAATGCATCTCTGGATTCCCTCCAAGGCTCCCTTAACAACTCTGGGGGTCAGGACTATTGTTCCTAGATGACTTCCCCAAGACTGCTCAGAACCTTCCATGGATGGTGGAGCTGGACTCAGACCCAGGCCTGTGTACTTCCAGCACCTGCACCCAGCAAGCAGAAGGCTCAGACACTGTGCTCACCTCAGTCTTCCCACAGGCTCCTTCACAAGAGCCCTGCCTCTCCCAAGAGTAAAGTACCAGTCTAAACCCCAAGCAGGTGCTCCACAATAGAATAAACATTCTAAGTCCAGGGACTATTTGGCAGGGAATTTTGCCTTCCTCTTCTCCTTTGGGACCCCTCCAGCCTCCCCCATTTCTGTAGTCAGATTTCCTGCTAGCCAAGATCAGAACAGCATTGTATCTACTTCATTCACAGTTTACCTGCAGCACCTGGCAGAAAGTCAACATTGTTGAGAAAATAAGTGTTTACTGGCCCAGTCCATATCAATGGCACCCAGCACCCAGTGTGTGAAGTCTGAACTCAATATGTCCTCACCAACCAGAAAAGACTCGGGGTGCCACGTGTCCCTGAGGCCTGGGGTTACTCATTTCTGTATAACTGGTCATCCCCTGGGCACATGCTTTTTGGTAGCCCTACCTCACCTGGTGTAGGTTAGGCCTGGAGTCTGACTATGCATCTTTCTGATTCACAGGGAAGGAGCGACTTGCAGCTTGCCTTGGAGTTACTGTTCAGGAAGCCACCTGCTTTTTGGAGAGTTTTTTGCAGAAGTACAAGAAAATCAAGGACTTTGCCAAAGCAGCTGTTGCCCAGTGTCAACATACAGGTAAACCAGCCATAACTAAGCCCCTGGCAGCCCCTGCTCCCTCTCCCCGTCCAGTGGCCAGTGGTTCATGGCTCTGTGGCTAGGTGCATGGACAGATGGTTGGGCAGTGTGTGTTCAGGTGTGGCTGTGTTGGTGAGGGTGGAAGGTAGGTGACTGGGTGAGTCATCAGCTCTGACTGCATCAAGAGGTCCAAAATCAATGGGAAGGGGCCAGAACCAGGCTACTCCTACAGCAACAAAATGAACAAGCTTGAGCTAACAAATGATAGCTGTACAGATATATAGGTAAAAGCAAACAGATAAAACCCTGCACAGAAAAATGGAGACACATATTCCTGTGAAAGGTATCTCCACAGTCTGGTCACAAAGGAAAAAACAGATTTTAAAGACTGTCAAATAGAACCTGTTGGTGACCACAAACAGTTTTATGCTCATCTCTCTGAGGGTAGCTGCTCGTGCACATACCTATTTGGAAGTGTATCATGATTTTAAGTAATTTAAGACAGAAAAAAGGGACGTTCTACAAAAAGGATGCAATATTAGAGATAAACGATAGTATATCATCAAAAACCATGGGATTTGACCACACTAATGCTTTTACATGGCAATAAAGGAATATATTGAAGAGTATTTGGGGTGGAGGTTCAGGGCTCCGAGCTTTCTAGGTAGGTTCCCTACCATTGAGCCACATCCCCACCCCCAAGAGTATTTTAAAAAGTGAAAAATTTATAACTATAAATGAATTGTTGAATTTTTCACTGAAATTTGGGGAAGAAAAGCAAAGTAAATTAATAAAAAGGAAAGAAATAAATAGAGCAGAAATTAATAAAGTAAACAACAAAATTATTAATATTTGGTGCAGAAAGCATTCACAAACCAACACTCACCAGTGAGTGACTAGTAGACTGGCCTGGCCAAGACCCACAACTCTAAATGGCTCTAGTATGTCTCCTGAGAGGGTGCAAGCACCATCTGTTTTGCAGCCTACAGTACCTCAGATCCTTCCAGGGACTCCTCAAGAACTTGTCACCTAGAGCCCGTGCCACAACCTATAAGTCCAGGGCTGCCCACCACAGGCTCCTCCATGGCCTACCAGCAGATAGTACTGGGTAATGTGGGGGCCTGGCTGCTTCCTGCTCACCCATAAGGGGAGCCTCCCTGGGCCCCCAGCACACTCAGAACTTGGCTTCTGCAGCCTCATCTCCGGCCTGCATATGTGGGTGCATTCAGGGTTTGAGAATGCCAGCAGAATGTTTCCATCCAATTGGAGAACATCATTCTGAGTGAGGTTAGCCTGGCCCGAAAGACCAAAAATCATATGTTCTCCCTCATATGTGGACATTAGATCAAGGGCAAACACAACAAGGGGATTGGACTTTGAGCACATGATAAAAGCGAGAGCACACAAGGGAGGGGTGAGGATAGGTAAGACACCTAAAAAACTACCTAGCATTTGTTGCCCTCAACACAGAGAAACTAAAGCAGATACCTTAAAGCAACTGAGGCCAATAGGAAATCAATGCAAGTCAACTCCCTGTATAGCTATCCTTATCTCAACCAGCAAAAACCCTTGTTCCTTCCTATTATTGCTTATACTCTCTCTACAACAAAATTAGAGATAAGGGCAAAATAGTTTCTGCTGGGTATTGAGGGGGGGGGGAGAGGGAGGGGGCGGAGTGGGTGGTAAGGGAGGGGTGGGGGCAGGGGGGAGAAATGACCCAAGCCTTGTGTGCACATATGAATAATAAAACAATAAAAAAAAAAAAAGAATGTTTCCATCATCCAACAGGCCTCAGGCTGCCAGGGCCAGGAGAGAGCAGCCCCCAGGAGCTCACAAGCTCTGATCATTACCTGATCAGGAGCCCCATATTTAACAAAAATTAAAATACTGTCAATTTTGAAAGGTTGAAATCATGATAGTGAAGCAGATGGTAGGAATCCGGGTCCTCCCCAACAGGAGTTAAGCAGCACTAGAGCACTGCTAAACACTGCTAAAGCACATGAGCCCTTGTTGTGAGCACCCTTTTGAAAGTTTATTTTTCTTTTAAATGTACTGAGATGAGGGGTCTGGGGAGTCTTATTTCCCTAATTCACAACTGCTAAGCCTTCACTACCTTGAGTCCAGTGCTGCTGCCTACAAACACGCACTGAGAAGCCAAATAACTGGAGGAGTTTCTCCTGGCCTACCCATGATTTTTATCTGGGCCGAGCAGAAGGACCCCAGCCAGCTGATTTATGGTAACAGTATCAGTGTTGATGAGGGCATATGGAGTCACAATGCAGATACTATATGCCAGGCGTGATTTTTAAATGCTTTCCGTAAAGTGACTCATGTAATCCTCACCACATCTAAGAAGAGGTTGATATTATTCCCTCCATTTTACAGCAGAATAAAATGAGTCACCAGGAGATTAAGAAGCTGTCTAAGCCACATAGCTCACAGTAGAATGAGACAGCAGGACACATCCCAGTGCATCTCCCTGCTACAGGCATCACCTCCCATCCTTGTGCTTAACTCTCTTGAAGGGATGTGAGGTGTTATGTAACCAAACAAGAAGTATGCATGGCCTTTAACCCAGCAGTTACACTTCTGAGCAGATGCTGTAAATGCACACTAAAACAATTACTGAATTCATTGGCAGTGTTTTCTGGGTACCTGATACTTGCCAGGCACTGTACTGACACCAGGGATACCAGATTCTTGCTCTTCTGGGGCTCACAGTTCAGAAGAGGAAATAGAGAGTGCACCAGTGATCAAGAACATTTAGACATAACAGAGAGACTGTGCTTTACAAGTGGAAGGAACAAACAGGGCATGAGGCATAGAGCAACAGACAGCACCCAGTATAGCTGCCAGCCACACCCTTCTTGAGGAAGTGACCTGGGTTGGGACTTGAAAGTATAGTAAGAGTCAGGGGAGAAAGTGCCCAGTATGGATAGGTGAGGAGACTTGGACAGGTGCATAGACCAGAGAACAAATGGGGCCAGGTGAGCCCATGTTACACATGGTATTCCATATGAAAGGAATGTGGGTTTCTTCTTTCAAAAATTATTCCAGTAATAGTGTGCTAAAGAGATAAGAAGGAGAGTCTGAAGCCAGAGCCACCACTTCAGAATGGGCTAGAAGAGATAGAGGCATTAACTCATAGCAGAGGTGGTTGACAGGTAAGAGATGCCAAGGAAGTAACAGCTCAAGAAGGATATGAGAGAAAGGTTGGGATCTCAGACACCTTGCTGGCTTCCAATGTGAGTGGGGTCAGGCTCTCATGTGTCAGTGCATTTGACCTTCCTGAACCCCAATACACTTGATACGCATCCCTCCTGTGGGCCCCAGAGAAGCCCACAGCATGCTCAGGTGGTCACACCTTTTGTAAAATTGGCAAAAGCAAGGATTCCCAACTGCAGTCAACCAAGACTGCTGCATCTTCTGCTCCAGCTTCCTCTACCTTACCTTTTCCTATGACAGGGGGCCTTGGAGGGTCCACAGCCATTTCTGGCATTCAACTAAGGGGAAGCTGAGGTGGTGATTCCCTTCATGTAGATCTCTGTGCTGATATTCCCATGGTTCACTGCTCCTTCCATGTATAGTGGAGGGATGCCAACCATCCCCTACGTGGGAATGGCTTCTAGGAGCTTTGCGTCCACTCTGAGAGCCAGTGTAAAGGAGCAGAGCTCGAGGTCCTTTTGTGGTCTTAATAAGAACTATGATCACCAGTGCTGGAAGTACTGGGTGGAAGAGAAACAAGGTTTGGAATGTGTGGAGGCAGGTGACATCTGCTTTGGACTACAGTGAGTCACTCCATAAACAACTGGAAAACGGGCTTGGGGGTGTTGCTCAAGTGGTAGACTAGTAGTGAGTAGTAATCACAAGGCCTGAAGTTCAATCCCCACTACCACAAATAAAAAGCAACACCCTAGAAAACTGGGCAAAGTACATGAAGCAACAATTTTCAGGCACCAGATAGTGTGCAGCATATTGCTCTGGTTACAGAGAAAAGACAAATGAGATAAGTCCTGTAAATACCCATGTCTAGAGACACACACCACAGTGCAGGAGAAGACCTCAGCAGAATAACCACTGGGAGCAGCCAGAGTTCGCACAGGGCCGAAGATGTCTGGGTTCTGACCATCCAAAGTAGAGACTCAGACATCTGAGACAGTCAGTAAAAAGTTTAGCAGGACCATACCTTACAGGGAGGTCTAAACAAGCCCTAGGGGAGAGTCTGCTACAACCTTCCAGCAAAGGTTGAAGATAGGCCTCAGAAGACCAAGGAGATCTTCAAGCGCCTTTAATGTGGCAAGCACCCGACAACATAAAATCCACGATACCCAGCAGCCAGTCAGAAGCCACGAGCCGTGCGAAGCTGCAGGCAGTGAGCATGCCAAGTCAGAAGCTCAGCTCCCCATCTTTACTGCCAGTTACTATGACGCCCAGCATGGTGCAGGTGCTCAGTGCACTATCTCAACATGCTGTCACTTTACTGTTATTACCTTGAGGCTGGGGGTGGAGCTCTTGCCTAGCACATATAAGGCCCTGGGTGCATTACAAAAAAAAAAATTGTGTATGTGGGGAATTCTTCCAATCCTCAGACCTGTAAATGCACAAGTGAAGGATTTGTTTCTCATACACACTGTTTAAAACAGAAGTCTTCATGACTGGAAACATACTCAACCAGTGCAGCATGTCTGCATGCATTTTCTCAAGGGCCCCAAACTGCATAAGCTTCAGGCCCCATAGATCTGGATATGCCCTCATGTGGGGACATGGCTGCTTACTTCTTGCTCCACATTGCAGCTGTCACGCAGTCCAGAATGGCTCCTGTGCCCAAGCCACATGAACAGCTTTGAACTTCTATGGGATAAAAACTGCCCTTCCTTGTCCTACGTATCTAGAAGCCAGAAAAGAGCAAAAGCTTGACAAGTGACCAGTGGAGGCCATGCACTGCAGGCCTGTGCTCTCCTGCACAGATCTCATTTGCCCTGGAAACACCCCAGATGGCCCCCAGGGGAAGTCCCCATCAGCATGAGGTGGAGAGGATGCTGTGCCCTCAGAAGCACTGTGCCACCTGTTTGCTTCTGTCTCTTGTCTGTTTCTCCTTCCTGTAACCCAGGCTATGTGACATCCATTATGGGCAGGAGAAGGCCACTGCCTAAGATCTGTGCACAGGACCAGCAGCTCCGGGCACAAGCAGAGCGACAGGCAGTGAACTTCATGGTACAAGGTACAGGTGCTGGCTTCTTTGCCACATTTCTGTGTCCACCTGCTCCTTGGGTTTGGTACTCCCTGCTCCTGAGAACATTATCACAGGAGCTTCCTGACCCTCACCTGTCACACCTGACAGTGACTGTCAGGAGGTGTGAGTGTCACTGCAGCTATGTGTGGCAGCTGCTCAGCACAGGGTTATGTTTATAGTTAAGACATTTCCCCAAGAGCCATGAAGACCAGACTGTCCCCATACCTACAAGTGGGAAACCAAGTTCGAAGGAGCCTAGCCAGAGCAGCAGAGCCAGTCTCAGAACTCTTGATGTCATACCCTCAGGGCCTGTCCTGGGTCAGGCCTCCAGAATAAGGCATCCAAAGCCCATACCCCACAGCGCTGAGCAGGAATAGGTGGCTGGGGGAGTGAGGATGCCTTGTTTGCCTCCAGTTGTAAAACTCCTTAATTGTTAGCCAGGGTGTACAGGTAGCTCACAGTCAGCAGTGTGTGCTATAAAAGCAGCTCATGTGCTGAGTATGTGCCACTCACATGGACCCCTCAAACAGAGCCTTTTGTGTCCACAGGCTCTGCTGCAGACCTCTGTAAGATGGCCATGATCCGAATCTTCACTGCAGTGGCCACTTCCCCGACCCTGACGGCCAGGTCAGTAGGAACATTCAGTCTGCTCCAGCTCAGCCCTTGCTGGGGCTCTATGGGTAGGGGGTGTCTGTTCTGTGCAGGATGCCCAGGGCTGGACCCACTGTTCCCATCTGTGGGATCTTGATTCTGGCTGCTCACCACACAGAGCAAAGGGCCTTCTTGAGCCTGAGCTCCTGGAGGCTTGCAGCCTGGCACAGGGGATAGGGCCTGCTCTACCAAGTGTGCAGGTAACAACTGGCCTTCACAGGCGCAGGCTGAGAGTCGAGGCAGAAAATGCTGTCCCCTAGGCCTTCTTGGGCCTTCTGCAGAGGAGGCCCAATTCAAGGGGCAACATCCCCGAGACAAGCGAACCCTGAGCTCACAGCCCTGGAGCAGGATGTGGGAAGCCTATGCTGCCCCCCTGCCCACCCCAGGACCTGCCGCTACAGCCCCTGATTCTGGTCCCCAGAACCAGCATGCCTGCCCCACCCACAGCTCTCTCAGGTCCGTCCTGCAGACTCCCCTTGGGGTGCATGCCTAGAGTGCTGGGGTAAAAAGGAGACAAAGAGCCCTCACCTCATCCACCTCCTCCTGGCAAATGAGGTCCTGTGGTTGGCTGTAGGCCACCACCTAGAGTTTGCTCTCCTTCTGGGGTACAGATTCTCAAGGATCCCTGGACCCTTCCTGCCTGTCAACCCCTGCAGTCACTCAAAGAGGCGATCATATTAGGCCCCCAAAGGGCCTAGATCCTTCCACCCTTCATGTGTTTTTCCACCCCACCTTGAGGCTCATTCTCTTGGAACCAGTCCTGTGGGGTGGCCTGTGCAGGTCAGAGTGCCCCTTTCGCTGTCCAGGTAGATCAGCACCTCCACCGGGAAGAGAAGCTTCTGGCAGGAAGTTGCAACTTCTCTAGATCATGAGTGTGAAGCATGTCTTGTTGGCCTTCATGCTGCAGCCCCACAGCCCCACAGTCCCACCTGTTAATGAGACCTGCTTATCCCTGGCCCCCTTCCATCCAAGCTCACAGTTTTCTTTTGGCCTCTAATACTCTGCGTGCTCAAGGCAGAACTCTCCTTTATAAGAGATCTCTCATCATTGTTTTAAAGTTTTATATCTCCCCAGCCAGTCCATTTTCACATCTGAGTCTCTATTTTCTGGTGATTTTTGCAGCTCTGCATAGGAATATGCACTGTGGGGTGGTGCCCTGTAGAGCTGAGGACAGGAGGCTGTGCCCAGCCCAAGCACTGTTGGCCACTGCCCTTTGCAACCCTGCACCAAGCACTTCCTCTTCCTCTCTGGAGAGAAGCAACTCAGCAGGATTGCCATCCCTGGAGCCCAGGAGAACCCAGCTTAGTCCAGTCCAGGAATGGCCAACAGGGGGGAGTAGACTGTAAAGCTTTGCCTCACCCCACTTCTCCTGTCCCTTCTTCCTTCTCTCTGCTCTCCTCCTTGCATGTGCACACCCATGCACGTGTTCTGGCCAAGGGTTTTCTCTGGGATTCCTGGAGTCTGTGACATCCTGCCACTTCCACAGTCTTAGTAAATTCTAGCTCTTGGCAGGTATGAGAAGTTTGCACTGGTCTTTCATCATGGCTGTTGCAGAAACGCATATGCTTGCTATACATCCTCAGTATTGCAAGACTAGACAAGTTGCCTCATATTTGTTTTTTGTGGAATTTGTGGTAAAAGAAGCTTGTATGTGAAGGCTTGGGGTTTCTGCTGGTGAGAGGTCCCTCTGAAAGCTGAGCCCAGGCAATTCTCACTCAGTGGTTTAACCACCAGTGATTTTCACTGAGTGTAGAGAAGGGGAAACCAAGGCACAGACAATGATGTGACTTGTCCAAGTTCATGCAGAGCCCAGCCAGAGCTGGTCACCCTTTCAGATCTGTGGGTCTCCCATCCTGTACCTCTTGGAGGTGAGTTTGAGGCAGGGGATCACCACACAGGTGCACTCTCAGGATGAACTCACAAAGGGACTCAGCACAGTTGGAGATGCCCTTGGAAGGGAGCTGCCCAGAAGGCCCCAAACAAGCGGATAAGGTAAGGCCCTTCTGGAACGTTCCCTCAAGGAGCCAGGATCTGTTGGGCTTAGTCAGGTCAACCAGATGCAAACTCAGTAGCTCCATGTCCTCTCTGAGCAGGGGCAGCTTGGCAGTCAGGTCCGAGCTGTGTTCCTCCACCACCCTGGTTTATTCTTGCGCCCCACTTTCCAGCAAGAAGCATGGTGGTGTCTCAGTGGCTGTGAGGGTGCTGAGCGACTGACTAACAGTCACACCTATTCTTAGGGCCTGCCACACCGGCAGCTCAGATTTCACGATGTGGTTTCAAGAAGTGTGAAAGTGTTTCTGCTAAATCTGGAAAGATTTACAAGTGCCTTTTCTGAGGTTCTGCCATGTGAAGAGTGAGCCTCTTGGGAACCAAAGACCCTGCCAGATACCTTGAAGTTAGTTTACGAGAGTGCACACCAACGCTGCAGCCTGGCCCCTGCATATACACCACAATCTGGCCTCTGGAAGAACAGTGCTGAGGTTGCATCTGAAATGCAGGCACATCTCCCTGAGGGTGTCTCAGAGGCTGTGTGCATCACTGTTCCATGGCCTGGGCCTTGTGTGACATCCCTATACACACATAACCTTTAGGATGTGCACTCAGTCACTAGTTGCATGGCCCAGCTAACAGTAGCTTGGGCTCCAAAAGTGAGACAGCACATGGTGGTTGTTGACTTTGTTTTGCAAGCTCAGGTCAGCAGGACCAAAATCCCTCTGGCTCCCTGGCCCTTGCCCTCTTGGTAGCATGTTGGAGGTAGCTGCTCTGACCATCACAACACCTTCCAGGCAAAAGGAGAAGTAGTGATGGTCAAAATAGCACCTATAGGCCTAGCACAGTGGCTCATGCCTATAACCCCAGCTACTTGAAGAATTGCCATTCAAGGCCAGCCCTGGCAAAACATAAGCAAGACCCCATCTTAACCAATAAGAGATGGGTATGGTGGCATACAACTGTCATCCCAGCTATGTGGGAAGCATAAATAGGAAGATCAGCATTCAGGCTGGCCCTGGCATAAACACAAGACCCTACTTGAAAAATAACTAAAATGTGACTCAAGTGTTACAGCACCCACCTTGCAGGTACTGAGTTCAAATCCAGTACCACTCCCCAAAAAAGAGCACCTGTTCCTGGGCCGTGGTGGCCCCTTAAAAGCCTTCCTGGAAGTAAATTGCACCTCCTGAACCACTGCATCTGAGAGCAAGGCTCGGAAGTGTGGCATATGCTAGGGATATAGGCTACCCATCTCCACCCCACCCAACAGCAAGCAGTGACATGGAGAGAGAGAGGAAGATGGATGGGACAGGCCACCATGGATTTCTGCTATCAAGTGTCAGTATGGCCCATCTCCTGCACAGGCATTTGGAAAGCTGCCCCCTCCTCCCAGCTGGGGCTCAGCATCACAACCCTAGGACCATTGCCTGCTGGAGCCTCATCACACCTGAACCCCAGCTTCCAGATACCATGCAGGGGCCCAGAGCAGGAAGCATAGTCCAGTTCAGGAGACAGAGCTGAAGCCACACAAGGCAGAACACATGGGACCCTTTACTGATTCCCAGCCTTTCCAGGAGTCTGCAGACTCTCCTGACCACCTTCTGAGTTACCAGTACCTGCTCCCTGTGTGTGCAGGACCATCACCTTTGTCCACCCCACAGGAGGGCTGGCACCAGGTCAGGGGCCCACAACCCTAAGCACATCCACAAGGGTTCTGAAGAAGTGTCTTCCTGGGAGTGTGACCAACCTGCATTCCACCCTCCAAGAAGCATGTGGGGTGGTGGCACGCTGGTACATGTTCTGGGTGCCAACATGGACCTATAAGATCTGAACGCTCAAAGGTCTCCAGCACTCCATCTCCCACCCTATCCATATTTGTATCTGTCCCCTCCCCCCACTTGAATCTGGAGGCCCTGCCTGAGCTTCTGGCCCAGCAGTTCATCACTGCCCAATCTCTGCCAGTTCTGTGCTAGCTTCCTCTTCCTCTTGACACCAGGAGAGACTACAGGGCTGCATAGGACTGCTGGTGAAGGATTGGTCCTGGAGAGCCTTGGAGCATGGCCTGTGTTGCAGGAACTCAGTCCCATGTGGGGATCTGGGAAGAAGCATCTGGCTTGTCTCCAGCCCAAGGGCTTAGGAGCTGATGATGAAGTCCTTGAGCTCAGCCCATGAAGCCAGAGCCTGGCCAGGGTTGTGGCCAGGTGCCCAGATGTCCAGGCGGCCTCCATAAGGGCACCTGTCACCAGGAAAAAATGCATGTTCACTCCTAGCTAGGCCACCCCAAGTGCCCCTTATAATTGGGGGGGACACTAAGATGATTTTTAATTTTTGCACCTTTGAATTTTATTTTCCAAATTTTATTGAGTATATTTGAATTCAAATGCAAATTTTAAAAAGATTGCCTCCATCACCTTCCTCTAAGCTGAGGAGTGCTTCCCTCACATTCTAGATTTACCTTCACCCTTGATAGCAGGCCCTATACCTCCCCCTTAAACCCTTGACAGGCCTCCACCTCCTCATCCATCAGCCAAGTTTTAATAATGTAAAATGCTGAGTCTCCCCCATCCCAAGTTCCCCTGGCCTGGTCAGGCTGAAACAACCCACCAGATAAGCCTACAAGAGCTTTCTCCCTCTTCCAGCCCCTTTCCCAGTTCCCTGGAGCTGTCCTGGTGGCAGTGGGGTAAATCCAGACAGCAGCATCCCCCACAAAGCCACATCCTTTCAGACAACTGATGCCAGGAAACCTTCCAGGAACCCTGGAGGATCAGCCCAGGTGTCCGTGTGGAGGGGTCTAGGCCCTCAAGGTGACTCCTCCTCCCTCCAGGTTGGTTGCCCAAATCCACGATGAGCTGCTATTTGAAGTGGAGGATACACAGATTCATGAGTTTGCAGGTAAGCCCCGGGGGAGCACAGGACACTTCTCTCCCATGCAGTTGGAAGATCTTCCATTTCCTTGAAGCCTCTCCCCTCTGCCCTCATGGACCTCCCCATCAGTTTGGTTTGGGATCCCCAGAAAGGCCCAGTGGGCACTTGGTGCTCCAGAGCAGCCAGGGAGCTTCCAGAGCATCACATAGACCTCCATGACTGCACCTCCAGCTGGACACCTGGGGGTGTAGAAATATGGTGACTTCAGTCACCAAAATAGGCCACACTGCCAGCAACACAGAGCTGACCTCACAGGTGTGATGGCCACATAGGACCTCTCCCAGAAGCATCAGGGACTGCAGTCTCCTGTGCCCAACAACTCTGTCCAGGAAGGGCAACCAGTGCTTCCTTGAGCCCCACAGCCTTGTGACAAGAGCTGGAGGCTGAGATGGTGCTGGCCCACCCTGCCTAGCCAGCCTAGGCAGGGGCAAGCTGAGGTGGGGGTGGGGCCAGTGCAGAGCAATGGAAGGTCTTCTTGAAGCATCCTGGGCCAGTGGGAAGTGAACAAGCCACAGAGGTGCACGTAAGGACTCAGAACCCTAGAAGAACTGTTTTAGGTGAACTTGTGAACACAGGAGGTTGCTTGGAGAACCGGGACAGAACTTGGCCTGAATGTTTCAATGTTCCTCTGCCCTCCACTCCTGGGTCCTGGAGGCCAAGAATCTGATCAGAATGCAGGAGTCTCTCTTTTCCTGTTCTAGCTCTTGTCAGGGTGACCATGGAGTCCTTGCAGCAGATTCAGACCCCAGAGCTACAGCTGCAGGTAAGAGGGACACCCCTGCCAGGCCTCCCCACTGCAGTACTCAGCTAGGGTGGGGCCTGAGGGGCCAACACCCCAGGGACAGGACAACAATGACAGAGGGCCGGCCCTGGGCCCTACCCTTTCCCAAGGAGCCGCTGCTCTGCTGGGTGGCTTGGCTGTCACCTGGCGACAAGATAAGTGTCAGCTGCTTCTACCAGCCTGGTGGCAGCCACCACCCTCCAACCAAGTTCCTTCACTGAGGCTCACCCTTACTGGGCCCTGCCTACACCAGTGGTGCCAGAGTATGTCCAAATTCAGGCCTACCCCATTTCTGGTTGGACAGGCACTGTTTGGGAACAGCTCTGGGTCCTCACCAGGAAAATAGCAGTGTGTGCTTGGGTGCAGGCTCTTCCAGGGTAGTGGGGAAAATGGAGGGATAATGAGGTGGGAGGCCCTGGAATCTGCACATCCTTCCCATGTGGTTCCATCACTCAGGAGTTTCCAGCACAGGAGGCACCTCAGAGCCACTGAGTAGGGCTATGGAGAGACTGGCTGGCCTCTACCCAGGGTGGCCTCATCTCTGTTCCCAGGAAGCCCCCTCGAGGGCCTCCTTGGAAGAGGGTCTGACCTCTGTTCCGCTGCTGTAGGATATGCCTCCACACATGCAGGACACTTGAACCTCATTGTAGAGACAGCAGCTTGGCAGGATCAAGGGCTGCTCATTTGCTTTGCCCAGTCAAGGACATAACTGTCCTTTGGAGTAGAGTCTACTCAACCCCGTGCCCACAGCAGGCACAGACATGGGGACAGAGAGTCCCTGGAAGCTCGGGAAACCCTACCCCAGCTTCCAGCAGGAGGCCCTTGGGAGGCAGGGGGCTGCTTGGGCAGGGGCTCCAGCTGGGCCCAGCCCCTTCCTTCCTGTCAAGAGGGAGAAGCTTGGGCTCTGCCTAGGGCCTCAGGATCAGAGGACTCGCTAGCTAGCTGGCTCCTCTCCAGCTGCTGTCCCCGGGGGCAGGTTGCCCCCGGACATACCTCATCCACCCAGGGGCACCTTGCCTGGTGACCTTGCAGGCACTCGCTGATACTGAGGCTTGGCAGATGGTGACTCCATTAGGGCCCAGGTGCCGTAACAGGCAGGTGGATGTGGTGAGCACACACATGTGCACCTGTGTGCATGGCTAGGCTGTTTGTAGCTGTGCAGCCATGGCCAGGCCCAGTTGTGCTCTGCAGCCCCCAACACTCGTATGTGGTCTTGGGATGTGACTGGGCAGCTGGCCCAGGCCTGGGCCTCACCTCTGACTGCCACCCACAGGTGCCCCTAAAGGTGAGCCTAAGTGCCGGTTGCTCCTGGGGACACCTGGCTCC
The DNA here is from genome assembly GCF_047511655.1 of Castor canadensis. NCBI lineage: Eukaryota > Metazoa > Chordata > Mammalia > Rodentia > Castoridae > Castor > Castor canadensis. The sequence goes on from NC_133394.1 coordinate 154,086,817, forward strand.
ACTGAAGAAGGCCCTGGTCCTGGGGTCCTGGGCCTGAGCTGCACCAAGTCTCCCAGCAACAGCACAGCCTTCATGCTCCTCCTCAGCACCTACCCCAGCTTGTGCATTTTTTGCCTTTATTTTGTCTGTAGCCCCAGGCAACAGTGGAGAGAGAGAATTGGTTTCCACCAGCCCATTCATTGTGTGGCCTTCCCCAAGGTCACCAGTGGGCACTTTGGGTTCCCAGATGGGTGCAGACCACATTAACCCTTTGTGGCTGGGCTAGCCAGGTCATCCCTTGGAGTAAATGCTCTCTGAGAAGCCATCCTCATCCTTGTCTGAGTGACTTCTGTGGGTGGAAAGTCATGTCCACAGTTCCCCCTTCCCCTTGTTTGGCCAGAGGCTGTGCTCCAGACCGTGTGTCCCAAATGTGGGGTGGCCCAGACCCAGCTGGTCCTTGATGGGTGTCCAGTCAAGCACTGCTCCTCCCAGCATGGAGGCCGACACCCAGCACCTGAGGAAGGCACTGTGAGGGTCTAGGATAAATGGCTGGGCTCCACTTTAGGTCTCGGGGTCCACAGGCTGTGGTTTCACTGAGGTGTCCTCAGAGATAGGCTTTGCTGTTTGTTACCTGAACCCTGGTACAGACAGTCCAGTGCCCTCCTGCTGACTTAGGGGCAGTCCCTGACCCTGCAAGCTGTGCTGGGAAGGAATGTGCAACGATTGATTTCTCCTGACGCATGTTCGGGGAGGAGGACCCACAAAAGCTGTCCCGGGGGCTGGGCTCAAGAGTCTGCATTTTGGGGACACTTAGGTTCCAAGAGTCCCTTGCCAACAAGGCAGTATCCTGTGTGACAGGGCAGGGGCCTGTGTCCACCCCAGTATTCCTGATGCCCCTCCACACCCTGCTTCCTACCCCAGCCCCAAAGCTGCCTGCAGTAATCCATTCCTTCCTCCCACTCCAGTTGTCCTCTCTGCTTTACACACTGGGGCTCCACCTGATCCTGGTTGGCCTGATGCCCACCAACATAGACCCAAATCTTAACACTACCCCTTAAAGGTGCAATGTGGACAGGTGGGCAAGGGCCCAGACCTGTGGTGGAGCCACCCACCTGGGGATTACCGGAACCATTGGGACTAAGAAGAACCTAGGACGGACAAGGAGGCCCAGGATTCAGGAGAAGGACTGAGACCCCAGTGGCACAGATTTCAGGCCCCCAGCGGCCAGGCATATGCAACAGGACCTGGGTAGACTGGGTTCTCCCCAGATAAGTAAGGATGGGGCCAAGCTGTTTGACCTGTGCCAGTCTTGGTGCCAAGAAGCGGGGAGAGAGGAGAGAACCTTCAGGTTGCTGCTCAACAGAGTGCTGGGCCTCACCCCAGCAGCCCAGCTCCTGTCTCTACACTCACCATATTTGGGGAGTCTGCAGAGCTGCAGACTCTTACCCAGCTAGGCCAGCAAGGAGCCTGGGCACCTATTCTGAAGACAGAGGCTTGGAGGCCTGGGCTTGTTGCCTCTGCCCCATGGGGCACTGAGGCCCCACTTCTGCTTCCTGGCTGCCAGCCCTGCTCCAGGGTCTGGCCTAGCCAATGCAGGCAAGAGAGCCTAGGCAGCTGAGAGCCCTACATCTCCATCCCAAAAAGGCACAGAGCCAGGTTCCTTCAACTCTGGTTTTATTGAAAAACAGCAGCATTGGGGGCCGTGCAGGCAGGGGGCACACACCCACTTGGGCCCCCAGCCTGTCTCCTTGGAAACTTGGCTTGTCGCCTAGCCCTAGGGGCTGTTTTGGCACATCCTGGGGTCTTGGGACACCCCCACCCCCATCGTGGGCTCACAGTACAGCTTCAGGAATAAACTACAATAGTGAGACCTGCCACCATGATGCACCCTCCACACGTGGGCCAAACCCAGTCAGCATCCTGTTTGAGGGACCTCCAGCTCCCCTAACCTGTCCTCAGTGGAGAGAGATGGACAGAGAGGGCAAGGACTGGCAGAGGCTTGCTCAGCCTGGCAGGGCTATGCTACATTCACATCGAGTAGGGGCCCAGGTAAGGAGAGACGGGCACAGCGAGGGGCAACCACAGGACCCTGCTTCTCACCACAAAGTGCCTCCTGTGCAGGAGGCGCTTCCCACCAGTTCCCTCCCACAGTCACATATGTGTACACACACACACGCACACGCACTCATACATATGTGGATATACCCACATACATGCATGCGTACATGGCCTCACGTGGTATACATTGTGGGCACACCTGTATGCATGCTCAGATGCACACATAGACCAACACATCCATGTGCACAAGTGCATTCGTGTTCACACGCACATTTGCTCACATACACATTACATATGTGTGTGCTCACGCAGCTGCACAAATGACTGCACATGCATGCAATTACACACATACTCATGCAAATGCACACACAATACAGGCACACATACACACACAGGTACACCCCTTCTTTAAAATGGCTAATTATTGCTGTTTTAAAAAAAGTACATCCAACACTGGTAAGTTGGGGTCACCCTCCACCCAGGCCCAGCAAGCTCTGCCCACCTTCATGAACACCACCCTGCTGGAGGTGCAAGGATGGCAGTAAAAAGGAGCAGTGTCCCAGGGTCTGCCCACACCAAGCCCAACTTCACCCCAAAACATTGCCCAGAAGCCACCAGTGCAGGACCATGAGCCCAAGGCCAAAACTGACTCATAAAAGCTGCTTCTGAGAGACCAAGAGAGTCAGCAGATAGCCACAGGAGCCAGCAGCAGTGCTCACCAAACAGAGGCAGCAGCCTCTAGGCTGCCCAGGCCAACCCTCTGGCACTGACAGGAAACGGCCCCATGGGTGATGGCTAGGGAGCCACTTTCAGCCCCAAGAAGCCCCACTCAAGGCCCAGAAGCATGTGTCTCCAGGCCTCTGGCCACAGGCACAGCCCCGGAAGCCAGCTCCAGGGAGGTATGGGCTCCTGGCTACAGGGCAGAGTGCCTTCCAGAGGCAAGCCAAGCCCCTGTAACCCAGAGCACTCCCCAGGCACAGGGCAGACAGCCCAGGAAGCTGGCCTCAGGGGAGGTCCCCTGCCCTGTCTCCTCCTCGCTGCCACAGGGCCTTCTAGCCTGAGTCTTCTCCCAGGGCCAGTTGTCTACCCCTCAGCCAAGTTGGCCCCATCCCTCAGCTTCTGTCCAGCCCCAGGGCAATGCTAGCTGGAAGCAAGGCTGGCACAGGGGTGGGGTCAGGATCAGGGAGAAGCCACCATGGTCACCAGAATTCGACCCCTCTACACTCAGGGGCCCACCCCTTTGCCCTTCTTGGGGCCAAAGCACATGTGGCCTCAGCACACCCGCCCTGGCCACACACCCTCAGGGGCTGGCCATCTGCAGAGCCTCATGTCTAAGCAGTGGAGGTGCCAGGACAGTCCAGCACTATACACCAAGTTTGTGCTACAGGCTCATCTACCACTGGCATTCTGGAATACTCCACCTCTGCCTTCCGTCCTCCACACTCCCAAAACAGAGGCTTCCAAACAACCAACATAACTTTAGGAAAACCCAGACCCTGAGCACAGAGCCAGGCCCTAGACTGACCTCCCTGGGCCTTCCCAGGCCAGGAGTGCAGACGCTGGCTATCCAAAGTGGGCAGAGGCCCAAGGTGGGGGGAAGGAGGTGACAGCCAGCAAACTCAGGGGAGCGGCACCAGACACACAACCACGGGGCCCAGAAGGGCCTCCACAGAGGTAGAAGAAACAGAATTTCTACAAACGTATAAAATTCATGTCAGTGCACAAGTGAGGAGCAATGAGCACTCAGGCTCCAGGGATGAGGCACCAGCCTCCAGTCCAGGACAAGAGATCTGCCCCGTGGTCCTGCTGAGCTGTACCCTGGCCTGATGAGGCACCATCCTGGTGCAGCTCAGAACTGCCCTGCCACCCGCTCCTGGCATCCCTACCACTTAAGTCCTGGCAGTCACAGAAAGGTGACAGAACAGTCAAGGGCGCAGCAACTGTCCTTCCACCCACTGGGCTGCATAGCTGGAATTGGGCAGAGGTGCCCATAGGTCAGAAGGGCCCCAGGACCTCCTGAGCCCCCAGGACAGGGGTCTGCCATGAGCTTGTTCCAGTCTAGTATAAAGGAAGCATTGGCAGTCCCAGAGTCCCCAGGCTCCGCCCTGGTCTAGGTAGCTCCAGTGGCCCATCCTACCCCACCCTGGAGATGGTCTCCAAAGGCACAGGATCATAGAAACCCACTGCTGGAGCAGCCTGCCCTCCTCCCCCCAGACCTGACTCCCACTTGGGACCGCCCAGCCTCCTGCTCCAGGCCTCAGACCAACCAGCAGCCCCAAAAGCCCCATGGCAACTAAGACCAGCCCCGAGTGGAGACCAAACCAAACAAAAAGGAAAAAGGCACGACTGTTTGTTTTCCATTTTGCTAAAACACTTTACGTCTGTCTGAATAATCCAGATTAACAAAATCTGAGAGCTGCAAGAAAATAGGGTGCCAATTTCTGTACAGTCTACAAAACTCCCATCCCCGAGCAGGGACCGGGCGCCACCAGGGAGGAATGTACAGGGGGAGAGCGGGGTCTGTACAGTGCTCTGCAAGTGCCTCAATTGCTAACAGGACAAAAGGCCCCTTGGGAGGCTGGGCTTGTTCCGCCAATCCATTTCTGAAGTGCCTTTTTAAGAACATGCCTTGGTGCCAGGGACCCAGCTCCACAGTCCACCCTGCCTGCCACTCCTCTCTTCCCCTCAAGCCCCACACAAAGAGGTTGGGCCTTATGTCCCTCCTGACACCAAAGCCAGTTTCAAGCTCAGCTGGCCACATGAGCACTGCCAGCCACTGCCTTCCTCTCCCTGTCCCAACCCACCCCTTTCTCAGGCCAGTCCCCAAGTCCAACTCTCAAGAGAGGCCAGGAGCACAGCCAGCCCTGAGCTAAGCAGGCCACACAGGGATGGCCCACTGCTCGTTCCTGCTCCCGGCTCCTCCTGAGGGTCTGGGACACACCAGTCCCCTCAACTGTGCACACTGGGGCCGGAAGGGGCCTCACAACCAGTTATGAGCTTCGGGGGAGAAATTAAATCAGGGTCTCCTTCCAGATTTCAAACTGAAACCCTCCACCCACCCGGCCACCCACCCCCATCCAACGGGGCCAGAGACAGCGCTAGCACCACACGGGTGTGTGTGTGAAGGTTCAAACTACCGTTTTGTCCCAAGAATTAAAGTCATGCAGAGTGCTATTCTGTCTAAGTAACTTATTAGAAAATGGGTCAGTTTCAGGCTGGGAGAAGCTGTGACTGCACGCGTTGCGGCAGCAGCCTGGGCTAGCAAGATTCAAGGGCGGACCCCAACAAACAGCAAGGGAGAGGCAGGAGGGCCTCGAGGCAGCTGAGAAGGGGCCACCTGATCTAGCAGGAGCTGAAGAGAGGTGTCACCCCATGGCCCCACCACCTGGTGCAGTGGGTTGCTATGGGAACCACACCTGGGTGATGCGCCATGTCAGGTGGCTCAAGTCCACCAAGCCTGGGCAGGGGGGTGCAAGGGCCAAAGGAGAGAAAAGTAAGATGATAGGAAAGCAAAGCAGAAGTGGACGGAGCCCGGGCTCAGGGGCAGTTCAGGCCCCGCCAGAGAGCAGGCAAGGTGGGAGCAGAGCAGGCCTTCCAGAGGTGAGCTCAGGCCACAGAGGGGTGCTCACCAGCCTCGGTCCCAGGGACCAGTCTGGGCAGGGCAGCAGGACGGGGCTGTGGCATGCTGCATGCTGCGGCCAGGCCATGTCCTCAGCATGCACAGAGTTAAGCGGGGCCTGTGGCCAGCACAGCCTCCCAAGGGGCAGTGACCGGCCAGCCCAGCAGGCCACACTTCCAGGGACTGATGGCTGAGCCATAACCTGGCTGGGGGCCGGCAGTCTGCTCCGTGGGAGGCTTTGTTGCAGAGGTTCTGTGCTTGGTGGGCAAGGCTAGGCCTCCTCCAATGGAGGCAGGCTGGGCAGCTTGGTGGACAGTCTAGGTGGTCCACGATGCCGCTCTTCAAGGCATGGCGAGCCACCCCAACAGGCCAGGAAGAATAAGGGACCGTGGCTGTGGGCAGCCCACCCCACCAGTGGGCAGCCCCACGCTCCCCTCAGGACCAGCCAGATAACCGCGAAGATGTTGAAAAAGGAAAACCCAACACGAACGCCAAGGTGAGCGTCTGAAAGCAGGGCCACGCCGGGCGGTGGGCAGGTGGGCACAGGCAGACGGGGGCAGATGGGGTGGCGGGCGGGTGGTGGCAGTCACTCCTCGCGCAGCTGCAGGCGGTAGCGGTGGTAGCGGACCTGGAAGAAGAGGCGCTCGGCCAGCGAGAGGGTCATGCCAGGAAGCACATAGTGGTCACTCGCACCCATGTGTCTGAAGCCCAGTGACTCGTAGAGCTTGTGGGCAGCCACCTTGACGGCGGTGGTGCCTAACACCACTGCAGAGAAGTTGTGCACCACGGCGAACTCCAGCACCTTCCGGCCCAGCGCCTTGGCGATGCCCTTGCCGCGGAAGCGCGAGTCCACAGACATGCGCAGCAGCTCCACCGTGTTGTCCTCCTCGTGGGCCCTCGCGGCCACAATGCCCACCACGTTGCCATCCAGCACAGCCACCCAGAAGCAGGAGCCTGCAGGGAACAGGACGGTCATGGGCATTTGGCAAGGAGACGTCACGGCTGCCCACTACAGCTGGACACCAAGCTGAGCATCACCAGCCCCCATGGCCCAGCTCCCAGCTCGTCTGGACCCCTGGACCCCAGGCCACGATTCAAGACGGCAGTAAGCTGCCTCTTCCAGAGAGCACAGCAGCTTCAGCCCGGCCCAACCTACCTGATCCTGTGTCACAGCCTAGGCACGTTCAGTCCCCAAGACTGGGCTGTCCTGGCCAGGGAAGTAGTAGAAGGCTCAAGTCCCTCTCCTGGGACCTGTAGCCAGGCAGACCCATGTCCCTGACCAAACAACTGAAAGGCCACAGGCAACTACACACAGCCAAGGCCTCAAGTGCAGCTGACCCGTGCTCGTTCCCAGACCCCAGGCTGCCCCACCCCTCCATGGGATCCTTGCATGGGGTTTGACAGGGGGCCTATGAGGACATTTCATAAATCCCGGTGGGGGACCAGGGGTGCTCACAGGCACCCTCAAGATCCACTAACCCAGGCTCTCTTGGGCAGTGAGCCCAGTGGCCAGGTCAGCCAGCCTCACCCACATCACAGCCAATCCCAGCCTGTGCCAGCAGGAAGGGAACAGGGGAGAGGGGACAGGCTGAGAAGGGGACAGGGAGGCCTGCAGGGTAAGGCCATAGGCAAAACCTGGCTATCTCTGCTGGCCAAAGGCAAAGGGGACACCCAGAGACCTCTCTGAAGGAGGACAGGGGCTGGCCAGACAGGAAAGGGCCTGCTCCAAGGACCCCAGTCTGCCACGCCTGCGCTGATGGCACTTAGCCCCCAGGCCCACTCATACCAGCCTGCCTCCAGGGCCAAACTCCCTCACCTCTACCTCACTTCAATCCAGGAGCCTACCCTGGGCCCACAGCCTGCCAGCTCTGTGAAGGGGACCTTGCCATCTCCCTCAGGTGGCTGAGGGAGCACTGGAGAGCCTCAGCTGCCCATGTCCACCAGCAGAAAGGACAAAGTGCTGCCAACCCATGGTCATGTAGTGGTTTCCTCCAAACTCTGTGCCCATAAGGCCCCCCTCACCCCAGAGCCTCTGTAACTCTCCCACCTCTGTTAACCTCCCCACTGTCCACCCACACAGGCCACACCAGACGTCAAGACAGTCCCCAGCTCTGACTGGCCTTGGGCACACCTCACCCCACTCCAGGCCTCAGTTTCTCCATTTGTATGAGCAGCTCCCATAAATCCACACGGCCCCATTGGCTTTTGTGCAGCCTTTGCCTTGTGGGGTCTTCCTGCAGATGTTCCAGGAGGGCAAGCAAGGAACACTACCCCCACACCCCTGGACACGCAGCAGACCAGAGAGGGCAGGGCCACCAGAGACATCCAGCCATGCCTGCACTTGTACCAGAGTCCCCTTCTGCTCCACAGCAGTAAAGCAGGAGGCTGCGTGGATACTGCACTTGGGTTTGGGAGGGCAGGGTCAAGGAGAAGGGCAGGCACCCAGACCAGCTGGCTTGGGGAGTGGGACCCAGGACAGGGCAGTTGGGCCAAGCCAGCAACAAGCACAGCTGGCAGTGCCACAGAGGCTGTCCCTCCCAGCTCTGGCTGTCACCCCCATCATCAGTCCATAGACTTTCCAGATCCTGGGAGACCTTTCTGTCACAAAGAGCCAGGACTCCTCCATCCTCTGGCACCCAGAATCCAGCCTGCCTTGGAGCCAGCCCAGAAGCAGACAACGGTCCCCAACCCCTCCAGACCAGGATCCCAAGCCTTTCCTCTACAGGTGACCATGTGGTTCATTCAATGCTCAGAGACCGGGCCAGAAGTAGAGAGCAAGGAAAAGGGCAGGACCCCTGCCCCGGTTTTCTGCTCCTTGGGCTCTCCTGTCCCCTGCCTCCTTCACCCAGGACCCCAGCACTCTAGGCCAGCAAAGTATGACAGCCAGCATCTTGTCCCCTGCCTAGCATGTACTAGGAAAAGGTGACCAATAGTGTGAGCGGAGAGCCAGGTGACCCTGGTCCAGAGCCACCCCAGGCAACCTAGGGGGGCCCAGCTTTGTCCCCCCCAAGCCCACTGACACCCTTACCCTTGGCCAAAGGTCTCAGTCACTGGAAAGGTTTAGGTCATCAGGATCTTCCCAGTCCAAGCCCACCTGTGCCAGACCCTGGCACAAGGGTGGCGGAGGGACACAGAACAGAGCGAAGAAGGGTGGGAGAATCCCATGACTCACCAGGTGGCTTCATGTAGTACTGCTCAATGTCGGCCATGTCTGTGTGCAGAGCACACTCCAGGTACGCCAGGATCACCTTGCGACTGTAGTAATAACGCAGGGCGAGCAGCCCAACCGGCATCAGGCACGTCAGCAGCAGCGAGCGGGTCACAGCAAAGCAGAGTACTGCAGGCAAGTGACACAGGTGAGCTGCCAGGGGCAGGACCGGGTACCAGCACCCAGCCAGGCAAGACAGATCCAGGCCCACACCACCAGGACCCCGGCCACCCTGGTAAGTCAGTGCTTAGGGACACACATGACGGCGAGGCTGTTTTCTCTCTGTGGAGGAAGAGGTCCTTCCAGTGTCCCTTTCTGAGCTTCCCTGTTTTCAAACTTTCTGTCATCAAGACTTGCAATCTTCATAACCCCAAACAAATGGCAAGAACACAGCCTCAGGTGGTCTGCCAGTGGCCACAGCCCTCCTGGTCCCCAGCTGCCTAGCAGGCTCTGCTCACACCCTTGGCCCACTCCTACCGCAAAGCCAAAGTGCTGCAAAGAGCCCACCAGAGAGGCTGGACAGCACCAGGGAGCTGTCCCACAGCTGGAGAGCGGGGAGGAGCCAGGCCAGAGCCCTCTCTGACTCAGCTGGCCTCCGGCCTGTGAGGACCGAGACGGCAGAGAAACCCACGCTACTTCCAGCCTCATTTTGGCTGCAGAAAAGGCAGAGGCACAAGAGCGAAAGTCGCCCCACTGTGTGACGTTGCAACAGTCCCGTCAAGCGTCCCTGTACAATGCGGGAACAACTCTACCTGACGAGCTCCACAGTGTGGGGCCGTCCTGCCCGGTGGCCTGGGCGCACAGCCTCCCCGGCACCCGCGGAACTGGCTGTCTTCCCCTCATAAATTAGCACTGTAGCCACCGAAGCAGCCTCCCCCGCCCGCGGATTATATATAGTTACCGCGCCAGGCGCGGGGCCGCAGCAGCGGCGCTACCTGCCCCGTCACGCCGCCCCCACCCGGGATGCCCAGGAGGGGACCCGCGAGGCGACGGGGAGGACAGGCGACCGGGACGCAGGGGGGGACCCAGTCCTTCCTGGCCCGCGGCCTGTACCCTCGGCCCGCACTGGTTCCCACGCCCGGGCCAGACGCCTTTTGGCCGGGAGCCCGGGCCGCCCCGCTGCGGAGCCACCGTGGCCCGGTCGCCCCAAAAGGCGGGCGCGTGCGGGGTGCGGGCTGGCGTCTTCCTTCCCGGCCGCTCCCGGGCAGGGGCTGGAGCGCAGCCTCGGCCCAAGCCTCCGCCCGGACTCCGAGGTGGGGGGTCTGCACCGGGACCGGGGAGACAGGGAGGGAGGGGCCCGCGGGGCTCGCTCGGGCCCGGCCCCGCCGCCCCGCGGATCCCCGAGCCCCCGCCGCGCACTGACCGGCCAGCAGGGCGTAGAGCAGCTGTGTGCGCGGGTGCTGCCGCAGGCCGCGGAAGGCCGTGTTGGGGATGCGCTCCAAGATGCCGTCGTAGAAGATGCGGCGCGCCGCCTCCTGCTCGGCTGCGCGGAACTCGCGGATGCACACGCCGCGCCCCCCGGGCGGCCCCGCGCCCCCCGCGCCGCCGAGAGGCTGGGGACCCGGCGCGGGCGGTGGCGCGGCGGCCGGCCCCGGTGCGGCGGGCAGCGGGGGCCACATGGCGCCGGCGGCGAGCAACGCGTCCTTCTTGGCCCCCGGCAGCGCCTCATGGTCCTCCGCGGCCACGATCTTCGTCTCGCAGACCATGTCGGGAGGCCCACAATGCATGCACCCGGCCGGGCGGCGCAGCGCGGGGACGCGGGCCGGCGGCAGCGGGCACAGCCCGGGCCCAGGGCAAGGGCGCGGCGCCCTCGGACCCGCGGCGGCAGTGGCGGCGGCGGCGGCGGCGGCGGCGGCGGCGGCGGCGGCGGCGGCAGCTCAGGGGCGCGGGGCGGAGGCGGCGGGCGGCCGGGGCGCGCGCAGGGAGCTGCGCCGCATTTTGGAGAAGTATTTATAATGCAGCGGCGCCGGTGCAGTCGCGGCGTCCGGGGTCCCGCAGGGTCCTAGCGTCCACTGCATTGGCTGCCGAGGGTCACCATGTGATCTCGAGGGTGGGAGCAGACGCCGCCTCCGCGCCCGCCCGATGGCACACTTGGGCACAGCGCGGCAGGCGGCCCGCGCAGGGGTGGAAAGGGCGCGACGGACCAGCCGGGACACGCGCGACGCCCGGGGCTGCAGGCCGAGGCGGGGGGTTCCAGGTCCCCCCCCACGGAGGGGCGCTCCGGGGGCTCCGGGCCCGCCCGGCCGGGAGCGCGTGATGAACGCCTCCCACCCCGCCCCCTGAGCGCCCGCAAAGCCGTCGCTCAGCGCGGGCCGCCGTGCCTGCAGCGCCGCGTCCTCCTCCTCTGCGGCGGCTGGGCGCAGTCACGGAAGCGTCTCCATCTCCCGCCCCTTTGTCTGAACGCGGCGCCCGGCAGAGGCCCTGGGCAGGGGCGCAGCGCTCCCCCGGCCGGCGTCCCCGGGAACCCGCGGCCCGGGCCGCACCGGCTGGAGGAGTGGGGACGCGGTCCGAGCGCGGTGAGAGGCCCACGCCGCCCTCAGCCCTGCGCGTCCCGGCGCAGTGCAGCACCCTCCTCCCCCCCGAAACTCCGACACCCGATTCCCGCAGCGGGCGCGGTGGGTGCAGGGCCCGCAGGACCGCTCCCGGCCCGGCCCCCGCCCTCTGCGGCCCGCGCATGCGCCGCGTGGCCTCGGTGCAGGTGCAGTGGGGACCGCGTCCTCAGGGTCCTGCAGACGCAGTAGGCTGGAGCCGGGGTACCATTATTTCGGTGAGGGTACAGGTAGTTGCGGACCCCATGCTCACCACTTTTCTATCTTAGCCCCCTCCCCCTGCAGCCCAGCGCCCCTTCCTCGCCCCACCCTGAAGGGCAACATCAAACCGAGTCTGTCTTGGGCCCTGGAGTTGGGGCCAGCGGGGCGGCTAAGGCTGGGAGGGACCAGGGATACGGGTGGGATGTGGGAGTGTGGTGTGGAGAGAGGGGGGCTAACTAGTCCACAGCCAGGAGCCGCCAGTGCAAGCCTGGGGGTGCAGCTGGGAAGGCCCCCCCCTGCATGTTTCCAAAACGCAGGGACATGTCTGGGGCTCCGCTGTGACTTTCCAGGACAGTGAAGCAGAATCACAGGAAATCTCAAAGGGACTCACTGATCCATTCAACAGCTCCTCCACAAGGCCTGAGCCAGTGGCTGCTCCGAATGTCCTGAACAGTGGGCCAGCGTGCGGGGATCCAGACAGTGAAGATTGAGCACTAGGGACACATCGGGGAGAGGTCTTAGGGGTCAGGCACCAGGATGGAAGTGTGACTGGGTATTGGGAAACAATTTGTCATGCTCCTAGTGGCGTCCAGGAAAGGAGAGAGGCCAAGTCTACTCTCCAGGAGCTCCCGATGAGGGTCTGACTCCGGACTCCAGGCTCTGGACACGAGGGGCCCTGAAGTCTTAGATAACCTTAGAGCAAAGCGGTCCAGACCTTCCAGGGCCACAACCCCACTTCACCCCCATATCTTAAGCCCGAGGAGTTCCCTTCTGTGCTCCTCACCGCCAGGCCCAAAGACCTGAGCAGAAACGTGACCTTGGTGGGCCATTCATCAGTGCCCCAAGTCTCCTGTAACCCTTGTGACCCCCGTGGCTATGATGCAGGCCTGTACCATAGCCCACTGGAACGCACCAGAGCCGTTTAGGAGTGCGGAGGGGCCAGGGCTGGACCCCAGTACAGCCACCAGTAAGGGCTTGGAGACTAAGCCTTCTGAAAAGGGTTGAAGTTACGCAGAAAAAAGGGACGATCCTAGGCCCCGCGGCCTCAGTTTCCTCCTCCATGACGTGGGGCGCCCTTTGCCAGAGCCCCTCAGGTCAGCCCTGGACGGTGTTAGAATCCAATCTACGGCCAGGAAAACCCGGGCAGAAACCCACCCAGACTGCCGGTGCTCCCAGTGCCATCGCTTCCCAGAGGCCCCGCCCACCCCGCTGTTCCCACCCCCACCCCACTGGACTCACCTTGACTGCTTGGAGCCCGGAGCAACTGCAGCCCCCTCGCCACTCCCAGCTCCAAGCGGTGGGCAGAAACCACTACCTGGCCCCATCACTTGGCCCCTCTCGTGCTGGGAGATGACAAAAACGGACCATCCTCCCTCCACCCTCGGGGAGTCCTGCCAGTCACACTTCACCAGGATCTATGGGGTGGAACAGCCCTGCGCTGGAGATGGAGGGGAACAGCAGGCACGCAGCGCCGCTGCGAGGACCTGCGACCAAGGGAGTCCTAGGAGTGGCCACCAGGAGGAACGAGGTTGGAGGAGGGGGGAGATGCGGGGACTAGAGAAAACCCAGAGATCTTTTAGAAAGTAGAACCCAAAGGCCAGGAAACTCAAAAAACAGAAAAGAAAAACAACCCAGAAGACCCAAAGCGTCACTACCTGGATGTCTCAACAAACCGAAAACAAGCTAGTTTCCCAAAGTCGGAGGAGGCAGACTCGACATTACACCTGCCCGTGAGTGTAAAAGGGGCTCAAAGCCTATTCCGTAGATCTGCCCTCCCCAGAAAGACCCGTCCCCCCCCAGAGCTTCCAGAACGAGAAGGGATGGGGCTCCTGCAGGCACATGACGCACTGCTCTGTAAGTCCACAACCCACCACCATCCCTCCCTTCAACCTTCAAAGCCCCTGCCCCTGCTGGCCCTGACAAGATCAGCATGTCACCCTTCTTGGGTCAGAACATAGGGTACAGAAATAGGCTAGTAACAAAAAGATCAACAGTTGTACCTTAGGGACAAACCTACAAAGACACTTCTGTAAGTGTTGAAGAGAGGCAAGTCCTGGATGCCAAGTGAGTAACTCCATGGAGAAGGGACAACACAGATTGTGCAGAAGTCCTGAGGTGGGAGGGGCTACACTGTGACTTGAATGTGCCAGCAGAAGATATTTGCAGACAGACAGACTCCAAGTTGTCTTCCAGCACACCGTTCTACCAGGCTAAACACACACAGTGGGGAGAGGACATGGGATTGTGGAAAAGGGCGGCACCAGGGCAGGGGAAGAATCACAGAATGGTCAGCAGCAGGACAGCCAGCTGGCCAGAGCAGGCTGTAAGGACCCAGTGGACATATGGGGAGGGAGGGACACTGTGACTTCGCGATGGCTTGACGTTGGACAATAAGGATGAAATGAGGAAAGTCAGGCAAACACCCAGTCCAGGAAAATGACGGGTGTCCCAGAGAGAATGCATTCCCAGTTCAGGTCAATGCTTGGCCATGCTGTGAATTACATACAGTCCTGTGCTGAATCAGTCTACGACAAGCAGGAAGGTGTGCCACGGCTCTAGGAATGCCACTGGCTTTGACCCTATGTAAGGCTAAACTCCTTGAAGATATCTATGCTAGCTCCCTCCATTTCTGCTCCTCCCAGGAGACCCAAGTCAGGTCTTCCCCCTTCTTTGATAGACCCTGTCTTTGGTCGACATCACCAGTGGCCAGAGTTGCCAGATCTGGTGTTTGGATATTTGCTTAATAGCAGCATGTGACACACTGACCCTCCCTTCTGCCCAGAGTCCTTGCCTCAGCTCTCCTCCTGCCTTATGGCTGCCCCATCTCCTCTGGGGCCACTCCTCTCACCTACCTGGCCCATCTCTCCTGTCTACACTTCGGGCACCGGGATCTCAGCCAGTGTACCTGTCCAACCCTTCTCTCTCCTGCCTTGTCCAGGTGTAGTCTAGTGGCCTGGACCTAGATGACCTGTCCTCACTTCCTCCTCCCAGCTCCCCACAAATCCTGCTGGCTCTACTTTCTAACACACCTGGAGTCCCTCTACTGTTGCCACCTGCCATCCTCCTTCAGCTCCTATATGTGAGGTCACTTCAAAGGCCCCTTCTGTCCTTGCAGTGTCCATTTTCCACCAGCAGCCAGAGGCCCTGTTTAAAAAGACCTCACATCTGCTTCTGCAAAGCTATCGAGGCTCCAAGGTGAGTCCCCCTCCACTCCTCCCTCCTGACTGCTTCCCCCAGCTCCCTTCAGCACCTCCTGGGGAGACAGAAACAACCCCACTGGCCTCCAGGCCCCTCCACCCAAGTTCCTGGCTGATATCCCTATTTCGTCCCACAGGGAATCTCCCCAAGAGAATTCTTCACTGTGGTCTCTCGGCTTTCCCTGTCTTTTAGTAACAGGCGGGTTTGTACCAGAGCTGATGGCTGCTGATAAATCACAGGACACTCAGGTTTCAACTTTGTATAAACAATGGATGAATTTTAGTTTAAGAACATCCTAAATATTGCATGGGACAGACTTATTCTAAAAACATATTCATTGTCCTTGTTTTGCATTTGCTAAATCTGGCAACCCACACCTAGAACAAGGCTACATTCCCAGCCTCCCTTGCTGCTAGGAATGGTCATGTGACTGAGGACAACCACTGGGACGTGAGCCTGCCTCCACCTTCTTTAGGTGCTACAGAGCCTAGGAGAGGAAGCTGGCCCTGGCACACACCGATTGTGCCCAGGCTCGATGGCCCGTGGAGGTGAGACAAGCAGCGAAGTGAAGCCTGGAGTGGCAGGTGTCCCATCTGGGATTGGGAGCAGTCACTTCAGTCTCAGAGCCATATCATCTGTTAACATGCCTGCTTTAACTTCACTTCCAAGAACGCTTAGGTAACAAACAAAGAGAGAAGCTGTCACTGCTTCACCTGGAGGCCACCTACTGGGTGCTGAGCATGCAGGTGTACAGATGTGAGTTGACCCCTACCACCCACCCAGGAGTCCGTGGTGCCCAAGGGCCAAATTCAGGGCCACAGATGAGAGCAGTAGGCAGGGCTGAGGCAGTGGGGAGCCCACCCAGCCCCCCCTCTCAGCCCACTCACCCAACTGCCTGATCCCCACGCTCTTTCAGCAGTCCCAGGCTGGGGTCTGCCAACTCAGCCTTCAGGGAACTGTCCCCACTCCCTGCAGAGAAGCCTTGGGGGACTCAGTTCTGGGGATAAGGCCAAGTTCTATGCTCCCCTAACCTCCAAACAAGGGCAGGCAGGCCAGAGGCAGGTCCCCTGCAGCAGACACACTGTGGCACCCAGTGCCTGTGGGTCCACATATGTGGCGTGCCCACCTCTCAGCCTTGGTGTTGTGAGATAGATGCCAAGCTTCTCCCCTGAAACAGCTGGGGGGACCAAGAGCCAGAGAGGGATCCAACCAAGGGCTCCTGGGGATGACCAGGGGCTAGGTGCCCAGAGCAGGGAGACAGGACACAGTTGTGCTGGCAGATGTTTATTGACAGGGAACAGCACTGGCCAAGGGTCTTCAGCGCCCAGCAGGCCAGCAGGCACACAGGGCCCGGCGCTCAGCCTGCAGCAGTAGGGTCTCCGTCTGCAAAGCAACCCACAACCATGAGCATAGCCCCCACTAGCCACTTCTTGGGGTGTCCAGACAGTTTCTCAACCCCATCCAGTGCAGTGTCCTGGGACTGTCAGGCTGCCTGGCTGGCGCTTCCACTGGCCTAGTGCCTCAGCATCTTCCCTATGGAGCAGCTCCTGCTCAGGCCCACACCCACCCAGGCCACCAATCCCTGCCCTCTTTCAGCTCACTCCCCACATCTCAGGGCTCCTGTGCCTCTCCACCCACAGCAGTTCCCCAGGGAGCCTGGGCTGCTCTTCCTAGGGGGTCCCTTCCTCCCATTTCCAGGGATTCTCCCTCTCCATGAAACAGAGACTACTGTCCCCAGTGACACTCCCTGGCCCTAGGACCAAGGGATCCCTGTTCATCTGACTTGGAGACCAGCCCAGAAGCTTACTGTCACATCCATTCCCCCCAGACCGCCCTGCCCAAACTAATGTCCCAATCCTCAGACTCCAGCCACCCTCTTCTTTCCTGCCTCAGTTTCCTGTCAGTCCCCTGATCCCCAACCTGGGGATCCTGAATTGGAGCTGCCCATCCCTGGAGGACCAAGTCAGCTACAGCAGGTCACTGGACAAACTGCCTGTGAAGCCTTGGTGGGGGCTAGACCTACTGCACTGGGGGTGGGAGGATGCCCATAGGTGAGACGCCCCCTTCCCTCGCCACCCACCCCTCCGCCATGGACTGCGGTGCAGGACCTCGGATCCTGGCTCCACATCCTGCTCGCCCTGAAGCGACCCGCAGGACTCCCCGCGCCGTGGACACTCACCCGCGCGTCCAGGCTGTAGGCCGTCTTCCGCAGATCCTGCAGGGCGCGCTGCATGAACTCGAACGCGTGGCAGTCCACGCACGGACGGCCTGCGGGGAGGCAGGTCAGCGTCAGCTCCTCGGCCTCCCTGCGCCCCAGCCGGGTCCCTTTCGAGCGCTAGCAAGGTCCCCAAAACCCACCCTCCGTTTCCCACCCGAGGAGCGGCCGCTCCCAGGAACAAAGGCGAGGCAAGGCGGCCCTCCTCGCACGCGCCCCGGGCTCCGAGACCCGCCCAGCCCCGGCCCTCCCGCGGGCACCTACTCTGCGCGGGGACGATGCTCCCGGCGGCGGGCTCAGCGCGGGCGCCCAGCAGCGCCAGGCTCAGCAGAAACAGCAGCAGCAGCAGCGGCGGCGGCGACAGCAGGGACCGGCAGGCGGGCGGGGGGGCCATGGCCGAGGAGGGAGCCCGGGCCGCCCTGCAGCGAGCGAGGGGTCAGCTGCGGTACCTCACCCGGCCCGCGTCCGCCCGGCCCTTCCCACCTCCGGAGCCGGGAACCTCGGCCCACCCCTCCTGCGGCCCCAGCCCCGGATCCCAGGAACCCGGTGCGCGCCCCCGCCCCACCCACCTCCCGGGCGCCCCAAACCTCCGCACCCCCGGGCCTGCTACCGCAGCCCGCGCCCGGGGCCTCGAGAACCGCCCCCCGCCCCACCCCGTCCTCACCGCGGTTCAGGGACCCGCGACTGGCAGCGCGGGCGACACGGAAAGACGCGCCGCGTCCGACGCGGGCGCGCATGCGCTCCGACCCGACCCCGCCCGGGGGCCCCCGACGTCGTCGTCATGGAAACCCGGGAACCGCGCGCGCCACGGGTGTGCGGGTCCGCTGCTGCTGCAGGGCTCAGTGCGCCCTGCTCTGCGCGACAGCCGGGTGGTGACAGAAGCCACTTCGGTCGCTGCGCCTGTCCAGCCTGCAAAGCGCTCCTCGGCGGGACAAAGCCGAGAAAGCGCAGCTGGGGGTCCGTCCCGGGGGTCCCGGCGCTCGCAAGGGGCTGGGGGAGGAGGATGCAAACGCACCGCTCAGCGCCGGCTCGCCGGGTCCAGGCTGGGGTCCGGCCGCCCGTGGGCGGGGGGTATCCACCGTGTGCGGGTCCCGCCTGGCCATCCTCGCCCCGACGCTCGGGAGTCAGCGGGCAGCCCACGGCCTGCGCGGTCCCTCCGGCCCGCCGCTCCGAGGCTCTTCTCTCCGCGCCCCCGCGAGGGGACATCTGCCTCCCTCCCCTCTCCCCGTTCCCCGCAGAGCCTGGAGGTCTGGCCACGCCTCCCCGCTGTGGGCCGATTTCTCCCCAGTGAACTCTCGGGGTTCCTCGTCGTAAAGAACCTCGTGTCGCCTGTGGCCGCCGAGGAGAGCGACCTCTCCGGGGCCCACGCGTGCGGGGGCCCCCTTCCGTCTGGGAAGGATGGACCGTGCCCGACACCCGGACACGACCCCCGCAGAGCGCCCCAGACCCACCGCATGCGGAGTGGCCCTGGAGCACGAGCCCCGGCGTCCCCTCCGCACCTACCGGCCTCGGTCCCGACGCTGCCCCCGTGCGCACCCCAGCTAATCCCGCGGCCCGAGTGTCCTGATGGCCAAGGGTGTTGTGAGCCCGAATTCCCAACCGTGGATAGCTACCTTCAGCAAACAGGGCTTTCCTACCAGAACCGCACAAATTTTAATAATAATGTAAAATAACGCCTCTTCTTTTAAAGGAAAGGCCGGCGGACGCCAGGCTCGCCCACCCGGTCGCGCTTGGCCAGAACGCAGGCAGGACGCAGGCGGCCGCGCCGTTTCCCGGACCCGGGGTGCCGGGGCTTCCGCGCTGCTTCCTCCTGAGCCGCGGGTCACGCGGTCACGGCCACCCGGCCAGGGATCAGGAGAGAGACTCAAGGGCGCCACCCTGCGCAGACCCCACGCTGCCTGCAGCTTGTGACGTGACCGCACCACCGCGCATAGCCGCATCCGCGCGGAGGGCAACTTGCCGCCCGCAAATGCGAGGCTCAGGGTAGACCTCGGGCGGCCAGGCGGTGAAACCGCGCCTTGCCCTCATGGCTGCCAGCCGGCCCAAGAGATCTCTGCAGTGGTGAGGGACCCCCCAAAGGCTGGGCGGTCCACGCTGCACCCGGTCCTTCGTCAAGCGCCCTCTCCCGCTTGCCCTGCGTTCCAGTGTCCTCTCTTTTGCACCTGTTTTATCCCAGAATCCAGGCCGGCCGTGACCGCCCCGCACGCACCCTGGACTCCCGCGTCCCATCGTGCGCTATACCCTCGGGGCTGCTGAGTCCTGCCTGCACCACCGCACCATCTCCTCCCCAGTCGCCCCTCCTCACTGAGGTACCAGGGTCCTCCCTCCGATAGTTACCTTCGGCAAACAGGGCTTTCCTACCAGAACCACACAAATTTTAATAGAAACATAAAATAAAGGCTCTACTTTTAAAAGAAGAACATAGTTTGAAGCTGGACCCAGTGACTCACGTCTGCGATCCCAGCCACTCAGGAGGCGGAGATTGGGAGGATCGTAGTAGTTTCGATGCTGTCTTGAACAGGACTTTGTCTTCTTTCCCACAAGGGAGAAGTTACCGATGTCCTAAAGCAGCGAGCATCCCTACCGTGGGATTGGCAGACTTAGGGTAGAGGCAATGTCGCTCAAAGACCACTCGGACACTTGGGACAATGCAACGGCATTATTCACAGTTCAAATGCACACTTACAAGGTCCAAGAGGGAGTCACGGCACGCGTTGGGTCCGTCCCCTCCCAGGGCACCGCAGCAGACAAGGCTTGCTCCACAAGGGAGCCCCAACAAGCAGATTGCCAGGAGGGAGCGCTACTACGCGGCAGGACCTCTTACTCAGGAGAGAGCTCCTCTGGCAAGGAGAGCGCAGGCAGGAGACAGGCCCTTGATGCTAGCATAGGTTGCCCATGAGCGCGGGAGGACAGTGGAGAGCGCACTCTGCTGCGTCCTCAGCAGGTGTCCTTTTTATATGTCTTTTTCCTCCAGGGTGTTCCCCTTTTGTGTCATTTAGTCCTCTGCTGATTGGTTATACCTTTGGGTGTAACCCAAGATGGGGTCCCAGGTTGCTCTAGACGTCATCACATCTTAGCATGAGTGTCCCATGTCAGGTGTTTCTTGCTGCATGCCTTATCAGTCCTGTCCATATAGACGGTGTCCTGGTGTCGGTGACAGCTGTTTATCTATAGTCCAGAGGTCGGGAAGCTCAGTGATTCTAAACTGCACTACACCCAAAGTGCAGACAAACTTTGCAGCTTGTTAAAGGAGGCTTTATGTTCTCCACACATGCAAAAAAGTTAAGAGCCCATTTCAACTAACAAGCTGGGGGCTCTAACACAAGCCTGTCATCTCAGCTACCCAGGATCAAAGCGTGAGGAGAGCCCTGGGCAAAACTGCCCTACCCTATCTGAAAAATAACTAAATCAAAAAAGAGCTGAAGTGACTGAAGTGGTAGAGCACCTGCCTAGCAAGCCCCAAGGCCCTGAGTTCAGACTCCAGTACTACCCTCCACCAAAAAAAACATCCTGAGCCCAATAAGAGTGCCAGTGGCTCAGGAACACAGACTCCTTACCTTCAATGACAGTTGTCACAGAACAGAGAAAATTACTAGTCTGTACATTTACTGAATACAGCAAAGGGCTCTCTCTCTTGCTCCGTGTTCTGTCTTGGCACCCAGGTGTGCAGGGTGCAGGGTAGGTGATGCATGCAGGGCTCGTGGAGGAGAGAGGCAGCAAGGGGAGGGCAGTCAGGCCAGGCCTGGGGAGAAAGGAAAGAGACATGGAGTGGTCTATAAACCTATAAACCTAACTGCTAATGCCAGGACTCTGATGTGCCTCACCGTCAGCTCCCCAACACTGAACAGTACAGGGGAGGTCAAAGGGAAATGCAGCCTGCTTGGGCACACACCAGACCCTGGGAGCATGAGATTTTGCCACTGGGAGACTGGGGAGAGAAGCCCATCTGTGATAGGCCTGGAAAAAGTGCCTGCTGTACATGGAAGTGTGCTGGGTGCCAATGGCTCACTCCTGTAATCCTAGCTACTCATGAGGCAGAGATCAGGAGGATCATGGTTCAAAGTCGGCCCATGAGACCCTATCTTGAAAAAGCTCTTCACAGAAAAGGGCTGGTGGAGTGGCCCTGAGTTCAAACCCCAGTACCACAAAAAAAAAAAAAAAAACCCACATGCCACTGAGTGGCCAAGAAAAGATAAACAAGACATTGTTGTCCTCGGGGTTCCAGACCAGTGATGCTCACGCAATAGGCAGAAGCAAACCCAGACTGTTCCTACACTAAGGCTTCTTCCCAGACCTTGGGAAACCCAGGAAACAAGGTTTCAAAGGCAGTGACTCATCTGTAGCTAAACTGAACACAGTTCACTCACTAAAAAAGAGCAAGGCAAGTGGTCAAAACAGTGAAGGACCCGACACGGGCCTTATTTTTATTTTATTTATTTATTTGTTTGAGCAGTACTGGGCTACAGAAAGCCAGAAAAAGTGGCAAGATTTAACAAAACACCAAACAAAAATTCTAGAGCTTAAGGATACAATCCCCCAAACCAGTTCCTGGCTTGGCTGCATGATGCACCCCAATTGAAGGAGTATTTGTGAACTGGAGGCAGAGCCCCCAAATCTCAGGAATTGGGAATAAGCAGGTCAAGAGATTTTTTTTTAATACATGGAAGAGAAATTGAGTGACATGGCAGAGTAAGTGAGAAGGCCTCTTCTGGGAGGAGAAGCTTAAGCAAGTGGGATGGAGAAATATTCTAAGAGAGAAGTTCCCAGAAGTCACAGAAGATAACAATTCACACATTCAATGCCAAGAAAAATTAATAAAAAGAAATCAAAGCCAGGCATGACGGCCACACCTGTAATACCAGCACTGGGGAGGCTTAAGCAGGAGGATTTTTGATTTCAAGGCCAGCCTGGGCTGTTAAAAAAAGAAGAAAAAGTGGTATCTGAGCCAGAATAGACCTGCAGGACACCAGCACTGCATGAGTCTCTGACCACCTGCCTCTACCTCCAAATTCCCTGCTCCACCCTGGTTGTGCTGTGGAGCTTTCTCCTTCACCAGGTGACTGATGGCTGGGCTGTGCCAGAGAGGGCCAGAAGAAGCAAGAAAGGCTTAGGTAGTGGATCGGGGCAAGTGAGGCCTGGGGACAGGAGTGAGGAACTCAGGGGTAGACACTGTTGGTGACAGCGCCACTCTCTGCTCTAAGCACGCCCACGGTGAGCTGCAGCACTCAGTAAAAAGCATCTCTCTCTCGCCCTGGGAACACTTAAAGAAAGATGGTTGTCCCGAGGGAAAATTTTTTTGGTAAAATGGTTCCTTTGATCACAGAGGTGTTTGCAAGAAAAAATATTTATCCAAAGGAAGGACACCTGGCTCACAAGGAGCATCTGTTGTTTAAAGGGACACTCCAGAACAAACATCTATGTCGCAGGGACCCAAATTTAGGAAGCCGACTAGACTTGATATTCCTAGGTTCAAAAGATGACGTCAAAACAGTGTGACAACAAGCTGACTGGATGCACAGGTGTCAGAACAAAGGGGAGCCTTTGTCTTGGGGTGAACTGAACCAACCCCCACCCACCTTTTCACCTGATGTTAGAGCACTCAAGCCCCCTCATCTGATGAGCCTGCACCCCCGTCCGGGAGTGCACGGCCCTTCCTGTGCTTTGCCTTGCTAGTGAACTTTCTTGGTTTCTACCTTCATGTGTTATAAAATTCTTTTTTTTGCCACAATGTAATAAACGCAGGACCCAAGGGCCAGATAGAAGCATCATCTTTGGAGACTTTCCTGAGCCTCACCGGTTCTGGTAACAAGGCCACTGTGCCCAAGGCAGGAGGAGGGCCTGGGCTGCCTTGCCCATGCCTGTGTTCAGCCACAGCTGAGTGCAGGAGGCCTCAGTGTTCCTGTCCATGGGAGCTGCTACCCAGCTGTGGTCACACCCACAGGCTGCTGCTGAGGCCCAGCTGTGTTCTGCTCTCTCTGCCTGCCCTTCCCTCTTTCCTTCCTTCCTTCTTCCTTCCTTCCTTCCTTCTTCCTTCCTTCCTTCCTTCTTTCCTTCCTTCCTTCCTTCCTTCCTTTTTTCCTTCCTCCCTCCCTCCCTCCTTCCCTTGTCTCTCCTTCTTTCACTTTCCTTTTTGGTGGCAACGGGATTTGAACTCGGGTCCTGGTCTGGCAAGTCTTTCCACAGGGTAAGCTGGATGCTCCAACAACAGACAATGAGTTCCGAGGTCAGCCTCGGCAGTCGCCCTGGGTTCTCAGCTGCTCCTTCAGTCCCCCAAGTGGTGACTGCTCTCTGCGTTGCTACTTCTGTCCCCTCTTTTGCCCTCTGAGTAACTAACCACCTTCTTCAATAGTCAGCAGTTCTTTATATCAAATATCCCCTGTTCAAATGACCTCTGTGGTTCCTGTCTCTTGACTGGATCCTGACTATTACCAAACAAAACAGACCGTGAAACAGATGTGTGAACACGGCCCTTGACTTACGTACGGTAAAGATGCCACTGTCGTGCTGTGGGGGGAGCGTTAGGCTGTGCGGTGTCCATGTGGAAAAAGGCAAGTGCTGGCATCTACCTCAGATCCCACACAAAGGTAAAGTCCAGACAGATGGCAGACTGAAAAGAGAAAAAACAATAAAAATTCTGGGAGAAAACACAGCATGATGTCTTTGTGACCTTAGGTTAAGCAAAACCTTCGTAAACAGAATACAAATAGTACCAAACACATAAAGAATCGGGCATTTTAACTACATTATAGATAAGAGTTATGCTCATAAGTTTCCAGAACTGACAAAAGACGCCGGTTCTGTGTGTGTTCTATTCCTCAATTGAATAACCTTTTTTGAGACAGGGTCTGGCTATGTAACTTGTGATCCTGCCTCAGCCTCTTGAGTGCTGGGATTACAGGCATGTACCCCACACCCACTCCTGCTTCTGTCTTTCTCTTCTTGATTTGCAGAAGTACTTTATATATTCTGAGCATCTTCTGTCAGTGTAGGGAATTTTTACAAGAAAGTAAGAGACTGAAAACACAGCTCACAGGGGGCGTTTCTGACTCTTTCATATCTGACTCTTTCAATGATCAGGACAGACAGGGGATGGAGATGAAGATTACATTGCTTCCGGGTCCTGGGAGCACCCAGGATGCCTGGAGGCCACACACACAGAAGCCAGGGAGTGGGGGAAAGGGGGAGAGAGAGAGAGAGAGAGAGAGAGAGTCAGACAGAGAGGGATATAAAGAGTGTGTGCAATGGTCCAAGGCCTGTCATGGGTCCAGATGTCATCCAAACATGCTTTCTTGAGGATTTAGTTGATGGGTGTGGAGCAAGCAGGCACAAGTTCCAGGAGGCCACACTGTGACTGAATGGTGGTCAATTGGCATATCTATGCCATCCAGGTGGGGTGTGGGGTCAGCGGAGTCAGGCAAGCAGGCTGCATCTTCCTGTCCCTTCGGGTCTGTCACCTGGAGGAAGGGTGAATAGAGCAGGTACCTGGGTCAACTACACTGTGGAACTGGGGGGAGGTGAAGAGCTGGAAACTGTGTCTGGGGTGACTGAGCCCTGCTTCTGGTCTGGGGAAGTTAGACACATTCAAAATGGATGCCTAGCCAGCATGAAATTAGGAATATTCACTGTGCCAGAAAAAGATGCGTGCCCAGACCGTATGAAAAGCCTTTGCACACCAAGAGGAGAAAAATAGTGTAACCGAGGAAAACAGAGCACACCTAGACACATGCACACAGAGACACAGACAGACAGACAGACACACACGCATGCAAGGCCCTACTTGGCTCTACATTAGAAAATGTAACCTGGACTGGTGGTGTAGATCAAGTGATAGAGCACCTGCCTAGCAAGCGTGAGGCCCTCAGTTCAAACCCAGGTACCAAAAAAAAAAGGATATTCAAATGGCCAATAAGCATGAAAAGATGCCACCAGACCATCCTCGGGATGGCACACAGCGGCAGCAGCAGGTCCTCTCCTGAGCTGAGGAAAGGCAGAAGTGTGTGACAAGCACAAAAAGTTCTGCATAAAATACCCAGGCCAGCTGTGTGGGATCGGAGGGGAAGGGATTAAGCAAAGGCCCACGCTGACTGACACTGCACCGCGGGACTGGTTCTGCCCCCCACATCGACACAGCAGCCATCTCCCACCCTTCACCTTTCCTCCTCCCACCCCGGGGACGCCCACCCCACACGACCACCGTCCACTCTGTCACTGTACACCGCGTGCATTCTTCATTTCGTGGAAGTGGAGCCCCACGAGTTTCTTTTTTGTCATTCTCTCTGCACTGGTGAGGGGGACTCGCTGCATCGGTTAAGCCCCGAGTTCTCCGCATGCCCACTCGTCTGTGGACACTCGGCCCTCACCGTTACAAACGAAGCTGTGCTGGACACTCGTGATCAAGCCTTTGCGAGGACATGTGCTGTCGTCTCCCCTGGGCGACACCTTGGAACCGGACGACTGGATCACAGGATAGGTGCGTGTCTCAGTTTTGAAGAAACTGCCCCAGGTTTTCCTTCACGCATTTCCATCAGTGGTGTCTGAGAGTTCGGTCCTCCACCTTCTTGCCAATCTACGGTACAGTCAGACTTTTTAACTCGAGCCATGCTGATACCAGACTGGATTGCTGCTCCCTGGGTTCGTGTCCTGGAACAGACACGAATGAAGGTGCCAGACAAGCAGTTAGGAGTTAAAGCAAGTTCATGCCACAGACCAGGAGTTAAGAGTAAAGCAAGCACAAGTTTATTGAAAAGACAGCTAAGCTGCGTGGTGGGTGGGACTCAGTGAAAGAGCTAAGCCAACAATGGCTGAAGTTCAGGAGATGACACAGGGCACTAACTGGCTTAGGTCCATATTTGTGATTGGTTGGTGCTGAGGCAGTTTCTCACTAAAGTCAGTCACCTGTCTGTCCCTCTCCTTATGGAACTGAGCATGCCAAGAAGGTCGGCTCGTCCTGACCTTGGAGCCTGCGTCTTACACCTGCATTTTGTTATTTTGGTTAGAGGATTGTTATTTTTGTGAGAAACCTATTGTTTCTCATTCTCCCTTAACATGTCTCTCTCATCCAAAATGGAGTCCCCTTTGTCATTGTTCCCCTTACAATTCTAGTAAGCTTAAAGTTTCTTTCCCTAATAACCGATTGTGATCATTGTGGAGGTGAGCCTGTGTCCTCCTCCAAAGTTCCTCCATGCTGCTGTGTCTCGCCCTAGTGACTCCATTTTATACAACAGCAGTGTGCTCCATTTTGAGTGCAAATGCTGAGGCAGATGACTCTAAATCTTGTTTGTGCAAGTGGACAATCACCATCTGTCCAGCACAAGCCCAGACACACAGACTGATAACTTACTTATCAGTCAATAACAGTAAACATTACCACCTATGAGTTTACCAAATTAAATTAGAACACACGGGAGTATCAAAATCAGAAAAACAAGACCCATGAAACTATTGAACACACCAGGTCAATGAATGTTGTCACCCCCTCACCTGGGACACCCAATCCGCCAACCCACCCTGAGACTGACATGGCTGCCTTATGACAAGCATCGTTTCAATTAGCCGTCCAAACACATCCCTTGGTGAAGAGTCCATCCATGTCTTTGGTCTACTTCTTCTTTGTTCCATTGTCACATTGGTAGATTGACTATTTGTTGTTTTTTTTTGCTTGGACTGGGGTTTGAACGCAGGGCTTTGCCTTGCAAAGCAGACACTCTGACACTTGAGGCACACCACTAGTCCATTTTGCTCTGGTTATTTTGGACATGGGGGTGTCAAGAACTGTTCCCCAGGCTGGCCTTGAACCGTGATCCTCCCAATCTCAGCCTCCCAAGTAGCTAGGATGGCAGGCAGGAGCTACCGGCACGTGGCTACTACTTGTGAAGAGTCTGTCTTTATCTCTGGCCCACTTTTTCTTTGTCATACTGGTAAATTGAGTATTTCTGCTTTGGTCATTGTATGACATTTGTAAGTCTGGTTCTTTGTGCACTAAAAATGTTTGTATGGAAGCTTGGCACTGGTGGCTCAGGCTGTGATCCCAGCTATTGGGAGGCTGAGATCAGGAGAATCGAGGTTAAAGGCCAGCCCAGTCAGATAGTTTGAGAGCCTCCCGTCCCCCAAAATAACTAGAGCAAAAAGTGGACTGCAAGTTTGGCTCAAGTGGTAGAGCATCTGCTTTACGAGTACAAATCCCAGTCTCACAAAAAATTTTTTTTAAATTTGTATTGAGATCTAATTCGGTACTGTAAATTCACCCTTTTAAAGTGAACAATTCCGTAGTTTTTAGTGTGCAAAGATGTGCAACCATCAACCCTAATTCCAGAATACTTTCATCACCTCAAAAGGCAGCTCCTTTTGAGTCACACCATCCTTTGCCCCTAGATACTGGAAATCACTAACCTCATCTGTCTCTAAGGAGTTGCCTATCAGTGGGGTCATCCGATGTGCACTTTTGTGTCTGGCTTCTTTCGGCGAGCATGGGTTCAAGGGTCATTCATGTTATAATAGGAATCAGAATTTCATTCCTTCTGAAGGCTGAATACTGTCACACTGTGCAAATGACAGCACTTTGTCCTTCATCAGTTGGTGGCACTTGGAATTCTCGGGTGTGGCGCTGATGAAGAATGGTGTAGAAGTTACGGTGTAGACCCGTGATTTCTGTTCTTTTGGGTGTACACCCCAACAGCGGGATAGTGGGTGGCCTGTTTTTCATTGCATTGCTCATTTTACTTATAGATTGTAAGAGTTCTTTACATTTTCTATGTATAAATCCTCTGCTGGATATTTATGGCTTGTCTTTTGTTTATTTTCCAGTCTTTAGAAGAGACTGGAAAATTCCAGTCTCTTAAGTTAAGTTCCAGTAAAGTCTAATTTATCCTTTTTTTGCCTCAGAACTTTGTTGTCCTGAGAAATCTTTACCCCGCTCATGTCACTGACTTAATCCTGGAGTTTCTTGCGTAAATTCTAGGTTTTGCATCCAGATCCATTTCAAGTCAGTTTCTGTATGAAGTATTTTTGGATATGTCTACCCAGGTGGTTTAGCTGCATCTTTTTCTCCTGCTTTACTGAGGCTTAACTGACAACTGAAGAACAAATATATTTTCAGTGGACAACACCCACGTGAGGAACTGGGGCCACAAGCTGCTCACAGTGACAGCTCCAGTGCAGGTGGCACTCGTGACGATGACAACAATGATGGTGACCACGGGCCCCTGTCCAGTGAACGTGCCCTTGCTCACTGATAAGGAGCTAATACCTCCAGCACTGTCCTTGGCTTCGGTCACTGCCTTAGTTGGTTTGGGGCTGCTGCAACATAACACACGAGACTGGGTAGTTTATAAAGGGAAAATTATTTCTCACAGTTGCAGAAGCGAAGAGTCCAAGTTCAAGACCCTGTCTAGACAGGGTCTGGTGTGCATCCAAGATGGCGCCTGAGCACTGTGCTCTCTGGAGGGGAGGAAGGCTGTGTCCTCACATGACAGAGGGCGGAAAGGCAAGGCTCCTAATCCAAGGCATGGCAGAGCCCTCCCAAAGGCCTCTCCTCCTAATCCTGCTGCTTTGGGGATTAACTTTCAGTATGAATTTTGGAGGGAACAACAAAAAAAATCAAAGCACAGCAGCCACTTAGGAACTACTAGGAGTTCGTATCATAAATGTCCATACACCCGTGCGTTAAAGGCTCAGCCATAGCTCAGAGCATTTGGGAGGCGGGGGACCCTGGAGAGGAGAGGAAGTCTGGTCATTGTGATTTGGATGGTTGTTCCCGGTTCGAGTCCTCATGCAGTCAGTGATTGAAAACACTGGACCAGGAGTTAAGAGTTAAAGCAAGCGTAAAGTTTACTGGAAGGATGGCAAAGCACCCCGATGGGTGGGACGTAGTGAAAGGGCTACGTCGTGGAGTAGCTGGAGTCATAAGATAACACAGGGGCCTGAGTTAGGCACCCCCCCATTTTACTTTTTATTTTTATTTTATCAGCTGACACAGCAAGGTGAAATTTCTGATGTGTGAGCTATTTGCTCACACATCATTTGCCAGAAAATAATCAGTCTTCCAGAATTTGATGAAAGAAATGATGAAATGTTCGTTATTTTGCCGTCTTCTCTTCCTGGGCAAGAACATCATGGATGAAATGGTGAAGTCAAGTTGACAGAATGTGGTTTCAGTGCTCGGTCCTGTGCCTGGGCAGTTGGGATGCTGGTCTTCTCAACACTCCCTGAGCTCATTCTCCCTGCATTGGAGAACAGGCCACCACCAACCTGGACACGATCGAAGGCTCTGCTGCCCTGAAGCAGATCCTCCAGCCTACAGGCGTCTCCCGAAGGCAGAAACCCCAGCCCACAATTGCACTGCAGCCTTGTGAGAGTCTGAACCTGAACCTGAGCCACACAGCTCAGCCAGGTTCCTGACAGAACGAGGGGACAGCGAATGCTTACTGCTGCCGTAGGTCATGAGGTATTCGGTTATAGAGTAACAGAGAAAGAACACAGATTTGGGGACCTACCAGAGGGGCGCTGCCAAAATAAAAACCTAAAATGTGAGATGGCCTTGAGAATGGTGTTGAAGATGGCTCGTGAAGGGCACTGAAGACATTGTTAGAGTGTGGGGGCCTTCAACGGCTACCATGAGGGCTTCAAGAAAAACCAGGAAAATTAAATTGGAAGTGGGATTCTTGCAGGAAGGGGATTCCTTGCTTTGTGGTGGCCACACTGTCACCTACAGTAAAATGTCCCTAATGAACTGGGTGCTCTCCTGTCTGGTGTTTGAAATGCCTCTCAGCTAAGACCAAGACTAGGGTATAAAATCAAAACAAGGTCCTCAGTCCACAAGAAAATGTGGACACAGATTTTCATGGTAACATGCAAATCATTATAGACAAAAATGGAAAGGACTAGCAAATGGGTAAACAAAACGTGGCACGGCTGTTCAATGGAATATTATTTGGCAATAATAAGGAATGAAATACAGACACATGCTAGCACATGGATGAATCCTGAAAACAAACTATAACTGAAGGAAACCAGCCGCAAAAGGCTACTCATTGCCATTACCCCGTTTATGTGAATATCTGGACGAGGTAAACCCCTAAAGACAGAAAGTGTATGGATGGTTTGCAGGGTTTGGTGGAGGGTGAATGGGAGGAGGGCACTATTGGCTATGGGGCTGATGCATGGCCCCAAAGGCCATGTGTTGAAGGTTTGGTTCCCAGCCTGTGGCACTGTTGGGAAGTGGTGGAGCCCGAAAGAGGTGGGGCCTGGTGGGAGGAAATCAGGTCCCTGGAGGGTGAGCCCTGGAAGGGGATGGGACCCTGCCCTTTCCTGTCTCTTTCTTTGCTTCCGGCTTGCCTTGAGAGGGACTGCTCCTGCTGCCACCGCTGGCCCAGGAGCAATAGGCCAAGCCACTGTGGTTGAAATCTCTGAAACCATGAGCCAAAATTAACCTTTCCTCCTTTTAAGTGGACCATGTCAGGTATTTTGTTACAGTGATGGGAAGCTCACTCACAGGTTTTCTCTTAAGGGTGGTCAAAATGTTCTGCTCTTAGGGGTGTGACGTGCAACAGTGTGAGTACACTGACCTCCCTGACAAATATTCATTTAAAAGGATAATTTCTTAGCATGTGAACTGTTTTTCAATAAAGCTGCTTTTTTTTTTTTAATCAACCAGAGGGCTTACCCAGTTCTGAAGATTATCCAACTTGTAGGGGGCAACTGAGCCTCAGGCCTTTCTGTCCAGAGAGAAGAAATGGATTAGAAAGAGGGTGGAAGCTGTCATACTCGGTAGCTTACACCTTTAATGCTAACTGAGACCAGAAAGATCATGGCTTGAGGCCAACCCTAGACAAAAAGTTAGCGAGACCTGTCTCAATCAATAGAGCTGGGCAAGGCGCACATGCCTGTCGTTCCAGCTGTGTGGGACATATAAAGCAGGAGGACTGCAGCCCAAGCCCACCAGGCAAAAGACACAAGACCCGACCTGGATGGGTCAGTGGTAGAGCACCTGCCTACCAAGTGAGAGGCCCTGAGTTCAAACCTCAGTACCGCTACAACAAAAACAATAATAAGAAAGAGAGAGAGAGAGAGAGAGAGAGAGAGCGCAGAGGACACTGCCAGGTTTGAGGGAAGAGCAGGATAAAGTCATTAGGTCCAACTTGCAATTTGGGCACCTAAAAGAGAGTTTGAACTTTATTTGCCTTGACCAAGGACTCCTTTAGGAAGCAGTCCTTACTCTTGGAAGCTTCCTTTTGCTAGTTAGCAGAGTGATGGTCATCGAGTGTTTAGGATTCCCTTCCTCTTCATTCTAAAGCCCCTCCCAAATCAACAATTTGAGAGTGAAGAGTGTGTTAGTTGTTTTCTGTGGCTGAAAGAAGGAATGACTTATTCTGGCTCACAGTTTCAGAGGTTTCAGAGGTCCATGGTTGTCTGAGCCACTGCTCTGGGCCTGAGGTGAGGTAGAGCATCATGGCAGAGAGGGCGTAGGGGAGCACAGCTGCCCACCTCACTGTGGTCAGGAAGTAGACAGAAAAGGGGCTGGGACCACATCCTTCAAGGACAGGCTCCCAGTGACTTCCTTCGAGGTCCCACCTCCTAGTTTCCACCGCCTCCCAATAATGTGTTAAATTTTGAACCCACCAACAAATCCATTAATCTACTAATGAGGTCAGAGCCTCGTGACCCAATCGCTTCCCAAGAGTCTACTGGCTCAACACGTGAGCCTGTGGGAGACACACATACCCACACCAAAACAGTCTGTATGCGCGCTCCAAAGCGGCCACTGTCATTCTACGTCATTCTTGGTGAAATCACACCATCTGTTGAGATAGCCATGTGAGCTGGAAATGCAGTGTGAAAATAGGTAAGAAGCCAAATTCCACTCTGCCTGGAGTCTGGCAAAGGTGGCTGGCTGTGAAGCCTCAGGCTTCCAATCTAAAACCATGCTGACCTCAGCGCTCTCCTGGGGGCAGAATGTGTGGAGAGAGACTCTCCAAACAAGGCGAGTGGAGGAAAGCGCTGATGAGGGTTTTATAGATATCTGATAAAAAAAAAAAAGTATGCCCTGCGAGAACCACGGCCTGAATAGTCCTTTGTGCCATGCAAGAGATGGATGTCCTGGCTTGTGTCCACTCAGTCTCTTTCAGGGCTCCTCACAGCAGAAAGTGACGAGAACAGATGGGTGAACAGGGTTGTTGTCAGGAATAAGGCTTTTCCACGAGGATAGAAAAGTCCAGGTCTGATCAGATCAGCAGAGGATGCATAAAAAGGTTTCCTTGTCTCAGGGGACAAAATCATCATCATTCAGGAGCTCAAGAGAAAAGAAAGCAGAGCACCAGCTTCGGGCAGATTCTGCACGTCATTGCACTGAAGATGCCCAGAGTACAAGGAGGTAGGAAGGGCAGTGTCCCAGGGGAGGGTCCTCAGCTGAAACAGCCAGCCAGGGTTGGGTGTGAAGGTACATGCCTGCAATCCCAGCTACTCAGGGAGCAGAGTCTGGAGGTCTTTAGTTCAAGGCCAACCCCAAGTTATCTGGACCCTATCTGGAAAACAAACTATAAACAAAATCCAGGCTAGCCCCTGGATTCAATCCCTAGTCCAGAAAAAACGTGAGGCTTTGTAATCTGGGGTCAGGTGGTTGCTACTCTGTCTTTCAGGGTGAGACCTTACTGAGATGGGGCCATGCCCGGCACCCAGCCAGGCTCCAAGGACAGAGACAGTTCCCAACGATTTTCCAGGACTTTGTTGCAGTGAACAGTGAAGTTAGCTTCATGGGAAGAATTTTAGGGTGAGAAGCTAACATTAACAAGGGTCTCGATTCTCGCCTCCTCCCTCCACTCTGCTGCTTCCCATGTTGTGATGTGAGGTTTATCCTAACACAGAGTGAGAAGAGAGACCTCATCTGTTCATTTTATGGGACTAGCGTAAACTCAATACCCTCATTTTAAAAGATCAGTCTCACTTATGAGTGGGGTAGTGAATATTCTAAATAAAATATTAACAATAGAACCTAGCCATATATAAAAGAGTAATGTGTACAAGTTGGGCTTACCAGGAAAGCAAAATTTTATTATATTTGTAAACCAATAAACTGGGATCAGTGGCTCACACCTGTAATCCCAGGTGCTTGAGAGGCAGGGATCCCGAGGATCGCAGTTCGAGGCCAGGCCAGGCAAAGAGTTGAATCAATAAGCTGAGCATGGTAGGACATACCTGTCACCCAGCGATGCAGGAGGCGTAAATAGGGGGATCCAAGTCCAGGCTGTCCCACGCAAAAAAAATGAGACGTATTCGAAAAATAACTAAAGCAGAAAGAGATGGGGGTGTGATTCAAACTCAAGGTCCTGAGTTCAAACCCCAATACCCTCCAACACACACAAAAGAACAGAAAGGAGCTTCTTTACTTTGATAAAAGCTACCTTAAAAAATAAACATGCCAGTCCTCAATACACATGTTGGTGGAAGCGCAGTGCAGTAGTAGGCCAACCCTGGCCCTGACTACAGGCTTTGGAGCAGAGGGAGTACTTGCCTAGCATGATGGATGCCGTGGGTTCCATCTCCAGCACTGAGGGACAAAAAAAAAAAAGGCTTTGTAGACTGAACAAAAGTGGCCCTATTTGGAGAGAAGCAATGACTTGGAATTCTACAAGCCTCACCTGGCCAGTTTCAGGGCCATTTTTAGGGCATAAGCATGAGGACAGGCAGGAGTCCGAGCATGGTGCAAGAAGCTAAACTCCAATAGAAAACTCACCGTCTTTCCAGACTAAAGAACTAGGTGGCAGATCCTGGGCCAAAAGAATCTCAGGAAAAGAAGAGGAGAGAGCCAGGGACGGGAATCCAAAATGCTATACATGCACTCTAGCCTCTTGCTGATCTCTGGACCATGCAAGTAGAGGGAAGATTCTAGCACCTGCAGGTAAGGCTGCACCTGACACCTGAGCTGCTGCCCACCACCAGGGAATAGTCTGCAGCCTGAGTCCAACCAAGTTAGCTTCCTGCCAAAACACGAAGGCCAATACCAGTCACTGAGACACGCCCAGTTTCTGAGTCTTCCCAGCCAGGGCCTTAGACACAGCAACAGGGACACAATGTCCCTGCTGTGTCTTTTCCAAGTGCCTGATGCACAGTCGAGTAGCAAACCGCTGCTACCTACCACACCAAGAGGAATGGAACAAAATAAAGATAAGGGAGGAATCAGAATATAAACAAAAATAGAAAAGAGAAATAAAACCAAAGTTTGATTGTTTCAGCTGTTGAAGGTAGACAAAACTGTGACAACAAAAAAGTTGCAGATTAATAAAAGTATAGAATTTAAAAGGAAACAAATACAAACACAAGCACAGAAGAAAATTAAAAACAATAAAAGTCTAACATAAACAACTTCCCAGGAGGAAATCTGAAATTCTATTATGAATGGGGAAATATACAATTTCAAAAGTTAGTACAAGAGAGAGTCGCTGCTAACAAAGATATTGAAGCCAATTAAAATTATCTCCACAAAAAAGCTGGTGACCCAGAAGGACTAAATGGATAACTTAGAATGGGTAATTCCTGCTGCTACAGTTTGCATCTGGCATCTGGAATGCCCCCCAAGGCTTATGTGTTTAGCAGCTTGGGCCCCAGCTTGGTGCTGTCTGGAGGAGGAGGTGGAGACGTTGTAAGTAGGACCTTGCTGACAAGAGTGGCTCAATTAGTAGAGCACCTGCCTAGCAAGTGCTAGGCCCTGAGTTTAAGCCCCAGTAATGAAAAAAAAAAAAAAAAAAAGGTGGGATCTACTGGGAATTTTAGATTATTGGGGGCATGAAACCAGAGTTCTGGACCCAAAGGTCAAGCTCCTGGGATTCCACATGCCAGGTTTGTCTATTTATCCTTATGGCCAAATAAAGAGGCATGGTGGCATGGTGAAGGCAGAGGAAGGAGATTTATTACACTGCCTGGGTCACGCCATGGAAAAAGGCAGAGTAAGCACTCAGCCAATTTTCAGCATCTTCGGGGTACAGACATGAGTTATAGGTGTAAGTAGACAAAAGAACTGGGAGGTAGGGGACAAAAGTTATGCATAGCTAAGCAGTCCAGGTCACAGGTATGTTCTGGTTGACCATTATGTCAGTCTAGGCGTTCTGGAGAAGTTGTTCCTGCTGTCATCACTTGCGCGGAGCAATCTGGTTCCCATGAGATGACTCCTGCTCCAGGGTGCAGCCTCATCATTACAGGTAACCGTCCTCGTTTTGGGGTGGTCTGTCTTGCAAGGCTCCACTGTTCTTTATGGGAAGTTTCAGTTCCTTGTCATTCCTGTCCTTCCTTGATTCCATAGTGGCAGCAGGACAGAATGGCTCAGAGCAATGGACAACAGGTACAAAATGGAGACTGAGGTGCCAAGCTTTTTCCTGCTTTTAGTTAATTGTGAGCCCAGGTAAGGAGTCAGCGCTTTTCAGCAAAAGCAGTTTAAGCTCCTCTTACAGGCATGACACAGGCATTCCTTTGTCATTTTAAATGTCAGTCTAGTGCTGTTTTTGATACTGAAATATCTTCCTCTAGTCTAGTGGTCTGTCTCATCTTTAAGCCAGATGTTAAGCAGAATATTTCCTATTGACCCAGAACTGGTTTCTAAGATGGGTGTAGTAGCTCAGGCCTGTAATCCCAGCTACTTGGGATAGAGGATTTTGGGTTGAGGGCAGCCCCAGCAAAAGTTAGCAAGACTGTATATCAAAAACAAAACAGGTGGCTAGAGCATGCCTGTAGTCCCAACTACCTGACAGGATGGCAGTTCAAGGCCAGCCAAGGCAAAGTAGGCTCAAGACTTTAGCTAAAACAAAACAAACAAAAACAAAACAAAACAAAAAAACTAAAAGCAAAAGGGCTGGGAGCAAGGCTCAAGTGCTAGAGCAAAGCATGAGGCCCTGGATTCAATCCCCAGTACTGGGGAAAAAAATTAGCTTCAGGGATCTAAAACTGAAAGACTCAGATGCATCAGACAAGGCATGTTCTACATTAAAGCTACAAACCATCGCAGCCAGAATCATGGAGGCTGTGACTGAAGCTGCCATAAATGTTTGCACACAGGTTTCTGTGTGAACAGAGACTTTCGTTTTCAGTTGACTAACAGCTACAATTTGATCATGTTCTGACAAGTGGAATCACATCCCAATTGCAAACCAGTATTCCCCAATAAGTGTACTGTCATTACACTTGATACATAGCCAGCTGCCCAACTACTTCTCAGCAAACATCAGCTCTATGTACATCAGAACTTCACCCATTACTCAGTAGTATGAGCAATTTCTTTGCTGAATTAGATAACAGCTTTTGGATAAAGGAAGAAATATTTCCTTGATTATTTATTATTATTAAGGTAGTGATGACACAACACTCTAGAATGGCACATTTTTGCCTTTGAGTGTTACTATTACTATTACTGGGGTTCGAACCCAGGGCCTTGCTCTACCACTTGAGCCACGCGCCAGCATCACACTTTTTAAATCTAATATTCATTAACATTTTCCCTATCTCCTTCCTAAATCTAAACAATTAGTGTAAGGACCAGTCCAGCCCATTCCCACACACAGTGCCAATCTGACTGCATAGTAGGGTTATATAGCACTTCAACCATTCAGTTCTAATAGATGTCCATAACAACTAGATAATCACAGAATGAAGCAAAGTAAGTTATTTTTTAAGAGGCAGGGTCTCACCATGTTGTCCAGGCTGGTCTCTAACCCCTGGGCTCCACCAATCCTCCCACCTCAGTCTCCCAGATGCCAAGACCACAGGCACACGTTAGAAATGTCTTTAAGATATTGGGGTGTCACAAGAGAGACGACACTACTCAGAAGTCAATAGGCAAGACAAAATTTACTTTTGCAGAAGGGTACACATCAGGAAGTCTGGGAGGCAAGCACACTGGGTGGAAAGTCCACAGGGGTTTTATATGATGGCCATGCTGTCCCTCTCCTGCCCCTGGATTGGGCAGGTCTACGTGGTTGGCTAATTAGAAAGGGGACAGGTTAGGAGTGGACTTTGGGAACAAAGACGTTTCAGAGAAGCAGTAACTGTTTTTGGCTATCTGCTCTGGAACCAGGGCACCTAGCAGAATTCTTGCCTCAGCCCAGCTGAGGATAACAACCCTTTGTTTTTAATAGAAACTTTTATCATACTAAGCTGAGTCCATGAAGCAAGTATATGGGAAGTGAGTTAGTAATTCTTTGATAGAAAAGACCTGACCTAAGCTGATTCTTACAATTTCCCCCTTTATTTACAGTTCTTTTCTTCAAACTTAGCTAGCATGAATTGACTTTCTTATTCAACTGTGTCTAATGAGCGGATATTGTCTGGGTAAGAGGCGGCGTCTGTTTGGTGAGAAAGGTCTCAATCTTTGAATGAGCCCTCTCACACAGGAAATGGTATAGCACCCTACTGTGGTCATTACTCCTAACACAATTATCAGTGAAGTGAAAATAGATACCATCATGCCTTTCCATTTTCCAAACCATTGTTCCATCAAGCTATTAAATGGGTTATCTATTCCAGAATTTTCTGCAAGTTCATTGGCAAGAGTAGTTAATCCCTGTAAAGCCTTTGTAATGGTGCCATTAAGGGTGGTATCACTGGGGATGAAAGCACAACATTGACCTTCTACCGTTACACAACTCCTCCCTTTTCTGCTAACTTCATGCACACGGCTAATCTGTTCTCCCATGCCATTCGGCTTGTGGCATCTCATTGCTCTGCTATTCCCTAGATGGCATCTCTAGCGTAGTTAACAAATCTCTGCTGGTTTTAACAGATGTAATTGATCCAATCTACATTTGTATTGACTGTGGACCACCAGAATATTACAGACTGGAAGCCCGCTGCTATTTGATTTCTAGCTTGAATTCATCGTGGACCCCTCGGGGGACTCCCATGGCACCTGTATAAACGTACAGTCATCCCTTTGTACTCTTCAGGACTTGAGTCCCTTTTCTGACTGGCTGGGTTGTTGAAATGCCAGCGTGAAAGGGATAGCCAGTCGAACCAAAGCACAGGTTCCAGTCCAATTTTCTGGGAGGATCTCAAGCAAAGGTCCTCCGCAGTACCACCAGACATTTGCTCAGGCTTTGGTCAATGCTTTTTGGTTGCTTATCTCATCGAAGGATCAACCTCCATTACAGCCAGTCAGGTTACCATGAACATCAATGAATCCCTATACCGAGAGAGGCACGAGATGTAGTTGGTGTCAGGGGATGGGGGGGCCTGATGGTTTGAGGGTACTTCTGTCTTGGACCTTTTACCACTTTGAACAGGAATGACAAGATCTTGCAAGACTCGTTTCCCCTGGCTGAATCCTCCTGATATAGAGCTATCATGCATGCCATACCATTAGGGTCTGAAGTCCATCCTAGTGAGAATGAGACCACCTGAGTCTCCAGTCTAGCTGCAGTGCAAGTGTAACAATTGCTCTTATTTAAGGCACATACAGAATATTTTAACCATTCCAACCAGGCATTTGTCTCACCATGTCCAGTCTCTATCTCTAGGGTTTCTTAAGTCAGTCACTACTGTTACATGAACCTTTTCAGGATGGTTTAGTGGCTTTTCCCATTATCCTCCTCTGGAGTGGGGTGGTAAAGAAGGTTGGGAATACAAAGGAGGATTGGGAAGGTTCTCTGATTGGATTTTGCACCTGCCTATGAGGTCAAACCCAGAGACTGACAGCCCTATTCCATAAGTGCAGGGTGCAACCTGTGGGTTCTCCCAAGCAGCCTTTGGGTTAAGGATGGTCAGTAGGAAAGGATTACATTAGAGATGTGGGCAATTTTGGGGTGGGATGTCTTCAGTTAGACTTATGTCTGGTTTTAGAGGGGCTAGGTCCCTCAAAGGGCTAGGTGTGTTGGGGTCAGCAGTACATCTGAGGTTGGGTGGTCCACCAAATATCATCAGTCCAGACAAGGTCCTCGCCCATTAGTAGTCTCCCCTTCTAGACATAAATATTTATCCTCTTGGGATAATTACCTTTGATAACTTAAATCCCTTATGCTAGACAGGGATCAAAATGGATAACCTGAGGGTAGGGAGATTTAGCAATA
This sequence comes from Castor canadensis, assembly GCF_047511655.1. Lineage (NCBI taxonomy): Eukaryota > Metazoa > Chordata > Mammalia > Rodentia > Castoridae > Castor > Castor canadensis. The sequence continues at coordinate 154,125,884 of NC_133394.1, forward strand.
TTTATAACCAAATTTATAGGGTGCATCCTACCTTGAATAACAAGGTGCCATTTATGATCTTTATAGGGCTTAGGTATTGCAGCCTGAGCACAGGAGATAGCATCTAAGATTACCAGGCAGTCTCTTATAGCCTTTTTATAGTCAGTTTCATAGCGTCAGCATGTGGAGCAGCCGTCCATCCTTCTCCTTGGTGAGGAGAATTCTCTGGTGTGATGGGTCCAACCTTGTCCTGACATTTGGAGAGCTGTCTCAGTCATAAGAACTGATAAGGTTCTTCCCAGGTGGGCTCAAGTTTGCTCTCCTTCCACGTTGTCATCAGAACTCCAGATCTGTAAGAGTAAGCTGGGAATTCAAGGGGAGGAAGTGTCTGGGCTAAAAGGCCTAAGAGAAAGTAAAGTTAAGAGACCCAGTATGTAGTTTTTAGGAAACTGGTAACTTAATTGTAAGAATCAGCATAGGTCAGGTCTTTTCTTTCAAAGAATTTAATCAGTAATAACCGCCTTACTAACTCACTTCCCATATACTCGCTTCATGGACTTAGCTTAGTATGATAAAAGTTTCTATTAAGAACAAAGTGTTGTTATCCTCAACTGGGCTGAGAGGCCCTGTTTCCGGAGCTGATAACCAAAAACAGTTATTGCTTCTTTGAACTTTTAAACTTCTTTGTTCCCAAAGTCCCCTCCCAACCTGGCCCCTTTCTAATTAGCCAGCCACATAAGACTATGCACCCAAAACCTGCCCAATCCAGGGGCAGGGGAGGGACAGCATGGGGTCACATAAACCCCCGCCCCCCCCCAGGACCTCCCACCTAGTGTGCATACCTCCCAGACTTCCTGCCATGCACCCTTCTGCAAAAGTAAATTTTGCCTTGCCTATTGACTTCTGAGTATCCTTGCTTCTCTCCTGACACCCCAATATCTTAAAGATATTTCTAACATGTGTCACCTGGTTAAAATACTTTTAAGGAATCATGCTGGTATTCCCAGCACTTGGGAGGCTGACATCAGGAGGATTACGGTTGAGGACAGCCAGTGCATACAGTTCACAAGACTCCATCTCCAAAATAACCAGAGCGAGCCTGGCGCAGGTGGCTCACGCCTGTAATCCTAGCTACTCAGATGGCGGAGATCAGGAGGATCACTGTTTTGTTTGACCCTATCTCAAAAAGAAAAGGTTGGCTTAAGTGGTAGAGTACTTGCCTAGCAAGCCTAAGGCAGTACCGCAAACAAAGCGAAACAAAACCAACGAACAGCCAAACGGACTGGAGGTGAGGCTCAAGCGGCAGTGCCTGCCTCGCTAGGGCTTAGACCGCCTTGCGCGGTGGTTCACGCTGGCAATCCCAGCCCTTGGCAGGTCAGGCAGGAGGATCCTGAGTTTGAGACCAGCGTGGGCTACACAGGGAGACCTTCCTCAAAAACAAAACGTAAACCATAACGATGAAGTTCAATTTTTAACGGTGTCTACACTTAACAAGTTCGTAGAGTTCCTAAAGATTCAACTACGGGTTCTTGCAAGGCCTCCCCGCCACACCAACCCGGCTCCAGGCGAGAGGCACAGCGCAATCCCTGGGGAACACCTGGAGCCCTCTGCGGCCGTGCCCGCGCCGCTGAGCCCAGCGCCCCCACTCCAGGACACGTGGCTCCGGGGATCTGAACTAGGATCCCCTGTGTTGTTCGAATGGCGGACAAGGGAGACGCAGACGAGGAATGAACGCTAGGAGCTGGGAAGCCGGCGTGGTGAGCAGGTCCGGCGCTGTCTACGGACCGCCACCGACTGGGCAGGGCTGAGGCGGCGCCCAGAAGCAGACAACAGTCCCGCACTACACCTAGCTGGACCCTAGCCGGCGCCGGCATGACGTCACGCGCACGACCGCGACTTGCGGACGTCATCTCCCTGCGCCGGCGCTGGCTTACGCGATACGGAAGCCGACGGGCCTCCCCGCGGCGCCCCGTCGCTCCGGCTCTCGGGCGTCGCCTCGTATCCGCTCGAAGGTGCGGCCGCCACCAGTCGCGCTCGCTCGGCCGCAGCCCCGCCCAGCGTCCGCGGGTGCCGCCATGTTGGGGGTCCTCGCCAGGGGCGCGTAGGCGTCCTCATAAGATGCCGGCTGGTGCGCGCAGGCAGCCTCCAAGATGGCGTCCATGCGGGAGAGCGATACGGGCCTGTGGCTGCACAACAAGCTGGGCGCCACCGACGAGCTGTGGGCGCCGCCCAGCATCGCGTCCCTGCTTACGGCCGCCGTCATCGACAACATCCGCCTCTGCTTCCACCGCCTGTCGTCGGCCGTGAAGCTCAAGCTGCTGCTCGGGACGCTGCATCTCCCGCGCCGCACGGTGGACGAGGTGAGACCGGCGCGGACCGACCTGGCCCCTCCTGCCCGCCTGCACCGCCCCACCCAGCTGCTGTGGCCTCTCCCCGTCCCGCAGAGCCCCCTCCCGATCCAGAGCCCCCTCCCGATCCAGAGCCCCCTCCCGATCCAGAGCCCCCTCCCGATCCAGAGCCCCCTCCCGATCCCTCCGACGCCCGGAGTCGGGGTTCTGGAGCCGACGGGGAGCGTTCGCGGAAGTCATGCTCACCCGGCCGGCGCCCAGGTGCAGCTTCGGCTGGGCTCTGGGGTGACTTTTCCAGGAACTGCCCACTGTACTGTAACTCTGTGGCTTTTACGTTAGGTATCCAGATGTCGAGTTCCTAACCCCCCCCTTTTTTTTTTTTTTGGGTGAGACTGGGGTTTGAACTCCGGACTTTTGCACTTGCAAAGCAGTCGCTCTACCGATGGAACCACATCTCCAGTCCATTCTGCTCTGGTTGTTTTGGAGATGGGGGGGTCTCGCAAACTCTTTGCCCAGGCTGGCCTCGAACCGCGATCTTCCTAGTCTCAGCCTGCCAAGTAACTAGGATTACAGGCGTGCGCCACCGGAGCCCAGCTCCTCGCTATTCTTCGGATTTTTCAGTGCGATTGGGTTTCTCTTTTTCCCCCCCCAAACATTGTGTCGTTTTCCATTCGAAATAACTCGTTTTGGGGGGGAGGGAGAAGGCAGTCTTACAGTGGGAAACTTTTTGGTGGTACTGGGGTGGGGTTTGAATTCAGGTCTTTCTGCTTGCGAGGCAGGCACTCCACCACATTAACCACACCCCCCAAGACAGTTGCACTGTGTAGCCAGGGTGGCCCTGAGCTCCCAATCCTGCCTCAGTTTCCCGAGTGCCGAGATTATAAGGGTGCACCACCACACGTGGCTGCAAAAATATTGAAGGGCCCTGCTTTAGACATTCCCAGATGCTGTTGTGGGTTTTGTTTTTTTCTTTAAACATCATTATGTATTGTAGTTGGTTTTTGTTGAACTATAGACCTTGTGCAAAAATGAATTTTAGGCGGCTTACCCAATACGAATAGCACCATGATGTACACCTCTAACCCCACACGGGTGAAGAAATAGAACGCCTACTCCCCAGAAGCACCTCCATTCCTAATCATAATTTTGTCTCTCATTTCGGTGCCATTCTTTGTAGTAGTATCAGTTTCATATGCATTTCTAAGCAGGAGAGTTTGGGTTTTCCTAATATGGCATGTTGTATGTATTTGTGTGGTGTGGGTGGGTCTTCTTTTGATTGACACCTTGACATAGTCATCCAGGTTCCAGGTGACATGGTTTACTCTTCAGTGCTGTATATTCCACTCTGACCATACAGCCCTCCGTTTTGTCGTTGAGACATTTAGCTTGCAGTTAATTTTGTTTTTCGCTGTTGTGGACTTCTCTTTTTTTTTTTTTTGGCGGTGGTGGTTTGGAGTTTGAACTCAGGGCTTCAAGCTTGCTGGGCGGGGTGCGCGATGCTTCCAGCCCTTGTTTGCAATTGTGGATAATGTACTGACGTGTATTTGTTCAGGTGCTTGTCAGTTTGTAGTTCTCTAGGAGTGGAACTGTGGTGGTATACAGTTATGACAAATTATTTTTCAAAGTGGCTGTATCAAATTATACTCCTCCCAAAATGTGTTAGTCTGGTGAGTGTGTAAATTTTACTAGAGGATCTTAATTTGTGTTTGTCTTATTGCTAATTTGATTGGATGTCTTTTCATTTTTTTCTTGTTTGGTTTCCTTTTATGTGAGCTGCCTGCTTAAATCTGTTTTCCCTGGTTACCTTTAAAATTTTTTTTGGTAGCATGTGGGTTTGAACTCAGGACTTCACCCTTACTTTGCTGGTGCTTTGAGCCACGCCCCCAACCCCCAGTCTCTTTCTTTCATTGTGTTGTGGATTAAACCCAGGGCTTTGTGTATGCGAGGCAAACCCTCTTAAACCCCTGAGCCTATCCTTACCTACTTACCTTTCTTTTCACACCATCCTTTTTCATTCATGTGTCCCAGGTGTTCCCAGGTGCCCAAGCTTCCGGTCTCAACAAACCAGTTCTGGCTGGATGGCGTGCTCACCCCTCTCCCCAGAGTTGATACTGATCTGGTCCTGTTTAGATGTTCCTCACTGGAGTTCTTGGCAGAAGTGTACAGTTTTGTCTTTCACACTGTGGTCTTCAGTCTCCCTGGGAGTGATGGTATGTGAAGCTGGGAGGCCAGTTTTGTCCAAGTCCTCCAGCACCATTTCATGAAATGACTTTTTCTGTTGTTCTGCAGTGTGGGTGCAGACCTTTTCATTTATTTGTGGTTTGGGATCTGCTATGGCTCAGTTCTTTTGAGCCATTTATGTATTGCTGTGCTACTGACCTGGTGATAATCAGTTCCTGCCACTTTATTCATAAGGTCTTGTTGTCTAACAAGCAGGGCAAACCCCCCACTTACTCTTCAGGAGGAGTTGGCTTTTTTTGGCACTTCTGTATGCATTTTATATTCACTTTTCAGGTTTTATACATAGAACCTGTTGGGATTTTAAGACTACACTTAAGAACACAGTTCACTCTGGAGTGAACTCTTTAATAGTTTGGAATCCTGTAACTCTGGATACTGGCCATTATGAATTAGGCTGTGAACATTTATGTACAGGGTTTGTGTGGACATCCATTTTCAGTTTTCTTGGTACATATCTGGGGTGGAATTGCTAGGTGACGTGGTAACTCAGTGATTAACATTTTAAGGAACTGTCCAGCTCTTTTACACAGTGGCATCACCGTTTCATCCCACCTGTGATTCTTGACTGTTTAGTTTCTCACGTCCTTGCCATTACTTGCTGTGTTTTGTTACAGCCATTCTAGTTGGTGTGACTATACATGAATTTTTGATTTTTTCAAATGTTTAGAATACCTGTTTTGATACGTACTTCACCACATTAACAGAATCACACTGTACACTCCTGACATCACCCTAAGTTGGCTGTTTCGTACTGTTGGATGTCACTATGCTGATGTTTGTAAAAGACTCTGTTTCTGGGCTCATGAGACATCAGTTGTCATCAGATTTTGGTAATGTCTTCTGTGCTTGTGAAGATTTTTGAGCAATACTTTTTGGTTCTTGTTTTATTTTTGAGACAGGGTCTTGCTCTGTAGCTCAGGCTGTCCTTGAACACAGCATCCTTCTGTTTCAGCCTCCTGAGTACTGGGATCACAGGTATGTACCCCTATGCCCAGATTCCTGTGGGGTTGTTGATTGTTTTGTGTGGATTGGTTTTTTGTTTTTTGTTTTTTTTTTTTTCCCCCCTTTTTCTTGGCTTTAGTAGGGATTGAACTCGGTCTTGCTCTTGCTAGGCAAGTGCTCTCCCACTTGGGCCACTCCAGCCCTTTTTGTTTTGTTCTCAGATAGGGCCCTGTACTTTTTGCCGGGGTTAGCCTAGGACTGCATTCTTCTTCCTATGCCTCCTGTGTAGCTGAGGTCACAGGTGTGACCCATCATGTCCGGCTTGTCTGTTCTAAATAGGATATATTCGTTATGCAGGGGGATTTATAGTGACAATTCCAAGTAAGTGTATATGGTACATTGGTGAGATCACCCCCAGTGGCTTTCCCCCTCACTCCCTCTCCATCCCACTTAAAGCAGTTGCGGACATTTCTTTGTTCTACTTCATATATCAGCTTGTTGTTTTTTGGTTTTTGTGTTTTGTTTTTTGGTGGTACTGGAGTTTGAACTCAGGACCTCACGCTTGCTAGGCAGATGCTCTACCACTTGAGCCACTCTGCCAGTCCTCAGCTTGTTTTTTGAGATGAAGTCTTGCTAACTTTTTGCCTGGCTGGCCTCAAGTCTTGACCCTTTGGATCTCTACCTCCCGAGTAACTGGGATTATAAGTATGAGCCACCATACCTGGCCTGTGTTTTTCTTAAGCAAATTTTGATTTTATATTTTCCTAGGGATTTGGACATTTTACTAAATTTTCACATGCATTGGGATAAAGTAGTTAACAATCCTTCTTTCTTTTTTAAGTCAGAAGCATGCATGGCATGTTCCCATTTTCATTTTTTCTTTTCTTGATCCATTTCACCCGATGTTTGATAATTTTATGAGATTTGTTTGACACTTCTGTAAGTAAAAAAATACCAACTTTTGACTTGTTTCACTAATCTTTGCACTAATTTTCTTCTTTAGTTTGTTGGGTTTTTTGAGTTCTTAAGATGGATTTCATTTCCAGCCTTCTTTCTGCATGTAACATTACAAACTTACTTCTAATTTCATTGTTTAGCTGCATCCCACAAGTTTTGATGAGCGATATTTTCTAATACGTAATGTTTGCTAATTTCTGTGATAGTTTCTTCATTGACCCTTGTGTAATTTAGACATCTCTCTTCATTCCTTTCTTTTTTTCTTTCTTATTTATTGTCGTGGTGCTGGTTGTTTTACTCAGGGCCTTGTGATTGCTAGTCAAGCACTCTACCACTTGAACCACACCTCCAGCCCTGGTTTTTTTATCAGTTAATGAGAAGGAATATTTGAGCTCCCCAGAATGATCATGGATTTGTCTATTCCTCCTTGTCAACTGTTGCTTTATATATTTTGGGGCTGTTATGAGATGCATAGGAGTTTACTGTTGCTGCAGTTGCCTGGGGAACTAAACCATGGATCTTTATGCAGAGATCTTTATATTGGTAATGTTTGGTCCTTAAGTGTTTTTAAATCTAGCATTAGTATAGGTATACCAACTTCCTTATTTATGTGTGTACATATCTATTTCTTGAACGTTTCCGTATATGTTACAAAAAATTATAATGACCTCATTTAACTAGATCATGCAAGAGCTAGGCCATTCTGAAAAGCATTTCTGTTTTCTTGGTATTTAAAAAAAAGTCTTTCTAGTATGATATATTTGATACATTGTAAGAACATTTGTAAATGCCACAGTGTACTCCCACCCAGCACAACAATGAGAAAAAAAGAAAAAAAGTCTGTCCAGACTTGGCAGAGTGGCTCAAGTGGTAGAGCATAAGGAAGGCCCTACCACCAAAACCATTGTTTTTTCTAAAATGCTCTCATTCACTTATCTTAACTTTCTTCAGTTCTGTAAGAATCTGGTACTTTGGGGATATCCCCCTAAAAATTAAAGTTTTGTCCAGGGGCCATAGCTATGGGGGATTAGATGACTAGGCTGAGGGCATTCCGCAGTGCGTTAGTGTTGTCCAGAGAAACAGAACCAGGAAGCTGCATAGATGCACCCGACATGCACTTGGAGACCAGTGATGCCAGCTGTTAGACTTGAAGAGCCCAAATTTCAGTCTAAGTCTGAAGCCCGGAAAAGACCAAGACCCATGGCCCAGCTTGTGTAGTCACGCAGAAGGGCATGTCCTCTTGCCTAGCTTTTTTTTTTTTTTTTTTCCTTCTTTTTTTTTTTTTGAGATGAGGGACTTGCTATGTTGCCCAGGTTGCCCTCAAATTCCTGTGCCGAAACAATCTTTCTGCCTCAGCCTCCCAAGGAGCTAGAATCACTACAAGTGTGCACTACCTCACTGTTGTTTTATCCACCTTTTTATTAGGTGTTCAGCTGATTGAATGAGGCCCACCCACATTCAGGAGGGCTTTCCACTTGGCTCAATACTAATTTAAATGTTTAAATCCCATCCTGAAACATCCTCACAGTCACACCCAGAGTGTGTGCCCAGAGAGTGATTTCTGGGCACCCTGCGGCCTAATCAAGTTGACACATAAATTAACCATTATATACAGCATTTATTACAACTTGTGTTTCTGAATGAACCCCTGAAACCAGTTCATTGTTCTGTGATTACCTGTCCCCCCATACTGAGGGTTAAACCCAGGGCCTGGCATGCTAAACAGTACCTAAACCGCTGACCTTTATACTCAGTGTCATTTTTCTTAAAAGCTAAGTAAAGAACAGTTCTTAGCCAGTGTTAGAAGAGGAATGTTTCAGTGGTGTGGCATTCTGTTCCTGAGGGGTGCAGAGTGAGTTGGAGCCCCTGCTCTTTGAGGTGGTATCATTTGGTGAGGAAGTGAGAATGATGTCTGCCAAGAGACAAGACACGGCCTGACTGCATGGTGTATGTGAGTAGAACAGTGACCCTCGGCCCTGGCAACAAAGCAGGCTTCAGACAAGAGGCCATGCCGAGGTGACTATTACATATGAAGTTAGCTTGCGCCTGTGGTTCTGTGGGATGTCTTGGGGCGTCCAGTGCTCAGTGACTGGGATCACCATATGTTTATTAGCTGAAATAACAAGCAGATGGGCCACTCTGCAGCTGTAACGTCATTTCCTTTCCTCATCATTATTGCTGTCTCATTCACTGAGACTGCTGTCCAAAAATCACAGGCTTGGACCTTTGCCATTTGAAGTCATACAAGTAAGACAGAAGTGCCCCGTTTCTGCCTGGAGAGCCTAAGACACTGATACACAGAAGCAGCCTCGATTTCCAGCTTAGGCACAGAGGATCTGATGAGGTTTTTGGAACATAACATCCATGTCTTCTTCCCTGTGTTCCTCTGTTCTGACTCTAACCTTTCCAGGGTACCGGGCACTCATTGAAACTGTGCTGAACTCCACCCTTAACCCAGAGCAAGCAAGCTTGTGGCTTCCTCGCTGGTTAGGTGCCACCCTGCAGACCAGGGCTTTGCCCCGGGTGGCCTGGAGTTGGACAACAGCTTTACTTTGGAGTCCTGCTATTTCCTGTGATATGTCCATAAAACTCATTAAGCTTCCTGAAGTTTTGGTTATCTTTCAACAGTTCTAGAACACTCTCAGCCATTGTCTCATCTCATCTTGCCTTTGCCCTGGTCTCTTGTCCTCTCTGATGCTCTGACCCTTTGCTCTGCCACACCTCCTGAGGTCGCTAGGTTACTGCCTGAGTACTGCCTGCCTCATTTTGTCTATCCATTCTCTCCTCCGTTGTCACATGCTCTTCTGTTTGCTGATTATTGTCCGTTTATTTGTAAGTCATATTATTTCATTCATTCATAATTCATATCATTAATATTGGTCATTATATTCTCTCTTTTTTTCTTACAAAGCCTCTTTCATTTCTTGTCTCTCTTTTTTCCTCCGTCCCACTCCCTGCGGTCCCCACAGGCAGCAACTATTCCACCCTATTCTATTTAATATGCATCTTTTCCTATATCTTCTTTAAGACATATGTTGCTTTAAGGATTAAAAAAAAAAAAACAAATTTGTGCTGCTTGGGAGGCTGAGATTGGGAGGATCACAGTTCAAGGCCAGCCTGGGCAAAAGTTCGCTAGACCCCATTTCAGGAAAAAAACTGGGTGTAGGGGCATACCTGTCACCCTAGCCATGGTAGGAAGTGTAAAATCTGAGGATCACAGTTTGGACCAGCCCAGGCAGAAAGCAAGATGCCGTGTGCTTAATCAGCAAAAAGGGTTGTAGCATGGCTCAAGCAGTAGAGCACCTGCCTAGTAATGTGAAGCTCAAGTTCAAAGCCCAGTGCCACCAAAAAACAAAACAACAACAACAGATCCCAGCAACTTGTAATTGGCATAAAATAAGTACCCTTATTTAAGTGTGCAGTGTGAGGGGACACTTGTGAGATCACCACAGTGAAGAGGACATGCCCTTCCCCCTGCTGAGCCACCGCTCTTCTGCTCTCACTGGACGGCAGTTCACGTCTTCTAGAAAGTTACATGATTTAATCCTACTGGTTTGTGTTGCTCTAGACCCTCTAATCAGGTTTCACTTTGCACTTCCATCTGACCAATTCCTGAGACTTCTTTTCTTGCGTGATCTCCTTCACAGTCGTACCTGATAAGGTGTTCACATTTGGTGGGAGTTAATACATGTGTATACATATACGTATGTATAATCCAGGAAGACCTGCTTTTGTAAGCCCTATAAGCTAAGAATATGTGGGGTTTTTTGGGTTTTTTTGGTGGTGCTGGGGTTTGGATTCAGGGCCTTCATCTTGAACCACTCAACCAGCCCTTTTCTGTGACATATTTTTTTTAAGATAGAGTCTCATTTGCCTGGGCTGATATCAGACTAGTTTTCCTGATCCCTGCCTCCTGAGTAGCTAGGATTACAGGTGTGAGCCACCAGCACCTGGCTTTTTAAAGAATATTTTTGATCCATGGTTGATTAAATCCATAGACGTGGAACCAATGATGTGGAAGGCCAATGGCATCGTGAGCCACAGACTTAACTGTGTTGTTGCTCATGTTTCTGGAAGCTAGAAGTCATGAGGTCAGAGTGCTGGTCCTTCCTGCAGATGGCTGCTGTCTCCTGTGCCCTCACGCAGCCACCTGAATGAGGGGGTCCCATCAGACCAGCCAGAGCCCTGCCCTCATGACAGGTTCACCTCCCAAAGGCCCGTCTCCAAATACCATCAATTAGGCATTAGAGTTTTGGTAACGTCTGAATGTTTGTACACACCCCTCCAAAAAAACTGGATGTTGAATTGCTAACCACTAAGAGGATATATTAGAAGGTAAAGCCCTAATCAACACAATTAGTGCCTTTATAAAATAGACGCAAAGGAGCTTGTTCTATTGAAGACAGAGCGAGCCAGGAAGCAGTCCTCACAGACACTGAGTCTGCTGGCACCTTCGTTTTTGACCTCCCAAGTGCCACACAGGACTTGTGCTTTCTCAGGCCCCAGCAGGTGGCAGGTGCACTCCTTCTACCTTGGCCCAGCTGCCTCATATGTCCAAGGAATCATAGAACCACCTGCCTGCCTCAGTACTCCCAGTTGTTGACTCTGGGCCAAGCTCTTTGCTCTTTATACCTGAGATGTCCCCATTAATGCGTTTAGTGGTCCTGGCTTCTCAGCTTTTAGATTTTACTATATCTGCCCACCAGAGGGGAGGCGGGCCCAAAGGACTAGATGTTGCTAGGAGCCGTCTGGGAGGCCATGGGGAAGCACTGGATGCTGGGCTATTGCAACCTGGCAAAGGCTGTGGCAGTGCAGGGAAGCAGATGGCTCTGGGGCACAGTGGGAGGTGCAAAGGAAGTGTGGGCACCTGGAGTGATTGCTTTCAGTGACAGCTTCTGCCCCATGTCCACCCAGAGGCCAAAGTGGGGTTTGAATTGGGAAGGTGCATAGACCACGATCGCATGCAAGGTGGGACTCTCAGAGCTGCCACCGTTCCAGTTAGGGCAGGTAGCTCCAGTGGTCCAAGGCGTTGTCTTCTCTTTCCGTAGATGAAGGGTGCCCTGATGGACATCATCCAGCTCGCCACCCTGGACTCGGATCCCTGGGTCCTCATGGTTGCTGACATTCTGAAGTCCTTTCCTGACACTGGTTCACTCAACCTTGACCTTGAGGAGCAGAACCCCAACGTTCAAGACATTTTAGGAGAACTTAGAGAAAAAGGTACATAGTGCGGCTTTTATTTCATGTTGAGAGGAAGAAAGTGAGTTTCCTTAACGGTTGTTTTCCAAGATGAATTTGACCTTTGAGAGTTGTTGTTCACTGTATTTTGCGGATGGCTCAGAACACAGTGCACACTTTACCCCCACGGGCTGATAGCTGGCTTTGTGCTAGCTGTTGAGCAACCTTATGGCCCTGTCCTCTCTGCACTGCTGTGTCTGGGATTATGTTACTCACTGGTGTTTTCTTGACTGCCTGCTGTCTCTCCCCAAATTTAAGGACTCGGTCTGTGCAGATTGTGGCTCCAAAGCCTGGAATATCCCTTGACCTAGTAGACACTGGTAAACATTCAAAAATAGCCACATTCGCTTGTTAGAATGTGAACTAAAAGTATTTTGACAACACTTTGCAGGTGGTTTTAGAAAACATAGGAGGAGCTCAGGATAGGGAGAAGGACACACCTGTGTCCTTTCTGAATTTCCCTGTGACTTTGGAGAATGGGATCTGGGAGCCCCTGAGGAGCTAACCTTGTACCCTGAGCCCCTGCAAAGGCATAGCCCTGAACACAACAGGGAATTGTAGACAAGGAGGTTGCTGATGTGGCCAACAGGTGTGGTCAACCCCTGTGGCTTCTGATACTTACTAGATTTTCACTTGATTTATAATTGCAAGTGCACCACAGGTCCACACCCACCCCCTGCTATGTCCCTGGAGGTCACAACGGTCACAAAGGTCCTCCTGGGCACAGGGAGAGAGGACAGCAAACTCATTTGCCCTAAGTCTGTGCTTTTTCTTAGCCAGTCACGTACCTAATTTAAGCAGCAGCGTTGCTGTGTGCCCCTGGGGATGGTTTTCTGAGCACCCGCCCCTTGGTAACCATGCAGGCTGGGGAAATGTGAATGAGCAGCTTTGTGAGGCTGGGCTTCAGCAGTGACCAGGAGAAACCACCCGTCCTGGCCTTGTGGGGAGTCATGGGGGAGAAGCCTGTGACAGCCACACTTACCTTCCTGCTGTCGGTGGGCGTGTTCTGTCAGAACTTCATGATCTGGTGTGAAAGCTGCTTCCTGGTGTAGCCGTTCTTAACTGCTCCTATGGTTCTGAGACCCAAGTGGATCCAAGGCTTACAGCAGCCAGGGCATTTCCCATCCTCAGTCTCAGGCATTTCTGTTGTTAAAAAGCTCCCAGGAATTCTGACAAGCCCTCCTGTAGTGAGAGGACTGTCCTTGCGTCCTGGCTCTTTGATAACCGTGGTTGCTGGTGATCAAGCTGGAGCCGAGCAGAAGCCAGTCTTGCTGCGGACCACAGGGTGCGTTGAAATCAGAGCAGAAGCTGCCCTGACTTTAAATACACACTCAGTACATGTGGGGCTCTTTCCACATAACTGAGCACAATGGCCTAGGCTGCCCTGAGAAAGGGCTGACTGTGCTGTGGCTCTCCACAGTGGGTGAGTGCGAGGCATCCACCATGCTTCCGTTGGAGTGCCAGTATCTGAATAAGAACGCCTTGACCACCCTGGCTGGACCCCTCACCCCACCGGTGAAGCATTTTCAGCTCAAGCGGAAACCCAAGAGCGCCACGCTGCGGGCAGAGCTGCTGCAGAAGTGTGAGTGTCCACGGGGATGACTCCGGAGTGACCCTGCCTTTTCTCCGTGGTGTTAAGATTTCTCTTAGACGTTTAAGGGACCTGGCCTGTCTTTTCAAAAAGACAATCATTTCTACATGCCTTATTAGAGGTTTACTTGTTTTGTTTTTGATTTTGAGGTAGGTTCTCACTATGGGCGTAGCACAGGTTTGCCTGGAACCTTCAGTCCTCCTGTTCCAGCCTCCTGAGTGCTGGTTGCACAGGTGTGTACCACTGCACTCCACCCATGCTGTTTTTAGGAAGTCTGAGTAAAACCCTCATGGTAGCTGTCTGTGACTCCTGGTTGGAATAGGACAGTGTACTGGGGCCGGTGCTCTTCTGGGGGCTCTGTGGCCCACTGCGTAGCTCTTGAAGGTCTCTGTTCAGTTCCTTAGGCTCTGCCTTTACGGGAGTCAGCAGAGGAACCTGGCTCTGTCCCTTGCATGTTGCTGGTGGCAGTCCGGGCCTGCCCTGGGCACTAAGTCTTCCCTCACCCTGTAGCTTTACTAAGCCAAGTGAGGAAAATCTCTTTTGTTTCTTTCTCATATTTATGCCTCTGTGAGGGGAACCCTGACCCTCAGGTCTGCTTAAGGACGGCTGCAGGGGTCCATGGGAGGTCCTTGGGTCCTGGCTTCTGGCTCCCAGTTCTCTGGGGTTGCAGGCATTGGCCACAGAACTCTTGGACCTGCTCACATGGAAGTTTTTGGCCTACAGAGCCTGGTTGTGATACTAGAACTTGTGTTGGGTTTCTCATTTGGACAAAATGAGCCCATGAGAGCACTTGTAACTCGGGCATTTTTCAGTCCGTGGTTACTGATGTGTAGTCCTGGGGTGAGGTGCTGTGCTTGCAGTGAGTGCTGACGCATTGGCTCTTTCTGTGCAGCCTCCGAGACCGCGCAGCAGCTGAAGAGGAGTGCGGGGTTACCGTTCCACACCAAGGGCCGCGGGCCGCTCCGCAAGATGGACACCACAAGTAAGGCTGCGCGCGCACGGGCCAGTGCCGCTGCTGCTCTCCACAGGGGGTTCCTAGAACACTGCCCTGTGGGGCGAGGCCTGCTGGCTCTGCAGTGAGAATGAGCACCGAGCTTGTACCATGAGCTTTTCTGCTTTAGGAAAACTGGGAGGCTGCGTGGCTAGCCATCCTGAGGCCAGCCGGATCTGAGGGAGAAGACACTGCTCTGGCTCTTCTGCCATCTCTGGTGGCAGTTGCCGGTATGGTGGCTGTGGGCAGACAGGAAGCTACAGGCCACTGACCCAGGGCACTTCTCCGAGAGTGGTGGAGGAAAGGGCTGTGCCTGGGGATGGAGAATGTGACTCCTGGTGCTATTGAGCACTGTGTGAGAGGCAGCAGGGAGCCAACTGATCCAAACTGATGGTCTGAGGCCTGTGGCCTATTCATCCTTCTTGACTTGTGCTTATTGCTCACGGTTGGGGGTGAACTTAATCAGTTACAAGAAAACAAGGTTGTTCTGTAATCACGCCCAGGGCCCAGCACACCTGAAGAAGGTTCCGGGCAAGCAGAGTCCAAGGGGCTAGAGGGCAGGACAGTTGTTGAAAAGCAGGAAATTGCAGGGACCCATGTGCCTGCTGGAACTAAAGGTGAAGCCTCCTTCTGTGTGGTCTCTCTGCTGCCCTGCTCACTTCATTTGGAGTCTTGTCGTGCCAAGTTCCCATTATCCCAAAGCTTTTACGCAAGAGCTAATGGTTTTGACTGTCCATCATCCTTGTAGGGCATGCTGCCCTCCCTGGCATGGCCCTACCCACTGCAGCACAGGCTCTGTCTGGCTCCCCTCGCCCCACCTGTCTCCCTCGGAAGCAGACCCCCATCTTCTGTTTGTCTTAGCAAGGTCCTTAAGGGCAGGGGTAGGGGCTGCACCTGCTCAACCAGGAGAGGGGTGGCATGGCCATCAATCACTGTGTCCACCCTTGACCCAGCATCCTGACAGTGTAGCTCAGTGGATGCCTTTGCCCCAAGCCTGGGCCACCATAAGACCTGAGCAGGAGTGCATCCTGGGGGCAGGGAGTGCCCACCGGAGCGGGTGCACTGCAGCTGAGTGCTTGGTACCCTCTGGGACACGAGGATGAGGTAGGAGAGGAACAATTCTCACAGAGTGTGGCCTTCTGGCCATTGAGGAGTACAAGAAGGAAGTGATGGGTCCGTGTTCCCATTCCTGCTGACAGAAGAGGCCGTTCTAAGATCATGTGGCTGAAGACGTGTGACTTGTTTTTGTTTACTTTTCTTGACCAGAATGTCAGTTTGAGATGTCATTATTTTTCTGGGCAGGACTCAGTGCTCTGGGTAGCCTTTATGGGGGTCCCACGTGTCTTGGCCAGTTGTCATCTGCCATCATTCCTAGTCCTCTGGTTGCCATGGACCATGTGCCTTAGGTCTTGTATCTACTGGGGCACCCAGTTTGGCTTTTCCTGACAGACCTCCAGGATGTCTGTGGTCTAGTAGGATCTGAGCTGAATGCCCCCTTCCCTACAGCAACGGTGGCAGGAATTGCCTGTTTTTAGAGAAGGGTTGAACATGCAGACTGGCAGGAGACATGCTTCACCCTGTGGTCGTTCCTGAGGCAGCCCTGCCCGGCCCAGCCCATTCTGCTGGTCAGAGGGCATTGGGCTCCCTCACGTGTCGCCACAGAAACACTGACAGCACCACATCTCTCTAGCCCCACTCAAAGGTATCCCGAAGCAGGCACCCTTCAGGAGCCCTACCACACCCAGTGTCTTCAGCCCTGCTGGGAACCGGACCCCTATCCCGCCTTCGAGGACACCACTGCGAAAAGAAAGGGGCGTGAAGGTGGGATATCCCCAGCCTCTGTGACATCCCAGCAAGACCAGCCTTGGTCTTCTTCCATGCTGTGATTAAGTGCTGAGTTGTGTTTGTTTTGGCAGCTCCTGGATATTTCTGAGCTGGATATGGTTGGTGCTGGTCGAGAGGCAAAGAGGAGGAGGAAGACTCTGGGTGCGTATTGTGTGGAGGGAGGTATGCCATGGCCTGCCACAGCTGCCTCTGCCTCTGGGTGGTATTTGGGTGCTTTCAGGGCCAGGCTGACGGGTGACACCAGAAGAGGTCCAAGGTTCCTCATAGCAGTTCTTCCTGGGCCATGCGTGGCGGCCCTTCCCCAGCGAGTCACTGCTTATGCCTGCAGTTCACGCTGCTGCCTTGCATTGAGCCTGTGTGTGTGGAAGGCACTGGGGCCTTCTGAGCCAGCCACCCATGAGCACTTGTGCTTTGTTCTCAGATGCAGAAGTGGTGGAAAAGCCAGCCAAGGAAGAGACAGTAGTTGAAAATGCCACCCCGGACTATGCAGCCGGCCTGGGGTCTACACAGGTATGGCTTCTGCATGGCACAGCCCTGCCCTACCAGCTCCACCATCTGCTCCCAGCTGTGATGCAGCCAAAGTGTGTGTTCCCTCTGGTTCCACTTGTTAGCCACTGACATTTCAGACTCAGGTTTGGAAAGAGTACTTGCTACGTGCTGGGGGACTGCCTGAATTCTCCTCACCACTGCACCTCGGTTTCCCCTGTGTCAAAAGTGCTTGTGACCCTGTCTAAGGCCCCAGTGCTCTGGAGATCAGGTCCTACCGGTGGGTGGGAGAGGTGAAGTCGTGGGAGCAGTCCTTCCCCAGAGTGTCTGTGGGAATGTGTGGCCAGTGAGATGTGCCCACAGGTTGTGACATGTCCATAGCCAGAACTAGAGAAGGACACGTCACAGTGGGCATCTCTGCTCCTCTGTGGCCTCAGTATTTTGGAATGAACGTGTTTCCCACTGTGCTTTTGTGGTAAGGCAAGTGTTGCTATGCTCCTTTCCCCAGAGATGGCCGTTGAGGAGCACAGCAGGGTGGTCAGGGCTGAAACTCAAGGGCCAGCAGCACCAAGTCCAAGGGCTTGTGGCCTGGAGAAACTATTGTCCCTGCCCTGGGGATAGCACCGCCACCTCCCTTGTTCTTATGATGCCAAGTTGGGGAAGGGTATGCTGAAACCCACGCCTCTGCCTGGAGAGACTATGACCTCTGTCTTCCAGAAACTTGGGTCTCTAAACAGCGAGCCTGCACTGCCCTCCACGAGTTACCTGCCCTCCACGCCCAGCGTGGTACCTGCCTCATCCTACATCCCCAGCTCTGAGACCCCCCCAGGTGAGCGGCCTGCAACATGCCAGGTCAGCCTTCCCCCAGTCAGCACCAGCGCCTGCCCTAGGGCCTACTGCCTCAGAGAGCCCCCAGCATCCACCCAGGAGGGTGCCCTGCTGCTTGGGGGTCTTCAGCATCAAGGTGTTGCCTGTTGTCCCTCAGCCCTTGGTGGTGCTGGGTATGGGAGCCCCTCCTGGCGGAGAAGTAAACCAGCAGCTCTGACCTGGCAGACAAACAGCTGCTCGGCCACCATCTTCCTAGATTTAACCAAAAGTGAACTTGGGTTAGTCACTTGTGTTTAGGCTTTGATTCCATTGCTTTGCCTGCCAGATCAGCTGGGTAGGGCTTAGCTCACCGTGGGGCTGGCAGGAAGGCCCTTGGGGTCAGGCTGCTTTCTTGTGTCTTGTTCCCAGCATCAGGGTATTGGGGACCTGCCTCAGGAGCTGACCATAGTCTCCAGTCTGTGGGTCTGGAGATGGCTGGGACCACTGGCTCTGCCCTTCTGGGTGGGGCATTTAGAGTTTGTGCCCTGGCTAGGGGCAGGGAGGGAGGGATGGACTCTGCTCAGGGGAGGAGGACAGAGCAGGTGGGCTGGGGGCACAGCAGCACTCAGGACCGGGGAGTTGGGACCAAGTCTGTCCCCTCTCAGGAGATGGGAGTCTGGGGGCAGTGGCCTGGAGAGTTAAAACTCTACAGGGTCTTGGGTGCACTAGGAGTCTAGCCCCACTCTTCTCCCCAGATCCCCTCACCAATCCCTACTCTGCCTGTAGCCCCGTCTTCCCGGGAAGCCAGCCTGCAGGCCAGCCGACCATCTGAGGAGCCTAGCACCCCCAGCCCTGCATTGCCGGCACAGTTTAAACAGAGGGCGTCCATGTACAACAGCGGCCTGAGCCCCGCCACACCAACACCCACAGCACCCACCTCGCCCCTGAGGCCTAGCACACCCCCGGCTGTCCCCCCTGCTGCCCAGGCACCTCCAGTGGCCATGGTGGCCCCACAGACCCAGCCCCCAGCCCAGCAAGGGCCTAAGAAGAAACTGGCTCTTACGGTAGGTAGCCCCAGTGGAGCTTGCAGGCCATGGGGTTGGAGAACCCAGTGGGGCCAGTGGGTAGATAGAGGCAGGTGGCCTCGACACCCACTTCCTGTCCTTCACAGAGAGAGCATATGTTCGCCGCCCAGGAGATGTTCAAGACAGCCAACAAGATCACGCGGCCTGAAAAGGCCCTCATCCTGGGCTTCATGGCCGGCTCCCGAGGTATGTCTGGACAGCTAGGTCTGGGTGATGCCTTGTGGGGCTTGGGGGGTGGGCTCCTTTGCCTCGGGCGCCTGTCCAGCAGCCCCTGCCCCCCACAGAGAACCCGTGCCAGGAGCAGGGTGACGTGATCCAGATCAAGCTCAGTGAGCACATGGAAGACCTGCCCAAGGCAGACGGCCAAGGCAGTACCACCATGCTGGTGGACACCGTGTTCGAGATGAACTACGCCACGGGCCAGTGGACGCGCTTCAAGAAGTATAAGCCCATGACCAACGTGTCTTAAGGCTGCCACCTCTGCTGCCAGCCCGACTCAGGGGCTCCAGGGATAACAGCAACCCAAGAGCAGACTCCACGGGCGCGGCTCCTGCCCAGTGCCCTCCACTGACATGTTGCTGGGCCCAGCCTGCTTACCTTTTAGGTCATTTCTCTAGGGTGTTTTAGGCTTATTTTTTATATTTTAATATGGGTTAACTTTTTGTGTGATTTAAGATACTTTTTTGGATTCAATATTACGTTTTTGAATGTTAAACCAAAAGTTATAACTTCCTAGTTTTGGTGCCTGTTAGACTTTACCCTTATTTTTTTTCTTAAAGAAATTCCACTGGCTGAGAGAGGGCTTTCCCTATTAGTGCACACCCTCCCCCGTGAGGTTGAGGGGACCAAAGGTGGCACCTGGTCAGTTTGGGCGGGGGGGGGGGGGGGTGGGTGGATCCCACAATACCAGAGGAGGAGACGGACCTCGCCTGCCACCCATGCCTGCCCAGGTTTTGTATTTGTCTTTTGTACAGTCGTAGACATTTAAGAGCTGTCTTCGGGTACCTATTTTCATTGTAAGATGATCTGAGTATTAAAGTTTAGCTTTTCTAAAGAAAGCCCACACAGAGCTGTGTTTCAGGCCAGCTTGACTCTGCTCAGGGTGCCTCCTCAGGCAGTTGTCGGAACCCAGGAAGGAGAGGCAGGGCGTGGAGACTCCAAGACCTCCTGGGACCAGGGACAGGTAACGGGTGGGGTCACAAGCCCTAGCATCCTCTGCCGTGGACAGGGCCAGGAAATGCACTTCCCCAGACCATCGTGACTTCAGCGGGGACTTGGGGAGCACATGACTTCTGAGAGGAGGGGAGTTTCTCCATGGAACTTATTCCCCTGTGCTCCAGCACGTGCTGTACTTGCCAAGGTTCACTGGCTTCCGGATAAGTCTGAAAATAGAGCTGTCCTCAAGTTCAGAGCACTGGGAAATGGGGAGGCCAGAACACAATCCCATATAAAATAAGTATAAGAAAAAAGCCTTTCAAGTTTTTTAATACAAAAATACTCATACAGTTTTCCAAACACAACTTTCCACTTTAAATGCTATTAATTATTTATTTTTCCCCAACTGGCAATTCTCAAGTCTATACTTCATTATATCCCTCCCACCTCCATACGAATTTCAAGTTTTTAAATCTAACTATTGAACCTGGTGATAGCACCCAGCATTCCTAAGAGGAACCTGACCTTATATTGTATGAAGTTTAGACACCATAGGCACATTTAAACTTGTATTTAATTTGACAGGGCACTTCACATCTCAACAGGGTATGGTGACACCGTGATGCCCACAGACACAGCATTTTACTCTACCGACTAACAGTCATCAACTACACTTCTCATAGGCGAAGATATTTGGCAACTGACAGTTGTTTGCATCAACTTTAATTAAAACAGACGACTTGTTTTTAATTCTTGAAAATAAGGTAGTTCTGGAAGATGGGCACTTCTTCACACATCATGCTTCAGATGTCAAGATGATAAATACTTTACTTTGAAGGCATCGGAAGTGCCAACCTGAGTGTGCTCGGGACCCAGGGAGCCCTGGGCAGTGTCGCCAGGAAAGGAGGACTGTCCACTCCTCAAGGACAGGCAGGACTTTTGTGCCAGACGCACTGCACCACAGTGACCACATTTAAGAATGACCTGATGGTCACATCCCTGCCACCACACACAACGGTGAGGCCCTGTGTCCTGACTGACAGACCTGTGCTGCTGCTGGCCTGGCATGTGCACAGGGCAGGTACAGCTCCTGGTTGGTTTCTGATGCAGCTTTGTCTGTCTGTTTCACGTGAATGACGATGGATTGAAGCTGCTGTTCAGGAAGTCACAAAGTCCTCAAAAAAACAAACAAACCTTCCCCAGCCTCGGAGCACCAACCACATCAGTCACAGGCATGGCCCATGTGCCTGGTCACCCCCAGTGGGAAAGGCCCTTCAAGTTGGTGGCTACCCTCCCAAGACTTTGTTTTACTAGATTTATAAACTGATCTTCTAGCAGTTTTAAAAGTTAGTGTTATTTGCTCATTAATAGTTTTTGGAGAGGGAAAATCTTTTAAAATTTTTGCAATATTATTTCCTTCAGAAAGATCATAAAATAATTTGGAAGTACTATCAAAGTGACTCAAAAATCGTAAGATTTTACTACGGTCAAATACAAAAATAAGTTAATCTGCTCCCCAAAGTGCACTGCGAGCCAGTCCTAACATCTGATGTGGACTTTTCTGTGGCTGGTGGGAAAGGCCAGTTTTGGACAAGTGACAGGACTGGCCTACACCTGTCTAAGGAGCCTGGGCGTAGCCTCCCAAGCTAGAAAGGAGCGGAAATCTGAGCCAACCCAGTACTCAGAGGACAGTTTGAGCAGAGTTAGTTAGGTCCTAGGCCAAAGAGTTACTATTTCCTAGCTGCCTCTCACCAGGCAAGTGCGTTTTCAGAGGTCAGCTAGCTGCAACGCTCTTCTTTTGGTCCTTTGTATGGTTACTTTCTGGGGAACCATGATTGGAGAAGGACCAAAGGGACAGCCACCGATCAGCAGACTTCCACTGGTGAGTGATCGTGGAGGTCCTGGGCCTGCAGGTCCTCACCCCTGCATGACATCCAAATGTGGTCAGAGGGAAAATGGTCAGTCTTGGTCCAAATGCAGACTGCAGTTCCACACAGTGAGAGGGTGGCAGGAAAGTGGTAGTCAGGAGATCTCATTCCACAGAGCTGGTGAACTTCTCTGCAACGCATGGGGTTTTAAAAAGCAGACTTGCTGCCTCGTGTGCCTTCCCTCCCTCAGGAGGCACGTCCTCCCCTTCCTTTCTTGGTGTCCTGAGCTCCTCTGGGTCAGGAGAAACCCATAGGAAAGAAGAGTCGGGTCTTCCAAAGACAGATTAGTACTTCTTGGGTCTCCCTCTGGGGCAGGACCCTTTTAAAAGAACTGGCATCTCAGGGAAACAGGTGTCACCACACCTGGCTCTGAGAGACAGAGTGGGTGTCCTGGCACCCTGTGAGCAGACTCGCAACGGGAAGGAATGGAAGCGCTTCAGACAGCAACCTGAGCTCCGGGAGACCTGGGGTCTCTGCAGTCTGGGCACGGTGCTCCTGCCCAGCTCACTGCTTCATGAGAACTCAGGGTCGCGTCAGTAAATGTGTGTTTTAGTCGGTGGTGGTTTGTGAGACGGGGTTATTTAGCAAGAATATATTGAACATGACAGCCAGAAACTGGTCATGAAAAGCCAAATTAAAAAATGTACAAAGTTTTCCTCCAGATGTTGGTAAGAACTTAGGATGTTCAGAAGACAGACCCTGGAGAAGTAGCCGGAAGCAAATGTGGGCTGCTCCATGTGGCCTTCCAAGTTCTCAAAGAGAAAAACTAGGAGAAAAAATGTGGCAACAGCACTACCACTGCCAGGCTCCTTGGCCGGGCCTCTCACAAGGATGGAAAGAAGCATTTCGAGGGAAAATTCACATTAGCACAAAAGAGCAAACTAATGATCCAGTTGTGGTTGGCTGAGGATCGTGGCCTGAGTCCTGCTCTCTCCTGAGTGAAGGTAGCACTGTAAGTGAACAACGGGAGGATGAACGCCAATAGTGACCTTTAGAAGACACTAGTCTACACATTTCACATGCCCATCAATCTTCAGTCGTAACTTTAACCTAAAAAACTGGGAGGGAGGGAGGGAGGGAGGGAGGGAGGGAGGCTGACATTCGTAGAGATTCAAGTGTAGCTGTAATGCTGTGCAGTAAGGCTTGTTTGTCCTGGGCCCGAGCGAGCCAGTGAGCACGGCTCGGGCGGTCATCAGTGCAGACACAGCGCACGCAGCTGCTGAGGATGGCTCAGTGGTGGGAGGCGCTCCCTCCCGAGGAGGCCTGTACATGTTGCAGCACTACCAGCTGGGTCCTGGGGGTCAGTGCCACACTCACCCTCTCCCTGCAGGCAGGGCTGGTGCCCCACGCCGCCCCTGGATCTGCCCAAGCCTCTGCCTGGCGCTATTTGCCTTCTGTGACCCTCCGCCAACACCGCCTTCTCTTCCTCTTCCCCTTGGACTTCCCTGGTTCTGGAAGAGGGCTCTCAGTCTTGGCACTGGTTGCTGATTCTGCCCCCAAGTCATGCTCACAGCAGTAGGACTGCCCTTCCTGAGTGGAGCGGAAGGCTGTCCCGTCCAGGTGCTCCTTACAGAGTGAGTTGGGGCACAGGTGGCAGAATGAGGTAGAAGGCTTGCCACACACGTCGCAGTGGTGCCAGGGGCACTCCCACTTCCCTGCAAGGGAACACACGGTCAGCCGGGTCAGCAGGCAGGAGAAGCAGGGTCACACAAAGTGTTTGGGGGTTACTGCCGAGCAAACCCAGGACCTCAGGCATGTGCCTTTCCACTGAGCTGTACCCACAGCCCCTTATTTTTCTTAGGAAACAGCACTTGCTGTGGAGCCCAGGCCAGACTCAAACTCAATAAGATTCTCTCGCCTCAGCCTCCCAGTAGCTGAAGTCACAGATGCAACACCATGACTGGCAAATTTACAAAACACTGCTTTCCAATCAGCTGCCACAGAGAAGCTGACACTTGTGCTCAAGGGCAGGCTAGGAAGCAGAAAGGCCCCACCAGCTGCACCACAGTGCTGGGGACACTCCAGGGGCAGTCCACTGTTGATGTGCAAATCCTGGGCAGGTATCTGCTGAGGGCCCTGGCCACCCTGCAGTTCCTACTCATAGGGACATTCACAGCCACAGCGGAGGTCCCTCTCACTTGTCTGTCAACGTTGCTTTGTCACCTTTTGCCATGCAAAGCTATTTTTTAAGAACACTTTTTTTTTTAAGTGCCACTTTTCTTGGCACTTTTTGATCCCTAATCTTTGGATGAGGACTTTGTGATTTTTCTTCTGAAATAACTTCTCACCCTGAGGCCATAATCTCTGAGCTATGTGGGAGTGGTGGGAGAAGCACCTACTCCATCTCCCTCCACAGTCAGACAGGTCCCCCTTGCCCAGCAGCCCCTGCTGACCCCGTGTCCTTCCTGGGGCAGCACTTACATAGCCTGGGCAGTGCGGCTGTCCAGGCCCCATAGGTAGCTCAGGATGACTGGAGACACTGAGGTTTCTGCCAGAGCCCTGTGGTGTCTCACTGTAGACCTCGCCCTGTAAAGGCAGTGATACTCTCCAGGTGGGCCTGGGGCTGCCCTAAATAGGGGCTCCAGCAGGCTCACTGGATTGAGGTCATTCACCACCTAAATGACCAACAAATGTATAACCAGAGGAGGCCTGGTCAGCATGGAGTCTCGGGACAGTGGCACAGTTTGACTCAGGTCCCCAACACCTACCAAAGGGCCGCTTGCCCAGGCCCAGGCAGGACAGGTGGTAGGCCTTGGTGCAAGATTTACGGTCACACAGCACCAGCTGGCCACCATCACCGCAGCGGAAGCACTCATCCTCTGACTGCCTCTTCCCTTCCCCCTTGGCTCTGCGCCTCCTGGTTTTCTTCTTGGCTTTTTTGCCCTTTTCCTCTGAAGAGAGGGATGCTGAGGTCTAGAATGAAGAAAAAGCACAATTCACTTAAAAGAATTAGGCAGACTCAAGTAGTGATTAAAAAGCAAACTACAAAGAGAGGTCCAAAGAGCAAGGCAGGGGTAATCTCTGCATATCCCCCAGGGGAGAAGGAACTCTGCCTGCACAGGGTGCTACACCACCAGCCTCATCCTGAGGAAACCAAGCACAGGCTCTGTGGGAGCCTCCAACAGGAACGCACACCAGACCTGGTGGCTCATGCGAGCCAAGGACGCCTTGGAGAGACTGCCAACCTGGCAGCAGTTAAGGGCAGTGCAGCGATCGTTCAGAATGCATCTCCTACAGGTGGCACAGGTCCAGCTCAGGTGGCATCGGCATCAGAGCTGCCTACGATGATCACAGGCTTTTCTGGGTACAAGAGGGTTCCCCCAAATTCCTGTCCTTCCCAGAAGGTTGGAACATGACCTTATTTGGAAATAGGGCCGTTGAACTACAATTAAATCAGGACGAGGCCATGCTAGTGCAGAACAGACCCTAATGGAGCAAGCATAACTGGTGGCCTTCAGGATGGTGGCCAGGGGTGTGGCTCAGGGATAGAGCTCTTATTCCAGCACTGCAATAAGGAGAGGGGGGTGAGATGTGGACGCAGATGCTACAGAGAAAACACTGTGCAGATGAAGGCAGAGGGCAGGGACACTTCTGCAAGCCAAGGATTTCCAGTCAGCACCAAGAGCTAGAGAGGCCTTTGCAGGGAGCACACCCTGACTAGCTATCTTCCTGCAGCTCTGCTGTGCAGGCCGCACAGCCTGGAGTGCTGGTACAGTGGCTACAAGGCATGCATTTGGTGAGGAAGTTAACAGGCACCTCTGTTAAGAGAAAGTTTGCATCTACTGCCTCTTGGATATCTCCTAGCCCCCTGCAGGGACCTCAGCCCTTTGTCACAGCAGCAAGTCCACTGACAGGAGGCACTGCTTACTAGAAGGCCGTTTTCCCAGATGTCAGGACACCACCACCAGCTGTGACGTGTAGGCTTCGTGTTAACAAGTTGCAATGCCTTACCTTTGGTCTGTCCCCAAGGAACCCGCTACAGTTGGAGGCTCCACACCGGCAGACCGTCTTTTCATTGCCCAAACAATCGAGATTGTAATTAAAAGTCAGCTCTGTCCCTAGGAGGAGAGGAGACAAACACCGTGCTGGGAACCCTGGCCCCCACCTGAGCTTCACAGCTGTCTGCAGAACACACATCCAGTTTCATCCCCACAGAAGCATGGCTGATGGCTTTGCAATCCACTTCATAAAATAGATGTTCAAAACAAAACTTTCAAATCAGCACCAAGACCCCCAGAGCCCTTCAGCCTGGCAGTGCCCAGCATCCAGCAACAGCCTCTGCCTGCCCTCACGGCTGGGAGCCCCACAGTGCCCCAAGTGCTGTACCTGCAGGGATGTCACACACGGCAAACAGGCCCACCCGAGTGTCCCCGTTCACTGTCCACTTGAGGGTCTCACAGTTGGGCTGGCAGCTGTGGTTCATGAATCGGGAGTAGTTCCCTTTGGGGCCAGCATCAATAATCCGGTCCTACAGGGTGAAAGAGTGAAGTGCAGTTAACGGCTCAATTCAGCACCGACATGCTCTCTTTAAGGCAGTCTTCCCCATCGTGAGTTACGTTACAGGTGCAGCGGTGCTTGTTGTACTGCCAACCATGGTGTCCCACATCTACTCAAGCAGGACACCCCCAAACCAGTCCTGATGCTCTTGCTCACAAAGGGCAGGTCAGGACCACATGGAGAGGACCGAGCCCTGGGGAGCAGTGGTGAGACAGGACAGTGTACCAGCACCAACACCACTCGCGACGGCACCACCAGACAAAACTGACTCAATGGGAGAATGGGCAAAGATACAAACGAACAATTCCAAAGAGCAAATCTAGGTAAACAAGCATAAGGAAGGGTGTTCAAGTTCTCAGTTAAGAAATGCAAATTAACATGAAAACGGGCTCTGACTCCAGTGCTGACGCCCCAATGTAGCTGAGATGAGAGGGACAGTATAGGCTGGCAGGAGCGAGTCTGACAAAGCCATCTAGCAGAAGCCATGAGAACACGGTAGCATGGAGAATCAGCCCACTGAAAGC
This sequence comes from Castor canadensis, assembly GCF_047511655.1. Taxonomy (NCBI): domain Eukaryota; kingdom Metazoa; phylum Chordata; class Mammalia; order Rodentia; family Castoridae; genus Castor; species Castor canadensis. The sequence continues at coordinate 154,152,498 of NC_133394.1, forward strand.
CAAGCATCTGGGTGTAAAGGAAAATGACGCCCACTCGTGGCCACACTGGAGAGACTCCACTGCCCAGACCAGGGAGATGGACAGGTAGGTGCAGTCTTTAGACCACAGCACGGCTGGGAAGGGTCCCTATTCTGAGGGTTCTTCGATGAGCCATAGACAGTCATATGTGACTGGGGATGAGTCTGTTCGCAGACTCCATAAGCTGTGCCTTGTGGGCCCTACAGCACTGTGAGGAAGCCACAGTGGGAAGCTATGCACACACCACCTGATGGGCACTGGCCCTGGATGCCTCCCAGGGGACCTGCTACACGCTCACTACCAACAATCTATCCTACATGCATTATTCCTTGAAAAACAGAAAGGTGGGCTTACACCTGTCAGTCCAGCTACTCAGGAGGCTGAGGCAGAAGAATCACTTGAGCCAAGGAATTTGAAGGCAGACTTGGCAAAACAGTGAGACTTCACCTCAAAAAGTAAAGTCTAGGGCCAAGTGCAGTGGCTCACACCTGTGATCCCAGCTACTGGGGAGGCAGAGGTAGGAGGATTGTGGTCTGAAGCTGGCTCTGTGTAAAAGCAAGACCTGAAAAATACAGTGTGGCTCAAGTGGTAGAGTAACTGCCTAGCAAGCACAAGCCCTGAGTCCAATCCCCAGTATGGCAAGAGGAAAGGGGAGGACAGGAGACAGGGAAGAGAAAGGGGAAAGGAAGAGAAGAGAGAGAAGTGTTAGCACGCAGTCACTCACAGTGCACTGGCTGCTGCTATTTCTCGCAGTATGGCCTTGCACAAGCTTGGCGAAGGCGACCGCTCTGCCACCAAGCCTGCAGTGTGCTTGTGACAGCTCCCTGATACTCCGTGACGTTCCTTGACGCAGAAGTGTGGTCCTCACGTGTCCCACATGTGCTGTGGCAATGCTGTGACCCCCCTTGGGATGAAGGTAGGGCAGGCTCCCTGCCATGTGGGAGAGACCACAGGCCACTTGCTTTACATCAGTGGTGAGCTCAGCACCACTTCTGTTACTACATCTGTGTGTGCGCCGGTCTTCAGCTTTCGTCATTGTATCGTAACTGATTTGCAGATGGGCTCTGTCCACTTAGGATCCGACCCTTTTTAACTGTGTGTCAAGAACTTTATCACAGGTTCACATCTGAATTCTCACTTTACAGCACCTTTTCTCAGCTTTCATCAATGCTATGCCTTACGCACTCAGCTGTTCCTACCTTCCTCCACCTGAAGTCCATTTGGAGCTTATTTTTCTAAGTAAAATGAGAGGAGGCATCAGTGCTGGCCAAGTGACTGTGCTGTGCCCTAAGGAGCTGGGATTATAGATGTGAGCCACGGCGCCAGGCTCTGACATTTTTATGCTCTTGTTTTTAAGCACTTAATGGTGTGAAGTGACACCTTCCATTTAATTCCCCATGTCATTTTCACAAACACACAGCTGATAAAATCTCCTCACTCCACCACACAAAGTAAGAAGCTCACCAGACCACAGTCCCTAGAATTGTCACTCTAAGTTTTTTTTGTTTTTTTTTTTTTCCAGATAGGGTCCCCCTGTGCTACCCAGACTGGCCTTGCAGCCTGGGCTCACATCACATCCAACTCTCGTCTGCCAGCAGCCTTCGGCACCATCCCGACTCTCTTCGCTATGGAACCACAGTCATGAACTTCTCAAGTTCAAGTTTTTCTTCCTACAGAGTCTCCTCTATTCTTTCCTCCAGCTAAGTTACAGCCAGTCGGGTATCCACTGAAGCCAGTGAGGGTCATGTTATGGGAGCTCCCTGGGGTTTGAACTCATGCCCTGGCACTTGCTAGGCCACTACCACTTCAGTCACTCTCCAGCCCTGTTCTGAACTTTCTCTCACAGGGGCCACACCAGCAGTACTCAAGGGCCCAGGTTTTCCACATCCTCTCCAACAACTGTTATTTTCGGTTTGTATGACAGATGTCCTACTGCTGTGAGGTATAATCTCATCAAGTTTTGGGTTGTATTTCCTCAATGATTAGTGATGCTGACCAACTATGAAAAGTGCTGACTGTTCACCTGTCTTCCTGGAAGAGATGTCTGTAAAGTCCTTTGGATAGCACCCTTATCACATATGACTTGCAAATATTCTCCTACATCCTGTAGGTTGCCTATTTACTGTTAATAATGTCTGTTGCACAAACATTTTACATTTTCATGAAGTCCAGTTTGTCATTCTTTCACGACTTTGGTGTCATCATCAAATGTGGCGGCACTGAAGCTTTGACCTGTCTCTTCTGGAAATCTTATTGTTTTGCGTCTTACATCTTTGCATGTGGTGTCAGGCAAGGGTCTGACCTCTATCTTTTACATATGGATATCCAGTATTCCCAGTAGTAGTTGTTGAAAAGACTGTCCTTCCCTGCATTGATGGGCTTGGCACCCTTGTGGAAAGCCGTTTGACCATGCACTCTCTACTCTTTCTTACTCTGTGTCCGTCTTTATATGAACACCATGCTGTCTGGTTACTAGCAAGCTCTCATAAGGTTTGAAATCGAGAGCATGAGTCCCTCGGCTTCTGAAAAGACTGTTTAGACTAGTTGGGGCCCTTCAAGATTCCCTCTAAATTTTAGGATAGGTTCTCTTACTTCTGCAAAACATGTCACTGGAATTTTGATAGGATTGCACAGCACCTGTAGGCCACTAAAATGGGTATTTTGGATGGATATTCTAGATGGATATATTAACACCACTGAGTCTTTCAATTCCCAAACATGGGATATGTTTCCATTTGTTTTTGTTTCCTTTGATTTCTTTCAGCAGTGTTTCATAGTTTCCATTGTACAAGTTTTGCTTCTTTGGTTAAGGTGGTTACTGAGTCATTTATTCTTTTTGATGCTATGGTACATACAATTGTTTTTGGAATAATTTCCTACTCAGGTTGCTCACTGATAGCATATAGAAACACAACTGAAGACTAGGCACAGTACATATGTAACCCCGCAGCACAGGAGGATCAGTTTGAGGTGGAGGGGGTGAGGGAGGGGAGTGTGTAAATAAACGTTAAGACTCCATCTCAACAAAAAATAAACCACTTGGGAGGCTGAGATCAGGAGGATCAATGCACAAAGCTGGCCCAGGCATATAGTTTTTGAAACCCTACCTGGAAAATATCCAACACAAAAAAGAGGTGGTACAGTGGCTCAAGTGATAGAGCGCCTGCCTAGCAGGTGTGAGGTCCTGAGTTCAAACCCCAGTACTGCCAAAACAATAAATGAGCCAGGTGTGGTGGTGTTCATCTGTAATACCAGCTACACAGGAGGCATAAGTGGAAGAATCAATTTCCAAAGCTAGCCCCAAGCAAATTACAAGACCCTATCTGAAAACAAAACAAAACAAAACAAAAACCTAAAAGCAAAAAGGGCTGAGAATGTGGCTCAAGTGGTAGAGTACCTGCCTAGTAAATACAAGGTCCTGAGTTCAAATCCCAGTATTGTCAAAAAACCATTTACACATACACATGCTGAACTTGGTTTGCTAGTGTTGAATTTTTTTTATCAGTGCTCATAAGGGACACTGGTCTATAGTTTCCTTGTAGTATCTTTGCTTCAAAGAACAAGGTGGGAAATGTTTGCTCCTTTTCCATTTTTGGAAGAACTTCCAAAGGATTTGTAGTAGTTTTGTTGTTGTTTCAGGCAGCACCGGGTGCTCTACTGCCTAAGCCCCAGCCCCAGGCACAGTACAATTCACTGCTAAGGTCAGCAGGCCCAGGCCTTTCTTTGTTGGGGAACTTTTTTTTTTTTTTTTTTTTTTTTTGTGGTACTGGGGATGGAACCCAGGGTCTTACACATGCCACACCTCAGCCATGTCCAGAGATTTCTGATTACTGATTTGGTGTCTTGTTGGGTTTTTCATGACATAGTCATGGCAGATCTTGTTCCTAGGTATGATGAACTTGATTGAGCTCAACTGCTGGTGTGTGACTGGTCAGAGTGCTCCCTTCGATCCTGTCCTCCCTCACTCTGATCTCTGCTTTTAGTAATCTGAGTCTTCTCCACTTTTCCTTAGTCCATCTTGCTAAAGGCTGGCAGTTGTGCTGATCTTTCCAAAGAACTGACTTTTTGTTCTCATTGATTTCCCTGCTGCTTTTCTATGCTCTGTATGGTTATCATGCTGGAAGCTTATCTACACCAGCTCAACTTGAAAACATGAAAGCTCTGTTCTTTCACACCTCTGCCCATCCCTTTCTGTTGTTCATGTCACAAAACTCCATCTCCAAACAGGTAAGCCTCAAAACTTAAACTGAATTTTAAATGTATTACCCACTTAAATTATGTAGACACAAAATATGGAGATATAAGTAAAGTTATAATACTAGGCTTTACACAAATAACTTCTGGTCTTACCTTCTAAATTTTCACCACTGGCACATTCCTATGTTAAAGTAACTTGGTCATCGGAGGCATTTTCCATTTCTTCGATTTGAACTTCTCAACTAGACTAATCTCTTTGCAGTTCTGCACTGTTTCAGCACCTCACACGGCTACAGAGCCCTCTGGGTTCCCTGGGGCTCCTGGTAAGTGATCTTAGGCCTGGAGAGCTCAGCATTTCCACCCCTACTGAAGCCTCAGGGATTGTGCCCATCACAGTCCCTGGGGACTGTGGGACTCAGTGTGTGCCCGACAGCAGAGACACAGGCATGCCAACTGCAGTGGCTGCAATATAGGCTATCAGCCCTGGCTGCTGGGTACAGCCCCAGGCAAGCCAATTGCAGATGCTGGGGGGCTGCTGCTGGCGGCAGAGCTGTAGATGCTGGCCTGGGCACAGCTCTCACCCGAGGGGTCTGGCTGGCAAGTGGATCCTAGATGGCTGGAGGGTCCACACAGAAAGTGGAGCTTATGACCTCAAGTGACATCCTAATGAGAGGCAGCTCATCCAAAAATGTAAACCCTGTAAAGAGCCCAATGGCTTCTGCAGGGAAGGAGAGCAGGAGCTCAACATGTTTGTTGAGATGGGGTCTTACTAACTTGTTTTTTGCCGGGGCTGATGTTCCATACCTCATGACCCCTCGGGAAGCCACACACGGGGGTGGGGGGGTGAGGGGGCTTTAGCCTCTGAGCCTGGCTCTCACCTGCCTTTGCTCCAGCAGCAGAGCATTCCCGTCTACAGAGGTGACTTCCTTAGTGCTCACACACAGGCTGCTAGAGTTTTCCTGGTGCTCAGGCAGGCACTTCCCTTTTGCTATAGTTGGTTACTCTTGACTTCTGTTCATTGCCCTGCAGAATCCCTGCTCACCTGTTCATCTAGTGTACCAAGCCCACCTCTACAGAAGGCCTATGTCACAAGCATGTGAGGAATGTGCTCAGAGCCTATCTCCTGAATAATGTGTCCCAACAGAACCTGCGGACGAAGTGCTGCTCACCTCTCCAGCTCCAGCATCCACATTTTTTAACCTTTTATTTTTGGCAGTATTGGGGATTGAACTCAGGAACTTGAGCCATGCCCCAGCCCTTTCACTTTTAGTTTGTTTTTCAGATCTCATGTGTTTCTGTGGTCCAGCCTCAGACTGAGATCCTCCTACTTATGTCTGCTAAGTAGCTGGGATTATAGCTGTACATCACCACCCCCAGCCCACAACAAAAATTTCAAACCTACAGGGAAAAATGGAATGTGCAATGCACATCAGTGCTCCGCCCCCGCCACCCAGACTCACAATAGCATCTGTCACACTCGCTTTCTCTGCCCTCCACTCTGCTTGCATGTCAGTACACATGTGCACATGCATGCACACACACTTTCTCTGATCCCCAGAGTTGCCAGCCTCTGACCCTTGACCCCGTGTAGTCACAAAGTGCAGTCTCTTGTGTGGCCTCAGTACCTTCTACACCTGAGAAATGTGACACCAAAAACAGTTTCTTAGTTGGGTGTGTTGACCATACCTGTAATTCCAGCACTCAGAAGGTTGAGGCAGAAAGGATTATGAGTTCAAGGCTAGTCTGAGCTACAAGATGACACCCTGTCTCAAAAAAAAAAAAAAAGGACAGCTTCCTATCCAAACTTGGAACTCCCCCACTGTCTCAAAAATGCCCTTTCTGAGCTCCCACCACCATCTCTACGCAAGATCCCATCAGAAAGGCCTCTGTTTATCTGAAGTCTCATGACACTGATCTCACTGTACTGTCCCGCTGCCTGGGAGCCACCAGGCTTTCCCAGGACTCCCTGCCGGTCCCTGGAAGCATGGTAGCCCTACATCCCCAGATCTCTTTGGTTTGTCTTCCTTGCAGGATTACTCACAGTGCTTGGTCTGTGGTCATGTCTGATTTCATTTTCAAGCACTGTCCTTTTCTGTTAGGTTATGAGCAGACTGGCCACAGAAGGCGAGAGTGGCCTTCTGCCTGCCTTCCTGTCACAGAGCACTGAGGCACAGGAGGCTGCACCTTTTTCAGCTGAGGCCGGCTGCCAGCAGCAGCCCACAGTGTGAGGGAGGAATGACGCCCGCCCTCTGAGGAGGGCTTGGCAGAAGAAACACTCACCGCTGTTGGAGGATAGTCCCAACCCTGAAAGCATCCCAGAAGCACTTTATCCATGTCCACTTAGAAACTGTTTTATCTTCTGAGAACACCCAGCTGTGTAAAACTCTGGGCTAAATGCTGGATGTGGTGGCACATGCCTGTAATTCTAGCACTGCAAAGTCTAAGGCAGGAGGATCAAATGCCAAGGGCATAGAGGGCTACAGAGCAACACCCTGTCTAAACTGCCCCCCAGCAAGAAAATCTGCACTGCAGACAGGTGCAGTGGTACATGCCTGTAGTCCTAGCTACTTAGGAGGTTGAACTCCAGAGAACACAGCAAGATCTCATGTCAAAAAGAGAGTGAGAAGAGGTAGATATCAGGAGGATCACAGCTCAAGGCCAGCATGGGGGGAAAAAAGTTAAAAAGACCTCATCTCAACCAATAAGATAGGTGGCATGGTGGCACAAGTCTATCATTCCAGCTACACAGGAGGCATAAGTAGGAGGATTGAGGTCCAAGGCCAGTCTGAAAAAAACTAAAGCAAAAGGGACGGGCGTGTGGCTCTGTCATACAGCATCTGCCTAACAATGTGAGGCCCGAGTTCAAAACCCCAGTACCGCCAAAAAAGAAGGAAGAAAGAAGCCTGGACTTCAGACAGACTCTCTACTGTGTAGCCAGGAAGGTGCACCGTGTTCCCATTGTGTTTTTCTTGTTTCTGCCTGACCTTTATAGGACTCTTGGTATGTGATACACTCTTAATGCTGCCCTGGACACACACAGCTCTCAGGACACCCTGCACTCAGAGGAACATGTGCAGATATTTGAAAGAAAAAGGCACTGAGGAGATGAACTGAAAATGTCACCACAATGCAAGCACCAGTCCTACAGGTGGATCTTCCACATTCAGCAATGTGCAGAAAGGGACAGCAGAGTCACAGCTCTTACCTTGTCTATAGTGAGCATGTAAAAGTGAGTGATGTCATTCTCGTGTGCATACTTAATTCTTGCCATACACTCCTCTTCATCGATCAGCTCACCAACATACTCATTAACAAATTCTCCCTAGAAATCAGAAGAATATGACAATGGCAAGATGCACACCAACCAATTCTCAATGTCAGGCTCAAGATGCCAAATCATCTATCAGAAGAGGGCCTCAACATGCATTCTACTGCCTCAGTGGTGGGCCTACAGAGTCCTTATTAATCAAAGTAAATTCAAATCCTCCCATACCTATTTTAACAATAAAAGTTGTCAGTGACAAATTTATCTAAGTATTCTCCTCCCTACAAGGCTTTTCCTCTTAGGAGCATGTCCAAAAGTCTGGCATCACATCAGACACGGTTCATGCAGGCACTCCCAACAGGAAAATGGCTTGCAGGATCAGCAGCTGCAGATGCAGAGGATTGAGGCTGTGGGGAGGTCTCTGGAGTCTTTTTTGCCACTGCTGAAACTGGCACCACGACTTATGCTCTCTGTGCTGGTCCCACACTCATCATGACCTGCTGTCTGAGACCGCCACCCCAGGCCGTGCCAAGGCAGGTCAGGGCCAGGCTGTGACAGGACGGGTAGTTGGCAATTCAACTTGAGAACAGATGTTAACAGCCCCTAATGTTTGCCAATGCCTTCAACCTAGATCACATCAGGACCAGCCCTGGTAAGAGCTGCCTGCTCTTGTTGCTTGGGGAGTTCCTGAGAACGTGGCTGCTAGTTTAAGCAAAGTGGTCACTTCACACACCTTCCATTCCACCAAAGTACCCTTCACCATTTTGACTAAGGCATGATTCAAGGGAGTTCATGAGTATTAACTGTGATTGATATTACTTATGTAACATTTTGCAAAATTCAATTATAACTCAGTTTGAAAAAATGATTAAACACCATTCTTCATGAATGCCAACCACACCCAGCAAGCCACTGCTCTTAGCAAAGGGCACTGGGGGCACAACACACACCTTTCTGATGTCCCTCTTGGCAACCAGGCCCCACCCTTTGCCATCCGTCTTGATGATCTTGGTCTCGGGGTACTGGCGCTTGGTGAAGCACTGGTTCTGGCAGAACTCGCCCGCGGGACACACCTGCGGGTGGCACTCAAACATGAGCATCCTGTTCAGACACTCGGAGTCAAAACCGCAGGGGCTCTCGTCTGTGGGCTTGCAGTTGCACTTTGGGATCTCAGAAATATCAGCGGTATAGATCTGGACCTTCCCATAAGGCTTATTTACCTGCACGGAAGAAGTAAGCTGTTTTGGTACCAAGTATACAGAGAGCTTTTGGGTCTCCCTGCACCCCATACCCCCCACACTTGCCTCCCCATCCACCTCCTGGTCAACCTCCAGGGCTCACTGGGCAACACTCTGCCAACAGCCCCCACTGGACCCCACAGGGACCCTTAGCCCTCCCAGCACGAGAGGTGCACCGGCAATTCTGACCTGAGTGCTTTGCATGGTGGGGCTGGAGTGGGGGGCCACCATCCTAGCACCCTCGCCCATTATTTTACCATAGCCTTTGTCTTCCTACTGTGAGCAAGAGCTGGCATTTACCCACGAGGCAAAGTGTGTGTCCAGCAAATGCAGGATCAGTGCTGACCCTCCCTTTCTACAGGCCTGTGGTGGCCACGAAGACCACCAAGGGAGACTGTGGTGAGCAGGAGGGCATAGCCTGCCCCTGACCTTGCAGCTTATCATTAATTAAAGAGCATTCAAATAATAAAAGTGGCAGACGGAAAGAAATGGAAGCAGAAATAGACAGCACGTGGGGAATGTGCTGAGAGACCCTTTCTACTGTGGTGCTGCAACAGACTGTAACACCAGACAGCAATCTGGAAATTCCACAAGAACCTACAGATCGCACACTCTCTGATCCACAATACTGATTCTGGGAATCCATCCCAGAGAAAATATTAAATACAGATAAATAAAGAGAATACTTTCCTTACACACAAAGATACTGACTACAGCCCAGATTTTAGAAGCAAAGACAGAGCGCTTGACTTGGCTGCAAGGCAGCCACACACTTGTGTCAGAGGCTCTGGGCAATGAGACTCAGTTGCACCAGCCAACCAAGTACAGTAGGACACTCCCCCAGAGCTGCCCTGTCCCATGCATGGGACCTGTGCACAGCTTCCTGCCAGGACCCCAGGCTCACTAAGGTGAGTGGCAGCAGCCAGGACCCACTGTCCTTCCTTGACCACGTGGTCTTTGAGGTAGGGCTCCAGCTCCAGCTGAGTGCCTCCTCTCTGAGGTTGTCTTTGTGACAGTGGGTCCAGGTGGATGGACAGCTTGTCCCTCAACCTCTCCTGAACTACGCAGACCGGTCAGGACTGTCATTCTACCCCTTCTCTGGTTCCCAGGCTGAACCTCACACTGTAAGGCAAACTGAACCCCCACACAAACCCGTGACCCAACAGGTCTCCCTGGGTGGCAAGGACATCTGCTGTCTGTCTCCCATGTGGCATTCACATGGGCCGCAGCTACTCCCAAGCAGCCCTCATACCAGGCATGGCCTGGGCATGAAGAGTCTGGAGCCCAGGAACCACTCCTAAACCACTCCATGGAGAACATGAGCACACCCTCTCACACACACATGCATATACACACACGCACACCAACACACATGCACACCCAGCCCCACATGCCACCTTGATGTGCTTGTACGGTGGAGGCTTGCGCTCGCTTTCCTGTGTTTCTCGGGCTTCCCGCTGAAGTTTGATCTCACGAAAACGAGCTTCAGCTTCTTGCAGTGCTAAAAAGTCAATGAATGCTTTAGTAAGTAAATGCTTCTACCTTTTAAGCTCTGTATTTTAATGGTTTACTCTAAACATTCACAGGTAAGTGCAGTTACTGGTCCATGAAACCAGAGACTTAGAAGGCTGTACAAGGGCAGGTATGTTACACTGAAGAGTACGCAAAGATACCCTAGTGATTAAAGGACCTTGGGCCACTGCCTGGGTCAACTCAGTACAAAAAACGCCCCAAGGCGGTCTTCTGTTTGGCACTGCTGGTCAACCACTGAGATCTAAGGACAAAGTACTGGTGCTGGTGCTCAGAACACCCTGTGCTAAGACAGAAGACGAAAATGCACCTTTGCTCCTCTCACAGGAAAAGGCTGACAGGGGACACTGGCCAAAGCCAGAGCACAGCCACACCAACACTGAGCAGACTGCCACTCAACTCAAGGCCTGTCCTGAGGTGGGTGGAGTAGTGGCTATTGTCAGTCACAGTGGGCCTGGCTTGACAGGAGGCCAGTGTCAAGAGTCAGGAGCCAGTCTTACACCAGCTGCCTGCTATATCCAACTTGCTAGGCTGCCTTCCCAGTCAGGATTTCTCCTTTTAATAATTAGAGTCTTTTGACAATTGCTTGTTCTCATTCAGACTCTGGGAGCCCTATATCCTGAGCTGGCCACAGCGTAGCACTGGCTCTGCTGTGGGAGCCCAGTGTGTGTTTTTGAGGTTTTGTTTGTTTGCAGTACTCAGGGCCTACATCTTTGAGCCATTCCACCAGCCCCTTTCTGTGATGGGTTTTTTCGAGATAGGGTCTTGCAAACTATTTGTCCAGACTGGCTTCAAAACATGATCCTCCTGCTCTCTGCCTCCTGAGTAGCTAGGATTACAGGCATGAGTCCCTAGCACCTGGCCTGAGATTTCCCTACTGCCCTTGTTCAGTGTCCACCTGCCCTTGCTCCCTGTCTCTCCACCTACCCACATTCCCTCTCTACCTGCCCTCACTCTCTCTCTACCTGCCCTTGTTCTCTCCCACTCCACCTGCCCTCACACTCTCTCTCTCTCATCTGCCCTCTCTCTCTCCCTCTCCATCTGCTCTCTCTCTCTCCACCTGCCCTCTCTCTCTCCCTCTCCACCTACTATCAATGCCAATTCTTCTGGTGCAGTGGTCACATCCCCGCTGTGTCTTGTCTCCTTCCCATCTGGGTCATTTCTGTCTCCTAGCCTGGCTGTGGAATCTGAGGCAAAGTGCCCTTGCCACCTGAACAGTGGGAGGCACTGAGCCCTGCCATGTCTGCTGAAGGGAGCAGCGGCCACCGAGCCAGAGTGCAAGGTCCAAACAGTGGGAGACCCCTCCAGACCTGCCTCTCTCACACAGGCCAGCTATGGAAATATCTGTGATTAGGGCTGGAGATGAGGCCTTAAAAGTAGCTTTATCACACCTTAGTGAGATTATTCACAAACTAGTATTACAAATTATTAATTAACATACATTATTCTATGTCTCAATAAAGAAACCAGTCAGTAAAGTTAAAGTTTTTTCTGATTTAAAAGTACAGACAGAATGCTCAGTCTAGTATTCTCTACAAAGATCAAATTTCAAAAGAGCAGAAATGAGGATTCACAAAAGGCACATGAGAGCACTGTTCTGCTCTCCACTGGGATGTCTCCGTACCATTTTTGAAGACTCTTCCAATTCCTCGGACCCCCTGGTAGCGGCTGCCCCGGTCCCCCTCCATGTACGGGAACACTCGTGCCTGATGAGTCCAGTAATAATCTTTAGACCCAAAGAAAAACACAGGGAATTCTCCAATCTCGTGCTTCATTTTCTGAATATTTGGGGGAACATTTTTGGGATGGCAAACTTCTGCCGGCCACCATCTATTATAAATATTAAAAACAGGGTTCACAGACTCTTCAGAGAGAGTGACAATAACTTCAATACTTTTAAGCACCGTAAAGTAAAACAAGAACATTTGAACAAAGACAGACACAAAGCATAGGGTTCCATTTCTCATACCTGTAGTTCCCAAGCTTGACCCAGATGATGTCTTGGAAATGGAGCTTCTTCCCGGCCCGGCAGTCATTGCAGAACCAGCTGCCATCAGGCATCTCGATGCTCAGGCAGTCAGGATGGAAAGCCGCTGGGCAGGCCTCACAGCACAGCAGGCTGCCCCCTGAAAGAGGAGGCAGGCCGGCCGGGTGAGCCCACCTCACCAGGTCGGTCTGGCCCTCTCCACCACTGCAGCCCTGGCTGGGATGCAGGAACCCATGGGTCAGGGCTAAGCCATCACACTTAGTTTAGAGCTCAGCTATGACGCACTGCTAAATGTGACAACGTGACAGCATGGAAAGCATGAGGACCACAGTGAAGCTGAGCTGCGTGTGGACAGCACGTGTGGCAGACAAGGGTTGGCCCTCACCTTTGGAGCACACAAAGCACCAGCTCACGTTGACGTGGGTGTGGTGCCGCTTCCCCTTCCGGGCAGTGAAATGGCCCGTGCAGATGATGCTGTTGGACGCGATCACAGAGCATCCTGCTGCTAGACAGGCATCCCCTCCGTGATAAGCCACAGGGCAGCGAACACACCGCATCATTTTGCCTACAAGCCAGAAACACACCCTGAAGACCCTGGACACTGCCCTCTTCAGGACTGAAATCCAAAGCCTCAGAAGCTTGCAAAGTTAATGATGGAACACAGCCAGTCATAAAGGTGTTTGATGACCACGCCTTCCATCAAGGCAACAGTGCGCTGAGATATTGAAAAAGATGGACAAGCATCTAAAACTTCACATTCTTAAGTAAGGTTAGCAAGTGTTTCTCAGCCTGGGTTTGCAGGCATTTGGGGGATAAGGAGGACTATCCTGTGCTTTTTTTTTTTTTTTTTTTTTTTGGCGGTATTGGGGTTTCAACTCAGGATCTTGTGCTTGCTAGGTAGGTGCTCTACCACTTGAGCCACTCTACCAGTCGTTTTCTGCTTCAGTTATTTTTCAGATGGAAAGTAATTCAACTTAAGGCCTGTCTTGAGGTGGGCAGAACAGTGGCTATGGTCAGTCGCAGTGGACCTGGCTGACAGAAGGCCAGTGCCGAGAGTCAGGAGTTTTTGCCTGGAGCCAGCCTTGGAACAAGGTCCTCCTACCTTTGCCTCTGAGTAGCTGGGGTAACAGGTGCCCACTATGCCCAATTTATTGGCTGAGATGGGATCTCACTAACTTTTTCCTGGGTTGGCCTCAAATCACAATGCTCTGAGTCTCCACCTCTCAAGTAGCTGGGATTACAGATGAACCCCATGCACTTTTGACAGTGAGCAGCATCACTTGTCTCTCTACCTATTAGATGCTAGCAACACATCGGCCAACAATCTCCAGCCATTGACAAATGTGCCCTGGTAGAGAAGCCCTGGTACCAGAAAGGGCACAGCCGCTGCCCTCCCCAACTTCACACAGCTACTCAAACAGCACAGATACAATCTAATTTAATCTGTTTTAAGACTTTTTCCCGGCTGGGGTTGAGGTTCAGGGTGGAGCACTTGCCTAGCATACACAAGGCCCTGAGTTCCATCCCCAGCACCAGGAGAGAAACAACAACAACAAAGTGTTTCCCTTAAAACCAGAACAGAATTCATGAAGATGGCTCAAAGAGTTCCCTTCTTTTAAAACCAAGAATCATAAAGATGGTATTTAGGGCAAAAAGAAGAGAATGAGAGCAGGTCCTGTGTCGCAGCAGAAACACAGGAAGTCATAACCTCTGGTGATAGGCCCGACAGGCATCCAGCCCACCTGCTTAAGCGACTCCGCACTGCATCTCAACTCACACCTAAGTCAGAAAGGCGCATGCCCTGTACCTTTCGATGGCCGTGGGTTTGAAGGGTTGGAGGCATGGCAGCTCACACAGCTGTGGAGAGGGCAGCGGAAGCCCCGGCTCTCAAACACAGTAAGAGGGTATTTCTTTACACAAGCTTCATGGTAAAATTTTCCACACTGAGTTACAACACAGCGTTTCACCTCTGTCTTGCTCTCCTTACACACGAAGCACGAGTGAATCCCTAACAGATGGTTCAAAGAAAGGGGAAGAAAAAAGGGCAAAAAAAAGTATTAAAAGTATTTCTAATCTGCTGGAAGCAACTGACTGCCTGAGGCAGCCTGTGCTGCTCAGATTTCCAGCCTTGCTGACTAGTTCAAGCACTCCTCATAAACACAGCCCTCAGGGTGGCCTTGCTGCCATTGAGCACCAGCTCTGCCTGAGACACAGGGAAGCAACTGCGCTGCAGGCCAACCTGGAGAGAGGCCTACAGGGACTGAGTCCTCTGCAGAAAGGCTGCCCCTCCTTTTTGGGGACTGCACTGCTGTTGGGCGGCCTGGGCACGTGTCCTGATCCTGACACGTGTGAGCCAGGGAACTCCTTGGCCAGTGGGCAGATGTGCAGCCCATCCTCCCATGGTGACCCCACACTATGAGGAGTAACCTGTTCTTTCTGGGGAAACAGAGGCTCAGATACAGTGTAAGACCTCCCTGTTCCTATAACCATCACTGTTCTGTGACTGACCATGTTACCTGCCTTAGTAAGGCAGGTCCATCTGGAGGTGCGGTACCCCACGACAGCCACCTACAGACAGAGCAAGGCTCAGGCTGGCCACTAGAGGCAAAGGTGTGGCAAAGCACACAGCCCTTCATCTGCTTGCTCCTCTAGCCAGTCGCTAGTCACTGTGTCCTGAACTACCTGTCTAGCAGTGCTCTAGCATTCAAGTAGCAAAGCCTACCACCTGCTGGAAAGGCACTAAGAAGAACACAGGATGCCTGACAAACAGAAGCGCTGCCCACTCGGGGGACCAAGCCTCCAGAGCCAGAACTTGCCTGAGGTACACTCGCTGCAGGTGAACCTTCCTTCCGGTCTCCGGGAGAGCCCCAGGCAGGCCAGGTGGAATGCTCCACAGCAGGGACCCTCACACAGCAGGAGGCTGCCGGTCTTCTCACACAGCTGTGGGACAGGAAGGCAAGCAAGCAGTATGAACCACGCCCATGGGCACTCCTCTGTGCTCTCCTTACCTCGGGGACAGTTTGTCCCTGGGATCTTCTGCTGCACACGACTGAATGCAACCCCTTTGCAGTGAAGGACACGCCTAACAGCAGATCAGAGCCAGCCATGTTGCAGAAAGGGCTGAGGGTACAACAGACCCCACACGCTCAATGGCGCACTCAACATGTTTCAAGTCAGATCTGAGAATCAAGAAGGCCCTCAGCGTGCTTTCACCAGAAACCAGTCATCCTTCCACAGGGACAGGTACCTGTGCCTGCAGCACAGAGAGGTAGAGTGGTCTTCTCCAAGGTCATCCAGCCAATACCCAGCAGAGGCAGGACACCCACCCAGGCCCTGATGTATGTGTTAACAGGGAAACCACATCACCCTAGCACTCGCCTCTTCCACCAACTTCACATGGTTCGTGTGTAAAAGTGTGTGCAGCTTGTGACATTATCTGTGAGACGCACATCCCACCCGAGAATGAACACGGTTAACTCCCGTAACTCCACCTCTGGACTCTGTGGGTGGCTTAACCCCTTGTAAACAGACATAAGTGAGTGGTGATGGGGCTGGGGAGGGATTTGGAGGAAGAGAGAATGCTGGAGACTCGCTCTGTGGTCCCCAGGTCCACATCAAATGCCCTCATGGATGGACCAGATGCTGCCTGCCCCTCACCTGACACACGTACTCCTTTTTGGTGGTCACTCCTCGTTCAGACTTTTTAGATGAGATGGATACTTCGGTCTGTGTTTCATCTGCACTTTCATACGGGGACTCTGAGGGCTCATCTCCTGGGCTGTCCGAGACCTGGAGATGAAGGAGGTGGACGATAGTTCACTAGCCACAGAAAAGAGGGAGGTCACGCCCTTCAGACACAGCCTGCCACCCAGCCCTGGCTCCCGGTGATGTGCTGTGGATACACAACGTACACTGGCTCTGCTGGTGATACTACTGGTCAACAGGGTTGCATGGAAAACTGAGAGACAGACCTCAGTCCACTCAATATTTAGTATACATGTGTACATGAGAGGTCATTTCCTCAAAAATGAAGGCATTAAAAAAACCAATTTTCTCTACTAGGGCAGTTAAGACGGGCTCTGGTGTCAAGACTCTTTCTTACCCTTTCTTACCCAATCTGTTCAGGTCCAAATACCAAATGAATTTTTAAAGGGACCAAGGTGAAGTACCAAAACATAGCTTCACATGGTAGCTGTGCTCTTATTCCTGCGAGGTGGGCACTGAGCTCTTCCTGACCCAGGGGTCAGAAATGTCATCCAGACTCACATGGCAGCCCTCACAGGCTACCCTGTCTCTCCTCCTCCCACTGCCAATTCTCCCCCAACAGATTCAGGCTTATTTCCAATTCCCCACCAGAAAGGCAAGGTACACTCTGCCTGTTTTGCTAACACCGGAGTCTAAGGAAAAGGTTCAGGAGAGATGTGGAGTCTGTGAGCAGACCAACGACATCAGGTTGCATTTCACCCCCTCCGTCAGGCCTGCTGCAACCGCGTCTGTGTTGCACAGGGCATCTTGCCCCCACCTGACAAGCAGTAGCAATAAACAGTTAAATGAATTAAAACAGAAGACCTTCTGGGCTATCAAATTCAGGTGTTTAAAAATCTCTTGGTTTCTATTCGACATCAAGTAAGAGTTAAGAAGTGACTTTTGGAGACATCCTGTACATCTCAATAACTAGAAGTAATCAGGCTGTAGGCCTGCTGCTTGCCAATGAGCACAAAGCCAAACATTAAAATTGGGCCACAGTGAGAAACAAAACCAACCCCAAGGGAATATGACCATTCTGCAGCCTTACCCATGAGCCTTCTCAGATTTAGTTCACTGAGATTACAGGGAGTGGTGGGAAGAAAATCAAACAGGTGTATTGCTGACTTGAACTCAGTGTTAAAGTGGGCTGGCTTTCCCAGGGCTCCCACAGCTCTGATGGGCCAGTGGAGCAGGGACAGCTTATGTGACAATCTAGAACCAAGGCTCTAGTGGAAAACAGGCCTTTTAAGTTTAGTTTCCTCACCTTTTGCAGGCAGATGGAAATGGCACCACGGCGCTAGGTCAGAGCAGTATCACTGAGAGGCTGACTAGCAGGAGCCGCAGGGCCCACCACCCACCCTTGCCCTCCAGCTCTCTTCCCACCTCTTCAACCAACATCTAGAAAGAGGTAATTTGAAATGCTCTGAGTTCAAACTCCCAAATAACATGTCTATCAGATATGGGGTAGGAGTCTAAACATGCTGAGCTGAGACTGGAGTGAGTGCTGGGGGCCAGGGCAGCAGGAACCAGTGACCATATGGCCTGGCTCTGGCCCTACAGAGAGCAGCCCCCACAGCTGCTGACCCATCTGATGGAGGAGCCGAGGCCCAAAGAGAGGGCCTTGAGCAGTGGCTCAAGGGGAGAGAGCCCAGTGCTCTATCCACCAACCTGGGTTCTTCGCTTAGTGAAGAAACAAATTAGAAGTTTAAAAAAAAAAAAAAGAGAAAAAGCATGGAGAGAAAGACAGAAAACACAAATCAGTCCTGGGTCAGAGGAAGGAACAGCACCTTTTATTTAAGATTTACAGAAAGTTAGCACGTTTCCACTTGGAGATATTTCCTAAGTTAACAAAGTCTGTTTCGAGGAAATAAACACCAAATACACATTTTGAATGGAGATATAAATGTTAACGACACACATGAGGCTCTTCTCCTGATTGGGTCTGAGATCCACATACAGAATACAGACCTTACAATATCACAGTCCATGACACAAATTGCAGAGGGTCCCACCTTCACCCCCCCATGCCCTCCCCAGCGAGTGGATGGACCCCTAGCCAGTCAGGAGGGTCCCTCGGCTCTCTGCTCAGCAGAGCACCATGAGAAGAGCCAAGTGCGCGCCTCACTCCAGCTGCAGGCTCCACCTCCACGCGCACCAGGTGGCAGGCTTACTTGGAGAGGCCATTTGCGGAAGTGACACATCACCTGTCCGGTCCCAACACAGTCCCGGATCTCAGTCTACGCCATCTACGATCTATTCCATATCCAATAGGACATATTGGAAAAAGAAAATGCAGTGACTGAACCAACACTGTCAAGAGCTTTCCTGCTGCTCCCATGTCCACCAAGGCCACGTCTGTGGCAATGACTTCCAAGCAGCTTAGCTCCTGACTCTCCAAGTTTTCTTGAGCCTGAAATAACTTTCTCCACTCTCTAATCAGTAAATGACAGCACCAAGCTGTCTACCTGCCTCAGGCATGCGTTCCTCCAGGGACAAGGAATGCAGCCTCCTCCATCTATCGCGGGGCTTCCAAGATGGCAATCGCATTACCAAACGTGACCAGTGGACATCTTCCAACCAACTGGCAGGAGCAGCATGGCTGTCAGGAGGCTCACCCAGGTGCGGCCACCGTCAGCCCCTCCCTCCGAGTGCTGTTACACACATTGACTTTAATCTTTGACAAAGCAACCCCTTCACAAGTTGAGTACTACATCGTTTTTCAATACAGTTACAGACCTTGAACAACAAATACTTCTACAAACCAACATTACTGTCATGGTTAAGTATGCTTTTGTAAAGGAAGAAACTGAGAACTAAGAGTACGTTCACAGAGTGTTTTGAAATTACAAATAGTAAGAATCCTGTGCTCAGAGTATATAATGAGCTTAAAATTAAAAGACTAATCTCAGACAGGTCTTTGAAGTTTAACATCACAGTGAAATATTAAGAGTGGAATTGAAATAATTTTAAAATAAGTCATTATCTAAAATACTAAAATTCAAAATAATTTTTATTAAAATGACCCTCTGGGTTACACAAACTAGAACTTTCCTAGCTGCCCCTAAAAGCTAGGGTCAGAGCCAAGTGTGAGTTACTGAGAACATAAAGAATCTCTGGTGCACAGAATGTCATTGTACCTCATGTTTGTCATCTAACCTATGTGGCTTCTGTGCAGTCAGGCAGTGTGACAAGGGGACAGTGAGGACCAAGGGGTGCTGTGACCAGAGGTGGCCACATGGCTACTGATGCCATCAAGGCCTGCCCTTGTCAAAGGTAAAGTGAGCCTCTAAAATGTCACCCAACTGTGTCCCAGCTGTGTCCTCAGTAGGAGGGAGGAGGAGGCTGGGGAGGGGCCCGTCTGGCCAGCTGAGCTCAGCCTTGTCTCCTTGTCTGGCGGGCTTGAGAACAGGACCACCCATCTGCCTGCTCCCCTGGCTCATGCAGCTGAGCTATACCCTGCGGTCAAGGCAGGACCCCACCCCATCCCAACCACTTTGTCAAAAACAGAATATCCCTGGATGGTAAGCATGTTCAAAATACTGCAAAAGTTAGATGCAAAGAGCCCAACAACTATGTAGGCTAGGAAAGGTTACAAATGTGGATCTAGCATGGACCCGTGTGATTACACAGGGTCTGACAAGATGAGGCCCGCCCGAGGTGTTGTAAGGATGCCCTTCCCCATCCCAGTACAAGGAAGAGGAGGAATGCAGATGCAGACTTTGTCTCCTGCCAGGAACAGTCCACTTCCCCATCACTGGTAGGCCAACTAGTGGTGATTTTGAGTATTCTAGGTAAAACAATAAAAGCAGTACCTACAGGGATCAAATTCAATTTAATTCCCCAAAGTCCTAAAGTATACCAGCCAGAGTCAGTATATTTCTCAAAAACAAAACCCAAAAAACCTTTAGATGTCAGTAAGCAGCAGTAGCGTTTAGAAGTCAGGTCAGGAAAGCCCTTCTGAGAGCAGGGGTGCTTCAGCTCCTCAACAAGACAGTTCAGATTTACGCTCTGAAAGACAAACAGCACTCCTTGGCAATTACTTTTTTTGTTTCTAAATTTTTAAAAATTGAGGTAATGAAACTATTGATTTTATGAGCATAGGAGGCTACATGTCTCAGAGTCCCACGAGGAAGCTGACCTGCACAGCAGGACTTGATGTGGCTCAGCAACTCAAAAGGCTGGCGTCATGGGAGAAATGCAGTTCCTAGAGCCATGGCTGAGAAAGGAAGCCAGCTTGCTAAATGTTAATGGCCCTACTCCCCATCTGCCACTACCAGACAAGCGTCCTCAGTGATATAGGCATCTGAGGCCCGCACAGCAACTGAGGTCAGCAAACAATCACTTGCCCAGGGTTCCCAACTGCTCAAGCATGCCAGGGGAGCCAGGACCCTGCACAGGACGCACACCGGCCCTGGAGGATGGACAGTGTTGCCCTCATGCCAGTTTGAATGAGATCCTTCCCAAGGGTGCTATCCAGTCATTTTAATGGTATCCACAATGTGGGCAGCATTTGAGGAACCAGACGCAAATTTATCATCTTGGCTTCCTTCTCTGTAGGGCATTTATTTCTGTGACAGACATATTTGGCCCTGCACAGGACTCAGTACAAATGCTGAGTGGACAGCGTGGGAGCTACAGCTCTGTCACCAGCAGTTTAGGCTTCACCACTTTCTCCTGCTGGTATGTTCTGCCATGAGTGAAATCGCCCATTGCTTTGCTAGGCTTCAACCCCACAGAACCCTGCTTTAAGTCTTCCTGTGCTCTGGTAAACTACTTCACAAAATTACAGATTTAGACACACCTAAGCTGAGGGGCCTCTGGAGACCACGCTCTAAGAGGGCCTCCACCCCACATGAGAAGCTGGCTGCCCTTCCTCAGAGGTGGCAGACAGACAGACTCCCTCACACATGGTGGGTCCTGAGAAACTCTGGTCCCTTGTCATGAAGTTTACGTTTCTTGGTTTGGGGGAACTCTTAAAAACACTGGAGTTATTTTCAGTTGGTAAATATAGGCGGAATGTACATAATGAGCACTAGTCTTGAGCTGCACCTACACCTACGGTGTCACAGGCTAAAGAGCAACACTGGCTTTTCGTTGACTGTGACAAGAAAAGAAGCAACTAGCAGGGCCTCTACTCCAGCATGGGCCACTGTGGGGTTGCAGAGGACTCGCACTTTCAGAATATCTACAATTCAAACTTCCATACATTCGGACAAGTCTTCACCTCCTTCAGATGCCTCAAGTGTTATAGAGTTACCTTCCCCTGCCAGGCAAACATGAACATGAAAGATGGTTTGAAGCAAGTCAAAGGATGACTCTCTACATGGCAGGAGCAAAGCTCATTTCAACAATGGGACATCATGAGGCTTGACAGGCCTGTTGCTATTTTGACAGTTAGGAAACAAGAAATCCACGTCAAGTCTGCAGCATGATGAAGCTCTGTGCTCGTGGCAGACAAGCTGCTGCTCCTCCTTCCCAAGCTCTTTAAACACCAGCTCCTTCCATCAGGAGGCTGGCTGAGAGCTGCCCTTGCTGGAACTCTGCTCATCCAGTGAGACCTCCGCTGGCTTTTGGAACAGGACAACTCTGCCGCATGTGGGACTGTCCCTCTCACTGCCAAATGCCAAGTGTCCTGCCTCTGTCCCCAGCTGAGGAGTACTCCACAATTCCCATTCTTGTTCCACCACGCACCCTCTGCACTCAGCTGAAGCCAACTCTATGCCACACTGTGGACACCACTGGTCATTTGAAGTCCTCACCTCCCCCTTCAGAGGAAAGAAAGCAGCTGTCCTCTGGCTGACTCCTGAGGAATCCGCACACTGCCTGGCCACCCACTCAAAATTCACCATGCAGTAATTTTAAATGCAATCACTTCTTCCCAAAGCTTTTCAGGCTAGCATCTTTACTTTGAGACAGTGCTTCTTGAACAAGGGGCATTTTCACACCATCATGTTGTTTTCACTTTTCTTTCTTTTTTTTGGTGGTACTGGGGTTTGAACTCCAGGCTCATGCTTGGTAAGCAGGTGCCTTACCACTTAAGCCACTCCATCAGCCTCCACATTTTTTGTTTGTTTGTTTGAGAATTTTTAATTTACCTGTGCTCTTTTGTGCCTTCAGAAACAGTACAACTTAGACTGTTCCCAGGCCGTTCCTGATGCCAGGCCTCCCTTTATATTCTAGCAGAGCCAGTGGAGCAACCCACCAGTCACAGGCACACAGTCCAGAACCCTACCATGTCATACAAACAGCTCTAGGCTTCTGGGTTTATTTTATTTCCCCACATGCACAATGCAGTCAATAGGATCACTCTTCATGCCAAAGCAAAATGACACTTTTGTATAAAAGTGGAGAGGTGGTGATTCTTAACTATTTTATTGTCATAACCGTCACTGTCACAACAGAAAACTGCTGAGCCTTGCAAGGCGCTGGGCACCTCTGTGTCTTACATGCACCATGTCACTTCATGGTCTGGAACAAAAGCATCACTCGCAACTTTCACACAAGGTGGAACACATCTGAGGAGTGTGCGGGGATGGCGGGGTGCCATGTGCATGAGCTCTGCCTCCTGAGCTGAGGGCAGGTGGAGCCTTTTCTCCCATGCAAACATGCGACATCTGGGCAGCCCCTGCTGGGCGCCCAAGACCACAGCACAGCAGCGTGATGCTGGTGCCCCACAAAAGCAATTCTCGGTGTGGTTGGTGTAAATAACCTGGCTATGTAGCGTCCCCACATATCAGTCACTGAATCAGGAGTTGAATGGCTCACAATGATACTGTAAATGTATTTTTCCTAAAAATTTACTGTGTCTAGAGTCATAGTAAAACGGTTGAGTACAAAAGGACAGAATCAAAACCCTTCCTGCCTTTTATGTTGGAAGTTAGTTTAATATCTACAGTATTGAACACACTTCATTGGCCATGAGGATAGGTGACGAGGACCCTTAACGTATGCTGTTTGTCCTTTGTTCTGAAGGAACAGATGCTGACGTTTCTCCATAAAAATTCAGTAAGTTATGAACTAGAGGAAAACATGACCTTGAACAGGATCACTCCTTCGATGCAGTGTCACTGTTGCAGGTCTGGGACGGCCTGGATTGAAGGGTCTCCTTTCCAACCTGAAATCTACATTGATCACTGGAATATGAATGTGTTTCTATTATGAGATGAATGTGATTGATTAAATGGCCTTGATTAGGTATCTTACCTTGGTCTTAAAATTTGTTATCTGTTTTCTTCATTGTATGTGTTTATTAATACCAGTAAAAACAGATTATCACACATCTTCCATAAAGTGATTGTGATAGAAATGTCACTTAGTGTGTACGATGATGCACCACCTGCAGCAGACATCTTGGGGCATTACATCACTCTAAGTGCAGTACAGGGCGGCTGAGTTCAAGTCCAACTTGACTGATGTGGGCTCCCATAAAAGCTGTTACCAGTGAAGGCGAAAAAAATAAGAATTTGCTCTACTAAGGGAATAAGAAATGAAGTTACAAAACACTTAAATCACATTAATTCCTTCACAGGCCTTTGACATGCAGGTGTGTCATTTTAATCTATGCTCTTCATTGTGGTGAGGTACTTCCATGTAATAACTGTTCCAATATAAAGTTATCACATACACATTTTTCAAGAATTTAAACCACAACATGACCTCAAATGTCTTTCAATACCAACCCTACAAAACCCATTATTTCTTTTAATCTAGTGTGGTGAAAGGAAGGAAATATAAACATGCAAAGGGTGGGAAATGCAAATGAGGGGCCACTGTGACCCCAGAGATTCTCACGTCAGAATCAGGCTACACTTTGCTGGCGTGCTGGCAGGCACTCAGCACTGCTCGGGTAAACACTCACTGTACTTGAGCACTGCTGATGCGCACTAGACAGTCTACTCACTCGCCTCAAGTGTTTTAATTAACAGTGCAGTTCTATAAAAATGTACTCCAATGGAAGATTCAGAGAAGCAACACAAAAGTGGTATAATGGAGAAGGCCTAGTAATTTAAACAATTTCATGTAAAGGAAATAGACACTGTGAGATCTATGTATCACCTGCAAAATGGATAAAAGTGTGTGCATTTAATGTATTCATATATGATATAAATGAACTTAATCATCCATTAACCTCTAACATTCTAAAGAACTAAAGACCAATTAAGTCCAGTGTACATAAAATGCTTCCTCTAAGTTCTACTGAGTTCAGACAATTCAGCTGCCCCCAGCCTGTTCTCATCTCCATCCCACAGTGTTAGCCTTCAATACACAAGACTGATGACCAGGAGTTAACAGACAAGACTTGGGTTTTTATTTCTCCCTGCCTGACAACAGTGCAAGTAAGAACGCAGTTAGAGAAGTGAACAAAGTATGATACAAGAGAAACTCAGTGCTGGGGCAGAGTTCTCTGGCAGAGAGCCTGCTTTGCATGCTCAAGGCCCTGGGCTCCATTCCCAGCACAAGAGAGAAGAGAATGGCAATGCCAGCATAAGTGAAAGGGCCTACAGGACTGAAACACTGCACTTTCAGTGTTCTTATTTGGAATTGCACATCATCTTCTATTTAATTTTCTAAGGTCCTAACCTGAACTTGGACAAAAAGAAAGGGAAGAGGAAAAATAGTTTGCATAAAATTTGCCTTTTCAGTACTGGGAGCATGGCTCAAATGCAGAACATGTGCTTAGCAAGGGCAAGGCCCTGAATTCAAACCACAATAGAGGCCCCCACTCTAAAAAAATTACCTTTTCATGTGAGCTTCATTTTGGAGAGCTTCTAGACAGAAGCTCAATAAGGAACAGAGTATTTCCAGATGTAAGAATGTACCAACTGCCAGCAAGCCCAAGTCCCACACATGTGAGCACTGTGGCCACATGTGAGCTGCTATGAGTCTCTGGGAGATCCCACTGAAGGAGCGTCTATGTCTACAGCAGTGCTGGGGTCTGGAGCCGTGAGCTGTAGCGCTTTTGGGATGCCCCGCCAGACTGCCCAGGATCCTCACACGCTGGAAGGCACAACCTCCTCTAATAGGGAAACAGATGAGACACACTCTGCCCCACTGGGGATGGCAGCAGAGCCAGGCCAGAAGTGCGGCCTCTGACTCACTGAGAAGGAAGCATTCTGTCCAATCCCCATCTCTCACAACCCTGTTCCAATAATGGCCAAGGTTACCACCTCACAAATATAAAACAGGACTCCAGTCTACAAGGAGAAAAACAGAATCACAGGGATCAGAACAACAAGAAATTAAAACTGGAAAGGAAGCTCCATGAAGGTAGTCACTAAAGTCACGAAACCCAAGCTACCTCTGGACAAAAGCATCATCCCTGTATTTTGTGGCTGCTCTCTGTTCTGATTTTGGCAATGTCATGTGGATGCCGTGCTGCAGAGGTGACAGCAACAGCCCCCAAGAGCTACGACTACAATGGTATATTTATAGCAAGTCCAGAACCAAGAGTTGTGGTACAGTGGTAGCTCTGACTTGCCTCCACATTCAAGTACCTAAGACATGCCAGAACTCAAAGGACCAGAGACATGGAACGCATGAGAAACAAGAAACCTTTGGCTTCCTCCCACTGTGAGCCCCTTTCCCACCCACTGTGGGTGCACAGTGACAGTAGTGTCAGCTCACCAACACAGTGTGTCCTGTCAACCAGTGTGACTTCCTTTGCTGTGAGGGCTTCAGAACATAACATCTTAAAACAGTGAAAACAGTTCACCGCATCAAGACTGCAGCGTCTATGCACACTTACACATTCACAGTATACACTGTGTATTTATACTCAGTGTGCTCAGACACACTAAAATGGTACACCGTTTTTTTCCACTTCATGAATTTTAGACAGACAGGACAATCTCAAACTCACTCACACCTACAAGGACACAACGTCATGCTCATCAAGTCAGGTTTTCACTCACACTGCAATGTGGGTAACTAACGGCCTTCAGAGGAAAGCCACGATATCGTTAGAATCATCATTTTACCTCATTCTCAGTTAGGGATGCAGAAGGAGATGAACTTTTGCTAAACCCAAGAGCTGAAGACGTTGCTGTGGAAGCCCGATTTCGCTTCTTCAGTGGTTTGCATGCATCAGACAGATTTTTCGTTGCTGCAAAATAATTTTGTTTTACAAAGTGAAGTTTAAATCTCAAACCCTCAAACTCTTTTGCTGGTTTAAATTGCCCTCGATAAGTGAAATGCTGAAGATGCACCTTGTGGCCCCTGTGCCACGCTGAGCCTAGCTTTGTTGTTAAATGGCACAAGGGGTCTTGCACTCGCACTTGGTGGCAGGCATCTTACCACTTGAGTCACACTCTCCAAGCTTGTCTCGATTTGGTTATTTTTGAGATTAGGCAGGTGCTTTGACACTTTAGCCATTCCCCCAGCCCTTTTCAATTCGGCTATTTTTCAAAGAAACTATCTCATTTATGTCTGGGCAGGCTTGAACTATGATCCTCCTGCACGTTTCCTGTGCAGCTGGGATGACAGGCATGTGCCACTACACCCAGCTTTTATTGGTTGAGAAGGGGTTTTGCAAGCTTCTGCCCAGGTTGGCTTTGAACCACAATCTACCTCCTGAGTAGTGAGGATCACAGGCATGAGTCATCACATCTGGCATGGACTTAACTTTTTAATCACAGAAAAATCTGACTATAAATTAAGTACAACAAGTACAACAAACTGTACAAGGACTCCACATCCCTGCCACCTGGCCCCCAACCATCAACTCAGGGCAATGCAGCTTCATCCATACCTGGTTCCATTTCCCTGCTGGATTATTCTGAAGCAAATTCCAGTATTATTTCATCCATAAAAAGTTTAGTGCAGACAGGTGCCAATGGCTCATTTCTAGCTACATGGGATGTTGAAATTGGGAAGATTGGGGTTCAAGAACAGCCCAGACAAAAAGTTCACAAGACTCTCTCAACCAACAGCTGGGTACAGGAGCACAGACTTGTCATCACAATAATGTGTAAGACTGAGATCAAGAGGACTGGGGTTCCAGGCCAGCCTGGGCAAAAAAGTTCAAGAGACCCCATCTCAACTGAAAACCTGGATATGGTGGCATGAGCCTGTCATCCCAGCTACTTCGAGAAGCATAAATAGGACAATGGTCCAGGGATCCCAGGCAAAAAGCAAGACCCTATCTCAAAAATTGAGAAAAAAGGGTTAGAGGCATGGCTCAAGTCCTGAATTTAAACCTCAGTACGGTTAATAAAAAAAAAAAAATGTTTAGTGAATATTTCTGAAACAAAGTTTTACATAGTTTGTAGAGTGGCTCAAGTGGTAGGAGCACCTGCCTAGCAAGCATGAGCCCCTTGAGTTAAAGCCCCAGAACCACAAAAAAAAAAAAAAATCCTCCTAAAACAGACTTTTAAGTATAACAATATTATTACTACACTTAAAAATAATCCTTTTATATGATCAGGTATCCAATTAATGCTCAAATTTTCAATTTTTTAAGCTTATTTTTGCAGTACTGGGGTTTGAACTCAGAGCCTCATGCTTGCTGGGCAGGTATTCTACCACTTGAGCCTCACCTCTAGCCCTAAAATTATTTTTTTTTTAATGTAGTCTCATGAACTGACTTTTAAAACCCAGCAAAACACCTCATGCAACACAAGGAGAGCAGATACTCGCAGTCTTCCCAACCCTTACCTCCCCATTTGTCTTCCTTCTCAGAGCTGGAGACGGCCAGCTTCTCCAATATTCATGAAAAGGTCAGGGATCTCATTACCCTTTTTATTGTTTGGATAGCTATTTTTCATAAACTTTTTTTGGAGTGGTGCTGGGGTTTGAACTCAGGGCTTTGAACAAGGTCTACTCTACATTTTTCACAAATGTTTTAAGCTAGTTTCTTTAAAATGTGATGTAGCTTATTTATAGCTTATTTACTTTTAGTTATAAGCATAGAACATCAGAATCCTGAAGAGTGGTGGAATTCATAGCAATGACTGGTGCCATTAAGCAAGAAACCCAAAAGTTTCTGGTTTAAATCACTTCAGTAGTAAAATTTCAGCTTGAAAATAATAAAGTTAAGTAAAACTCAGTAGAAAAGTAGCCTCAACTAAATTGGGCTGAATCCTTACAACAATTTATGTGCTAAAGTATTGCTCAAGTGGTAGAGCACCTGCTTTGCAAGCACGACAAAGCTCTGAGTTCAAACCCCAGTCCCACCAAAAAAGAAAAAAGAAAAGAAAAAGTTTATTTTTCAATTCCATGAGGAGCTTCTTCCCTTTGTGTCCTTCTTGGTTTTAGCCATAATGGTTGACTACTGTGAGGCTCCTGAATCCCTCTTGCCCAGCCCTGCTCTCCTTTCTCCTCTCCCCTCTCAGCCCTCCCAGTAGAGGCTACCCAAGGGCAGAGCTGAAGCCCCTGCTCAAGAAGGAAGGAAGGAGCCTGACCACATTACCTGCCTGGCTCTTGAGAGAGGAGGCTGCCTCTATGGCCTTGTAAGAGCTTGTTCTGGCCGTTTTGTCGGTGATCATCTCTCTCTGTTATTTAAAAAAAGGGAAGGGAGGGGCAAAGAAAAAGAAAACAAAGAAAAAAATTCTTCTAAGGTGAATGAATACAGGTTTCTGAAAGTTTGCACAACAGAAACTTCTTGTGGAAATGTGCTCCACATACACAAGTGGGCCTTGGCTGCCCAACCTCAGTCTCTTTCACACTCTACACTGATTCTTTTTATACCTCCTGTTCTTACAGCTGTCAGGAGGGTGGAGTGGGCAAAGTTGTGCCAAGACTTGCTGTAGTTCTGTTAAGATACCTAGTGTGCTCTGTACACTACCTCAACTTTCTGCTGAATCCAAAGCAGAGTAAAATTTAGAAGGTATTTAACCCTTTTCCTCTAGAGTCTGATTAAATTAAAGTCATTCCTAGGAAGTCAGTGCCAACATTACTGCAGAACTCACAGCACTGAGGATTTCCAATCTGGAGAGAAGTTCAGATTTATTTTGCAAAGACCAATAAAACCCATTCCACAACTGAGAAAAACAACAAAAAGGACAAATGAAAGATCATGAACCTTCTGTTGAGTGCTGAGATTTTGAGCAACATAGTTCAAAATCCACTACCTCAATAGCACAGGGCAGTACTGCCTAATGGTCACCTGGCCACTTCAGAAGGCAGGCTCCCTGCACTGGTAACCTGCCTCACCCTCTACCCTAGGGTAGTAGACAGGGAAGACGGGACAGGATGTCACTTCAACTACTCTTGGAAGCACATCAAAAGTAACCAAAACAGATCAGAAACTGTGTGCAATATAGCTTAGCTTCATAAAAACCAGACCAGAGGAGACAGCACTACTTTTCATTTTAAGACTGTGTTATTTTCTGAACTGTTAGTTAATAAAAAAACTTTCTACCTCACTACTTATTGTGAACTTTGATGTTTCCAATGTCAGGATCACATCTTTAGTATTTTAGGGACATCATTTAAACATGTCAAAGCAAACAATGTCAGTAAGACTGCCGGTGAAAGGCTGCTTCAACAACTGGTGACCAGAAGAGATTCTGAGTACACACTTCCTGGTACTTGCGAACTCCAGCGGTTGCATTTTAGCAAGCCTAACACTGACACCTGACCACTAAACAGCCCCATCTGCTGGCATATGCACCAGAAGGTCCCTTTGTTGGCCAGGCAAATAGGGCAGGGCCAGCCTATTCCCTTAAACTGCAAATAGAAGTCAAAAGTTAAGATGTACAGTGCGGTCCAGACAGCTATACATAAGCAGTATGAAATCTACTTTCCTCACAATAAAAAGGGCAACTTCATTTATAATAGTAAAAGACAGTATCAAGCTCTACTCAAAATCATAAATCTGTAACTACTGTGTCAGAACTTTACTGAATATAAATTTAACCATAATGACCAAGTCCATCTACACTCAGTTTATGAAAAGCTAACTAGACACCTGAGATAGGTGAAACAAATGGCGCTCACACTTGCTACGTGTGAGCGACATGTGGCAGACAGAGGAATCCACTGTTTTCTCTGCACACATGGACCTTAGTGGCTTCATTCCTGTCCTGACTGATGTTGGACTGTGTGGGAGGCATAAGGCGCTGGGATGTCCTTTTCCCTGTGCTGTCCTGTTTTGTTACATCAGTGCTGCTGACATTACCTGCCTAAGATTCCCAGTGAGTGAACAAGACTACGAATTACTACAAAGTTCACAAAATCTGTTTCCATTGGATTCTCTAACTTTTCACTGAAGTAATATATATATCTCTGATGGATTTTTCATGTCATCTCATCATTAAGCTCCATAGACAAGAGTCTTTTTCTCCCCAATGTTGGGGATGGAACCCAGGACCTTATGCATGCTAGTCAAGCACTCTTATCTTGAGTTACACCCCAGCCCCAGAGTAATTTTTCAGTAGCCTTCTTAGTAGGGTTCAGGAAGAAAAACAAATCCTTACTGCTGAGTACCATCCTGAGGAGAGCCCAGGACTACAGCCTGTCTCTTGTCTGGGGTCCAAGAATTACACAACATGTGTTCAAACCCAGAATATAATTACCTTCCGAAGACTATGCTTGTCTGTTCTAAGTCTTTTCCTGGGTACCTCTTCATCAACATCTTCTGGAGGGTCTTCTGTCCTCTTTGTGTGGTTTCTTTTCTTTCCATTAATATTACCTTGGAATGGGGGATGGGAGATAGGGAAACACATGAAAAACATCCACACACTGCCTTCCAGTGCAATGAGAATGCAACCCTGGCATTTGGTATGCACCAGCTCATTTTGGGTCTCCAGCCACCATGCTAATTTCCAGAGCCTATGTTTTATGGGTCACATCTCTTTGCATTAAAGAACTAGGGACTGATAACACTTTAAATAATCATTTCTTTTTCTTTTTGTGGTGCTGGGGCTTGAACTCAGGGGCTACACCTTGAGCTACTCCAGTCACCTTGAGCTACTCCAGTAGCCTTTGTGTGTGTGTGTGTGTGTGTGTGTGTGTGTGTGTGTGTGTGTGAGAGAGAGAGAGAGAGAGAGAGAGAGAGAGATGGGTTTTTTTCACAATAGGGTCTTACAAACTATTTGCCTGGGCTGGCTTTAAACCACAATCCACCTGATCTCTTCCTCCTGAGTAGCTAGATTACGGGTGTGAGCCACAGACGCCTGGCTCATTTGTACATTTGCATCTGCAATTTAAGGGCTTTTCTATGTTTGCTGGGCTGTGCCATGTATTAAGAGTCTCCAAAAATACCACTAATTCGTAAGTGTCCAAATAGCACGGACCTAGAAAGATAACATTTAAGAATGAAAAATCTGGAGAGTTAAATGGACGCTGCACTGCTTTTTCTAAATACAAATCTTGTATTTTCATTTATACAATTACTCTACAGAGGTTCAAGGGTTTTACTTATTTATTTACTCATTCATTTATTTGGGGGCGGTACTAGTGTTTGAACTCAGGGCTTTGCACTGAGTGCTCTACCACTTGAGTCATACCTCCAGCTTCCAAATTTTTCATTAACATTCTACTTAACAAAATTCTTGCAGAACAGTCACCCTCAAGCTCACTGCCCTGCTGGGACAGAAGACCCCAGCACAGGAGTGACCAGCACACTGGTCCAGCGGGCCTGGGGAAAGAGCCACAGTGTCCAAGTCTAGATGTCTACATTTGCATGGGCTGCACCTCAGCTCCAGCCTCAAGTTACTGTTGGAGGAGCTCAGCAGTCAGTGCTGGGCCCTCCCTGGTTGCCAACTCCCAGATGGTATGAGCAGGACCCAGCAAACTCTTCATAAGGCTCTGCTCCTGGCTGGCCACAAAGGCTGTGTCTGAAAGATACCTTCAGAGAAGGATCTGCTCAGCCACTACCTGCCAGCCAGCCTCACCAGAACCTCCTCAGGTGGTAATGCCAACTCTGCCCACTGAGCTGCACTCATCTAATAGTCACAGGGTTTCCACCGTGAGATAATTCTTGGTGCTTTTCATATTCCCCCACACGCCTGCTGAGCACTGCCGCTTAACCTAGGTTAAGCAGCAGCTTCCTCAAAGGAATAAGCAACATGGACAGCTGACTTGGAGATGGCGCATCTTTATGATCAGCACCAGGGTTCAAGGGCATCTGGGAACAGCATGCACCTGACACATACTGAGGGTGGAAACCCACTGCCACTCCTCCTACCTAGTAAGGGACCGCCTTCCCAGCTCAGGGTCAGCCTCAAAATCATACTTACTCTTCAGAGTAAGCTGACCCTGGCTTCAGTAAAAGGCTGGCTCCTTTTTAAATGTCAGCTCAGCCATTGTAAAGAAACGCCTCCCTAGATTTAGTGCACTGATAGAGGGTTAGGTGATTGCCTTTTAGAGAAAATTCACACATCCTCAACACCCTTGCTATTTTATCTTATTTTTTATTTTTTCTGGTGGGACTTAAGTTTGAACACGGGGTTCATGTTTACAAACGAGCCACTCTACCACCTGAGCCACACTTCCAGTCCATTTTGTGCTGGTTATTTTGGAGATGGGAATCTCACAAACTATTTGCCCCAGCTGGCCTTGAACTGGGATCTTCCCAATCTCAGCCTCCCAAGTAGCTAGGATTACAGGTGTTGAGCCACCAGTGCCCAGCTCATCCTTGCAATTGTAAATTCCATCATTTGAACAAAAACCAAGCAAACCGAACAAGATTCAAAATTAATAATGAGGTAATGTTGTGATCTAGAAAGCCCTAAATTAAGATGAGAACCAGTGAGGGTTCCAGTGTGTGTGCATCATGGCCTAACACCCAGAGTGCTATTCTAGGAGGGAGCCAGCTTGCACAGGGGGCCTCCCTTTCAGGTCTGTCTTCCAACACTTTATATCTGGTCTCTCCAAAACTCAATGATCAATGTTGAGAGAGAGACAGATTTGTTTTGTATTTTTAGTTCATACCCAAATGTTATGATTATTATATTAAAATGGCAATTTTCCATAACTTGTGTGTCCAGGCCCACACAGATCACCAACTGAATCCCTGTTACAAACTTCCCAGATCTTACAGTGTTAAGTCTCCCTCACCTTGCCATTGCCTAAAGCAAAGCAGTACTTTTTTTATTTTTTTAAACTGAAAGCCTAGGATGAACCAAAGGACAACCAAATTTAAGACTAATCTCACCTTCAAGTCCACAAGTAAACAGGCTAGGCACTGCCATTCCAGGCTCAGGGCTCCCTACCTATGGGGGGTAGCCCCCATAAGGTCTGAGTGCAAGCTGATGGGGAGGGCTGCTCCAGAAGGCCCCACTGCAGGGCCACAGGCCTGAGGTCTATGCCACTAAGCCTGGAGTGCTAGAATCAGCCAGCTCCCTTACTTTTCCATCCTTATCCCACAATTCCAGCTACAGCAGCCAGAATGCCTGCTCCATGTGAACAGGTCTGGTGATGAGGGAGGAAATGCAGACAGTAAGGTGACACTGCTGTAACTACATGTGTTCTGGCCAGGTGACTATAGTTCACACACCACACTTCAGCAGAGTACAGCTGTAGGTTTACCAGAGTCTTCTTCCGCCTGGGCAGAGGTCACGAGGGCAAACTTTGTGTTATAGCGTGCTTTCTGCTTTTCGTTGAGCATGTTCCACTGGGACCCAAGCAGCTCTTCAATCTCCTCACCAGCAGCATCTGGGTGCTCAGCGACGACCTGTGAACATGGAAAGGGTGGTGAGGAGCCTGGGCATGCGGAGCTCGCCATGCTCAGCCCAAGTCAAATGCAGGACCTGTAATTGGAAAGGGCGAGGAGAAGCCTGAACATATAACACTCACTGTGCTCAGCACAAAGCCCGATGGACAGCCCTTTAGAACTGAGCATGTGACATTTTTATTCCCACATCTTAGAACTGTGTCCCAGAAAAGCTTCAGACAAAAATAGCAACAAACTAAGTAAGTGAAAATACAGTTAGGGCTATAGCTCAAGTGGTACCTGAGCCCTGGTACAATCTCTACTCTCACACACAAGAGAGATGTTAAGCCACAGTTTTCTAAGCATCCTTAAAAAATCAGTAGCAGATCTGGGCATTGGTGGCTTACGCCCAGCTACTCAGGAGGCAGAGATCAGGAAGGTCACAGTTTGAAGCCAGCATGGGCAGATAGTTTGTAAGATTCTATTTCAAAAATACCCAACACAAGACAGAACTGGTGGAGTGGCTCAAGTGGTAGAGCGCCTGCCTAGCAAGTGCAAGGCCCTGAGTTCAAACCCCAGTACTAAAAAAAAAAAAAAAAAAAAAAAAATCAGTAGCAGAGGAAGCCCCACAGAAATGAGCAAGGCCTTGGCAGCCACCCTACATCTTTCAGTCTGAGACTCGGACAAGTGGTAAAGACACTCTATCAAGGAGCAAGTCCCAACTTTTGTCCCAGCCCAGGCCAGCACAGAGTAACTGCTCTGCACAGACAACAGGCCCTCCCTGGGCCTGCACCATTCAGCATCATAAACACCCTGCAATGTGCTAGACATGCAGACTCCCAGCCCCTCCCAGACGTACGGACCAGGAAGCTACATTTCACAAGGCCTCCAGGTGGGGCATTTGCCCTCAACTCTGGCTGCATGTGGCAGTAACCTTTGGGAGTTTAAAGCCTATGAGTCTAGGACCTGCCCAAGGCCAATTCAATCTGGTGGCCTGGAAATTTCCATATTTCAAAGTTCTCCTGTGGGTTTCTAATGTGCACCTGAATTTGAGAGGCACTGACAGTGCAAGCACAAGGGCTGACTCACCACCTGTCTGAAGACAGCCCATGAGCTTAGGATGGCTTTTATATTTTTTAGTGGTTGAAAAAAATCAGAATATCTCATGACATGCAAAAATTAAAGGAAATTCAAAGGCCAGTGTCAATAAACTTCATTGGAACTCAGTCACAAGCATCCATTGATGTCCTATCTATGGTTGTTTTCATGCTCCAACATCACTGCCTGCCATGTCCCTATAAAAACTGTCGGCTAAGGTAAAGCACTAACTAGCACTCTCTGGAAGCAGATCAGGTTCCAACACTGACTCCTTCACTGGGGCTTTTTGTGAACTTGGGCAAGTGAAGGTGTTATCTTCACCTCCACTCTGTGAAGAGGGCAGGAACACTTCATCTGGCAGTGTTCCTGTTGGCTGGTTACCATCACCACCTACATCTACCACTTGTCAATCAACACTGGTAACCTGTCTCCAACCCCAAATCCCTCCTCACCGCAGATGACTTCTACTAGTTGATGCCCTGCACCATCTGGCCTCCTGCTGCCTAGGTGGGTTGCTCAATGGCTTTCCCCTTGCCCTTTCCCTGTTGCAGCCCTGCCTGGACATCTATACTCCCATCAATATTCACGACCTGCCTTTCCAGAAAAAGGTAAGTAACAACCTGCAGACACATCCAGTCTGACTGCCTGAGGCCTCCCCACTGAGGATGCCTTCTACAGTTTTAAGTTCAGCTCTTGCCCCTCCACTCTGCAGTATTCTCCTGAGTACCTCACTGCCCCTCCATCCCTGCCTAGACATTCCCAGCCCTGCATACAATGCTCCCACTCCACTTGAGTTGACTTCCCTCTGGCCATGCAGGGCTGTCTCCCCAACTTCCACCGAACCTGCTGAGTGACATTCAAAAGTAGGTTCATTTGTGGATCTGTGCCCTCCTTGGTCACATACCTCTGGGTTGATTTTAATCACCCAGTGTGCTTGATTAGAATAAATCCTAACAGTGTTCCCACCTTCTTCATTAAACAAGATCCCCAAATCCCCTAGAGGCCACCCTTCCTCCTATTTCTAAGCCTGAATGGAGCAAATAGGCTCTACTCCTCAGTGTTTTTATTTGCCCACCTCCATCCAGATCACCATCATTTCAGACTGGAATCTTGGCTCTCAATCCTATCAATCCACCTCCTTTCACTCCCAACCCACACCTAGGACCAGGCATCACAGTCCTGTCCAGTCCTGGAGTAGAACCCCACAGCCAGGCTATGGATGCAGGAGACCCTACAACCTCCCTCAAGCCTTCTTCTCCAACAGGCTCCCATCCTTGTAGTTCTCAGCTGCCATGTTACTTATGAGGAGTCCTTCTGGAGCACTTTGTACCAGGGACAGCACACCACCATCCTTGCACCAGGGAGCTTACTCTGCTCTTCTTCCATCTCTCACCATCTTTGCCCCAAAGGGGGCAAAAAACATGTCCTCATTATCAATTAGGGCTGATAACACACTGACCATGTGCTAAAGTAAGTCTGTGTAATAAAGATGGCCTTTCACTTAGTCTTTCTGTCTTGTGATAGTGTGAAAGCAATACAAGTTATGTAGAAACTATAATTTGTATTTTGACTTGTTACCCAAGTTATCCATGTATGGTAGAGCACTCTCTCACCATGCTGGGCTGTGGCTGTGAACTTTCCTAGTCAGCTCTGAGATCCTGGGGAAACCAACTCTCTACAACGTGCTGTGAAGCTGAGTGTGGTGTTCAGCAAGTTAGGAGTATTCAATGCATTTTCCACTTAGGAGATTTTCAATTTACAATGGGTTTATTGGGACATGACCCCTCATAAATTGAGGAGTATCTTAGTATGACACTTACAGGCTCTAAACACGTGTGCATACACCCACACATCAGGGCCAGGGCCCAATTCTCCTTCCTGCCTGCATCACCTCACTAGCAGGGCAGAGGGACTTTACATCTGTAAGCTTGGTTTATCCAGCTACAGAATGGGGATAATTTATACCCACCTGAAAAGGTCACTGTAAGTACAGAGTACAATTTTGCACAAAAACATACTGGCAAGTTATTTGACACGTGGTAAACATTGAATTGTAGCTACTTCTTTATTTTTATTTTATTTACTTTTTTTTTGCAATAGTGGGGTTTGAATTCAGAGTTTCATGCTTGCTAGGCAGGCACTCTACCACTTGAGCCACTCCACTAGCCCTGTGGAGCCCTTACTTTATTTTTAGTAAATTATTTTAGGCATACCCCCCAAAAAATATGGAAAACCAAACTCCACAGGCCCATACCTGACTGCAACATTATCAGTACTACTAAAGCACACCTCATAGACTGCACCTGCCCCTCACACATCCTTTCAGTTCCCTTTTGTTCTCAGACTTCAGAGAAGAATGCTACAGTACCCATACTCTACGGTGGTCATACTCTACTCTAGGTAGAGTGCTGGCCTGGGTAACCAATCACACAGTGAGAAATGGTGGCATGAGACTTCCAAATCCAGGATGTACCCTCCTTTGAATCAGCCCCCATGTTGTAAGGACCTCCCAGTGGCCCAGTAGAAAGGTCACACAGTAAGGCACTGAAAGTGCCACCAGCCCCATGAAGAACCTGGGAGTAGATCCTCTGGCTCCAGCAATCTTCAGATGGCTTAGCCCCATATGACGCCTTAGCTGCAACCTCAGAAGACCCAAGTTTCTCCCAAATTCCTGATCCACCAGAAAGTTTCTCACAAATTCCTGATCCACAGAAAACTGTTATTTCAAGTTGCTAAGTTTTTTTGGTAACTTCTTATGCAATGCAACAAGGCATATGCCAAGAACTGAGATAAAGCATGGGCTCAACACAAATAGATCTGTAAAAATAAGAATCTGAGTTGGGAATGGTACCACATGCCTGTAATCCCAGCACACAGGAGGATCACAAATTCAAGGACAGCCTAGACTACACAGCAAGACCCTATGTAAGAACAAACAAAATTAGGATCAGGGAAGGTGGAAAAGGTTTTAAGAATTGGAAACTCAAGCCAAAAAGCTTGCTAATGAAACTGCTGCTAACACTAGGCCTTTGGTAAACTCTGGGTGTGTTTTCTAATCACAGTAGACACTTCCCTGGCTCTCCTAGGCTTTGTCATGTGATAGCTGCTGCCCGGGCTGCTCACCGTCTGTCTTCCAGAGCACATCTTCCAGCACACTCATGTGCCTCTGACTAGGTCCTGAAGCTGTGATCAGGAATATCCTGTTGCACTGATGGGCTACACTTCTAAGCTAAGCCTGATGGACAAAGGCTGATGGAAAACTTAGCAAAGCACTCCCCATCTGAAGACTCATCTTAAGTACAGTGCTTCTCCTCACTAACAAGAAAGAAGGTGGAAACTGACCTCCAAGAAGTCAGCAAGTGACATCCAAATGTCCTCAACAGTCTTGGTCTCCTACCCAGCAACTCTAGAAAAGGAGGGCCCAGGAGGTGGCAAAGGAAGCACCAGCCAAGCTTGTGCCTCCAGCGCTGGCAATTGGCTAAGTGATTTACCAACCTCCAGACAAAAACTACTCTTGGGAGTAGTTTTTGACACTCCTAAAAGAGACTTAGGGAAGAGCTTAAATTCAAAGCTTATGACAGAGCCTGCACACACATTTGTAATGATAACAGGTGACAAACAGAAAACACTGTAATCTCCCTTTTTGACCAACACATGAATCCACCACTGAGGTAGGGACAGAGGAAGGATGGAAGCCCCCAAAGGCATTATAGCCATGGCTTCAGCCTCGGGTGGGGGGGCTTGACCCTGGTGCACAAATGAACTCTAAGTGTGCACCTTCATCTGGGTGTACTTGCTCTCACTATGACACCAATCCAAGCTTTGAGCTTCACCACATTTCTTAGTACTAGAGAGGCTGTCTGAGATCAATCCGGATTCCAAAAAAGCAGAAAGGGTGGTTTCTCAGCAGTGGTCTGATTTCTCAGGTACCTATTTTTTGGATGTAATTTCAACCAAGTAGAGTGCAAAGAGAAAACAGCCTCGAACATGCTGGGGTATGGCTATTGGCACATCCCTCCCTGCTGGTGGTGTCCATTCAGACCTTATCCTCATACCCTCTCCACTTACAGCTGCTGTGGTGACTGTCCACACACTGCTGAGTGCTTTGTACATTTTAAATCCAATTGACCATGGTTCCTCTACCGGATGTCAATATCTCTCTGGGAAGACTTGGCTCCTGGACAGAGGAACATACCTTCACAGCTAACCATTCACTCTTTTTAGATGGACACAGGTATATAGGTAGGTACAACTAAATAGTGGACTTTTCAAACTCTGTACAAGATCTGCATATCCTTCAGCAGCTTGCTTTCTTCTTTAATTATGTATAATTACACTGTAGGGACGTATTACAACTACTATTCACAACTATCACCTTATAGTTTTGTACATTGTGGTGTATTCCTTGGGTGCAAGGGCAAAATCATTCTAGGGTCAAATACCTAAGAGTAAAATTGTAAGACAGAATACATTTTCAGTTTCGGTAGATACTGCCAGATTTCTCTACCAAATAGATGTAATAAATGATCCACCATCAGTATTCTTTTTTTTTTTCTTTCTCTCTCGTTTTTTTGGTGGCACTGCGGTTTGAACTCAGGACTTCACACATGCTAGGCAGGTGCTCTTACCACTTGAGTCACTCCACCAGACCTCCACCAGTATTCTTCAAGAACTCCTCTTGCTCATCTTCTCAACTCCCAAGTTATTCCAAGTTCAGCACTGCTACCCGATGACTGTCCCCATGACTTCGGTTTGCAGTTCCCTGGTTATGTATGAGGTCAAGCAGCACTTCTTTGTGTATTTAGGAGTCACTCAGACTCTTCTGTAAGTAGCCATTTTCATATCCTTCCCTGTTTTGTCCCTCAAGACTGTTTGGACTCTAGACATATAGCTTGTTCTTGTAGTTGTGCATAGCGTCTTTCACACATAATCTTCATTTTAACACAGTTCCTTTATAGTCTGTGATCAGTTAGGCTTAACTGAGAAATCCTTTCCTCTCCAAGGTGAGGAAGCTCCTCTCCCATCCGATGTTGACTGAGTCTTAAATTCTTTTCTTTTCTTTTTTTTTTTTTGTGGCACTGAGGTTTGAAGTCAGGGCCTCACACTTGTTAGGCAGGCATTCTTGGCTGAGTCTTTAAATCTCACATGGTCCCAAGTGCTGCATCCACAGAACCCATCACACCCAAATGGCCTCCCGTCACACCCTCTTTCCCATCAACTTCCACATGCTCAATAGTCTGTCTCTGGGCCCTGTTCTGAGGGGTGTTTCCCAGCATGAATTTTTTTTTTTTTTTTTTTTTTGGCAGTATTAGGGCTTGAGCTCAGGGCCTCATGCACACTAGGCAGGTACCCTTCCACTTGAGCCATGCCTGCAGCCCCATGAATGTCGCTTTTTAATAAAAGAACTTCCTATCTAGTCAGGAGGTCCTCAGGCCCAGCTTCTTCATAAACACACTTACATGAACATCTATTCAGAAGGGCTCAGAAATTTCTGGTGAGAGTTTATTATAATTGTGCTAAATTTATAGATTGCTACAGAGGGAACTGACAACTTAATGTTCCTGCCTATAAATATACCTTTATTTATTTAGGCCTGCTAAACTATCATTTTTCTCCAAGTCTTACTCCTTAGTATTTATTCCTTGTATCTTATTTCTATCATCAATAGTATCAGTTTTAATATCCCATTTCCTCTTTGTTGTAGCACCTGTACACTGACCGTACAACCACCAACCTTACTGAACTTGTACATTCTCTTGAGGTTCTGCATAGACCTCTGAAAATAACAACTTTTTTCTTTACAACTATGCCCATTTATTTCTCTTATGAATAGAGCACCTACTTAACAAGCAACAAGGCCCTGAGTTCAAACACCAGTACCACCAAAAAAAAAAAACAAGACAAGAACTAGGGACATGGCTCAAGATACAGAGCACCTGCCTAGCAAGCACAAGAACCTGAGTTCAAACCTCAGTACTGCCAAAAAGAAAGGCACTGAATTTTGTCAAATGCCTTTCCTCTGTCAATTGAGATAACCCTTTAATCCTGTGACTCACAGTAACAGATTTTCTAGTAAGAACCACTCTTATATTACTGAGAAAAGCCCTAAAAGTGCCTCCTAAAGGCATCGAACACTTTCTCTAGAAGACTTTTTAGTTCTGTGTAAGAATAAAAATACCACATCTTGTGGAATTCTCTCAACACCACAATCATTTAGGTACACAACTCTGTGGAATTCTCATGGCCCCACACTGTGCCATATTGCCTATCACAAATGGGCACTGGCTACACATGGACAGTGCTCAAAAAACAGACACTATTTCTTTTTGTTCATTTTTTGTGGTACCAGAGTTTGAAGTCAGGGCTTCATGCTTGCTAAGCAGGTACTCTACTGCTTGAGCCACACCTCCAGCCCCAGACACTATTTCTTATTGGTACCTTTAATCACCATATGGATGTGGACTTCTGAACAGAAAATTGCCAAGACAGTAAGATTAAAATGAACACTATAATGAAAAAGGTTTAAAGTCCTAGACTATAACCCATTTACTTCAAGTAACACCTACCATAACCAAATGGGGAGCCACAGCTCCTAATGACAGAATAGGATCTTTCTTATGCACCAACAAATCATGCATTTTATGAAAACAATTAAGAAAATTATTTAAAGACTTTAATCATGATTATATTTCTGTCCTTTTAAGTATCATGGAAAAAACCTTTGACAATTCCATGCTAGTTGGTAATCAGCTTTCTAAATGTCTGGAACTGGAGGTCTCAAAACAGCCTGCTAAAGAAAACGCTCACCAGAGCTTCCAGCTCAGGCAGCCCACTGAAACCAACTTCCCACTGCTGCTGGCATCTTCTCATCCATTTGGGAGGAGAGCACAGGCACGAGTATCTGCTCCCAAGGGTCAAAATGGCTATTT
Source organism: Castor canadensis (assembly GCF_047511655.1). Taxonomy (NCBI): domain Eukaryota; kingdom Metazoa; phylum Chordata; class Mammalia; order Rodentia; family Castoridae; genus Castor; species Castor canadensis. Next base: position 154,194,100 of record NC_133394.1, read on the forward strand.
CCTAGTAATACTGAATACATCTAAAATCTCTGCAAGGCTCACTGAAGACTGCTGAGAGATGACTCTGCACTGAAGAACACCCTCCATACCCTCCAATGCAGAAACTCTGTGGCATGAGACATAAACTCAGAACCTGTCAGAGTACTGACCTCATCCCTGTGCTTTTGACAGAAGACCAAAAACTGGGATGTGGCGTCACCCCTCCTGCTCCGTGAAGCAGAGACCATGGCTTTTTTCCTCCCTGGAGGAGACCCTACTCCCCTCTTGGGGTCGGCCTCTGTCATCTTTTGAGGAGTACTCTTCTCTGTGCCAGGGTCACCATCTTGGTTCTCGGCAGAGCTGGACCTTTTGGCTCTTCGCCTTCTCTTCATGGGAACGCCCTCTTCTCGCACGGATCTGGGGTCTGCAGAAGCCTCATCACTGGCCCCTGAGGAGTCCACAGTTTCTCCCAAAGGATCTGCAACAATGCCGGCCTCTTTAGCTACTTGAGGGTTGAGGTGTAGCTGGTCCCCCACATAGAGGAAGGTGAATTTGGCTTTCCGCTCCTCTACTGACATGCCTGCAGCTTCTTGTGCTTGGACAAGGCCCATTTCCCACTGGGCCCTCAATTTCCCTGAAATAGGTTTCAACAACTGAAAAGAAAAACACAAGACATTGTAAGTTTCATTAGACCAGCATAAAAGTTAATTCACTTTAAAGACTGTCTTTACAATTTCACATAAACTTAGAAACCAGAAGCCATAAAACCAATTAACTTAGGTTTTAAACACAACTTAGCTAATAACTGTTTCTTCAAATGAGAAATCAATTTTAATTGATTAATGTAATCTATATATACATAAAAGGAAATAAAATTAGAAAAATAATTATTTCTGAGAGTCACGAAATGAGTAAAAGAAAGATAAGTTGTCCCCAAAGACACATGCGTATTTTATACCATACTTGGGCAAAAGTAAATAATGACAGGCATTAGAAAGCCATTTTAAGCAACTATTTAAGTTCAAAACAAAATAAAGAAAGAACTTAATAAAACTAAATTTTTGGTCTAAAAGTACACTGAAAAAACATGTATCACCTTAATTTTCTCAGCCTTCGTGGGTGCCTGCTTGGCACTTTCTTGGCATAATTTTTCAAACTGTCCTTCTCCTTCAAAAGCTACAAGGCTCTTCTCAAATATCCAGGCTCTTTCTGGGGCATCACCAAAGAACTGTACATGATACTGGCGTGCACTCTTTTTCTGACCTAATTTTTAAAATAAAATATTAGAACATGAGCATTAGAATTTGAGATGAAACTAGGCAAATCTATTGCTGCTCTGAAGTTGTTCTTACTCAGTGTTTGACTCTGTTAACCAACACCTTCTTATCCCCACCATGCCCCAAGCCCAAGAGGGAATCTCACTGAGCAGAGATGCAGAGAAGGTACAAGGCTGACTGGGAAAAAAAGCCCACTAAGTGCACTCCTTCATATCCTTTTCCTCAGGTCCTCTTAAGGACACCTCAGATAGGACAAGAGAGGGCATCAGCAAAAGGGGCACGTCAACAGAGAAGGCAGAGCAGCAGGGAAGGAGCAGCAAACTGGCATTAGAAGACAGGTTCAAATCCCAGCCCCTACCCACCAGCTAGCCAGCCCTTCCCACTCATGGTGCTGGGGGTAAGAGCACCCACAGCCTCAAAGAGCAGCTGACATCACAGTGAAACCCCTCAAACGTCTGCTGCTGTCACTCTTAGCTGTAGGAAGAGACCACATCCCTCAGTGCAGTCAGAGGAAAACCTAGGTGAGGAATGAAATGGCTGTCCCCAAACCCAAGAGAGGGTACAAGATTCTGCTGAGGTTGAAAGGGAGATGGGACACAGGTAAGCCAGTCAAAAGGGTGACTCTCAGTCCAAGGGGAGGAAGGGAGGGAGATCTCCAGCCCTACCCACTGTGCACAACATTTCTTCTATTACTTCAGTACTTGGAATTTTTCTTAGGAATGAAAATGAATATAGACAGATATATGTTAGCAGTTTTATAATAAGGAAAATATGTTACAGTACATGCAATGAAATAACATTTATAGTTAATGATACAGAAAAATGATCCTGATGTATCAGGTAACACATCAGGCCCAAGTATGTAAAGTAAACAACCGTAACATTTTTTAAGTTCTTTCCTACTTAGAACTTTCTTAACATAACCCAATTTTTCTCCTCTTTCTGAGTGTCTTTATATGAATTTTACTTTGATCCAAGCCAAGAGGTAAGTATTGGGCTGGGGTGTGGCTCAAGTTGTAGAGCATCTGCCTGACAAGTACAAGGCCCTGAGTTCAAACCCCAGTTCAGAAAAAAAAAAGGGGGGGGGGGCAGTGAGTACCTCCTTGCTCTATTTTATCACATAATTAGCCAGTTATCCCAACACCATTGAAGAGTGAGCCTTCTTTCCTGTGCCAATCTCTGAAAATGCTTTTCACTTACTCCCGCCCCTACCTATACTCCCTCTGAAAAACCTGGCCTCTAAAAGTCCCGGAGCCCAACTGTATTGTGCTTCTTTCCTCCCCATCACAGCTCACAGACCAGGTTGCCCCAGCCCATTGAATTAGACTAAGCCACAGTCTCTCCAGATTCTGTGAAGCCTGTTGAGTTGACAGCAGCCATTCACATGCACAGAGCGAATTCTATGAAAGACAAGGCTGCCTCACAGCCTTAGAAGAGAAGCCATAAAGATGTAGACAAGGCCAGGTGTCTACAGAAGCAAGAATGGAGCACAGGGGCAAAGTCACAAGAACAAGAGGCCACAGAGTTCCATGGGAAACAAAAGACACATGCCCGAGTTTCTGCCTTGGTCCTTGGTGAGCACCAGAGCCCCAAAACAGGTAAAGCAGAAGTGACAGACCTACAAGTAGAAGGCACACCCACTATCCTAGTGGGAAATCTTAACACTGCTTTATAAAAATAGGAAAAAACCCCAGACACTGTAGGGTGTCATGCAAATGATGTGGAAGCACAGACATTTGCTGATTTAGACAGTGAGTAGCAACTCCTCACACAAGCAGATAGGAGCACACACCCACGCACGCACACACAGACACGCATACACATACATGTGCATACCTGCACCAGGGCCGTAGGTATGAAGATCCATTCCCCATCAAAAGAGGACAGATTCTACTCAATCAGAATTTCCTTTCACACTCTAAGTCTAGATGCCTTGAAGTATACTTGGGGTTCTTGCAGTCCCTTGAAAGGGACTCCCCTCATTCTGGAAAGCCAGGTTGCCAAAGGTTCCCCAAGGAGGCAGAGTCAAAGCCAGGCCAGAGATTCTTCTGCCACAGGTGGAACACACCTGCACCCAAGCCCCACAGCAGAGCACAGCCACCCACATGATAAGAGGACAGGACAGGACACAAGAAGGGTCACTCGGGTCTTCTTCATAGTGAACCCAGCCAGGAGGTACTGCCATCTGTAACTCCCCACAGCCCCCACAGTCATCCGACAAGCCTGCCTGGCAGTGCAGGTGGCAGTACAAGGACCCAGGCCCAGGTGGAAGAAGACATCCCTTCTATGAGAACACAGGCCTCTAGTCAAAGACTAGGACACACATGTTCACATGTGCAACTGAGGGCCACATACAGCTGATTGGCCAGCAATACTGGACATGGCCTAGTCCAGCCATGGCTCTGATTGTCCACACTTCTGACAGATGCAGATCAAAAGCATCAACTTGCTCAGCCCCAATTCTGTGCTTGGCTCATCTCACCTTCTTTGAATCAAGTTCAAACTTACTCCAGACAAACTTTATAGGCATGATGGTTCATGCCTATAATCCAAGCACTTAGGAAGGCGGGGGCAAGAGAACTGCAAATTCAAGGCCAGTTCGAGCTACACAGAGAATTCAAATTCAAGGCCAGGCTTGGCTACATAGTGAGACCCTGTCTGAAAAAAGAAAGAAAGGAGAGACCAGTGGTGTGGCTCAAGTGTATAGTGCCTGCCTAGCAAGCCAAGTCCCAAGTTCAAATCCCATTATCACACACACACAAAATCCAGAAGAATCTCAGACCACCTGATTCTTTGTTTATTTTTCATCCAAAAACATGTTTATGGGTTAAATTATTATTTTAAGTGTTTGCTCTGTATTGATAACAGCAGTCTTAATGTTTTTCAGTTATTACATAAAGTTTTGTAAGATAAAGATGATTGTACCTAGCTGTTTTCTCTCTTCCTACAAGCCTAAAACAGAAACTTAGATGTTTTTTATAACTTAGTTTAATTTAGTTTATTAAAAACTACTATTTTGCAAATTATGCTGAAATAAGAAATCACTATATATCTAATTTTTTTTTTTTTTTGTGGTACTGGGGCTTGAACTCAGTGCCTACACCTTGAGCCACTCCACCAGCTCTTTTTTTGATGTGTTTTTTGAGACAGGGTCTTGGGAATTATTTGCCCTGGCTGGCTTTGAACAGTGATCCTCCTGATCTCTGCCTCTTAAGTAGCTATGAATATAGGCATGAGCCACTGGCACCCAGCTTAAATAATCAATTCTTTAGAATAAAACTTTAAGGGCTGGGGACCTTGCTGAAGTTGTAGAGCACTTGCCTAGCATTCACACAGGCCTAGGTTCAACCTCCAGTACCACAAAATAAATAAGTAAATAAATAAATAAATCTCGAAAGTACTAAGGCAAAGACAGTGTCTCCCTTAGCAATCAGGTGAAATGCTTATTTAGGAAATGGCCATGTTTCATCTGAACCACTGCCCACCTTGGGTAAAGCTGCAAAAGTGGGTATAGCAGGGCCATTTAGAGAAGCATGCGAAAGAAGGATGGAGATAAGAGGGTTAGGTGCAGAAGAGGAAGACAGAACAACAAGAAAAAGGCAGTACCTTTAAGTTTGGTATAGCTGTGAAGGAGTGGATCGGCAGAAACCATGCAAGGCCACCAAGGGTAACCTGACACTTTGGACCACACCAAATCACCCACGTTGTATTTCAACAAGTGGTCTTTTTCTCTGCCAGTGTTTGGACAGGACTCTTTCTTAACTGGAATCTGGAAGTGAACAACAAAAGACAAACATTAACACTTCTGGCAACTACCCCTAAATCCAGCCTTCTATCTAAAGACCTGCAGGCTGAAGGTTCAAAACACACATGGAGGGCTGGAGGTGTCACTCACTGGAAGAGCACTTGCGTGTCTGCACAAGATCCTGAGTTTGATCTCCAGCACAAGAAATATATCCCTAAAAACAAGCATGCTCTGCTGTTGTATTTTAGATCCCAGCTCCAACATCACTTCATCACAACTGCTACTAAAGGATCAGCACAGGACCTCGCACACAGCGAGTGCTCGGCATTACAAAGATCTCTCTGTAAATCTAGTTCTTTGGGTCTTTCATGGTGCTTTGTTCAGAGAACCCCAAATCCTACTGATCCTGCCATGTGTCTGACGGCCAGTCCTCAAGAACATGTGCCTCACTCAACATGAAGACCCCCTATGTGGAAGCAGGGGCTCCACTCCTACCATTCACATGTTCTGAATGCTCAGAGCTTTCTGAACTTCAATTTCTCTATCTCTGAAACATGAGCAGATTTTGAGGTTGAACATCCTCTGCAAGGGCAAATCCTCCCCCCAAGCCACTCATGGGTTATGCTCCCTAGTGGAAGCAAACACAGCCAGCACATCTCCAACCTCTTGATCCTCCCTCTGAAGAGCACTACATAATTGAATAAAAGCCTCAGTTTCCTCATTGTGAACTGAGGACAACAGCCCTAAAACCTGTCTATAAGGGCTGGCAGAGATCACACATCATACACTTTCAAGAGACATCAGTGCTGAAATGACTGCATACCATCTCATGTTTACCCCCACTGTGTAGAAAGAGTCAAAATTCAGGTTATTTTCCCAAGTTTTAACTAAACTAAGTGGTAGAGGCAGAAATAAAAGCCAGGCTTCTGACAATTTGCCCAGGCCTTTTTCCCTGTGAAAGCTTAAGGTTCACTACAATCATGGGCACTTCCAAGTATCATCCCACCAGTCCAGGTTACTAAACTGGTCTAAAAGATTAACCTTTGAAATTACATTAGCAAGAGCAGAAGAGCTCCTGAGAACTCAGAAGCCACGATTTTTTCTGGAGGCATGGCTCAAGTGGTATAATGCTTGTAGCATGCATAAGACCCTACATGTGATCTTCCGTGATGGGTAGGGAAACACAACAAGACACAACACTGTTTTTAAAACCTCAAAGTGCGTCATGATTTTAATGATTTCAAGGAAATTTCAACTCTTCCTCCTCTTATCTGTGAAAATCATTAACAAAATCCCACAACTACAATTCTAAACTAAATATTCCATCTTGGTGATGCTAAATATTCCATCTTGGTGATGCTACCAACTCATAGGAGTTTTGGGTTCCTTATCTTGACTCCTCCCAGGAAAGAGGGAGCTGCACATGAAGGCCGACAACACCCAGTGCCCCTCAGCAACCAGCCAGATGAGCAGGGCCTGCCTGGAGCCCCTATTTCCTTCTGCCAAGGCCCAGGCCTCTTGGCTGTTTTACATGTTATTACTTATTGAGTTCTTAGGGACATCCTGTGTGTCACATTAAGACATGGTGACACAAATCACCTGGCAGAATAACATAACCACATGTTCTTCCACCTGAAGCCAGAGCCCTCCTCCTCAGGCTTTGATGACTGAATACATGCTTATTTGGGAGTACAGTGCTGGGCTCTGCCCTGGGAACGAAGAACAAGAAGGTATGAGGCACAGCCCTCAAGGAGGGCCATCTGCTAGACCACGTGATTGAAGAGACTGCCACGTGGACAGTAGAGTATGGAAAGCTGTGCATGGCACAGCTCTGCTCCCCACTCATCAGGTGGCATTGTCTTAAGTTTCATGCTAGGTCCCATGTGCCGCCACTGACCACTCAGCCAAAAACTGTCTGGGAGACGAGATCCATGAAAACAGCACAGTCTGAAGTAGTTCAGCAAGGATATGGCAGACCTAGGTTCAGAAACTGGATTGGCCTCTTTTTAGCCATTTTAATCCTAAACACTTAGCCTCTTTAGGCTGCTCAAGGGGCACGGCAGGAAGCTGTGGATCTAAAGGAGGCAACATTCGGGAATCATAGAGCCTGAAGCCTGACTCAAGCCAAGGCCTCATCAGCATCAGCTGCATACAGACAGGGTAAGAGAGCAGCTACCAGCAACAGGCCTGATCCCACCCCTCCACCTGCCATCACACACATGATGGCATCTCATGTGGGTTCCCACTCACTGCTCATATCATGCACCTGACAGAATCCCCCACAAATACCTTTTTCTCTGCAGGACTGGAGATCTTGGACTCTAGAGCTGCTTCCACAAGGCCCTGCTCCAGTAAAGAATCGTATTTTATGCTCCTCTTCCTGCTCCTCCTCGCCTTGCTTTCTGATTTCTGTCCATTTTCTTCTGACTGAGACACGTCAGCAGCACTGTCGCCACAAATGGAAGATTCAAAGAGAGGCTTCCCATTCATGTATGTTTTGGTGATTTTCAGCTTAATTTCTGGAGAGCCATTTTTGATAGGGGTAGTGTTGGGTGGTGTCCCAATTCCCTTCACTTCCTGGGACTCAAAACACAATGTGGCATCCTGAGCTCCAGGTTCTCCATTAAACACACGGGTAGTGAGATCTTTCAACTTCTCAGCAGGAATAAAGGGTAGAGCATCATGGCCATTAAATTTCTGCATGACCCCCTCCTGTAGACTGTTAGAAAGCTGAGCTTTGCTGAGGAACACAGAACATTCGTGATTCACTTCGCAGTTCTGAGTCTTTCCATTTGAACTGCCAAGGATTTCTGGTGTCTGCTTCATCTTCATGCACTTTACAACTTTCTGAACAGAAAGAGGACTTTTTTTGATGCTAAATTCCATCCGGCTTAAATGCTTTGGTTCTTAGAACACTACAGTATTAAAAAGAAGAGAAAAAAAACGTATTATATTATACCCTAAGATAAGTGTGCCAACACCTCCACAGCTTCATTGGAGCTGGAGGTTTTTTTGAGGCAATTTATGATGTTTTATATAATGATTTAAGGCAGGTTTAATATCACAAAGTGACAAAGCTGAAAGGAAGGCAACAAGAAATGATTTGTGAAAAGGAAAATACAAAGTCAGTCGGGACGGCAAACTCCAGGCATGCCACTGCTACCAGCAATCAATGTCAAGTGCCATACAACCTAATCTGTGCACTTACACTTGACTTGCAGATTCCACCCGCCCAGCACCTATGCGCTTACTAACGCAACAGCTAACACAGGCTAGGCCTAGGCAAAAAGACAACAGGAAAGAATTTAAGAGCAAAATAAACACTGACAAGTAAAGAGCTCACTCTAGCCCCTCCTGTCACAACTGAGGAATCATGCCCAAGGACATCCAGTCAGCCAAGTTTAAAATCAGGTCTTCCAACTGCCAGCACTACCTACAGAGTGATGAAAGAAAAAAAAAAAGCAAAAGCCAAGAGTAACAAAGTGCCACTGCAATTAACATTATACTTTACCTAAACCTGAAGAGTAACTAGTCAGAAGGCAATGTGGAAAAACAGACAATGTGCCATATGAGTCGGGCACCAATGGCTCATGCTTGTAATCCAAGCTATTCAGGAGCAGAGATCAGGAGGATCGCAGCTCAAAGCCAGCCTGGGCAAACAGTTTGCAAGACCCTATCTCAAAAAACCCTATTCACAAAAAATTGGGGTGGTGGAGTGGCTCAAGGTGAAAGCCCTGAGTTTAAGTCCCAGTACTGCAAAAAATAAATAAAAGTGCCATACAAGGCCAAAGTGCAGAGGGAGGCAATTTTAGGAACACCCCAGTGGTTGCACGCAGTGTGGTGTGACTAGGCTCTCAACAGGCCCCAGAGATAGAAGTACAGGGACAAAAGCCCCAAAGTCAGCTAGAAGTAAGAAGAGGCAAGTAGCTAATCCAGCTAGGAAGACACTGAGCCATACAGACTTCAAAGGCAGCAACCAGTAACATCAGAAAGTAGGGGAAGCTGAACACAAAAGTACTAAAGATACTCACACATGTAAAGCAATGACTCACAACTGGGGTGACTTTGCTCCCCAGGAATGTTTAGCCCTATCTAGAAACAACTTTATTGTTACCACTTGTAGACTGCTACTAACCATCTACTGTAGAGGCAGAGGTCAAGGATGCTACTAACTGTTCTATAATGCACCAAACAAAGAATTATCTGGCCCAAGATTTCAAGAGTGCTAAGGCAGGAAAAAACCTGCTGTGAAGCTAATAGTTGCTTGTGTCACCACAGAAAAGCCAAAGAGGCCAAATGCCAATGGCTCACACAAAATCCTAGCTACTTGAGAGGCTGCGACAGGAAGGACCAAAGTTTGAGGCCAGCTGAGTAAATAGTTCCTGAGATCCCATCTCCAAAAAATATCCAGAACAAAATGAACTGGAGACACATCTTAAGTGGTAGAGAGCCTGTTTTGCAAGCATGAAACCCCAAGTTCAAATCCCACACCCACCAAAAAAAAAAGAGAGGGAGAGAGGGAGGGAAGGAGAGAGGGAGGAAGGCAGGCAGGCCAGGAAGTGCAAAAGGAGACATAGAAAGCAAATTTAAAGTAGCCCCAAGCTCCAGTTTAGCTTTATGTGCACCTACCACTTTGCAACATTACACATAACAGTGTTTTGTTCAACCCACACAACAGTTTTTTAAAGGTATATCAGAGTCAGGCTGGTAGACTGGCTCAAGTGGTAGAATGTCTGCCTAACACAAGGCCCTGAGTTCAAACCCTAGTACTGCCAAACAAATTTTTTAATTCCTCTTCTAGCACATATCAGACCAATTGTCCTACAGTAAAAACTATAAACCCTGGACAAAATGTACAACGAGTACATGAAGTTACTGAAAAGCAAACAAAAGCAGGGAGAACATGGACAGGAGTCAGCTCTTGAAAGAAAAGTGGCCCTCTCCACTGGGGGATCCTTCGAATTTTCAGTTCTGGTTAGGAGACTGAGACAAGTGTGACAGCTGGAAAGGGTGGGAGACCTCAAATTCTGCCCAAGCTCCAGGCTAACAGCAGAGTAGGGCAGATTCCAAGCAGCCAAGCCTATGAAATAACTGAAATGAAATTTCAGGTGCTGAACAAAAACTACTTTTAAGAGGAATACAACAGAATCCAGAATGTCCACAACATATCAATCATAATATCTGAGATATAATCCTAAACTACTAAATATATAAAGAATCAGGAAAGCAATAGAAATTAACCCTGCAATGGTCCAAATATTGAAATTCAGCAGACAAGGATCTCAAAGCATCTGTTATAACTAGACCCAAGGACATAAGGGAAAATAAACTAATGAAAGAACAAATTAGAAACTGCAACAGAGAAAGAGAAGCTATGAAAAATTTCCAAATGGAAATTCTACAACAGTATCTGAAATTAAAAGGTCTGTAGTCTTAATAGCACACTGAAGATAACGGAACAATCAGGAAATTTGATTAAAAGCTGTATACCAAAAAACAGAAAAAAAATTTAAAAAAAAAAAGTAACAGCTTCACCATTCTGTGAAACAAAATTAAAATATCTGTATGTATTACTACCCAGAAGGAGAAAAGAGATGAGGTAGAAAAAATATTTTAAGAACAAAATAGCCAAAAAATGTCCCCGATTTGGTGAGCCATGAATTCACACATTCGAGAAGCTCAAGAGAGCAATGAGATCTCGTGATTGCTTTAAGGGGGAGGAGGCAGTTGGGGGCGATCTAACCAATGTACAACAGAAGCCTATTCACAACTGTCGAAATGAATCCCCCCTGTAGGACGACTACATCCTAATAAAAATGAAGAAAAAAAAAAAGCTCAACAGGGCTGCAGAGTGGCTCAAGTGGTAGTGCCTGCTTAGCAAGCTTTAAGCCCTGAGTTCAAATCCCAGTGCCACAAAAAAAAAAGCAGCAGCATCTCAACAAATGCCAAACATGATGAATACAAGGAACTCTCATCCAGGTATATCAAGCTGCTAAAAGACAAAGACAAAGAGAAAAATCTCAAAAGAAGTCAGGGAAAAAAAAAAAGACCTATTCCAGTCTGAGTTACATAGCAAGACCCTATCTTGAAAAACACAAAGGCTGAGGTGGTAGCTCAGTGGTACAGCACCTGCCTAGAATGTGCAAGGCCTTGAGTTCCATCCCTAGCAGAAAAAGCAAAAGAAGGACTACCCATTATATACAAAACAATGATATAGAGAAATTTTTTTAATGGTGCTGGGGATTAAACCTAGGGCCTCATGCATGCTAGGTAAGCACTCTTACCACCGACCTACATTCCCCACCGCCAATGGATGATCATTTAGTTACCAAGAATAGAGAGCAGAAAACAAGAGAATGACAATTAAGTATTGAAAGAAAAACTCACCCAAATTTTTTTTTTTTTGGTGGCAGTACTAGGGTTTGAACTCAGGGCTTTACATTTGCTAGGCAGGTACTCTACTGCTTAAACCACATCTCCATCCTGTCACCCAGAATTTTATTTTTTTTTAATTTTTTTTCTTTTATTATTCATATGTGCATACAAGGCTTGGGTCATTTCTCCCCACTGCCCCCACCACCTCCCTTACCACCCACTCCACCCCCTCCCTCTCCCTCCCCACCCCCTCAATACCCAGCAGAAACTATTTTGCCCTTATTTCTAATTTTGTTGTAGAGAGAGTATAAGCAATAACAGGAAGGGACAAGGGTTTTTGCTGGTTGAGATAAGGATAGCTATACAGGCCATTGACTCACATTGATTTCCTATGCGTGTCACCCAGAATTTTATATCCATTTAAAACAAACTCCAACAATGACTAAAGACATTTTGGGAGAAATACAAATGAAAAAATTGTCACAGCAAACATATACTACAAAAAATGCTAAGCCAGGAGCCGGTAGCTCATACCTATAATCCTAACTACTTGGGAGGCAGAGATCAGGAAGATCACAGTTCAAAGCCAGCCCAAGCAAGTAGCTCGCAAGACCCTATCTCAAAAAAAAAAAAAAAAAAAACACATCATAAAAAAGGGCTGGTGGAGTGGTTCAAGGTATAAGCCCTGAGTTCAAATCCCAGTATCACCAAAAAAAAAAAAAAGTGCTAAAGGAATTTCTTCATGTTGGAGGAAAAGGAGACCAGGCTAAAATTCAGATCTTTAGAAAGAAATTAAGTATACCAAAAATGGTAAATATATGAATAAATGTAAAAGGTAAGCTGTTCCTATTAGTTTCTTCAACATTCATGTAACCAGAGCAAAATCTGTAACACTGTGAGGGTTACAACTCACACAGGTGTAATATATATGGCAATTATAGCATAGGCAAGGGAAAAACAAATCTAGACAAGTGGCATTCTTACATTTTATAAGAAATAGTGTAAGATTAACTTCCACAAACTATAATGAGTATGGGGGCAATTTATAACCCTAGACAGAACAATCACTAAAAAAAAATGCAAAGAGGTACAGCCAACAGATAAATATGGTTAGTCCTTAAAGTTTGGGACATTTTATACAAAAATTCCTATTTCTGGCTAACCCAGGGTCACACAGCTAGGAAGTTATGGGGTCAGGATTTAATTCCAAGCCAACCTAAATATGAGCCACTTTTCAAGGATGTTTTTTCCTGTAGATATTTTTAAGTTCTTTTTCAATCCTTGAATATATTACACATAACTATGTTAAATACATGGTCTCTGTAAGTCTGTTTCTACTGGTTGCTGGTACTCCTGGGGGAAGCCATTGCTATTCTCAGTCATGGTGCCTGTTTCTGTGCTTTGTCTGATCCCTCCTCACCTGGCTGTGGGCTGTTCTTTTCCCTAGGATTTGATTCCATCTGTGGCTCTCTAGACAATGTCCGCCCTTCCTTCCTTCCCATACTGCTAATCACTGATTCTATCTTTCTAAGTTTCTGTTTCTTACCAAAATTATACTAGCAAGTTAGAAAATCTTTCAATCTTTCTACCATTTCAAGAAAAATATGAAATCTGATCAAAACTAACATAAGCGGTAAAACATGTTGAAAAGCCAGTAATTAAGAAAGCAAAGTAAACCAAGGGTCAATGCAGAGACTTTCACTAGTCCTGCCACCTTTCCCATGAACTCTTATATGGGGGAAGGCTGGGGGGGGTGGTAAATTTTGTTTGTTTGTTTTACAAGGTCTTCCTATGTAGCTCAGGCTGACCTCAATCTTGAGATTCTCAGGGCTGGGGTTATGATTCAAGTGGTAGAGTGACTAACTAGCAAGTGCAAGGCCCCGAGTTCAATCCCCTGAACTGTCAACAAAAAAAAAAGAAAAAAAATGGCTGGGTTTAATTTATTTTTGTAATGTTTTTACAGTATGCCTTGACCAATCTTGGGCTGTATCTTTTAGCACTGCTTTCCTGCTGGTTTTTTTGTTGCTTCTCTGCTTTTTTTTTTTGGTGATGCTGGGGTTTAGACTCTGAGTCTCCCACTTGTATGCAGATGCTCTACCATACTGCCTCATGCCTATAATCCCAACTACTCAAGAAGTAGAGACCAGGAGAATTTCAGTTTGAGGCCAGCCCAGGCAAAAAGGTAGCGAGACCCTATCTCAACAAAAAAAGCTGGATGCTGTGGTCCAAGGCCAGGTAAAAAAAAGTAAGAGTCTATCTGAAAAATAACCTAAAGCAAAAAGTGCTGGAAGCATTGGCTCAAGTGGTATAGTGCCTGCCTAGCAAACACACAGTCCTGAGTTCAAACCACCAGGCTGCTCCCAGCCCCATCCCCTCCCCAAAAAAGGCAGCTATGCTGCCTAATTCAAAACAAGAAAGGGAAATTCCAGGTCTATGAACCAAGGGAGAACAGTAGAATGAGTTCTGTAAAGCACATGGCAGGACCCCAGGCTTTAAGGACAGGGGCCTGGCTGGGCCTGACTGGCTTCCTGCACAGAGCTTGCAGCAGGCCAGAAGAGTTGGAGAAGCAGCCGCCTGCATGGTTAGAGCAGAGTGTGGGTGCCTCCCTGCTCCGCCACTTACTAAGCTGTGGGACCTGGGTGAATCCACCTCTCGTCCTCATGCCATGTCCTGGGAAGAGAGAGTCAAACCTGTAAGACTCTCCTAAACACTGAAGAAGACGACACTATTAGGCAGAGGACTTACCGGTTACCAAGTCAGTGTCTCCCATCAGTGCCCTCATCACCTAAGCCCCTCTACTGGCCAGTCCAGGGCTATGCCCTCAGTAAACACCCACAAAAGGCCACTGGGAGATAGGATCACCCTGAGAAATCTGAATCCCAAGACGACCATGGTGTCCCAAAACCTGAGACAAGAAACTTATATCCAAACGGGTCTGGAAGGCATAGCGCCAGCAGGGCCCACAGAGGCAACCCAAGAGACTGCTGATTGGGAGTTTCCACAGCCAAGGGCATTCAGGAGACCCACCTAAATGACCTCCCACTAAGAGAGACCAGGGACAGAGCACCGCAGTCCTGTGCTAACAGGGGGATTCCCAAGCAACCAGGCACAGAGTAATGTGAAAGGCTACTGTCTTCATAAATGGCAGACTTGGAAAAGAAAAACAGGCAGTGAAATAAAAAAAAAAAACTTAATTGTTGAGTTGAATACAGTAGACTAGACAGAGCTAAAAATATAATGATAGAAACAAAGATAAATCTGAACAAGCTGGCAAGGGAAAAAATCTGACAAAGAGATAAAAAATACTTAAGAGGGATTAAGAAAGATGCCATTAGTGTTTTTGTTCTGGATTGTTGTTATCTTTGTCTTCAGCACTATTTTGCATGTGTTTTGTGTGTGCTAGTGAGCACTCTACCAAAGAGCTCCTTACAGCTCCAGCCCAACATTCATGCTGCTCTCTTTCCAGTAGTTAGCATGCCCACTATGTCCCACAATTTAGGTGCTGGGATAAGAACACTGAGCAAAAACAAATAAACAACAACGAAAACCACTCTGTTCACCTAAAAGAATTGAAAGCAGAGACTTAAAGATATATTTGTACATCCATATTCACAAGCAAACAAATGAAGCAAAATATTGTCTACCCATTCAACAAAATACTCATCTTAAAGCAGAAGTTCTGGACCAGGCTGTAATCTAAGCACTTTAAAACAAAATTTTTAAAAAGTAGCTCTGATACATACTACAATATGGATAAACATTGAGAACATCATTTTGCATTAAAGAAACAAGACACAAAAAAGACAAATACTACATGATTCTACTCACATGAGGGGCCTAGAGCAGTCAAAACCAACAGAAAGAATGGCAGTTGCCAGGAGCTGGGGAGGAGGAATGGGACTTAGTGTTTCATGGGGACTGACTTTTAATTTGGGAAAACAAAAACATTCTGGAAATGACGGCTAGGTGGCTCAAGTGGGACAGTGCCTGCCTAGAAAGCCTGAGGTCCTGAGTACAAGTCCCAGTATCACCAAAAAGAAAAAAAAATTATCCAAGCTTGAATCTCTGCCCATATTGGTCAAGCGTAGTGATGCACACTTGTAATCCCAACTACTCAGGAGCTGAGGCAGGAGGATCTTGAGTTCAATGCCAACCCAGGCAAAGTTAGCAAGAACCTATCTCAAAAACTAAATATAAACAAAAAAGTTGGGGGCATGGAAAGTGGTAGAGCACTTTCAAAGACCTGAGTATAATCCTCAACACTGCCAAAATAATAGCAGTAATAATAGTAAGTTCTGGAGATGGATGGTAGTGATGGCTACATAGCAGTGTGAATGTTCTTAATCCCACAGAGTGTGCTGTTTTTTCCTTCTCTCCCTCCCCCTCTCAGGGCCTCATGCATACTAGGCAAAGACTCTACCACTCATTGCCTTCTATCCCCAAACCCATGCATACACTTTAAAAGTGTTTAAAGTAATAAATTCTATATTATATGTTACCATGCACACATACCCCAGTACCATCAAAAAGAAAAACATCAAAAAACCAAGGCTACCTTCAAGGAGTTTACATTCCAAGGGAGTTGTAGGAAGAGAGATTAGGGAGGATGGGAGAAAGGCGGTTTTCAAAAGGATGGCCAATAAAGAAATTTGGCTTTAAAATTAAAAGAGCTCTCTAGTTTGAGCAAGATAAAGAAAAACAAATCCATACCTAGATGCACAGTGTTGAAACTATACAACTCAATGAAGGATAAGAAGAAAATCTTAAAACCTAAGAATCCATAAGAATAAATTTGCCTGAGGAAATAGTTCCGTGAGACCCTATGTTGAAACTACCCAACACAAAAAAGCACTGGTGGGTTGGCTCAAGTGGTAGAGTGCCTGCCTAGCAAACATGAGGCCCTGAGTTCAAACCCCACTACTGCCAAAAAAAGAAAAAAAAAAAACTTTCTAAAAGGTAATGGGGGGAGGGGGTGAATATGATCAAAGTATTTTAGATACATGAATGAATGTCTTAATGAAAAGGAGAGCTGTTAATTCTAAAATTACTTCTATAACTACATTGTGTGTGTGTGTGTGTGTGTGTGTATGCACACAGGTGCTGGGGATTAAATCCAGGACTTTGTACATACTAGACAAGCACACTGAGCTACATCCTAGCACCAACTTTTATACTTAAAAAGAATGAGAAAGGAGCTGGATGCAGTGGCTCAAAGCCTGCAATCCTATACTCAGGAGGCAGAAATCAGGAGGATCATAGTTCGAGGCCAGCAAAAAATAAATTAAAAAGTTCACAAGACCCATCTAAACCAATGCTAGGTGCAGTGGCATGTGCCTATCCTCCCCGGCTATGCAGGGAAGTACAAGTAAGAGGCTCAGGGTCCAAGCCAGCCCTGGCATAAAGCCAGACCCTATCTTTAAAATAACCAACACAAGAAGAGATGGAGGTATGGTTCAAGTGGCAAAGCGTCTGCCTAGCAAACTCAAGGCAGTGAGTTCAAACCCCAGGGACTGCCAGAGACTGAGACAGACAGCCAGGCACAGTGGGTCATGACTGAAATCCCAGTTACTCTGGAGCTGTCAGATCATGGTCCAAGACCGACCTCAGGCAAAAAGTTAGTGAGACTCCATATCAAGGTAAATTGCACATGGTGGTGCATACTGTGATCCCAGCTATGCAGAAAACACAGGCAGGAGGATCAAGGTCTGAGGACAGCACAGACAAAAAAAAATGAGAGATACTATCTGAAAAAGAACTAAAGCAAGAAAGGGCTACATGTGACTCAAGTGGCAGAATGCCTGCCTAGCAAGTGCAAGGCCCTGAGTCCAAACAACAGTAACCCCATACCCCAACCCCCCCCCCAAAAAAAGAATGAGATTTCAAAAAAGATGTAAATCCACCAGACAAAGAACATAAAGGACAGGCAAGGAAAGTCGATTTAGAGGTCCAATCTGCATTAGAGACACGCTGCTGTAGGAGGAAAGCACTAACAACTTCTTGCATTCATAAATATGTTTCCTTTTAGAAATGTTTTAAGCCAGGCGTCAGTGGCTCAGGACTGTAATCCCAGGTACTCAGGAGGCAGAGATCAGGAGGATTAAGGCCAGCCCCAGCAGACAGTTCATGAGACCTCATCTCAAAAACACCCCACCAAACAGGAATGGCAGAGGGCTCAAGAAGTAGAGCGCCTGCCTAACAAGCACAAGGCCCTGAATTCAAACCCTAGTACCACCAAAAAAAAAAAGTATAAATACCAGAGGCAGCAGCCAAAAAGGCCTGGAAGCTGCCCTTATGGTCCAGGGAGGCAAAGCATGCCTCTGTACCTCCAGTTACAAGCCTCCCAGAGAAACTGGCCATAAGTGTTTCGGTTTGACACGAGAAAAGACAGCAGAAAATATGCCTAAACATTTTGGCTGGTTCAATTATAAATTTCCTTCCACTTTTCAGTTTAAACAAATTTTTCCTAAAATTTATTTTGGTTTTTTTGTTTGTCTGTTTGCAGTACTGGGGTTTCAACTCAGGGCCTACACCTTGAGTCACTCCACCAGTCCCTTTTTTGAGATGGATTTTTTTTGAGATAGGATCTTGCAGAACTATCTGAACCTCGATCCTCCTGATCTCTGCCTCCTAAGTAGCTAGGATTACAAGCATGAGCCACTGGCACCCAGATCCTAAAATTTATTTTGTGATTATTAATATAAAAAATAATTAATTCTATTTTGCTCTACTGGTGTATCCAGAAATGGTTCACTCTTTAAAACAAGAGTTCCAGGAATTTCAGGTTGGAACTCACAACTCAGTGCTGCTACATTATTCCTGGGCTGGGGAACACATAGCCTAAGGGAGAACCAGGACCAGGGCAGCTCTGAGGAACCAGCTCTGGGATCTCTGGGAATAACAGAGAAGAGAGGCTGTTGGTAAATAGCTACAGTAGCCACTTTGAGACAAAGGCAACCCAGGACAAAGGCTCCACCAGGAACAAGGCCAGGCTCAAAAAGTTAGCAGTTCACTCAAACCCCAGTGCAGGCCTTGGTGCTCCCACATTACACTCAGCCCAAGGAGCCCTGGGGCTCCACAAGAAGGAGAAACACAGATCAAGATAAGGTTACTAAAATGCACTTTTACTTCTAATGGGCCATGGAAACAGAGTTCCCTCATCTCAGAAGTTTATCAAGTAATGATAATGACCAGGGCCCCTCTCCAAAAGAAGTGGACAAAGTAATAACCCATAATTTTTTCTGTTACTATTTCTTCTGATCTAGCAGACAGCCCTCAATAATATTCCACTGAGCTGGGTGCTGGTGCCTCAATCCTATAATCTAGCTACTCAGGAGGCAGAGTTCAAACTCCAACATCATCAAATAAATAAATAATTAATTAATTACTGATCCCAGCAAGGTCCTGGATAGTAGAACAATGGACACCTAGTTTCTGTCTGTCACTGATTTAGTCCCTAAAAATTACTGAGATTCCTACACCAGCTAAGAACATGCTGGTATCAAGAGAAATACACAAGTCTAGGCTCCTCAAGTTCACACTGAATGAATAAGAATCAAAGTTTCAAAGGAGCTGTAAGGAGCTGATTTTTGGTGGGGGGGGAGGGGGGGGACGAAGCACTGGGGTTTGAACTCAAGGCCTTGTGCTTGCTAGGCGGGCAACCTACCACTTAAGCCATTCCACCAGCCCCAAGAGCTGAATTTTAGAGAAATGAATACTTTTTTTTTTTTTTTTTGCAGATTTCAGAGTTCAGCAGAAAGAACCCTACAAATGTTAACCTGATACATAATCCCAACCCATCTTTCACAAATAAAGTACACAATTAATTTCAGATAATGAACAAAAGGACTCACACCTGTAACCATAGCTACATGGGAGGCAGAGATTGAGAGGATTATGGCTCAGAAGTAGTCCAGGCAAACAGTTAGTAAGACCCCATCTCAGCCACTAAAAGCTGGGCATGGTGATGAGTGCCTGTCAATCCAGCTCTATGGGAAGTGTAAATAGGAGGATCAAGGTCCACGCTGGCCCAGGAATAAAAGCAAGACCTTATCCCAATAGGGATACTAAAAAATAACTTAAAAAAAAAAAAAAAAACCTTAAAGCAAAAGGGACTGCCAGCACAGTTCAAAGTAACAGAGTACTTACCTAACAAGAATCAGGCCCTGAGTTCAAACCCCAACAACCCCAAACAAACAAAGAAAAAAAGAACTGAAGACAGAAGGGAACCAGGCACACTGGCTTCCATCTGTAACCCCAGCTACTAAGGAGTGGAAGATTTGGATGTTCACCATGAGAAGCGAACGCAGGGAAAAGTTAGTAAGACTCCATCTCAACAAATAAAAAGCTGGGCATAGTGGCATTCACCTGCCATCTCAACTATGTGGGTGGGAGGTGTAAACAGGATTGCCCCAGGTACACTGGGCAAAAAAAAAGACCCTATTAAAAAAAAATAACTAAAGCAAAAAGGGCTGGGAGCACAGCTCAAGTGGTAGAGTACCAAGTCCCCTGAGTTCAAACCTCTATACCACACAACACAAAAGAAAGAAAAAAACTAATTTCCCTTCCTGCACCTTCAGCAGTCTCATTCTGTGAGCTTCACTTTGGGTAATGCTGCTTCTGCTGAAATGTTGTTTTTCTCGCCCACTTGAAGAGTAAGTTGTCTGAAGTTACGTAAGCTTCTCCACACTCTCATGCCAATTCATGTCTCCATCCCAAGCTACTGTGTGAATGAACCTGGACACAAAAGGAACAAGGTCATGCCCAGACCAAAGCCTGAGAGTTCTGAGTTGGCCACATCTCTCCTCAGCACTGCCCAGTCCCAAGTGTGCTCTCTGTTCTGGGCATGGGCAGTCATCCACGTGGCTCCTTCAACTCACACACATTAAGCACCAGCAGGTGCAGCCCAGTCCTGGGGATACAAGAGTAAATGAGGTAAGTGCCCTGTCCTCATGAAACTTCTACTCAAGCTGGGAGGGAAGGAAGGGGACAACAAACCAAGTGATCTGTAATGGGGGGAAAAAAAAAACAAAGGGGATCAGGAGAACAGAGGGGTACAATTTTAAATGTGGGGGAAGGAACTCAATATGGACTTCAGAAACTGAGCAAAAAAGTCAACAAACTGCATTGGCTTGGCGTGGAAGACAGTGACCTTGGTGGGATCCCAAGTGTCCCAGTGTCTGATACTCCCCCACCCCAGGTCCTGGAGTATTTTCTTTGGCCCCGTGAAATGCCCCCACTTTCTTAGACTAGTGTTTCATTTCTCAGAATTGCAGCCTTTAAGCAGACTTAAATGCCCAGTAACACAGGATCCCACGGGATTATTTTTGAGACAGGTCTTAGTATATAACCCAGGCTGGTCTCAAACTCTTCCTGCTTCCACCACCAAGCCCTGCAGGGGATATTTTTTAAGTAGAGCTTTTCATAGGAACTTTGCTCCCCATTTTCCCCTATACCCCCTACTTCTGTGCATCTCTAATTGGTCTGATTTGGTGGAGATTTGAAGCTGTATCAGAAAGATAATTCCAGTCCAGGAGGCCTTTGCAGGCCAGCTTCACTATGTTAGGTTGGGGGAAATGGGGAATGTTTTGAGCTCTGAAAGTAAGTAATATAAATGCTTACATTAAAAAAAAAGAGTATTTTTGGTAGTTTTCATTCTCACTCTAGAGACAACCACTTTCAGCCTATTGAAAATATATTCCTATCCTAATAAACTTTAATATAACTTTCACCACAAAAACAACAATGGAAAAAAACGCCTTTTATCTGGACAGTGAGAGGTACCTCCATTCATCTGTTTCTGTCAGACAAAAACCTACGGGGTTGCCACGGGTACTTCTTCCCTACATCTCTTGTTATCCTAAACCACATGGCTTATAAATTGTACTCCAGAATCCATTTCTCTGCCTACCACAGTCCCAACACTAACCAACCACCACATCTTCCAGGTCTGACACCACAGTCTCCTAACTGGCTTACTACTCAATGAACTCCTGGGTGTAAGAGCCATATGAAGGGTGTGTAGAACACAGACTTCTGGGCTCTACTCCAGAGCTTACAACTCAGGGAGTCTATGGTGGGACCTTGAGAGTCTGTGTTCCCAGGTGACTGATACTGCCAGAGGGCCAGATTTGGAGAACTGCAGCAGGCCTAGAATCATTTGTTTCTTGGTGAGTCCCAAGGGACCTTCTTGCTCATGGTACACATCCATCTGTTCTCACAATTAGAAGCAGGAAAATGAGAAAATGAAAAGCACGTATCTCTTAGAACTTCCAGTGATGATCTGCCACTTTTCACTGATGAAAGTAAATCACGTGGCCACATCAAATTTCAAGGTGTCAGAACTGTTCAATTCCTATCAGGCACCCAAAGCAATGACCTCCTATACACGCTCTTCCCTAAATCCTCCATCTCCACGTCCACCTACAGGGACTCTCAGGAATACACTCTCCAAAGCTCATGGATTCATGGTGCCCACCCCCTCTGACTGTCTTAAAATCCTCACATTACTCTTCAGATAAAAACACATAACAGAGCTTAAAAGAGCTTCCCAGACACTCCCTACACATACACCCCCCAGAGCTGCTGCAGCAGCTTTACCCTTTGCTCCAGTCACAACAGGCCTTTTCTGCCCCTAACAGGGGGATTTCTCCCTCCACCTGAATATCCACATTCACCCTTTATGGAGCTAACACCCAAGCCCCTTTCTCTCTCTGCTTTAGTGTCAATTTCCATCAAGAAGTCTTTCCTGGGAGGGGGCAGAGTGGGTGGTAAGGGAGGGGGTGGGGGCAGGGGGGAGAAATGACCCAAGCCTTGTATGCACATATGAATAATAAAACAGTAAAAAAAAAAAAGAAGTCTTTCCTGATATTCTCTGTCAGGCATAACCTCTCTACTAGATGCACTAGTCCTGCCCCTCATGACTTATTTTTGTTGTTGTTGTTATAGGGAATTCTGACTACACAAAAAATGGACAGAGTAGGCAGAACCCACATACCACACCCCCATCCACCTAGGCCAGTTCTGATCTAGCTGTACACTCGCCCACTCCTTCTCCCATCAGAGTGTGAAGTAAATCCCAGATGGTGTATCATTTCATCAGTAAATGTTTGTATGAATCTCTAAAAGGTAGGAATTCTTTTCTTCAACACATAACCACTATCACAGCCAAAAAAAAAAAATTAACACACACACGATAATTTCTTAGTAACAAATCTAATCAGTGTTCCAAATTCTTTTTTTTTTTTTTTGAATGGGGGGGTGCTAGAAATGGAACACAGGGGCCTTGCATGTACTAGCTCTACCACCAAGCTATACCCTGATTGTTCCAACTTCTACTTATCTCAAGTATCTTAAGTGGTATTTAGTCATGTCTCTAACTGACCAGATATGGATTCGAATAAGTCGATGTACTTTCCACCCTTTGTCACCCGCAGCTCCCTTCCATCCTTCTTTGTGGCAGAGAAGCGTGGGGGGGGGGGGGGGGGGGGGGCTGGTCTAGAGATTTCCCAGCTTCTGACTTCTTGCCAACAGGAGCCCTATGGTATTCTTTAGTATGTTCCTCTCCCTCTGTATCTCCTATATATTAGTGTTAAACGTGGAAGTTTGATAAGACAAACGTGGAAGTTTGGCAAGAGTTTTTCAAAAAAAGGATCTTTTGTGCACTTTCTCCTGTTTCATCCTCTCACAGGTCCCTAAATTCCATGGGATGAAAAACATAGATTCTAGTTCATCACAGCCACAAGAGCTGTTATTTGTTCAATGAATAAAGAAACGTCACCCTTCCATCCACGTATGGATAGTTATATTAAAATTTTCCCTGAAAGGCAAAATAGTAAGTTCCCAGGGCTCAGAATCAGAGGTCAGGCCCTGCAGGAACCCTGTCTCCACTGCGTAGAGTCTGATAACTTTGGATCAGTTACTTAACAGCTTTGAATTCAGTTTCCTGCTGTGAGTATTCAGTAAGATGAAGAAGATTCGCTGCTCGAAGCTGCCACATGGCAGAGCTCTACACAGATGGCACTGACTTCTAATCTTTGGGGGGAAACAACACAAAAGCCTTCTATTTGTAAAGTATATATATTTTGGAGGGCAATACTAGGTTTTGAACTCAGGGCTTTGCGCTTCCTAGGCAAGTGCTCTGTCCCTTGAGCCACACCTCTGGCCCTTTTTGCTTTTTTTTTTTTTTTTTAAAGGGTCTTGCGTTTTTGCCAAGGGTGGGCCTCGATCACAATCTACCTCCCTATGCTTCCTGTATAGCTGGGAACCACAAGCACACACCCCTATGCCCAGATTATTTGTTGAGATGGGGTCTCATTACCTTTTGACCCAGGCTGGCCTCAAAAAACAATCCTCCCAATCTGTGCCTCTTCAGTGGCTGGGATTACAGACATGAGCCACCATCCCTAGTGTCTAACATATATTTTAATTCAAAAAAAAATCTAAGAACTTCACAGTCTTGTGAAATTCCTTAGGAAAACAGAATATCCAAAGCTGCCTCCACTTGTTAACTGAGTGCCTTCCACATCCAGGAACTAAATAAAGCTGGAATATTCTCCCTTTGAAAAACTCACAACCAGAAGAGGATGAAGTGGGCACAAAATAAATGTGTGGACCCAGGTCTGCAACATTGGTAGAAGCAGGGAAAGGCTTCCCAGAGACAAGGGCTGAGCCATCAGAAAACCACAGCAACACAAAACGAGACCACCCAGGAAGAAGCAAGAGCACAGCTCATCTAAGTGTAGCTGACATCATGACAGCGAGATCCTGGGGCAACCACAAGAGACTGGTCAGAGAAAACCTAAAGGATGGACAGGAGCCTTACAGCAAGCTTCAGATCTGGGACTTCCTCTTCTAGGCATGGTGGAGCACCAGGATGTACCTTAGGCAGACCAACACAGGTAGATCAGAAACTAGACCCATCTTCCCTTTTACTCGTTCAAACTGTAAATACTAGAATCTCAGGCCACCTCTCCTCTTTGCCCCTCCAGGCTCTAACCCAGCCTGTCAAAGCCATATCAGCTCCCTTTCTTGCATCTGTCTGCTCTTTCAACTCCCACCCCCCACCTCCTGTGCCTTAAGCCACAGCTCTCTATCCTAGTACCGATACACAGACCTCCTCACTGACCTGCATCACCAGCACATGGCCTCTCCATACCAGGGCAAGTGGGCTCATACCACCCCTTTATTCACATCACTTCTGAGACAACATACCCTCTATCACACAAAGGACTGAGGGCTCCTTCACTTAAATAGGCAATGAATTTTTGCCAGTCCCTCAGGTACTTCTCTAGGCACTGAGAACACGACAGTAATCAAAGCAAGTCCCCATCCTCATGGATTTCTCAATGTTAAGACATCCTCTTATGCAGGATGTAAGAGGGTAAGTGCTATGGAGAAAAAGCAAGGCAGAGGAGAGTGCAAGACAGCAACAGAGTTGTTTTTATTGTGTGTGTATGTATTTTTCTCTTTTGATTTTTTTTGGTGAAGGATATGGAGCGGTTGAACTCAGGACCTCATTTTTGCTAGACAGGCTCTCTATCACTTGAGCCATACCACCAGTCCCTTTCTTTTGGTTATTTTTGGTAAGATCTAGCTTTATGCCTGGACTGCTATCTATCTGTGCTCCCACATTTAGTTGGGGATGACAGGCATGAACCACTAAGCACAGGCATTGGTTGAGATGGGGTCTCTCGAACTTTTTGCTCGGGCTGGCCTCTAACTTCAATCCTCAAGATCTTTGCCTCTTGAGTAGCTGGGATTACAAGCTTCAGCCACCGCCCCAGCAGCAATGGTATATTTTAAACTAATAGTAAGGGACAGTGCCTGAGGAGAAGTTTGAGCACAGACCTGAAGAAGAGTGAGGAGCAAGCCACACGGTCATCTGAGGAGCAGTCCAGGCAGAAGGAACAGCACTGCAGTGATCTGAGACAGAGCAAGACTAGGAATTGGGGCAGGCAAGCAACAAGCATGGTGCAAACAGACAAGTGAAGAGGAGGCAAGGATGAGAAAGCCCCATAATAAAGACATGCCTGCAAGGGTCTCTCAAAACAGGCAGGAAACCAGGAACCTTCCAGTGAGGCCCAAGCTGAGACCTAACTGAAGGGATTAATAGGAAAAGCCTAGCCCAGGCATACATAGGGATGGGGGGTGCATGTACGTATATGGGATGGGAGAGTAATAGAAACTAAATGTTCAAAAGCTCAGGAAAAACACATGGCAGAAGAAAATGGGCTAAAGGGGTCAGGAAAGGGCAAAATAAATTCAGCAAAGGCCAGAAAGCCCAGCAATAGATGGGTAATACTGGGCTCCAATGGTTCACACCCGCAATCCTAGCTACTTGGGAGGCTGAGATTGGGAGGATCATAGTTCAAGGCCAGCCTTGGGAAATAGGGAGACCCTCCATCTCCAAAATAACCAGAGCAAAATGGGCTGGAGGCATAGCTCAAGTGGTAGAGTGCCGGCTTTGTAAGCTCAAAGTCCTGAGTTCAAACCCCAGTCCCACCAAAAAAAAAAAAAAAAAAGGGTGTGTGTGAAAGAGAGAGAGAGAGAGGGAGAGAGAGAGAGAGAGAGAGAGAGAGAGAGAGAGAGAGAGAGAGAGAGAGATGGGTCTTGAACCTTGAAAAGCAACAGAATCCCTGATCTCTCTTCCTCTGTAGCTCTGGATTTTGAACTCAGGGCCTTGTACTTGCTAGGCAGATCCTGTACCATTTGAACCATGTCCCCACCCCTTTTTTGCTTTAGTTATTTTTCAGATGGGATCTTGCTTTTTGCTGGGATCGCGATCCTCCTACTTATTCGTCCCTTGTTGCAAGGATTACCAGCATGCCCCACCATGTCCAGTTTATTTGTTGAGATGGGGTATGGCTATCTTTTTGCCCTGGCTGGCTTCAAACCATGATCCTCTTAATCTCTACCTTACGAGTAGCTGGAATTAACAGGTGCACCGACAGGCCCAGCATGGTCTGTCTTGACTTTTAACTAGTAAATAAAATTTCATAAACTCAATCAACTCTTTCAGAAGCTGTACTGCAACCAATAATCAAATGCAAAATGCTTAAAAATCCCTGGGAACCAACATTAAATCTTTTTCTCCCCACAATGTTCATTATAAATAACCATTCCCAAAACCAGAAACTAACAAGTCATATTGAGATAATATATAAATATGAGCCTAATCCTCTGAGGCTTGGGTTTTACCTCTTACTTTTTGTATCTTGTATACTTTAGCAGTTTTCCCAATGATACAAAGAAATCAACAATGAGATACAACAGAAACTCTTGCTCCATATTGTCTGTTGCTTGTTGCACTTACATGGTTGCAATGTTTCCTAGATGATTTCCACTTAACATGTGAGTAAAGCAGGATGGCAAACTTAGGTTCGCCTCCCCTGTTAAAGCAGTGACTTCAGCCCAAACTCTTCCTCTCCACACTCAGTTTCTTAGAACCCTTTCTGCTCTGACATGACTTACAAAAAAAAAAGGCAAAAAGCACAGATGCTGGCATTAAGATGAGTTATTTGTTTATCCTAAGCAACATGCCCATTTATTTGGCATTTATTGAGTACCTGCCATGAGAAAGCACCAGCAGAGACCAGGCAAAACAGACCAAGGTGACAACAGAGTCCTTCCTCCAAGAGCTCATCCAAAAGGAGAGAAGAATCACAAGTGACTTTTAAAGGCTGTGCACCATGCTCAGAAAAGGAAGACTAACTGTGGTCCATCCCAAACAGCAGCCCACACAAGGGTGGGAGTCAGGACAGGATAGCACATATTTGACTGAAATCAGGCAGAAGAGAAAAGTAAGGCCTCATCTGAAGACCAAGATGTTTATCCAACACTGTACATGTTCAACAACAACAAACCCACTTTACCAGAATATGGACATAATAGATTTTCTGTCTTCTGGACTGGGATACAGTTCAGTGGTAGAGCACTTACCTAGAATACTCAAGACCCTGGGCTTAAATCTCCAGAACATTAAAAAAAAAAAATCTGTCTTCAGTTCCCACTAATTCTTTAACATTTACTCATGAAAGTACAGGGCAATGGCTGGGTGCCAGTGGATCAAGCTTCTCATCCTAGCTACTTGGGAGGCTGAGACTGGGAGGATCATAGTTCAAGGCTCGTTCACAAGACCTCCATCTCCAAAATAACCAGAGCAAAATGGACTGGAGGGGCAGCTCAAGCAGTAGAGTGCCTACTTTGTGAGCACCTGCTTTCTAAGTGCAAAAGCCCTGAGTTTAAACCCTAGTCCCATTTGGGGGGGGGGGGAACACTACATAGCAAGGCCATATTGGGTGGCTCAAGCCTGTAATCCCAGCTACTCTGAAGATGGACATCAGGAGGTCTGAGTTGGAGTTAGAGGCCAGCCTGGGGCCAAAAGTTGCAAGACTCCATCTTAACCAATAAAAAGGTGGTCATGGTGATACATGCCTGTCTTCCCAAGGGAAGGGTAAATAGGAGGATCACAGACCCATACAAAAGTATGAGACCCTATTTGAAAAATAACTAAGACAAAAAGTGCTGGGGATATGGCTCAAATGGTAGAATGCATGCCTAGCAAGCAAGAAACCCTGAATTCAAACCCCAGTACTGCCAAAAAAAAAAAAAAGTACAAGGAAAAATAAGTTTGAATTATGAATTTGAGTGCTATCTTAGCACATCCATTTACATGTGAAGGGAATCTTGTAGCTCACGTGCACGATTTCATTAGTGTTCTGTAGCCTCTCACCAGCACTCCCTAGAAGTCTAATCCCACCTACTTGCACATTTTACACAGAATTGTCAAAATCATAAAGAAGGAAGTAACTAGTTCACATTCTGCTATGTGAGCAAACCTTGTAAAATCTGACTGCTTTCTAGGAGAAGACATCTGAATGAATGGAAGGCTGGACTCACTCTTCAGTTACTCACAGGGTCTCTAATTCTTGCAGTTCTTAGTCTCCATTTGGTTCCTCACATCCAGTGGGTAACTGGTTTAATAGCCCAGTATAACTTGGTTGCATAAAAATAAACCTAGTAGTCATGGTTGGAGCCTGTTTACCATACTTTACTCTGCATATCTTCACTAACTTCATGTTAGTTTACACATTACATACGAATATATCATGATACACACATAAGAATCATCCATTAATCTTTGAAATTCATGAAGTTAATTATCTGATACTCGTAAAATGGAAATGTTGACTGTTGGAATCAGAGGCCAGAAAGGGAGTTTTTGTTCCTAATAGATTGGAGTTCTTCACAAAAGCTTACACAAACTCTGAAGCTAGCAGTTAAGTCCCCTGTCAACCATCACCCAAAAATGAAGGCTGCTGGGCGGCTGAGAAAATGGAAGGAAAGAAAAGGAAATGACTCAAAGTAATCGTGTGTAAGGCATGAGTCCTCTTCATCGGCAGTTGGCAGTTAAGATTTGAACTCTCCCGGTTCTGGGGACTGGGAGCACATATGAAATACACACCGAAGCAAGACACAGGATTTGTTTCCTTCGTGTTACTGTTTCGAGTGGTGCTTCTTTAATACGCTTAACATGTAACCACGACGTTTTAAACACTTGAGAAAATTCGTCTCGGTTTCATAAATGCGATGATTTCTAATTTATTTTCTGTGCTGACAGCCCTCTTTAAAACACAAAATCCACGCGTGATCTTGGGATTTAACTCATTTAAAAGCCGAGGCCTTGAAGTCTGAGCGAAGGCTGGCGGTACTGAAGAACTCCTAACCTAATTCTTAACACACACCTTACCAAAGTGGCGTCCTCTCGGCAGGGTCCGTTATGACATACCCACCCCAATTACCACTAATCGTGTCGGAACACCAGGTTTGACACCGGTGAATCCTGAACGTCAAACCTCGTCCCGAGCTCAGAAGCCAGAAAAGCCCCGTGCTGCCTGAGCCATAGCCTCGTCCATTTTCTTCCCACCGAAAGTCAAGACCAGCGGTTTTTAAATGTCGAGATTTTGAGCCACTGTTCCGGCAAACCAGGCGACACCGGGGCCGGTTCCCCGCGCCTCCGAGGGCTGCGGCCCGGCGGCGGGGCGGAGGCCGAGGGCGCGGCGCGACGACAGCGGGCGGACCCGGGCCCGGCCCGCCGCGCCTCCACCTGCCGGCCCGACCCAGGACGACCGACGGGGGCGCGCCGCGCTGACCAACGGCCGCGCCGCGAGTGTCAACGCCGGGCGCTTCCGCACACAAAAAGCGGCGCCGGCCGACCCCGGCCCGGACCCCGGACCCCGGACCCCGGCCCGCCCCTCCCACCGCGCCGCCCGGACCCCGCGCCCCGCGCCGCACAAAGGCCAGCCCTGCCCGCCCGGCGCCGCGGGAACAAAGGCGGCCGCAGCCGGCCCGGCACAGGTGCAGCCCCGGCCCACGGGCCCAACATGGCCGCGCGCCCGCCGCCCCGTTAGTCGCAGCCGGCCCTCCGCGTCCGGCCGGCGCCGCGGGCCGCGTCCTCCCGGTCCCCGGCCCTCCGCAGCGCCGCGCGTCCTCGCCGGGCCTCCCCGCCTTTCCGGCCCTCGGGGGCCCCCGGGCGCCGCGCTCCTCCCGCCGCCCCCTCGGGCCCTCAGGCCTCGCGTCCCCGCTCTCCCGGCCCGGCCTCCCGTCCCCGGCCGGCGGTTAGCGCCCACGGCAGCTGGCCGGCGGCCCCAGTGACCTGCGCTGAGTCGCATCCTCGGGCGGCTGTCCGGCGGCGGCTGTCCGGCGGCGGCGGCGGGCGCGAGACCGCGGACGGCAGGGCGGCGGGAGGGGGCGGCGGCGGCGGCGGCGGCGGGCGCAGCGCGGCCAGGCCGAGGCTCTCCGCGCGCGGCGCCGACCCCGCCCCCGCGCCTCCCGCCCGCCGCCGCCGCCGCCGGGGCCGCCGCCGCCCCCAGAAGCCGCGGGAAAAGTGCGCGCCGCTGATTGGCTGCCGCCTCACGGCGCCCGCGGACCGGGCTTTTCAAATCCGCGCCGGGGTCGCGCGCGGCGGGCGACGAGCGGCGGGACGCGCGGGGACGACGGCGGACCCGAGAGCGGCTGGGGGCGCCGGGCACGCGCCCGCCCCGCTCCGCTCCCCTCCCGCTCCCGCTCCTCGCCCGGCGCGCGGGCGGCGGCCAGCTCCGCAACCGCGGCGAGCCCCGGCGCGGTGACGTCACGCCCGCCGCCCAATCGCCGCGCGCGGCCCCGGAGCCCGGCGTGGGCGCGGACGCGGGCGCCGGGCCTCAAGCAAACGGGGAGCGCGGGAGGCGGCGGCCCCGCCCAGCGTCCGGGGTGCGAGCGCCGGCCGTCGGCGGGAGCTGCGTCCTGCGGGCCGGGAGCCCACACGGCTCGCGGCGTGGGCGGCCGGACACGGCGACGCGGCGCGGGGCACCGGGCGGGGGCGGGACGTCCCTCAGGATGTCTGCGGGGCGCACTGGGTGCGGCGGTCGGGGGCGGGCCTGGTCCTGCTGCTCCGCCGAGCGCTGGCCTGTCGCAGTCCAGTGCCGGGGATCGCTTGTCAAAAGATAACGCGGCCGGACGCTAGGGAGAGCGCTTAGAGACTGTCGCCAGCGATACCCAGTTGCCACGGAGAAGAGTCCCGCAGGCGCTGAATCAGCCCGGTCCGTGCGGGCGGCCAGCGAGCTTTCCGGAGAATGGGGATGGGGAGCGCGTGCGCCGCGAGCCCAGGCCGGGAAGTGCAGTTAGAGACCCTTGGGTCTGCTGACCGCTCTTCGGAAGTTAGGCCCCTAGCCTCCCTGGAGGCTAGGGTACGGGGCCCTATCTCTAGGTGTCGCTGGAACCAGCCGTAAACTTCCCAAGCTCCTGAGAGCGGCCACCAGAGCACTCAGAGCGTGGGACCCAGGCAAGCCTCCACCCCGCTGCGGACTGGACTGTCCTGGGAGAGCATGTACGGGGCCGCGCTCACCCTGCCTCCTCTTCCTGCCTCACGTCCCTCTGGTGCCTCTGCCCCAACTCGGTGCTGAGATGGGGAGCAGAAGGGGTGCGGGAACAGGGACGTTAAGTGCTCTAGTCTACATCTGCAGCGGCCTTTGGAGAAGGCCATGCATCCTAGACACCCCGAAGTGCAGGCTGCAACACTATCCCGTGAAACCTCAAGCCACCCACAGATACACTCCTGCATTCAGGATGGCCAGTGCTGCAGTCCAGGACTCAGCCACCCCCTTGCTACTGTAGCCTTCCTCCTGCCTGTTTGCACAGCCTCCAGATCTCTCCGACCCCATGAGTGATGTCATAGTCCAGTGCTTTGGTCTAAAAGGGGTAAAAACAAGACAACAAATTTGGGCACTGTCCATGTAAATCAAGCAGAACCAGTAAGGAGATGAGCAGAGAATCTTGAGGCTCTGGGTCCAGGATGCACCTCCAGGGCAGGAGAACAGAGCAAGTCCCAACTCCCTACTTCGATCAGTAGTCCATTGCTACAGGCTTCACCACGAACGGGCCCAAGGCATGCTGGCGGCCAACTAGGCCTTCCAAACTGTTTGCCTTTTACCCAAACACAATATGGTTAGGCCTCTGCAGGATGTGGAGTCCAGCAGCAGCCAGATAAATGCTCTGCCCCCACAATATTTACTGCCAGGACTTAACCTCTCGGGCCACCAGGAGCCCCTGGAAGGTGTCCAATTGGGCAGTGGCCAAACCCCTCTGGCTGTGGGAAGGACAGGAGGTGACCTCGCCCACTGTGGATCCATTTGTCCCTCTGGGACACAGCCTGAAGGCTACCTGCCTCCCCAGCATCTCATGGAATACCACCATAGCTCATTTGATTTCACAGATTTGGAGGTAGGCACACTGTTCCAAAAAAAAAAAATCTGCATTTAGGATAGTGCAATCAGTATGCAAATTTATTCAGAACATGCAAGTGTGTGTTTGGATTCTTTCAAAGAAACTGATTTGGGACTTGCTGGTCTTTTCCCGCCTAGCTTGAGCCTTCCTAAGCCCCCTTCAGTGAGTCTGGCCAGCTGAACCCAGCAACCCCTGGCCTGTGTGATACAGCACTCCAAGGCAGAAAGGGAAAGGCCCATGCAGGATTTCACAGGTTAGATCCTGGGAGAAAGGAGACTCTCATCTACAGCTCCCAGACCAGGTTCCCAATCAATGCCTCTGTCCTACAAGGCAGCTATTTGGGCACACAGGTAGATTGGAAGTTTTGAAAGCCTGGGCAGCATTTCAGGGACTGCAGGCTATCTGAGAGGTTGTTCTTGGAGGGTAGGTCTCAGACAAGCCAGTGGGGCTCTTAGTGTAGAAACCCAGGCCCTGGATGGACCCCAAGTGGGGCAGGGCACACAGGAACAGCAGCAGCCTGACTGGCCCTTGTTTTGGTCTCTTCAAGGCTCTTGTCCCAGCTAGGTGTGGTGGTGCACACCTATCACCCCAGCTGCTCCAGAAGCAGAGGCAGAGAGGGATCAAGAGTTCCAGGCCAGCCTGACAAAGTTAACCGGACCCTATCTCAAAAACAAAATATAAAAGGTCTGGGGCCATGGCTCAGGTGGTAGAGTGTTTGCCTAGCATGTACCAGGGCTCAATCCCCAGTATGGGGGTCGGGGAGCTCTTGTCCCTTCTCTGAAACCTCCAAACTTTGGCTGTCTACACTCAGTACCTTCCATCAGCAACTGCAGCCTTAAGAGGTACAGTCTGCCCTCCTGCTGCTCCTGAGGGCCTCTCTGCCTTCCTGCTCCTCAAAGCCTCATGGTTAGCACCTCTGTAAGAGCTGTTAACAAAGGTAAGGCCCAGACCCCTTAGCTGAAGGAGCCCCTGAGACCCTGCTTGGCCTCCCCATCCCCCACCAGGGCTGGGGTCCCCCAGGGGCCAGGCTCATTGCTGTTTCCATGGGGATGTGTGCACTCTGACCCCAGTCTTTCTCCATCCCAGGCCAAATAAAGAGGGCTTCCAAGTGGAAACCGCGGGCTCAGGCTGCCCCTCCTCCCATGCCCCAGGTGGCCCCTGTCTCTAAGGAAGGGAGGGAAGGGGAGGCTCAGAGCCCAGGCAAAGCTGCAGAGGGCCAGAGGGGCCTCCCCTCCCCAGCCTTCCCAGCCCTGACCACTCTGCACTCTGGGGAAAGCTCGACTTTCCCCAGGCCGGGCTTTGCCCCAGCTCCCACCCAGGCAAAGGCCACTCAGGTCCCTCTGGACGCCTTCCCTGGAAGAAACCATCAGGAAGTTCTGCAAGGACTTTTAAGCCAACCTGTCCTGAGCCAGAGTCCCCATCAGGCAAAACAGACAGACATGGGACTGAAATTTGGCTGAGAGGCCCCTCCCTGCCAAGTCCAGGCTGAGGGACCATGAGGATCTAAGGGCCACCTCCAGGGACAAACCACAGCCCAGGACCGGGATTCAGTCTTGAGACAACTGCAGACCCAGCTCCTCACAAAGCTGCTTCCCAGGGAGGCTACCCAAGCCAGCAGAGCCCCAGGTGTGGGGAGCTGACTACTGCTAGGTGTCACCCTGGAACAAAACGGAACTCTCCCTCTCCCTGACAGGTCTTAGCTGAGAGTACTTTCTTCAGAGTCTTGATGCACTCCCAGGCTGGGCTGGGTCCCTGACCCATGTTCACTCCCAGGTGGCAATACCTATCTCTGGAGTTGGATCACTGGGCTTGAAGATCTGGTTTCCCCTCTTACTGGTTACTACTTTGCCACCAAACAACAGAAAGTGACTCCTTCACAGTTCTGGAGTCTAAGTCCCCAAACCTAGGTAGCTGTGGTAGTGACGGAGGCTCTAGGGAAGGTCGTTCCTTGCCTCTTCGCAGCTTCTGGTGCTGCCGGTAGTCTTTGGCTTGCGTCGGCATCACTCCAGTCTTCATTTCCCTCATCACATAGCCTTTTCCTCTGTGTTTCTCCTACTTTCTGCTTCCTCTTATGAAGACTACAGCCCTACTGGAGTGGAGCTCATTCTCATCTCACCTTGATTACATCTGCAAAGACTGTTTCCAAAGAAGGTCATGATCACGGGTACCAGGGTTAGGAAACAAACGTATCTTTCAATACAACGTATCTTTTCAATTTCGATACAATTCAACGTACTGGTTGAGCAGGTTATTGGTACTCTGTAAATGATGTCAAAAATGGTGCAGTACCTGACCGCCAGAGGTGTCGGATAAGAAGCGCGCCCTCCCCGGCCCCCGCGAAGGAGCGCCGGCTTTCACCTGCCCGCCTCTCCCACTAGAGGGAGGGAAGGCTGGGTGTCCCGGGGCCACAGACAGCGGGCACGCGCTCATCCTGCCACAACACAAGATGAAACCGGAGGGCCTGAGACAGGGCAGGGCCAGGCAACCTCGCATGTTTTGGTCATGGGCTAAGGGGAGGCCCGCAGAGCGCGACAACGCCCGCGCCGCCGCGTAAGCCTCCGGCGGCTAGAGACCGGCGCTGCTTAGCTCCACCCTCCCCGCCCGGTTCCGGTCCTCAGGGCCCGCCCCCACCCTGGCCCCGCCCAGCTCTGGTCCCGCCACAGGAGCCCCGCCCGGCGCTGGCCCCGCCCCCTCGGAGGTCAGGGTCCGCCCCACCCATCGCGCTGGCCACGCCCACGGTTCCGGCCCTGTCTGCTCAGGCGTCCTCCTGCCCAGGCCCGGCTCGGCTTGCAGCGCGTGTTTCCTGGTCCGCGCCCCCACGTCTGCCGGCTGTTTGATTTTGCAGCTCTGGATTTTCCGAAGGGAAAGAAGCGATGTCAAGGGTTGTGGCCCCTAGGGCGATGGGGAAAGACCTTGCGTCGCCCCACCTTCTTCTGCCTTCCGACCCCTGCGGGGACTGGCCCCAGACTCAGACCACCCGAGGCCGGGCGCTGCCCACTCGCTCGGGTTTTGGCTGAAGAAGCATGGTTTTGTGCTAAAATAGCACTTCTTTTTCTAATTATGAAAGAGGCAGGAAATTAAAACCCACGCCAGCAGAAATAAGAAAATTAAGTTCTTCCTAAGGCCGGAGCCTGCAGTCTGACCTCAGGGAAGTGCTTCGGGTCACTCTTTTTCTGGACTGGTGACTGGCTTTGGCAGTCTCAATGGGATACTGACCAGGGACAGCAAGAGCTGCCAGCTTGAGTGGGGACAGCCACCCGAGACACTCAGCCTGCCCCCCCTCCCCACAGCCATGTGGATTTTTAACATGTTTGGCGGTACTGGGGTTTGAACTCAGGACCTCACACTTACTAGGCAGGTGCTCTACCACTTGAGCCGCTCTGCCAGCCCTCATTTTTTATTTTATCCATCTATGTAAGACAAGGTCTCACAGTGTAGCCCAGGCTGACCTCAAGCTCATGATCTTGCAAGTGCTGGGGTTACAGACATGTACCACCACACCTGTCTTTTTTTCAGGGGGGGGGGTGCTAATTTTAGATTTATGGAAAAGTGAGAATACAGAGTCCCATACCCAGTTTTTCCTAATGATAACACCCTACTTTTCTAGGGTGGCTTTGTCAAAACTAAGAGACCAGGGCTGGGGGTGTGACTCAGTGATAGAGCATTTGCCTAGCATGTGCAAGGCCCTAAGTTGATCCTCAGTACTAGGAGGAAGGGAGGAGGAGGGCTAAGATACCAACAATGGTCCTTTACTATTTATAGACTCAGTTTTTCCTCAAACCTTTGTACCTTGAAGAATCTAACAGGGAAATCTATTGCCTGCTATCACAGAAGCCTATCCCAGACCAGGTGCAACCATGTAACCATAACATGTACAAAACAGGTGAGGTACCTGTTTTCAGGTGTTTTCCTAAAGCAGGTCTTGACCTCCCCAGCTCTGTTTGTGGGCAAAGCACAGGGAAACAGAGTCCAACCAGGATCCAGTGTTCTTACTGAGCTGAAGGGCAGGGGCTGAGGGTGTAGTGCAGCCAAAGTGCTTGCCTAACATGCATGAGGCCTGGTTTGAAAATAAAATCCCAGCAGTGAAAATATAAATAAAACGTTGCTGAGCCAAAAGACAGTGAGTCAACTGGAATCTGGACGGAGGGCACTGGAGGAGGGTGAGTGTGGAGAGCAGCCTAAGGACAGCTATCCCACTGTCCTTGGCTGAGAAATGGTCCACACATGCTCAGGGTGAGACCACTTCAAGTTAACAGATAGCAACCTCCCTGACAGCTCGGTCCCAGCCGGGGTACAGAGGCTTCATTCAAGCCTCATGAGTGTCCCTGGTATGTGAGTAAGACACCAAAATCCATTTCCTGGGAAATAGGACAACATCCTAGCGAAAAACATTCTCTGCATATATCCTGTCTTAGTCATCATTGCTACATATTGGATTACCCCAAAACTTAGTATTCAACACTGCAACAAACATTATCACATGCAATTTCTTTGGTTACAAATTTGGGAGTGACTGAGCTGTGTGGCTCTGGCTCCCATAAGGTTGCAGACAAGATTCTGTCTAAGGTTTGGCTGAGGCTGAGGATGGGCTGCCAGGATGGCTTACTTGGGCTGTGCTGCTTTCTGGCAGGAAGACTCAGTCCTCCTCCATGAGGGA
Source organism: Castor canadensis (assembly GCF_047511655.1). Taxonomy (NCBI): domain Eukaryota; kingdom Metazoa; phylum Chordata; class Mammalia; order Rodentia; family Castoridae; genus Castor; species Castor canadensis. The sequence continues at coordinate 154,230,890 of NC_133394.1, forward strand.
ACTCTCTATAGGCTGTCTGAATGTTCTCTTGACATGGTGACTGGCTTCTCTCAGGGTAAAAATTCAAAAGAGAATAAGATAGAAGCTGCAGAGTCTTCGGTGATCTAGTTTGGGAACCACACATGCTCATTTCTGCAAAATCTTATTGGTTGCACAAGGCAGCCCTGTCCATTGTGGGTATGTGTACCTAGACCCTTGAGGTCCATCAGAAGGCTGGTGACCTTAGCAAAACTCAAAACCAAGTGCTGATAAGATCTACAAAAGACACAGTTTGGAGTTGACGCGCACAGAGTTAGGTTTAGGAAGTGTCTTGTGCTTTCCACAGATGTGCCCTGACAGAGCATAAAACCAACTCAAGTTCAAGGTGATCCACTGCATCAACTAAACTGCTTGCTTTAAAAAAAAAAAATCAGTCTTCAGAGGAAGATAACAGAACTTGGAGTCCAAAACATTTCATAACAACAACCAATACAGAATAAAAAAACCACTAGGCTTGCAAAGAAAAGAGAAAACAGAACTTATATCAGGAAAAAAAAAAAACCAGCAAACAATAGAAATCAGCCTTGAGCCCAGCAGTTAGGCTTGACAGATAGACTTTAAAGGAGAAGCCAGGCACCAGTGGCCAACCCAAATAAGTAGTTCAGGAGACCTCCATCCCCAAAATAATCAGAGTAAAATGTGATAGAGCTCAAATGATAGAGCGCCTGCTTTGCAAGTGCAAAGCCCTGAGTTAAAAAAATAAATAAATAAAATAATGACTTTAAAGCGGGAATGGGGGCATGGCTCAATTGATAGAGCACTTGCCTAGTATGCTCCAGGCTCTGGGTTCAATCACCAGAACCATTAAAAAAAAAAGGCTGGATGCCAATGGCTCATGTTTCTAATCCTAGCTACTCCAGAGGCAGAGATGCAGAGATCAGGAAGATCATGGTTCTAGACCAGCTTGAGCAAATAGTTCCAGAGACCATATCTCAAAAATACCCAACACACACACACAAAACGGCTGGCAGAGTGGTTCAAGTGGTAGAGTGCCTGCCTAGCAAGCAGGAGGCTGTAAATTCAAACCCAGTACTGCAAAAAAAAAAAAAAAAAAGTATTGAAATGAAACTGTATAATTAAAAAGACAAAATCACTGATGGACATGGGTTTGAGGGTGGATTGAAGATGACAGAAAGTGCAGTGACCCTGAAGACAGATCAGTAGTAATTATGCAATCTGAAAAACAGAGGGGTGGGGGGAGGGAGAGAGAGAGGTTAGGAGTCTTAAGCATTTGAGGGAAGATATTAAAGGGTTTATTTAGCATGTGTAGTGGAGCTTCAGAAAGGAGAAAAACATTATGAATGGGGCAAAAAATATTCACCAAAATCATGACCAAAATTTTTCCAGAGTTGACAAAATGTTGACTTACAACCTAAGGAACCTCAAGGAACCCCAAGCATGATGAACCTGTTGAGATGCAGCCCCCAATAAGCCCTCCATACTCAAACCAGAGAAGGCAAAGTAGAAAGAAATGACGGTCTCTCTGCAGTGGGTGGTCTTCACAAATGACTGTTAAAATATCTTTTTCAAATTCTATCAAAAAAGAAATAACCCACATGTAAGCACTGCTTTGCAGGGCTCACGCAGGGGAAGGCTTTGAAGCATATGCCTCCTTAGCTCCATGAAGACTGTGTCCCTTACCAGGACCAGCTGCGAGCAGGCTGGTGCACAGGGACCAGTTGCCAATAAGAAAGAAAGGTAGAAAGAAAAGAGAAAGTCCAGAAGCAGACTCGCACATTAAGGAACTTGGATATGTGAGAAAGGGGCACAGCGGATTATTGAGAAAGAAGAGATTCTTCAATAAGGAGACCCGGAAAGGCTGGATGTGTTAGCACACACCTGTGGTCCCAGCACTCGGGATTACTCCTGAGGCAAGAGTATCATCAGTTCAAGGCTACCCTAGCAGTGACACCATGTATAAGAGAGAGAGAGACTTGGAAAAAATGTTTTCTGTTGGATGGAAAAAAAAAAAAAAAAAAAACCAGACTGAGCATCTACCTTCCAGTACATACAAAAAATTCTGGGAAGTCTCAATAGATCAAGCTCTTAATTCTTAAAGAAAATCTTTAAAGGCTAGGGATGGAGCTCAGTGGTAAGGCACTTGCTTAGCATGCATGAGGCCCTCAGTTTCATCCCCAGCACTGAGAAACAAAGGAAATCTTTCGATAGAAGATATAAATGAATATCATTTTGATCTTATGTCCGGGAAGATTTCTCTAAAAGCACAGTAAAAAAAAAAAATTACTATCTTTAAAACTACATTAAGAGGGGGTGGGGGGGGAGGGGGCGGAGTGGGTGGTAAGGGAGGGGGTGGGGGCAGGGGGGAGAAATGACCCAAGCATTGTATGCACATATGAATAATAAAACATAAAAATTAAAGAAAAAGAAAAGCTAAAAAAAAAACTACATTAAAATTAAGTTTTTTTCATTTGTTCATCAAAGAACACCAAAGACAGACATCCAAAACAATCTTGAGGAAGAACAAGCTGGAGCTCTCATAGCACCATCATCAAGCCTACCTATAAAATTACAGCATTAAACTAGACATGGTTGCATCCTTCTGTAATCCTAGCACGTACAACAAATAAGACCTTGTCTCAAAACAAAACAAAACCTACAGAAGGGCAAGACACTGGATTCTATCTCAGCAGCATCAAATAAAGAGTATATAGTTTAAAGAAATATTCCTTTGTTTAAAAAGATCTTTAGGATTGGGCATGGTGGTACATGCCTGTAATTGCAACTACTTAGGAGGCAGAGGATGGAGGTTTGAGGCCAGCCCAGACAAAAAAATGTGTGTGAAATTCCACTTCAACAAAAAAAAGCTGAGTGTGATGGTGAGTGCCTGTCATCCCAGCTGCAACTGGAGGTCTAGGAGGCCAGCCCTGGGCAAAAATGGAAACCCTATCCAAAAAATAACTGAAGCAAAAAAGGGCTGGGGACATGGCTCAAGTGGTAAAGCACCTGCATTCAAACACTAGTACCACCAAAAACAAAAACAAAAAAATTAATATAATCACTTCAGCAAAATCCCCTTTTCCATATGAAGTATTCACAAGTTCCAGAATTAGGATAAGGTGCAGATCACTTTGGGGACCATTATTCTGCCTACTGAAGGGGAGGATGAATGAATGGTCTATTAAGCCTGGGAGTGTAGCTCAGTGGTAGAGCACTTGCCTAGAATGCTGGAGGCCCAGGGTTCATCTCCAGCCCCACAAAACAAACAAAAAAGACAAGCTGCCCCAGTCAGTCTAGGTTTGTGTTCCTCAGAAGCAAAGAGGGAACCAGTGTGTCTTGTCTATGGAGACTCAGCAGGCAGGACTTCAGTCCCAGGCACATCCCAGCCTGGACCCAAAACTTCCATCTAGGGGGTCATTCCACTTCTGGAGAGCAGGCTAGAAGCTGTTTGGATCTTCCTGTTCCATGCACCTGGCTGAGGATGCTTCCACTTGGAGGAGGGAGACCTGGCCCTCCAGCTCTCTTCAGGCTTTTCTTCTGGGCTCACAACCTAGCCTTGCCATTGCCAGTAAGTGAAAGCCAGCTGCCACCAAGCGGTGAGCATCCTCCCCGTCAGTGCACTCGCTCTGGTACCTGGCTACAAATCCCCTTCAGCCCACAGGCCAGAAATCCTGCTACTTTAACTACCTCAGGGGCCCACTCCCCTCCTGGTCCTCCCTTCCTTCACGCCTCAGTTTAAATTCCCCCAGAAAAGCCTTACAGCCATTCTCCTGCACACACCCTTGACTCTACTGTCTGCTCTCTTCCTTCATCACACTTCCTGGCAAAACCTCCACCTGCCCTGTATTTAAGTGTGGCAGAGCAGCGCACATCCCTGCTGTCATCCCTGCTCTACCTCTCTAACCTAGTCCCTAGCCGGATTCCTAGGCAGATCCTTGCCCCACTCCCTGACTCCCTGTCTCCACTGACATCACACCCTGTTTCTCAACTAGTCACTTGTGTAAACACCAAGCAAAAGTTACAGAATATTGGAAAGTTATGTATGACTTCTGGGGAGCCATAACAGAGTTTTTCTGAGGAAAAGGGGCCACCCAAAAGAGAAAAGGTTCAAGGTCCATGGTGTTAACACAAACGCTGGACAGGGTTCTCAGCGCTTGGACTGCTGCACCAGAGGCAGGGCAGGAGGGCCGCTGCTCACTTGGGGCCTTGGAAGTGTATGGTTCAAGCCAGTGGGGATACCGAACTTCTACTTAATTCCTGATCTTATTTTTAGAAACTTGAAATGTCTACAGTGAGAACGTGGGTGTTTTTCCTGTTGCTGTTTTTGTTTTTGTTTTGAGAAGACCCAATAACACTGTTTTGACTGGTGAAAAATGAATTTCCCTAGCACCTTGCAGGAAGGAGGTGGGGGGAGCAAGGGGGGTTTGCCCACTCTGCCCGCCTGTCATTGGCTCCTCCCTCCCTCCTACCCCACCCCGTGGATTTGAGCTATGCCTAGAGCAGGCAGGTGAGCCCTTGCAAGGGCAAAGGCAGGGGTAGGGTGGGGGGATGTGGGGGGTGGGCATAGTTTCTCCCCCTTTGTCCAGTGTCTTTCCAAGTCTGCAAACCACAGAAGGCCTTCTCAGGGCAGCCACCCTAGCATTGATTCTTGTCCCTTCCCCAGGGTCTCCTCCCACTCCTGATGGCCTCTGGGTGAACCATCAATGTCCCTACTAGGAATAGGACAATGTCCTATACTTGGGGCATTAAAAAGTCCAGTCCTGTTCAACCCTGAGCACCTGCCTGCTTCTGCTCAGGCACAACCCTGACTCAGAGGACAAGAACTATTAGTTCTTTATCCTCCATTTTGTCCTTTCTGGTGTGTGTGGGCAGCACAGGCCTAGGTTTGGGCAACCTTGTTCTTGGCTTGACTCTGTATTTGTGTGCACTGCCCAGTGGATAGGAGAGCTTCCAGACCATCTTCAAAGACCCTCTCCCACCTGAGATGGGGCCTCCTGGCTCAATGCAGGCCCAGCTCCTATTCCCTCCTCTCTTAATATGCTGGGACAGCTGGGGGAAGGGGAGGGAGCACCTAGGGGAGACATGCTATTCAAGTGACCTCTGAAGACTGGAGGGCCGTGAACTAAACGTGTGCACTAAGGATTCTCCCGGTAAACAAGATGGAGGGGGCAGAACAAGAAGGATGGAAAAAGATTTTGGCAGAGGGTCTGAGAGGAGCAAAAGCCAGCGGGTAGGAAACCGTGTGTGGGAAATCCAAGGAAGGGCCTGGTTCTCCCTGGGTGGGGTGCAGGCCTGCTGGGGAGGATCAGAGTGCGGGGGTGGGGGGGATGGGGGGGCAGCCTAAGTCCTGCAAGTTCCCGCATTTCCCCTGCCCGCCTTCTCTTTGCACTTCACCATCCCCAGCTTAAGGAAGGGAGGGGAAGGTGGGGTTCTGAAGTCATGGGCTGCCCTCATCTTCCTCCTGGAGTGGGCAGGGCTAGTCCGGGGAGGAGGCTTTTGAGAGCCTGCATCGTAAGGTCAGGGTGCCGGGTGTAGGGGAGGCCATGCGTCCGCGGGCCCAGCCCTGCCCAGGCCCTGAGCCAAGCCCTGGGCTTTTCATCGTGGACTGTGAAGTGGGGAGGGCAGGGGTCGCACTGCCACCAGCGCGGAGCTCCCTACGGAGACGCTGTCCTCCCGGACAGGACCAGGTTGGGCGCGCCCAGCCGACTGGGGAAGAGGGGGGCGGGGCATATCAGGAGCAAGTGGCAGGCCTGGAACAGAGCCAAGGGCGACAAAGGGCGCTGGAACCCAAAACGTGATCTCCTGTCCCAGCGTCTCCCGCCCTTGGAGGGCGCCCGGCCCGCAGCTCTTTCCCAAAGTGTCAGGAACCATTTGCTACGTGTGGTGCAGGGCCAGGTTCGGGGTCAGTTTCTGGTTCGCTCTTTGTCGCCGTCGGCGCCACAGCCACCGAAGCCCAAACCCAGGCGGGGAGCGGCGGTGGGGGGGGTGGAAAGGGGCTCAGCGCGCATGCGCACGTGCTCTCAGCAAAATTCTACTTTATAAGAACCCGGAGACCTCCCGGTGGATGCTGGGACTTGTAGTCCAAGGGTGGGAGGTCTTCCAGATGCAGGCCTAAATTTGTAGTCCGCGACGGCGAGGGAGGGTGGGGGAGGAGGGCAGACTGCCCGGTGCACGTCGGGATCTGTAGTCTGCGGACCGCAAGAACAAGTCGCCTGGTGCACGCTGGAACCGGTAGTGAGCCGCTCGGACCCGCCCCTCACCTGGCCGGCGGCGGTCGCCGCGGGGCCAATGGGAGCGGCGCGGTCCGCCTCGCCCCGCCCCGCGGACGTCTGTGCCGGGACATGGCCGCTGCCGGTGCCGGGTCCTTGAGTTGAGCGCCCGCTAACGCGAACCAACCGCTGCAGTTAACTGTCCGCGCGGGCCGGGCCCAGGCGCCGCCCGGACGGCGAGGAGCTGCGGCCGCGTGGAGAAGCAGGAGGCCGCTGCGTCCGGTGCATGGCGTCCATTTTGCTCAGGAGCTGCCGCGGCCGGCGGCCCGCCCGCCTCCACCCGCCCCTCGCTGCCGCTCCGCGGGGTAAGCGGCCTGCGTGCACCGGTGTCCGGGGTCGGTGGGCCCGGGACTGGACTGGACTGGGCAGGGATCGGGCTCGCTGCACCGCTAGCCGCTCACCCCAGGGCGGGTCCCTCCCGGCGCGTGGCCGGGATACCGCGGACCTGGAGGCCGTCCGGCTGCCCCCAGTGCGGCGCTCCCACAGAGCTGCCGGGGGTGGGGGGTCGGCCGCTGGCCGCGCGGCCCCTCCCCGCATGACCCGGTCGTCCCCGCTGTTCCCGCGCCCCCGCCTTCCGTCATCGCCCGGTGGCACCGTGCCTCCCGGGTTGGGCGGTGTCGCTGTGACCTTAATCGCCCGGGTCGCCGCAGGTCTCAGCCTCCGACAGAGACTCTAAGAAAGTTCCTCAGGGCCGGGACAGCCTGGCACTCTCCTAGGTGGATGGGGCGCGACGGGACATGGCGCCCACTCGCGAGGACACGCGTGCCCTTTGGCCACGCTCAGGCCTGAGAGGCGCGACTCGGGGACTCGGTAGACACGGGGCCTGCCGGGCGATGCCAGCCCCGTGGGCCGCTCCCCCGGGTGGGGCAGCCGAGCAGAGGTCAGCCAGCCATCCAGCCCCGGGGCCTGTGCTGGCTGGGCTCACGCTCTTTATGGTTGAGATAAAGATGAAACACGTTCTTGCGAGCGCGACCCAAGAAAAGTAGTCCATTTCCAGAGGCTTTGTGGTTTACAAAGAGCCGGGGTGAAGCACACTTTCTGTCACCTTAAAGTGAGTGTTGGCGAGAAGCGTGGTGGAGCAGCAGCCACCCAGCCCTTCCCTGCCCTGCCCTGTCCTGTGGGAGGAGCAGTCTTCAGAGCAGTCCTACCTGTTGGCTGTTGGGGATGGCAACGAAGTACTTCTGCCACTTCTGGTTTCTGTAGCATGTTTACCACTAAACAGTTGCGTGTATGTGTGTGTGTGTGTGTGTGTGTGTGTGTGTGGGGTCCTGTTATTCCAGGCACAAGGATATTTTCTGTAGTTGTTTGTAGATCTCTGTGCAGAGACACTACCTGACTACTGGTTATCTGTGGGACTAAGGGATTCAGAACCTGTGGGAGGCTGGGCTGGGCTGTGCAGAGTAGGTCCTGAAATGACATACCCTTCGGGTTAATGTGGTGAGCCAGCACAGCTAAGCTCAGGTCCCTGCTGTGTTCACATTCCCTTCAGTCTCCGTACTTTATTCTGCACTACTTCTGTGGTGCATATGCTTTATTTTGATGTCCCTGGATCCATCCAGGACACCACATTACAAGTGGTCATGACTCCTTAGGTTGTGAGTTTCTCAGACTTTTCTTGTTTTTCACGACTGCGGCAGTATTACCTGACCAGCACTAGGCTGCATGTCTGTTGGTATTTTTTTATGCTTTTCTCATACTTAAACTGGGAATGATGGATTTAGGGGTGGAGAGCCACAGAGGTGAGGTGTCTTTCTCGCCACATCCCATCAAGATATTTTATCACTGTCAGTATTGACCTTGATCTCTCAGCTGAGATGTGCTTGTCAGATTTCTCCACTGTGAACTTCCTCCCCATTGCCCTCTCTGCATGTAGAAGCTGGTCTGGAGAGAAACCCCCATTGCTGGCTGCAGTGCCAGTTTTAAACTCTCCAGGACTGGGGAGGGGCTGGTTTCCATGGGGCAGGAGTCCTGGCACTATTGAAAGGGCCCACCAGGCCTGCAGGCTGTGTGTGCATGTCAGGAAGAAGATTGCCTGGAGCGAGGTAGAGGTCCCATCAAGAGGATCGGGGGAAGATGGTCTCCTGGAGACCAGGAGAGGAAAAGGTGATAATAGGAAATACATTTGGTCTTTGTCTCTGTTCCTGCCCAGAGCTAAAGTCGTGGGAATTTTAGGAGTCATAGCAGTGGCTTTGTTATTCATAATGAGCCCCTTCCTACCCCACCAATGAGGGACCCAGGGTGGCCCTGATCACTCTAGGCAAGGGCCATGTGCTCAGATTAGAGGGTTGGAGCTTCAGCTTACATCCTGGGTGGGGAGGGTGTGGACTGGACTCCTGGAGCAGTCTGTCCTGCAGAGGAGGCAGCTAGGAAGGAGAAGCTGGGTGCTCAAGACCCTTCTCACCTCACCTTTGTGCCTCTTTCTCTGACAGCTCCTTTGTCCTTTGTGACAAACTGACAGTGAGTACATTTTGATGGGTTCTGTGAGTTATCATTGTTACCTAGTGAATTACCAAAACAGAGGGCAATGGAGCCTCCAAATTATGTAGCCCATGAAAGTGTAGGCAAGTTGGGCACCTGCAGTGGTGCCCACTTGGCTTTGACCTGGGGTTTCTGTGGGGATCTGGGACAGCTCATAGTAGGTTTGGGGAGAACCTAGGAAGGGAGCTGGTAGGACAGAGGGGTCAGAGTGAGGTCCTCCCTGGGTATCTGCTTGGGTGATCCAAGTTCTGGAGGGGCAGAATCAAGGAGGAAGTGCTGACCCTGTTTGAATGGAGGAAGGGCTTGGTGTGCTTCTTGCCCTGTGTTTTATAATTTAACTTAAAATGTAACAGTTGATGCATATAAAAATGTGGCTAATATCTTGATGTTATGAATTGAGAATGGCGGTGACCCAAGCTTATGAACCCAGCGCTCGACTTAGATTACCATGTATCCCTTGCTGTGTGAGGACACTACCAGTACCAGTGGAGGCTGCCATGAAACCATTTCCTAACTGGGAGACCCTTCCCTCAGCTGTGCTCTGAAGCCTCTGTCACTCAGGCAGGCTTCTAAAACTTAATTACAGGGGTTCCACAAGAGAGGTACCTCAGACTTTCAAACACACCTGGTTGAGATGTATTTGCTGACTTTTTCTTTGTTTTTGTCGTAGGTAGTCTGGGGGATCGCGCTTGTCTCAGTTGTACCAGGATCGTGGGTTTGATAAACCGAGAGTAAGTAAACACTGCTTAACAAGGCACTTTGCATCTGTCAGCCAGAGGGTGCTGAGCATCAGGGAAGCAGCTGGTCCTGCTTCCTTATTGTTTGTTTTTGTTTCTTTCAAGCCTTTATATCTTTATTTTGAAGGTTATAACCATGTACATTACTGGGTTTTTCCTTTTTTGGTGCTGGGGATAGAACCCGTGACCTTACACATACTAGGCAAGTGCTCAACCACTGAGCTCCATCCCCAGCTCACATTAGGAAATCTTAAGAAAATAAATATTCTTGCCAGGTGCCCGTGACTCACACCTGTAATCCTAGCTACTCAAGAGGCAGAGATCAGGAGGATCATTGTTGGCCAGCCTGGGAAAATAGTTCAAGAGACCCTATCCTAAATGCCCAACACAAAACAGGGCTGGCGGAGTGGCTCAAATTGTAGAGCACCTGCTGAGCAAGCATGAGGCCCTGAGTTCACATCCCAGTACTGCCAAAAAAAGAAACAAGAAAAAGGAAATAAATACTCTTAATTTCAGTACTACAAATACTAGTAGCATTTTGGTGAATTTTTTTTCTTTTTCTTTTTTAGCAGTACTAGGTTTGAACTCAGGGCCTCATGCTTGCTAGGCAGGTGCTCTGCTACTTGGGCTGCTCCTTTTTGTGTGTGTGTGTGTTGAGTGTTTTCAAGATAGCATCTGACAAACTACCTGCCCAGGCTGGTCTTGAACCTCAGTTCTCCTGACTCTGCCTCCTGAGTTGCACTTATTTTTTTATTTTTCAGTACTGGGGCTTGAACCCAGGCTCTCAGGTATGCTAGGCAAGTGCTCTACCACTTGAAGGTGCCCTCACCCCTGACTTTTTCATGTATCTGTTTTTTAGTACAATTATAACACAGCTTACTATAGTTTTGTTTACTTAGTGTGACTAATCTTTCCCATGCTTCATACACTTGTCATTTTTAGTGGTTTTCCAAGTAATTGTGCCCAAAGTAGTTTGACCATGCAGGGCAGTGTTGGGCACGTTGGGATCTGTCCCTGGCACAGGGCAGACCTTCCCTTGATTATTTTTGGTCCTTCAGGCTTGTGCTACCTCAAGGATGTACTCCTGGCCTGGCTCTGAGGGCACATCTTGGGCATGATGGACTTGCCCTTCTTTCTGTATCTGAAGCCTAGCAAGATGACCAACAATGAGTAACAGGTGGCAGCAGTGTCCCAGGTAGGGCTGTATCGTCACTGCCTGGCCAGTGGGCCAGTCCGAGAGGGCTTTTCTTACAGATAGTGGCTTCCACAGTACAGAGACTTAGGCTGCTTTGCTCCCTGTGCTGCACTGTCCCCTCCACCCCACATCTGCCTCAGCCACGTGTTGTCTCACCCTGAGGAGATAGTCAGAAGAGACGCCCCTAGCAGACTCATCTCCTTCCTGTCCACTGCCTGCGCTTCCTGTGGGAGAGCAGGATCCCAGTGCCACCTCTTTCTGCACCTAATTTCCTTTCAACTCCTCCCTACTAGGAGTTCGAAGGTTTTTGTGTTCATCAAGTCAGATAACTTACTCTAATAAGTAAGGATAAGTAGATTTATCCTTTCAGCTATAAAACAGTTCCTGAAGCAGGTCTCATTCCCTAAAATAAAAACCCCAAGTCACATCTGAAGACGAGGTTGCTGTTATAAAGCATGCTGCAGTGTGAAGTCTCCATCAAGTGCTGGCATGAGTTCCTCGGCTGGCAGGGCTTCTGTGACTGGATTGCTGCTGCATGGGTACATCTGGTCTAGATGCTGACGCTGGCTAAGAGCATCCCTTGGCCTGGGCCTTCTGCCCCTGACTCCTACTGCGTGCCTTCCCAGTGGGACTTCGTTTTCTCTTCTGGTAGTCTCAAGGCTACTTTTGGTGGCACTCAGGGACAGGCACAGGGCCTCTTCTGCTGACGTGCATTCTGAAGACAGCTCAGGTCTGCCGTGGCCTGGAGCTAAGCTCCTGGGATGCCCTGTAGGGTGTGGCTCTTTGGGCTCAGGAGGGCTCTGATGTAAAGTCTCTGGTTTTAAAGCAATGAGCCCTGGTCTAGGTTATTGGAATACCCTTGGACTCTGGTCACCTGTATGAATCCACCCAGATGGAAGGTGAATACCCTTGGACTCTGGTCACCTGTATGAATCCACCCAGATGGAAGGTGAATGTGCTCCATTGGTGACCCCAAAGCTTTCCTAGGCATCTGTCATTTCTGTAGGGTGATAAATGTATCCAGAACCAGTACCTACCGCCTGCATTTCCCTAGTGAGATCTCAAGTATACATTTTCTGGACCTTCCTCTGAGTTCTTGAGAGTCCTTCCAGATGAACTTGCCAAAATCCATCAAACCATGGGGGAATAGCAACTTTTAAAGTATTGTCATTTCTTTCCAGGTGGAGGGTTGTTTTTTGGGTGATACTGGGGGCTGAACTCAGGGCCTTGAGCTTGCTAGGCAGGTCCTCTCACACTTGAGTCATGCCCCCAGCTCTCTTTGCTACAGTTACTTTTTTTGGATAGGGTCTCGCTAACTTTTTGTCCGGGCAGGCTTTTAATCTCAATCCTCCCTAATCTCTGCCTCCATCATACCAAGCTTGGCTTTTTTTTTTTTTTTGGTACTGGGGTGGAACCCAAAGTCTCACTCATGCTAAGCTACATGCCCAACCCCTGATTTTTCTTTCTTTGGCAGTACTGGGGCTTGAACTCAGGGCTTTGTGCTTGCTGGGCAGGCACTCTACCACTTGAGCCACTCCATCAGCCCTAAAAACCCAAAAAACCATTTGGTTTTTTTCAAGATAGGGTCTTGAGAACTATTTGCCCATGCTCACTTCGAACCATGATTCTTCTGATCTCTGCCTCCTGCGTAGCTAGGATTATAGGCGTGAGCCACTAGTGCCAGTTCCTTGGCTTTTATTTATTAAGATCTTTTTCCTCTTTCAGGAAAAGCTGTGTCATTTCCTGTATGCAGGTCATAAGCATTGCTTTTGACTCCACGTTGCCACAATTCCCAGGAGCCTCCCATCTTCATTACCCCTCTTTATTCCTTCCCAAGTGGTTGCTGCTGCTGGCAGGTACTTTTGGCTGTTGTACCACTGTGTCACTCACTTCCTACTTAGCTCAAGGCAGCACAGGTTTGGTCCTGGGTGGGGTCTTGGCACAAAACAGTGCCCCGCCTCTTCCATCCCAATGCCTCTTCTGCTGTGTGGCTTTGGTTCCTGCTTCTGTAGCCAGCTCTGTTGGGACAGTGGTAGCTGGTCACATGCCATCACTGCAGCAGAACAGAGTCTGTGCTTATTACAGGGAATAGCAGCTCCTGGGTTTCAGTGCTGTTTGCCCTGCTGCTTATTCTTATTTTAAAGTGTTTTTATTCAGAATAGATGTTGGATTTTACAAGCACCTTTTTTAGCACTTCAAGTTTGTATTAGGACATAAGAACTGTGATTTGTTAACTTTTGTTTGTTTGTTTGTTTGGCAGTGCTGGTGATCAAACCCAGGACCTTGCACATGCTAGGTAGGTAGGCACTCTACCACTGAGATGATCCTCAGCCCTTGGTTTTTTCTTTTGGTGGTACTAGGGTTTTGAACTCAGAGCTTGTGCTTGCTAGGCAAGCACTCTACCACTTGAGCTACACCTTCAGCCCTAGCCTTTGGTTGTTTCAGACAGGGTCTTGCTTTGCAATCCAGGCTGGCTTGGAACTTGAGGTCCTCCTGCCTCTGCCTCCCACATGCTGGAGTTACAGGCATACCCAACCATGCCCAGCTTTTGCTTCTTTTTTTTTAAGTTAACAATTTTAGACATTTACTTAAAAAGCTTAATAATGAAGCTGGTGGAATGGCTCAAGTGGTGGAACATCTGCCTAACAAACGTGAGGCCCTGAGTTCAAACCCCAGTGCCACCCAAAAAAAAAAAAAATGCTAAACAGTGAGCTGTGAGTAAAGGTGGAGGTAGGAGACTCTCGACTTTGAATTCAAGGCCAGCCCTAGCAAAGTTTGTGAGACCCTATCTTTAAAACAAAATACAAAAACAAAAGGGCTGGTGGTGTAGTTCAAGAGGTAGAGTACATGGAGCACAAAGCCTGCATTCAATATCCAAAAAAGAAAAAAAAATGTGACTGGAGTTGTCACTCATGTGGTAGAGCACCTGTCCAGCAAGCACAGAGCCCTGAGTTCTAAACCTTAAGGCTCTTTTGATGAATTCATAATTCAAATTAGCACTTGTGGGTAAGCAGCAAAAAACTTTTATTTTTCATTTTGGTTGCACTAAATAGGAAATCTCGAGCCATGCTGATATGTTCTTCAAGAGGTAGCCATGGCATAGCTTTTCAGCAGTCTTAGGTGAACCTCAGAAAGGCCCAGGCCCTGATGGAGTAGGCAGAGTGTCTGATCCAGGACAGCATGACAGATACTAATTATCTGGAAACTTGTGGCCTTCTCTCTCTCGGAAGTGTTGCAGGGGCAGCCAGGCTGTGATGCAGCAGTGAGCAGTCCTGAAACCCAGCAGGGGCTGTCCCCATGTAGTGGGAGCACCGGAGCTGATCCTTGGTCTCCACGTGGTGTGGCTGGTGGCCGGATTTGCTGGGGAAGTGCTTGGGTGCTGATGATAGGTACACAGGTCTCTGTAGTGTGTGCACTCAGCATGGTGATGCTTCACCCTGCCATGTTACGAGCCTGGAATCTGGAATTGGCCCGCGGACTGGGACCAGGTGCTAGGTGTTCTGGTGACTTGGTTTTCTAGTTTCCCAGCCAAGGGGAGTAAGTGTGGTTTTACATATTGTGGAATCGCTTAATCACAGCCTCTGAGTACAGAGTTGTCCTGCACTTGTGGCATCATCTCTTGGGTTTGGTAGCTATTGCTACATTGTTCCTCCTTCCTTTCTGTCAGGCACACTGTGTCTGAAAGAATAGGGTGACTTGTCCTGGTTAGTGTCTTCCCTTGCTGGACTGTGTGCTATTGTCTTGCCTTGTGCCTGTCTTAAGGGTGACCTGTGGCAGGAGGTTCGGTGATGCCTCCAGGGAGCTGTCCCTTTGGGAGCAGCCCTCAGGTATTTATACCTGTTGCAGTGTACAAGTATTGATGAGAGTTAGAAGCTCTGTATCAGGAGAGCACGTCTGGGTTCCTGCAACTCCTCCCTGTCTACTTGCTTGGTAGCTGAAGGCATGTGGCTGACACCATGCTGTCCCTGTGCAAGGCACTACTTGGTCTTCCTGCTTCGGAGGTAGAGATACAGGCTAAGGTATGAAGGGTCACAGCCCTACAGAAAGAGAACCTTCATACAAGTGCCCAGATTTTGTGCTGTGAGCAAGCAGTGCATTTCTTGCTGAGATATTGCTTTAGCTTGGTGGGGTTTCCCCTACTTTGCAGGAGATTCATCAAAAACAAACAAACAAACGAAAGGAAAATTAGGAGTTTAGGTGATGGGATAGGCTCTAGGCTAACCCTTCGAGTGGTACTCAACCCCAGCTGCTGGTCCCCAGCTAGCAGCACCCAGATTAGTTCTGTGTCAATGAATTTTTTTTCTGGGGGAGGGCGGCTCTTGATTAGGTTGGCCTGGAACTCAGTATGTAGCCTAGGCTGGCCTTGAACTTGCAATCCTCTTGCCTCAGCTCTGAGCACTAGGAGTACAGGTATGCACCATTATGTTGGCTTGGAAAGAGATTTTAATGTTGCATAATTTGGGCTGGAGATATGGCTTAATGGTAGAGTACTTGCCTAGCATATATGAGACCCTGGGTTCAATCCCCAGCACCACAAACAATCAAACAAAAACAATTTTATGCTTTCCAAAAATAGCTAAGCTGTTAGTAATAGTATGTTAAGCCTGCCTCATTTGAAGTTTTATTACACATAATTTTGACCAAGAACAGTCAAAAATAAATAAAAAAGCATTTGTGGCTTTTTCCCTAGGGAGGTCTTCAAACTATATGCCAGCCGATACCAAGGGTCTACTGTAATCTCTGAGGAGCTGAAGTTGACCAAGCTCGGGTGCTGAACCCTCACCCAGTGTGCTGTGTGCCTCTCCGCTTGATTTGTTTAGATGTGTCTTTGTCAGTGATCCCCATACCTGCTTGTATCATCCTTCTGGGTGCCATGATTTTCCTTGCAAACTAAGTGTTGGGAAGTTGGGTAATGAAGCCTGACGAAGATGGGGTAGCATTTGTTCCACATACGGGCAGTTGGAGATGAAACAAGGCACAGAAGGTGGAAATTGGGGCCAACTGGCTGAGTGGCCCCAGTCCTGGGATTGACTACAGGGCCGGGGAGCCTGGAGGCAGGTGGGGGACCGGATGAGGGTTTAGAGGATGGACAGCCCTCACTGGCCCTGGGGGAGGTGGGTGTGGACATGGACATGCATGCACACGTTGAGCAGGGCGCACACGTGCACACCACCTCACTTTTGGCCTGCCCACACCAGTGCCCGCAGTGCCCTGCACTGTTCTGCTGTTTTATGCTTGCATTAAGTCAGTGTTGGGCTTGTGAGGCTGTGATTGAGGGAAGATTTGGAGCCTCGGGATGGTCTTTAGCCAGTGCTTGGCACCAAAACCAAGTCTGTTCTGGGCTGGCAGTGTCCTACCCCGGCTGCAGCTGCTACGCAAGGTGGTGTGTGCTTGCTCGTCACACAGGACCTTCCTTCCTCCTTCCCATGAAGCACGGCGGCTCTGGAGAGCCCCACCTTGTTTCCGCTGCTTTGCTGGGACCATCATTGCGGCAGCCGCTTCTGAGTCGGTAGTGAGTGGGCTAGGCACTGTTCAGGGTACTTGGCACATATTAACATGCATTTGCAAAGGAAGCTCCTGAAGCACAAAGAGGTCTGGTTACTTGGTCAAGGTCACACAGCAGTAAGTAGCAGAGCTGCACTTGAGCCTAGCTGCTCCAGAGCTCGGGCCCTCCTGTTGGCATCTAGCCAGGTGCAGAGAGGTGACAAGAAGAGGTTTCTGATGAGCCAGGCAAGATATGTAGATTTTGAATTTGAAGAATTGCACAGGTCAGTAGTTTCCTTATTGGATGGTGTCTGTTCTCTCCCCCCACCACCACTGACTCCAGCTTCCTGCGGAGTCAGAAAAGGGTCTCTGTGGTGCACAAACCCTTGGCTGGGGCCAGGCAACCCTGTGTGCCTAATCTAGTGTGGACAGAGAAGGGCCTGAAGTTTTCAGCTGTCTGCTTCCCACTGTGGTCCACTCAGGCCTCCCCTCCCCTGCTCTGCGGCTGTCACGCAGCCTGTGTTCTGGTGGAGGTGAAACGGGCCTGGTAGGTATGTGTGCCTCTGTCTCCCAGTTGGGCAGGTGCACATAAGGAAGAGAGCACTAGGGTGAGGCTGGGCCTGAGTGAGGTGTGGCATGAGCTGGTGTGTGAGCTGGGATCTTGGTAGGGGCTGCAGAGACTCAGGCCACTGGTGCTGGAGCTGAACGAGCAATCGGGGACAGGTCCTGGGCACGCTTCTTTGGGTTTGTCCCTTTGCTCTAGTGCCTCCAGTTAGCTGGAAGTCCCCCAAACTGAACAGGTTTCAGCTCACACCCCACCCCACAAATTCCAAAGCAGCGCTTCACACCTACCAACGTTGGCCCCAGAAACAGGCCAAGTGCAAGGGTCAAGCTTTTGCCTTGTGTCCACCGTTGCTATCTCTTTCTAGGGACCTTTGAGGCAGGCCACTCACTGTCTCGACCTCATCCATAAGCTCTGCCAAGGGCTCCCAGGAGTGTCTCGGGCATTAGGAAGTAGGTGGGATGGTGTGTGTGGTTGTGATTCTCTGGGGCATGTGGCTTGGTGTTCCTGTCAGTGTTTGGTGCTCAGCACTCAAAGATGCTGGCCTCTCATTGCCACTTCTTCCCTTTTCCTTTTTAAGGCATGTTCTCTTTGGCTGCTGTGCTCCGGCCCATCCTGCCTACTTCTGCTTCAGAGGAGAGCCTCTCAGCTGTTGGACTCCCAGGCTCCAGCACCTGTGCGAGCTGGCAAGGGTGCCATGCCCCCCCACCTCAGGAAGCTTGGTTGTGACAGGACCTCAGTACCTTCCTGTGCGGGCCTGGCACTCATCGTCCCCTCTTTGTGATGACTCTGTGGTGGAGAAATCCCTCAAGTCCCTAAAGGACAAGAACAAGAAGCTGGAGGAGGGTGGCCCTGTGTATAGCCCGCCAGCCAAGGTGGTGGTAAAGAAGTCCCTTGGGCAGAAAGTGCTGGATGAGCTGAAGCACTACTACCACGGATTCCGCCTGCTGTGGATCGACACCAAGATCGCCGCTCGTACGCTCTGGCGCATCCTCAACGGCCACACGCTGACCCGCAGGGAGCGCAGGCAGGTAGGGCTGCCATGTCTTCTGCCACCCGAGGCTGCGTCCACAGTGCCGCGAGTGCTGTTTGTCACTGCCTGTGGTACAGGAAAATGTCAAAAAATCTGTACAGCACGAACTTCCTCTGTGGTGTCCCGCTAAATTGTAACATGACTGCTGAGGCTCGGCGGCCCTCCTGCTGGAGGACGTCTTGACTCCTCAAGAGGTCTGTTCTGCGGTGGTGTTCCCTGGGCTGCCTTCTCTGTCTTGCTGCTTCCAGATTGGTCTTCACAGCCACACATGTGCCCCTAGGGGAGCCTGTTGTGTTTATTGCTTGGGACCCCATCTCAAAGAAAAAACATACAAAAGAGGTTGGTCGTGGTGGCTTGTGTCTGTAACCCCAGCTACTTGGGAGCAGAAATCGGGAAGATGGTGGTTTGAGGCCCAGCGAAAAATAAGACAGACCTGCACCTCAACCAGTAATCCTTGCATGTTGTTGTGCACCTGTGGTTCCATGGGGATTACAGTCCAGGCCAGCTGGGGCAAAAAATTTGACCCTACATAAGAGTGACTAAAGCAGAAAGGGCTGGGGGTATGCGTCAAAAGGGAGAGTGCCTGCCTAGTAGGCACAAGGTCCTGAGTTCAAACCCTGGTCTCACGAGAAAGAACACAACATAAAAAAGATTCTCTCTCTAGGTATCTTACCCGTCCTCTTCCTTCAGCTGAAGAAGTGGTCTGTTTAATCATCCTTTGGGGATTTGTTTTCTCCATAATTTTACTTCTACAAGTTCTATTAGGTGTTTTTTTTTGTTTTGTTTTTAACCAATTTATTTGGCCTTTTTTTTTTTTGGCAGTGCTGGGGTTTGAACTCAGGTGCTTGCTAGGCAGGCACTCTATCACTTGAGCCATTCCCCCATGCTTCCTATTTGTGCTTCCCCACATAGCTGGGATGAGAGGCATATACACCTGGCCATTGGTTGAGATGGGTCTCAAGAACTATTTGCCTGAGCTGGCCTGGAACCATGATCCCTCAGATACCCTCCTCCCAAGAAGCTAGGAGTACAGACAATGAGCACTGTGCCTGGCCCCTCTCAACTCTTAAATGGTTACACACACCACCATTGTGCCAGGGCCAGGGTGAGAGGGGCCCTGCTATCTGTCACTGCAACCCAGCAAAAGCAGCCCTTTTAAAACAAGTGGGCTCAGGTGCAGCTCACTGTGGCCCCTTTCCCTGTGAGAAGCCCAAGTCCCGCCAGCAGCTGCCCTGCCCAGCGAGTGCCATCTTGCTTCCTGTCTTCTTCCCATGCTCACCTTGGTGCCCCATGTGCTGTCCTGGGTGTGCCTTGAGCCTTTGTGCCAGTGGTCCTGCAGGCCTCTCACTCAGACAGACAGACAGATGGGGTCCAGGGCCTTACACCAGCGAGCACACCCATGCACGTGCATTCATTACAGGGTTGCTACTGTCACTTGCAAATTGGCATTGAACTTGCAGGGAAAGAAAATGGTTTATGCAGATGGTAGAGTGGCTCAAGTGGTAGAGCCTAGCAAGTGTGAGGCCTTGAGTTCAAACCCCAGTACCACCAAACAATCCAAAAGCTTGGGAATCATGAAAATGTTTATGCTAGGGCTGAGTATGGTGACTCATGTCTATAATCTCAGCTACTCAGGAGGTGGAGGTTGTGAGGATCATGGTTTGAGGCCAGTCTTAGCCTCAAACCCATAAGCTGGTTGTGATTATGTGTACTGTAATCCCAGGTACCTGGGAGGCCACAGATAAGTGAACATGGTCCAGGCTGGCCTGGGCAAAAACTCAAAACCCTGTCTAAAATCAGTAACCTGAAAAGCAAAAAGGGCTCAGGTGACTCGGATGGCAGAACACACAGCCATGTGGCCCAGGTGATGCTCCCTTCCCTCAGTACTCAGGAGAGCCCATCCAGTCACTCATTTCTGCCCTACCTGCAGCTGGTGTCCCTACACGTGTGTCTAGCCCCTGCAAAGTCAGTGAGGCTCTACTTCAATCTCCAGCACCACAGAAAAAAAGAAAGGGAAAGAAAATTAGCTTGTTGATTGAGGTTTCACGTTTGATCCTACCCATGCACTGGGCTCACATATTTCAGCATGGTTTCCTCTGTGAGTGTGAGTGTGAGTAAGTGTGAATGTGTGTGGGTATGATGTGTGTGTGAGAGTGTGAGTGTAAGTGTGAATGTGTGAGTATGGGTGTGTGTGAGTGTATGTGTGAGAGTGTGAATAAGTGTGAATGTGTGTGAGTATGGTGAGTGTGTGTGAGTAAGTGTGAATGTGAGTATGAGTGTGTGAGAGTATGAGTGTATGTGTGAGTGTGGGTGTAAGTGTGAATGGTGTGTGTGAGTGTGTGTGTGCTCAAGGGCTCACCAGGTAGGCAAGTGCCCTACCACTTGAGATACACCCTCAGCCTATGCTTTGTTTTTTGAGGCAAATTGTCAGTATGTAGCCTGGGCTGGCCTCAAACTTATCCTTCCTGTTTTCCCAAGAGTAGGATAACAGGTGTGCACCACTTTACCAAGCTTTTCATCTCAAGCTTTTTTTTCGCCGATATGTGAAGCAAAACTTGTACCTGTTTATGAAATGTGTGATGTTTCAACATGTGCACGTTGTGTGATGCTTGGATCACCCTCTGCTTTGCTTTGCTTTCTTCTTTTCTTTTTTTTTGCAGTATTGGGGTCTGAACTCAGGGACTTGCACTTGCTAGGCAAGTGATTTTTTTCCTTTTTATAGTCCTAGGATTTCAACTCAGGGCTTCGTTCTTGCAAGGCAGGTGCTTGAAACACTCCTCCAGTCTGAAACAATTAGATCATGAGAGCTCTGAGCTAATGAATGGTTTAATCCACTGATGGATTCAAAATTTGATTGGACTGCTGTGAGGTGGTGGAACTGTGAAAGGTGGGGTCTGCCTGGAGGAAGTAGGTCACTGGGGACATGGCCTTGGCCTGGCTCCTCCTGCTTCTGTCCTGCTTCCAGTCTGCCGTGACAGGAACTGCTTCTGCTGTGCCCTCCCTTGCATGATGGTCTACAACCTGAAAATGTGAGCTAAAATAAATCCTTACTCCTTTTAAGTTGTTCTCTCAGGTATGCTGGTCACAGCGATGAAAAAACTGACTAATACAGAAAACTGGTACCAGGAATGAGGCTGTTGCTATGGCTAACCTGACCATGTAGTTCTTAAGCCTTTGGCACTGGTTTGCAGGAGGAGTTTGGAAAAGTTTGGAGAAGTGGGCTAGAGAAGCCCACAGCTCGGTGCTGTTTCAAGGCAGCCCAGCAGCCTGCTGTGGATGGCTATTGCTGGCAGATTTGCAGTGACACTGGGCAGCAAAAAGCAGAGCAGAGAGACTCGAAAGCTTACAGTTTGGCTAGAAAAGCCAGTTTAAAGTTGGGCTAAGGAAGGCATGGTTGTGAAAGGGAGTAGGGCCATGAAAAAGAACCCACTTAATTTGTATCAGGGCAATGGGAAGGATACCTTGAGGACTGTCAAGAATTGTTCAGATCCTCCCCATGCAGACTCGGGGTATTTAAATCACTTGAAAAGCTTCGTTTTCAGAAGAGTCTCTGGTGCCCTGCTCCCAATGGCTGCCTGGGCTGCTTCCCATCTCACACATCACTTGCTTGTCACAAGTGGAGAAGTAGATACAGTCAAAAACATCCCCCTTTGGGCCTGTCTGATGTCTCCACAACACCTGCCCCTTGCATCTGGTGGCCTACAAGTTAGCACCCCACCCCACTTTTCTGAAGAGCAAGAAATGGCTCTTCAGAAAAGGTGGTGTCTGCTAAGTGGCTTTGGACTCAGAGCTCTTGAATCATTGCTGTGGCTGTGCTGAAGTGATGGTGGGAGAGATGCCCTGCCTTTCCCCACCTTCCTCTCTCCCCCTGATGGAGCCCACCTCTTTCCAGTTCCTCCGGATCTGCGCTGACCTCTTCCGCCTGGTCCCCTTCCTGGTCTTCGTGGTGGTGCCCTTCATGGAGTTCCTGCTCCCTGTGGCTGTGAAACTCTTCCCCAACATGCTACCATCCACATTTGAGACCCAGTCCATCAAGGTGAGGGCATCGCAGCAGTGACTGCATTTCAAACATGAGAGTCCAAGATGGGTATCATGGTGCATGTGTGTAATACCAGCTACTTGGGAGGTGGAGGCAGTAGGATCTTAAGTTTGAGGTCAGCGAGGGCTCCCTGGCTAGACCTTGTCTGGCACAAACAAACAAAACTAGAAAACCAGTCTGAAGTTTCTCTGCACCTCCATGCCCAGACACACGTGTATTGTCTGCTGACATGTCAGACCACATGACCTACAAACCCCAAAAGCTGTCCCTTACTGAGTAAGTTTGCCAACCCCTGCACTAAGAGGTCGCACAAAGATTTTTTTTTTAAAGCCATGAAATAGAACAGAGAGTTTTAGTTTTGTGCTTGGATTTCATTCTGTGAACTGTTGGTCTGAGTGGGGAGGCCAAGGGTGTGTGAGACATTTGTTTTGTGGGGAACACTGTGGTGGGGCACAGGATGGCAGAGGGTGAAGGTGCAGCACAGCCCCCTTTCTGCCCTTGCAGGAGGAGAGGCTGAAGAAGGAGCTGCGGGTGAAGCTGGAACTGGCGAAGTTCCTCCAGGACACCATTGAGGAGATGGCCCTGAAGAATAAGGCAGCTAAGGGGGGCGCCACCCAGGACTTCTCCACGTTTTTCCAGAAGGTACTATGCGCCTTCGGGTCCCAGGCTGGTTCGAGCTGTGCAGCACACAGGCCCTGTTGGGCATCCTTCCTTCTCTTTCCTTTAGTGTTTTATCTGTACCCCGACGGGCGCTCCCGGGTCAGGGCTCAGGCCCTCTCAAAGTTTGGTGCAGGTGCAGATGAGTGTGGCTTTTCCACTGTTGAACACCCAGGCCTGGCACAAGAACCCAGGACTTTGCCCCACTGGGGTCCTGGGACACTGGGGAAAAGGACAGGAGGGTTGACCCCATGGCCAGCAGCCCATGGCCTCCCTCAGCCTGTGCACTGCTGACGTAGAGGAGCCACTCAGAGCTAGGTGCCTGCATGCACTAGTGCCCCCCAAAGGCCCTGCTGCTGCTGAGTGCCTGAGGCGTGTCGCCCCCTCAGGAGCACAGCGAGGGGTGGGTGGTGCAGGCCTCTCACCCGGGACCCCTTGGCTCCTCACTTCCAGCTGGGACCTGAAGGTGGGGTTGGGGACAGGAGATCTTAAGCACTGACTCAGCAGGGTGACTGTTGGAATTGCTTCTGCAGATACGGGAGACGGGGGAGAGGCCCAGCAACGAGGAAATCATGCGTTTTTCCAAGTTATTTGAGGACGAGCTGACCATGGATAACCTCACCCGGCCTCAGCTGGTGGCCCTGTGCAAGCTGCTGGAGCTTCAGTCCATCGGCACCAATAGCTTCCTGCGCTTCCAGCTCACCATGAGACTGCGCTCCATAAAGGCCGACGACAAGGTTAGCCCAGCACAGAGCTGCCACACGAAGCAGCCCTGCTCTAGTCTCTCGCCTTCACTTTAGGCTAAAATTTATTTTTTAACTGGTACAGAAAAACATGAAAGTTGTACGTATTTGTGGTATACGATATAATGAATGTTTTGGTGTAGTCTCTGGGATGTCTTGAATGGGAGGAGATGACCTGTGGCTGCGGGTCTTGTTACCCATGTGGAGACCATTGGCAATTTATACGTTCTGCCCACCCACCATTATGTGCTTGTGTACTGAAGTAAATGGTGGGGTCAGGTAGCCTGGACGGTCAGGCTGGGCCTAATGTTGTGAGAGCCTCCATGTCACTTAAGGACCTGCTGAGCAGATGAGTTTTTATGACTGCCTCACTTCTCATTAGGAATGAGAACAAAACTTATTAAACAAAGATTTACCTAGCAGTTTGCTACCCCACACAGCTCTGCAGAAATACCTTCCAACGTGGGATTTCCTTAAAAATAGTGACCTAGAACTGGGTTTCCTTAGTAAGAGGGTAGGAAGTCAGAAAGAAGTCCTGCCCGTAGTGGCTGACAGCTGCCCCCATGTCCAGGAATGCTCCTTCCAGAGACGGATGAGTTGCCCCTCTTTTTCTCGAGGGATGTGTTCCCCTTAAAGCCCACAGTGTGACATTCTCACGCTCCTCGCTTGAGCAGATGTCAGTCTTTGTCCAGTTTCCCTAGTCGTCTTGCCCAGTGTGTTTGTCATCATTTTAATCTGGTGTGACAGTCTCTGTCTTTTAGTTGGAAAATTTAGTCTGTTTTTTTCCCTGGACTTGTCCCACCTCGTCTGTGTACTGCTCAATCTCACTTCTTGCCTTCTTTTGGAGTAGTCCAGTCTTTTTATTTACTCCGCCTCCTCTGTTACTTTGTCACTTGTTCTGGGTTTCCCTAGAGCTCTCCACGGTTTTCAGGCCAGCACTTTCATTCCCAGGTGGTGCCAGCACCTGGGCATACTCACCCCCAGCTGCCCTCCCTTGCCTGCTTTATAGCCTGTGGTAGTTCACACCCTGTGTCTACCTGTCCCTGCCTGCACATCTGCTTCCTCAGATGCTTTCCTCCCTCAAGTTCCCTTCGGTGCGTTTTACCATGTTGTCTGTGTGTCCCGTGCCCTCTCCTGTTTGCAGTGCTCTGTATGTCTCTCTCCTGCACCATCCAGATGCCTTTCTCCTAGCCTCTGCTTCTGGGTCTGCCCAAGTCAGCTGCAGGCCTCTTTGCTCCCTTGAAGATGAATAGCTTCCCTTCGGCAGCTGCTGAGTCTTTCCCTTTCTCTCTGACTTGCCGCAGCTGTAAGGTCTACCTCAGTGTGCTGTCTCTGTTCATCTGTTCATTGGTCCCAGTGGTTGCAGTGCCCAGGGAATGTCACTCACTGTATGCACACAATTTCATCTCCTCTTTCACCACATGTACGCCCTTCTGGGTTTTGCGTTTTCTTTTGTTTCCACCTTCCCTGGTGTCAGTGGAAGCCAGACAGGAAGCAGTGACAAAGGACTTCTGCCCCTCCCAGCCAGGGTATGGGTGGAGGCCTAGTGGAGAGCAGGAGCCTCCCCACCCCCACTCTTAGCAACACACGAGGTACGGCTCCTCTAGGGAGTCGGGGGCACCAAACTGGGAACCAGCGACCCTGACTAATCTAAAATACACTCCCTTAACCTATGGGTGGCATCCAGCAGCAGAGTGGAGAGTCCAGCTCTGGTGGAAGAGGGGTGTGACTTGTGGCCCCTGGGCCATTTGGAACCTCAAGTCCACAGGGAATGGGAAGTATGAGGGGGTGAGGAACTGGCATGGTGTCTTCATTCCTAGTGTGGTGGGAGCAGCCAGCGGAATCATTATGACTGGACAAGACGTGAAACAGAGGTCAGAGTTTGTGGTTGGTCTGAGAATGCTGGATTGCAGGGGAGCTGTGGGCAACTCTAGCTGTCAGTTTAGCCTTGTGATTAATAAATGACAAGTCATCAACTGCAAAGTCTACAAAAGTTAAAACATATACCCACCCCATGCCATAGCAGCCTCACTGCTTGGCTTCTGCGATCCAAGTCGGAAGATAGAAATGTACTCCAGATTCTCCTGCTGTGATACCCCAAAAGTTCAGATTTCAATTGAGAATTTCTTGTAGTGCTGAGAACCAGGAGAGGATCAGCATGGGTGGAGAAAGGTAACTGGCAGGAGGCCGATGTTGGGAAAACTGGAGAGTTGCTTTGCTTTGTTTTGTTTGAGATGGGTTCTCGCTATGCTGTCCAACTAAACTCAGACTCCTGGGCTCAGGCAATGCTCCTGCTTCAGACTCCTGAGTAGCTGGGTGCGCAGGCTTGTGCTACCGTGCGCACCTTTGGACAGAGCACTGTCATTACACGTTGAACCACAGGAGAGGCTCAGCAAGAAAAGAGGAGCCACATGAAAAGTTAGAAGTAAAAATACAGGAACCAAAATCGACTGCACTGCAGAGCAGGGAAAGACCAGGGTAGAGCAGTAGATGTTAGGGCCACCCCACCAAACAGCAGGGAGAAGAAGGTGGTAGAAAGTGGACAGTGAGCCGGCGCTTGTTCAGAGAACTGGGTGAACATTTGTGTCATAAGAATTCCAGGGTCAGGAAGATGAGGACAGCACTGAAAATCCTTGAAGAATTCAATAGAAGACATAAACCTGCAAATTAAGAAACTGAGTGGATTCCAAATCCCCACCCCGATGCAGCAGAGTCCAGGAAATGGATTCTGAAGGCCAACCACTTTGAGAGTTGTAAGGAGGGCAGGGGGCCCCTGAGGAAGCCAGGCAATATCCAGACGTCAGCATAAGGGCATTCTCAGGTGGAGGGATATGAGAATTGTCACCAGCAGACTCTCCAACCCACAGCCAAAGGAAGTTCTCTGCCCAGAAGCATAGTGCATGAGAAGGGCCCTGAGGGTCAGAAGGAAGAAGACAGCCTGCAGAACTGTGGGCAAGTGTGACTGGCCTGCACTACCTCTTTCCGGTGAGCTGAAAGCCGAAGTGTGGTCAGGAGCTCTCAGAGAGGAGAGGAAGTATCCACCACACCCAGTGCAGGAGTAGAGAGTGTGAAGAGAGGTGAGGCTTCTTTGCTGTGCCCTGTAGGATGGTGACACCAGGGGTTTATAGTGAGTGTGTGCTGTGGTCCCCAGAGCAGAGGAGGTTAAGGAGCCACATGGAGACAGGGAAAGAAAGACAGAAGCAGTGTTAGTCACAATGGGTGAACTGGAAATGCCCTAGACAGTCTTTACTGGGAGAACACTAATCGGCTTGTTCACCCACCCCAGTCATAAGGAGGTGCCTTATGATTACTGTATGATCCATGTATCTGGCATTCTTGAGGTGACAAAAGATGACATGAGAGATCCTTGTGGAGGGGAAGGTCCTGTCTTGCCCAAAGTCTGAAAGGCATGTAGACCCCTGTACTATTTGTTACAGATGCTCATGTGTCTACAATTAGAAAGTTTAATTTAAATAAAAATTTAATGCCCCTTATCGAATGGCAGGGCTGGGGGCTGCCCAGCTCAGACAGTGTTTGCCTCCTTTCTTCTCTCACCTGTTGCTTCCTGCAGGTCTCTAGGTCCTGTCTCTGGGTCTTTTGCTTTTCCAGAGTGGGGTCACTGTGACCTGTATGGCCTCAGGCTGAGGGGGAGGGGACATACCTTCAGGGTGTGGAGTCTCCTTTCCTCCTCCATCCATGAGCCCTGAGGATGATTTGGCAGATGGTGGGTTGTGGGAATTGAGAGAACTGGCAGGTGAGAGGGGCCTGTCCCTCTTCCCTTGGAAGAAAGCACCTTCTCCTGAAAGGCGTCTGGGTAGGCTTCTTTGTGTATTGGGCTTCATCCTGCCATTCAGTCCTTACAAGATCCCGAGCTCAGACTGTGCTCATGGTTCAAGAGGTGGAGTACTTGCCAAACAAGTGCAAAGTCCTGAGTTCAATCCCAGTACCATCGAAAAAACTAAAAAAACCCAAAAAGAACAAAAACCTCCCAAAGTCCTGACCTGTGTCTTTCAGGTGGCTCAGGTCACTTGAGCCTGGAGGTCAAGTGACCTGAGCTGGTTTGTCTTCTGCATGGCAGAGCCTGTCAGGAACATGGCTTCTCAGTTGACTCTTACTTCCTAGCTGTGTGAACATGGATGCCGAGCCTCTTGAAGACCTTGGAAAGCAGTTACTCACTGGCCTTCTTTTCCAGCTGATCTCTGAGGAAGGGGTGGACAGCCTGAACGTCAAGGAACTGCAGGCAGCATGTCGAGCACGAGGCATGCGAGCCCTCGGCGTCACGGAGGATCGGCTGAGGGGCCAGCTAAAGCAGGTAAGTAGGCCTGGGAAGGCAATGAGGTAACCTATCAGAATGACAAGAACCTTTGAGGACTGTTTCCTTCTTTTTCTTCTGCTAGAAAAGAACATTTTCATTCTTGGCCTTAGAAACTATAAAGACTGTAATGACCTGGAAATGAGACTGTACAAACAGTAGCAAACAACAGTCCCTCTGGCACTTTCCTTTGATCTAGTCAGCCAGCAGTGACTAGTCCATGTTAGTAACTTGTCTCCTCACAGTTCTCATCCACCTGTTCCTGCAGTCTCCTCTCCCTTCTGCATAAACTAGAGACCCCATTTCACTTATTGATAAGGCCCTTCTCTGAGGCGTGGCTGCAACACTGATACTCTGTACCTGTGGTCTTCTGACTGACATCACCCATTTGACATACTTCACCTTGTTCGCCACAACCCATTTGTCGCTGGAGAAAATCTTGTAACTGGATTTTTTTTTTCTTCCACCTATCTCATGAAAGGGTGGTGATCCACTCACCCAGTAACTGCACTGATTCGTTATCTTTCAAGGACCAAACTGCTGCTGTTTCAGATGTGTGTCTTGTAGACCGATGTGATGCAGGTCTGTTTTCCTCACAGTCTGTTTAGACCCTTTCTCACACACAGCCCTTCCTTCTTCCTCGGGATTGGTTCCTAACCTCTGACCCTAGTGTGTACTCACATGCAGTGTGGGTTTTCTCCCTTCTGATTGTTCTAGCTTGCTCTTCTCTTAATCACACAAGACTTGGGTTGACATCCTCAGAACTTTCTGGAACTTGGTCACATTTCGACAGTGTCGTTTACCTGAGGCTTGGGAAGGTTTGGGTACCGTGACCAGTCTGACCTCTGGCATCTACCCTCTCTCTGCTGACCTTGGCCTGGGCTTATCTGATCTGTTGTTTGGTACATAGTGGGCTCCTGCCTCAGCCTGAGGCCCTTGGGCAGGAATCAAAGTGACAGATCTGTGATGTCCAGTGACTTTCAGTTGAGCAGACTGTACAGTGGGTAGGTGACATTTACAGCCATTCATCTTTTCCATCAGAAGGCTTGAACCACGCAGCTGTGGGCCTGGTCTCTGTCCCAATCCTGCTACACAGCTATCTTGCCAGTCAGCTACCTGCCACTTTTCGTGCATCCTCCAAGTATGGGCAAGGATATATGATGGGGCCAGAGTGGTGTGTCTAGCGAATTTATTCTGGTTCCAGTGGCTGGACCTGCACCTGCATCATGAGATCCCCACGTCACTGCTCATATTGTCCCGAGCCATGTACCTCCCAGAGACCCTCTCACCTGCCGACCAGCTCAAATCCACCTTGCAGACCCTCCCGGAGATTGTGGTATGTCATTAATAATTGTTGTAATAAAATTAATAGCACAAAGGATTGAGGACACACCAGCTAAGTGAAGGGAGAAAATAGTGTGTTGGGAGACCCCTTTGGGAGCCCCTCCAGGAGACCTCAGCCTGCCTGCCCTCCCAGCAACCTTGGCTTGTCTGGCTTATCCCGTCACTGTTCCCAGCTGGCTCGTCCCCTTCTCATCAGCACAGTCTCTGGGGCACACCGAGCCAGCCTGATCCTGTCATGTATTGTCAGCAGATGTGAAATGCTGATTTGAGTTTTGCAGTGGAGCCTATGCTGTCCTCTGATGGGACAGTAGCCCTTGGGAGCCTCTAGACATCTCCCAAGACTTAGGGGCCAGTGTCCCAACAATGCATTCTGTCCCTTTGTGTGACCCCGATGGTGATGTTGCTCAGAGATAAGGGGCAGAGCACAGGTAGGGCAGTGTAGGCTTGGTGGTCCCAGGCTCACCTGCAGGTGCCCTCTTCTTTCTGAAGGCTAAGGAAGCCCAGGTAAAAGTGGCAGAGGTAGAGGGCGAGCAGGTGGACAACAAGGCGAAGCTGGAGGCCACACTGCAGGAGGAAGCCGCCATCCGGCAGGAGCACCAGGAAAAGGAGCTGGAGAGGGCTGTGGAGGCAGCGGTAAGCAGGCAGCCCTGCCATCCCAGAGCAGCCTCCCTAAAGGCTCCCTCATGTCCCTGAATCATGGGTCTGTCCTCGCTTGGCTTTCCTGCAGTGATCAGGGTGACTTGGGGAGCTGCAGCTCTAGTAGGACCCCATGGGAGAATGAGAGGGTGTGACTTGGCTGTCTCTCCCACCAGTGGGCACAAAGGGGCCAGCTCAGCACCCAGGCGATCAGTCACTGTGAGACCCACCTTTTCAGGGGCCTTTCCCTTTCCCAGGGGCCATGGCTTCTCCAGGTGGGGACAGTGCCTACTTCCTGGACTCAGGCCACAGGACACTGCCCTGCAGCTGGGTCTTGAGTCTTCCCAGATGGTTCATGCACCCACTCGACATTCACCCACCCACAGGTGCTCTGCAAGTGTCAGGATCATGAGGAAACACCAGAGGTGGGCCAGGGTCTCAGATGACCTGCTCAGCCTGGGCAGGGGAACCACTGCTGCTGGGTGATGATCTATAGGCTCTGCTGTCTAAGTGTGGCCTCTGTTGGAGCTGAGTATGGAGCCACAGCAAGGCAGCAAGGTGATGGTGTGATACTTCTTGCATTTTAGAAGGATGTTGAGCTGGAAGTAATGGGTGCTGCTGCCCCTGAGAGGCCAGTGGCTGAGTTGAAGCCAGAGGTGCCTGATGTGATCCTGCCCGAAGAGGCCCTGAAGGACACTGCCCCTGTGCTGGAAGGCTTGAAGGTAAGTGATGTGCATGGCCCAGAAGCGGGGGCTGTGCGGTGGGCCACATGGCTTCTTAGGAAGCTGTGCCAGTCAGGATTGGGGACAAGCCAGCCAGGGGTGCTTGTAGTCACCTCTGAGTGAAGGTGGCGAGAGGATGAGGCTGAGACCTTAAGGGTGTGAGACTCCTTGGGCCCAAGCTGCTGGAGCAAGGCTTCCATGCTCCAGAGGGGTTACTAGGTCCTTGTCACCCTGCCCAGCGGCAGGAAGGGAAATGGAGGTTGGCCTGTCAGGCAGAGTTCCCTTCACGGAGGCCTTCACAGTTGTCACCTGCTGGATAACCTAGATGCAGTCCTTTGGTGATCCTGTCAGTGCATCCTGGGGACACAGTGCATCCTGGGTATGTTGGGGGGAGGGCTTATGCCCAGGTGGCTTTGCCATCCTGAGATTCCTTCTGATGCTTCTGTCCTGAGATCCTGCTGCACCATACACAGGAGCAGATTTGGGCTGTACTGAGCAGAGGAGGGAGAGACCTGGGTGGAGATGTATGTCCAGGGAGATCTCAGCCTGGGTGCCGCAAAGGAGGGCATGAGACCATGCGTATGTGACAAAGAACGGACTGGCCTGGTCTAGACTCAGAGCTCAGAGAGGAAGTTCTGGGGAAGTGGAGCTCAGCCTCCCCTTGAAGGCAGAGGAGGGTGTGGAGGGGTGAGGCCTGAGTTTCCTCTGGTGGGCAGTGACAAAGAGACAAAAGGAAAAGCCCAACCTCATGGGCCTTGGAGGACCAGGAGGGCAGCCCCCTAAGGCCAGTGGGGGAAGGGCAGGTCCAGGTTGGCGTTCTGGAAAGGTGTGGAGAAGGTGTCTGAAACTGACCTGGCTGCTGGGTCTTTCACAGTTTTTTTGAGAAGGGTGGGGGTCCTTGTGGCTCCTTTTAGAGACTGGTCAGGCATGGGATAAACTCAGCAGTCGATGGAACTTGAGGGCCGAAAGCATTAGGAAAATGGGCTGCTGCTGCCCAGGCAGCCCCGCGGGAGACATGGGGCATGGTCAAGGCTGGGAACTTTAGCTGTAGGGAAGGTGGGGCCCAGGCCTTCCTACAGAAGTGAGGCTGAGGCTGAGGCGTGTCAGATGGGTTGCAGCAGTCATTTTATGTTTTCTTTAAGAGTTTTTATGATACTTTCTGGGTCAACTTTTACACCCTGTGTGAGTCAGGTTCTATTTCTTTGCTTGTGGCAGTTCAGTTGTTCCAGCTTGTCTTTCCCCAGTTAAACCATCTGGACACCTTTGTAGAAAGTCCACCGGCCACTTGCTTGTTTCCAGTTAAACCATCTGGACACCTTTGTAGAAAGTCCACCGGCCACTTGCTTGTTTCTAAACCCTCTTTTCTACTTGGCTGATCTGCTCCCCTTCTCACTGGCAGTGTCACAGCCTTTCCTTTTTTATTTTTCTTTGCAGTGCTGGGATAGAACCCAGTGCTTCAGCCATATGAAGCATGAGCTGTCCTACTAAGCTTCATCCCTGGCTCTTATCGCCTGTCTGATAACTATAGTTTGACAGTCTTAGAATTGGGCGGGTAGCCAGGTATGGTGGTTCATGCCTTTAATCCCAGCTACAAAAAGATAGCAAGATTCTGTCTCAAAAACAAGAAGGCTGGGGGAGAATCCTTTTATTTATTTATTTATTTATGGCAATACTGGGGTTTGAACTCAGGGTCTCATGCTTGCCAGGCAGGCTCTGTACACTTGAGCTACACTGCTGGGTTTTGATGGTCTGGAGGAGTCTGTGGGTCACTTCGAATGTCTCAGGAAGGAACACAGTGTGAACGTGATTTTTAACAGCATTTAGTTCACTAATTTAGTTTGTTAAGAATTTTGAGCCACATGCCTGTAAGCCAAGCTACCCAGAAAGCAGAGATTAGGAGAATCACAGTTTGAAATAGTTCACAAGACCCTATCTCAAAAAATCCAACCCAAAACAGGACTGGTGGAGTTTTTCAAACTATAAGAGTGGCTAGCAAGTAGGAGGCCCTGAGTCCAAACCCAGTGCCACAAAAAAAAAAAAAGGAAAACCTTGGGGTTCATCATGAATTTTTTAACACAACAAAAACATGATCCATAAAAAAATCGATACATTGGTCTTTATCAAAACTGAAAAGGTAAGTCACAAGCAGGAAGAAAATGTTTACAAAATATACTTCAACTTAATAACAAGACAAATAATTTGATTTTGGAAATGACCAAAACATTGCAGATACTTGAGCAGAGAAGTCAGGCAGATACCAAGGAAGGGCCTGAAGTGCTCCTTACCCTCAGTTACCAGAGAAATGAAAATTTAACTTACAGTGAGACTGGGGGGCTGGCGGAGTGGCTTACGTGGTAAAGCACCTGCCTAGCAACTATGAGGCCCTGAGTTCAGACCCCGGTATTGCCAAAAAAGAGTCAGACTGGGCCAGAGGTGTGACTCAATGGAGGAGCACTTGTCAAGTTCGAAGTCATGGGTTCCATCTCCAGCACTGCAAAACAACAGAAAAAAGTAGGACCATCCTAGCCCAGTGTTGGTGAGGGTGTGAAGGAACTGGGCCACTTTGGAGCCCATCTTAATAAGTCTTCTACAAAGTCACACCTACACTGTCTCTGTGACCAGCTATTCCACTCCCAGGCATTTCCCCACCCAAGACCTGCACACAGAAGTTCACAGCAGCTTTTTGTGGAATTGCTGAAATAGGAAATGAGCAAATGTCCATTAATGGGTAAGTGGATAAGCAAGTTTGAGTCTAGCTGACTGGCAATTGCAACCCACCACCATATGGATGCAGCTCAGAACCTCTGAGCAAGCGAGAAGTCAGACGAATGAGGCGGTGCTTGGGGTAGCTGGGATGCACACATAGGTCACAGCTCATCAGATTACAGCTCTGTGTGGGGGCATTGGGAACAGCACAGACAGTGACACCCATGGCTAGTGCAGCCCAGACTTGAGCTCCATCTCAGTTGAGGTTGACCCCATGTGCTGGCCCATGTGGGGTAAGCTAAGCTGTCAGCTCTAAGGGGAAGAAGCTGACTGCTTATTAGGCTTGTCTGCTTGTTCCTTTCTGTCCAGGAAGCGGAGATAACCAAGGAGGAAATTGACATTCTCAGTGATGCCTGCTCCAAGCTGCAGGAGCAGAAGAAGTCCCTGACCAAGGAGAAGGAAGAGCTGGAGCTGCTGAAGGAGGACGTCCAGGACTATAGCCAGGTGGGAGTGTGCGCATGTGCGGGGCACATCTCTGGCATGGGTGGCCCGGTGGGGACTGCTGGGGAGACGGACCATGGAGAGTGGAAAACAGCTGTCAGGCACAGTGCTGAGTTGCACATCATCCCAGCAGGGGATGAACTTTGACCAGGATATAGCTCAGTGGTAGAGCACTTGCCTAGCCTGTGAGGCCCTGGTTAGATCTGCAACATGGGAAGGAAAGGGGGAGGGAAGAGAAAAGGGAGGGGAGAAAATGAATTTTATTCTAAAATTTCCACAGCACTTGTGGCTGGCCTCTTTCTTGGTAAATGGCACCCATGTGGGTGCCAAGCAGACAGCAGTGGGAGTCTGAACACCCGGAGGTGTCACTGAACATGAGATCATCAATGAGTGAACCCTTACTCTCTCATTCATGATGCCCCCCGGAGAGATTCCCTTCTCTCTTTTCTTACCTGGTAGTTCCCTCTCCCTCCCTCCCTTCCTCTGTTCCTTCCCTCCCTCCCTCCCTGCTTCCTGCCCTCCTGCCTCACGTGCTCTGCCGCTGAGCCGTACCCCAGCCCCTGTATACTTCTAATCCGATGTAAAAGATGACCTGGAGGCATGGCTCAAGCCATAGAGCACCCGCTTTGCAAGTGAGAAGCCCAGAGTTCAAGGCCCAGTCCCCCCAAAAAACAATAGTAATAATCTGATAAAAGAACTGTCTTCACAGCTCTGCTGGGAAAGTGACAGGCTTTGAAATTGGTAAAACAGCTTGCCATTTCTGAGCTTCCTTAGGGCAGCCCCCTCTGGCCTTGTGGTTTCTTCCTCACGAAGCTGTGTCTGTCATCTGGTGAGACGGTGCCTCACCCCTGCTGCCCATTGTGTCCTTCCCTGTGAAGTTTCCTAGAGGGGGAAACCAACTGGGAATGTAAGAAGGAAAGGACGGGCAAGATGGCTTATGCCTGTAATCTCAGCTACTGGGGAAGTGGAGATTAGAGGATTGCAATTCGAGGCCAGCCTGGGCAAAAAGCTAGCAAGCCCCATTTTAACCAGTAAGTGGGCATAGTGGTACATGTCTGTGATCCCAGCTATTCAGAAGTCATAGGTAGGATCACAGTCCAAGGCCAGCCTTGAACAAAAATTGAGAGACTAGCCAGGAGCCAGTAGCTCACGCCTATAATCCCAGCTACTCAGGAGGCAAAGATCAGGAGGATCTTGGTTCAAAACCAGTCCTGGGGAAATAGTTTGCAATACCCTATCGCAAGAAAACCCATCACAAAAAAGGACTCGTGGAGTGGCTTAAGCAGTAAGAGAGCACCTGTCTTGCAAGAATGAGGCCCTGAGTTCAAATTCCAGTGCTGGTAAATAAAATTTAAAAAAAGCAAGACACTACCTGAAAACTAAAGCAAAAGCACGGCGGAGTGGCTCAAGTGGTAGAGACCTGCCTCGCTCAAATGGGAGGCCCTGAATTCAAACCCCAGCACTGCCAAAGAAACAAAGGAGGGAAGGGTGACCCTCAGTTCATCGTGCTGCTTTCATTGTTTATTCTCTAGCAAATGCAAAGAAGGTTGAGACTTAGAGCGATTTCTGTCTCTTCTACTATAAAAAGTGTTTGAGTTTACAACAACAAGACCAAATTTGTATGATAGACATAAGATTTTGCCTTTCGGTGGCTGAAATTAGTGTTTTGTTTAATTTGGTTTTTTTGTATTGCGGGGCTGTGGGGGTTGAACCCAGGACCTCGTGTGTGCTAGAGGAGTGTTCTACCACTGAGCTACAGCCCCAGCCCAAATTAATGGTTTAAATACTTTTCCAAGTTAAATTTAATGTAGGATCCACATGCACCCTTTTTTTAAAGAAAAACTTTTTTTACACCTACAAATAACATCAGGACTTGCAAGAGATCAAGAAGGAGCTTTCAAAGACTGGCGATGAAAAATACGTAGAAGAGTCTACAGCCAGCAAGAGGCTGACAAGGCGAGTCCAGCAGATGATCGGGCAGATCGATGGTCTGATTGCACAGCTGGAGACCAACCAGCAGGCCAGCAAGCTGGGCCCTGTTGAGGGCTCTCCCGAAGGGTGAGTGGGCAACAAGCAGCCAGGGAGGTCAATCCTGCAACTGTCAGGTGCTTTGGAGGGGTCTTACTCCAAGGTACATGTCTTAGCCTCTGAGGCTCATTGCCCTACCCAGGCCCAGGTCCAGTCGGAGGCCAAAAGGCATCTTTGCTTATGTTTTTCCTTCCTTCACCTCTTGATACTGATTTCACCTTGCTAGATCAGACCCATCGCCTTCCTGCCCATGTCTCTACCTGCCCCTCTAGTCTCAGCCCCATTTGGCTTCTGTTCCGTCATACTGTCCTGCTCTGTCCTGACCCCGCACTCACACACACAGGGCCAGTCAGCCTTCTCTGGGATCTGGCATGTACCAGATTTCTGCAGCAGGAGTTGGCACCATGGGACAGCAGTAGCTATACCTCGTGCTCCTAGGACTGGCTTGTGTGTGGGGTTCCCACAAATCCAAACCACAGACCCCATGATGTGGGCAGGTGACTGGCAGCTGGGCCCCTGCTCCAGACCTTGCTCCTGGGGTCCTTGGCACCCTTAGATGAGAGCAGTGTCCCCTCTTGAGTAGACTCAGGGCTGAGGACCACTGCACAGCACCCCTGGCAATCCTGGCCATTGGATTTGCCCTGCATGGGACCCCTGTGTCCAGCCGTGCTCCATATCAGTATCCATGTGATGTCCCCAGTTCTCACATGGCCCCAAGGGTCAGGGCCTGTGGAAGGAGCTGCAGTGAGGCCTGAGGGCAGGAGCCTAGCTGCAGCCCCGTGCACCTGTGCTCCACAGGGAGAACGTGGTCAGCGTCACAGAGCTCGTCAGTGCCATGAAGCAGATCAAGCACATTCCGGAGAACAAGCTGATGAGCTTAGTCTCAGCACTGGATGAAAACAAGGACGGCAAGGTCAACATTGACGACCTCGTCAAGGTAGGCCAGTGGGGACTGAGCTGCAGGCTGGCCCCGCTGCCTCCTGCTCTGGGGCCCATGGGATCTGGGAGGGGCTGCTCATGCAGAGCCATTCGACCCGCTTGGGAGATTGGGAGGTTGAGTCCACAGCTGCAGCTGTCTCTCAGGCCTTGCTGTCATTTGACTGAAACTTTTTTTTGGCAGTACTGAGGTTTAAACTTAGGGCTTTGAGCTTGTGGGCAAATGCTCTACCACTGGAGCCAAGCCTCCAGCCTTACTCTCACTGGAAATCACACCTGAAATAAGAAGTTATTACAGTTAGCTGGGGATGGTGGTACATGCCTGTAATCCCTGTGCTAGGGAGGCTGAGGCAGGAACATTGAGAGCTTAACGGCCAGTCTGGGCTACATAGTCAGATGGTGAGACACTGCCACAAATATCAGCTAACTTCCTTCATTTTGTTTAGAAGCAAGGCACTGTCAGACACCCATGCTTAGTCTGCATCACAGAGGGGACATGTGCCCCATGCCATGCCCCACTCTCTCCCCTGGGGAAGCTGTGTCCAAGGCAGGCCATAGGCCCCCAGCAGGGTAGCAGGGCCAGACTGGCCGGAGTAGGCGTTGGAATCTGGCAGCCTTGCCGTGCTGTTCATGGTCCCCTGGGAGTCTGGTACTCTGAGGACCAGAGCAGCTGGAGGACCCCTGGCACCCCTGGCAGGAACTGCAACAAAGAAGTGCTAAGCCAAGAAGACGGCTCAGAGGAGGTCATATTCCTACCCCTGGTGCCGGTGAGTGCTATGGGCGGAGCCCCTCAGAAGTCCCCCTCCTGTATGTGCAGGTAATCGACCTGGTGGACAAAGAAGACGTTCAAATCTCCACCAGCCAAGTGGCTGAGATTGTGGCAACGCTGGAAAAAGAGGAGAAGGTTGGAGAGAAGGAGAAGGCCAAGGAGAAGGCAGAGAAAGCAGCTGCAGAGGTGAAGAACTAGGACTGCCTGCCTCTTGGCACCCAGGGCCTGCGAATATTTATCTCCACCCGCTGTGACGGCCACGGTGGGAATGACGTAAGACTGATTGCTTTGAGGCAATCCTTAGTGGCAAATCTAATATTTTGTTTGGAATAAATCAGAAACTTCCATAATCAAGTAATTTTTAATTTTCATCATTCCATGAACATTCATTCAGTCTGAGACTCTGGAAGCCTCCAGGGAACCATGTCTGGATAGTCCCTGTTGTGTGGTGCTGAGTGGCTCAGCAAGGCTTGGCCAGGTGGGGCAGAAAGGCACCCTCCCTGCGTGTGCCCTCGCTCTCTCATCTGAGTGAGCCCTCTGTGCCCTGGGAGGAGAGAGGACCGTGTGGACTTCTAGCACTGGTGGAGCCAAGCAGCGTGCCTGCTTGTCCTAAGAGGGTTTGGATAGTGACTAGACAAACACAAACAGCCCCAGCTCCAAAGAAAATAACTTCTCTTAGTCCATGGACTTTGGTGCAGATACATCTCTTTACAGGTGTTCGAAGTCTGATCGGTGTGACCTCTCCGTGGCCTCCCTCACAGCCCTTTTTGGTGTCTTTGGTGGATCCCAAGGTCTGCTCACTGGAGCTTCCTTGATTTACCATCAGTCTTCACCTCATTCTTCAACTAACTGACTGGTACAAGTTTTCACATATGATAGTCTCCCTAGCTCCTGAGTGATAGCTAATGTAGCAGGTGAACCACGCTAGTGAACCCCTTGGGAATGCGGTGTTTCATGTTGGGTAATTCACGATGCTGTAGTTTGTGTGCTAGGACTTCACTAAGCTGGGGGCTGGAGCAGGTTCTCGGGTCTGGTAGTGCCCTGCCACCTTCCAGCACAGCAGGAACCCAGCCTGAAGCACACTTGGGGATCCTTGTGACTTTCCATATAAAGTTTAAAGCAGCACACTGTGGAGTACAGTGGCTGGGATGGGGCCTTGCCCACTCAGCCTCACCTCTGATACCAAGGGATTCCCTTAGTGTGTTGCAGGATTCCTTCACAATAAACACTGGCGGCTATGCTGTCCTCCATGGAGTGAGGAATTGGTCACTTGTCCAGTGGTGTCCCAGGGGCTCTTAGCTGGCGGCCTCCTGGATGGAGCCTCCACTGGCTCAGTGTCCAGGGCTTGTTACTGAGCACCCAGTGGCCTTTCTCACTTAGTGGTACAGTTGGTGGTGGATGAGCTGGTCACCACCTTACCACTTGGCTCTTTACCACACTGCCCTTAAAGCTGGATCAGTTACCAGCAAGAATGTCTTTTGGAGAGACTGCTCATGGTGGGGCACACCATGCTGAGGCAGGAGAACCACAGGTTCCAGGCCAACCTGGGCTAAGTAGTCAGGCCCCGTCTTTAAAAAAAAAAAAAAGTGTCCTTTCAGGAATTCTAGCCAGGAATTTGGAAGACAGGAATGAGTTACAAGTAGCCAGGAAGCAGAGAAGCAGTGCTCAGAAATGATTCCTTCTCAGTTGAAACTTTTTCTTGATGAGCTAGAATAAGATTCCCTTACCTGGAAACCCTTGTAAAATGGCAGCTGGGCCTGAGGGTGTCCATGTCAATGTGCAGTAGGGGGGGTGTCAGATGCTGGTGACGTTCCAGACCCCAGCCCTTCCCACAGCCTGCTTCCAGCTGCCCAGGCCACTTCCTTTCAAACACCAGCTTTGAGGTTGCCAAAGTGTCCCCATGGAGGCGAGATGGCTTCCTGAGAGCAGCATCTGGGGCCTTCAGCCATGTTGACTGTTGTCCTCATCCTGGATGGCTTTGCCAGGCGCTGTAGGTGTCCTTTCCTCACTGTCCCTTCTGATCCAGACTTGGCCCTATCAGGCCACTGTGTCATCACCACAGAGAGCGGGCCCACCCTTTAGGTGTGACTGGACCAGTGGGCACCTTTTGGGATTAGGGGCTTTTTCCCCTCATCCTGTGTTTGCTTTACTGCACTCAACCTTCTCACAGCTGCATCTGTGGCTGGGTGCAGGTGTGAGACATGGATCCAGAAAGGAGGGCTCCGTGGTGAGATTTGGAAGGTGGCTGTTTGAGCTGTCTGTGTTTAGTAAGGCAGTTACTTTCAGGAGCTGGGGTGTCCAGGCTGTTGAAGATGAAGCCGGGGTTCCTGAGTTCCCTCCTAATACCAGCTTCTCACGCAGGGATTCAGGAAGTTGGTATGTGGTGTCTGGACTTCTTAATCGTGAAGGGAGCTGAGTAGTTGTGAGAAGAAACTCCTGCTAGTGGTCCTTACCAAGCTTTTGGGCAGAGCTGCCAGGGATATGGCAGGAGAGCAAGTCCTCTGATTCCTCATTCCTTATCCCGTGTGTCGACATCTCCTTAGAGACAGTTTTCAGTCCATGTTCCTGTACCAATGCGAATTAATACTTCTGAGCCATTTGACAGCAGAAGTCAAATGGAAACTCAGGAGTCCAAGCGTCTGCTTCCAAGACGCGCTGTGGGCCATGGGCCGATGCTCAGATTCCACAGGAGCCTCGCCTTTCTCGGAGACTCCTGCCTTGCAGGGACTGTCTTAGGAGACCTGTGTCCCTTGTCCTGTGACACCAGCCCTGCTCTTGGAGACCCTCGCCACGTTAGACGCTGTACCGTGCCAGGCTGACCCGGGACCCTCTGATGGCGACGGGTTGTGTGCTGATGGGTTTTCTAGACAACTTGATGTGAGATTATTTAATAAACTTCCACTTGATGAGTTGTCTGCCAAGTGATGGTTCGTCCCTGTCGGTGTCCCTGACGACTATCAGGCTCTCTCTGCCTGAGGACCCTCCATGGGCACTTCAGGGCCTCTAGGAGCCCTGGTACCAAGCTACCTCATACCCAGATTGTGCCTGCTTCATCGTCATGGTCATGAGCTGGGAGCCTGGCTGAGAGTCCCTCAGGGAAGGACAGAGCTTCTGAAAGATGCCTTGGTCCCTAGGGAATGCCCTGCCCAAGAGGGTCATGGGGAGGCAAGAGGTCCACCACATCACAGCTGGATCCATGGGCAGGGCCCAGACAGCCCAAGGGATATGTGGAGGGCCTCCAGATATCGTCTCCGGGTGCCCACCCTGGGGTGGCAGGAGGATAGGCATGTTGTCCATTTCCTGTTCCTCCCAGCCACCTCAGTGGACAGAGTGCGCTGCTCTGAGCCCTGGACACCATCCTGTCTCTGGTGGCCTCACCTCTGCTGATGCGTTCATGCCAGCGTCCTTCCTCGGGGCCAGACCAAGCCTCTCCAGCACAGGTATGTGGCCTGGGCCACATGAGGGCCTGAGCTGGAGCCTGTTCCTGTTTCTGTTCTTTATTTGCATCTTCCAAAGTCCCAGAACCACTTCTGGGAGTTAGGCTCACAAAGTGCCAATCCCAGGGCAGGGCAGAAAGTACTGGCTGTCTGGGACAACCACGCAAAGGACACAGCCAGTATAAAGGGTCCCCACTGACCCAATTTGGACAGAAGTGGAAGCCTAATGTCTGGTGATTTTCTTTCTGATGTTTTGAGGCAGGGTCTCACTAAATAACCCATCCTCCTGCCTCAGCCTCCTGAGTGCTGGGATTACAGGATGCATAGACTCCATGGTGGTTCTTGAGGAAAGAAACCCTGTGTGCTGGCCAGGATGGTGATTGACAGGCAGGCATCTGCCTGTCTCACTGTGAAAGTAGATAGTTGACACAGAGGACAGGTTGTTTTTCCTGCCTTCTGGAGGCCTCAGGGAGAATTCCAGTTGATGGTACCAGAAATAGTAGGATGTACTTCAGCCCTGGGAGACAGCTGGCCACAGCCACCAGCAGTGAGCTGGGGTGTCAAGCTGGGAGCCTTCCCCTCTCCAGTGCTGGCCGCCTGGAGCAAATAGGGCCACAGGCACCACCACCCGTATCAAGAAGGCAGGGCCTTCCTCAGCAGAGGGCAGAGGACCATTGTGAACCAGAGAAGACAAGTGATGTGACAACCAGAGGGTCCTGACTTCCATAGGGCATCAGGAGGGTCAACTGTAGACTGCTGGATGGCCATAGGCCACTCCTGTGGTCAGCAGGCAGGGCAGCAGCTCCAAGGCTTCAGGCCCCTCTCTCTCCGATGGTGGCAATGGGAAGAGGGTGTGCTACCCCTCCACCCCACCTTTGCACAGTGGTCCAACCTCTGGGACAGTGCCTACTTGGGGTCCACCAGGGTCCAGGCTTGAGAGGGACCTCCTGTTGCATCAGGATGCAGCTTGGCCCAGCATGGCACTAGGGGGCGCCACCAGCCCACACTCTGCCCAGGCAGCGTCCATGCCTGTTTGGAGGGAAAAGAGCGCTGCTTGCCACCACTATGAGGCCCCTCACTACCCTCCAAGCCTCAGTCTCTGCTGCGCATGCCCCCTGAGGGCCCCCTCCCAACCTGGTCACTGTCTCTAGGTGTCCGCACAGCAAGGTCAGCCTGGATGGAGTTTGGGTAGGGCTGGAGGGTTGATGCTGCCCTCAAACCACACGCTTCCCTGAAGGGCAGGTTGGAGTGTCAGACACCCAGAACCAAGACCCTAGCGGCTTCACCCATCCAAAAAAGTTCCCTCACCTGCAAGGTAGCTTTGAATCCAACAGGAGACAGAGCCCTGAGCTGACTGGCTCCAGGGACCCAACTGGCCTAGTTCCAAGCTCAGAGGGTACCATTTGGCCCTCTCCTTCAGAAAGGCTTCGCAGACTTACCCCCCACCCCGTGGGTAACTGCCATGTCCCGCTGTCCTCCCGCCCTGCTGTCATCCTCCTGTCTCTGTGCCCAGCTAGCCAAGCCCAGCACAACAGCACCTGCCCAGACATAGGCGTCTTCTGTGGAGCATGGAGCAGGGGACACAGGTGAAGCCAGGCTTTGGTGGAGGAGGGGAGCTGGCCAGGAGCAGGGCTGTGGTTGCCAGCGTGGACGGTGTGAGCTAAGAACTTGACCTGCCTGCCTCTGCTCCTTCGGGAGACCCACCTAGAGCATCTCTCCCTAGGGGTGGGGTGATGAGAGAGGCCTGGACACCACTGTGTGCCCCACAGGACCCCCATGAGGTAGCAACAGCGGAAGCGGGGAAGACCTAGAGCACTTCCTCCACACAACCACCATGACCCCCTCTCTGGACACCAACTCACTTGCATCCCCTCCTGTCCTCAGAGTCCCAGTGACCTTGAGGTTCTGCCTGCCATCATTGGGCCCCAGGCAGGCAGGCCCCTGCAGCACCATTGCTATCACTGGACTTTTATCCAGGTGTGGGAGCCACGGGGAGGGCACGCCCAGGGCAGCTAGGCTCCTTGGAGCCTGAGGACGCTAGCACACCCATCAGGGCCATCCAGATGCTGCAGGAACCCTCCCTTCCTGGGGACATACACCAGAACCCATCCCCACAAGGAGTGAGCACTACACAGAGCTGCCAGGGTCCCAGAACAGAAGGCAAGAGGCACAGGCAGGGGTTGGACCCATCGTCTCTTTATTTTTGGGTAGTACACTGGCTGGGTTAACAAAATCAAGTCTGCCGGTGTGGGTGGAACAGACCATGCTGCTGGGCCTGAGAAAAGACCCCCCCTGAGCCCCCGCCCTGGCTGACCAGCAAGGGACAGCCACCCAAACTCGGGCCTGTTAACAGTACAAAAAGGTACAAAACTCAATTCACGGCTTTCTCTCCCAAGCTTTGAAAAGTAGCAGTCCAGGCTATAAAAGTCTAGAAGCATTGCGTCAGAAGTGTTAAGTCTATAGCAAATATATCTTGTAAAAACTCAATAAATTATAGATATATATAGATATATATAAACTTGTAACATCTAATAACATCTGAACCTGCGTGCAGGACGGTCCTCCCTGGACACTGACTCCTGCCTAGGATACGCAATAATTAGAAGAATCTGTATGAAAATACCAGCTCACTTTGAAGTCCAAAAAAATAAATCTTCTAAAGAAAGATCCTATAGAAATCTAATTCCCCTGCGAAAGAGGGCCAAAGGAAATCAAAAAAAAAAAAAAAAACAAGGCCCACTGGACCCACTTCTAATTCTGAGGGTCATTTTAGGTTCCAGAGGGCCGACTCGGCCCTAGGGCTGGGCTGGACATACATTCTTGGTGATCCCTCTAAACGCAGCATAAACCTTCTCAGGTGTTAATAAGTTAAGACTCTCTGCCAGGTAGCTGGCTAAATGCTATGAACGTGGGGTGGGAGGAATGGAGGCTCTGGGGGTAGATAAATAGCTTTACAAATATACAGGTCCAGGTACAATTTTTAAAACAAAACTGTGGCACCAGAGATGCCCCGTGCCCCTCCGTTTGTGTCTCAGCAGCGAGTCCCCCAAGAGGGCCTCCTGTTCCCCTGGGTCTCAGCCTTTTCATCCACATATTCTTATATATATGTATGTATATATATCATATACACAGCATCTATTTATATAAATGTACACTTGCTTCTGGAATAAACCTTTCAGACAGAAGGTAAAGGCTCCCACCTTCAGGTACCCGTAATTTCAGTCTCTAAGGGGCAGGGTGGGAAGTGGGGAGGCCTGGAGTGGGGCGCTGTGACGCACCTCCCAGCACAAGG
The DNA here is from genome assembly GCF_047511655.1 of Castor canadensis. Taxonomy (NCBI): domain Eukaryota; kingdom Metazoa; phylum Chordata; class Mammalia; order Rodentia; family Castoridae; genus Castor; species Castor canadensis. The sequence continues at coordinate 154,274,767 of NC_133394.1, forward strand.
TACCACTTAGGTGGGAGGCTCACCATGTGGGGCTTCCCTGCAGGCTCAGCTTTGGGCACTGGCAGGCAAGGAAGCATGGCCCTCCCTGGGGTGGACCATGGGGTAGCACTGAGAGACATGGGAGCAAGGGTCCCAAGGGGTTGCACAGAGCAGGCCCCTTACATTCTACAACTGGAGCCCCCAGAACAAGGGCCCCTGGTGCTCCTGGCACTGGTCAGTCAGGAGGCCACTGTACAGCAGCAGAGGCTCTGGGAACCTGTGCACCCAGGGGCCATTACGACACACATGCACACACAGATACAAAGTCCTATCTGTCCATCTGCCCATCCATACCAGGCTTGGGCCAGGGCCCGCTGCACACCAGCAGCAGCAGGGTGGGCTGGGGTCTACTCTCACATTGATGGGGGCTTGGCCTGCGGAACTGGCAGCCCTTCACGTCCGAGGGCCCCCACTGCTGGGTGGGGCCGGGGGCAGCAGGTCATGGGTGAACACAGAGTCGTCCCCCGAGGAGCTGGAGCTGGGGGTGTCCTGGCCACCGGGTGAGTACTGCTCAAAGGGCACAGACAAGTCCAGGTACTCCTGCTGGCAGGTGGGGGCTGGTCAAGACAATGTCCTCCACTGCACCCCCTTTCCCACCTCCACAACTGTGCTCAGGCTGTGCCCGTGCCCGAGGGCCCGTGCCACCCCTTGGGGCTCCAAGGACTGCCTCATACAGGAGGCACAGTGGTCACGTCGGGGACAGGATTAGGCTGGCACTCACGTCGGTGGATGTCACAGTGAGGATGCGGTCCAGGTCCTCCACCAACTGCTTGAAGGTGGGCCTCTGTGAAGGCACTGCATGCCAGCACTCCCTCATGATCATGTACCTGGGGGCAGAGGACTCCGGTATGGGTGCCCGGCTGGCTCGTTGTTCCCCGTGGACCTCACCAAAGAAGAGACCCAGGCTGCCAGCGCCCCCACCACCCTGCCACATCCCGGGAGCTGAGGCCACAGTGGGAGCAGCAAGCTCTTCTTTGGGGCCCTGAGTCACGTGGACTCAGCCAAGGGCAGGCAGGGACACGATGCTCACAGGTCATGGGTGCAGTTGGCCGGCTTGTCCATACGGTGACCCTCCTTCAGCAGCTTGAACAGCTCTTCCACGGGGATACCAGGATATGGTGAGCCTCCCAGTGTGAAGATCTCCCAGAGAAGCACCCCGAAGGACCAGCTGCAGGGCACAGGCAAAGTCAGGTGGCCCCCATAACCCCTAGGGCTCAGTCCCCAAGCAGCCCCCCCCCACCCCAGAACATGCCAACAGGGGCACCAAGGGAAGACCGGGGCTGTGGTGCGGGCCCAGGATGAGGGGACATGGGAACTGCTGCCCAAGAGGACAGCTGGGGTCCTGGCTGTCCCCAGAGCCTGTCACCCCATGTGGGGACTCATACACGTCACTCTGATGCGTGTAGACTCTGTCAAACAGGGCTTCGGGCGCCATCCACTTCACAGGTAGCCGGCCCTGAGCAAACGAGGGGGAGGAGGCGGGGTTGGCTGCCAGGTGCCCCGTGGCTCAGGCCCACCCGCCCTGGGGCCAGGCTCACATTGGTGGTCTTCTTGTAGTAGTCCAGGTTGTGCACATCTCGGGCCAGGCCAAAGTCTGCAATTTTCATCACATTGTCCTCAGTCACCAACACGTTGCGGGCGGCGAGGTCCCTGTGGATACACTGGGGGAAAGCCGGGCTGAGGTGACCTTTCCCCGGGCCCCCCGACTCCAGCAGGCTTGTCACCCACACCTCCACCCAGAGACTCCCCCTGGCCTCTGCCACCTGCCCTTGCTCACCTTCTGAGAGGCCAGGTACTCCATACCCCGGGCCACCTGGTAGGCACAGGACACCAGGTCCTTGAAGGTGAGCTGTTCCTCGGGCAGCCTGCAGGCATCGAAGGAGTAATCCATGCCGGGAGGCCGCCGTGCCCGCAGGTACTCCCTCAGGTTGCCCTTGGCCGCATATTCCACCAGCACATAGAGCGGCCCTGGGAACACAGGCGCTTCAGAGGGGATGCCAGGCCCAGAGGGGGCCGCCCACCCTGGCCCGTCCAGCCCAGCGCCTACCGCCCTGTGTGCAGGCCCCCAGGAGGTTGATTATGTTCTTGTGTTTGCCGATCATCTTCATCATCTCCATCTCAGACACCAGGTCGGACAGGTCCTTGTCGGTGGCGTCATCTAAACCAGGAGGGGGTGTGTCACGTGGTGGCCCCCACCCCACTGCCCCTCGCTGTTCCCCTCCTTACCTTTCAGCATCTTCACGGCCACTGTGACAGGCTTGGCGGCACGGTCCTTGTCGATGCCGATGGCCTCCGCCATGACCACCTGACCGAAGCAGCCCTCCCCAAGGGGCTTGCCCAGAGTCAGCCTGGCAGCAGAAGCAAAGGCAGTGAGGGTGAGGCCCAGGAAGCTCTCCAGACTCCAGAGCCGCGCTGTACCCTTATTGACAAGAATGTGGGGTGACCTCCCTCAGTCCTCTCATCCTGTGCCACGCCTTCAGGACGGGGTAACCCACCTCACACCATATTCAACAATGGGTCTCCATCACACACAGTTCCAGTCCAAATCCCATCAAGTGGCCTTCCAGTCCCTAACCACAGACACCCTCTGCCCCCGCCAGACCCCTTGCCGCTACTTACAGGGCCCGAGACAGCTCCCACTTGGGGTCAGCAGGCAGTTCAAGCTCAGAGACGTTAGCCAGCATGGGACCCTCTCCCGAGGACAGCCGGGCGATGCGGACCAGCGGCGTGTTGGAGTTCATGGACGAGTTGGACTCCAAGGACACCTGCTTGGGTCGGCAGGGGCAGGTTGGTGCTGCACGATGGGGGCTGAGCTAGGGACGGGATGGGGTAGTGCAGCTGGCTGGGCAGGGAAGGAGGCTGTTCTGATTTTAACATCTGGAGAATGGAGACTTTATGAACGATTTCACGCCCAAAGTAACTTGGGCTCCATGTGGAGAACAGACCCGGGGAGGAGTAAGGCCACCAGACCACAGAGAACTGCATCCTCGATACCACAGGCCCTCCCCGAGCTCAGAGGGCCCAAGATGAGCATGGGCTGTGGGGTCTCTGGGAGGCCCGGGGAGGCAGACAGGCTGCTCGAAACCTGGTATCTACTTTCTGTTACCTGTCTCTTGAGTGGGAAGCGAGAGACCTTGTGCACCGTTGGGGAGCCCAGGCCCTTCTTGGGGGGACTACGCAGGCGGCAGAGTGTCACGGCTGCCACCACCAGGATGAAGAGGAAGAAGCCCACCCCGTAGCTGAGGATGCCTGCGTACACGCTGCCAGCCTCGTCAGCCTCCACCAGCTCCTCCTCTGCTGCAAAGACACGGGCATTGGGACCTGGCCCAGCCTCTTGGGAGTTCCCACGGGCCATTGCCACAGGCACCAGTGGGAGAGGAGAGGGGCCCGCAACCTCAGTGCCCCCGCTCGCCTTGGCGCTGCAGTCAAACACCTGTGAGTCAGGAAGGACCAGACCCAGGAGAGAAGGAGCCAGCAGAGCCAGCAGCACCCACACCGCCACCCAGGCGCCCAGGAGATGCCAGAGCTGCGGCACAGGGCTATGGGGCCAACTGGAGGGTGGAGGGGAGACCCCCACCAGCACCAAGCTGAGGCCAGGTCGATGTTCCCACACCAGGCAGAAGGCCAGGGTGAGGGATCTGTGTAGCAGAGCAGCATTAGCCACAGGGCTCCTGGGCCCGTTCCTGGCAACTCTGGCATGTCCTGGGCCAGCGCCCCAAGAGGACAGGTGCAGAGCAAGCAGCAGCAGGAGCCAGTACCTGGCAGCACCACTAGCCACGCAGAGTGGTGAGAAAACCCGATAGAATTGCCCGCCAGGCAGGTGTACTCCCCCGCGTCCTCAAAGGTGACATTGTGCAAGGACAGAACCTCTAGCTCCTTGTCAGTGGTGTTAGCGCCCGCCGTCTACAAAGAGAGAACAGAGCGCGATAGGCGAACACCATCACCTCCCCACGGGCACTGCGGCAGAGTCCACACGGTGACCATCCAGCCAGGCTGCAAAGAAAACGCCGCCGCCACCACCACCTCGGCCACCACCATGGCCCTGCCACTGCCATGGCAGACCATGGCTCTTTGCCTCGTGCGTGGGCACGGAGCCCAAAGCCAGTCCCTCCACCGGCGAGTCCTCTGTCCCAGGTGAGCGTCAGGCCAGCGGGTAGCATGGTGCCACATGGAGGCAGCATGCAGGATTAGAGCAAGGAGGGTACAGGTGGAACACGGAAGGACAGAGGGACAGATGAACGGTTGGGAAACGAGCAGGCAGCAGAATCAGTTTCCGGAAAGGGGTGGAAGATGGATGCTCAGAGAGTGTGAGGCTCAGCCCCTGGCAGGCTCTAGGGACCTTCTGGGTATGCACATAGGAGGTGTGGGAGGGGCCGGCACAGGCCTAGGGGGCTCAAGCAGGCAGTCACAGTGGTGGCCAGGGCTATCAGTGTTGCAGAGGCGGCCACAAGCAGAGCGCCAGCCGCAGGAGCGAGCAGGACCGGGTGTGCAGGGCGTGCAGGCAGGCACATGGCCAGGGCGTTGGAGCTGGAGCTCAGCGTGCCAGGCAGGCATGGGACAGAGTCGTTACCTGCTTGGGGCCCGTGAACACGCAGCCAAAAGGCCTTCTCAGCCACGCCTATGAAATTGGTGGCCCGACAGAGGTACTCGCCCCCGTCCCGCTCCGACACATTGGCCAGGCGGAGGCGCGCGTCCGCCTCCACATTCTCACTGATCCAGGACTGCGGGGACAAGAGACCCGGCTCAGGCACGCCCCCAAGCCAGCCCCCGCTGGGCTTAAGGCAGAAGGAGGCAGGGTTGGGGAGACTCCCAAAGAAAGGATCAGGAACTGGGCAGCCGCCAGAAGGCTGCCTGGAGGAGGCGCAGAGGCACGGCATGGCGGCGGCAGGCGTGGCTCCAGAGGATGCCCTCCCTCCTCCCGTCCCGCCCCGCCCCGCCAGCCCACTGCTGGGGGCTCCAGCGGTGAACCCCGCGACGGCGAAGGGGCGGAAGGAGCGAGGGAGGCACCAATGGATAGAGCCTGCCAGGCCGCGGTCGGGACTCCTGTGCCCGTTCCCGAGCCCACCAGACCGCCTTGTTTCTGAACAGATGTTTCTTTGGACCGCCAGTGTCCCAACCGTCCCAGCTCAGGTGACCTCCCTGCGGCCATGGGACAACGCTACGGACAAGGAGAGGGGCATAGAGCCCTGGAAGCGGCTACCCGGCCCTCTGGGTTCCAGAGAGTGCTGCAGGCTCAGCAGTCACCCTCCTGTGACTACTGCGGTCACCTGAGCTGCAGCCCAGCCCAGGGAGACCTTCTGCAGAGCCAGCTCCAAGCTGTGGGGCCTCGGCGAGTTGAGGTCGCCCCTCGGAGCAGACAGGGCAACCGGTCCCACTGCAGAGAGGCGCAGCACAGCCACAGAGCGCTGTCTGGAGCCCAGAGCAGGGACAAGAAGTGCTGGGACTGAACGTCCGTTCCGCCCCCCCCCGCCCCGCACACACGCCCCCCAATCTCCCCAGAACCTCCAACACCTAGGCCCGACCATCCTGACGCATCCTTCAGCCAAGAAGGACCCTCCCACCTGCAGCACTGGCCAGCGGTGGCGCCCACCTTGAGGACGGTGACGTAGGGTGTGCCATCTGGGCCCACCTTGCTGCCGTTCACTTCCACGTGCTTTAGCCACTGGATGTGCGGCTGCGCGTCACTGTACACCTTGCAGTGGAACTCCACGTCGCTGCCCAGCACCGCGGTCTGGTTGGCGGGCAGCCCCGCCTGCAGGATGGGCCGGTGCGGGGAGCGCTCTGCGGAGGCAGCCGGGTCAGCGGCAGGCAGGTTGGGGGGTGGGGGGACCCCGGCTGCCCGCTTCGCGCCCGCCCAGCCGGCCCGGCCCTCACCTAGCACGTCCAGCGTGTATGTCTGTCGGATGCTGCCGAACTTGTTCTCCACCACGCAGGTGTAGTTGCCGCGGTCGGAGGGCACCACGCTCTCCATGACCAGGCTCCACTGCTGGTGCCGCAGCTGCAGGTGACCGCGGGGGGTGGGTGGATGAGCGGCCGCAGGCCCCTCCCCTCCCCGCTCGAGGCCACGCCCCTCCCCGCTCGAGGCCACGCCCCCACCAGGCCCACCTTGATGCCCCCTATGCGATGCTCCCCGCGGAATTCCTTGCCGTTTTTCAGCCAGGAGATGGAAGGAGTGGGGTTGCCGGCAGCCGGGCAGCGGAAGCGAACGGTGTTGGCGGCCGGCACGGCCAGCAGCTTCTTATCCATCCGCTCCGGCCGAGTCCAGTAAGGGGCCCCTGCCAGCGGCAGAAGTGCACGGTAAAGACCATAACCCCGGAGGGGAGCAGAGGCCGACCTGATTCCGACCACCTTCCAGCTCTTTCATCTCTTGAGTGCAAAGTGGCTTTTCCGGGTCCCCCTGCCTTGCCTGGCCACTCCCCCATGCCCACCCCCGTCAAGGCTAGGCCGCGGTCCCTCCCCCAAGAGGCTGCTCCAGCTAGAAGGTTTAGGGTGCTGCGCCCTGGCCTGGGGTCATCTCCCAGGGTGGCACTGTGGGACAGGCCCAGGACGCAGCGAGCAGCCCAGCTGGGGGACCAGCCAGGACAGGCCTTAGGCACAATTCCCAAGAAGTGGAACAGCCAGTTATGAGACCCTAAGCCACCCTGTGCAGTGCCCAGGGGCCTGGCAGGCACCCTGGTGGAGGCTCTAGTTCTAGGGGAGCTGAGTCCCAGTACTTCTCACCCGGGCTCTGAGCCACAGGTTTCTCTGGCTGCTGCCACCCACACCCATACCCCCTACCTGAGTTTCCTCCTTCCTCTGTGCTGGCCTTTCTGTACAGTCAAGGGGAGGCTGGGCAGTGACATTCCCCTCCACCCCCAACAGTGACCTCGCTGCTTCCATCCACCCAGGGGTACAGCCATCTCTTGGAGGAGGACATGGAGGCACAGGTTGGGGTCAGCATGCACAGATGCTGACCAAAAGCACCTCCTATAGCCCTGAGATGCACCCCCAGGTTTCCTGGAATAGGGTGCAGAGACCCCCTGGAGTGACAGCGCCCAGCACACTTTGGAGGAAACTGCCCCTCCCAATGCTGTGTGCCTCGGTGTTGTCTACCCCTGCTGGACAGGGCCTGAAAGGTGGCCCTTCAGTGACCTCACAGCCTAAACCAGTGGGGCACAAACACCAAGCACTGACTAGGAAGGCCAGAAGAAAGAAGGCAGACAGGCAGGACCCAGGGCCAGGACACTGTATGTGTGGTTGGGGACAGGGGCTGTAGAGCAACTGAGAAGGAAATTTTGCTCTGAACATGGAGCCAACAGGAAAAAGGGAAATGAGAAACCCAGCATCTCCTCAAGGCAGGAGCTCATTCCTAAAGAGGCCCTTCCCACCCTCAGAGCTCACACAAGCCCCTGGCGCCCACCATTCCTTCACCAGTCCTGTCCTAGGCTCTGCTACCCCGATTTTCCCCAGCTTTCCTCTCTGGCTTGTTCCTCCTCAACTCCTTGCTAGCTTCACCCAGAGGCCCCAGGGCTGAGTCCACACACCACAGGTCCCCGTCATAACCACCTCCCCACATCTGTCCCATGATGACCTTCACCTGTACATGCACACCTCTCTGCATGTCAAATTTGACTGCTCCAAAGCCAGAACCCCATTTCCCCCAGCTGGCCCCTCCAGGCCAGGCAAAGCCTATCTTGCCCCTGCTCCAGGCCACAGCACCTGGGCATCGTCTTGGACTGCTCCTGCACACCTGAAGTCCACCCCAGCCCCTGCTTTACTAAACACTTGTGCTGCCCTCTCAGCTCCATCCTGCTGCCCTCTCAGCTCCCCCACCCCACCGCCACCAGCTCTGTGCCTGAGATCTTGCTCTTACCGCTGTCTTCAGCCATGTCCTCCCCATCTTCATCATCTCCTGAGGACGGAGCATCTGCAATGCAGGTATGAGTGGGTAAAGGCCCTGTGACAGACCCTCATCCAGGGCCTGCTGCACCCCAGCCTTGGAGCTCTGTTCTCAACAGGAGGACTGCAGTGTCCCTCATAGGCCACTCATTCAGACAGCACCCCTTTTTTATTTTTTTTGCAATACTGGGGTTTGAACTCAGAGCCTACACCTCAAGCCACTCCACCAGCCTTTTTTTTTTGAAGGGTTTTTTCAAGACAGGGTCTCTCAAACTATTTGCCCAGGCTGGCTATAAACCACAATCCTCCTGATCTCTGCCTCCTGTGTAGCTAGGATTACAGGAGTGAGCCACCGGTGCCCAGACAGACAGCACCTCTTCATGGTGACTTCCTCTCTACCAGTGACCAGTGAGACCCTCAGGAAGGGACTGCTGCAGCCACACTGCCCAGGCCACCCTGGCCTCTGCTGGGTCATGTGGTTGCTCAGGGACTTGGTGGTCTGACCCGGCAGGTGCTCACCTGTTACACGTACACTGAAGCGGCAGAGCACACGCTGAGTGAGCCGCTGCCGACAGCTGTAGGCCCCAGCGTCCTCCTGGGAGGCATTCAACACCTGCAGCCTCTGGGGCCCCACCAGGATACGGTGGGAAGACACCAGCCCTGTGCCATCCTTGACCCAGACAGTGGGGCCCATCGGGTCACCGCCAGGCGGGTGGCAGCTCAGCTCCACGGTGTCCCCACTGCCAAATACCACCTGCTCCTGCTGGCCAGGCTCAGGCCCTGGGACCTCTGCAAGTGAAATGGGCAGCTGTAAGACAGACACCCTGAGTCAGCTGCCCCAGTCACTGGTGCAAACACACCAGCGGAGACTACTGCAAGCCAAGTGAGAAAGGATCTGCTCCCAGGGTCTGGGTCCTGCCAGACATCACTCAAACAGGGGATGGGCAGGCAAGCTGTTCCTGTAAAGGCCCCAGGTCATTGACATTTTCAGTCTCTGCCCTATAGTGTGAAAGCCACCTTTCAAAGACACCCACAAGGGCATAGCTGTTCTCCAACAAAACAGCTATGGATACCCGAAAGCTCTAATTTCAAAGTGCTATGAAGGGGGTTAGACGTAGTAGGGAGCTTGGGCTGGCATTTGAGAGGCTGAATACATCCCTAACACCATCCCCCAAAAATGTCAAAGTATTACTCTTCTGAATTTTCCATTTGGAAATGTAAAGTTCTTAGCTTACAGGAGGGTCACATAAAAGCAGGCAGGGACAAGCTGCACTTTGCTGACCTCTGGCTAAATAAAGTCCAGAGGAGGGAATGGATGAGGGGAGAGCACCTGGAAAGGGTGTTACTCAGCAACAAACCCTCCTCATCTTAGCTTCACAAGCAGTTCAGGTAGACAGCCAGGGAACAGAGGCACCCCAGCAACATGAAGGAAGGAGACAACAGGGTCAGGCAACAATGTGAATGGATCACACTCGAGTGCACACACCCCAGGATGTTTACAGGAGCTGAGCACCGCAAGACAAGGTGGGAAACTCTGGGGTACAAACAGTCTGTGACTGCTCCACACAGCAGTGGCTTAGAGAAACAGGGCCAAAATAGAGAAAGGATCCCAGGTCTGGATAATAGGGTGAGAGACCCAAGTGGGTTCCCAAGGTGGCTGGGGATCTGAAACCCCATTTCACAGGGTCCAGTCTTAGGAACCAATCACCAGATGAGCTGGTCAGAGCTGGAGCAGCAGAGCCTCACCCTGAGGGCTGAGAAACTAGGGCAGGAGGACATTCCCTCAGGCGGACAGACCCAGGTGGTCCTTGGCCATTCCTCTGTCCAGATGCTGCTCAGCCTGAGGGGCCCAAAGGCCTGAGGGACACACCACCCACAGGACTGGCCATTGCCCCAGGCCCTTCTGCCAGGGTCAGACAATGCTGGGCATGGGTGTGGGGGGCAGCTGGGCTTGAGGCCCGGGGGGTGGGTGGTCCTGCTGGGCCGACCTCTTTCCCCACACCCAGCTGGACAGGCTGCACCATTACTTGTCATTCTGCCGATGCATGGCCTAGATTCGAGGCCCAGCTGCCCACTCTGGCCGCACCAGTCCCTGACTTGCCAGCCAAGTCCAATTCTGCCTGTCCCAAATAACCCAGCTCTGCGTGCCCAGTGCTCACCAGGATCTTGCCAGACAGAAGGACCCACACTTATCCCCAGAGTATCCACGGGAGCTTGTGTCCCCTAGGGACCCACAGCTCAGAGCCCACCTGTGGGTGGGCCTCAGTCAGAGGGGCTCCTCTCCTGACCTCCAGCTTTCCAATCCTGGCCTCCATGTCCTGTGGGGACCACCCAGTGCTGGGAGCTACCTGAGGCCCCCCAGAAGGCCATGAACAGGCTGGTCTTGGTAGCCTCAGCTCCAGGCCCCAGCCCAAGGGAAACAGCCAGTTGGTTCCGGTTTGGTCTGGGCGAGGACAACAGGTCAAGCCATTCACACAAGAATTTGCTTCAACCAAGTCCAGCGAGGGCCTGGGGTGGGGGGTGGGGGAGGAGACACACAGGAGCCCCCTGGCCAGCCATGGCCAGCAGCCATCTGTGGTATGGGCAGAGAGAGGAAGTGGCTGAGGGCTGACCCTTGACCTGTCCACCCACCCTGCCTGCTAGGTGTCAGCAGAGGCCAGAGATGCTTGGACTTTGTATAGCCTCAGGCAGCAGAGACTCCACCTCCTATGATCCCATTCCAAGGCCAGGGAGCCTTAGGGGAGCTGGGTAGAGTCAGGCAGGGGGACAAGGAGGAAAGGACAGTGTGGGACTGCACTAAGAGGGTCTGGCTCACTTTAGGGAGGTGACACAAGCTCAGGCCAGCAGACTCCCGTCACCCCACCCAGCTGCCAGGAATACAGACTCACTGCCCTCCTAGGCACCAGGAAGCCCTCCTTCTTCATCAACAGAAGAGGGGGTACTTACACCCCCCTCTTTTTACAGATACTGGTGCTCCTACTGTGCCCATGGGGGACAGTGTTCCTCCCACAAAGGTCCCATAATACTCATCCCCACTAATGTCCCCATTCCTACATCGTGCTGACATGGACCAGGGAGTCAAATGCCAAGAACAGCTCACTGGAGCATGCCAAGGGTTGCTGTGTCTTGGGGGAATTGCACTGGGCCTGGGGTCTCCCTGACTGTGCCTCAGTTTCCCCCACTATGGTACAAAGTACAAATTCTACCTTGCAGGCCTGGGGCCCAGAAAGGTCACTTCACCTGGTAAAGTGGCTGGAGCCTGTGGAAGTAGGAGGTAAAGGATACCTTCTGCCCTGGATCTCTTGCCCTGAACTGATGTCCATCAGGCCGTGGCAGTCTAGCCTACTGGGAAGGGCTGTGTCCCAAGTCTGGGGGACTTTGCTCCCAGTTTTGTGCTGCCCACAGAACAAGGATCAAACTCAGACTTATTTCTGAAGCTGGCCACCCCAAGGGATTTGGGTTTTGGAGCAGGATGAGGGCCTGGGGTCGAGGAACAAAGCAGTCTGGTTTTGTACATGAAGCTTTCTGCAGGCTGTGTATGGGAGGTGTTGCCAGGTGTGTGGTTATAATAACCTAAGAAAAAGGGGCACCCAAGTAACTCTGAAGCCAAGGGGTAGGGTCTAGCCTTCCTGCTTCTCCACCTCCCATCCCACCCGGAGACATTCCGAAAAGTTTCGTAACAAAGTCAGAGGGAAAAAAAAAAAAAAAAGGATCCAGAGGCCAGGCAGGCTAATGAGGGTTTACTGAGGGATTATCCGGACTAATCCCTGAAACAACCCTGCCATTATCAGTCTTCTCTGACTGGACAGGTGAGAAAACTGAGGTTCCAGGAGGGCACCCTGAGCCTGGGCTGGCAGCTAGCAGCTTGGAGCCCCAGAGGTCCAGGCAGACAGTCCCCTAACCAAAAGCACTTGGTAAATTACTAGGCCACTTGTAAATTTCACTTGTAAATTACTAGGCCACTACTGCTTTTTTTTTTTTTTTTCCGGTGCTGGGGACCGAACTCAGGCAAGCATTCTTCCACTGAGTTAAATCCCCAACCCCACTAGGCCACTTCTGAACACTAGTGGCTTTCCCCCCAAGATCCCCAGCCCTCCCAGGGGAAGACATGGGACTACCTCTCTGAAGGGACCTCAAGCCCTTCTTCCCCTCTAGGCTCAAGGACAACTAGGGGGTGACAGGGTCCCAGTTGCAGCCCCAATGAGATCTGAGGCCTGGGGGAAGGGGGAGTGGGGAGGGGCTCCTAGGCTCAGTACAGGGCCCAGAGGCCCAGGATGAGCCCAGGTTAATGAACCACCCAGAGGCCTGCTGGGCTCAAAGTCCAGCCCAGCCGCGGAGTGGGTGGGGGGAGGCTGCAGCCATGGCCCTGGGAGGGGAAAGGCTCTGCTCCCCCCCAGACCCCTCCTGGCTGGGGTGGGGCCAACCTCCCGCTTCCAGAAACGTACCCCCTTGCACTATGAGAACATGGCTCCAAGTGGAGGGGAGGACAGAAGCTGCCCCCAGCGGGCCTGGGGAGGCCAGAGCAGACCCAGGGCCAAGTCGTTCCCCACCGCCTTTTGACCCCAACCAGCTCCCGGTCCATAATTTATGTTCCGTAATTTATGTTCTCGGGGAAAGTGCCAGCCGGGACTTCTGTAGTAAATTTCACGAGGTCTTTGTATTTTTACTGCCCAGCCCATCTCGTTAAGGAACCGGATTAAGTTTATTGACCTATCAACTCCCTACCTGTTTCACCAGCTCCAGTGCGGAGGCGGGGTGGGGGGTGGGTGGCACCGACGCCTGCGCCCAGTGCAGGCGCGCACCATGCCGCGCCAGGCCCGCCTTGCTGGGCTTCCAGTTCCCGCAGCAGGGGTGTGCAGGGAGACCACTGTCCCGGGCCACAGGTCCAAGAGAGGGTCTGGCGCCCCGCCCGCAGTCCCTCCCCGGGCTCGCCGACATTCCCGGCGTAGGGAGTAATATCTGGATGCGCATGTTAATACGGCCCCCCCGCCGCCGCCAATTCGGCGCCCTGGAAGCGGGGCCGTCGGAGCAGGCGCTAAAAGCGCGCGCTGACCTCCCGACGGCCTCTGTCACGCCGCTGAATGACACGCACATTCAAGCGCCGGGCCCACTTTCATTCATAAAAAAAAAAAAAAAAATGACATTGTTCCGGGAGGCTGCAGCCGCCGCCGGAGAAAGGGGCGCGGGGAGGGGCGCGCCGCCATCTGCCTCGTCCCGCCGCGCCCGCCGCGCAGCTCGCACCTCCCCGCGAGGCCGCACCGCCATCAATGCGCGGTCTGTGGCCGCTGGGGTACAAAGAAGCGGCTGTTCGGGCCTCGGCCCGGGTGGGGCAACAACTCACCGGGAGAAGGCCTCCTTCCGCGCGGCCGCCGGCCGGGGCTAGGGTGCGCGACCTCCGCCCACTCCGGGGCCCTGGCTGTCCCTAGGACGAGCTCCAGCGGCCGCCCGCCAGGTCACCCTTCTGCCTTGGCCTCGGGAAGGCACTGGAACGTTTTGCCGGCTCACGGGGGCCGCGCACGCCACATCTCGGCGCGACAGCATGTGTTCAGAGCCGGCCTCGCTCACCCTGCGCTCCCCTCGCCCCGAAGGCCCTTTCGCTGACCCTCGACGTCCCACCATCCCTCGACCGCCAATCTGCATCTAGGGCTCCACAACCCTCGGACATCCGCCCCGCTCACCTTCCGGACCCCTGCCTGGTGTTCGGTGCGCACCCCTAGTTGCAGAACCTCTGAGCACACTTGGCATGAGAGCAGGGTTGGGGGAATGGTAATGCTGAAGGCTGTCACCTTGTCACGCAGACCACTGGGGAACAGGTCTGACGCACTTCTATCCGCCCTTCAAAGACCAGCCAGACTTTGGCTTTGGCCGAAGTTGGCCATGAACTGAGGGGCCCTGGGGGCGGGGGGCACCAACAATAGGAACTTTCCGTCGGCACAGATCCCGAGGAACAACAATGGAAATCGTGGAAACGGCTTCCAGAGCCCTCTCGACCGCTCGGGGAGCCGCGGAGGCCAGGGTCTCCAGACACCGCCTCCGTGGGGCCGCGGCGCATCACACTTGAGTGGTGACCCCGAGGCTACAGACACCCCATAAACCGCCGCGACAGCTCTGGCCGCGATCTCGGCGAAGGGTGCAGCACAACCCGGGCACTGGCCCCGCGGTGCCACTCGACCGGCCGCCCCCTCCCAAGCCAGGTGCGGGTCCCTGTCCCCGACACCTCTACCTGCCAGGATCGGGGCCCCTCCCAGTGCGCGCTGGGTCCTTCCTTACCTGCCGCTCTCCGCACGACTCGCTGCTCTGTGCCTGGGGGCTCGGAGGCGGCGCCAGCCACGACGGCCACGGCCACGGCCACAGCCACGCAGAGCGCGAGGGCGCAGGCCGGGGCGCCCATGGCTGGGGCGGGGGCCGCGGCGTCCTCAGGCGGCGCGCGCGGGCATGCTGCCCCCCACGGCCCGGCTCAGGCGCCGGCGGGAGGGCGCCGCTCCGGAGACTACGGGAGGAGGAGGAGGGCAGCTCGTTACCAGCGCCGCAGAGATGGAGCGCGTGGCCCCGCTCCTGCGCCCCGACCCCTCAGACCCCCAGCCGCCCCGCCCGCCGCCGCCGCCGCCGCCCTGGGCTCCCGGGCCGCCTGGCGCCGGCCGCCTCCTCCCCGCCGCGGTCCCTCCCTCCTCCTCCTTCCCTCCCTGGCTGCTGCAGAGCCCTCCCAGGGCGGCGGCGGCGGCGGCGGCAAACTTTCCAGAGGGGGAAGCCCTCGCCCGGTTCTCCGCCTCAGGGACCGCTCCGATTCAAGCCCGCCGCGCGCCCTGGCCCCTCCAAGCGCCCGCTCGGCCCCTCCAAGCCTCTGCCGGGTCCCCCGCACCAACCTGGCGGCAGCTGGAGCCCCTTGGCTCACTACGCGCGGCTCCCGCTTTGAGAGCAGCCCAGCCGCTCGGTGCCGGCTCTGTCCCTGCGGCCGTCGGCCAGCCGACACGTCCGTGAGTCTGTGTGTCCGAGCGGGACCGCGCGGCGCCAACTGCCCGCGCCACCGCCGCCGCCGCCGCCACCGCGCACTGAGCTGGGGCTGCCCGGCGCGCGGCAGCCAGTGGGGGACGGCCCGCGCCCGCCACGCCCCCAGACACGCCCCCCAGACACGCCCGCGCTGGGGCTCGATGGCACGCCCCTCCTCGGGGCGGTCTAGGGCTGGGGATTAGAGGGGGCGTGGCCGGGTGGGGGCGCCCCGCGGTCCAGAAGGGCGTGGGAGCTTCGGCAGGGTGGGAGAGGCCCCGGTGGCGCACCCGGCGCGACGAAGCAAGGCTGATCTCCGGCCCCTATCCGTACAACGCTCAGTTCCCCGTGCTGGGAGTTGTGGAGGGAGGGGGAAGAGGAGGTCTCGGCAGGGGGCGGGATGTCCAGGCGGTGTCACTGAGGAGTGTGTGCAGTGTGAGTGGGAACTCACGTGGAGAGCCTGACTGCATTCCAGGCGGAGACAAATGTGTGTGCAAAGTCCCGGTGCTGAGGGCCTGTTGACCTGACCCATCAGCCGTGGGGGACAACAGCCCTGAAGCTGTGCTGCATTCACCAAGCAGGCACCCACAACACACGTTTCCGACCCCCTTTCTTGGCTTCTCCGGGAGGAAACAGGTTTAGAGGTAGGCTCCTTGCCCAGCCTCAGAATGGAGATCAGGATTTGGGGACCACTGCTCTGAGCAACGACGGTGTGGCAAGCTGGTGGCAGAGCCTGAGCTGGTTCTGAGGTTCTGGGACATAGCAGGTTGGGGACAGATTCCAGCTGGGGAGGGTCAGGCTGGCAGCTCAGTTCCCAGAAGGACCCAGCTGGCTTCTTCATCAAGCCTGTAAGTGGTAGGTTCTTTCCTGATCACACTCTGGGACAGTAGCCTGGTAACTAGTGGCTTCTGTGTCTACCACCTCAAAGCTGGGGCATTGTGTCCCACCTTCAGGCAAGCCCAGGGAGGCCAGGGACCTGGTGGAACCAGAGAGGGGAGAAGTTGAGGTCCTGGCCTAATACTTCTGTGTAACCCAGCTTCTGGCTTTGGGGACTGGATTTGGTAATAAAGAAAACAAGCTGTGGAAGCTTCTCGGTAACCAGTTGCTCACTCCACCTTTCTCAGTCCACTGTACATTGCCCAGCTGCAGCTCTAGGCACAGCCTGTGCTGCCAGGGGCTAAGTGTGTGTATGCTGACTCAGGGTCCCAGAAGGGCCTTGCCCCTAGAGATCCCTCAGGCCACCCCCGTGTCCATCTGACACAGCTCAGCATCTCTGCCCTAGGCCACCTTTCCTGCTCTGGCCAAGTCTGGATATCCATTAGCACTCCCTGCCTCCACGCACAGGTCTAGTCAGATACCACTCAGGTCCCACCCAGGATACCACCCCGGGAGCCGTAGCAGCCCATTCTGCCCTAACCTACTAACTAATTAACTATCAATTAATGAGTCAGAATGTGTGTGGGTCCTGACCCTCCTGGCCCTCTTCCTCTGGGGCTTCAGGATTGGGTTTGCTGCCCTGATTCCTATGGAAAAGATCTGGCAGGAACTGCAAGGCACATCTGGGGACTTGCCTCCCGTGGGATGCTCCCGAGGCCCCTGTGAGCAAGATGGCACCCACAACCCTTTCCAGATCTCCAGGAAGGGCAGCCTCCTCTGCACCCTGCACCTACTGGAGGTTGAGCATCCAGTTAGTCAACCAGAAGTTTCTGCCCAGCAGAAATGCCCAGCAGGGGGTCTTGGGCCAGTGCTCACTATCTCTATGTACCCCCTACTCCACCATCCATCCCCACAAGCCTGGCGCCATTCACATCTCCCAGCTTCTGGACTATGGGCAGCACAAAGAGAAGGCAAGAGGGTGCTGTACCTCTCTGCTCCCTCCCACCGGCCCTGTAGCCAGGCGGTGGCCAGACTTCCTAGACAGCTCCAGCAGCCAGCAGCGTGGGAAGCCAGCCCCCTTTCCTCAGTAGCAGGTTGGGCCGACACCTGGGTGCTTTGTACCCTATATTCCTTTCCTGGCTCTGCTGCTGACACAGATATCCACAACCTGGTGGGCTTAAATTTGCTCCCAGTTCGAGACAACAGAAGTCGTCTGCGATTCAAAGCGTGGGCAGGATGTGTCTCTGCAGAGGCCGGAGGGGAGGCTCCTTCCTGCCTCTCCCAGCTCCTGGGGCCTCCGGGCATCCTCGGCCAGTGACTACATACATCACTGCAGTGTGCCTCATTTCACGCGGCCTTCTTCTTCTCTAGCTGCACTGCTGTCTCTGATAAGGACCTGGGTGGTTGGATTTCGGGCCACTCAGATAATGCAGAATGTTCTCATCCCAAGCTCCTTATCTTAATTACACTTGCAAAGGACCCTGTTTCCAAATAAGCTCACATTCACAGGTCCCAGGGGCCAGGATATAGATGCACCTTTTGGAGGCCACCCTTCTGTCCACGAGACACAACCCGGTGGTGGCTGGTTTCTTTGGCATCATCCATGTCCTGAAGTGGCCCCTTCATTATGGACAATCCAAGCACTGGTTAGGTCAAAGGGCAGCAGCCTTCTCCTGGCTCCACTGATGGTACCAAATTACCCCCCACAGGGGCCCAGGGCAGGCGAGCAGGTAAGGAGGGTGGAGAACCTGCGAGAGTACAGGCAGTGATATAGGAGTCCCCCCCAGGCAGCCAGCCCTGATGGTGAGGGGGGCCTCCAAATGCCAGAGTCCCCTTTCACGTAGATACCTCCCCGCCCACCTCTCTGAGCCCTATGCAACTCCCAGGCCCACACCACAGGGTCCCCAGTGAAGCAAATGGGGGAGCAGAGGCTGAGGCAAGCATGACAGGGATCGTGGGCCTGCCCAGCCCAACCCAGCTCTGTGACTCAGAGCTGGGTGTCTCTGGCTTACTGGGGCCTGTGTTGATGAGTGACAAGCATAGGTACTGTGGAGGAGCATCAGCTGCATATATTCTGACTATGGGACACCCCCCCACACACACCCCATAGGCTCACAATGGCCAGCTTTACCTCTGGGCCTCCCCACCAAAGCCTCTCTGAAGCTGGGGAAACACAGGTGCTGTGTCTGCAGAGGCGATGCGCCCTGCGCGGGACCTGAATCCTCAACCTGCCTCCTACCCACAGGACTCCTGGCAGGCCATAGCTACTGCAGGCTGCAGTTGGCCTGGAAGTCAGCCAGGGAGTCCCATCTGGCTTGTATTTCAGGAGTGTGCCTGGCCCAGGGATGGGGCTGCTGGAGGGAGTTCTCTTGGGCCTGCCATGTGGCTGAGTGGAGGAATAACTGAGGCCTGGCCCACCTCCTCTGAAGTCCTGGAGGGACTGTTCCCATCCTCCACTTTCTCTGGGAACCCCAGATCCCTTGGAACTGACAGGGGCCCAGGGGTCAGGCAGCACCATGGGGGGAAGACGAGGGCCCCTCAGTAGCCCCTTCTAGCTGGGCTGACCCCCTTTCCTCAGAGAGGACAGAGCAGATTTGAGTAGGGCTGTGGCTGAGAGAGATACATTCTGTCTTTTAAATTTATTCTCAAAAAATCTGAGGAAGATTAAAATAAAAAGCACATTGGATTTGCTCATTATAACAGAAATGGAATTTTAAAGAACATGGAGAGGAAGAGAAAATATTCCAAAATCCCTCAGCCAACACTAGGTACTATGCAAGATCCTTAATTTTAGCTCTGAGCTTCCTGGCAGGCTGAGTAAAAAGGGCAACACCATGAATCATGCAGTATTGAGAGCCCGGGTAAGCTGTGACAGTCCTAGTTCAAACTTTCTGAACTTTTTGTCCCTTGGTTCACTCAGACTACTACTTCGGGTCCTGACTTTCACTTTGGAAAATGTGGCTGCTCCCAAATGAACAAAGAATGGAGACCAGGGCTGTCAGCAGACACAGGAGGAAGGTGCAGAATGAGGGGTGATGCTCAGACAACCTGTTGGGCTCCACTGGTCTGGGTTGGGGGCACCGAAGAGCTGCTCAGCTAAGGCCTAGAGGCAGGAGGACAGACAGGAGGGCAGACAGGAGGACAGACAGGGTAGGGGAGGCCTGGGGTGGGGGTTAGGCCACAGAACTGAGCAGGGAGCGGTTAAGGCCTCCACAGCTCAGGGCTGGCAGGGCCAGGCCAGTAGCCACTGAGCAGCTCAGAAATCTATTTTCCTAAGCTCTTGGCATTTGCCTAAACCTCAAGTGTATTTTCCCTAAGTTTTATTTTTTCTTTGACCCCAAACTCTGGTGAATTTAAGGGAAATTTAATTATGGGGTTTTGGGTCCATTTACACTTAAACTCTCTCAGCATTTTTTCCAGGACCCTTTTGGAGTTCAGCACGCCTTGGGAGCCTTCTAAATGAACGTTTTTATTATTATTATTTTTTGAAAGGCCTCACTCCCCCTTCTACCCTACCCCCAGTCTTCCTGCTGAGAATAAACAAGCCCCAACTCCACAGGCTCAGCTGAATTAGGATTCCAGGCCCTGGGGGCAGGCAGCACTCACCCCGCCCTCCTCCTTCAGCCTGTTGGCCTCCACCCTCAGAGCACCCCTTCCTCTTAGTCCCAGACCCTTCCCTGAGTCACCTGTGCCAGCCTCAGCTAGATCCTTCTCAGAGCCCTTTCTCAGCGCACATGGTCACCACG
The DNA here is from genome assembly GCF_047511655.1 of Castor canadensis. Lineage (NCBI taxonomy): Eukaryota > Metazoa > Chordata > Mammalia > Rodentia > Castoridae > Castor > Castor canadensis. The sequence continues at coordinate 154,294,290 of NC_133394.1, forward strand.
TGCAACCCTTAGCCAAGTGTCCAGCCACAGCCGGAGAGCTCTGTGGCCAGCTAGGTCCAGTGGGCACTGGGGACTCTCTGTCCACTTGGAGGCTATAGACAGCACCCAGCCCAGAGCTAGCCCACACCAGCCATCCCCACAGATGGTTTGGGTTGGGATGGCCATGGACTGTGTGGCAGGAAAGACAGGGAGATCCTAACCCTCACATCAGCCCCGCTTGACGTGTGGGGAAACTGAGGCTCTGAGCCTGAGGTGGCATGGCCTGCCTAAGTGCTCAGTGACCAGAAGCAGCTGCCCTGCTCTTGGGAAATTTCAGCTGAGCTTAGGAACAGGGGTGGGTTCTCTGAAGAATTTGGGGAACCCCAAGAGTAGGGCCTCCAGCTCTAGGCCAAGCGCCTGGCAGCATGAGGAAGGGCCAGCCCGCCCACCGGCCGGCCGGATCCTGGCACACAGGGCCACTTGGGACTAACTAGAGGAGACAGCTGCTTGCAGTGAAGTCTCCGAAGCTGGCTTGCCAGCGGCCAGACTCACGCTTCAGGAGCCTTGTTCTCCCTGGTGTCCCCTAGCCAGGACCTGAGGGCCACACACTGCCCCCAACATGGTTGACCACCAGCAGGACTCAGCAACACCCAGGCTGTCCAACAGCAAGCAAGCCCAGGTCCCCAACACCGGGTCCAGGTCCTAGCTCTGATGACACCACAGCCAGGCTGTGGTCATCAGCATGTGGTCTGGGAGCGTGGTGGAGGGAGGTTTGGGGACAAAAGGGCAAAGCCAGGTGTCCTAGGAGGAGCCCTGCCCGTCCACCTGCTCTGTCCCCACTCAGGGCCTCAGCCTCCTCTCTGAGGGCTCTGTCAGCACCTGCTGGGAAATCATCGTAGGGATGGGGGAAGGTGACCTCAGAAGGTGTTTGGAGGGTGCAGGGAGGAAAGGCTTGGTGGGGTAAGGGTCCTGTCCTTCCTGGAGCAGGGACCTGAGTCTGAGGATCCCCAAACCAGGGCTCTGGTCCTAGCCTTCCAGGGAAGTTGCCTTGAGCCTAAGGGACCCCCTGCTCCCAGCCTCCAAGACCCAGGGACTGGGTAGGACAGACAGACAGGACTGCAGCCCCTAATAGAGATGTCTGTGCCTCCTGAGTCCTCCCCACCAGTCACGCCCACCAGCTCTCAGCCCTCACTGCTGACAGCTTTATTGTCCACTGGTCTGGGCAGGCAAGAGACTGAAGGCCTGGCTGAGGCAGCCCCTGGGTGTGAGGGATGCTGAACACCACCCCAGCAGAGGTTGGGTGTCAGAGACAGGGTCCCAGGCAGTGTGCACTCACCCCACACATAACCATCCATACCTGGGCCCACACTGAGTTTTAACCCAGTTGAGACAGGCACATCCAGGCCACCACTCTCAACCCTAGCCAGTAGTGGTGGGCCCAGGGGCTCCCAGGCTCAGGATGAAGGGGGTGGGTAGGGAGGCAGAGAGCTGCCCCTTCCCAGCCAGAGGGACAGAGAGAGCTACATTCAGAGGCTGGGGCAGGTGAGGCCCAGGCTATCCCTGGGGTGGACAGGCCTTGGTTTTAGCCGCACGCCCCCAGCTTCCAGCAGAGCCTGCCCTGAAGATCAGCGATCCCTGGGCCAGGGTCTACCCAGGGTCAGGGCAGGGGTGGGGCCAGGGAAGGCAGAGGGGGCCGGAGCTCGGATTCCCAGGCCCAGGCTATCTTAGGACAAGGGTCTGTGTTGCCTCAGTGTGGATCAAAGAGGCTTATCGAGCTGGCTGGGCCAGGACTGGCTTCCCACAGCCCCCTTAGTTCTCCCCTCCCCAACCCTCCCCACCTCCCAGCAGCCTTTGCTCCTTCAGCTTCCCTGCCCACCAGGACCCTCCCACCCTCCCCTCATCTGGGATATTTTCCTAGGCCCTCCTCCCCATGACTCTGTGGCTTCTCCCCAAATCCACCTGCCACCCAGGGACCCCGGTCTCCAACAAGGCCATGACTGGTCTCCAGGAGGCCTGACAGAAACACCCTGCCCAGCTCTGTAGTGGAGGGCCACAGGGCTGATCCCTGAACAATATATCAAATCATCTGGAGGCAGAAGGCAGAGACCTTTGGCAGATGGCTCCAGGATGGGATGAAGTTGGGGCCAGGTGCAACCCAAGTTCTAGCAGGGGTACTTGCTCAGGGGACAGCCCTGGGCACATCGAGACAGTTAGGTGTCCTTGGTGATTGCACTGCTGTGGCCCAGGTACTGCATGGCTGATTAGAAGCTCCTTGAGTTCCCACTGCCAGTGCCGGCTGCCTGCCTGCCCAGGCACAGAGGGCTGGGCTGAGCCTGGAAAACTGGGTCAGAGCAAGGCTGGGCAGGCCCCCACTCTAGCGCCACTGCCTTGCCTCACCCTGCTGAGCACATACCCATGGCGGGGCAGCAGCCTCCATCGTGGCAAGCCTGGGGCCAGTACCTGCCCATGCACACCTATGTGCATGTGTGGTCACATGCAATCATTTTGAGAGAAAAACAGCCCAAGACTCTGGGCTTCCTCCAACCCCATGTGCCCCTGGCCTGGCTCGGGAAAACCTGAAGCCAGCACAGTGTCCAGGCGAGCCTAGTTCCCAGGCTAGCCCTCATAATAAATGAGCTAACCCAAGAATCCTCACCTCTCTGGTCAGCTCAGGAAAGGACTCTCTCCTGAGACCCTTGTTCCTTTGAGACTCCAGGTAAATGATCTTAGGTGATACAGAATCAAATTTTCACAAAGGGCAGCAACCTGACCCTGCCAGGGGCACACGACAATTAAGAAGAGCCAGTCCCCCTCTGACTACTCCAGGAGTGTCACTTCAGCCCCTCCCTGGGTTAAGCATGCCCCACCCCCACCCCAGGCCCCTGCAAGCACACAGTGCAGCCTAGTTCACCACATGCCAGCCCTGAGACATGGCCAGGGCTCCACAGGACCATTCCTGTGTCCCTAGGGCTGGCCTCACCGCTGTGGGCTCCTCCAAGCTGAGTTCACCTCCTGATTGTGCCGTCCTGAAGAAGCAGCATTTCGGCCTGGCTCAGGAAAGGTGGGTGCAGAGAGGAAGGGGGCAGCCGCCCCACCTGGCATCCTTTTTTGGAAGTGCAGCCCCTACCTCTATCCTCATTCCAAACGCTGTCTCCCCTTCTGGCCCCATACAAGCCTGGGCTTGCTTGCCATGCCCACCAGCACACCCCAGCATGCAGTCTACTGTGCTGGACCCATCCCACTGGGAGGTAAGTAAATTTCTAAACCACAGGCTGTTCCCACCTGTCTACCCTCTCTGCTAGGAGATGCTCCATTCAGCCCCCGTGTCAAGGCAGCCCTGCCAAAGACTACACCCAGTGCTTGCACCTGCTCTCCGGGACCTTGAGCCCCCATTCCTGAATCCAGGAATGTCCTATCCTGCATTGCAGGACCTGAGGCCCAGAGTGGCATCCCAGCCCTCCCCGCAGGGCACATGCACACACATGTACATACACACACCCGTGCACGCACACACCTGCTCTTACACGTGCGCACACACACATGCACACACACAGACATGGACACTATGTTCTTCTTGTCAAGAGCTTAAAGGAGTCTGACGCCTGCTACTGTTGAGCTCACAGAACAGGTAGTGCCAGAAATTGGCTGGTCGGGCAGGTGGAGACTCGATGGACGCCACTCCCTAGGGCCTCTCTGTTCAGGTTCTCCCAGCCTGCCTTGCATCTCACACCTCCCGCACTCTAGAAGGTGAGGATGCCAACCAGCCTCAGTGGGGCTCAGAATAGGGGCATGAATCATGTGCCCTGGAGGCCACTGTGGAGGGCACTGGCCACCTGCTCCACTGCTGTACACCTGCCCCACTGCTGTAGGCTCCTCCATCTCCCACTCTGGACCTCTGGATGTCACAGAGTCACAGGCTACCCCTGGGGGTCCCTATCATCACCCATCTGCCCCAGTGCTCAGGCCTCATCCATGCTGCCTCTGAGCACCATGCTAGGACTTTTCTCCTAAGCTCCTCACTCCCCCACAGGGTCCCCCAAACAAGGCCACCCTTCCCATCACTGGGCTGATCAGTCCGGAAGGCACTGGGCCTGGGGTCTCAGCTCTGACACTGTTCATGGGTGGCCTTGGTATGTCTGCTGTCAGCATCATTTGTAAGACAAGGATGATGAAGTTGTGGCCTTGGGGGGTGGAGAAGAGAAGGTTTGGTAACTGGAGGCTTCTGGAAGGCTAAGGATGGCCTATCCCTCAGCTCTGGAACACTCCCTGTGGGGGTGCATGCTTAGGGGAGGCAACAAGGAACTCAAGATCTGCAGTGCTGAGCCCTGATGGGACTAGGATGGGGATGGACAAGTGGCTACTAGACTGGTATAGGGACCCAGGCTTGGCCAGGGGCTCAGCAAGAGCCAGGATGCAGCTGGCCACAAAGCAGAGAACAGCTGAAAGGGGCTCTAATGGTGTCTGTGCCAGGACATGTGGGAAAGGGGTGGCTCAGACCCCTCAAACATCTGCCATACTTCAGCCTCCTTCTCTCCCACACTGGAGGTCAGCCCTGCCCTTCCTCCACCAGCCCAGTGCTGCCGGGCTTACTAAAATACCCCATAATGAAGAGAGCCTGGGGGGCCCTTTAGCGTGGGGCCCTTGAGGTCGCAGGGGTGTGCATTATTTTACCTAGAGTGGTAAATCTGGGGTGTCAGAAACCATCCTGGGGTGGCAGCTACATGATGTGTGTGCCCCCATGTGCGGTCCGGACCTCCAGCAGACATCACTAGTCAACTGCCGCATTGTCTGTCTGCTGTGGCTGTGCTCCTGAGCTCTGCATCATTGCCCCTCTGTGGACTGGGTCCCGGTGGCCAACTCTGGGTCTCTGACTTCAGGTTGCTAAGCCAACTAGGAAGGCTGGTGGAGGACTGGAGTACCCGTTGGATCTCAGCCCAGCTCCCACTCCACCCCAGGTCTCTAGTGCTGCACCCAAGGGCTCTGTCTTCAGTTTCAGAACACTAGGCCCCTTAGCCAAAGAGAAGAATCAGGGTGCCAGGGGCCAAGGCAGCCAGCTGAGTCCCCAGCCTGACCTAGTCAGAATTTTTGTAAGTCCAGGGAGGGAGTTTCAAGCTGAGGTAGAAAGACTCGGTCTCAGCAGGGCACCAGTGGCTCACGCCTGTAATCCTAGCTACTCAGGAGGCAGAGATCGGGAGGATTGCGGTTCAAAGCCAGCCAGGGTAAATAGTTCACAAGACCCTATCTTGAAAATACCCAACACAATAAAAAGGCTGGTGGAGTGGCTCAAGGTGTAGGCCCTGAGTTCAAACCCCAATACCAAAAAAAAAAAAGACTCAGCTCCCCCAGTAGAGAGCAAGCCCAGTACTGCTGGGGAAAGCAGTGTGAGGCCATGGCCGGCGACCTTATCCATACTCACTCCCTCAGAGAGTACAGCTCCACGGACAGCTGGCCAGGTGCAGAAGGCAGCAGAGCACAGGTGACGCTCTGCACAGGGACCTCAGAGTCTCCAGGACAAGCACCAGGCCCTGGTCAAGGCCATGTGTGGCCACCAGCTGCTGCCAGGTGAAGCTGGGGCCAGCCAGCAAGGCCATGTCTGTCCTGCCCAGTGGGCAGGGTTAGTGGCCCTTAAAGAACATACGAACCTGTTGACAGAGGTTTGAGCATGGTTGTCCTTGCTCAGGATGAACTAGCTCTCCAAACCTGTCCTGTAGAACTCAGGCAGGCCTATGAAGGGCAGGTGTGCAGTCACATCTGGCCTTGCCAGGGTCCCGTGGGGGTGGCATCCCCATGCCTGCATCTGCCATTGCAGCTCAGCCAGCATCTTGGACACCCTGGCAGATGCTACCCCAGACTGGGAGGCAGGTTGGAACTAAGGTGAGCCCCTGGTCCTTGTCAAGGAGGGAGCTCACCTGTGCAAGAAGGTGACATGTGATGTGTGTGTGTGTGTGTGTATGGGGACATGGTAATGTCTGGGCTTCTCCATGAAGGCACAGGCCAACTCAGTGCCATTCGTCTCCAAGTCCAGGGCAGGCTGCTGGTGTGGGAGGTAGCTCTCCTAAGACAGGACTGTCCCATTCTTAGGCTATAACAGAAAAAAGTGCCCAGTAAGGAAGCAGACACAGCTGCTCTGCAGGTATGAGCCTCAAGCTGCTTAGAAAATATAGCTTTGCACACCAGATTTACTTAAGTCAAGAAAATAATGATTCTGGAGTGGATATTCCAGAACCCTGAAGACGAGAATTACTACCCTTGGGCCCTTGATTTGGTCCTGAGCTCCCTGGCAGCCTCAGCAAAGAGAGAAAGAAGATGCTCTATGCTCACAAAAGAGCATTGCAGTGGGTTCAGTGAGCAGGATGGAGGGCCCAACTCTATCTTGGCACTGAGTGGCTTAGCCTATGTGTCCCAACTAAGGGACAGCTGAGGGACAGGTGGGGACCCATTTCCCAATGCTCTGGTTACTGTACCTTCCCAAAGCCACCTTGGGATCTGGGCCCCCACCAGCTGAGCTGGGACAGTGGGACCTCCTCAGGGCCTCTCCCATCAGTCCTGCTCCAGGTAGCCCAGGGTCCTGTGAAACGCTGGTTGGAATTGTACCCTCTACCCGGTGTCATGGGGTTCCTAGGCTCCTCATACAGTCAGGATTTCCAGAAGATCCTCTTGGGCTACCTCAATCCCACCCTCCCTCTGAGGCTTCTCAAACACACCGAGTGGCTTTTCTCATCTGCTCTTCTCCAGGGAAGTCCGTCCTCCCCTCTCCAGCACCTCCCCCCTCAGTGAAGCCACCCCTGTCCATGCCTAGCCATGGGGACGAGGTCCTGGACAGTCTGATTCTCAGGTGTGGCCTCCTAACCTTGAGAGTAGCCCAGAACTATTCAGTGACCCAGTGAGATTGGGGACAAGGCACCACATGACTGGATGCTCTCCAGGCTTGTGAACCCTCTGGACGAGGGGACAATTCCTTGAGCAGCTGCCTGCAGCTCATCCTCCACAGCAGGCCTGGCCAAGCCCTGCTCCTGCCCCAGCCAGCACGGCCTGAAGAGGTGTGAAGGATGGAGGCCGGCAGAGAGGCCTGGCAGCAGCTCCTAGAGCCCAGTTTCCCAGGGGCTCCGCATCCCACCCTCCTGGTCCAACTTGCCAGGGCTTTTCCTCACAACGTATCTGGCGAAGTGTCCTGCGAAGTGGGCCACATGTGGTCACCCACACCCTGAGGTCTGGGAGATCATCCCTGGCCAGGACTTTCCAGCAGAGGCCAGGCTGGCTTCAGGGGCCTGGGCCTGATCTAGAAGTGTCCCTGTTGACCACAACTAGGCAAAGTCCCTTGATGGCCCAGGGCAAAGGGTACAGGTGTCTGATTCGATGCCTCAGGTTCCCTATACAATGGGCCAGCCCTGGGGACCTCACGGGTCTGTACTGCTTACGTCCTGGCCACCTGGCTGACAGTTCTCCTCATCCTGACTCACTTCAGCTCCACGCTTGAAAATGTAGGAGCTGTCTGATTGTTCACTTATGCATTCATTCACTCACTTGCTCACATATTCATTCTACAACCACTCTCTTACTTCCCACAAGCCTGGGGCTGCTCATGGTACTGGGGCTTATCTGAGCAACACAGGCCAGTGCCCCACTGCTCTCCAGTTTGGACAGTTGTGGGTGGCCACAGCTGAGTTCTGGACACATTGTACAAGGAGGCCTGTGTGTTAGGGCCGTGTGGTGACTGACTTAGTGGTCTCCAGTGGTATCCCCCTCCTCATCTTTAGCTGTGCCACCGTGGGCAAGGTCCCAAGAGTGAGGACAACATTGACAGGCAGCTCTGCTCCACTGGGGGGTGGTCAGCATGGCCAGGATCTGAATGATGCTGCTGGCAGCCTCTGATGGGGGCTCCCAGGAAGCCCAGACCCACCCTCAGTCCATTGCACCTTACTGTCTGGGGTTCTCTGGGCCTTGTCCAAACAGGAAGGATGTCAGACCTGGCAGGCTGCCCATCCCAGCCAGCTCCCTGCGCTCAGTACACTGTAGGAAACAAACTCACCGTCCTGAGCAGGCAGAGGGAGGTGATCCTAAGCCCCTTGAGCATGTTCTCCACAGTGTAGTACCAGCCTCCTTCTGGCCTCTCCCAGGTGAAGCTCCTTGCACCCAGGCAGAACCTCTGTGCCTTCTGGTCATCCACCTCCCTGCTGGGACTGCCCATCCCTGGTCAGGTTCCTTGGCATCCTCCTGACAACCCCCAAGCTGGCCTGTAGGAAGGAGGGGCTGCACACAGATGCATGGGGCCGGCACTGCAGAGAAGCCCACCAAGCTGGCTGAGCTGGAGCTGGTGGTAGGATCTGCCTGGGTGAGAGGTGGACACTGATGGGTACTGCCCAGACCAGCACCTATCTGTGGCAAGCCCTACAGGGCAGGCAATGGCAGGCAGGTCCAAGAGGAGGGGTCAGGCTCTTGGGCCTCCAGTTGCCCTCACAGGTTGGGCCTCTGCCCTAAGGGGGGAGGTGCTGAGTGGGCCCAGGATTGGGGTTTCCACAGCATTAACTCCTGGAAGGCATTGCATCCTGTCTGGGGCCCCAGGGACCTGGGGAACACTCATAATGGGTCCTGACCTTGCCACATTGAAACTTTGATTCCTCAAATTCATGTGGTGCCCCAGTGCCAGGTTTGGGATAGCTGCCGGGAACAGCAGGGAAAGGGGGCTGACAGGCTGGTGGTCACAGGGCAGGGTCAGAGGTAAAGTGGGAGAACAGGCAGGGCAGGTGCGAAGCAACTGAACAAGGTCCTGTGGATGTTGTGTAGCCCCAGGGCAGTTAGGCAGCTGACATGATACCATTAAGGCTGCCTCCTAGAGCAGGGAGGGGCTGGAGGTCAATCAGGACAGGCCATGCCTGCTTGCAGCCAGCCACAGGAGGGCATGAGTGGGGTCCACAGGAGCAGGTGACATCAGTAACACTAGGGAAGGGGGGGCAGAAGAGGGGTCCCATACTGGGGGGTGCTGACGGCTCAATCCTGCCCGTCACTGTTCAATGGGCCCTTGTCCCTTTCCATTGAGTGCTGCATTCCCGGCCCCCTGGCGACGGCCTGGCCACGGCCATCTCCGGGGAGGCAGGAATGCAGCAGGCGGGGCTGGGGCTGGGGGTGGGGGCTCCTGTTCTCACGCCCAGGGCCACTCTGGCCGACTCAATTGGAATTTAAATGCTGGTCATTGTCCCCAGGATGGCCAGGAGTCAGTGCTGCCCTGCGGGCTTGGCCAGGCCTGGACTGTAGTGACTAGCCAGCCTCCAGCCAGCCAGTCAGTCCCATCTGATCCAGCCTCTTCCGTCCTGCAGGCCTTTCCCTGGCCCCCTCCTCCAGGCTGTCCTCCTGGAGGCTCCAGTTCTCTGACCATGGGTGTCCCACAGAATCCCTGCCAGGACTTGGTCCTGCAGACCAGCTGGCCAGGCCCTCGTCCTCTCTGGGTCCTCCGTGGACGGACCTTTGGGGGTTCAGAATGAGAAGACAGAAGGAGCTCTGGGTCAGGAAGCCTGGGGAGGGGGTTGTCCCTCCTTGCCTGATTAGTCCTCAGGTGCAGATGGGGGCTCTTGGGAGGCTTGACCCAGGCAGAACTGGAATGAATCCAGGTCCCTGTGGGTAGGTCTGACCTCTGGACTCGAGAGTGGGGGTCTGCAGGAGGAGGCCTTCATGAAGGCAGCCTGTAGGGCCCCTAAAGGCCTCTTGACCCATCCTGGAGCTCAGATCCACCAGGAGGGTCAAGGGTCTGCTGGGCCAACAGTTGTCTCCAGCTCCAAGCAGGGATCCTTGGAGGGTGTGCATGCAGGCACCTAGCTTTTGAGGGCACACCAGGAACCCTAGGCAAGCCTGCCACCCCTCCATGCCTGATCTGGGGCCCTGCTCTTCTCTCTAACAGATCCCAGGCATCACAAGACTCACCAAGGCCAGGCAGAGCCAGCCACCACCCAGGGAGCCACTCCTCTATGGGTGAAAGCCCCTATCCCTGGCTCTATACCCCAAACTCTTCCTAACACAGAGGGAGCCTCCAGGCCACAGGCATATACCCTGGTACCTGGGCCTCCGAGGGCCATGCCAACTGACATGGATGCCGGCCTGCCCCCAAGCCCTGCCACCTCCTCTTCCGCCACAACTTCATTCATTTATTTATTTGCTGAACCTCTGATGGTCCTGAAAGGAGCCTTTGTCCAGGCAGACAATCCAGGCACAAATGGAGACCCGAGCTGTGTTTGAGGAAAGTCTGCTGTGTGTTCCTGGGGGTGGGGGAGTGGTCTAGACCGGAGGTGGGGAGCATGGTCAGTGAGCATCCACCAAGAAGGGTCCTCAAGCATGCTCACCCACCCCCACCCAGGCCCAAGATGTGACCCTTCTAAAACAGACCGTCACCCATGAGTTGGGACACAGATCCCCTCCCTGCCGGATGCACCGTGTGAGTAAGTGATAGAAATCCCAGTGCATGTCCTCACAGAGGACAGCCGGGCTTACAGGCTCCATCTTGACAGTGACTCAGAGAGGGTGTGTTGAGAGGACACTCAGTGAATCGTCCCGTGGCAGGGAACAGCACTTCGGGCCTGGGGAATAGCTCCTGCAAGTACCCTGGGCGGTGGGAAAGGGCTGGCAAGTTAGAGGAATAACACAGAGGAAGGAAAGGTTTGCAACCAAGACTTTCACTGGGATGAGACAGGGCCCCCAGGGCTGGGCTGAGGAGGGAGAGGACCTAGCTAAGGTTTTCAAAGGGGTCTTCAAGACCAGTGAGGAGGCTGGGTGCTGGTGGCTCACAGCTGTAATCCTAGCTACTCAGAAAGTAGAAGTTGGGAGGAGGAGGATCCTGGTTCAAAGCCAGCCTGGGCAAATTGTTTGCGAGAACCTATCTCAAAAACACCCAACACAAAAAAGGGCTGGTGCAGTGGTTCACAGGATAGAGCTTCTGCCTAGCAAGAGGGAAGCCCTGAGTTCAAACCCCAGTACCACCAAAAAAAAAAAGAAAGAAAGAAAGAAAGGAAAGAAAAGGCCAGTGAGGAAGTGAGTGCAGGGCTCCAGCAGAGGGATGTTGACCTTCACCAGGAGGTGGCCAGGAGAGCTAGAAGTGTTAGAGACACATATATCTTCTTAAATTTATTTAAACTTTTGTGTGTGTGTGGTGCTAGGAATTGAACCCAACCAGATTCGGTAGATTTGCTGACCAAGCAAACGAGGGTGAGGCACAACCACTCCATAGAATACAGTCTCTTGAATGAGGCAGACCCCTGCACTGGGTCACTTGGGCCTCAGAGGCTGCGGGGCTCAGCTGGATAGGACCGGCACACAGAGGCTGTTGTATGCCAGGATGGCTTCCTAGTAGAGGAGGCCTGAAGATCACTCCATGTCTCCTCCTGGACATGGTGAGGCCAGCACTGGATCCTGGGCCTACTGCCCAGTGGGGATAGGAGGGGTAGGAGAGGCATCCTGCTTGCTCACAGGCCCAGCAATGCTGACCCAGCACTGGCCACATCGCCTCTGCCTCTAGCAGCATCCTCATCGGCCCCAGACACAAACAGGGCCCATTCACCAGCAGCCGAGGCAGAGCTACAGATGGTCAGGCAGGAGCGTGTGGGCTGGCAATGATCTGGCCAGTGTCTGTGTCTCCATGTCCACTTGGCTGTGCTGGATGCTTCAGGAGGGCTGGACTCTGGCTGGTCTTTGACCTGTGACCACGGTTTCCAAAGATGGGATGAGCAGTGAGAACAAGAAGCCTGGGACCCTGTGGACAGAGGGACTAAGGATGAGGAAGGAGTTCATTGCCCAGGACTCAGTGCAGGGCACAAGGATCCACAGCTGGAAGGCCTGTCACGGGGGCTTGCTGACTGCTTTGGGCATGGGTGGAGCTCAGGGCTCAGGGCTCTATGGGCTGGCCTGCTGGTGCCAGAGAGCACCCAAATAAGTCCCAAAGAACAGCTCCCTCTGGGGACTTTGCCCTTGAAGCTAAGGCCTTTGAGGAGCCACCTACCCAGGATCCTGCAGTCACTTGGTCCTCTGTGTGCCAGTGTCCCCTTGGCTGGTAGCTGATGTTTAGCTTCCCTACAGGGTATATATGTTGGTGGGCAGTCGCCCCATGGCTGTTCAGATGGCACCTGGAGCTGTGGGCCCACGGCGGGAGGTGCGCTGCCTATTGAGGGACCCCGTATGCCCTCTGCCCTTCACATCCTCATGACAGGGCAGACTCACTGCGGCCACTACTACTCAGCCAGGCCTGCCCTGGCCTCATCCCTCGCAGCCTCAGCTCCATGTTGTACCTTGGAGGCACCTTCAGAAAACCAAAGCTGCATGGTTTGGACAACTTAGGCTGGCATTTGGAGAAGGCCCAGTGGGATGGGGTTCCCCAGAGATGTTTGTTCACCCACCCTTCCTCGGGTCTCATTCTGCCCCCTGCTTCCCATCCCCATCAAGCTAGAAAAGGCTGACAACAGTCAAAGGCAGGCAGCGGGTCAGGTCTGGAAGAACTCACACAGCCTGGGGCTCCTGCAAGTCCCTAAGCTCACATTGGAGAGGGGAGGAAAGGAGGTCTCAGGTGAAACACAAACCCTGGGGAGGAGGCCAGGACACAGCCCTCAGGGTGAGCTGTCCCAGAGGAAAGCCAGACATCATCCACGCAGGGTTAGGGAGGAGAATGGAGGGGTACAATGATACTTCATTAGCCCCAGCACTTGGGAGGCTGAGGTCACTTGGGTTCAGGAGTTCAAAACCAGTCACTGCAACATAGAGAGACTTGGTCTCAAAGGAAAAAAGAAAAAAAAAAAAAGAGAGAAAAAGAGAAAGCGGTGATGGTGGGGGACAGGGATGGAGACAGAGAGGCCAGGGAGAAATGGAAGCTGCCTTTTGGTGACTGCTAAGGTGTTGGAACCCCGTGGCAGCAGGGGTGTGGATGCAGGGGCGAGCTGAGGGACATTGCAGGGGCGAGCTGAGGGACATCGCAGGGACAAGCCCCAGGCCTGGGGATGAAGAAAAAGCCCTGGTTGAGGGTTCTGGAGCCTGTGGCACACAGATCTGCACCCAAGGGCCCAAACTGATAATCAATTGAGTTTTGTGTCTGCAGTACGATGAACTCACCTGTGCCTGAGCCCTCATGCCTACCTCCCCCTTCCCCTTCCCCAGGGCCACACTCTGCTATGGGGAATCAGAAGAGATGGCACTCCATCCGGGCACCCGTTGTACAGAACTTGAGCTGAATGACCCCACTGCTATCCTATCTCAGGACCAGGAGGTCAGGCTGGAAGGGACAGGCCTGGACTGGGGGGAGGGGTCCTTCCAGAGCAGTCACAGCTGGGTCTGGGAAAAAAGGGACATGTGGCCATCAAAGGGGGCTGGAGGGCCCAGATCGAGGCTGGGCAGAGGCCCAGCAGCCCATCTGTAAGCTGGCCCGCCATGGCCATCCTCTGGAGACAGTCTGGGCCCAGGACACCCAGAGGGAAGCAGTGTGAGAACAGACAGGTAAGCCAACACCGGAGCCACCTCCGTCCCAGCCCTGACCCAGATCTGTTGCCATCTGAGCAGGAAGGGCCCCCCAGGCCGGGGTGCTGTGGGTGTGCTGACACCAAGCCCTGGGGGCCCCACTTCCAGGGCCTGGCTCCCTATATCTGGAGCAAATCAGCTTTGGGAGGGGCAGGTACAAGGGTCGTGCTAATCTCTGTGTCTCTAGGGACAGCCCTCCAGGTTTGCAGCGGGCTCGGTTGGATTTCGAGTTGGCCCCTTCCCAGGCGCCGACACCTGCTTTGGGCGCGACAAGTCCATTCTGTTGCTGTCACAGATAACACCTCCAGCGCTCACCGGCTGTCCAAGGAACAAGGGCTGGCACCAGGTTCCAGCCGGACAGGGTGCAGGGCCCAGGCCCAGGGGAGGGGCAGCTGGGAGCCCAGAAACCTGCTGCCCCTTCCTGTCTCCCTGCACCTTCTCTGGGGCTCAGGCTGTTCTTGACTCTGAAGGGTCCCAGGCTGATCCTCTGCTCTCAGAGCCCTGTGTCCCCAAGGGACCCAGAAGGAGTAGACAGGATGAGGTCCTCTCCTGTTCAGAGCACAAACAACCCTGCACCCAGGGGTCCTCATCTCCAGTCACACAGAGTGGCCAGAGAGGAAGCTGCAGAAGTGGAGGCCTGAGCCAAGCCCCAGGCCCTGTGGCTCCCAGCCATTGTCCTCTGCTGGGAGGAGGGGACCACAGGCATCTTGTGGTGACATAACATGCTGCCATGGCCTTGGTTTCCTACCCTTTGAAATGGGGTGGCAGAGAGGGAATAAGCAGGCCAGGTATGGCCTGGGGATGGTGCCCAGTGTTCTTCCCTGGGTACCCTGTCACCTCTGGATCTTTGGGTATGTGTATCCAGTGTCCATGCCTCTGCATGGTCTGGAACTGGCTTCAGCCAACCTCCCACCTCCACACCACAGCTCTGGATCCCCAAGTAACTGGGTCATCCTGTGGCCTCTAAATCCCTATGCACAGACTCAGTCTCTACTACCGCACACCACAAATATTTACTGAGCCCTGACCCTGCCAGGGGGCTGGGCCAGGGCCCCCCAGGCCTCGGGCCTGTACTTCCCCAGGGGCCACGTGTTCTGGTGTGTGCCTCCACGTCCACAGGCACATATCTACCTACAGGTCTACGTGCAGAGGGGCCAGGGTACAGGCATTGGCAGTGCCCCATGGATCAGACCCTGCACCAGGTCAGCACGGGGAGGGTCAGGACATTGATAGCACCTGGAAGCTGAGGCCTATGCTCCCAGCCATCCCCATGCCTTCCTGGGGACCCCCTAAAGGCTGCCTATTGCTCCTCTCTGGGCCTCTGCCAGCCATAGCTCCCGTTCACCGCCCCCGTCAAAGTCCAGAGCCCCAACGCTGCAGTACACAGCTAGAAGGGATGGGGGAATGGCACCACAATCCAGACGTGGAGGCCCCAGCAAAACCACGAGGCCCCAGCACTGGGCAGGCTGGAGGAGGGGGAGAAGGGCCCCTAGCCACAGTACTCACCCATCAGAGCCCACCCCGGCCCAGCCTCTAAATCAGAGCCCAGAGAGGGAGTGGCCACTTCAGGGTCGCATAGCACAGCAGACTGGAGAAGAAGAGTAGGAGTGCTCCCAGTAGTGACACCCCCAAATCCTGTGCAACCACCAGCTGTCCATCATGGCCTGCCAGCACCTAATCTGGCTGCAAATCCTCCAATCCCCCAGACCTGTGAACCATGAGCGCTCTGCCAGGGTCCCTCACCACAGGAGCTCAAACCCAGGCCCAGGCTTCTGCCCAGGCCACAGTCCCTGAGTGACCTGAAGGACCTGGGTAAGAGGGAGGTTTGCAAGACCTGCAGAGTACCCCTGCTTCCCAGGGTCCTCCCAGGGTTAGGCTGGGCAACCCAGGTGGGTCTGAGAAGTTTCTGACAAATTCCCTTGGTTGTCTTCTCACCTCCTATAAGATACCCAGAGCTGCAGAGCTTGGAATGCTGGTGCCTTCCAGACCCCCATGGGTCCTTTGCCTCCTGGTGCAGGCCGCACCTATGAGTGACATGCTGAGTTGGCACTCGTGTCTTATCCCCCACAAGGTGTCAAGCCCAGACAGGAGCTCAGATCATGATCCCACTTGGCTTCCATCTCCCGGCCACTGGAACAACCCAACAAATAGCACTGTCCAGGGGAGAGGAAGTTATGACCCGGGCCAGGTTCCAACCCACCACACCCTGTGCCCCCCACCTGGCCACATGGCCTCCAGGAAGCCCAGCCCCTGCCCTATCTATGGGTATCCCGACTCCTGAGTGTCACTCCTGAAGTTTGTAGGGGGCTTTGCACCGGGCAGGGGGTTTCATCCAGACAGGCGTTCTCTCCCTGGGGGGAGCAAAGAGCTCAGCCTGGCATGTGGGCAAAGTGTGTGTGTGTGGGGGGGGGTCCTTTGGGCTTCTCCCAGGGAATGGACCCAAGTCACCCTTCCTGGGCAGACTCCACCCCCCACCCCCGCCCTGCGCCCCCCCTGGCGCTGAGCCCAGCGGCCCACAGAGCTCATTAGCACAGCAGCAGCCCTGCAGAGCTCGCTTTAATTGGGGCCGGCAGGACGTGAGAACCCCGGGACCCCGTGCCCGGGGCTGCAGGGGGAGGGGGTACCCGCCTGAGCTGCCCGCGGCGGCGGCCCCAGATTAGCAAGAGGCTCAATGGGCCCAGCGAGCGGTAATTAAAACTGCCCGCCCGCGCTGAGGCGGCTGAGGGGGAATCTGGCACAGGCCCCAGTCCCACCCCAGAGCCCACTTGGCCGGACCTGCGTGGTCTGTGCCCCTGTGCACAGAGTCCTGGGAGACTACATCTGTCCCTCCCACGAGCCCTCGTCCTCCCTGCCAGGGTGACCAGGCTATTGCTGCATGCTGGTACCTTCCTCAGGGTAACCTTCTGGAAGTTAGCCTCACGTGGCCCCTATCACGGGGTGCTTGAGGGCCCTGGGTAAAGAAAGGCACAGGAACAGATCCTGGTTTGTGATGGGTGCCAGGGCCCTGTGGGGACCCCAACAGGCTGCCTCTGCGCTGGGCTCCAGGAACTGCCCAAAGGCCTAGCTAGGTGGTGGACACCAGGCCCAAAGGTGTCCTAATAGAAGGGAGGACAGCCCTCCCCTGCCCCCAGGAGCTAGACTGAATCTTGCCTAAGGAGGAGAGCATGGGGGAAGGGAGTCCACTTAGGATTTGGCTCTGATGACTTCTCTGAGTGGGAAGCAGGGGGTATGGGGGTTCTCAGCTGCTGATAGGCCCATTGTGGGGTGGCTCCCTCAGCCGGTTGCCCCCATGCTGACCCTGTCATTACTTGATCAGGTTTCCTGAAAGAAACCCCAGGCTCCTTGTGGTTTCTCGAGTCATAGGACCCAGCCAGCCTGTCCTTGTCCTGGCCAGAAGGCTGTGGGGGGCTGAGGGCTGCCCAGCTCCTGCCTTTGCAGATGCGAAGGGGTCAGAGTTGGTCAAGGAGTCCTCTAGCCGGCAAAGGCAGGACTCCTGGACTCAGGTTGTCACAGTGGGGCCCAAGACAGTGGGTCCCGGCAGGCCTTGGCCTAGGGCTTCAGTAGGCTCTGTGAGAACATTGCTATTCCTTAAGCCCCATCCTGCCCTCAGCTGCTCCTGACCGATCCAGGCCCTGGGTGGGGACACAAGGTAACAGGTGGCAAACCACAGCCTTAGTTTTCTGTCAGGCAACATCACAGGGCAGATGGGGCAGATGAGGAGGCAATGTGGGGCCCTCCAGGCTCTGAGGGGCACTGCTCCAGGACTTGCAGCAGTCCACCATGTGTACACACCTGCTGGGCCACACAGTGTCCACCTACCTGGTCCTGCCACTCATGTAGGTGCTGCTCCATGAGAGGAGGCAGGGGGACTGTTGATGTTTTATCACCAAACTTGAGAGGCCAAGGGGACTCTTGGGTGGTTCCAAGAGTGGGGGCCACCTGGGGCAGCCAGCTCCCCACAGGCCTACCTGGGTCAGGTTTGGCCACATTTTTTCCTCAGAGTCTCTTGCTTCCTCTGGTGAAGATGTTTACTCTCCTGGGGCGGGGGCACTTGCACGGTGCATGTGCGTGTGGGGGCATGCGTGTGCATGTGTACACGTGTCAGTGAGGCTGGGTGGCTGAAGGCAGGTCCCAGGTAGCCGGTGGGGGCTCAGGTAATCCTGCAGTACTGCTGGCCAGCTCTGAGTGGATACAGAATGGAGGGTCAGTGAGGAGAGGCCCAGCCCAGGCCAGAGCCTGGGCTCTGGGGGTTGAGTGTGGTCCAGGCCAAGACCCCCAACCTAGTCCCAGCCCTGCTGGACTAGCAACTGCCTGAAACCGGCAGGCAGCTGGAGGGAGCTGAGCCAGGTGAGAAGGGAACCCAGGCCTCTGTGTGGAGGTTCGGGCTTCAGACCAGCGTACGGGAGGCGTGATCTTGGTCTTCCAGCACCCTTGCCTCACTTTCCCCATCCATAAAATGGGAGTAATAATAACACCTCTTTTCTGTAATTTATTTTGAGTCAGGTGCCTGGGATGGTGTCGTCCATGCCGACATCACTCACAAAACATGTTTCTGAATCTAGGGACAGAATTCTACCAGTGGGCCCTCTGGTTCCCTTGGGAGTCACTGACCCCAGAGCCCAGACATTTTTTTGAGACAAAACAGTAAGGCCAGGGCAAGGGGCGCTGCCCATATACCCCTGCAGCCAGAGAGTCCAGGAAGCGAAGAGGGGCATAGAACAGGGGCCTAGAGCTGAATTTGGGGAAATCCAGCAGGCGGCTAGGAGGAGTCAGCGCTCATGGGGGTGAGGAAGGTTGGACGCTAGGGTCTGGAAGTGGGAGTGGGAACAATCCGGGAGTAGTTTCCAGGGTTGGATGGGGACTGAGGGCCCGGGCGGCCTAATGGGCAGCACCCACCTCCCCCGACACCTGGAGACCACCCTGGACTACGGGTCCCCCTGCGCAGCACGGGCCTGCGCAGCAGCGGGGCGGCCAGCGGGGTGGGCGTCCAGGTCCGCGTGCAGGCCGCAGCTCCCTGCCGCGCCCCGAGCCGCCGAGTGCGTGCGGAGTCGCAGGGGGCGCGGGTTCGGCCGCGCGGGGCGTGGCCGGGAAGGGGCGCCCCGGGCGCCGCTCAAAGGCCGCTAATGTTCGCTAATCCCGGCCTTTCAGGCGGCCGCGGCCCGAGCTGTTGGCCCAACAACAGGCGGCTGAAAGGGGAGCGCGGGGCGCGGGGGGCCTGGCCCCGACGGCCCCCCAGCCGCGGCCTCCCTGCCGCCGCGCGCCGCGCGCGCCCGTGCGCGGGGACTCGGGCTCGGGGCCGCGCGCGCACGGGGCCGGGCCGGCCGGACGCCGGGAGCCCCTGCCGCCCCTCCGCGCGCGGCTCCCAGGCCCGGGCGGGCTCGGGCCCCTCGCGGCGCAGACGGCGGCCCCTCCGGAGCGTGACCCCGGCTTTCAGCGCCGCCCCTGGCCCGGCCCCAGCGCCTCGTTAGGGATTTAATTAAGGAGCCGCCGGGGATTTGCATAATCTGCGCGCCGGGCTGGGAAGCCCCGGCGGAGGGGGCGGGCGCGCGGGGGAGGAGCGGGCGGGGCTCGTCAGCGCTGTGCGCGGGTCTCCGAGCCAGGCCACTTCTTCTTCTTCTTTTCTTCTTCTTTTTATCTATTTATTTACTTTTACGGTCCTAGGGATTGAACTCAGTGCCTCGAGCTTGCTAGGCAGGCGTTCGATCACTTGCGCCACTCCCCCAGCCCTAGGAAGGACCTTTTCTTGTGTCCAGGAAGGTCATGGAATTCCCCATCCCCGCCCGAGGGTCCCTCCTCCTCCCTGGCTGACCCAGCTGTAGACCCAGCTGGGCCGGGTGCGTCCTGGAGGGCCGCACTCACCTCCCCCAGGGCAAACACTGAGCGCAAACATTCCAGCCCCTGCCCTGCCCGGGGAAGGACAGGCTCCGCCCCGTCCGCAGGTCCTTGGGAGCCTGCATCCATCCCATCTCTGGTGGCAGCCAGGGTTTAAGCAATCAGGGGGCCCAGAGCCAGGACAAAGCAAAAGGCAGGGGGATGGCTCCGAGGCAGGGCATCTCCCATGCACAGTGTCTGGCCTGAAGTCGGAGCGACCAGACTGGGCGCTCTGCTTCTGTGCTGATCACTTGGGAAGCGGAGGCATAGACTGTCCCTGGACCCCGGATCTCTGAGCCGAGGTTAGGGGGGGCTTCTGGGGTGGAGCCTGCCTTCTCCTGGGCCCGATGGCTTTTTGCTGAACCTGGCCCCAAGTCAATAAGGTTCCCCCCCCCCCCCCGCACTGGGTCTCCACTAACCCTAGGACTAGGGAGAGAGAGGCACTGGTTATGGGGTTTGCTCTTTGTGGCTGGGTCAAGGAGGGTGGTACTTCCTGCTGCCCACTGCCTGCTGGCATGTCAGGCAGGGCACAGCCCCAGCAGCTCCCCTCCCCGTGCTGGGCGCTGGCCTGCCCTGCAGGCATTCCCACAGCCTACAAAGTGCACTGTGGGGCCCAGAGAGAGGCAGGGCCTTTCATGTTCTAGGTGACTGCCTGGGGGCTGGTAATCCCCAGGGGCACAGCCACCTGTCAGGCTCTGCCCACTAGTGTCCTGACAGGGCTAGGTCCTCCAGGATCTACCCACCACATCAGGGGGGAGCTCCAGGGCAAGACTGGAGGCAGGAGACTGTGGCCTGAAGCCCCCTGCCTGTGAAGGCCTAGGATTCCACACCTCCCAGCTGTCCAGACCTAGACAAGCCCTGTACCTCAGTTGGCACCCTGACCTGCACCCCTTCGGTGGCTGGAGGGTCCTTCCCATCCCTATACCACCTTGTAGCTGTGGGAGCTCCTGTGGCCCTTGAGTCAGAACCCAAGTCTCTGGGGTGCCCATGAAGCTGAGCCTGTACTCCATCCTCTGCCCCCCCACCAGCTCCTGGGCTGAAAAACCCCAGTGCCGAGCACATGAGGCCCCCTCAGGCCTGGCTCCTTCTTGTCTTCTCCTGGCTCTCTGTGAACACAGCCTCCACTCTTGGCTCCTCATATGCATCACTCTGAATTACAGGCTGTGGTCTGTCCCTGACCGGGAACTGTCCTGTCCAGTTCTGGGGACCCCCACCCCAGTACGAGGGCAGAGATAACTCATTGGTGCCTTGGCCCTTGCAAATGCTCCTCTCTAGGAGTCGGTTTCTTCACCCTTCTGAGTCCTCACAAGCGCATGGGAACACAGCGGGGGTGGGGTGGGGTGACCACAGGAGATACACAGGCATCCATGGTGACAGGTCAGCTCCTGTAAGGAGATCTGAACAGAGTGAGCCGCGGAGTGGGAGCCGCACCCCTGGCCCCTCTTGGGTTTGCCTGCAGAGTACCTCCATTCTGTCCTCTTCTAGGAACAGAGGGCAGGGGTACAAACCAAGAGGGGAACTGAACTCAGCAAGGGTCATGTGTCTGCTCTGCTCCTGGTTAGGGGCTTTACTCTGGACTGGGTTTTGAGGGATGAGTAGGAGCTCGATGAGCCAGAAGAGAAAGCAGAACCACTAAGCAGATGGAGGAGGAGGAGCAGGAGTGAGACACAGGCTTTGGAACTCTGAGTTGTCTGTGGGGACAAGAAGCTGCCTGGGAACATCACGTTCAGGTCCTGGCAGACCTCACCTTCCACCAGGCCCGGCTCCATCCTGCTCTTGGTGCCCCCGAGAATTTCCACCCATCTGAAAGCCAGGCCTGGAGGACCTTTGCAGGCCCAGTGGGTCAGAAACCGGATATGAGCAGGGACAGGGCCACTGTAGGACATCTTTGCAGCCTGGTCCAGGTGGAGGCAGGAAGTGGGGTCTCCTAAGAGAAGATGCCAGGCCCCAGGAAATTCAGAGGGCACAGGGCACAAAGCCAGATGCACCTTCAACAGAGAAGCCAAGTCCCACCAGTGGACACTGATGCCTTGCTGGTCCCCTGCTTGCACCAGACACCACTTTGCCTGTGTCTCTTGCTGGGTCAGCCCCTGCCCTCTCCAGCAGCATTGCAGGGAAGAAAGAGAGGTGACAGTGAACACCACACACATTTGGACCAGCCTCACTGTGACTTGTGGGTCTGGGGGCAGGCTCCCAGGGGGCCGGAGGAGGAGATGGACAGAAGGTTCTGACCAGTGGTAGACAAGCTCTGGAGAGGGGACAGGTACCACCCAAGGGCCTTCTATGGGGACAAGGTATGGGCAGAAGGCCCAAGGACTATACAGCTGCCCATCCTCAAGCCCTAGGTTTCCAACCCTTGTGCCCACTGGGTCTGCAGTACCCCAGAGCACTGTGGCCATAAGGAAGTGGAGATAAGTCATTTGTAGTTTCCATTATTTTCCACTTAAATTGCCCAAATATCCTAGCGTCCCAATCCCCCCAAGTCCTCCTGATGGCCCCATGGTCTTCCCTGACCCTGGAGAGGGTTCTAGCTGTTACAGCAGTTAGTGTCCCAACCAGGGGGGTCCCCACAGCCATGGAGCAGGGCCTAAGCCCACCAGACCAAGCTCTGGACCTGGGTCCCCTGTTGAGCCAAGACCGAAGGGAACACTGGGGTAGCTCTCTGGAGACCCCAGCTCTAGGTGCCAACTTTCTGGCCCAAGACACAGGCGCGTCCGGACCAGAACAAGGTCTCAGCTGTGGGGCTAGGGTAAGGTTAGGCTGTGCGTCTTTGGGGCCGGGGTGCAACAGTAAGCCCCCTGCCTGGTCCTGGTGCCCAAAGCCAGCCACGGCTTGAAGGGGGCCTTTCTGTGAGGCCCCGGGTGCGGCAGGAGCCCCCCTGCCCGGTGCCCAGTCCCGCTTTCGGCGCCTCTCGGCCGGGCGGCCCCAACCCTGATGTTGCTTTAATAAAACAAAGTTTTTCTTTCGTGCGAGGCCTCCAGCGGTGAAAGGGCCGATTTACAGAGCCCGCGCCCTCCCGGCCGCCCCGCCCGCCCTGCGGTGGCGCTGGCCACGGCCTCGGGTAATTTATAGCTTCAACTTAGCACAGTCGCGCTGGGCCAGCCTGGCGGCATGACTGGGGCTCTTTATGCCGGCCCCCCGGCCCGCAGAGGACGCCTCACAGGCTCCATTCACTGCGCGCCACGCTCCCGCCTGGCCACGCTCCTTATTCAGGAGTTTGGAAACCCCGAGGAACCCCGTGGGTGAAAACAAACCAGGCTGTTTGTACCTTGGCGGCAGGCAGCCTCGCCCCTGACCCACCAGGCCTGCTGGCCCCTCCCTGGCCCGACCCCCCACGACATCAGGGCCCCTGGCCCTGTTCCACAGGTAAGAAGACCCAGGCCAGCCTGCACTGTGGAGGTAGGAAGGGCTCTTGGAGTGGCCAGTGCTGGCAGGGTCTGCTGGGGACCACACTCCATCCCAGGACTCCATCCTAGGGAGGTCCCAGGGCCAAGCCTCTTTCTAGAAGGAGAGGGCATACCCAGGAGGACGGGAGTCCTAGAACTGTGCCAGGAGGGGCAAGGCGTCCTGGACACCAGTGCCCGCTGCCAAGACCCATCCTGGCACATTGCAGTTGCAGGGCCAGCTTCATGTTGGCACACAAGGACACACGCACAGCCACACATGCTCCCCCTGCACAGGCATGCAAGCAAGTGTGTCTTCAGTGTGGTGTCTGCGCTCGGCCCCAGCTGAGGACATCTGGACTGGGCTTCCTGAACTCCAAAGGGCTAGAGTCACTCCTACTCCTAGTCCCTACCCTGCCTCACTTGGCCACTGGTGGTTCTGTCTGTCCTTCTAGCTGCTCAGGCCTGACCTCCTAAGTCCTCTGAGCCTGCCCACCCTAACTGCCAGGACACTGCTGGGCTGTGGTGTCCTTTCTGGCCAGCCTCCTCCACACTCATGGGCCATCACAGGCCTCCTTCCACTTGTCTTTTGTGTCCACCCTAGCTGCCATGTCCTGGCCCCCACACTAGACCTGGGTAGGGTATTTGCTGTCCAGTTCGGTGCCCTCCTATCCGCCAGGAGAGGGGTCCTGAAGGCAGAGGCAGCTCTGCCCTGTGGCCAGTGGGCATCAGGCTGGGCCTCCTTCCCTGAGCCACTAGGATGGCAATCATAGCACTCTCTGTATTCTGGAGTCTGTGTGCCTGCCTGGGGTGGGGGACACAGGCAGAGGCGGTAGCCCTTTAGGGGTCTGTACCCAGGGGCCAGGTGCAGAGGGTCCAGGCAGATGCTATTCTCTCTGGGCCTTGAGCTCCTCATTTGGCATCAACTGCTGGATGTGGTCCTGTGGGGGAGGCCTCAGCACTCTAGGGTTCTTTGGCCCCTCTCTATAGTCTGCACCCCTCTGCCAGCAGTTCTACCTTAACAGCTACCCCCCACACTTACCTCCTGGCAAGGGTTGCTCAGGTCCAGCCCCCAGCCCTGGAGGTAGTCCATGGACTACCTGTGTGACTCTGACAAAAACCTTTGGTCTGCCCCCACCCTGTGAAAATCTCAAGGTCATCCTCAGGGTTGCTTCTTCTCCAGAGCCCCCACAAAGAGGATGCAGTGACTCACACCCATAATCCTAGCTAGTCATGATGCAGAGATTGGGAAAATCAATGTTCAAAGCCAGCCCAAGAGAAAAAAGTTAGTGAGACCCCATCTTAACCAAAAAGCCAGGTGTGATTGTATGAGCCTGTGGTCCCGGTTACATAGGAGGCCGTAGGTAAAAAGTTTTCAATCTGAGACCAGCCTGAGCAAAAACTTGAGACCCTACCTGAAAAAAAAAATGACTAAAGCTAAAAAAGGTTGGAGGTATGGCTCAAGTATAGCCTGGCAAGTGCAAGGTCCTGAGTTCAAACCTCAGTACTGAAAAAAAAAATAAATAAAAAAAAGAGACGGTCACCCTGCCTCTTGTGCCACCAGGCCCTGGAATCTGGGGTGCCCTCACTTGTGTTCAGAAGCCTTGAGACACCTACCAACGCTCAGCCTCCTCCTCAGCCACTCATCCCTCTTAGAGGTGGGGAAACTCAGGCAGCCCCCTAGGGGAATGAAATGGTAGCTGGCACTTGGACTTTCTGTGGCCCTATGGGCTTCAAGTTTCCTTCACCTTTGGGAAGCATCTTTTGAGGGACTGAGGTGTGCAGTACTCCTGGCTGGGTACGGCCAGAGTATCCAGTCTGGGAAGAGGGCAGGTTCCCACGCAGCAGGGCGATGGATGCCCCAGGCTGGAGTTCAGTTCCAAGGTCAGGAAAAGGGAAAGTCGCAAGTGCAATAGGGGAAGTGCTGAGGGCTGAGTGCATGGGGTGTTCCAGGCTACTGTCCAGCCACCACCCTACCCAGCCCCTCAGCCTACCCGGCGCTTCTGGCAGGGGGCTGGGGAACAGTCTGGACAATCCTTGGCCCTGTCTCTCAGGAGACAAGACCTGCACCTTGCTCCCCGGGTCTCATTTGATCAGTGATGGGGGCAGCAGGAGGGCTGGGTCGGGCATCGGGTGGCCCAGTGTGAGGGCCCGACAGGGTTAACGAGCTGCCTCCGCTCCCACCATTATAGCGTGGTCATTAAAACTCCATCTCCTGCCTGTGTCCCGGCCCTCCCAGGGCCTCCCAGGGCCTTTGTCTCTCTTTCTAAGGCTCTGACAGGATCAGGCGGGTGGGGGCCCCAGGAAGAGAGGGGGACCACAGCATACAAAGCCCGTGGCCCCCAGCCCTGGGCCCTGGCGCCTCCTCTGCCAGGATGCCAGCCGGGAGCCACTTCCAGGATACTGTCCTCAGGGACTGGCATGGGCCAGGCTGGGCGGGCGTCCCCCAGCCCAGCCCAGGATGGATCCACCCTGGCCGCACCTCTGGCCACCCCCGCGCTGTTCCCAGGCCCAGTGGCAAGAGCCTCTGGGCCTCCTCAAATTTGCCCATGCTCCATTGCAGGTTGCTAGGAGCCGGGTGGGGGTGGGGGGCGTGCGGCCGGCAGCCCCGCTAGGGGGCAGGGGGGCCGGTGCCCGGGGACAAAGCCCGCCTGTGATTAAGTCATCTGCCCGACGGCGCCACGCACACCGCCCAGCCAACCAAGGGCCAGGCCTGCCCACACCCTGTGGCCGGTGTGGCCTTCTGCCCCGGCCTGGCCCTCAGCTCCATCCCCCCATCAGGGGTATCTGCTTCCTCCATGCCCATATGGCCTCTACATCCCTAGTGCCCATCTTCCTGGCCCTCTCGGCTCTGCCACTGACCTGCAGGTGACCACTAAGGATGCCCGTTGGTCCTAAGGGCTGCTTGGGCTGAGGAAGCATCTGGCTGTCCGCGCAGCCCCAGCCCAAGCTGCTGTCTCCCATCCCCCTAACCTCACCTACAGGCATGCACAGGTCAGGAGCCAGCAGCAGTAGTCCCCAAACCCCAGCTGCCTTTCCTGTATCTCAGTGGGTGTTCAACTCAACCTGGGGCCTCCTGACAGGGCTAGTTCTACCTGTCCATCTCCTGGGACAGAGGGTTGGTGCTCTCCAGTCTTCCCAACAGCACCACTCAGAGCCTCCCCTGTAGCCATCCTCCCCCCAGCACTTGGAAGAGTCTACCTGGTGCGGCACATGGGGAGGGGACGCTGGTACTCCAGAGACCTTGGGGAACGTGCCTTTCCCGCCCAGGGGTTCGCAGAGCGTGTACCACACAGGGCTGACCAGGGTCAGGGTGCAGAGCAAATGTGGGGGAGGCCGGTTCCTGCCTCATTCCTGGTGTGTGTCCCTGGTGAGAAGGCCAGAGCAGAGTGACCTGGGAGGGTGACTGGTGGGATTGGATTACAGAGCCAGGCTGAGGAGATGGGATTTCAGGATGGGGTGGAAACTGGCTGGGATTTGTGGTTAATCAGGGCCAGAGCAGATAAGGTTTTCTCTCTCTCCATCTGACCTTATCTCTGAGCCTGTCCTCTGGCCCTTGTCCTAGGAGCTGGGGAAGGAAGTGGGGCAAAGTCCCGGATGAGGCAGGGGCTCGTGTGGGTATCGCTGGCCTCCAGGGCTCCTGTAAAAGCCGGTGCCAACCCTTCCTCTCCAGGCCTTGGCCTTCCTAGCAGTGAACCTGTGGCACAGGCCTGATGGCCTCTGTAACAGGCCCCTGGAGCCCAGCGAGTGGAGCCTGGCCTTCCCCTCCAGTCCCCAGTGCCCCCTCATCATCAGTGATAGGGAGGCCCAGAGAGGGGCCTTTCTGCCCTGTGCTCACTGAGGGAGGGGAGGAGTGGTGGGCCAGGCCAGCCAAGGTCCAGCCAGGAGAGGGGGTGCTCTTCATCTGGCTTTGTTGATAATTCTACAAACTCCATCTCTGCTGGCCCTGAGGACCCCTGGGGTTGCAGGAAGACCAGGAAAGAGACCTCTTATCCCACGGCCACAACATGGTCCATCATGGATCTTCTCAACACCTCTGAGGCCAGGCCCAAGGTCCCTCGCTAGCTGTCCTTGCCCCCACCACTTCCAGCACAAGGTGTGTGCTCTGGTTCCCATCCAGCCTTTACCCTAAGCTCTATCCATCCTTCAAACCCAAGTCAGGGAACTGCTCTTAGCTTTGACTGGGGTTCAGGGGTCAGGGTCATTGATATCCTCAAGACTGAGTGCCTGGGGGGAGGGGGGGACCTGCACAGGCCAGCTCCACACCCCAGGGACTGGACATGACCACACAGGACCACCTCCATGCCTCCAACTGTGGCTGCTTTACCACTACCAGACCTATGCAGAGGGCACAGGGCTGGCCCATGGGTGGGCCTGCCCAGTGGCCTTTTCTGCCTTGGCAGCCTCTCTGAGCTTGTTCTGCTGACCTGATGCAGGTCCTGAGGGACCCAGCTAGCAGGGGTAGGTGTGACACCTAAGGGGCAGGGCTTTCTGAACCAGTGTTCTAAGATAAAAAGCTCCCTTTATGGCCAGACCAGAAAGGCTACTGATGATCTGAGCTTAGGTGGCCTGAGCTACCGGGGAGGGAGTGGCAGGGACCTGCAGTCCCTCTCTAGGCAGGGGTCAGAGGAAGTGACAGAGGGGGAGTTGGGGGCTCCGGCGAGGTGGATGTCAGCTCTGAAGCTTGCTTGTAGAGCGGGTGGAGGAGGCAGAAGCAGCCTCCCTCTCCACTTGCTCAGGCCTGTCCGGGTTGGGCGGCGTCCTCCCCACCCCACACAAACATACACATGCACACACTCCAGTGGGGCCTCTACACTCAGGGTGCTACCAACCCAGGGTGCAGAGTCCCCTGAGATTTGCTCAGGGCTTTTTCTTCAGACCCAGCAGCTGCCAGGCAGCCCTCAGCTTCCTCCCTGGATCCTAGACTCTCCTAGTATACAGCAGGTGCTCATGAAGTCTTTCCCTGGGACTGTCTCTCCCAGAACTCCCACTCATGAGCCCTGACACCTGCTGTCCCCTCTAGCTCCCTCATCACAGCTACCCATGGTCACCAGGACACCAGCTACTGCCAGCTGGTGGCCACTCCAATTGATTTGTTTATTGACACTCTCCCCCAGGCAGGGTGGGAGCTCTGTGAGAACTGGGCTTGTCCCCAACAGTCCTGGGACAGTACACATAGTCAGTAATGTTTACCAGTGGATGGACACATGGATGAGAGGCAGAAGGGAGGGGTGGATGGGGGTGGATTAGGGGCGGAGTGAATGGGATGGATGGCAGCCATGGGTGTGGGGAGGGCAGACGGGGGATTGCAGTGAAGGACACTTGGCACATGGCTGGCTAGGGTCCTGGGGACAAAGGGAGGTGGTGGTGGGCAAGCTCCATGGTGGGGCCTGAGAGGTACTGCAGCACTGTGGTGGCCAGAGGCCTGGAGGAGCCTGTAGGTGTGGGTGGCTTGGAGGGCTGCTTATGGTAGGCTGCAGGGCGAAGGAGAGGCAATGGCCAGGTGGGCTCCTGGGGAACCAGACAAGCAGCGGGGTGTGAAGAGAAGAAGGAGAGGGTAGAAGAGGGATAGGCATGTGGCAGGATGGCTATATGGACGGAGGAGTAATGGAGAGGGGCAGAGAGTAGATGTTGAAGATGGAGAGTGGAAGTGGCACCGTCTCCCTGGATCCTGGGAGGTGTCACTGGGGGTGTGCGTGTGGTTTCCAAGCTTCCTGCCAGGGAAGGCAGTGAAGGCTCAGGGGCTCAATCCAGGTGCCATCTGTCATTCCTTCCTGTGCTATTGGCATTAGCGGAGTAGGCCCTAGGAAAGCCCCAGGTGGCAGGAGTCCAGCCCGGGGTCAGCAGGGGTCCAGCCTGGGGACAGCTGGCACAGGTAGGCTTGGTAGGCCTCCCCTTGCTTGGAACAGAGAGCTGGGGGCTGTTGGTGGGTGGGGAGGGGTGAGTCATCACCTTGGAAAGCCCGTGTGAACTGGCACCCACGCCTGCCTCGGTGGGCCCAGTGGGCACCCCCCCTTCCTGCTCCTAGCAGGCATAAGGCCGGAGGATGAGGTCATGTCTGTTGTGGGTGCCCCAGGCCTGGCAGCAGGAGAGTGGACTGGCACAGAGCCTGGGGCACCTTGGACCCGAACTTTTACCCCAACAGCCTCCACTCAGGTCATCTTGGGGTCGCCAGACTGGCAGGGCACTGTGAGGAGGGTAGAACTGTGGCCCCCCCCCAGCCACCCACCAACTCCACCTGTGACCTTCAGGTCCAGGTCAGAAGCCCCTCCCTCCGTGGGCAGCCTGGCTATCTCCAGGCATGCTGGTGACCCCACACTGGAACCCGGGCTGTTCATCCCGCTGGGGCCAAGTGAGTGTGACTCTTCGCTCCAGTCTCTTAGGGGTGGCTTGCAAGGAGCCAGGCTGGGGCTGGGGTCACCTCTGGGTTACCGGCCTTGCCAAAAGGAGAGCCCTAAGAGCAGGGTAGTGGCACAGAGCCATTCCCTGGATGCCAAGTCTGGTGACCCAGTAGTTGCCACCCAAGTGTACTGTTTAGTCCCCTGCACCTGGTCTGCTCAGTGCCTTTATCATTAGGGACACTGAAGCCAGGTGCTCACCCTGAGTCTTGGGCTTACCTTCCATTCAAGTCAGCATCAGCACAGGTCAGGTTTAAGCCAGGGACTGCGGCTCCCTGCACAGGGCTGTCTGTCTGTCTGTCTCTAGCTATATTCTGGACGCCAGGCCAATCCCACTCCTGAAACCTTGTAGCTGCTGTTCCTCTGACCTCCTTGGAGCCATTTTGTTCTCCTAAGCCTGCTGGCCTCCGTCCGGAGGGTGGATGGGATCCCTCAGCTGGCCTAGAGGCAGAGATGGGTCTCAGCCCTCTTGGCCTGGTGCTGCCTACCCATCCTCTGGTCACTGCGTGAGGAGCTGGCCTGTGGCCGTCCTGACAGGGGCCCATGTCCAAACTCAGGCTGTAGAGGCTCTGGGCAGAGCAGGCGGCGCCTTCTCAGGGAGCACCAGGAAAGCAGAACAGGCAAATCTTATTAGCCAGCATACTTCTGAAGTCCCTATTGCTGACTGCCTAGGGACCTTGTTCTTCTCTGCCCAGCCAGTACGAGAGTGAAAGTCGTCCACCCTGCGTGTGGAACCACCCAGGCCGGAGCCTGGTATTTCTGAGCAAGTCAGATCGGGGCACCTCCTCCCCGTCAATCCCTCAGCAGGTGGAACTCTGCCTTGGTCCCTGCCTGGCCATGTACTCACGGGCTGCAGAGGCTCCTGGCTTTTGAGATGCTGTACCAGCTTGGAGGGAACCCAGGAGGGTGTGGGAGGCCTCTTTAGCACTTGGGTCCCACTCAGCAGCCTGGTCATGGGGGGTTGGAGATTGGCCTCCTCTTGCCTGGAGCCAAGATGGAGCTGACGTTCAACAGCCTGAAGTTTCTGTGTTCAGCACTGACCCTGGTGCGTGGAGGGGGTTGCAGGGTTGGTCCATTCTGTAGAGATGGTGTTTCCTGGGCAGAGTGGTGCTGGCAGATGTGTGCAGGGTCCTTCTTCCACTGGGATGTGTGACGACTTGGACACTCTGGGTTCTGGCCAGTCCCTGTTCTGGAGGCCAGCTCTTCACCCTAGAGACCTCCCAGCCTGGAAGGGCATGGGGTCAAGGCACCAACTTCACATCCCTCTCTGCTGCCCATACAAGCCAGCTCCTCCAAGTCTGTCTCCCTGAGCCTCAGTTTCCTTACCTGTGAAACCGGAAAGCATGGCCAAATAATGGCCTCTCCACCTGGCGCCACCTCCTGGCAGATGCTGGGCGGCGAACACTGTGCCAAGCGGCCACTGTCAGCCTGGAGTGGGCCTGTGGTCTGTGCTCCCCCTCCCTCTGCCCCAGGACCGGCAGGCAGAGCGCCCGTCCAGGGCCCCCATCTGGAAACGATTGTGCTCATGGTCCTCAAAGATATAATTAAAATATATTGGGTTGTAGGCGCCTTCCTTGGCTGGGGCAGAATCCAGGCTGGTTATGAAATCAGATTGTGCTGACGTAGGGCACGGGGGCATGCAGACCTGGAGAACTTCCTTCCATCACCGCACACAGCAGGGAGGCCCCAGAGCCCTTTGGCAGGAGGGGGCCAGGGGCCAGGCTGCGCTGTGCCCAAGGGCCTTGGCCCAGCAACCCTGCGT
This sequence comes from Castor canadensis, assembly GCF_047511655.1. Classification (NCBI taxonomy): domain Eukaryota; kingdom Metazoa; phylum Chordata; class Mammalia; order Rodentia; family Castoridae; genus Castor; species Castor canadensis. Next base: position 154,325,165 of record NC_133394.1, read on the forward strand.
CTTTGAGTAAGAGGGAGCAAGAATTTGTACAGAGAACGGCCACGAAGGTAGCCATGCTGTTCTCACCGGAGTCTGCCCTCTGTCTCCTGAACACAGGCAGAGTTGCTGCCCCTGCCTTGGCCTGGGCTGTTTCCTTTCCTGGTTCTTCTTCTGGCTGCCTTATCAGGAACCGAGTGTCCCTGCTGGTGTAGCCCAAGGGGTGAGTGCTCGGAGGGGCCTGGGCAGGACATGGGACATCACAGAGGCCATCTCTCCCTTCAGCCTGTCCCTTGCCTCATTTCCCCTGCCAGGAGGTGCCACACTCACCCCGAGGACCTCTCCGAAGGACAGCCACCTTCTCCGAGGAGCCCTCTAACCCCCCCTGAGCCTGCAGTTCCCTCATCCCATCTCAGCTAGTTCTAATGTGCCACGGCTCCTCCCAACCTCAAGCAGTGACACCCCAAACTTTCCATCTGAGGGCTGTCCTGTCTCATGGTCTCTCCCTGGTCTGGGGGTTGAGGGGAGAATGCATGGTCACTGTGAAGTTTCCCCTTTCACAGCCCTGTCCCACCTAGTCCCAGGAGCCTTGAGCAGCCCCAGTAAAGACACACTGCCCAGTTGCAGGGCCTGGAGGAGATGGTGCCTCCTGATAGGCACCTACTGTGTACCCAGGCACCTGCTGTGTGTCCAGCTGAACACCCCTGTGTTCCTGGTTGAGCACTCAGCTGATTGCTTATTGTGTGCTGGCTGAGCGCTCTTCCAACACTCCTCCCCAGCAACCTGTCTCGGAGACCTTCAGCACAAGTCTCCAGCATGGGTGGCTCACCTCCCCCATTGTCTGACCTTAGAACTGGAGACAGACCCTCTCTGGTCATGTCCCCTCCCTAACCTGCCCCCAGCAGCAGCCAGACTCCTGGCTGGACTCTCCCTGTGGGAAGAAACCCTGGGGTGCCACAGTGCTGGCTGGTTGTTTTCCAGTGAGGACAGAGGTGAGAACACCCACCTTCTTACAAGGCCATGCTGGGCACAGTGTGCCCAACCTGGGAGTAGCCAGGGCACCTTCTTAGTATGGCTGGGGCAGGGCTCTGCCCAGATCAGAGGCTGGTGGTGATCACACTCCAGGGCTCTAGCAGCTGCTGTCTCTCAGACTCCTACAGTGGCTCCCTTAAGGTGACACAAGGTACCCTCATCCCCAGCACTGAAAAGCACAGGTTCCAAAGGCCACTATCCCAGGCACATACTGGCCCCATGTCTGGGGCTCCCTGAGGGCCTACTACTTCTCTGGACTTGGGTCCCCAAGGTGGAGCGGCCACATAGGTCCCAGTGCCTGCGGCCGATAGCCAGCAAGCTGACTGCTCTTCCGCTCATGCTCATGTTTAAGTCCCTCTGGGGCTGGTTCCTGAGCTCGTCTCAGTCTCTGGGGGAAAGTGCCCATCCCAGGCTGGGAGGAGCCCGTAGGCTCAGAAGCAGGAAGTGCTTGCAAGGGCCAGGGCCTTGGGCTATGAGCTTCTCCAGGGAGGGGCTCCTGGCTCTGTTGATTTCCAACAGCCCCTCCCCCTGCTGGTAAGACCTGAGCCAAGATGCCAGGGGTTCACGGTACCCCCACTGTGCTGGAGACCAGGGGAAGGGAGACTTCTCCTGGAGGGACACAGGCTGGGGGTTACTTGCAGGGGGCTGAGCCTCACAGGTGTTTGTCACTGCAGTGGCTGTTGTCTCCATGCACTGCTGATCTAAAGAGACTGAATGTCCCCTCTTGCAGTGGAGGTCAGAGGCCTGGGTTTTGAGGCTCAGGTTTGAGAAATTCATGGGAAGGAAGAATGAAGATATCTGGAATATCTAGAGAGAGGTGGGTGGTACCCCAGCCTGGGCTCCAGAGTCCCTGCCCCTGGGACCCTATCTCTTTTATCTCCTCATCTTTGCTTGGGATGAGCCCCAGCCCCAAGGCCTCACCCACCAGCCCTTGTCCCTCCGCTTCCTTTGTCCTCCAAGGCCCAAAGCATCTCCTCCAGGAAGCCTTTCAGAGTCCAGTTACTCTGGCCTCACCCAGTTGTCCTCAGCCAGAGGAGGGGGCATGTCAGCTGGGCCTGGTGGGGCACCTGGAGCCAGACAAGCCTGGGCTCGGGGCAAGGGTACATTCCTGCTTTTGGGGCGTGTGGAGTGGGGGGTTCCCAGAAACACCAAGGAGGCCTGGCTGCTGGCCCGCAGGGAGCGCCCCTGGCGCTTCCTGCTTGGCTAACAGGCTCTGCGGAAAAACATGTCAACAACAAAGACCATGACTGCAGAGTTTCATGTAGCCCTTCTGTCCCAGGGCTGGAGTGACCAAGATGGGACCTGGACCATCTCTTAATGATCCTGATATGGACACCCCTGGGTTCTCTTCCTCAGCAGTGGATGTCCTACCTCTGAATCCTTTGGTGCCTTGAGCCAGCCAGCACCTGGGCTGGGCTTCCGCTACTGCACCTCCTCCCCGTCCACAGGACCCTTCCTCCACAATCAGAGCTAGCTGGGGGAGTCACCATCCAGTCCATGTGAGGACCCAACAAAGATCAGGACCCCCTGGGGTGCTCCATGAATCCATGAGGGTGGGGAGCTAGGCAGGATGGGGAGCCCCAGAGATGGCTTTGTGACCTCTGGTGAGTAGTGTCCCTATGGGGTGGGGACTGCCTTGCCCACCCTGCCTGAGGGGTGAAGTGAGCTCATGTTCCTGGCAGAGAAGCAGCACCTGGCACAAGTGCCAGGAGCAAGCTGCACCTCAGGCACGTTGGGGCGACACAGATCCTGCCCAGCCTGTCTGCCTCGGGCGGCCCTTGGGTCAGGTTGGGCCTTCCAGGAACACAGAGGACCCCCTCGGCAGCAGAGAGGTTGAGCAGGTTGGGCACTGACTGACATTTGAAGCCCCTAGGTACAGGGTCTGAGCCAGGCAGAGCCCATTCTGTCTAGGACCTAACTCAGGAGTTCCCTCCACTGGAAGCCCTTCCACATGGTAGAGGGCACTGCCCAGCTGCACCCACCCTGGGCTGGTCCATGCAGACGCTCCCATGGAGAGGAAACTTTCCTTGTGGTCTCTGCCTCGTCTCCCTCACTGGCTTGGCCAGGGTCCCTGAGCCTAATGTGGATGTGGGTCAGGAGCTGGGACATGGTGGCTGCAGGAAAGGCTCTTTGGGTCACTCCTGAAGACTCCAGGCCCAGGTCCTCTGGACCACGGCAGCAAGCGAGCCTAGCTGGAGAGTGGATGGGCTCAGAGTGGACACTGTGTCCCTAGCACACACGGAAGGAGGGGGCCAGGTAGTCTGGCAGTCCTTGCCACCAGATCCCACTCCGGCATGGCTCTGTGGGTGAGCTGCCTGAGGGCCAGGCGCGGGGACATTGGCCTGGCCATGTGTTTCTGATTCCTCAAGGCCTCCTCAGGGAGGCCCGTGTGTGAGAGATGCTCCGCCTTGGGCCCACCCGGTGCTGGGCTGCCTTGTCTGCCTGGCCTGCTACAGAATGAGTGGGTGGACCTTGGTCTAGGGCCACTTTGCAGATCCAGAGAAGCCTGAGGGCCACAGACCCCAGGATCTCCCTGCAGGACAGAAATGACAAGGAGTATGGATCCGAATCCTGCTGAACTTCCAGATGGAGTCCAGCCCACCCTTCCGTGAGCTCACTGGCTGAGCTCTGGGTTGGCTGGAATGGGGTTGCCTGTCCCCTGTGGTAAGTTGGGTGTGGCCAGGGTCCAGCCTCCTCCTGGAGGGGTAAGGGCTCTCTCAGCTCCACTGCTACTCTGGCCTTGAACACTCAGGGACCCTGGAGTCTGTGCCGGCTGGCAAGTTGGGGAGCCCGTGCCCCAGCCCAAGAGCAAAGCAGAGGTGGTAAACCTTCACAGGCCTGTGTGGGCTGGGGACAGAGACACAGGGAGGAGAGCAGTGGGACATCAGTGGCCACAGAGGGACACCTGGAATTCACCTCAGATGCCTCCCCATCCATGGCCATGTCACCTGCTGACAGGTCTCCTACATGTCTGTTTGCCCTCCAGTGCTCCCTCCGGGCCCACCTTGGCCAGCAGAAGTGCCTGACACAGAGTCAGCGCTCTGCACATGTGAGGTGGGCATGAAGGGCCATGGGTGACAGGAATCTCAGTATCAGATCCTGTCCTTCACTGACTGATGTGGCAAGTGGGCTCCAGGTGGGCGTCTACCCGAGTGTGTGGCGTGGCCCCTGCCACACCCGAGCCCCAGGCTCCTGGCACACAGCACACCCCTGCTTTTGGAGTCAGGGCTGCGTGTCCTGACAACAGGGGCTCTGGAGGGCTGGGCAGGGCCTCAGCGACAGGGCCTGGGCCATGGTGTGAGGGGTGGGTGGGGGACCCTGGGCAGGGGCTGGCAGTTCCAAGGGCACCAGGCAGACACTCCAGGCAGAAGAGTGGGGCCCTGTCATGTTTTGGCACCCCCTGAGGCACTGTTCAGAGCTGGCCTCACAGGTACAGTCTAGAATCACCCTGCCAGGCAGAGAACATCACAGAGGGGCTCAGAAAGAGCCTATGGGGCCCCTCAGGGTCTCATAGGCTAGCTCTGCCCCAGCCTCTCCTTCTCTGAGAGGGCCTCCGGAAGTGCTTAGCACCCCCCACAGTGAGTACTGAGTGCAGTTCCCTGCAGGCCTTCTGTGGTTCTGCCCACAGTGTGGCACCTGTAGAACAGCCCCCAAGCAGGACCCTCCATGGCTCCTCACAAGTCCCGTCCCTGGTCCCTTAGGAGTGGACAGACACACCCAGGAAGAAGAAAGGAGGCAGCAGACCTGTCTTTGTCACAGGGCCACCACCAAAGCACGACCAGCCTGCCTGGCCCATCTACCCCACACAGGAGCCCTTTCTTTGCAAGGTGAGTGCACATTCAGCGAACAGCCCCTCCTGCTGGCTTGCTCCTTGCTCACCCTCCCATCAGAAATAAACATGAGCCTGTCCCCCCCCTACAATCCCAGCTGTACCCACCACCTCCAGGCTCTTCTCCCCTTGTAGAGGGGGCTTCATAGCCCAGGTTGGAGCTGTCGGTGCCAGTGGGATTTGAGGAAGGGTCAGTGGAGAGAGGCCTGCAGAGGGGCCACAGGCCTGAGGGACCTGTGACTGTCCCCCAACACAACCTGCAGGAGCCTAAGGCCCTCACTTTACCTCCTGCTGGCCCAGAGGGAGGGGCCTGAGTACAGCAGGACTGTGGGAGTGGGGGCTCTTGCGCATGCAGTTCAATCATTCATTCATTCATTCCATAAGCACCCTTGAAACTCCAGCTTGGTGCTTGGCTCCAGGTTGGAGATATTTCCTGGAGCAGTTCAGCCCATTCTTGCACAACTGCAGAGGTGGAGGAGTGGGTGAGCCTTGTAAAGCCCTTGCAGGGAGGAAAGACAGTGAGTTCCAGGTGCCTGGAGGATCAGGGTACTGGGACTAGGTGTTCACGTCCACCCACCATGACAGTGTCTCAGAGCAGGGCCGGGCCCTGTCTTGCCATGGACTCCTGTCCTGCAGGAGGTGATGGTGCCTGCCATGACTCCTGGAGGGCCCAGAGCTCCCAGTCACAGGCTGTGCTCAATGTGTGTGGGTTCTCAGGATAGAGGGGAGGCGTGGGCAGGGAAGGCCACTTTGGGACCCAAGACAACTGGTCAGGGTCTGTTTGGAGGGCCAGGAGACCCCTCAACACCCCCGGGTAGGGAATTGGAGACCCAGGTGCAGGGCACTGGGGACACAGATGGCTTGGTAGAGAGTTAGCCTGTTCCACGGGAGGGGCTCAGACTGGCCCAACTGCGCCCCCTGCAGGATGCTTGGCTCAGTGGTTCAGCCAGCAGCAGTTACCATACCAGGAGTGGATGGGTGGGGTCAAGGAGCTCCAGGTGGGGGAGCTTGGGGTGAGGGAGCTTGGGGTGAGGTAGCAGAGGCTACTGAAGCAGCACCAGGACACCTGTGTCTGGCATGTCATGTGCATCGCCCCATGAGCATGCCCCCACCCCTGGGTACACTCCAACACTGTGACCAGCCTTTGAGCACAACCCAAGGAAGGACTCAGGCTGAGCCTGTCCTCTGGCCCCATCTGGCCCAGCAGCTATGGGGACAAGGTTGCCCACTTCCTACCATACTCCTGTGTCCTGGGACTTGGGGGGAACTTGCCAGGCCCTGCCTCCTGGGACCTCCTTAATCTGGACAAGAGATGCAGGCTCAGTCCACCTGCGGCAGCCAGGAGGGTCCAGTAGAGGAGCTCAGGGGCCACCTCTGCATGCCTAGGTCACAAACACCAATTGGGGATCCTTCCAGAAGGCGAGGTGAGCAGCCCATGGACAGACCTTCTGGGTGTCCACTGAGTGCGCAGCAGCCCTCACTGGGTTGGATTCTGAGGGCTAGGGTGTTTGGGATTCAGCCCGGGCTGAGGGTAGCAGTGGCTTCAGGGACAGAGGCGGTACTGGAGACAGCCAGGCCTTCCGGGGGGGGGCGGTGAGACATGCAGGGTAGTCAGCCCTGTTGAAGGGGTCTTGAGCAGCCCAGGGAGTACATTTGAGTCCCTCTCCAAAATGGTCCCAGATGGGGCTTCAGAGGAGCCCGGGCCTCTCCAGGGCCCCTGGGGCTGTCCATCCAGGCTGTGATGACTGGGCAGGAAGCACACTAGAGGCTGGGTAGTCCTTCTGAGGGTGGCTCTTGTTCTGTTGGGAGGCTGCCAAAATTAAATCCTACATAGTAGGGTCCCTGGGGGGTTAAACAGTAGCTGCTGATCTGGTGTGGAGTGAGGTGGCCGGCCCCTCAGGGGTTATGTGGGGGAAGGTCTGGTAGCTTCCTCTTTATCAGGACACTAATCCCATCACTGGTCACTCTCATGACCCCAAAGTCACTAATCATCTCTTCCAGGCCCTACCTCCACATACCATCCCTTTGAGGGCTTTAGCACCTGAATTTTGGGGGGAACTCAAACATTCCATCTGTAACAGTGGGATTCTACTGTGGAGCCACCATGGGCAGGGTTTCTGTGACCTCACCTCCCGTGCACTCTGGTAATTCCTCCTCCCTCCCACTCAGCAGTGAGGAAATGGACACAGGCCTTCCCTGACTGCTCCCTGCTCCCCTTCTCCTGCCCTGGCATGAAGCCCACAGGGTGCCAACTGCGTAATGTCAGGGGACACAGGGCTGTGGAAGTCCAGACCCGTTGCTGTGTGCCCAGCTGGGGTCATGTTTACCCTTACAGGGCCTGCGCCAGGGCCCCCGCCCGGCCTCACCACCCCGTTAACGCAAGCTCCAGGATAAGTGCCCATTCAGCCACACAAGGCCCCTTTGTCCTGGAGAGAGGCTCCAGCCCAGGACACTGCCCGGCAGCCTGTGTCCTCGGCGCAGCCCCAGGCCAGGCCGGCTGCCCCAACACGTCTAGCCACCCCACAGGGCCTTCTCTGGACAGACTCTGGGCTTGGCTTAGAGAGGCCCCAGTAAGGAACAGGGTCCTGGGCATCTCTTAGAGGGGCTGGGAGAAGTCAGGCAGGTAAAGCTGGTGAGGTGGAGGCCCAAATGCAGTCTTCCACCTCCCGAGGCCTCTTCATTCTTTTTTTTTTGGGGTAATGGGGCTTGAACTCAGGGCCTACACCTTGAGCCACTCCACGAGTTCTTTTATTGTTTTTGTGTTTTTTTCGAGATAGGGTTTTGTGAACTATTCGTCCAGGCTGCCTTTGAAGTGTAATCCTCTTGATCTCTTCCTCCTGAGTAGCTAGGATTATAGGTGTGAGCCACTGGCACCTGGCTTCAAGACCTCTTTAGAGCAGAGTGGCCCCTGACCCACAAGGCTGCCCTGCCCACCAACAGGTGAGGAGGAGGTGGGGTAGCTTGTCTTTCTTCAGATTCTAAGACTCTACCTGGTCCTTCAGCTACCAGGGTCTGGCCAGCCTCTCCCAGCCAGAGGCCCTGACTCCTGTGGGCCTTAGCTCTGTTTGTGAAGTGGGCCTGGCAGGCTCTCAACAGCTAAGCACTCCCTGGGTAAAAGTGTGCCTGTCAGAAGTGAGGTGGGATAGGGGTCCCTGTGGGGGCAGGGGAAGGGTGGGATGGTCCAGGAGGTCAGTCAGGAGATCCCACAGATCTGGAAGAGCATGATAGCAGGGCCTGGGGCACTTGGAAAAAAGTGCACTCTGGAAAAAGAGTCCCTAGGTCCCCTCGGAGGCTGGTTAGGTGTCTGCCCCAGCAATGCCTAGCTTGGCCTACATGGCCTTCTGTCCCCAGCCAGTACTTTTCTCACAAACTCATCCCAGTCCTGGGAGGCTAGACACCCACCCAGGCTGCTTGGCTCTAGAATCTGTCCTCTGAAGACCCCCCTGGGCCTCCATAGTGACCCACCCAGGGCCTTGGCATCATGCCCCTGGTCCTCTGTCCCTGCACTGAGGTCCAAGCTAGCATTGACCCCTGGTGGTAGTCAAATGCATAGCTGCTGCCCACTGGAGGCCCACCTGCAGGTGCTAAGCAGGGAGAAGTCTCTGCAGCAGATCCTGGGACTGTGTCCCTGGCTGAGGGCTGGGACTTTGCCAGGCCATATGACCTCCCAGGGCTGGACCCTTACTCCCCATTGAGAGAGAAGACTGCTTTGGCTCAGGTTCTACCTCAGGCCCTGGAAGCTGTCCCTGAGGGCCCTGTGGTTTCACTTTACTCTGCCCTAAGCCTGCTTCTGGAGTTCTCTGGTCTGGGCCCTGTAGCACCAGCGCCCCGCCCCCCACCCCCCGAGGCACATGAGCAGTGCAGGTTCTCAATCCTGCCTGGACCCACCGGGTTAGACATGTAGGATGCCTCCTGGGCCCTCGTGCTGGTTCTAAGGGCCAGGCAGGCCAAGTTTAAAAGTCCAGAACCAGGGGCTCCAGGACATGGCTAATGGGACAAGCCACTGCCTATCCAGAGGGGCTGCTGGGCACTGTGCAGCTGCACTGGAGCCCTGGAATCCTCACTGACCTATGTGTGCCCTTGGCCTATCCTGTGCCATGCCTGGCCTTGCTCCTGTGGACCAGGCCTGGAACCCATTGGCACTGGTTGGCTTAAGAGATATTTCTTCATATCCAAGTGAGCAGTGTCTGGTTACTGCTTCAGTTTGAAATGATGCTGTGCTTTGATTGTGGTCTGAAACTTTGAAGAACTGCTTGGCATCTCTCTTCCAAGGAGCTCACCATTCAAACAGGACGGATTTGGTAAAATGCTAGTTAGGTTAAGTCTTGCTTCATTTGGTCAACTTTATATGAATTCAGTGGTTTTGTTTTTATCCCCACTAGCTTTTTAAAAACTTTTTTTAGCTGATTTTCACGAAGAAAGTGGGTACTTAGAACTGTGCCACTAAAGAAAGGAAATCCTAAGAAAGAGCATTTCTTTCTTCCTTTTTTTTTTTTTAAACAGTACTGGGGTTTGAATTCAGGGCCTACACCTTGAGTCACTCCACCAGCCCTTTTTTGTGATGGGTTTTTTCAAGATAGGGCCTTGTGGATTATTTGCCCAGCCTGGCTTTGAACTGCGATCCTCCTGATCTCTGCCTCCTGAGTAGCTAGGGTTACAGGCCTGAGCCACCAGTGCCTAGCTGAAAGTGCATTTCTTTATAGGGTTGTGTCATACCATCCTTTGGGCCCTCTGCTGGAAAAGTAGAATCAAATCTCAAAAAATGTCGTTTTGATTGTGTTTCTTGCATCATAGACGTAGGACAGAATGTATCACACCTCTGTGAACACAAAGTATCATACGCCTGCCTTACCATATGCAGTAGTGACTGGGCTTTATCAGAGCTGTTTTTAATGGTATTATTCTGGAATGTTTTCCTTCCAGATAATGATTGAGGGGCTAATAAAAAAAAAAAAGGTGCTAAGTACCACAACAGTGGCAGAACTTTGCTGTTTTCTGGAGTTTTTTTTTTACTTTAATGGTGTGTGCTGGAGATCTCTTGCAATGAATTTTGTTCAGGTGACTGTAGAACTTGGAAAAGCTATTGATGCATGACATACTGCTATTGTTGGTCTTTTTATATAAATACATGCACACGGATATAATTTGAATTTTTGAAGACTTTAGCTGTGCTGTCAACTTTGGAAAAAAGTATCCCAGTTACCGAGTTGGCATTGTACAGAAGTTAATATTGGTCCAGAAACGTTACTTTTTTCCCATTTGTACAGAGGTAATATAATGTATTAAATATGTGGATTTGATTACAGAAACCAAAAATATGCTCCAAATTAAATCTTCTTACTCACCCTCTGCCTTTAGACACTGAGATCTGGAGTTATTTTCTGTCTTACTGTAGCAGCACACAGCATGCTTTCCATCCAAAGGACAGTGGCAGGCTGGAGTCAAGTAGGAGCTGTCAAGACAGGATCCCTCATTCCTCGGGCAAGTGTTCTTTTGCTCCTATGTCCCTCGCCACCACGAGGAGTCCCTATACTGGACTGTTGCAGTTAACCAGCCACAACTATAAACTCTCCCCCCGCCCCCCGCCATGGGGGCTGTAGCACCTTGGCTCTAGCATCTTGACACAGAACGGCACCAAACCCACCATTGAGTCTGTTTAGCTCCCAGTTCTTTCATGAACTCTTGGGTCCATTTGGCTTCTGATCTGTAGTCCCAAATCACTGATGTGGTGTCCCCTCTGCCCAGCCAGAGGCAAGGCAGCCTGGGCATGACGTGAGCCTCCTCAGGCTAGGCTTGTCCAGTCCCTCATCATTCATCAATGGGGATAGAGATGGAGGCAGGCTCCCAGAACAGGGAAGCAGGACGCTTGGTGGGTGCCGTCTCAGTGGGTTGGCTCAGGCTCAGGATAGAGCTGGGACACCCTCATCTTAAGTCCGGGGGCCATGATTCAAGTGGCAGAGCACCTGCCTAGCAAGCACAAGGCCCTGAGTTCAAAGTCCAGTACCATCAAAAACAAACAAAAAGACCAGGGCAACACTAATCAGAGTGTGGTGACCCACACAGTAATCTCAGCACAAGGGCCAGCCTGGGTTACAGTGACACCCTGTGTCAAACAAAACTCAAACAAGATCGGACCAGGTGACTTCAGTTTGAACTTAAAAACTTTATTTAGTCTTCTTTTTAAAAGCATCTATTTAAAAAATGAGTTAAGGTTACAAGAGAAGTACACAAAAGTAAGACAAGTCAGACACGACGGGTGAATGGACAGACAGACAGGAAAAGGCTGGCAGAGGTGGTGGCTCTCATCAGATCTTCTCCATCTTGGAGATGAGGTCATCACAGATCCTGGACAGCTCATCGTTTTCTTTAGTCTGAAGGAGCAAAGAGGAGGTGTTGGGTTTTTGCAGAATGCTCCGAGGAAGCAGTGACCAGCCAGGGAGCTCCCACCCGCCTGGACCCAGGTGTGGAGGCTGAAAAGGGAGGCCAGCTCCAGTCTTTCTCGAGCCCTGATTCAAGATCCACACTTGTAAGGCCCAGGGTTCCCAAGCCCCACCTTCTGCTCCACGGTCTTCTCCAGTGATTGAATCTGCATCTGTGCCTTCCTTAGGCTTGCCTGGAAGGCCAAGGTCTCTGCATGAGCCTTGCTGCGCACCTGGGCGATCTCGTCATTTGCCCTGGAGAGGCAGGGGCAGAGGCAAAGGCTGGACCTGGCCCAGTGACCAGCCCGCCCTCCCTACCCCCCAGGATTTGTGCTTGTACTCACAGCTTGAGCTTCTCCTCTGCATGGGCCTTCAGGGCCTGGTACCTCTGACCCTCCTTTTCTATCCTCACTATGTACTCCTCCACGCACTTCTTCAATGAGTCTTCATTCTTGAGGAATGAGCAGACAGGAACTGTTAATGGTGTGTTGTTCCATCAGACCATCTAGGCACCCCCAGGGTCAGATGCAGACTGGAGACCCTTGAGGCTTTTGGGGATGTCAGTGATACAACACTTTCCATTTTCCTTTCAGAAAAACCCTCTCCATGTACATTCCCAGTCCACCCATTCTGTAATACAGGTCAGCCTCTAGACTTGTACCTCTGGGACCTGGCTGACCTCTGAACCCTCATGCTGCCAGGCTCAATGAAGCTTTGCTGTGCGCAGGGCCAGTGCCTGGCCTTGTTCCCCACTGCATCCTTGGGCATCTCATTCCCACACCGAGAAGCTAGCTGATGGGCAAGGGTCACATGGCCAGGAGGGTTGGATTCCAGTAGCCAACACCCCCATGATGCTGGTGTGTGCATAGACCCCCACCAGACAACACGGGAGGACCTACCCTCCCTACAGTCTCCAAATCCCATTTCCTAAGAACACTAATCCTCGCTGAGTGGAGTAGTGTTTTTGTGTGTGTGTGTGTGTGTGTGGTACTAGGGATCAAACTCAGGGGCCTGTACAGGCCAGACAAGTGTTCTGGACTGAGCTACAGCCCCAGCCCCTCTGTGGGGGTTCCTACCGTCTCCTAAACCTGAGCCTCATAGAAGACCTGCTGTGCCATGCGACTCCTGCTCTCACCTCTACGAGCATCTGCTGGATGCAGTCTACCCTGGTGCCAGAGAAAGTACAGCCAAGGACCAGACACAGATAGCACAACACACCTTGCGGTAAATGGGGCACAAACTTCCATCACTGTGGTGTACTATGCACAGTGTGGCTAAGACTGAGGACAGCACAACATACCTTGCGGTAGCCTTCAATCACCTCCTTCTGTTTTTCAAACCTCTTGAAGAGGTCAGAGAAGGACTTCTCCATGGAGTTCAGGTCCACAGTAAGTTGGTCTCTCTCTTTTAGAACCTTCTGGATTTTGGCTTGGGCAAGATCCTTCTGTTTCTGAGCCTCCTCTTAAAGCAAAGTTAAGTACTAGGAATTAGGGGGTAGTTGCTATGCTGGATACAGCAGGTGTGGACTCAATCAGGTGTACCACAACACACCTGCCTCTTCCACATCAGCCCCACAGGGAGCCTGGGCCAGGACCCAGCTGTGAGGTGCCTAGAGATAGTAGGGCCTGGATACCCGCAGTGAGACCTGGAGGTGGGTGGGTGCCAATGTGGTCAGTGAGGCCCATGTGAAGCCATGAAAGGTTGTGTGGTCCTAAGGTTCTCAGAAAAAGGAACCAGGAAGTCACCTGACCCAGCCATTGCTTGACCCAAGCCAGATTCCCAGAGGGGCATCCAGGAGCCTGGAGCCTGTGTTCCTATCCTGCCTGATACCTGCAGAGACCACTGGACCCAGCCCTCTGGTGAGGTCAGGACATGGTGGGGCAGGTTACAGACAGGGTGCACAGCATGTGTCCTGAACCACGGCCCTGGCTACCAACTTAGGGACAAACGAGTGCCAGTTGTGTAGGCGTCCTGCCTCACTGAACCCTGCCCTCAGTGGCTTTGCACAAGGGAGGGCTGGGGAAGGTGACAGTGTGTTGTCAGGAAGAAGCCTGGGGGTCAGGGCTGGCCACACCCGAGTGCTTACAGCTGAGGATACCATGAGAACAGGGAGGGAGCAGGTGGTGCTTACCCATCGACTGGTACACAACCCCCTCAAATCCGTCCACGATCTTCCTGTGGGAAGAGGGCAGATGAGTGTCTGCGGCTGGCCACTGGGCAGACCCAGGTCAGAGCTGGTGCATAGCCGCAAGCCTTACCCCATCTCCAGGTATTTTGTATGGAGTTCCTCACACTTGCTCTTCAGCTCCAGGTTTTCCTGCTGTACTGCATTTACCTGTAAAAGCCGCATACTTGGGTTGGCAGGTGGACAACTCAGAGCTGTTGGGTGCTTCTCCCATCAGCTCTCCCATCTGTTCTACACCCAAAGTCTCTGAAGCCATGTTATTGAGTCATAGGAGCTCTGGTCACCATGAAACCAGGTGGGGGCTGCTGGCGATGTGCTATGGAGGAACTCAGTGAGTGTACTCTAGTGTGCCTTCTTGTCATAACCCCAATGGGCCACCCTAATTCCAGCTGGCTGGGTGTGAGGCCCTCAGATATGCACAGAAGGAGGTAAGAGTGGAAAGAAAGGCAGACTACAAGGCTAGAGGGCTGGTTGTGGGCTCTTGGACCTGGTCAGCATATACAGGCCCGAGAGGACATTGCCCTGGGGGAATCACCATAAGCCACCCTGGAGTAGACCTGGGGGCCTGAGCCCAGCCCTACTGGCTGTTCTCCTGGGCCACCTGGGTCTACCTCCTTTATAGTCTGCTGGGCAGATGGGCAGCTCAAAGCAGGGCCCAGAGGCAACTGGACCCTCAGTGTGCATCCAGGGCTCTGAGAGGTGCTTTGGAGTCTATGAAAACAGGTTAGGGCTGGTGGCATACCTCAAGTAGTTGAATACCCACCTAACAAGTGCAAGACCCTAAGTTCAAACCCCAGGACCGCCCTGCCCCCCCACTCCAAAAAACAAAACAAAACCAACCCAGGGTAGGTCTCTGCATGTCTAAGGACGGAGGGATGGCTGAGGCTGTGAGAAATGCAGGTAGGGGGTCTTAGACCTGAAGAAGGTGAAGAACAGCTTCCTAACCTACTCAAGAACACATATGAACTTAGGGGATGGAGCAAGCAGGAAAGGGACGACACCCAGGTTTGTAAGAGAGCATTTCTCATCTGTGAGACATATGTGTCCACTTGCCACAGGAGGCCTGCAGGACTGACCCCAGAGATGATCACTACAATCTGGGCCACCATTTCTCCAGGCCTGAGGTTCCTGTGAGACTGAGGCGATAGAGGTTTTGGCTGAAATCGGGTCATCTACTGGCTCTGTGTAAGGAGAACTGCTGTGGGCAGCTGCCTGCTCAGACGCTGGATAGAAACCTGGAATTATCAGCTACTTGGCAAGAATGCCAGAATGAGGGGTTGGGGAATGAGTAGTTGACACTAGCAGATACCTGCTTCTCTACCACAAGCAGCAAGAGCTAGGTGAGGCTGTTGAACTCAACACAGCCACCAGGCCCAACACTCAGAGCCATCCATGCCTAGTTCATGTCTACTCCCCAAGTCAGCCTGCATTTTTACCGCTGCATCCAGGTCCCTCTGGCTGTACTGCAGCACATCCACAATTGGCCCAGCAGGCAGGAGACCTCCAGGCTCAAGGATACAAGGGGGTAGGCCTGACACCTGCAGGGGTAAAAACACAGGTCCTCAAAACCACACAGATCTCTTTAGACCACAAAAAGATTGCTCCAAAGACACTGAAGTGCTTACAGGAACATCCAGAGCACCCAAGAAATCAAACTCTACAAGCTTGGCTTCCAGAGGGTTTCCTGAGGCAGGTTTCTCTTTCTCTGCATCCTGTGGGCTGAGAAAAAGACAGGCAGCCAGGTAATCTTATGCCCTGAGTATCAAGCGGGGTGAAAGGGGCAGAAGTGTTCAGTCTTAAGGTCTATGCTTGAGTGTTTGTTTTATTGAGACAAGGTCTTGTTATGTAGCCCAGGCTGGCCTTGAACTCATGATCCTCTTGCCTCAGGCCTCTTGAGTGCTGGGATTACAAGTGGCTTGTGTTTGGTTTTTACTTTTTTGGACCTCATAATTTTATTTTCTTCATAAGAAAATAAAAGATGGAGCTTAAAACTGGATCACTTGGTCCTTTCTCCTATCTCCTCCCAGTTCAAATGTTTACATCTCTTAAAAGCCAGCATTCTCTTAGATGTGCAGTTGGGCTCAACACACTCAAACCTCAGCACTATTTTCTTTGTAGTTTTAGCTGTTTTTCAGAAAATTAGCTTGGTCTGTCCACCACAGCCACTCTGCTTCATGTAATAACGCCGTTTTCCCTGGGCATACAGAGAATCCCTGCCCTTCTTGTCCTGTGTCACTTTGTGAGGTTGCTGCTTGCCACACTTCTTACAGCAAGTCCAGCAAGTTTTAGGAATATCAACCTCTTTGACCCCACCACTTCAATTCCTTGACCCAGAACCAGGTTCCTTTAGGGTCACTCCTGTCAATATTGGGTTTCTTTGGTACACTGGGGCCATGCAAGGGCCTGGTCCTATCCTGGGAAAGTAACACCGAAGTGGGGGCAAGGATTAAGCTGGATGTGACTGCAACCCAAGTCCTACCATGATGACTGGTTTTTACTTTAAAACTAATAAAGGCTGGGCGTAGAAAATGAGAAACTATACCTGGAAAGCAAGAAACCTCCAATGGCTCCAGCCCCTTCCTCTCTTGCCAACCCATTGCCTGTAGCCACTGCCATTCCTGTGATGCTTCACTGCCCATGGCAGACTGTGGCAGACACCTTGTGAGGTCCTCATGAATTCTTAGTTGGGGATAGCAAACCTTTCCCTTCCCTGGCTTCAGGGGTTTCATGTCATGCTTGGCAAGTGATTCTCCTTGACATTGTACCCATTTCCTTTCAAGCAGGGTCAACTTTGGGTTTCCCACAAATGTCAAATAGTAAATGTCCTCAGGTTTGAAGGCCACATGGCCTCTATGCTACTATTCAGTTCTGCCTTTGTAGTATAAATCACCACAGATGATTTGTAAAGAAACGGACACAGCAGCTGTGGACCTAGAATTTTACTTATAAAAACAGGCCACTGCTGGGAGCCAGTGGCTCATGCCTGTAATCCTAGCTACCGAGGAGGCAGAGATCAGGAGGATTGTGGTTCAAAGCCAGCCCCACGTAAATAGTTCAGGAGACCTTATCTTGAAAAATCCTATCACAAAAAAAAGAAGAAGAAAATGCAGGGCTGGTGAAGTGGCTCAAGTGGTCAGGGTGCCTGTGAGCAAGTGTAAGACCCTGAGTTCAAACTTCAGTGCCACAAAAAAAAAAAAAAAACAAGCCAAAAAACTCCACAAACAAAAAAAAAACCCCAAACCTAGGTCATTGTCCAAATCTGGTCCATGGTCATAGTTTGCTGACTGCTATTCCACATTTAGAGCTTTTGCCCGTGTAGGGTGTCATGCATGACAAGCATGACAGGGCCTCTCACTAGAGGGTCAGTTGTCTGCTATACAAAGCTGGCTCCAGGCTTGCTTTGTCCTACTCACTTATCTTCTAGTGGAGACTAGCTGCCCTTTTCTAGATGTCCCTAGTAACAGCCACCCACCCCCCTCTCTGGCCTAAGCTAACAGCTTTATGGAGGAGGGGAACATACCTCCTGTTTGTTTCTGGGACCATGGGCACTGGCCGCAGAGGGCTCTCTTTCAGAAGGGGGTCGAATTTCAGGTATAAGGACTGTTTCCTCCAGGCCGACTCCTTAAACTGGGGAAAGAGGGAGAAAGTGGGGTGTGGGGCGGGGAAGGGACGAGGCAAGTCAGCAGGATTCACTGTCTCAATAGACAGTAGGCAGCCCTGGGAGCAGGGATGATCTCTCTGGGCAAAGGGCCCCGGGAAGGCCACAATACACCCCACTACTGCCATACCACGGCAGCATGGCATGTCCAGGATGGTCTCCAGAATGGACACCTAGGTCAGGACGCTATTAGGACCACAGAATGCACTGAGACAAGAAGTTGCAGAAAAGACACACTGCAGACTCAGACACAACCAGTCATAATTCAAGTGCTTTAAGAAGTTCCAAGTTGTTAAGCACAAGGGTCTTTAGGGGTCACAGTGGTCTGGGCTGTTTTTGGGATATATACTTCAGCTAAGGCTGTACTGGATACCTACCGAGGATGTTCCGAACTGCTCCAGATAATCCACCTCAGCACAGGTGCCTAGAACTGAAAGAGTATGAGTCACAGCTGTTGTCACCTCTTCCACACTCAAGGCCCTGGCGGCTGCATGTGTTTTCCAAAGTACTCAACAGGGTGGTACCATAATAATTCTTTGAAATAAATGCAGGGAGTGTTCCCAGCTTCCAGACTAGCAGCTTCTCCCAGCATGGAGAGAGCCTGGGTCTAGCTCCAGGCTGCACACATGCAGCTCTTCCTTCATAAACATACATCACAAATGTTTCTTAAAAAAATATTTCCTGGGCTGGAGAAGGGGCTCAACTAGTTGACAACATGCCTAGCAAGCATGAGGCCCCGAGTTCAAATCCCAACACTACAAAAATAAGTAAATAAGTAAATAAGTAAATAAATAAATAAATAAATAAATAAATAAAAACCATATTCAAGCTTGACAATCTGAGGATATGGAATCCATGGACATGGAGCACCAACTGTATTTTCTAATCATGTATCTGGTAAAGAGACCTGTCCAATTCAGCTACTAAAAAGATAACCCAGCTTAAAAATGTGCAAAGGATATTTGCTTAAAGATATCCAAATGGCTAATGAGCCTGTGAAAGGATGCTGAAAAGATGTTCATGAGCTGAGCGGGCTGTAGCAGCACACACCTGAACTCCTAGCACTCAGAGGATTGCAAGTTCAAGGTCAACCTGGGTTACACACGGAGACATTGCTTCAAAAATATAGTAAGACAGCCAGGCACCTAGCTACTCAGAAGGCAGAGATCAAGAGGATCATGGTTTGAGGCCAGCCCCCCTCAACCAAAGAAAGACCCTATCTTGAAAACAGTCAACACAAAAAAGGGCTGGCAGAGTGGCTTAAGTGGTAGAGCACCTGCCTAGCAAGCATGAAGCACTGAATTCAAACCCCAGTACTGCCCAAAAAATGGCAAAAAACCCCATACAGACAAAACAAAAAAGATGCTTATTAGCTGTCAGGGAAGTGTAAATCAAAACCACAATGGGACACTCCTTCACACCTACTAGGATGGCGGATCACCAAAAACAGGTAATAAATAACAAGTGCTGGCTCAGATGTGGTGGAATGGTCTTCCTGCACTGCTAGTAGGAGTGTAAAATGGTGAAGTCACTGTGGAAAACTCCTGGCAACAAATCAAAAGTGTAGTTACCAGTACCCAACAATTCCACTTATAAGTATGGAATACTTTTGTATGATAACACATCACACAAAAACTTGCATGTACATGTTCAAGCAGTATCACCCAAGTGCCCATCAGTGAACGAATGGAAGATGCTACACTCGTGCCAGACCCAGATACAAAAGGGTGTGTCATGGACCAACTCCAAAGGTCCCATGTCGGGGTGACAGGCTTACCCTGGCTGAGCATATCCATGTGGCAAAGACGTGAGATTATCCTGCCAGAGATAGAATCTATACTCTACTTCCACAGTCTTCTTGAAGACTGAAGTCTTCCCAAGTCACTTTACCTCTTTTAATTCAGTCCTAAATCCTCACTGAACACACTTTAACAGCATTTCTCTAATAGCCACTGGGTAAACTCAGTTATTAATTACGCTTGTGTCTTGTATGTGCATTGCCTTGTACAATCTTCTGCTTATTTTTCTAAGTGAGTCTATATTTTTCCATTTCTTTAAAGTATCAGCCCTGTTCTACTAAAATATTTTTCTTTTGATAGTTCTCAAGTTTGTATAAAAGTCATTTATAGTCATGGAGAATAGCCTACAATGATTGCCTGCAAATGACAGCTGAACTGAGCAACACCAAGTGCCTATGGGACCATTCAAGCAAACTGAGCAACACCTTGAGGCCACATACCCTCAGCTGGGTCTCTGAAGCTCTCCTCCTTCAGATCCAAGGCAGGCTCTGGACCCTGCTGAGCAGGCACAGGCACCAGATCAGCAGGAGGGGCAGTCAGCACACTGTCCGGACAGCTTGTGGTAGATGAAATGCCTGAGAAATTCAAGGTTCCCTCCTAGAGGGAAGGTCAGTGTCACCTCATGCAGTGGAGGACTCTTGGGTGGGGCTCTGCCTCATCCACCTCCTCAACCTCCTCAAAATAAACCCAAAGGGGAAGTGGCTCTGGGGGAGGGGAGAGGTATTGGTGTATCCCACCCTGTCATCAGAATATTGCTGATGGCCTCTTCTGCCTTCATACTTTCCTACACAATACGCAACAGTGGTGAAAGCAAAGAGCTGCACTTGTGCACACACACACACACAACTGTACCTTGTCTTCTGCTCCTGGTGTCTTGGCTGCCATCTGCATGACAGGTGTATCATCTGCTGGGGCTAAACACAGCTGCCTGGAGAGATCATCAGAGACTCATGATCTGGAGAGATCATCAGAGGCCTGTCTGCCACCCATGGCTCCTGCTCTAGCACTGAGCTGCCACCTACTTCCCTTCTGCACTGGTTCACTGGAGAAGGTGCTTACTGAAAGGTACATAGTGACTTGAGTAAGTTATCCTAGTGGAACAGGCTCTGTTTGGCTGTTGGAATGACAGCACCCACCTCTAACTGCCTCCTGGAGGGGACATGCTTGGTACATTGCCTTGCTATGGTTGCCAGCTGCAGTGTCTTTACCTGAGTGGTAGCCTATGCTTATTTTTTTCAGTCAGGATCTCATTATGTAGTCTACGTTAGTGCTGAATTTGTGATTCTCATTTTAGCCTCTGGAGTGGTGGGATTATAGGTGTGTGCCACCATGCCAGGCTGTTTTATTCCTCTTTAAGCTGTACACATGTTGTTGTACCATGGCTAAGGCAACTCCAGAGCACCTTCCATGGTCTTACATGGGGACCCAGCAGCTGTGCCTCTCACCGAAGATCTACCTGAGCCCCATTCGCCCTTCCCAGGGAAGGAGAATCTAAGCTGGCCACGAAGGAGTAAGAGGCATTTCCAGACCCAGGCCCTGGATCACACACGTGGAGGAGCTGAGCTGCCCCTCACATGGTCATGCTCCCCTTCCACACTTACTGGTTTGGAGGGAAGTTCTCAGTGGCCACAGGCCCAGCACTCAGCTGCTCAGATGCAGGATGTGCAAATCCAATCTTGGGGCTTTCTGGGGGTTGGGCCTCTTTGTCATCAGACTTGGAGTCACCTCCAAAGGGAGTAGAGTTTGGGTCATCCAGTTTGTCCCAGTCAAGGTGGTAAGAGCCCTGGGAAGCAGGCTGGAGGTACTTATCTTCCCTTCTGGTCCCATCTCTGTCTTCTTCCTCCTTGGGGACCTGCTCCTGCCTTGCCTCTGATCTCCTCAGGGGAGGATGAGCACCAGCTCTCTTTGCCAGTCTCCTTGGTGGATGCACCCTTTTGCTGGTCGTGTCATTCGAGAAGTCAAATTCTAGCCTTATGAAGTCACACCTTGAAGAAACAGCCATTTGGTCAGAGGCTTCTTCTTCCTGAGGACTTGGGTTCACAATTCCACCAGCCTGCAGAGGGCTGGCTGGGGTTGAGTTCTCAGAACCAGATAAGCAGACTTGGGAAGGGGGCTGGGCACTGGCTGTTGGCTCAGGGGCACCCATGACCTCAGGGCCACCCATGACCTCAGGGCAGGCCAGGGGCTCGACAGCTACATCTGTGGGGGGCATTCCTCTGTGTGGCTCTTCAGGGCTTATACCAAGAGGTGAAGCAGCCATGGTCAAAGCAGTGTAGTGCAAGCTTTCTTCCAGAGCTCTCGGAGGAGTCTCTGCCTTGTGTTGGTACACTGTCTTGGGAGGGTTTTCTAGGATCTCAGAGGTAGATGTCATGTTTTTATCCAAGGAATAAGAACTAATGTTTTCCTTCGATGCTTGACCAGGGCTGCCAGACAATTGTCCTGGAGATGTCACCCAGTTTTTAGGATTTTCTGGGCTCTGGAAAGAACCTGAGGAACTTGCGTGGGCCAGGAGGGCCAAGCCAGGCTTGCTGGAGCCATCATCTTCAAAGGCCGAGTTTATGTTTCCTGGAGGAGGGTCAGCATTGGCCACTGCTTGTTTCTGGAGGATTCCATAGGTAGTATTGGTATCCACTTCCTTGGTAAACTGTAGGCTTTTTAGAAACAGGTACAGTTAACACTAAGGAATCTGTGAGTTTTTCAATTAGATTTCACCCCAGGTGAAAACATTAGCTAAAGATAGAAAACAAGAATGTTTAATCAACCCTATCCTTTGGCTTAAATCTCACAGGTCAGTGCTGGCAGCAGAGGGGTCACATGGGCTCTGAGAGACAGAGCAGACATCTGATAAACCTGCAGTCCCAGTAAAGGTTTCTTCACTACCCTACTTTCTTCTTTAGCTTGGGGAACAGCAGCTACATGGCCAGAGCATATGAAGGTCAAAGTTTTCACTGAGAAGAGGGAAGGTGAGGTCAAGAATGCTGCCTTCAGACTGAGCCTGGCTTCTATGGGGATTCCCAGGGCACAGAGTTCACATTCCTAGGAGGTCTCTGTCCCAGCTGTGCCGCAAATCTAACATGCCTGGGTGGTAGGGAGCAAGGCCACAGTCCCGGCAGACAGGAAGCCCTATACGGACAGCTGGAGGGTAGCGGGTAGGGCTGGGGATTAGAACCACAATGTAGGTGGGCACACATGCTGTGTCTGGCTAAGTGTTACTTGACCTTCACATGGCTGGAAGAGGCCAGTATCACGAGGTCAAAGACGCCACTTCAGTGACTCTGACGGGGGCTCCGTGCTCATAGCAACTACTCTTCCAACTCCCTCCTGGCCAACTCGTGGGCAGCACTGTGACTTCAGCTACATCAGAAGACAGCACCCAGGCAGTCAAGCACCAAATCACGAGTTCCATGACAGAAACCACCTGGCAGCATGCAGTTCAGCAGAGCACCAGAAGATAAATGGAAAGATGGCAGCCACAGAGGATAAACTCACAGGTGGTACTCATGACTTATGCCTCTTAGAACTACTTTTTCTCCCCTCTCTGCCTTCTGCCTATGGTCAGCTCCAGAAGTACAGGGCAGAGGCAAACACCTTCCCGGCCTCAAAGCAGATGAGACTCACAGTAGTTGAGTAGCATCTGCTGGCTCTCCTTTCCTTCCTGAGGTTGTTATAAAAGAATCACGTTTGCTTTAATCTCTGATCAAATTTCAAAAAGTACAAAAACGAAATTGTAAAGTATAAAGGACACATGGGAAATACAGCAGATTCAGGTTGGAGGTGCCTCTGTAGGACACAAATGACGTGTGGCAGAGAAATGTCACCTGTACTTGGTGATGTTTTAAGTCAGGTGAAGAGCACAGGAGTGACATTTTGTTCTGCATGCTTCTCTCTGCACATCTGAAATAAATCGTATACCCCCCATCCCCCATTTTTTGAGGCAGGGTCTCACTATGCTGGGACTCACTTTGCAGCGCAGGCTGACCTCAAACTCACAATTCTTCTGACTCAGCCTCCTGAGTGCTTGGATTACAGTTATGTTCCACTACACCCGGCTTGAAATGTTTTGTTTAAAAAAGCTTTGAACAGTTAAATCAGCAAAACAAGAACAAGATCATGTCAGTGGGTACCTTCCTGCTCTGGACAGACGTGACCCTGGTGCCAGCTTATGAAAAGCCAACTCCATGGTCCTTTCTAGGCACAGTCCTGGTATCCGCATGCCATCCTGCTGGCCTCCTGCCAGCCCCTCGACACTCCCTGCCCACGCCCCACCCCCAGTCCAATACCTAACATGCCTACAGTGGTTCTTCTCTTGGCTACTGTCAAGCATATTATCCAGATCCTTTCAGCCACACCTGTGCTGACTAGTCAATCTTATGACAGCTTGTGACTTTCACCTGCTCCCTTTAAATGATGACAGTGCGCAGAAGGGAGAGATGAGATGAGGACATTTTGTCAAGTTACAGGGGCAAAGATTAAATGCCAAGGGCCCAGCAAAGGAGTGAAGTATGAAACTAAAACAATTCCAAGTGTGGAATGATTAACTCTCCACTAACAAATGGGCCAGGTACTGTACATACACACAGCAGAGATCAAGAGAAAGGCCTGAACACTCCTAAGTGCCCACACTTACTTCTCCTTTTGTGACTGGACGTAGTGATAGTTTTCTATTCCTACATCGTCATCCAGAGCAAAATGTGTCTCAAGTTTGCCGGTCATGCTAGGACTTAAGATCCTGTGCGTCTGTGGGTCCCGCAAAGGTGTCTGAAAAGTCACCTGTTGGAGGGTGAAGAGAGAGCACCTGTTCCACAATGAAAGTCCTCACAAGTATGCCACCATGCCATGCAGTAAGAGGTCCCTTTAGTACCCAATGGGCACAGAAATTACAGCCCACATTTACCTTTGCAGTTTTGGCCTGGTTCTTGGGCAGCACGTTGTCTTTTTGTGACAGACGAAGAACAGATGATCTTCCGCTAAGTTCTGGTGGTGAAAACAGGAAGTCACGGTTTTCTGCATTTTTTTCACTGGTGACATTTTCGTCATTGAAGATCTGCAGACTCATTCTGGAAAAGCAGAACGTGTGTTTGTGTGAGGGCAATGATGCTGACAGACACAACCCATGGACAGTGCCTCACAGAGCTGTGGGTCTGTTTAAGCTCATGTGTTGTTAGCAACCTGGAACTCACACCTCATGCAGGTGTCCTCTGCCAGGGGCGCAGTGAGTCCTTGTCCTGCTTCAGGCTGCACTGCCACCTCCTGAGTCACGGGCTAAGAGTTCAGGCTGATACAGAAAGAGAACATGGTGCTTAGAAAGACTTCTACTGCTGCATTACGTGGCAGGGCAGAGTGAGTGACAGGAAAATCCTGGCTATGAGAAAACCAAAGAGTTAGAAGAAGCCCCCATGTTCACATGGGCCCTTGCATGTGGTATTATGCACGAAGAGAAGCAGAGGTCAAGTCCACAGAATGGAAAGGGGGATAGTGGCTCTGGACTGTATCCTTCCTACTGGGCTGGGCTGGAGATGCACCATAGTATCTGCAGGGTCAAAGCCCAGAGGAGGAGTAGGGAGAAGAGAAGTCACAAGGAGATGGGTGTCAAGGACTATCTACATCAGTCAGGCTCAGAAGGTTCTGAAATGGCTCCATTCCTACTCCCTAGGGTCATACTGGTCCCTGAAGTACACAAATTTTATCACCATTACTATTTACAGCATTACCAATCCAGAGACTAGAGCAACTGACTTTTGCACAAGCACAGCTGGGTTCAAACCCCAGCACAGACAAAAAAAAAAAAAAAAAAAAAAAAAAAAGCCCATTGTGGTGCTATGAGCGATGGCTTGGAAAGGGACAAAACAGAGACTCCTTTAGCCAAGGGAGAAAACAGAAGTCAAGGGTAATGCTTAGAAGGCACTGGATGGCTGTGGGATGCATAGCCATAGACCTTTTTGGCAGGAAGTTGGATTAAGAGTGAGCCCAACCTTTTTAGGTAGGCCTTTTGCCTACCTAAACATTGGAGGAGGCTCTTCAGCAGAAAGTCAACATGGCAGGCTCGTGAGGTTTTTTTGGGGTAATACTGAGGTTTAAACTCACAGCTTTGCGAGAGCTAAGGCAGGTGCTCCACCACTGTGCCGTGCCTCCAGCTCTTTGTTCTGGTTACTTTTGAGACAGAGTCTTACTTTTTGCCTGGGCGGACGTAGACCACGATCCTGTTTTATGTTTCTTGTTGTGGGGACAGGCACGTATCACCAAGACCAGCTATTGGCTGAGATTCGGCGTGGGGGGGGGAGGGAGTGGGATTACAGGAGCACGACTCAGGCTTGTTTTGATGCCCTCACTCTTGGCAGGGAGGGAGTGAGGTTGCTTTTAAAACCACCCTGACAAGAATCAGCACGGGAGGGGTCAGGGTCCAGGTGTCTGAGGGAGGTGGTAAACGAGTTGCGGAAAGCAGCAGCAGGACGAGAGCTGGAG
The DNA here is from genome assembly GCF_047511655.1 of Castor canadensis. NCBI lineage: Eukaryota > Metazoa > Chordata > Mammalia > Rodentia > Castoridae > Castor > Castor canadensis. The sequence continues at coordinate 154,350,525 of NC_133394.1, forward strand.
GAGGACAAAGCCTCTTGAGGACTGCGGGAGCTGACAGGCTGGGGATCAGAGGTCCTGCCTAAGGCATCCCACCTGGGAGCGGCAGGTGTTGGAGGTCAAGCGCCCAGGACTGCACTGTGCACCGAAGTCACAGTCCACAGTGGTATCCGAGGCAAGGATACCCTGACCCACGCGTTTGCCGGAGAAGAAACGGTCGGGCAGGACTGCCCTGGTCTGGAAGCAGGGAAAGAAAGCGGCTCGAGAGAAGCCTTTCAGGAGGACTGAGCCGACACAGGCCCGGGCAGGAAGACGTCCCGGGACGGGGGCAGGGGTAAGGGGGCCAGCGGGGCGGTAAGTCCTGCCGCTCCGCCGAGAGGCAGGCGGAGAACACAGCGGTGCAGAAGAGCACGCGGGATGGAGGGCGTCCGGGCTCATAGACGGGCCCCACGCACGACGCGGACGCTGCGCAGAGCGGGAGGGACAGCCCGGCACCGGCGCGGCGATCGGGAAGCCCAGGGGGGCCCGTGGTGGAATACGGGGCGCGCGGCGCTCACGGCCCAACCCCGGCCCCTCCCCCGCCCTGCCGGGAACTGGCGGACGCCGCTTACCTGCGCGCTGCTGCCGGGCCTCGGGCCCGCGCCGCCGCCCACCGCGAGGAAGGAGTGCCGCGCCTGCTCCGCGCCAGGCAGCCGAGCCCGAGAGGCAGGACCGACTGAACCAGAGTGGCCGTCGCTCTCCGCAACAACCGCCCGCCGCGCCCGCAGATTCAAATACCGACGGTTAGCGTCGCGTGGCCAATCAGCGCAAGGCCAGGGGCGGGGGGGGGGGCGCACGTCGCCGGTGGCCAATGGGAGGCCGCGCTGGTTCGCGTCTCTCACGTGCCGGCAGTTCAGCTTCCGGGATCCGCGGCACGCCTGCACCGCACGGCGCTGAGGAAACAGGTGGCTCCGGCTACTTGTGGGTGGGCAGGGACCGCGGGGCGCCATCGCCTCGAGAACATGAGGCTCTGCCGCCGACGCGAGTCCCTGTGCGTCCTTGTACGGCGGCTCACAGCTTTTTGCTGGGCGCCGGGCCTCGAGTCTTCCCAGAGTGCCCCGCGGGTGTCCAGACCTGACATCTATCTCCCAGAGTGCCCGGCTGGTGGCCGGGCAGGCAGGACTCCATCTCCCAGGGTGCCCCGCGCGCAGCCTGACGTGGAACTCCGTCTCCCAGAGTGCTCCGCGCGCAGTCTGATTTGGGGACTCCATCTCCCAGAGTTTCTCAGGCGCAGCTTGACTGCGGAATCCGTCTCCCAGAGTGCCCCGCGGGTGGCCTGCCGGCAGCAGCCACAACCTACCAACCGCCCGGTCTTTGACGCTCGGGTCTCCTCTTTGGACAGGGGGCGGCAGCGCGATGGACAGCCCCGAGATGACCTTCACGCTGGCCTACCTGGTCTTCGCCGTGTGCTTTGTGTTCACTCCTAACGAATTCCACTCGGCCGGGTTAACGGTGCAGAACCTGCTGTCGGGCTGGCTGGGCAGCGAGGACGCCGCCTTCGTGCCCTATCACCTGCGCCGCACGGCCGCCACGCTGCTGTGCCACTCGCTGCTGCCGCTGGGTGAGCCTCCGGCGCGTTAAGCCGGCGCAGTGGCTTCCCGCGGGGCCGCCGGGCCGGGGTGCGGGAACCTGCGGCGCGGGGTCGGCCGGGTGTAGGATGGCGCCGCCTGTGAGCGCCCTGTTGGGGAGCCGCTGCCCGGAAAGGGGCTTCTGTGGACTGATGCTAACAGAAGGGGAGGGAGAGCGGACTGCTGGAGAAGACCTGGGAAGGCAGACGGGGTGGGACCCTCGAGGTCCCCAGGCCAGGCCAGGCCTCTCCGGCGCTGTCCAGAGCAGCGTCCCGTTGCGGGTGGGGCTGTGGGAGGACACAGCAGCCTGGGATCAGAGAGCCGGAGGCAGGTGTAGGGTGGAGTAGCCCAGGCCTGCCATGAGGGAAGGTGGAACGCAGGGACCCCACAGGAGAGATGGAGATGGGGTTGGCATGGCCAGCTGGTGGTTTGGCCTGAGGACTCAGTGCCCTGTGAGGCAATGAGGAAAGTGGAACTCAAGGCACTTCCGGAACAGGCTGCTCCCCTGAGAGATGTGGAGTGAGTTTCTGGCGCTCCTCTAGCTGCGCTCTTCCCACAGGCACTTCCATTGCACCGATGGGGAACCCAAATCATGGGGACCACACCATGTCTCCCTGTCTTCTGTTTCTAACTTGAGAAGCTTCCAAGTTTTAATTACTGCTATGTAACAAGTTATCTTAAAAAACATTTACTGCCGATTTTTGCAAGTTGGAGCCTGTCCATGCAGTCGCAACTTTATCATTCATTCTGATGTTCAACTTGTTCCTGACCTGGCCAGCAGGGCCCTGAAGCTGGCTCCAGTGTCCTAGTGACATGTCCCATCACTCTGAGTACTTGTTTACTTTTTCACACACAATGTCCCAGCTCTGGGATGGGCCATGTTGAACCTGCCTCCTCAGAGGGGCCAGAATCGAACTGGTTCAGGGAGCTGCTGCCAGCAGGCTTGGGGTCAGTTCTGTATGAGGTGTTTGCTTTCACTTTTCTAGGACTTTGTGTTTTCTTTCATTATTCGCATGCTACTATTTGTATAGAACTAAATAACTTGAACATGTCTTCTATCATGAGGAAAGTACTGTTATGGCCAAGGGCTGAGCCAGGGCTGCTGTGGAGGTGGGGAGATTGCCTCCCCTGGCCTAGGAGCTAAGGGAAAGGGCCAAGGAAGCCGTCCTCTCCTGTCTCAGCACAGGAACAGCCCTGCAGTCTTCTGATGTGTCAGCATGGGGGCGGGGAAGATGGCAGCCAGTACCTTCTCCTTTGCAGGTTACTACATGGGCATGTGCTTCGCGGCCTCAGAAAAGCACCTCTACTCCCCAACCCAGGCCCCAGAGGCCTGGCGGCTCTTCTTTCTACTGGCTTTGATCCTTCCCTCTGTTGCGTGCGCCCTAGTCTACTACTGGTCCCAGGACCGGTGGGCCCGACACCCGCTGGCCCGCACGCTGGCCCTCTATGCCCTCCCTCAGTCCACCTGGCAGGCAGTCGCCTCTTCCATCAACACAGAGTTCCGGCGGATTGACAAGTTTGCTACTGGGGCGCCGGGTGCCCGTGTGGTTGTGACAGACACGTGGGTGATGAAGGTGACCACGTACCGTGTGCATGTGGCCCAGCAGCAGGACGTGCACCTGACTGTGACAGAATCTCGGCAGCATGAGCTCTCGCCAGACTCAAATCTGCCTGTGCAGCTCCTCACCATACGTGTGGCCAGTGCCAGCCATGCCGTGAAACCCTTCGATATCCGGTAAGTCCCTGGGGCAGAGGTCTGCTGGAGGGTGTGGAAGTGCTGGCCTAGCTTGTACCCAGAAGGATACTGGGGGGCTGTGTGACAACAGTCCACTCAGCCCTTCAGTATAGCCTTCCCTCAGGGCCTCTGCTGCCTTCAGCTTCCCCACATGCCTCCCCTTCTGTTCTCCTTGCTGAGCTGCCTCCACAGCTTCTTGGGCCGCATGCTGGATTAGCCTAAGTCTTCAGCTGTGGCACCTTGGTTCCTAGCTCTTCCTCTCCTGTCCCTTGGGGTAGGTGACCACTGGGTCTGTTGGCTCTAGCCATCTTTACTGGCTGCTGCTCTGGGCACCCTTCAAAGTGGCCAGTCTCCCCTGGCCTTACCTGCTTCTGGCTCCTGGCTGCCTGCAGTTGAGGGCCCAGAGGCAGAGGAGAGGAGCCCAGCCCAGCAGGCTGTGCCTCCCGCAGGCTGAACTCAACAGAGTACGGGGAGCTGTGCGAGAAGCTTCGGGCACCCATCCGCAGTGCAGCCAATGTGGTCATCCGCCAGAGCCTGAGTGACCTGTTCCTGGAGACGTTTGCCTCCCTGGTAGAGGTCAACCCAGCCTACTCAGTGCCCAGCAGCCAGGTGGGGGTTGGCCCAAGGGGAGGGACAGGTAGCCCCCCAGGACCATCTTGCCAGGCTTCTGCAACCCCTTCTGCGCTCCCTTGCCTCTCCCTCTGCAGGAGCTTGAGGCGTGCATTGGCTGCATGCAGACTCGAGCCAGTGTGAAGCTGGTGAAGACCTGCCAGGAGCCAGCTGTGGGCGAGTGTCAGCAGTGCTACTGCCGCCCCATGTGGTGTCTCACCTGCATGGGCAAGTGGTTTGCCAGCCGCCAGGACCCCCAGCGCCCTGACACCTGGCTGTCCAGCCGTGTGCCTTGCCCCACCTGCCGTGCACGCTTCTGCATCCTGGACGTGTGCACTGTGCGCTGAGCATCCTGGAGACTCCGCACCTCTACCAGCTTCTTAACAGAAGTGGCCGGACCTCCTGGGTCTGCAAAGAGCACCGGTCAAAGCACACGACCTGCCCTGAGCCTACAGGACTTCTGTTTAAAAGACACTCTCACTGCAGCGCCACCCCTGGGCTGTCACCTTCCTCCCCTGGGGCAGGTGGTGCACACAAGAGCGCCGCAGGCCTGAGATCCTGCGGTCTGCCCCAGCCGCCCTCATCTGGCCACTGTGCCTTACCTTTGTGGAGCACCCCTGCCCCTCAGTTGTAAGCCGGACCGACATCTGTCCCACCCCTTTTTGCAGCCCCTGTCCGGGAACGGGTCACTGCGTGCTGGGCCCTCTCCAGCCGGCAGCGGTTTGGAGGCTCGGTGGAGCCCGACAGGGGGAGTGGGATGGGGCTGCCACCGTAGTTGAGCTTCTGGTGGCTGTGGCCACAGGGGCGGCTCTTGGTGCCGAGGGGACAGGCGAGGGCCCCACTCTCTCCTGGGGGCCGCTCGGGGTCAGGAAGGCCTTCGCTGCGCTTTTGGTGCCTTCTGCCCCAGCGTCCGGGATGTGGGAGCGGAAGGACATCCGGAAAGCGAGTCCCTGCTGCGCTGGCCTGGCCTGGGAATCAGGGCCTGGCGGTGTCGGTGTGGGGGCCTCGCCGGGGCCGGGCCGAGCAGCTCGGCTCTGCGGGCTGGCGGCCGCCCGGAGGCCCAAGGGCTGGGGAGCCGGGACAGTACTCAAATAAAGCGGCGACGTGAAGCCTCGTACTTTATTTTGCGTTACCTGAAATTAAAGCCACACTTGTGACTTCGCGGTGGTGCCATCGTTGAAACGGGTGCGAGGGCGTCTCGCCGGCCCGGGCGCCCGCGGGTCCCCAGCCGGGAGCGTGCGCCGGGGACGCTCATGGCGCCGCTGCCGCCAAACACCGCTCCAAACCGGGCGTCTCCGGCTCGGGAGGCTGAGGCGGGAGGATCGTGAGCTCGTGGGTAGCCTGGGCTGCATGGTGAGACCCGAATTCTAAATGCTCCACGGCTTGGAGCAACAGACCGGGTCCCGGGCCTACGGCAGCCGCAAGCGGAAGAAGACGTTCAGGCAAGACCGCGCCTGCCGCTAACCGCCCGCCTCCACCCGGCCTTAGCCAGTCAGAGGGGCGACTCGGCCGGACCTGGACCAATCAGCAGCGCCCTCACTCCGAGTGGGTCGCAGCGCGCGCGGCTGAATCTCCCGCCAATACCCCTCCGCCCGCGAAGGCACGGCCAATCAGCGACCGAGCAGCCGCGGCGCCGGCCGTCTGGAAGGCCGAGGGGGACACCCTGCACCTATTCGTCTCCTCAGCCAAGCCCGCGGTGCCGACCTGCCTGTCTCGGCGGCAAGGTCGGGCGGACAGGCTCTGGAGGCTCTCCGCAGTGCCCGGGTGTAGGCCCCAGCCTCGTCTGCCCTCGAAGCGCGCGCAACCGAGAAGGACCCCCCCCCGCCGATGGTCTCGTCCGACCCCGCGCGCGGGAGCCCCGAGGGGCGGGGCCGCCGTGTACTTAAGGGCGGTTGGGGGCGGGACGCGCGCAGAGCTCGTCAACGCCGGCTTCCGAGTCCTCTGCTGCCGCCGCCCCTGCCGCTGCCGCCCCGCCCTCCGTCTCGACGCCGCGTCGTCGTAGCTGCAGCCGCCGCCATGGCCTGCCGGCCACGAAGCCCACCGCGGTACGGGAGTCGCCGCGACGGCGGCGTCAGGTGAGGGACCGCGAGGCCCCAGAGCCCTCGGCACTGGGCCGGGCGGGGGTCCTCGTGCTGCCTGGGGTCAGGTCCCTGCCCGCTGACCGCAGTCTGTTTTCACAGCCCGCCGTCCCCTACGAGATGGAGCCTCGGACGGAAGCGCAGAGCCGACGAGAGGCACCGGAAGCCCGGGGACGCCGAGGAGGGCGGGCGCCTGGCCGCTGACCGCAGACCCGAGAGGTGGGCGGGGGGGATGGGGGGCGGTGGGCGGCGGGGCCCGGGGCTCGCCCCTGACCCTGACCCTGACCCTGACCCTGACCCTGACCCTGACCCGGCCCGGCCCCGGGCTCGGGGGCCTCCATGGCAGCCGGCCGGTCGCAGGACACTGAGCGGAAGCCAGGGTGCCCACATTTAGGCGCAGGTCGTCCGTCCGTCCGTCCGTCCCCGCGCAACTGGGTCCTTCCTGTTGGTGAGCCTTTCCCAGGCTAGGCAGTGTTCTGGAGGCCTGGCAGCCCGATGGGCAGGGCCAGCGAGCGAAGAAAATAAGCTGTGACCTGGGCGATCAGGGCCCATCCTCGGGGACGTTCTCTTTTGGGGGACCTTTTGGTAGTAACTGAATTTTTGTGCCCAGGTCCCAGGCGGGGACATGTGTAGCCTGTTTGAGAACTGACACGGGGTAGCTAAGCTCAGCGAAAGGACATGGTGATTTGGCCAGATGGGGGCGGCGAAGGTGGTGGGGAATGTGTGGTTCGCGTTAGACTTCTCATTCCAACGCGGGACCTGTTGAACTTGTTCATGGGTTGACCAGATGAAGAAGGTGGGGAGAGGGAATAGGCTTAGGGAGGACAGGTGCAAATGTGAGTCACCAGCACGTCTTTAAAAACTTGAGACTGGGGAGATACGGCTTGTAGAGGAGGTCTCAGGACCGTCCGAAGCTAGATACAAAGGAAGGCAAGCCTCATTAACATGAGCTCTGAGTTCTTCCACTTCTCATTTGGCTGAAGATAAAATGTTATCTTTATATCAGGCTCTAGAAGGCCTGGCATCTATGCCCCAGCTCTGTAGCTTACTTAACAGGCCAGCCACACCAGCCACCTCATTCCTTCAACGTGTCAGGATTGCTTCTGCTTTTGGGCCTTTGCTGTTGCTGTTTGTGCCTTGTGGACAGGCCTGGAGATACCTGACAAGTAGAATCATGTACGTCTCCATGCTGCTCGTGATAGGGTTGAACAAGTTAGCAGTCCTTTTGGAGAGAGGTTAGCGTGTAAAAGTGTGCTTTATTGTCAGCAGATAGGCAGATTGCGAATATAATCTGCCTAATTAAGAAATGGGCTTCAGCTTCACAAAAGGTACTAAAATACAAGAAGTAGCATAAGTTCCTTTGTACACACCTTAAGACCATCCTCATAGTTCAGGCATCTGCTGTGGTTGGGAGACCTGGACCTCTTGCTACTCTGGTGGGGGTGTTGGAGTCCAAACCTGGATAAGCCTCTATGTGATCCCATTCTGTATTTGCTGCACAGTTATTAAGTCAGCTTAAGTTTCAGCTAGTGACCTAATTAGATTTCAGATATTACAACAGTTTTAAAATCTGGAAATGTATATCATAATTTATTTTTTGTTGTTTTTGAGACGGTCTTACTATGTAACTCAGGCTAGTCTAGAACTCTCCATCCTCCCTTAATCTCCTGAGTGCTGGGATTACAGATGTGTATAACCATGCCCAGTTGGAAATTTACTTTTATTTTTGGCAGTCCCAGAGTGTGAACTCAGGGTCTTACACTTGCTAGGCAGGCATTCTACCACTTGATCCACTCTACCAGCCCTAGAAATTTACTTTTAGCAATAATTGGGGTTTGAATTTAGGCCTTGTGCTTGCTAGGCAGATGCTGTACCGATTGAGCATGCCCCCAACCCATAGGAATTTACTTTTAGAAATCTAATCTGAGTGACTATATGGAAAAAAGTGATAACAAGGGATTATTCCTTTATTTTTACAGTTGCATTTTCAAAGCACATTATTTGTTTTTCAGCTAGAATGTATGAAGTTGCTTATTTGTTGTAACTAAAGTTAGTGTCTAGTTTTGATGCACCTGTAGTAGCTGATAGGAAAATCCTGTGAGGATAAATAATAATGTAACTTACATCGGTTTACATCTAATCTGTAAACAGCAGATATGTCAAGCAATTCCAACTGTCAAAATTTTTGGTATCAAGCCTTGAGTTTTTAAAAATTTTTTAATTATATTATTTTTACTAGGGGTACATTGTGACATTCACAAAGTACTTAAAATATATCTTAGTTAAATTCCCTCGTTCATTCTCCTTTATCCCCTCTATCCTGGAAGTCTTGAGTTTTCAAGTAGCCTGTTTTTTTTGTTGTTGTTGTTATTTTTGGCAGTACTAGAATTTGAACTCAGGGTCTTACGCTTGCTAGGCAGGTGCTCTACCACTTGAGCTATACCTCCAGCCCTTTTTGCCTGGTTATTTTGAAGATAGGTTCTCGTGTTTCTGCCCTGGCTGTTCTGTACCTTGATTCTCCTATTTTATGCTTCTAAGGTAGCTGAGGTGACAGGTGCACACCACCACACCCAGCTTTTTCTATTGAGGTGGGTTCTTGTGAATTTTTCCCCTTTAACTGGCCTAGAACCATGATCCTGCTGATGTTAGTCTCCTGTATAACTGGGGTGACAGGTGTGCTACACAAAACTATTGGTTGAGATGGGGCTTTGCCTGTGAACTCCCTTTTGGTTCCCTAGTACCCTCTCCCTGGCCTAAACTGTGATCCTCCCCATCTTAGCCTCATAAGTAGCTAGGATTATAAGCTTGAGCCACCGTGTCCACTTTTTTTTTCTTTTGGAAACTAGGCCTCACTAATCCAGATTGGCCTCAAACTCATGATCCTCTTGCCTTAGCCTCACGAGTGCTGGGATTACAGGCATGAGGCATCACTTGTGGCTAAATTACTTGGGTTCTTTTCTCTTTTTGGCAGCACTGAGATTTGAACTCAGTGCCTCACATTTGCTAGGCATGTGCCCTTCCCTTTTCTGTGATGAGTATTTTTGAGATAGTCTCCCAGACTATTGGCCAGGGCTAGCTTCAAATTAAGATCCTCCTGATCTCTGCCTTCTGAGTAGGTAGGATTATAGGCGTGAGTCACCAGTATCTTGAAAAATGCCTTGTTGTTGAGTTTGAGATAGAACTGAGCTCCTTCCTGGATTAGATTTAGCCCAGCTGTAGGAACTACACCTTTATACTTCTTAATGCAGCAAGGGCTCTGACCCATATAATCACATGCCCCTTTGTTTTAGTTGTGATGTACTTGATCTTGTGCATCTAAGAGGTAACCCTGGGCCACTGTGTTAGGTTCTTACTGTATGGTTAGCACTAATCTTGAGTTATCTGAAGTAATTTTTAAATTTTAGGGGGAAAAAAAAGTTCATTTTGCACCTAAGAGAACTAGTTGTAGTAGGTGCCCTTCTCAGCGTTAACAATGCTTTGTTGACTTTATCTGCATCTCCTCTCAGTGGACTGTGTGCCATGACTTAGCCAGCCCTGACACCTGGTGGGTGGATAGAAGTTGTTTAATGAAGCCCAGAAAGGCTTTAAAACAACTGCCCAAACTCAGTGAACTAGTAAGTTCTGAAGCAGGGATTAGAGATTCTCTTTTACATCTGATTCAAGTCTGAAGCCTGTTTCCTTGGCATTCTGCCTGAAAAGCATCTGAATATTTTTTGAAAAAAGCTGAAACTAAAAGTAGTCTCATGGTTCAAATGTGCATTTTTGTTTTGTTGTAGTTTTACCACTCCTGAAGGCCCTAAGCCCCGTTCTAGATGTTCAGACTGGGCAAGTGCAGTTGAAGAAGATGAAATGAGGACCAGAGTTAACAAAGAAATTGCAAGGTACACATTTTCGACCACTTAGAATTGTTTTCTGGTTTTTTTTCGGGGGGGGGGTGGATTGGAAATGCCACTCGGGTTTGAACTTGGGGCCTCACACTTGGCTAGGCAGGTGCTCTACTGCCTGAACCATTCCACCAGCCCTTTTTTGTTTCAGGTATTTTAGAGATAGGGTCTCCTGAACTGTTTGCCCAGGCTGGTTTCTGACTGGTCTCCCTGACCTCTATCTCCTGAATAGTTAGGATTATAAGCGTGAGCCACCAGCACCAGGCTATTTTCTGGGTGGTTTGTTTTTTGTTTTTTATTAAGTGCTAAATTCAGGGTTTGTCTTGGAGTAGTTTTTGTGTTTTTGGTGGTACTGGGGTTTGAACTCAGGGCCTACAGCTTAAGTCATTCCACCAGCCCTATTTTATGAAGGGTTTTTTCAAGATAGGATCTCATGAACTGTTTGCCTGGGCTGGCTTCAAACTGCAGTTCTCCTGATCTCTGCCTTCTGAGTATCTAGGATCATAGGCGTGAGCCACTGGTACCTGGCTAGAGTAGTTGTTCTCAAATTTGGGGTTGTAGTTCAGTGGTAGAGTGCTTGCCTAACATGCATTGGGGGCCTGAGTTTGATCCCCAGCATTGCCTAAAAAATAACCAAAAAAAAAAGGTCCCAGACCAGAAGCATTAGTATTTCTTGGGAACTTGTCAGACCTCTCCCTGATGGATGGGGCTCAGCCATCCTGTTAGGAAGCCCTCCAAGTGAGTCTGATCCCCAAATAACCTTTATCTTATAAAATGATATAACTGAGGGGGGTGTTGAAAATATCCCAAAACAAGTAGCAATGTTTATTTTTTTTCTCAGATACAAAAGAAAACTACTCATAAATGACTTTGGAAGAGAGAGAAAATCATCATCGGGAAGGTACGTTTAACATTTCTTTGCAATCTGTTAATGAAAATTGTGACTGAGAATTGCTTATTGTCCCGATAGCATTTATTGATTAGTCTGTTGTTCACTGATTTGAAATTGTATTTGTTGTGTACTGAATTCCCACATGAACATAGATTCTGGACTGTTTCTAGGATTTACATGGTTTGGAATCCAGAGGACGATTGTTTCAGGCATTTTCTTGGCACAATTTGCATGATGATCTTGAAAGGCTTGTTCTGTTAATTTTTCAGTTCTGATTCAAAGGAGTCTACATCTGCAGTGCCAGCTGATGTGGAGACAGATGAATGTGTCCTAATGAGAAGACAGAAGCAGATCAATTATGGAAAGAACACTATTGCCTATGATCGATATATCAAAGAAGTCCCCAGGTAGCATAGTGTCTCATTGACGTGTCCTGAACAGCCCCTTGGCATTGCACTTGAGAGCAGTTGCTTATGTGATACACACCTGGCAGGAACTGTTTGTTAGTGACTCACAGGAGCTATCATGCCAATCACGGATAGATGGACATCTGAAAAACCAGAGACGTGAAGATTAAAAGAATAATCGTTTTCATAATTTCAGGTGTTAGGTGGCAGTTCATTCTCAAGACTCATAGCAGTCTTATACATGTACAGTTATTAAAATACAGAATTGGAGCTGCGTGCCAGTGATCATGCCTGTAATCCCAGCCACTTGGGAAGCTGAGATTAGGAGGATCAAGGTTGGAGGCCACCCCAGGCAAATAGTTCACAAGACCCCATCTCCAGCATAACCAGAACAAAAGACTGGAGGTGTGACTCAAGCAGTAGAGTGCCTGCTTTGCAAGCACAAAGCCGGGAGTTCAAGCCCCAGTTGTACCCCCCACCCAAAAAAATAAAAAAAACACAATGGTTGAACAAAGTTCAAGTTAAAGATTGTAAAAATCAAAGGACAAAATAAAAGGAGAAAGAAAAAAAGAAGATTGTAAAAATCTCATTGAAGGGAAAAACGGCATCATTCTTTTTTTAAGTGGCATGTTCTTGCCTCTCCTGCTTCTTTGATTTTTCCTTTCTTTTGGTGTGGGCTTTTTGAGGTTTTGAGTCAGGGTCTCACTATGTAGCTCAGGTTCCTGTCTCATTCTCCTGACTGCTAAGATTACAGATAATGTACCACCACACCTGGCTGAAGTAGTAATTTTTAATACATTACTTTGTTCAGTTTGTAGACTTTGTTGATACATAACTTGTTAAACAATGCTGCTTTCAACGTGTGTTTATTCTTCTAGCTACTAATCTTACTCTGTCCTGTAGGCACCTTCGACAACCTGGCATCCATCCCAAGACCCCCAACAAATTTAAGAAATACAGCCGGCGGTCATGGGACCAGCAGATCAAACTCTGGAAGGTGGCTCTGCATTTTTGGGATCCTCCAGCTGAAGAAGGATGTGATTTGCAAGAAATGTATGTCTTTGTATTCTGTTTCTCTGGTTGGCATATGGACTGAGAGAGCTGTGTGTCACTCATGACAAATTGTCCTGGAAGTTACCAGAGAACAGAGCAGCCAGCTCTCATCCTAAGAAGTATTTGAGTCATTTATATTGAACTGTGAAAAGTTGTGTCTTTTTTTTTTTTTGGAGGTACTAGGGTTTGAGCTAAAGGCCTCACACTTGCTGGGAAGGTGTTCTTCTACTTGAGCCATTCCACTACCCGTTTTTTCTTGAGTGTGTTTTTGTGTGTATGTTTTGGCGGTGTTGGGTCTTGAACTTAGGACCTACACCTTGAGCCACTCCACCAGCCCTTTTTTGTGAAGGGTATTTTTCGAGATAGGTGTTGTGAACTGTTTGCCTGGACTGGCTTCGAGCTGTGATCCTCCTGATCTCTGCCTCCTGAGTAGTTAGGATTCCAGGCGTGCACCAGTGGTGCCTGATTGAAAAATTGGTTTTGTATATAGTTTGTTGTAGTGTTTTTCTCTCAAAAATAAGGCTTATTGTTACTGATTTGGCTTATGAAGGTGTTTGTGGGTATATATATGATTTCATGACTTAAGAACAACAGGTCCTTGTGTGCTGTGAGCCAGGCAGATCTTTTGCCTGTAATTGACATCTGCTTTCTGTGCTGGATTGATTGGGTAGGAGTTGAATCTGGCAGTGGGGTCACTGAAGACTGACCCCTTGGGGAAGTTTAGGGACACTGTTGTGTCTGCACACCACTCATGCATTACAATGTGGGTGGGTTTGCTTTTAGTAAGCAGACTATTACCGAGAGCCTGACTTGAAGCCATGGTTTCCTGGCTCTGTTAAGCTGGTGACTGACATGCCTGTTGGTTTTATTTTACAGACACCCTGTAGACCTCGGGGAAATGGAGACAGAATCCACGGAAAGCAGCTCCGAGTCCCAGACCAGTTCACAGGATAACTTCGTAAGTAACTTCTTTGGTTACATATCTCTCAGTCTAGGTGTTTTAGGTCAGTTGTTGAGAATGGGTCACCTTATATACTGAAGGTTGTTGACTCAGATGCTTATGAAAAAGGACTACCATTTTTCCTGTTACTGAAATACCAGGTTGATCGATGAGATTTGAGTTCTGAGGGAGTGACTTTCACTTAGGCTTTTGGTTCAGTCCAGCTTAGTCTGTAACATTGTCATTTGGTAGTAAAAGGCCTTTTTCCCTGAATCTATATCTCCATGTGCATATTTACCAGTGCTTAATTGTAGGCCAGTTTGAACTGGTGGCGTGGGAACAATCTGCTGAAAGTTACTAAATAAGGTAATGCTTTATGCCTACATTTGCTGATTTTTGCAGTTACATTTTTGAAGAAAGAAAAGGAGGTTGATTGAGAGGATCATGGTTTGAGGCCAGCCCAGGGAAATAATTTGAGAGACATACATCTCCAGAATAACCAGACCAAAAATGAACTGGTGGTGTGGTCCAAGCAGTATAGAGTGCCTGCTTTGCAAGTACAAAACCCTGAGCTCAAACCCCAGTTCACAAAAAAAGAAAAAAAAAAAAAAGTACCTGAATAGTATGCAAACATAAAAAACAAGGTTACAGAGTTGCATTTTCTGCTTTCTTTCCATCTGCGTCACCCCTGGTGAGCCCAGTGCCTGAATTGCCTGTATTGGGTCCAATATGCCTGTATTAGATCGTTTTTTGACGACTATTTAATAACCAGTCCATTGTGGTGCAAACCTATAATCCCAGCTGCTTAGGAGGTTGAGGCAAGAGGATTACAGGTTTGAGGCCAACCTGTTGGGTGGAGTGGCCCAAGTGATAGAGCACCAGCCTAGTAATTGTGAGGCCTTGAGTTTAAACCCCAGTGCTGGGGGAAAAAAAAAAACCATGACAACATACCACTCACAATAATGTCACACGGACTCATCCACCGCATGGGTGAGGGAGCTAGGGTATAAGGTAGGGCTGTTAGAGGGATTCTGGGGCATCCCAGGAGAGCAGGCTCCGCTCAGGTGGCTGCATGAGGGGGAGGGAGGTAAGAAGACTCTGGCCTAAGTACTTAGAAAAGCACTCTCTGAAAACCATTCTGAGAAAGTTTTGATCTGTAGTACTGTGAACACAGTGTTGGTGTACATGCTCTGTAACCTGTAAAGTAATGGTGGAGCTTGGCCACTAGATATTGCCACTTCTGTCTCTGACTAAGGATGTTCTGATGGGCATCAACACAATATAGTCTTGTAACCTAGAGGAAATACTGCTGTCTAGTGGTGTGCAGTTCATACTCAGGTTTCCCAGTTGTTCCAACAGTTTCAGCATTTCTGTTTTTCTATCTAGAATTTAATCAAGGATCAAATGTTTAAATTATCCTCTTTAATTTCCTTTAATCTAGATCAGGTTCTGCATTTTCCCTCTAACCTTGACTCATTTCTTTGAAAAGTTCAGACTAGTTTTCATAAAATAGAATGTTTATTGTCTGTTACATTGGAGTCGTTGGACTGTTTCCTTGAGAATTAGGTCAGCCAGGTGCCAGTAGCTCACACCTGTAATCCTGGCTACTCAGGAGCAGAGATTAGGAGGATCACAGTTTGAAGCAGCTTGGGCATAGTTTGCAAGACCTTATCTCAGAAAAAACCCATCACAAAAAAGGAAGGGAGAGTGTCTCATGGTGTGGGCCCTGAGTTCAAACTCCACTACTGCCAAAACACAAAGGAGGAGAATTAGGTCGAGTACTTTGGTCAAAAATGCAATAATGTGGCTGGGCGCCAGTGGCTCGTCCCTGTAATCCTATCTACTCAAGAGGCAGAGATCAGGAGGATCAGGATTTGAAGCCAGTCTGGGCAATAGTTTGTGAGACCCTATCTAGAAAACACCTGACACAAAAAAAGGGCTGGTGCAGTGGCTCATATTCGCAGAGCATCTGCCTAGTAAGTGTGAGGCCCTGAGTTCAAACCCAGTTACCACCAAAAATAAAAAATAACGGGTAGGTGTGTATTGGTGTATCACTGGTAAGATTAAATTTATAACATGATTCAGGGTTTGCATTCCTCCAATGTAAAAATAGGAAAGTTTTTTTTTTTTTTTTTAAACATTAATAGTAAAACCTCAGTTTCAATAAGTAAACATATTGGGCTTCAAATTGTTTTAAGTTAATTTTTAAGCTCTCTACATTTGAATGTGTGACCTTTAAATTAAATTGTAAGAAGCAAAAGGGGCTGCTTGCCTAGCCCTAGGTTTGATTCCCAGTAACACAAACAGGGGGGCATGGAGCAGGGAGCAGAAAACATGTTCATTAAAACAACCGGGAAATACATCAGTTTAAACACTGTAACTTCTGCGTGGAGAGAGCCACTACTCGAGAGTTTTGTCTTGCTCTTTAGAATTCTTTCTGTGCTTACGCAGTGTGTACACATCTACACTTTGTCTCATGATGTAGTGTGTGTGATCCCTCTTCCTGTGTCCTGATTAGACTCTTCCATAATTGCAAGGTACACCTTGATGTACATTACCTCAGGGGTTTCCCAGAAGCTGTGGGGTTCAGGAAGTGGTCCCAGAGGGGCTGTCTTGAGTCCCAGGTCTGCTGTGTGAGAGCTGAGATGTGTCTTTCTTAGCTGGAGGGTGGGTGCTCAGCCAGTGTGTGATTCTGCGTTAGGTGACGGGTATCACCTTGGATCTAGTCCTCATAGCACCTCGTGTTAGTTGAGGCAGCCGTGGCTAGATGTTAAGGAGTCAGTTGATATGTAATTGATGAGGTGGGTAGGAGTTTGAAATTTCCAGCTATAATAAAGTTTGATATCCACTGTCCATGAACAGCATCAGCCAGCTAATTTGAGTTTTCTTGCGAGTGTTCCTGTGTTCCTGTGGTCTTCACTGGTCATGATCAGTCTGTCCTGAGCATAGGAACACACACAGCAAGCCTGCACATTTGGATTGTAGGCATGACCTGTGCTTCTGTTTTCTAGGATGTGTACTCTGGCACACCCACCAAAGTTAGACATGTGGACTGCCAAGTGGAGGATGAATTTGATTTGGAAACTTGTTTGATGGAACCCTTGAAAGATTTCTCAGCCATGAGCTAACTGCCACCTGGCGGCCACCAAGAGAAACAGTTGCCTCCACCTGGCCAGCAGAAGGCTGGCCAACCATGTGCTGTGCACTTGTACTTGGATGGTTTCTCTGTTAATAGTTCATTATCTCATGATCAGTTGTTGTACTTGCCTTATTTTCTTAAGAAATAGTAATTTTATGTATAGTGAGTATGTTTTGCATGTTTTAAATTGTAAATGGAACTGAAGCCAAGCCAAGAAAAACTGAACATGAAGCAACCTTGCAACAGACGTAATTGCTTAGTGCCTGCCGTCCTCCAAGTCAGAGTGACAAGTGTGCCTTAACTGGTACTCCATAGGCGTCTTAGGCTTCTAGTTGCCACTTGTCAAGTGGGTGGGTTGTGGACTTAACCATGTGTGGGATCAGTCTAGAGTCAGCTTTCTTTACAGGCACCTGACAACTCTAATGATTTTGTGGAACATTCTCTGGCCTTTTACCAATATGTCAAAGTAGGTGGTTTTCCTCATACAGAGCTCTGAAGATGTCGAAGATGTTAACTGGATTGTTAATGGTTTTTATGTAAGCTATACAGTCTTTAATTTGAACTTGTAAATAACCTGTAATACTCTTGAGAGTTAAGGTAATAGAGGGATTTAGAACATTTTTCTTATGATCAGTTAATTCCATGTAAAATTACTGTAAATGATAATGTGTACAGATTTTCTGTTCTGATATTCAGTTGTAAACTTGTCAAGACTTGTATTTCTATTGCTTTTGTATGGAATGATGTTGCAAAAATAAAAAGAACCTTCTGTGACTGATTTATAGTGTTGCCACATGGGCTAACTGCCCTGATAAACAGCTCTGTGTGAGGAGGATGGGATAAGCCTCCTTATGTGCCTGACAAGCTTGCGTGGCAAGTGTGGAGATCTGACATGGAATCCTGGTCACATGCCAATATAGAGCCCGCCTGCTCAGTGTGTGCTCAGCAGACAAGCACAAGAAGCCAGCAACCCGGCCAGAGTCTGATGCTAATTCATTAGCACCTTGTGTGGCAGCCCTTCTCTGTGTCCTATGTCAACCTGGAACAGACAGCATTGGACAGGGTTGTCCTGTCCACGGCCTGTCTTCCATAGCTGGAGCCTTGAAACCTGGCAGCTCTGCCTTTGGACGTGGCCGTCAGCCTAAAGCCATGCCACATGTCCTCAGGGCCACTTCTTTGGCAGTGATGCTGTACTTGGGCTGGCAGTTTTGTTCCAAGAAGTTTACAAAGAGTAGAAGTCCTTCCTTGTGTACCTGGCAGGCACTATCAGGTACTGATGGTGGGATACAGCAGGAGATGGAACCTGAGGAGACTGCATTCATAGGCTAGGGACAAGTGAGTAGAGCAAGGTAGGGGGCATGGGTAGTTGCCCCTTTTTTAGTGTAGTTGGACATGCCTGTTTGATGAGGCAGCATTTGAGCTGAACTTGCTATCACCCTCTGCAAATGCAAAGGCTCAGAGGTGGGAGTATGGTGAGCTGACTGCAGAAGAATCCTAAAATGTGGAAGAGGCTGGGAGGCCTTAGGGAGTTTGAAGGACTGAGGAATTGAGAAGAAGCTGCTTTGGAAAGGGACAAACTGCTCTTGTCACATTGTGACGGAGTTAGGGACGTGCTTCCCGCATGTGCCTGAAGAACTGGGTGATCAGCTAAGGAGCTCTCTGGGCTGGGAACTGAGCACCTCATGGCTCTTGTGCTCAACATAGAACGTGGGTGTTGATAAGCTAAAAGGAAGGACTGTTGAGTAGGCAGGAGTGGTCTTGAACATTCTCATCCTCTCCAGGTGACATAGCTAAGATGGCTTCCAAGCAAAGATCAAGTCTGGAGAGCAGCCAGAAAGATGAGATCACTACTGAAGCTGAGACTGTGGCTGTTCAATCTTGTTAAGACCTTAGAAAGTTGAGAACTCCAAACAATAGGGCTCCTGAGAAATTACAAACTAGGCCTTCAGTAGTCCCAAGACATAGAAGGGTCTCTTTTGGAGAGACCTGTGGATGTGGGTCTTGTTAATGAACCCCAGTAAAATTTGCAGAGTTCCACAAAGGTTTGGGAAGAGTTACATTGGCAGAAACCTTGTAGGCTGCACAGAAAGTGTCCTGCAGTGAGAGACAAAAAGAGGCCTTTGACCTTGATCTCACCAGCAGAAAGCAAGCTGAGCACTCCCCAGCTACACCCAAGTGGCTCTTCATGGCGATTCTGAGGATGGGTCCAGAACCCTGGAGAGTAGAGCTGGACATCCAGAGAGCCACCTGTGGGGCAGTGCTAAGCCCTGTTAGGGATTACCCACATGGCGTGTGTTGGTGTGGCTCACTGACGGGAGCGTATCCCCTTGTAGTTTGCCTGGTGTGAGTGTGGTAGCAGGTTGTCAGGGTGTTTACCTGGAGGAACTCAATCCCAGGTGCTGTTCTTAGGAAAGATTACTATGGTACTTCCTAGACTCCTGGCATCAAGTTGAAAGACACTTTCAAGCATCGCCAGGGGCGGAACATGCCTGGAGTTTTTAGAAGACAAAATAATTTGGCCAGGGGATGGATTGTGACATCTTAGATGTGGGCAGGCAGCTGCAGTGATAGGTCAGGGTTCAGTCATGGAGGGTCTGCAAGAAGGACATGGGCTTTGCTCTGAGTGGGTGGACAGCCTGGGGGCCTTAAGCAAAGGGCATGATACAGACAGGTTCAGAAGAGCCCACATCTACAAACATTTACTTTCACATTTAAATTCTTAAGAGTGCTCTTAAGCACTAAGAAAATCATCTTTAGACTTCAGGTCTTGCCTCTTAATGTTAACAGAATCTAGCATTTTCTCCATGAGTGTTACAAGTAACCAATAAGCTACAATTGAGTTGTCTTTATTCTTGACTCTTGTGTATTGGACCAGCAAGTGTCAGAACTAAATGAAGTTAGTCTAGCATGTTTCGTTCTTCACAGTCCCAGGCTGATGGCTATCTCCTCCCTTTCTGTGAGTCATTTCCCTCTCTGTGCAGACAGGGTCATCTTATCAGGGTTGTCATCATACAGTCCCTGACTTGCTTTCTTTGTGTGTTGTGAAGCCATGCTTGTTTCTGGCTGCTCTGTCAGGATCCTGTCTTTTTCAGCAACTGCCACCAAGTTGCTGACTTCTCCAGCCTTCTGATAGGATGTCAGCTGAGTCTTGCAGTTTCCCAGGTGAGCCATCACCCTGTTCTAGAATCCAAGAGATGTCCCCTTGGGTTTTCTAGACTCCCATGGACAGGTCTAATGATTAGCTGACATGTGTCAGCCCTCCCCCATCGAAAATTCATTAATTGGCCGTCAAAATTAAAATACTCTGGGAAAAGGCCTATAAAGAGGATGAAAAGACAAAACTGTAGATTGGGACAAAAATTTGCAAAAAAATTGCACATCTAACAGAGGACTCTGGGTGAACTCTCAAAACTCAACAGGGAAAAAGTGGGGCAGGCAGTTAGAAAATGGCCAGATGGTACAAACAGGCATTTTGTTAAGAATGCAGAGAGCAGACAAGTGCATGAGGCTGGCTATTCCCCAGTTTCAGGAAGTGCAACAGGAAATTGCCTATGGGGCTATGCTTCACGCCCTGTGAGCGCTTGGGGGGAAATGGGGAGTCAGTATGGAAGAGAGCTAGATAGTTCCGTCAAACACTAAACCTATGGCTAGAATGTGACCTGTCCTGGGCATTTGCCCCACAGACATGAAGTCTTTGTGTTCACACAAAAACCTGCATGTGACCATTTATGGCAATTCTGCTGTCATAGCCCCAAGCTGGAAACAACTTGGATGTCCTTCAGTGAGTGACATATGTATCACAGAGCCCACTGAGCACTCAAAAAGGGTGGACTGTTGACAACGCAACTGTTGACTGATGAACCTGCAGAGAACTTTTCTGAGTGGGGTCAATCTCAGATGCTGCACACTGAGCTCCTTACTTAGAACATTGTTGAAACAAGTTATAGACAGGGAGAACAGATCAGTGTTTTCCGGGGATTGTGTGTGTCTCCTCCGCCTCTCGCTGCTGAAAAGTCTAGAAATGGTGACCAACACAGTCACAATGACCAGACCATTTCCTGCCCCATCTTTTGGTCTTGAAATACCACTTTTCACTGAAAGGACGGGGCAGGCCACATCTGCCACGTGAGAGGTAGGCTGCTGTGGGAGTTCCACTAGGGTCACACCCCGGAGCCCAGCAGCAGCCTGAAGAGACACTTGCCCTCAGCCAAAGATGGGGTAGTTTGTTCTTCAGCAGGGCAAGGATCAACCCGTCAGTCACGCACAGGCTCATGGGACACTTGGGAAGAGAGGGAGCAGTCAGTTCTGCAGGGTGACAGGAGCAGCTCACTCTACTGAGAGTGGGTGAGTCAGGTGCACCAGCAGAGCCTCTGCAGCCCATGCTGAGTGCCTTTCTGCAAGAGAAGTGTCTACAGAGCACTTGATGAGTGTTGAAGAGGACAAACCAGAGCATGGCCATCGGAACTAGACAGGAGACAACCTGGGCATTCCCTGCTTTCTCTATCTTGCCTAAGTTATCGAAGCTGGGACTGACCCAGGCTCTGGCTTATCTGCCAGCTGTGAGGATGCAGCCACTGGCAGACCATGGCCAGCTCCACAGGACTAATGGCCCAGGGTCTGCAATCAGCTAGTAAAGGACAGAAAGAAACAGCCTGTGCAGAAGATGCAGGAGATGTCAGAGCACATCAGATAAAGAAACAGGCGAGACCCAACTGACTGCATCAAAGCCCAGAAAGTGAGGATTTAGGGACTGGGGCCATAGCTCAATTTGTAGAGTGCCTGACTAGCAAGTGTGAGACCCTGATTTCAAACCCCAGTACTGCCAAAACCAACAAAAAAATCCCCCCCCAAAAGTGATTATTTTCAAAGTCAGGCTAGGGCTGAGGTGCTGCTTAGCAGTAGCGTACTTGCTTAGCAGGTGTGTGGCCATGGGCATCCCCAGCAAAAAGTAAAACACAAAAAAAGTAAGGCTGACAGTAACCTGGGGGGGGACCTTGCCCCTGGGATGGGTGGTGCCCTTCTGTTTTTTTTCTTTTTCTTTTTTGGGGGGACTGGGGTTTGAACGCAGGGCTTTGCACTTGCAAAGCAGGCGCTCTACCACTTGAGCCACACCTCTAGTCCACTTTGCTCTGGTTATTTTGGAGATGGAGCCTCAAACTATTTGCCTGAGATGGCCTTGAACCATGATTCTCCCTATTGCAGCCTCCCAAGTAGCTAGGATTATAGGCGTCAACTGCTGGTGCTTGGCTTCTTTTGTTTCTTTTAAACAATTTTATTGAAATATAATTTGGACACCGTACAATTCACCCACTGTATCTGTACAATATAGGGCTGGAGAGTGGCTCAAGTGGCAGAGCACTTGCCTAGCATTCCTCAGGCCCAGGGTTCTATCCCAAGCATGGTGGGGGAGTGACACAATCATCAGTCAGACAATTTAATGCTAATATAGCACAGACCTGAGCTGGGTGTGGTGGCCCACACCTGTAATCTGCTTACTGATGCAAAAATAAGTGCAGGAAAGGCAGGGGAGAAAACGGCATAATCAGTTACCTCTGAGGGGCCAGGAGGGCTTCAACCCAGCCCGGTGGGGTTCCTCGTCAGGCCTCCCAAACTTCTTTCTTTTGTTCAACCTTGATCTCTGATGGTTGGAAAGTGCAGGTTTGCTGGGTGATGTTGCTCACGTGCTGGTGAGATCTAGGGTGGACATGTGACATTTCTGCATGCCCTCAGGAGGCACATGGTGTCAAGTTGCCTAGTTTTGGGGGTGCTAAATGAGCACCTGGATAAAGTGCTGTCTGCCAGTGGTCACCTGTGAGGTTACTGTAGAAGCGTCTGGTGAGATGCTTTGAGATTTGTAGCATCCTGTTCACCCACTGTCATGAGCCACTTTTTTTTTTGAGATGGTCTCAGGCTGGCCTTGAACTCACTTGATAATCCTCCTGCCGCAGTCTCTACAGTGCTGGCATTACTACAGGAAATCTTTTTTTTTTTGTTCAACGGAAATCTTTTTGGGTGATGGCTGAGTCCCGTAGCTTGATTGTGGTGGTACTTACTGAATTTCCAGTGCATGGAGGGTTACTCGGAGAGCTATGCTTTCTCCTGTCTCCTTTCACTCCACCCTTCCTGGCCCCTCTTAGATAACCCAATTGTTGTTTTCTTGACTTTTCCTGCACTCTTTTTTCCCAACAGTGAGCAGAGATGTCTGCATTCTCCTCCTTTCCCTTCTTACACACATACCACACTCTTTTTTCATTCTTTTGGTACTGGGCTTGAACTTGGCCTTGCCCACTTGGGCCACACCCCCACTCTTACACGTGCTCTTTTGCACTTTGCTTTTTCAGCTCACCCAGTGTGGCTTGGGTGTTGCTCCCCACGACTTCCCCCTCTTTCTGTGCTGCTGGGAGGCGTGGGCCTCCCTGATGTGGGTGTGCCAGGGTTATCTCACCGACTTCCGGCAAATATAAGTGATGCCGAGCCGTGACCTTGCTGAGCGGGTGTGTTAGAGGAAGCATTGCTCAAGACCAGTGCGCAGGCATTCATGAGGTGCCCACAACCACCTCCCCATGGCTTTTCCCATGGCTTTTGCTAGACACCCTGTGGGTTCTCGGCCCTTGCCCCCATAAAGCTAGGGCAGGAGCCTGCTCCCCACCCCCATGGCTCTCCAGCACTGTTGGGCGTGACTCTTGTCAATAACAGGTGGCTGGCTGATGGTTTTCTTGCCCATGGGAGCATATGCCTTTCGTCTGAAGAAGTGAAACCCTCCATGTGGGGTTCACTGATGGGGCCCCACTATCTTTCTGGGCTTGCTTCTTAAAATGCTTTCTGTGCATTTTCCTGATTTATTTGGATTGATTGAAGTTTTAAAAAAAAATTTGGCAAAAAACACATAACACAAATTGTGTCATTTTACCCCTTCTTTCAAGTGTACATCTCAGAGGCATTGAGCATACACTGCTGTGCAGCCATCACTACCTCTGTCCCTGGAACTCTATTTTGCAAAACTGAAACCTTGTAACCATGAACCATTAGCTCCCCATCTCCTCCTCAGCCCCTGACACCCCATCCACTCTGTTGCTATGGAATTGATTTGTCTAGGGCCCTCCTTGAGTGGATCCACCCAGTGCTGGCTGCTTGATCCTTGCTCTTGTCTACTACTCATCCTGATATATATATATATATATTTTTTTTTCTTCTTCTTCTTCTGTGAAATATACATGCAGCAGAGGAAAGCACAGAGTCATGTAAAATGGTAACCATTTAAAGTGTGTGTTCACTGCATTTAGTGCTACATTCACAATGTGTGTAACCACTTCTATTTTCCAAACATTTTCAGCACCCTGAAAGGAAGCCCTGTACCCATTAAGAGGTTATTCCTCACCACCTCCCCAGACCCGGGAATCCACCAGTCCGCTCTCTTCTGGTTTGCACCTGAATGTTTCACTATGTGCCTTTTTGTATGTGGCGTCTTTCCCTTGGTGTTTTTGAAGTCCATTCATATCATAGCGTGTATACTTCATCCTTTATATGGCTGAGCAATATTCCATTGTATGGATGGAAACGTCACATTTTAGTTGTCCACCCATCAGTTTGATGGACAATTAGGCAATTTCTCCCTTTTGGCCATTGTGAGTAATGCTGCTATGCTTTTTATCTTTTGTGGTGCGGGGGGTTGAACTCACACTTGCAAGGCAGGTGCTCTACCACTTGAGCCACGCTGCCAGCCCTTTACAAGTGTTTGTGTGGTGGTTTGTTTTAAGTTTTCTTGGGTAGTATTACAGCATGAATATAAAATACTTGGTGCCCAGCTGGTGATGCTGTTTGGGAGGTCATGGAGACTTTAGGAGGTGGGGCCTAGCTAAAGGAAGTAGGTCACTACGGGTCCTTGGGGCATCTTGTCCCTGGCCCCTCCTGTCCACCATGAGGTGAAGAAGCTCCTCTGTCACACACCTCTGCTGCCATGATGTTCTGTAAATCCTTCCTCCCTTAAGTTCTGTCAGTGTTTTGGTCACAGTGATGAAGTCTGAGTCACATGTACCTCACTGTGACCCTCTGAGAAGAGGGCCCAATAATCCCACGATGCGTGAGTCTCGGTTTCCCCACCTTCCCTCTGGAGATTGTTAGGTTCTGTGTTCTTGGCTCCTGCTGTTAGGTGGGTGACAAGTGGGATCTCCTTGTGGATTGCAGCTGCTTTTCCCTGATGGCTACTGACAGTGTCTTCTCATGTGTATGACCATTTGCTTATCTATCCTGGAAAAATGTCTGTTCAGATCTTTTGCCCATTTAAAAAATTTGGAGTAAATCTGCATAAAACTCACCATTTAGCCATTTCACAGTGTGCAGTTCAGTGGTGCCGAGTATATTCACAATCTCTGCAACCACCACCAGCCTTTAATTCCAGAACCTTAATCACCCCAAAACGAACCCTATACCCCTCTTCCCAGCCCCTAGCAACCTCTGTTCTACTGTCTCCATGGATCTCACATGAATGGAATCTTGAGTATTTGTGTCTGGTTTGTTTTACTTAGCATAATGTTTTCAAGGCTCACCTGTGTTGTAGCATGGGTCTGAATTTCCCTTTTAAGGCTGAATAATGTTTCATTGTGTGGACATAGCACATTTGTCTGTCCTGTCATCTATCTGGCTACTCTGAATGAACATGGGTGAACAGGTGTCTCTTTGAGACCTGGATCTCATTTCTTTTGGGTAGACACCTGGGAGTAGAATCGCTGAACTGCATGGTAACCCCATCTTTAACTTTTTGAGGACACACCAGACTGTTTTCCCCCTTCTTGAGGTAAGAACTAGAAATCATTCTGACACTGTTGAGGCTGCCTGAGTCCCTCTGTGTCTGTTGTATGCTGACACCCACCCTGCCCCAGCAATGCACCCCTGATGCCCACCCATCCTCAGAAGCAGGGCTACCTGAGGTGTGGCTGCTGTTCCCTGTGACAGTCTCAACCCTGAACCTGGATTTCCATAGGCCCCACTTCTGCAGGGAATTCATCTGGAGGCAGGCTGTTTAGCCATGAGGTCTGAACACACCTTTGCTTCACTAGCCAGAGCTCTGAGGTGGCTCCACATGGAGGGACTGACCCCTTTTCTATAGCAAGTGGTGTTCCCATCACACTTCTGGGGGCCTGATCTGCACTTGGCATTGTATGGTTGAGTCCCTCCAGGGTTGATGTCCACTCATGGTTTCACATCTTGCTTACTCAAGCCCCTTACTCGGCTGTCCAGTGGGCTGTAGTCTTTGCCTGTGGGGCAGATTTGATATGCATTATTTTCTCCTGGTCCCTGCAGCATCTTTTCATTATGTGAAAGTATTTGTTTTTCTTGTTAAAATGACTTATTACAGATAGGCAAGAGAAGGAAAAATTGAATTACCCTACCCAAAAGATTTTTGGCTTTTTTGCATACTGGGGTTTGAATTCAGGGCTTGTACTATTGCCAGGCAGGCACTCTACCATTTGAGCCATTCTGCCAGCCCTGTTTTGTGATGGGTATTTTCAAGATAAGGTCTTTGGAACTTTTTGCCTTGACTGGCGATCCTCCTGATCTCTGCCACCTGAGTAGCTAGGATTGTGTGAGCCACTGGTGCCTGGCATCCAACATTTTCTTAGCAAACATGTAGATCAGTGTGCACACACACGCGTACACACACATGCATACATACACCATGCCTGCGCAGACCCTAACCATCTCTTTCACGGATCCTGAGAGGCACTTTTTCCCTCCTCTTGGTGTCTGTGAGATTGGGATGCACCTGCAGTTGCTGTCTGCCAGGGGTACTGTGCCCTAATGAAGTGTGTAGCAAGGAAACCCCACAGCTGACCTCCTCCTCTGTCTTTGGTGCAAGTTCACTCTCTCCTCCATGTCATCAGGTTTTTTTTTTTTTTTTTTTTTTGGTACTAGGGTTTGAACTCAGGGCCTACATCTTGAGCCACTCCACCAGCCCTTTTTTGTTGTGGGATTTTTGGAGGTAGGGTCTCATGAACTGTTTGCTTGGGCTGGCTTTGAACTGTGATCCTCCTGATCTCTGTTTCCCAAGTAGCTAGGATTACAGGTGTGAGCCACTGGTGCCCAGCTCAGAGTTTTTTTTTTTTTTTTGTGGTACTGGGGCTTGAACTCAGGGCTTACACCTTGAGCGACTCCACTAGCCCTATTGTTGTGAAGGGTTTTTCAAGATAAATTCTCACAGAACTATTTCCCTTGGCTGGCTTCGAACCTCCATCCTCCTGATCTCTGCCTCCTGAGTAGCTAGGATTACAGGTGTGAGCCACCGGCACCCGGCTCAGACTTACTTTTAATTCAGTCAGACATACGACTCTTTTGCTTGTGATTTACACTGTTTTGTGTCTAATTTAAAAATCCTTCCTACTCCCAGTGAGAAAGATATTCTCCTATGTTTTTTTTTTTTCTGAATTTTGCTTAGGTGAGGGTCTGAGACCAGACCGTCCTCTCCCATAGCCTCCAAGGCCTCTGAAAATGTCAGATGGCCACAAATAAGCAACTTTTTTCTGGGCTCTGATCTCTTCTGTGGTGGGGCTATTCCTGCACCAACATCAGGGCTGGGTGGGGCACATTGTGGCATTTATAAAAGTTCTTGCAATGTATCAAATATACCATACTTGAATTCACCCCCTCCACCATTCTCCCTTATTCCCCCTCCCCCTAGTTTTTTTTTTTTGATGGTGCTGGGGTTTGAACTTCGGGCCTTGTGCTTTCTAGGCAGGTACTTTACCACTTGAGCCACATTCCCAGCCCTTTTATCTTTACTTTTTTTTAAAAAATAGGGTCTCATGTTTTTTTGCCCAGGGCTGGCTTGGGATGGTGATCCTATTTGTGCTTCCCATATAGCTGGGATTACAGGTGTGCGACACACCCAGCTTTATTGGTTGAGATAGGCTCTCCATTACCTTTAGCCCAAACTGGCCTTGAACCTCAGTCCTCCTGATCTGTCTCCTCAGTAGTTGGAATTACAGCATGAGCCACCATGCCTGGCTCACTGCCAATCATTTTTAAGAACTGAAAGAACAGAAGGAGCAGGAAGGACCCTTCCTAACCTAAGAGCCTCTGGAGGGAGTGTGGCCCTGTGGATGCTTGCCTTTTGGACTTAAGGCTTCAGAACTGTGGGAGAGTAAGCTTCTGTGTTTTAAGCTCTCCAACTTGTAGCCATTTTCTGTGGCAGCCACAGGGAGCTGATAAAGTTACTGTGGTGCAAAGCATTCTCTTTGGACAGAAGTCTTGAGTGGGGTCTCCGTGGACCAAGAGCCCAGGCTCTTGTGACTGGGAGCAGGGCTAATATCCCTGTGTGGAGTGTGGCTGCTGGTCAGCTGGTTGGTCCGGTGATGTCCATGTGCCTGGGGCTTCACTCTTGCCTGTGGACTCATGGAGGTCCCCTCTAATTTGACTTGCTCGCTCCAGGAGCCTTGGATGGGCAGCAGTGAGGGGACTGCCCAGCATCATGAGGCCTTCTTGCAGAACACCTTCCTCATCCTAAGTATTGTGCTGGCTTTGACCTCAGAGGGAAGGTGGGTGCCAGTCCTTGTGAGGCTCTGGGGAACCAGGCACTTTGGGATGCTGGAGTGAGCTGGGGTGGGCTCCTCTTGCCCTGTTGTTTCCTTGAAGCTATACCAACCCACCCCTGTTCTGTAGCACTCAGGCCTGTCCTGGGATCTGTGCACCAAGGGCACCCTTATCCCAAAGCAGCCACCCAGGACTGGGAGGTGTGTGGTGCTGAGTCAGCACTGCTCTTTCCCCTTGGCCTCTCCAAGATGAGTGCAGATAACATTCTGAGCGGGAGCTGGAGGCAAGACTGAAGAGACAGGGTCGTGGCAATGATACTTGCTGGGCCACCACATGGGCCAAAACCCTTTTGCTGAGCCCCTGCTTCTTCATCTGGAAAACAGGGATGGTACCAATATTTTCCCATGGCTGATGCCCAGCTTAGGCTTTGTAAACAGCACTGTGATGTCTGGCACCTGTCCCGGCGTGCTCAAAGTGAATGTGGCCTGATCTGACCCAGACATGTGAGGGGACACCCAGTGGTTACAGCTGGCCTCAAGTTCATCCCTGCAATCTCACCTGCAGGAAGGGTTTGAAGCGCTTTAAAGCACTTTAAAGCAGTACTTTAAAGGGGTCCAGGCACTCCTGATTACTGACAGCCTTTAGCAATCACTCCAGTAAGGGATGAGAGGGGCAGTGGGTGAAACTTAATCAGTCACACGGCTTTGGCGTCCACACAGGTGACCTTGGTGATTTGAGGAGGCTGCCACCGGTCCAGATGGGCCAGGACAGAAAGCCCAGCTCAGAAAGGGCAGTTCTGGCTGAGCCTCCCCCTGGCCAACTGCCCGCCAGGTGTCCCAGTCCCCATTTGGCCCCTGCCTACTCTGGCCCCAGTCATAAAGCCATCTGTCCTTGGGGAAATCTGGAGGAGGGGACTTAAGGACTTTGGTGCAGGTGTTGATCTTAGCACTGGCCCTGGTGGGACTCCTGTTCTTCCCGACAGGTGAGTATCCGTTCCAGCCCCAGCTGGTGTCAGCTGGCTCAGCTTCACTGCTTGTACAGGACTGGCCTTGCTGGGCCCTGAAGCTGTGCTAGGCCTGGCCTTGACACCTGGGAGCCTCAGTGTCCCCTACACCCAGACCCTTTGGGTGTCTTCCCAAATACCACTCAGAATGACTCCATTTTCTACCTGCGGTAGCCCACACCTCCTCCTGCTGCCTTTCTTCTCAGCGCCACCTACACACAACCAGTCCTCTGCCTCAGGGCCACTGAGGGTGTGGCCAGGAGGGCACACTGCGGTGGCGGTGGCTGCAGGCCCGCCTGTCCCCCTCACCCTTTCTCCACCCCACGGAAAGCTCGGGGCGGGATCCAGTGTGGGGTCTCTGTACCAGCCCTAGAGTTTCCTTCTAGGGTGAGGGCCGTTTTCCTGCCGACTCCCCTTGACTAAATTATCGGTCTCCAGCTTTAACCCCACGAGTCGCCACGAGTCGTTCCCCGTTTTCTCGTATCTGCCGACAGCGGAGGACGAGCGCACCTGCGGGAGGTGGGTGCGAACCTGCGTCTGCTGGGGTCCAGGGCAGTCCGCGGCCCCCGAGGCCAACGCTGCGGACCGGGGGCCCCACCTCAGCCACAGACCCCCCACCCCGAGGCTGGGAGGCTGCAGGGGGCGGCAGGAACCTGAGCGCGGGCAATGACGGCCTTCCGCGCCGGCAGCCTCCACTGCTGCAGGCTGTCTATTCCCAGACACCCCCGGCAAGTCCGGTCACCGGGGCCAGCGGAGCTCAGGTGGACCCAGGCCCCGACATGTCTCACTGCCGACACCGAGTCCGCCCGGGCGCCCACGCGTGTCTAACACCGCGCTGCCGGCCACACTGCAGATCCAGAAGTAAGGTCCGAGAGGCGAGCGACTGGACCACGGACACACAGCGAGACAGAGAGCGCGGGGAAGCGGCGACGGTGAGCCTTGGGCCAGGTGCTGGCTGGGGACCCCCGGCCCTCCTCGCTAAGTGCCCGCTGCCCAAGGCCGCCTGCCTTCGCGGCCAGGGAGGGTGACGTCAGTCCCGACGCAAGTCAGCGCCCGTGGTGGGGGTCTTGTTAGAGACGGGGGTCCTCCTGGGGGCGGGGCCAACGCGGCGCACGCCCCCGACGCACGCTCCCGGAAGGGCGGGGGGCGGGACTCCGGCCCCGCTCACCCGCGTCGCCCCGCCCGGCTGCGCGGTTGAGGGGAGGCCGGGAGCGGCGGCGGCGGCGCGCGGGCAGGGGTGACTGACGGCTCACGGTGGCGGCGGCGCGGCAGCCAATGAGGGCGGCCGGAGGGGGCGGGGCATCGGCCCCGGTTTTGTTCCGCCGTGGCTGAGCGCGTCGTCCCCATGCAAGGAGCGCGGCCTGCGCGGCCCTTGTCCCCGCCCCGCCCGGCCTCGGCCAGCCGCTCGGCCGTAGGTGCCGAGCCCGGCGTCTGCCCGCCACGCGCCGAGTGAACGCCCGGCCGGGGTCCGCGCGCGCGCGCGCGCGCCGTCACGGGGTCGCGCGAACTTGGGCCGGGCCGGGACGTCGCGTCCCCGTGCTGTCAGCGCCCGCGTGGGTCTGCTCGTCCGCTAAGCGCTCCCTACCGGGCGTGGACAGCCGGGGCCGGTCGCCAAGGCTGCAAGGACTTGGGCTCATGTCATGCGAATGACCCCCAACGCCCCATCCCCGCGCGCGGCCCGGGGCTCCAGGAACCCCGGTACTCCTCGCGCGCCCCGGGGTCCCAGGTACTCAGACACCTCCCGCGCGCCCGGGATCCTGGCACCCCAAGACCCCCGGTCCCCCAGCACCCCGGGGCTCTTCCGACTGGCCCGGCCCCATGAGCTCTTGTGCCCCGGCTGCTAGGGCCTGCCAAGCCACGCCCGGGGCGTCCTCCACTTGTTGATCAGCTTTGCATGTCGGTTTTTGAGACTCGTCCCTGCGCTGAGCCTGTGGGCCACAGCCCTTTCTGCGCTCAGTATTTGTCATTTTGTAGCCAGACAGAAGCAGGAAGTTTGAAGAGTTGCACGGTGTGGTGAGGGCGTTCCAGGAGTAGACCCAGACGACCTGTGGAAGGTGACTTGCAAGTGGATTCTGAAGCCACTTTTTCTGCGTAGACAGAAGGGGTGTAAGTCCCTTTAAGACTTTTTCCTGTGATTGGAGAGTGGAATGTTAGATGTTTAGGGTATATTTTACCATTCCTGATTGGCTGTTACCTTACTCTGTACATTGGATTTTATTTTTCCTGCTCTAAGTATAGTTGCAGATAAGTTTATCTTTGTATTGAATCGACTCTTGACCTTTTTGTATTTTATCATTGGGTGCCTCCTCTTTGAATATAAACTACCATAACTTCAGATTTCTCTTTTTTTCTTTGTTATTTATTTTATTTTACTTTAATGTGCTGGGGATTAGGTAAGCACTCTATCACTGAACTCCATCCCCAGGCCTTTTTTTTAAGATTCAGACTTGACTCCTTGCTTGTTTGAGTTTGTTATCTCTCAGTGCTGAGCACTTTTTAAGTTGACCCCCTCCCACCCAGTGGTACTGGGGTTTAAACTCAGGGCTTTGCTTGCTAGGCAGGCACCCTATGGCTTGAGCTGCACCTCCAGCCCAACAGTTTTGTTTTTGAAACTCTGAATATTACTCCAGAATGGAAATTGAGATTGTTTAAAAACAGTGGTTTTTTTGTGCAATTGGGTTAATAAGTGCAGGGATTTGTAGGATGTCATTCTTCCTGCTAGTTCTCCTTCTCTGGGTCTGGTGCCATTGTTCTCTCCTTGGTCCCCTTTGTGCGAAAGTGGTTTGATGAATGGTTCTTCTTGCTGTCCCATGCATGAACTTAGGACTTGGTTCTGGAGATTTGTTCCTCTGATGTGCTTGGTGCCACCACTTGGAGGGTCTTACAGTGACTGGTTAGCAGTGTCTCAGTCTGGAACTGTACTAACAGTTTTGCCCCTTGGATGGACCTTTGCATCTTTTAAAAAATTAAATTTTTTTTTTTTTTGGTGGTATTGGGGTTTGAACTCAGGGTCTCACACTTGCTAGGCAGGCTCACTAGAACTTGAGTCACTCACTTCACCAGCCCTGTTTTGTGTTGCGTATTTTCAAGATAGGGTCTTGCAAACTATTCCTCCAGCCCACATTTTCTTGACTTAGGTTGGATTTGGTGACCATAGCAAGGACAGTTTTTTTTATACTCAAAATGTGTAAGATGTAGAAAATGCTAAAACAATCCTTTTTTTTTTTTTTGGTAGTACTGGGGATTGAATTCAGGACCTCACACTTACTGTGAACTGTGCCCCCAGCAAAGCAATCATATTTTTAAGTGCAAACATTGGGAGACATTTCCAAGTTGTGGAGACATTTGTTTATGTGCATTTCTGTACAGAGGGAACAGAAATACAAAGAGGCTCCAGTCTGAGAGAAAACACAGTTTTACTGATTGGTAGAACCAAAAAAACCCTACGTCTTTTTCACTGGTGCTTTGGAAACACTGAAAACTTAAAAAAATTTTTTGTAATGTAAACCCTTTTATTGTTTTCTGCAATGATATTTCTCAAAGGAAAATTGACTTCCATAATCTTTTAAGCATTTGTTCTAAGTGGCCATCTCACATGTGTTATTTACCTTGGTTCCTTGAGGCCTCATGGAGTAGAATGGGTGGTTCCTTCTTGTTTGCAGTTTCCAGGAAACTCAGGGCCAGAGAGGTGAAGTCACTTCTTGAGGAGAGCCCTGCTAGTGCGCAGGCCAGTGGGAGTCTGAATGTGGGTCTTCGACTCAGCTGATGAGAGCTCACCTCATACCTTTATCTCAGAGTGAGATTCGTGGTGCTGTTTATCTTCCCCATTGGGTGATGTGCAGTCTGGACTCACCAGTAGAAAAGGAGATGAGAATTTCCATTTTAAGATTCAAGTTTGGGTTGGGTGAGGTGGCTCAATCCCATAATTTCAAATACTTGGGAGGCAAAAATCAGGAGGATTGTGGTAGAAGTTGGCTGGGGCAAAAAGGAGACCCTATTTGAAAATTAAGTAAAAAGGGCTGCAAGAGTGGCTCAAGCAGTAGAGCATCTGCATAGTAAGCATGAGGCCCTGAGTTCAAACCCCAGTACTGGCAATACTGAGTTGCAAAGGTAATACTTAAAGCATGGTTTCTATGTACTTAAAAAATACACTTTAGCCAGGCGCCAATGACTTGTGCCTGTCATCCTAGTTTGGGAGGCTGGATTAGGAAGATGGTGGTGGTTCAAGGCCAGCCCAGGCAAGTAGTTTGTGAGACCCTTGTCTCCAAAATAACCACAGCAAAATGGACTGGAGACGTGGCTCAAGTGGTAGAGCACAGCTTTGCAAGTATGAAGCTCTGAGTTTAAACCCCAGTCCCACCAAAAAAAAAAAAAAAAAAACAACTTTATTTTTTGAGACAGGGTTTCACTATGTAACCCAGTCTGGCCTTGAATTTCTCTGTAGTTGATATTAGGGTTCACTCTTGCTGTTGTATATTTTATGGGTTTTGACAAATGTATAATGACATGTGTTCACCGTTGTAGTATCATACAGAGTAGTTTCTCTGCCCCAAAAATGTACTGTGATCTGCATATTTATCCCTCCTTCCCCTAAACCCTGGACAACCACTGCTCTTTTACTGTGTCCATCCTTTGCCTAGTCTAGGATGTCATATGGCTGGAGTCGTGCATTCTTTTCGACTGGCTTCTTTCACTTCGTAATGTGCATTTAAGTTTATCTACTTGTCAGCTCATGTCTTCTTAGTGCTGAGTAATTCCTGTTTTCTGGGTGTATCACAGTCTCTTTGTCCATTCACACACTGAGGGACATCTTGGTAGCTTCTAAGTTTTGGCAGTTAGGAATGAAATTGCTGTAAGCCTCTGTAGGTTTTTGTGTTAAAGACCAAGGAATGTGGTTGTATGTGTGGTGAGAGTATGTTTAATTTCGTAAGAAGAAACTGCCTAACTAAGTGCCTGCACCATTTTGCATTCCCACCAGCAATGAAAGAGTTCCTGTTTTGCGTCCTCATCATCTCTTGGTGTGGTCAGTGTTCTGTATTGTGCCATTCTAATAGGTGTGGAGTGGTACCTCAGTGTTATTTCAGTTTGCATTTCCCTGATTACAGATGATGTAGAACATCTTTGCCTTTTTTGTTTATCATTTGTTTTTTTTGCTAAGGTGTCTGTGAAAATCTTTGGCCCATTTTTTTTTTTTTTTTTTGCTTGCTTGCTAGGCAAGTGTTCTACCACTTGTGCCATGCCCCCAGTCCTTTTTTTTGAGTTTTAAAAGTTCTTTGTATATTTTGGATAATAGTCCTTTATCAGATACCTCTTCTATACATATTTTCTCCCAGTCTGCATCTAGTCTTTTCATTCTCTTCAGTGTCTTTCACAGAGCAGAATTTTTTTTTTCTTGGCGTTATTGGGATTTGAACTCATGGCTATGCTCTTCCGAGGCAGGTGCTCTTCTGCTTGAGCCACACCTCAGCCCTTTTTGCTCTGGTTATTTTTTGGAGATAGGGTTTCACTTTTTGCCCAGGCCAGCCTGGACCACAATCCTCCTGGTCTCAGCCTCCTGGGTAGCTTGAGCTGACATGTGTATGCCACTGCACAGCCATTTATTGGTTGAGATTGTGGTCTCATGGACTTTTTGCCTGGACTGGCCTTGAACCAAGATCCTCCTGATCTCAGCCTCCTAAGTAGCTAGGATTGCAGGTGTGAACCACCAGCACCTGGCCTCCGAGCAGAAATTTTTTAATTTTAATGATGGACAACTTATCATTTCTTTTTTTCATGGATTGTACCTTTGGTGTTATATCTAAAAAAAGTCATTGTCAAACTCAAGTTTATCTAGAGTGTCCTATGTTATGTTCTAGGAGTTTCATACTTTACATTTTACATTTATGTCTGCGATTCATTTTGAGTTAACTTTTGACAGGTGTAAGGTCTATCTAGATTGACTCTTTTTTTGTATGTAGATGTTCAGTTCCAGTTCCACTTGTTGAAAAGACTCTCTGGTCCCTTTATTGCCCTTGTTCCTTTGTTAGAGATCAGTTGACTGTATTTACTCTATTCTGTTACATTATCAGTTTTGCTAATACCACAGTGTCTTGATTATTGTAGTTTCATAACAAATGCCAAAGTTGGATAGCATCACTCCTCCGTCTTTGTCCTTCAGTGTTATATTCTCTAGTTGGAGCCTTTTGCCTCTCCATGTAACTGCAAAGCCAATTTTTCAATATCCATAAATAATTTTCTGGGATTTTGATTGGTTTATGGTCTTTTGAAATGCATATCTTGAAACCTAATCCACAGTTTAATAGTATTTGAAGGTGGACTTTTGAGAGATGCTTAGATGATGAGGATGGAGCCCTCTAGAATGGAATTAGTATCCTTCAAAAAGAGATTGTGGAGATCTCCCTTGCCCCTTCCACCATGTAAAGACACAGAGAAAAGATAGACATCTGTGAACCTGAAAGTAGACCCTCATCAGGCACTGACTCTGTCAGTGATATGATCTTAGACTTCCCAGCTTCCAGAAAATAAGTTTTTTATTGTCTATAAGCCACCTAGTTTATGATATTCTGTTCTGACAGCTTGAGTGGACTGAGCAAATTGGGATTACATTGAATGTCAAGTTAGAGGAACATTGAGTCTTCCTCACCATGTGCATGGAGTAGCTCTCCAGATATGTAGTGGTTTTTTTTTTTTTTGACTTCTTTAATTGGAGCTTTATATTTTCCTCATACAGATCTTGTACGTTTTTTATTAAGTTTATATCTCAGTCAGTTTTGTGGGTGCTAAGGTAAGTAGTACTATAGCACCTTTTTCACTTTATTCCCTGTCGCCTAGCTTCTGTCTGTGGTCACAGTGGGAACTGGAATCTATCTGTTCATGAGAAGTATGTCAAGGAATTTTCAAGCATGTTCTGAGTCCACCACACTCACTGTCCATAGTTGGTAACTGATGTGCAACCAGGTATTAGTCATCATTCAAGTGCTTTTTTTTTTAGAGGTGGCCTGGGATGTGGCTCAAGTGATAGAGAGCATTTTCCTAGCATGTAAACCCTGGGTTCAATCCCTAGTACTTGAAAAGAGAAAAAAAAAAAAGATAAACTCTCCCTTTGTTGCCTTCAACCTCTGGACTCAGCAGTCCTCCTGCCTCGTAGGTATGTACTACTGTGTCGGCTTTTAGGTGCTTTTTGAGAGAACCCTGGCACTAGGTGCCAGTGTGTGAGCTACACAGTTACATGTCTGCCTGTCACTCCTTGATTTTGGGATTATACAGTTTGCTAGAGCTGGAGGGCTTCTGTGCCTCTGTGCTGTTAAATGGGAGCAGTGCAGGTGCTGAGAAGCCTGTGTTAGCTGGCAGAGTGTCTCAGGCTCTCATTTCACTGCACAGCAAGTCTTGAGAGCCTGTCTTCCCATTTCATGCTTTAGGAACCAGAGCAGAAGAGGTAAAGCAGCTCATTCAGACTCCAATTTGAACTCAGGGCCTGATGTGCTGCCAGTGGCAGGTCTGGGTTGACTTGGCGCTTGCCCTGGGCTTCAGGAGGTACAGATTGCTGCTGCTTAGGGGTGGCTCTCTCCATCTCTTCTGGACTCCAGTTGCCCTGAGCCTGGTTGTCCACACAAATCCTTTTATGCTGCAAATCCTTACTGATTCTCCCAAGTGTCAGGTGACCTTCTGGTGAAGATGCC
Organism: Castor canadensis; assembly: GCF_047511655.1. Lineage (NCBI taxonomy): Eukaryota > Metazoa > Chordata > Mammalia > Rodentia > Castoridae > Castor > Castor canadensis. The sequence continues at coordinate 154,387,053 of NC_133394.1, forward strand.
AGGAGTAGTTCTGCCCCCCAAAGGGGTTATGGCCCTCTAAGCCTCAGTCCCTCAGTATGTGAGGCAGCAAATGACAGTTTCTACCTTGTAGTTGAGTGGACAGCAGGATGACACACATCAGAGGAAACTCCAGCCCTGAGGTGTCCAGTGTAGGACCAGAAGAATGACATAAATACCCTGTGATATGTAGTCCCAGGGAGGAGAGAAGACTCCAAAGCAAGAGTGTCACCTCCAAGTGTCATCTTGGAGGTGAGGTGCATCCAAGGAGAAGTCAGGATGTCATTGGAGAGGTTGGAAGATGAAGCTGCAGATGAACTCTACCAAGTAGAGCAGTGGCAACTGCAAAAAGAGTGGAGACCTGGCAGGAGGGCAAGGTCGGTGGTCTGCAGAGGCCCACAGGACTTGGTCCCCCCAGGTTGAAAGACCCTACATGAGACTTCTGTGCATTTTCCAGCACCAGAGAGAGAGAGAACATTGCTCCCTGTAGCACTGGGAGAAGGAAGGGGCGTAGGCTTCCTAGGCACTGTTCCCAGGAAGCTGCAAGATGTGGGTGAGATCAGTCCTGGGCAGTGGGAGTGCTGGGGCTCCAGGCGTGAAAGTACATGGGTGGTGGTATCCTTGACCCAGCAAAGTTTGTTCCTGGGAGTCTTACGATTCTGCACAGACCTTGCATATTCAAAAAGGAGGGAATTATTAACTTGGGAACAGAGTCACTGTATGGAATGCCCTTTATAGGACAAAATGTCCTATACTCCCTGGAGTTGGTGGATGATGTGTCACGGGGGTGGTGGGGAGCAGCTGTGTGCAGGGACTTTTCACTGTCGACATGTGTGAGTCCCAGTCCAGCAGTACAAGGATGGAAGTGTATCTGTATTTGCTGGTGGGTGATCTTCTTCAAGTTCAGACGTGCAGTTGTGTGAGCTTTGAACCTATACCAGGGGGTGGGCCTTGCTGTGGTGACAAAAAATACAACTTGTTATGGGTTGAGTCCTACAGATTTGTATGTTGAAGTCCTAACTCCCAGGACCTCAGAATGTTACCTTATTTGGGATTAGGGTTGTAACATGTGTGAGTAATGAAGAGCTCATACTGGAATGGGGTGGGCCCTGATGCCAAATGACTGGTGTCCTCACATAGGGGGGAAGGTGTACACCAATCTGAGGGAATGAAGTGGGTGGGTGGGAGCAGCTCTGCTGTGAGCAGCAGAATCTTAAACCCCAGGGCCTGGACAAAGACTGGCTGTTCTGGGCCACCCACTTTGTGGGGCTTTGTTATGATATTCCTAGGACACTGATGGCTTTGCCATGCTGTGTCTGACCCCATGTAATAAACTTGAATTGGAAAATTAGAAAACTAAGACCCACTTTTGGAGGGTGGGTCCTCAGAGAAGGAGGCTTATGTCACTGTTCAAGTTGAGGGCGGCTCCTGCACTGCCTCGGTGGGGCACCTGCTCAGGTGTGATGCCTCTGGGGCCTTGGGGTTGGGGAGGGTTTACGGCTCTGATTGAAACAGGATGAGAAGAGGAGAGTAGGAAGGCCTGGGGATCTGGGGCCAGGGTGAGGATTTTGTGCTTTGTCCTAAGGCTCTGGAAGGGGGACCTCTGGGTCCTGGAGTGCTGGATCATCTGCTGAGGCCAAGTGAACTGAAGGGCTGGTTTAAGGCTGCATTTGCCAGGCCTGGAAGGTGGGGTGTGGAAGAGGGTTGGAGGAGTGGGGCAGAAGGTCAGTTGGTCACTGGCTTACTTGCAAAAGGAGAGCCAGAGCCATTGGGAGCACAAGAAACGTGGAAGTGTGCCTGCTGTACCTGTCCTCAGGGGGTCCACAGCACATGGGGAGTCAGTATCTGGGATGGTGGTGGGTGGTAGCATTGGCTGTGCCTCCTGAACGCTGGAGCTTCTGGTTCTTTTTAAGTTCTTGCCAGAGTACCATCCTTGGCCATGCCTAACAGGCAGGGGCTGGTCTGTTCTGTCCCTGAACCAGGTTTTCTCACGTTGCTGTGTCTGCTCTGCGTCCACCTTGGCACCAGGGGGCAGGGTGGGGGGATCTCTCCACTTGCACTGGATTTTGTCCTTCTCTTCTCTGGAGCCATTTGCTCAGCTGGCGGTCTTGGCTTTTCTTTTTTTTTTTTTTTTGGTGGGAGGGATGATGGGACTGAGGTTTGAACTCAGGGCTTTGTGCTTGCAAAGCAGGTGCGCTAGCACTTGAGCTATACCTTCACTTCATTTTGCTCTGCTTATTTTGGGGTTTTTTTTTTGGTCGGGTATTTTTTGAGATAGGATCTCCCAAACTAATTGCCTGGGGGTGGCTTTGAACTGTGATCTTCCTGATCTCTGCCTCCTGAGTAGTTAGGATTATAGGCTTGAACCACCTATACCCAGCTACTCTGTTTTGTTTGGAGAGGGGTTCTTGCAACCTATTTGCCTGGGCTGGTTTCTAACTGTGATCCTTCTGCTGAGCCTCTGAAGTAACTAGGATTCCAGGCATGGGCCATCAGCATCCCAACTCAGTCTTGGCTTTGGTGTCACCCCTAGAGAGACTTCTCTGGTTGCCCCTGTAAACAGGCCATTGCCACTGATGGCATCTGCTTTCTGGCTTCCTTCTTCTCACTGCCATCTGCTATTGTTCTGTTTATCTCTGGCTTCCTCCAGTCCTGTCTGACCTACTTCATCCCAGGGCCTCACGCAGGCTCCTCATGCAGACCATTAGAAACCACCTGGAGGATGGGATGCTGTACCTTATGCCTCATGACCACGTTGCAACCTGATTATTCAGATTCTTACAAAGGGAGACTCTTGTGGCATTGTGGGTTGAAATAGTCTCTCAAATGCTGTATTCAAGTCTAACCCCAGGACCTGTGAATGTGACCGTATCTGGAAATAGAGCATTTGTAGATGTGAGTAAGATGAGGCCGTGCTGAAGCAGGGTGGGCTCCACACCAGAAGAAACATCCTGGGGAGAAGGCGTGTGACGATGGGATAGAGTGGATCAATACACATGGGAGCCAAGGAGCATGAAGCCTCCCAGGAGCCACCAGGGCTAGAACCCACCGACGGCCCTCCCAGCCTCCTGAAGGAGGCGCACGCTGACTTTGGACTTCTGGCTCCCAGAGCCTTGGGAAGATGAACCTCAGTTGTTTAAGTCACTCAGTGTGTGGTGCTCTGTTGTGGCAGCCCTAGGAATGCATCTGGACTTGAGCATAGGTGTTAGTGACTGCCGAGTGACATGGCCTCCTTGAAAGAAATGCATGTTCTACATGGGGTCTCCACACTCACAGCCCCTGCCCCTCTGCTTCCAGGTGGAACACGCTCTTAGCACCTGGCTTGGTCCCATCCATTTATGGTGAGCTGCCTTTTATTGTGGTGCTGGGGCTTGGTAATAGGTACGTGCTATACCACTGATCTTCATCCCAGTCCAGTGAGCTGCTTTAGACTCACTGTGTGAGTCCTGTGCATTGTGCTATACACACTCCTTCCTGTAGATGCAGTGCAAAGCAGTCTCTGTGAGCATGCTGTTCCATGTTTTAAATCTGATTTATGACAGAGGATGAGCATTCCATACTTATTTAGCCATTCCCCAAGTTAGTGCGTGTAGACCCTCCAGATGTCCACACCTCACACAGGATGGCAGTGAGCCAGGAACGTGAAGGCAGTGATGCAGTACTGTCATCTGACAGTACCTAAGGAGAGTGCTTGGCTTGCCAGCCATCCAGCTGAGGGAGGCCCTGCAAAGCCCTTGTCCACTGTGAGGGCATGCTTTAGAAGTTGGGGCCAAGGATGATGAGCAGTGTGCCAGTTTGCCCATGGCTTCTTGAGTCCCTGCTGGCCCTGCTCAGCTGATGTAGAACGAATGCTGTGCCAGCAGTACAGCTGTCTCTGAGTCAAGCCCTTGGTTCGAAAGACACACAGACCTGGCCGGCCCTGCCTTAGCTGCCATAGCTTTCAGGTGGGGGCTGGTGATGCCAGCACAGAGCTAAAGTTGCAGTGATGCCATTCCTGGTCAGATGAGCCAGCTGGGACAGTATTTCTGTGGTTATGTTGTGCCTCTGGCAGGGAGCAGCTCCTGGCATGTGGATGGCACCTTTGGTTGGGGTGCACTCAGACCTGCTTGGGCTGGGCCACCTGGTCCCACACCCTCTAATGGGCTCAAAGGCAGGCTCCACAGCTGCCCTGTGTTTGCCTGGTTACAGTGTTGATGGTGGCTTTTGGGCCTCATTTTTTCACAGTTATACAGAGGAAATTACTGATTCCTGTTTGGGTGTGTGTGGGTTTTTTTTTTTTTTTTTTGGTGGGACTGGGGTTTGAACTCAAGACTTCATACTTGCAAAGTGCTCTACCACTTGAGCCACACCTCCAGTCTATTTTGGTTTGGTTATTTTGGAGATGGGCTCTCACAAACTATTTGCCCAGGCTGGCCTCAAACAGTGATGATCCTGATTTCAGCCTCCCAAGTGTAGCATATGTGAACCACAGGTGCCCAGTTGGTGTGTGTGCATTTTTAAGAAAGAAAAGTTGGTGTTGAATTTTGTTGAAATCTTTCCAGCATCTATGTAAGTGTTCATATGCTGTTTTCTTTAGATCTGCTGACATTTTGCTGACATATTTATAAGTTGGATGTGTCTTGCTTTCTCAGCAGTCCCCCTCTTGCTGTGACGGTGCTCCCAGTGGGTGTGGGCCATGTTGCTTGCACCTGCCTGGTTTGGGGCAGACGCTCCTCAGGCCGCTTTGCTCGGTGGAAGTGTGGGGCCTGTGCCCCAGGTGCTCCAGCATGCTACCCACCCTGCCCCTTGACTGGGTCCCATTGGACGCACACCCTGGAGGTCCTGAGGTGGTCCTGTCAGGCTGTTTTAGCTTCCAAGAGCTCTTTTGTGTTTTCTCTGCATGCTCCTTTCCCAGGAGTATGCTTGTTCTGATGTATTGTGTGACACAGTACCTTGTCATACTGAGGGCAAGACTGACCAAACGGGGAGCATTCACCTTCTTTCTTCCCCTTTGCTTGTTCTATCTGTTTTCCTGCCATCTATTTTGACTGCTTTTGCTTGCTGAGCTGGTGGCCCTTGGCAGCTGCTCACACTCAACTGAGAAGGATTGGAGCTGTGCATGGGTGGTGCACGACAGCTGCACCAAGGATGCAAGGCTCCTTGCTGGGCCACCTCTCCCTATGGGCAAAGTGACCCAAGCTATCTGTTTACAGGCTGGAGAGCCAGAGCTCATGGACTGCCTTTTGTCATCCTGGCCTGTTGCCTCTGGCTGGCCTGGTGCAGAGCTCTGCACTTGCTCCCACCCTGCCCGGTATCCTTTGGAGGGAATCCCAGATTCAGGAGCCAGAGTGAGAGGGATGGGTACCCAGCTGCTGGAGCAGGCCTGGGGTATGTGGGCTCAGGAGCTCTCCAGTGTGGTTCTCAACTGCCAGCTGGAGGTCTGTTTCCTGGCGACTTCCCAGCTTCTAAGGTGAGGCTGCCGTTTTCTCTTTTCTGATTTCATTGCACTTTTTGCAATAGGGCCTGCGGGTGGCCTTTCCTGCTGCTTCAGGCCAGGCTTTGGAAAGGGCTGGTTCTGATGTGCGCCTCTTCCTGTGTCCTTTATCCAGAAGACCCCATTACTAGAGGTTCCAGGAAAACACATGCCTGGTGGTTTTGAAAGTGGGAGGGTGTTTATGCAGCAGGGATGTCAGGAACATTTTGTTCACACAGGACTCCACATGTAACACAGTGAACAGAATGGTTCTACCTGTAGTCACGTGGCAATCTCTCTTTGCAGAGACGCAGCTCTGAAGAGCCCGTGGAAATGGGCTGTTCGTCTGTGAGATGGAGACGTAACCCTGAGACATAGCTTAGCTCCAGCAGTGATCTGGGCCTGCTGATGTCTGATGCTCTGGAACTCCAGCCCCCATTGGTGTGGATGGAGAGAGGGCCCTGACCATGGTCACACTCATCACTGAGAAGCTGCAGAACCAGAGTCTGGATGACCTTAGCCACAAAGCCCGGGAGACTGGCCTGGTGAGTTGGCTTTAGGACCAGACACAGGGCACTGCTCACCCTGCTGTGTCATGGGAGACAGCTGCACTGGAGGTGGAGGCTCGGGCTGAGGGCTGAGGGACCCTCTGTGGGGCTGTCTGACATGCATCAGTGTGCTTGAGAGCCCATCAGCATTGCTGAGCAAATAAACAGTTGATGAAAAACTTACCTTCAGATGGACCTGCATATATATCTAGGTCCATCAGGACAGGTGACCCCAACAGATGCCCTCCAAGGGAACCTGTATCAGATTTATCACCACAGATTCATTTTGCCTGGCCTGAACTTGGTGTGAGCCATTGACATGCCACCTTCAGGACACCCCTGCCCAGTTTAAATTGTAAGTGCAAGAGGATGTGGCTTAGTGTCCAGCCTTCGGTCTAAGTACAACACAGGTGGCCATATTGGGAGGGTCTCCACAGGGCCTGGGTGTCTTCAGAGCTGCTTCCCTCCTGTCACCAGAGCCCTGCTCCAGTGTCATCAGACTCACATACATAGACCACCATTTGTTTACTGTCCTGTCGATGGACATTCAGGCTGCTTCCGCTTTTTGGTTATTAGGAGAATTGCTGCCATTGATACTCACACACGTTTTGGTGTGGACATGAGTTCTTTGTGGGTATGATTCTCGGGGTGAGTTGCTGGCTCTTACGGTGTCCCGTGTTTAACATTGTTTTCCATAGCAGCTGCATCATTTTACATCTCCCAGCAGGGCACGAGGGGCCTGTTTCTGTCCAGCCTTACGATTATAGCATCCTTGTGGGTATGAAGTGCTGTCCCCTTGTGCTTTTGATTTGCAGTTCCCTAGTGACTGTTGATGGCAGACATTTTTCCATGTGTTCATTGCCATTTGTCTGTCTTCATTGATGAAGTATCCATTGGAATCTTTAGGGTTTTTTTGTTTTGTTTTGTTTTTTTTGGCAGTACAGGGTTTGAACTCAGGGCCTCAGGTATTCCACTGCTTGAGTACCCGAGCACTCAGCCCTTTTTTGTGTTAAGTATTTTCTTTGTTGGTTTTTAAAGCTTACTTATATATTCTGGATACTAGGCCCTTATCAGATACATGACTTGTAAGATTTTTTTCCATTCAGCATGTTGAATTTTCACTCTGTTTTTCTTTTTGGTAGGACTGGGCTTTGAACTCAGGGTTTCTCACTTCAGGCACTCTGCCACATAAGCTATGTACTCAGTCTATTTTGTGTGGTAATTTTGGAGATGGGGGGGAGCACAGATGAGGGCTGGCCTCAAATTGTGATCTTCCTGATCTCAGCCTCCTGAGTAGCTAGTGTTACAGGCGCAAGCCACCGGTGTCTGGCATTTTCACTCTCTTGATAGTGTCCTTTAAAGCACAAAGCTTTTATTTTGATGAGGTCCAGTTAATGTGTTCTTTTATTGCTTGTGCTCTTGAGGTCATATCTAAGAATCCTTTGCCCTATCCAGGGTCATAAAGATTTACACCAATACCTGTGCTTTCTCTGAGGAGTTTTATGGTTTTAAATCTTACATGTAGGTCTTTGATCCATTTTGAGTTTTGTATATGATGTGAGCTAAGGGTCCACTTTCTTTTTCTTTCTTTCTCTTTCTTTTTTTTTTTTTTTAAATGGAGACAAGGTCTCATTGTGTAGGCTGGTCTCCAACTTTTTATCCTCTGCCTCAGCCTGCCAAGTGTTGAGATTATAGGTGTTCACCAGTGTGCCTGGTCCAATTTCATATTTTCGTATGAAAAAAATGCTCATCATCATTTGCTGGAAAAATTATTCCTTCCCCACTGAATGAATGGTCTTTGCCATCCTTGTCAAAAATTTGCATTTTTTAGAGCTAAATCTTTTGAAACTTTGTATTTTACACTGCAGCAAATCTCAATTTGGACATTATAATTACAAAATAAAGGAACAAGAAATTTCATTATAGATTTTTTTTTTTCCTGCAGTACTGGAGTTTGAATTCAGGGCCTACATCTTGAACCCTTTTTTATGAAGGGTTTTTTCAAGATGGGGTCTTACGGTCTATTTGCCTGGGCTGGCTTCAAGCCACAATCCTCCTAATCTGTGCTTCCTGAATAGCTAGGATTATAGGCATGAGCCATTGGCGCCCAGCCTCGTTACAGAAATACTTGATCTGCAGTTAGTTTTCATAAAATTCTCACTTAAAAGTAGATTCATGCTACTTGTCCTAAACACACTTGAAAATTTTCAAGTGAATGGAGTATCAGTTTTAAAACTAAAATCTAAAACAATGAAATTTAAATAAAAGCAAGTCATTAAACACTCAGTTCCTCCATTTCTGTAGTCATGGTGCTCATCCCAGGTCATTTGTACAAGCTGCCCTGAGCACTGCTGTGTGCCAGGTGGGGACCCTACATCCTGACCCTTGGGCCAGGTGGAGACCCTACATCTAGGACCCTTGGGTGGGGACCCTCATTGGAGTGAGGAGGCCATTGAGTGCAGAGTGCAGCAGAGCTGGAAAGGAGTGCAGGGAGCTTTGGCAGGGATGGTAGCTGACGCCTGCCAATAGGGGCTGTTTGCTCGTGACACATGCCTGGCAGGGTTGTCCCTTCTGGTCTAGAGCTGTGTCCTTCCTGTCCTCACCAGGTGCAGAGGGCCTGGCCTCTCGCATGCTCCTTTTTGTGTTTACTTTCTCTGGTCCGATGAAACCCCTATTTTTTTACAGACGTCTGTGTCTGAAGCATGCCCAGCTTCTCCTGCCCTGCCTCCTGGTACTTGGGGGATGGAGGATAGTCTAGCTGTGACGAAAAGACCTATAAAGATAGGATGAAAGGTTACACCCTGGTCCCACTGCCCCCATCCCCTGTCCTGATAGAAGAGTAAGTGCCTTGGCCTGTCTTGAATCTTCTAGCATTCTCCATATAAAGTGGTACAGTTCCTGGTTGTGGTAATGGGTGGGTGGGGCAGGAGAGTGCTGTCCATGGAGCCCTGTGCCACAATGGGATCCATGCTGTCCTAATGTAGAGCTGCTGTAGCCTGGAGGTACAGCCATGTGCCTAAGGAACTGAATGTCAAATATGTATAATGTAAGTTAAATATGACCAGCTTGAATGGTGGCAGCTGTTGTGCTGGATGGCACAGACATTGGAGTCTCCAGTTCTGCTTGTAGCAGTTTTCAGATGGCATGAAGGCTCCCCTTGTCCCCCTGCTGTGGCCACACTACCCTCTCCTTCATCTCTCCCTGGCAGTGCTCCATCTTCTCCACCCTGTGTTCTTTTTTCATGAGTGATTCATGAATGGAGTCACATAGCATGTAATCTTTTTAGGGTTGGCTTTTCATTCCACATAACTGTCTGGGGAGCCACTGGGCTGTGGCATGAGCCTCTAGTTTGCTGTTTTGTACTGTGGAGGAACATATTAGGGTGTCAGCACCTGAGTGTGTAACACTCACCAGTGGAGGATCATCATAATCCTAACTCCACTCTGGTGGGACTCAGCAGGCTGAGTTCTCCATGGAGCCTTAGGTTCTGATTCGTCTGATTGTTTACAGCTGTCAGCCAAAGGAGGTTTTTTTTTTTTTTTTTTTTTTTCCCACCTTGAGGGATGGCATACATAGTTGCCTGTGACTGCATGTGGAGGACTGTTGAGGAAAGCAGGTGCTCACTTCCAGGGAGGCAGATGGTGACTGGAGGAAGAAGGAGTTGCTGCAGTATTTGGAGAAAAATGGAGCCCTTGGAGTGCTAGAGTGGCTGGGGTGGCCAGGGCTGTGGCTCTGGGTGCAACTGAAGGCAGTGGGTGGTGAGCTGTATGGGTGGCTGGGGAAGAACCTTCCTAGCTGAGGACCTGGTGGCAGTGGAGACCATGCAGCTAGGTCCTGGGATTCGACTCGAAGCAGAGGGGTCACGATGCAGATCAGGGTAGCAGCCCCCTCTAGTTACAAGGCAGGGAAGGGAGAAGAGGCCCAGGGGGTGCTGGGAGAGCTGCTAGCTTGAGGTGAGTGATAGGGGGTGGGAATTGAGGTAAAGGATGTTGGGGGTTGAGGAGAAAGGGGGGGGATGACATGAGTAAGTGGAGGGGGGGGCAAGAGGCACAGGGAAGTCCATGGTGCCACTAGCCTGGTGGATGTGGCCTGTGTGGACCTGGCCTGGGTGGACGTGGCCTGCGTGGACATGGTCTGTGTGCACCTGGCCTGGATGTTGATACTGTCCAGCTGCACAGGTACAGGCTTGGGTTGGCTCAGCTCAAGCTTGAGGTCTCAGCACATCTGTGGTGTCTCCCAAGGAGTGTTCAAAAACTGCCATGTCTCGTGGGACAAGACATGATGTACATACAAGGGCTCTGGAATGAGGTGTGATAGACAGGCTGGTCCCAGAGAGTGGCTGGCATGCAGCACTCTGCGTTCAGGCAGAGAAGCTGGTGGACCTAATATCCCGAGTGTCTGGGCCCATGTTCTCAGACTGTTCATCTGCTTACCTCACATTCCACTCAACCAGTGCTGTGTGGATCCTGGCTGGGAAGTGTTAGGCTGCACTCCACCACCCCTTGCATGTACACTTGAGTTGGTTGCACCTGGGCAGGTGCAGGGCTGTGGTTCCTGAGCCATCCTGGGAGTCATTTGAGCTAGCTGAGAAAGACTTGTCTTTGCTAGCATCCTTGGGGTGGGTGTGTTCTGTTGCACACTGGGGACAAGGCTGGGGAAGGTGGGCTCTGAGCAGGCAGAGCACATGGACATGGTGCATGCTATGGGGAGGGAGGCTGCCAGTCATGTGGAAGGGGAAGCGGGAATTCCAGCCCCAGGCTGGAAGGATCTGCAGCCCCAGAGGTGCTTGCAGCCCACTGTGGGTTTGCACAATGGTATAAAAGCCTTTAGGTCGTGTGCTGACCAGTGAGTCTCCACTGTCTGCAGAGCTGCTTTTATCTCTCTCCACCTGAACCTGAAGGCCTGTGCCCATGCCAGGCCCAGTATGGCAGTGTGTTTGGCAGCTGTGCACAGCTATGCTGGTGGAGGTGCAGCCCTGCCTAGTATAGTTTACCTGTCTGGACAGCCTGCCTGTTGAAGAGCCTCTTCAATTTATTTGCTTTTCTTTTTCCTTTTCTCTCCTGTCCTCTCCTGTTCTCTCCTCTCCTCTTTTCTCCTATTCTTTCTTCCTCTCCTCTCCCCTCCTCTCCCCTCCTCTCCTTTCTTTCCTTTTTTGACAGGGTCTCACTATGTATCCCAGGCTAAACCTGCTTTCTTCCTGTCTCTGCCTCCTGAGGGTTGGGGGTTACAAGTGTGTCCACCACGCCCAGCTTTCCTGCTCTGCCTCTGAGTGCTGGGCAGAACTTTGTGCCTGGACTTCCCCTTATGTGAAGCAGTAGTAGTTCCTGAGACTTTGTGGGGCAGAGTTGGAACCAAGAGAAAAAACCCTGTGGTGTTAGCCACAGTGCCTCCCTGCCAGACCCTGATGCTGCCTGGTCCCTAGAGCTTGAGTCCCTGCTATCTGGACACTTCCCAAGACCAAGGCTACCCTCCTTGGCTTAGGGCCTGGTCCCATATCGAAACTGTCACAAGTAGGAAAGGGCCACTTAGGGCCTGGCTCAAGACCTTTCTGAAGAGTACGTGGTGAAGTTTGAAAGATGGAGGCAGCTCAAAGCAGCTGAGAGCCAGTGTTTCAGGAGCAGTGCTGGAAAGCAGGCTTACACCTTGCAATGCAAACATCCATTTATTCAGCTGAAGCTTGTTAGTTTTTAAAAACCTCTATTTGGAATAAAGAGTGTTCCAGAGGCTAGTGCTTCTTACTTTAATTACCAAAAAGAAAGCGTTAGGGAGAAACAGGATTTATTGCAGTGATAAAAACATGGGAATATTTCATCTCTCTGATTTTCACATGAGTCACAGTACTGAAACTTCTCTCTTATCACTTTCAGTATTCTGTTGAGAAACTGAACAGAAGTGGCCATTTGTTCTCTTTGGAAGTTGGTGGTAAGTGTCTCACAGTTCTGGCAGGGTCTTCAGGGCTGGACTGGCCATGGATGAGCAGGGTGGAACCAGGCCCCTGGGACAGGAGGGGATCTTGGAGTTGAAATGAGCCTCGTCTTTAGAGCAAGGCATAGGGAAGTCTTTTTGTGTCATACAACATGGGGCAGTGGAACAGGACCAGCCAGGGCCCCTCCCTTTTTTGCTGGTGGCAATGTGGGTGATGGCCAGGAGACTGCCTTGTCCTTTCTGGGAGGTACAATTCCCAACCCACGGTGTCCTTCAGCCACCAGAGGCACTGCCTGTGGTCTTGACTGCAGCTCTACTGTGGTGCACCCTAACTGGCCATGGGCCGTGTGTTCCTAGATCTGCCCAGGCTCACCTTCAATCCCTGATGTGTTCCTCTCAGTGGCTGGAGCAGAAGGTGACCTCTGAGTGTGGGGGCTCACTGGTATCCATACTCTTGATGAACCCAAGTCCCTGGTCCTCCTAGCAAAGGCTCCAGGAGGTAGAGTATAACCCTGTCTTAGCCCTGACCAGGGAGCTGGTGCCATGCCAAGCAGCCCTAGTGTTGATGCTGTGCCAGGCTCACCTTGCTGAGCACTGGGCTACCAAAGTGAAGGTCTTTATCAACTTCTGGCATGAGTAGGTGGAAGCACAAAAGTATGAGTCCCCAGCCAGTCTCCGTCTCACCTCAGGGCATTGCATCCTCACTCCTACTTGCACCTCAGCCTCCTGGGTTCCACACTACACATGGGGCCAGACTGACCATCTTAGTCCTCACCCAGAGCCCCTGGGCCTCCAACATTCCTCACCTCTATTTCTGATCTCAACTCCCCAGCTGGCCTCCTCACTTCCTCACCCTAGGGCCCTTGCACATGCCTTTCCCCAGAGGTGGGCCTGGATGCTTCTGCTTCAATGTCCCTTGGCTGGATGGTCACTGTAGAAGCAGCAGGAGGAGACCTAGTGGCCTGCTGAATGCCCTTCTGCTGAGAACATGCAGAACTTCCTCTGGGCAAGTCCATGGGTATCTGGGATTCAGAGCTGGTGCTGACTCCCATGTGAGGAGACCCACATTCCTGACTTTACATTCACGTCTTCTCCAGGTGATGGTTGAAGCAAGTTCCTGCCCTTGACAGCTTGGGCTGTGGCAGCTGTGAGGATACATGTGGAGTCCTGGCACCAGGCTGGGCTGGGTGGGAAGGGCTAGTGGGAAGGGGGCCTTCTGTGTGGAGGGATGCAAATCTTGGTCCTTGGGGTGCTGAGGTTTGTAGCTGCTGGGGTTTTGATGCCTGAAGGGCTCCTGAGTCTTCCTCAGAGTATGAAGAGGGGGCAGAGGGAGCCCCCGTACGGCACACTTCCTTATAACACTGTCATGCACATGGTGTCTCATAGGACCCCCAGCAGTGAGGGTCCATCACTAGCACTTTGTTTGACAGCTGAGGAAGAAGAGACTTGAGGGTGCTGAGGTGTCTCTGTCCTGGTCTACAACCCTCATCTGGGCTGTGACTGCAGTGGTGAATGTCTAGGCTGGGCTCCTTGTAAGGAGACAGCTCTTTTCTGTTCTGTGTAATGAGGTTCAGGATGTCCCTAAGAAGCAGAGCTTGAGGCTGGCTCTTCCTATGTCACAAAGGAATATGACTGTTTCTAGGAGGCTGCTCTCTGGAGGTCCTTGCTGTCAGAGGTGCAGTCCTGTGACCAGGGAGAGAGGAAAAGCGTGTGTCTCAATGAAATGGGTGTGAGAACAGAGTCAGGTCATTATTTTCAGGAAAAACTCTGATAGGCTCTAATTTGCCTAAGATTAGATGTTTTCCTTGAGGTGAAACAAGCCCTGTAGCTGACTCAATAGGAAGGCTCAGACATGTCTGTGCCCTGTGTGCACCTGCTGGCCATATACCATGCCCTCAGAGCAGAACCCAGGAGGGGAGCAGCAGAGCAGTCCTCCCTGTTTTGTCAGGCAGTTTACCCGCTGCTCCCGCTGCTCACCTGTCTCTTTTCTGCCCCTTTGTGTTTCTTCAGCAGACAAGAACCCCTGGACAGCCTTGCGTGGGAGACGGCCTGTTGGAAGCCAGGTGGCAGCAGGCCCTGCTTGCCCTTTCCCGCCGTGTGGTGCAGCTCACACCAAGGGTCTCTGGAGGCCAGAGTCACCAGATCCATGCGTGGGCCTGGGCGTGGGCAGCATCTTGGACCTCTGTGAGAACACAGGGCCACCAGTAGCACCACCAACCAAGCGTCACTGCCGGTCCTTGTCAGAGCCAGAGGAGCTGGCACGCTGCCGATCTCCATGGCGCCCTGGTGGCTCCAAGGTTTGGACTCCGGTCTCCAAGAGGCGGTGCAACAGTGGTGGGAGTGCCACACTGCAGCGCTGCAGTGGCCTTGGGAGCACTGCCGTGCAGGGAAGCAGGAGCACAGGCCTGCCCAGGAGCCCTGTGTCACCCAGTGGTCCCACCTCTCCCCTGGCACCCCGGCCAGCCTCAGCCAGCAGTGGCTTCGTAGACAGCAGTGAGAGCAGCACAAGCTCTGGTCCTTCCTGGTGCGCTGTGGGGCCCTGCCCACTCTCCAGGCGCCGCCTGTCTCTCTCACAGGAGCACCTTGCAGATGCGGGTGCCCACCTTCCTTCGGCCAGCAGCACCCCCACGTCCACACCTGAGCTAGGCCGGCGTCATGGCCTGCTCCGGTGCCGTTCCCAGCCATGTGTGCTCAGTGGGAGGAGGAGCCGGCGCAAGCGGAGACGTGAGGAGGCCAGGTGGACCCGCCCGTCCTTGGACTTGCTAAAAATGACACGGGTGAGGCTGCATTGTTGTTTCTTGGTGCTTAGGAAAGCCTAGGTCTAGATGGAGGTCATCCCCAAGGTGAGGGGTGAGATTGGTTCTGGCAAGGAGCAAACCCATCTCATCGTTTGGTTGGTTTTTTCTGAACCAAGATGCAGCAAAGTGAGTCAATCATGCAGTTCAGCCACAGCCCAGATTGTAGTGAAGATGTGTAGATTACTGCACTGTGTTCACACTTAAACAAAGACCCCCCGCACACTGGCTCACGGGGGCTGGCCAGGCCGCAGTGGGCCTTTGCCCCAGGTCTGGGGGAAGCAGAGAGAAGCTGGGCAGGGAGTTTCTGGTCAAACAGGGCTATCCCACCTGACTACTTTGTTCAGGAAGTGAGAAGCCATTCGGGAACCCATCTGAGGCAGAGGCCTGGTTGGGCTCCAAAGGAAGCACAGCCCAGGCCAGTGGCTTTCATTGCCTCCCAAGAGCCAAAGGGCCTGGGTTTTCGATCTCTGCCTGTCCAGGACTGCAGGCCTGACCTTACCTCCTCTGTATGTGCTGCTGTGGGTATATGTCACACCCTACATGTTGTGAGTGGTACTAGGGCCATCCTGGAGGGAGTGGCTCGAGTGTGATCTGTTGACCCCTACATCAGGATATGAATAGATAAGGCAGCAGTTGCAGCCAGGCTGAGGAACACTGGCAGTCTTGTGTGGATGTCCAGCCTGTACCATGATGGTGTGTCTGCTGGCTTTGCGTCTCTCACTGATGGTTGGTTTCTTCCTGGTGGCAGTGGGATTTGAGAGCCTAGACTCCCCAACTCTGAATCTTTCTGCAGAGAGCTGGGGTTTGGAAAGGAAGGTAATGACCTACATGTGATGGTGATTGTTGGAAAGCTGGTGCAAACTCTGGACACACTGAACTGTTCTCTGCTAGCCAGTGTCATGGTATGTGGCAAGTTGGTATCACCCATGGATGTCAGGAGGACAGTGTAAGAGAAGGGGAAGAAGGAGGAGCTGTTGACTGGGTGCCTTCTGGGGCTGGGAATAGCTTGTGCCAGGGATGTGTTGATGATCAAGGGACAGTCCTGCTCTGGAAATGCTGTGGACGCTCTATACACATCTGTGGGAGAGAGAGGAAGGTGGGTATGACCAGATGGTGGCGCTGGTGTTTGGACATTTCAGGTATGTGGCTCCGTGTGGTGGCAGGGATGCTCCCATAGGATGAGGCTTGGCCAGTAGCAAGGACTTATTAGGCCCCAGATGAGGCATGGTGGCTCCCGGCTGCCTGGGGCAGCCCCAGGTGCATGAAGGTGTGGGAAGTCAAGATCTGAAACTGCAGGGCCACAGCTGAGCGTGTGAGCATTGTGGGCACAGGTGAGCATTGTTGGAATTGGGTGGCTCTTGGCTTCCTCTGAGCAGGTGTGTGTTGCTGCAGTGTGGGCAGTGGTTTCATTCTCTCTGGGAAGAGGTATGGGACTGCATGGGGCTGGAGCCAGAATCCGCCAGAGGGCTGTGGGGTGAGTGGGAGCATCAAGGCCATCAGTTCCTTAGTGTTCATGTGGTCCCAATTGTTGGAGGACCTGGACTTTCTACCTGGTCTGTGCTCCATCGCTAAGCCTTGGGGTGCTGCCCTATCACCTGGGTGTTCTGTGGTCTGTCCCTGTTTCCTCTAGTTGTTTGTGTCAGGCTCTGAAATCCTCTACTCCTGAGATCCTACTCTCATTGGTTCTTTCTTACACTATTGTCAGCCTTGATTTACCTTGTCACCCCCACCAGCATGATCTCTCTGAAATCAGGTTCAGGATCGCTGTTGCTGCATAACAGGTGAGCCCAGTTTATCTGGAAACATCACAGCTGTGCTGCTTTGCTGTCTCTGCAGGGGAGGGAACAGGAGGCAGGAGGCCTGGCTGGGAGTCCTGCTCATGCTTCAGCAGCAGGACCTGCTGCCCCTTTGTGGCTTCTGTTCTTGGCCACATGGCCTCTGTGGGACGTGTGGACATCGTCAACTTTCCCAGAGTAGGTGATCTGGGGGCACCAAGGAGTTTGCTGCAGGGCCTCTGTTGCCCAGCTTCTGTCAGCTCAGATTTGCTTTCTGAGGACTCTGTCTAGCTTGTGCAGCTAGAGCTCTTGCTGAAGGGAGTGGCATGGAGATGTTTTACACAGCAAGTGCATTAAGGAGCCCCGAATGTTGAATGGGTGTGACCATGACAGCGCTGGCCATGGTGTCTGGAGTCGTCAGGACAAGTTGAACAGTGTGGGAGGCCAGGGCAGGGAGAGCATTGTGCATTAAGGACCTACCATGTGTACCTCACAATGACTTTTCTTTTTGTCTTAAAAAATTGCTAGATTTTAGTAATTTAAGATGGCCCTGGTTGAGTCAGTGTCCTGGTTCTTAGGGTAGAAACTGTTTTCTGCCTGTCAAGGACACGCACACTGTTCTTTTGTTTCTGAGACCTAACACGTTTGCAGCCAGAGTAGACACAGCAGGTATGGAGCTGGTGTACGTTTTGTGCACAGTGCAAAATTATTGAAGCTTCCATTCTCTGAATTTACTGGCATAATCTTCGTAATTACAATGAAAGATTAATGCCTCAAACTTTTTTCTTTTTGGTAGTACTGGAGTTTGAACTCAGGGCCTCACACTTGCTAGGCAAGTATGCTACCACTTGAGCCAATCCTCCAGCCCTTTTTAGTCTGTTATTTTTCAGATAGGGTCTCAAGATTTTGCCTGGGGCTGGCTTCAGATTGCTGTCTTCCTACCTACCCCTCCATGTAGCTGGGATAACAGGCACACACCACCAGACCAAGCTTATTTTTGTTGAGACAAGGTCTCACGAATTTTTAGTCATGCTGGCCTTGAATTGCAATCCTCCCAGTCTCTACCTCCAAAGTAGCTAAGATTACAGCCATGCCCAGCAACACCTCAAACTTAATTGTAGACTCACCTCAGGGTAAACGGATAACATTTTGCCATTTTTTTTTTTTTAGGTACTTTCTTAATGAAATGGAGAGGTGCAGGTACCTTATAGCTCTGTGTCCTTCCCAAGACTCAGGCCCATGAAGTTTGGCACCTGTGGTGCATATGATAGCTGTGTGATGCATCACAACCAAGTGATGTGGGTTGTGTTACAACGTTAGCATTTCCACATGTTCAATGCTACAGTGGCCATTACACACCATTTTCCTCTTCGCAACAAATAGGATTAATGAGGCAAGGCCCCAAGGAGGCAGGTGCTACTCTGTGAACCTGGACCTCTGCTAACCTTGGTCCTGAGGGACAAACAGGACCACAGTGACCCAGCCTGCTCCCCACCTCACTCCTCTTGCCTGTCAGCTGTTCCTGACCATGAGCTGGCCCCCTCTTTTTCTCCTTGCCCATGGTCCTCTGTGCCGGCTTCCCTGTCCCTGTCGCTAACTGGCCCCCAAGCCTCCACTCCTGCCATCAGCTGACTTCAGGAGTGTGTGCTAGATTTTTTGTTTCAAAATTGAAGATCAGGGCTGGGGACATAGCACAGGTGGTAGAGCACTTGCCTAGCAAGTGGAAGGCTCTGGGTTCAATTCCTAATAGCACCAAAACCAAAAGAAAAAAAGAAAAATCTACAGATTTGGGGTTTGTGCATGTGATGCTGTGGTGCCACCTTGGTTGTCCTGTGCAGCAGGAACTGTGATGGCATGAGCCAGTCATGCTGTCTGTCTGCACTCAATACCTGCTTTCTTTCTTCTGCCCCTTCCTCATGGCTGCTGGTCTCCTGTGGGCACATCTGACCCTCCTAGGATTTTCCAGCTTGTTTCAGAGTGGCTGTGCCATCCGGTGCAGCCCTGTCCCATGTCCTCTTTGCAGGGGCCAGCTGGCTTTTTTATGGCTTATGGGCTGTGGCTGCCATGGTACCAAGCCTGCCTTCCCCATCCCCTGACAAGACACACAGACTCACATCTCTCTTGGCCTTCATCTGTCTCTTCTGTGAAGTGCCATTGATTTTCCTGGGGGTTCTTGGCTTTCTCCTGCTCTGGTCAGGACCCTGGCATTGTTTATATGAGTGTTGCAAAGTCCCCTTGCAGGTGCAGCTTGGGCCAGCATCTATTATAACCTTAAGGCACTTCAGGTGAACAAATGGCTTGTGGTGCCATCTACCCGTGTCTCCTTGGTATCAAAGAGCAGTGCTGGGCTTTTTTCTCAAACCTTATAATTGCATGCTATGCCAGGTAGGCATACCTACATACTGCACTCACAGGTGCACGCATGTATTCCTGCGCTCACACCTACACAGGTTGCGTGCTGCATTCACACTTGCAGAGCGCAGGCTGGGTGCAATACAACTCCAGTTTTCCTTTATGTTTGCAGCACCCTGGTGTGTGCTGTGTGAGTGTGCCCATGGCTGGGGTTGCTGTAGGACTTGCATCCGTATTTGTGACTGGGATGTCTGGCATATCATCTGCTGTTCTTGCCATCTAGCTTGGCTCTCAGCATCACATCAGCCTCTCTGAGGAGGGGGCTCTCTCAGGGAGGGGTTGGGGGGCCACTTTCTGACACCCAGTGTCTCAGTGTACTGAGACAGGTCCTGTCTACCCATGGAGTTTTGGGGGAACTCAGTGAAAAGCCCTTTGGACCTGGGACATTTGTAGATTTAAATATACCTGCCTGTGAGATTGCTTTAATGAGGGTTTTATGTTTCATTTTCAGCTTGTGTTATGTATTTGTGAGAAATGACCTTTTTTTTTACTTAAGGTCAATTTGGGGGTCATAAAGTTGTTCACCGAATCCCTGAGACTTAGCTTCTCCCTCCTGGTGCATCTGTGGCTGTTCTGTTCCTTGTGTTGTGGATAACTAAGTGTGCATGGTCAGAGACATTGTAAATGTGTTGGAAGCCTGGCTATCTAAAGGAATGCTTAGAGCAGGGTCCTCATTCTGGCTACAGAGCCCATTGTCCACCCAGCACTCCCACATTTGTTGCTGTCCTTGGAGCTGGAAATCGTGAGCACCTTGATGACGTACTTGTGGAGATGTGCATCCAGGGCCTATCATGCCTCAGGAGGCATCACCCTGGAAACCGTGTCCCCTGTGGGAAGCTTGCAACCGCTCCCCAGGTCAGTACCTGTTCGGATGTGGGCTTCCCCAGCGTCACTCTCACACTGGGCATTTACAAAATACAGTGGGAGGGAGGTTGTCCCCCAGAGCACAGAGTGGGGAGGCTTGCACACAGCCAGGACCTGGGTCTGAGCATGCTGCTTGAATCTGCAGAGCAAGGAGTCCACATGGTGTGTTGTTACAGACTGCTGGCCAGAGTTTTAATGTGGTTCCATCACTATGAAAATAGTGCTTTTATTTTTGAGATGGAAGGGGCCCTCCTGAGTAAGGTTCAGCCAGCAAGGAGCAGACACATGTTGCCTGCCCTGACCTCCCATGCCAGGAGAGAACGCTTGTGCTTCTGGGGGTCGTGGCTGCTTCTGCCTGTCTTGTAGAGGAAACCTCTTTTGGTGCAACCTCCAGCCAGTAATCAGAGACTGTTGCACATTCAGTAATGATCAGGGTCTCAAAGAACTTCAATATAATTGGACTGGAAGTAGGTACAGGCCATTGCGGGGCACTGGCAATCTTGAGTTCAGTGAGCAGATGATGCCATCCATGGCTTTTGGAGCTGGGGGAGGGGAGATGGCAGGGTCACCTCGAGGCCACGGCTGCTAATACATGTCATGAAGCTCTGAGGCACTTGTGAGTAGTTTTGTTCCTGCTCCTTGTTGAAACTAAAACAACTCCAGAGCTTGTAGCAGTTGATAGGACCAAGAAGACTGTCTTAGTCCATCTTCACTGCACAACAGATTCCATAGATTGAGCAATGTGTTAGTAGTAGACATTCCTGACCATTACTGTGGTCTGCTGAAGGGCCTGCAGAAGGGACAGGAGGGAAAAACTGGCCTAAGCCAGTTCCCTTTGACCCGCTGCAGGTGCATATCCACCCGGGAGGGCTCTGTCCTATGCCTTTTCACTTCCCAGAGGCTCCTCCCAGCAGTGCCATCCCGAGGTGTGGATGCTTATGTGCCCTCAGGCCTCTGTGGCTCAGGATGGGCTGGTCTTTCCTTGCCCTCCTGGGTTTGACCAGATACCTGTTGCAATTTCTTGGCCATACCTGGGCCCTGATTTGGCGTGCAGGTATATGTGTCTAGGCTCCAGGCACAGGCCCATCCCATGGGCTCTGGTTCCACCCTGCCAGTGGACAGACTAGTATTGGTCCTGAGCAGCCTTGCTAGCAGTGAACCGTGCTTGCTTTCACAAGAGCTTGGATCCAGGCCGGAGGCTTCAGTAGGTGGGTCAGTGTGGATGTGGCATCAGGATGGCTGTAGGAGGGTGCCATTTTCCTCCCCAAGTCTCACTGGCTTAGGCATTGCCGAGGTCACCTGGCTATAGGTGCTGGAGGCTTTCTGCTGTGCCAAGCTGTCTCAGGAAACTGGTCCCCACAGACCACACTGGGCACATGCAGCTTGAGACCTCTTAATATTTAGAGCTCTAATTTAGAACTTGAGACTTGGTCTTCACTTTTTGGAATAAGCCTGTCAAGTTCATGCTGAGCTGGATGCAGCTCAGCGTTGAACCCATAGCAGGTGCTGGGCCAGCCCTTGGGGGTGAGGTCAAGCATGTAGATGGTGCCAGTCCTCATTGGCACTGGTGTGTGGCCTGCAGCCCCTCTACCCTGGGCCTTGGTTTTCTTGCCATGATGGCGGCTTCGTGTCAGATTATTCGTTGAGCAGCAGTGTGTAGTAGATGTTGTTAGAGGCTGTTGGCTTTCTGCCTGAGCTAACCCAAGAGGGGTCCCCATGCATCTGTAGAGAGAGCAGCGTCATTGTCTACCCATGCCTCTCATCAGGGGCCTTGTGCCCTGGCCATGCTGAAGGTAGCCTGGGGATGCTGAGCAGGGCTGGGGGGCTCCTGCCTTGGGAGACAGTGCTTAGGGGCCCCTTCTATCGTGTGTGTCTCTGTCTGTCATAGATGGCTTCACATGTGGAAGATTTACACAGATTTACATTTGTGCAAGAATAACTATTAGAAAATGGGAGGGGATGGTAGGAAATTGGGTTGAGGCAGGCGAGATTCAGGGGATGTTGAGGTTCAGCTGGTAAGCTATAATGGACCCCTGCCTGAGGCCTGGGAGGCAGCTGTGAGGCAACACGTGTGGCCCTGGTGGGGTTGTTGGAAACTGGGTTGTGCCCTCCCTGCCCAGTTCACTCCCTGAGAGCTCACACTGAGGCCCTGGGTGTCTGGCATACCCATAAGCATGGTGCCTTTGAGCTGGAGGGTCTCTAAGCACCAGCCAGCAGGTCCTTGGCTGGCTGGTAAGCCCAAGGACAAGGATGAGCAGGGTTCCAGGAATAGCCTGAGGGCTGTGGCTGACTTATGGGTCCACGGACTCTAGCACTCTGATCATTTGGGAACAAGTAGACACAGCACACAGTGCCCTTACTGTGGGGAGGGGTGCTGCCTCCAGACAAGCCACTGAAGATGCCTTCAGCCATGTCCTTTTCTGTTGCAGACTTTAAAAAATTCAAAGAGCCTTTGCTCCCTCAACTGTGAAGATGATGACGAGGATGACACCCAGGCGAAGACTGTTGTGTCTTCCCCACGTGACTCTCAGGGACTTGTAGGCATCATCACACCTGGCTGCAGTCCCAGCCCGTGGGCCTCAAGGGAGCCAGTGGCCAACATGGGTGAGGGCGGGAGCAGCGGGGACCCCAGTGACTGGGACAGTGCTGGGGAGGAGGGTGTCTTCCCTCTGGACCGCGGGGACCTGGACCTGGAACAGATTGAGAACAACTGACGCCGTTCACTGAGTGGCATTGCTGTCTGTTCCCTGGGACTAGCCGGCAGAAATAGGTTTCCTGGTATTTTGAACATTGAGGTGTAATTTTGATTCAATTTTTCCTAAAGAAGTATTTTGCATTTTTATGACTTTTACAGTTTGGGAGAGCTTCTCTATTTTGAAATGAATTTTCAGAAGGGCATTCTCTTAAATGCGATTCTGCCTAGAGTCTGTTAGTGATGTTCCTTTTGTAAGAAGCCTACTGAGAAGAGCCTATGGGGTGCTTGCTGAAGACCTTGGGGCTAACAGTCTGTGCGTTCATGTAGAGGGTGCATGGTGCTCGGGGGTGTCTGTGCCCTTGTCCTTTTCACGTGGTGCTGGTGGACTGCAGGCTTGGACTACCTGGCTTTCTAGCCATGGTGGTGTGGCTGGCCTGGCTGAGCTGCAGGGTCTCACTGATGAGCCTGCTTTCATGACCAGTGGCCTTTGCACTTTTGGGGTGTGAGGAGGCAGAGCACCATCGGCTCCTCTTAGTGAATTCAATAAAAGGTGTTTGTTCTGTACTGACTTCTGACTGATCATTTCCATGGCTCGGGCCTGCTGTCCTTGCTCAGCACTGCTGGGCTATCTGTCCTCCATTCCTCTAACTTACAAAACCACAGGGACTCTTACTGAAGACACTCACCTAAGAAGCACTGTGCAGAGGAAGTTGGTAACAGGAAAGAAAACAGGAGAAATTTGCTTGGTTCCCCCCTGTGCCCCCCCCCCCCCCCCAGGAAACCTTGTGAGAGGTGACTGACATTAGCCCTGCTGCCCCCATGGCTGCCTGGGGTGTAGGTCACAGTGGGCAGAGGTAAGAAGGAAGCTGCATTTCTGGGTGTAGCTCTCAGGCCCCTGGCCTCTCCGAGTGGGCAGATAGCACATAGTGCCCTACCCCTGCCATCTGCCCTTTGAACAGCATACATGTCCTCATTCAGTGGCACCTTGTCTCCTGACACATTTACTTGCACAACTGTGATGTGGCCATAACAGTTTCCCTTTCCATTAATGGCCAAGGACATTTTTCTGCTAGAACCTGGGTTACCGCCTCAGTGGCCCTGGTACTCACAGGTCAGCACTGGCTTGGACTGAGGGAATACCCTTCTACTGCCAGCCCAGCCACGACACTTGATCATGCAAGGGCCTCCTGTGCTTAGTTCTAGAGCAGCCTGTCCTTGAGTTAGTGGCTCTCACCGTGGGGGCCATGATTTAGATAGAGGGTATCGTCTAGGCCTGAGCACTACGGGCAGAGTCCTCCCAGCACTTCTCCCAGCTGGGCAGCCGGGTGTTACTGTGGAGTCGTCTCCCAGGGCTGTGGGCATTGGCACTACCAGGCTCCCTACCCTGTAGGCTGGGGGAGAGGCCTGGGGACTCTGCTCTGAGCACTGCTGCTCTGTGCTCTCAAATCTGCATGTAGAGTCCTATTCCCTGCCTGGGGAGGACTGGGGCCAGGAAGGAGCCCTCCAGGGCATAACTCCAGGGCTGTCCAATGTCCCAAGGCCTGGGAAGACCCCTTAGTATCTCACCCACTGGCCCTCATGCTTGACCCTGAGAAAGTTGCCTCCACCCACGGTTTGGAGCATTCCCTGAACCTTCTTGAATGCCTCCAGATAGACACAAGGATGAGCAGCCCTGCTTTGCCCTACCCAGCATGCTAGAGGGCCATAGGCCCAGCCAGGCCTGGGTATGGGCCAGGGGCTGCGGCCTCTCCTAAGTGAGTTGGGGTCTCTGTGGGCTCCTCCTCTGCACCCCTCCTACCTTTCAGACCCAGTGGCTTCTCTTTAGGCCCTGGATAAAGCCCAGACCCCATGGAAGTTGCTAGGCCTTGCCCACAGTCCCCTTATTCTGCATTCCAGGCGCTCTCCTGCCTTGGCTCCTACTCTGTCTCCATTTCCTGTTCTGGGCTCCAGCCTGCCCAGGTCCTACAGCCCCAGTCCAGGCTGCTGGTGCTGTCCCTACACAGTGGGTGGGGCCTTCTTTCTTTGTCACTGGATCACCTTGGACCCTGCAGTTTCTCCCGCAGCTGGAGCCTGGGCCTGCTCCTGGCTGTATTCTCCCTGCGGGACTCCTCCCTGTGTCCCCACCTCTGCCCCTTACTGTTGTCCATATATCTCCACTTATGGAGGCCTCAAAAGCTAACAGTGGTAGTGCACACCTGTAATCCCAACTAATGGGGAAGTGGAGACAGGAAGATCATGGGTTCAAGGCCAGCCTGGGCAAAGGTAGCAAGACCCCGTCTAAAAAAACAAAACAAAGGCTAGACATAGTGACACATGCCTGTAATCCTAGCTACTCAGAAGACTGGGATTGGGAGGATTGCTGTTTGAAGCCAGCTGGGGACAAAAAGTTGGTGGGACCCCATGTCACCAAACAAGCTGGGTGCGGTGGCATGTTCCTGTCATCCCAGCCTCACAGGAAGAGTAAGTAGGAGGCTTGAGGTCCAGGCTGACCTGAGCATTAACGTGAGACCCTATCTGAAAAATAACAAAAGCAGAAAGGGCTGGGGGTGTGGCTCAAGTGGTAGAGTTCTTTCCTAGCAAGTGTGAGACCCTGAGTTTAAACTCCAGTACCACCAAAAAAACACAAAACCAAAAACACCCCAGGACAAAGCACCAATGTGTGTCCATGCAGGACCAGGTGGTCTGCTGGGTGACATGAAGCTGTCCACCTGGCTTAGTTGTTACCACCTCCATCTCCCCAAGCTGCAGCCCTGTGACCCCCATGCTCCCCAAGCCCTCTCTGCCTCCTGCCCCTGAGTTGGTGGCTCGAGGTCCCTTGTGTAAGTGACATTCTGCAGGACTTGCCCTGTGACTATTGGCTGGTCACTCAGCATAATGTCCTTGAGGTCTGTCTGTACATGTTGCAGCAACCCAGGCTCTCACTGATTTACAAGGATGCCAAGACAGACAGTGGCTCTTTCCACTCTGAGGGGACAGAGACATGCCTAGCCGCTGGCCCCTCTAGCTCTCTCATGGACTCTGTCTACTGCTCTGCCCCCTGGCAGCTCCCAGACTGCAATGCCCATGGCGTGGGAACTTGCTTCCCCTCGCTGGCCTCCTGATCGCCTGAGTCACCTTCACAGATGCCCCTTCCAGGCCCCGGACACTCCCTACCTGTGGCCCTTCCATAGCCTGGGAACAGGCCCACTGCAGGTGGCCTTCTCTCCAAAGCTCTGCCCAGATGGCCTGGTCCCTGGGTCCTTGGGACCTGTCCTTGGGCATCTGCCTCAGTGGTCAGTCCCTGTGGGATCTGAGGCCAGGGCAGGTCCTGTTGGGCAGATTCAGGTGGGGATGGGAATCTTGAACCCATGATGCTCCTGTAGTCTCCTGACACCTGGCCCAGCCCAGCAGGTGCAACCCAGAAACCAGATCTCATTTGTTTACACGCTCACTTATCTTGTGGAAGTAGACTGGCCTAGTCCTATTGACTTGTGCAGGTGTCTTAGCCCCTCTCCCTGTGCCAACCCCACCACTACCAGAGAGCCTTTCCCTGGACCCCCACCCTGTTCCTGCCTCTCCTGACCCTTGGTCCTGTCCCAGTGCTTGGCTGGATCCTCCAGTGGTTCCTGCAGCTCCTGATCCTTGAGTTGCCCCTGGTCATTCTGAATGGTGGGTTTCTGCTCCCATTTTGTGTTGGATGGCAGGCCAGTCCTGTAGCTAGAACCCTGATCACGCACCTCTTCATGCTTTTCTGCAGTTTGTTTTCTAAGTGTCTTTAAGTTAATTTTGGTAATTTCTATTGTCTTAGAAAACTGTCAATTTTATCAAGAATTCTGAATGCACTAACTTGTCACTTTCAATCTCCTTGGCTGCTCCGACTTTCCTCTTCCTGTTCCTCAGGGGCCTTTGTGTTTTCTCTCTGCCTGCTGATTAGACTGGCCGGAGGTTTGTTTATTTTATTTATTTATTTGGAGGAACTAGCTCTTGGATTTACCGACGAACTGTCCCATTTTTCTTGTTTCCAATTCATTAATCCGTCTTTATCTTTACCCTTCCTGCCTCCTCTGGATTCGCTTTATTGTTCTGTTTTCCCTCCTTGTGTCCAGTGTTCAGTTCGTTTATTTTCAGTCTCCCTTGCTCAGTAATAAAAACATTTAAGGCTGTGAATTCTCCGTCAACTCCGCCTGAAGCTGCTCTGGAGACGGGCAGTTTCTCTTCACACGTAATTGTAGAATCGCCTGTCACCGACTTTATTAACTCTCTGAACCAAGAGTTACTTAGAGAGCATCTCTGAATTTCCAAATCACCGGCTTCCTTTTGATGAACCTTTACGCTCCTTGCGTTGGTTTAAACAATGAAGCCTGTGATGTTTGACACTTTGGAACATGGGCGCTATGAGTACACGTGCGTGCAAGTGTACCTGTATGCACAGGTATGGGCACCGTGTGCAAACTGTCCACTCAGCCAGCCCTGTTTCAGGACAGTCAGAGGCAGTCCCTTTGGGGAATTCCCCTGCTGCCATTTCTGGGGTGACCTTGGTCATAGGTTTGACCAGAGAGAGCACCTTCTCTCCAGACCACTGAACAGTTCCTGTACTGCCCAAGTCTCCATCCCTACTGAGCATCTTCCTACCCACGTGGCACCCACACCTGGCATGGAACCTACTGAGTAGCTTGCCCTTTGCGTGGCAAACTGACCCCTGGGGTCACCCTGGGCTCCCTGCCACCTAGCCTCCACATAGGACAAACCAGTCTATGAGTGACAGTCTTTTGTCACCTGTTCTTCCATTGGCTCTGTCACATCTGCAGAATTCTGGTGATAGAAGCAACCCTTGGGGCTGGTCCCCAGTGTCAGCCCAGCAGTGGCCACTAAGGGGGTACAGGGCTATCTGTGCTTATGGGCATGGAGCTGCCCTCTTGGTCAGTTCTGGGGGTCCTTCTTGTGCCTGTGTGCTATATGCTGGGCAGAGTGACTGGGACCCTCCCCTCTAGGGGTTCGCTGCTAGTGAGGGACAGGCTGTGGGGACGAGGCCACTTGATGAGGAGACCTGCACACTGTCCCCAGTCTTGGTGTGCGTAGGTCACACCTTGGCGGAACACCGTCCTCACCTGGGCCCCCCAGCCCCATAGTCCCGTCCTCTCTGTGACCCTTGCTGTGCACAGTCGGGCTTGGTGGGGTGGGGTGAGGGATGTCCACAGCCATTCTGGAGCACCCTGGAGAGGGGCAGGGGTGCAGGCAGCAGGTGTCCACCTTAGGTCAGATCCATCCAGGAGCAGGGACGGGGCGGCGGAGGCTGGGCAAGGCAGAGGCTTGGGGTCAAGGCCTCTCCCACTATTATCACTTTTAGAGTGTTAGGATAGCTTATTAGAAACAATCTTTTTATTGCTGATATATAACAAACGTGCAGGTGTGGAGTATTGATTTTACACACTAATATACATCTAAACTCTACTTGTTTTTTTAAATCTTTAAGATAAAATTTGCGTAACATAAAACTGAGCGTTCGATGCAGTGGCCTTTAGTACCTTCATAAGACTGTGTGAATGCCAAGACATTTTACCCCAAAATGGAGCCCTTGCCTGAGCAGCCCCTCCCTGGAAACCCTGGCAATTGCTAATCTGCTTTTTGTCTGGGTGTTTTATAGAAGCAGACTTCACCATGGGCCTTTTGTATCTGGGTCCATGAGAGTTTTTAGAGCAGGTCCCAGGCCTGAGATGAGCCGGGGCCCAAGTGAGGGTAGTGGGGTTGGGAGAGGCTGTGGGTGCCTCCAGGGGTGTCATAGACCCCCCAGCCGGGGTGGCTTAAGGTGTGCTTCTTCGAACCTTACTCTATAGGTCCCTGATGCCCTATTTGTGGAGCATGACCCACTAGTCCAGGGCTGTCAGACGGTGGCCCCCGGGCCAAACCCAGCCCCTGTCAGTCTCCGTGGTTAAAGTGTCACGGGGACGTGGCCGTGCACAGGTGAGCGTACGACCAAGGCTGCTGTGTGACGGAAGCGCAGGTGAGAAGTTTGCGCAGATGCTGTTTGGCATTTAACCAAGAAGCTTGCTGGCTGAATCCACTCCAAGGTGGAGTGGTTCCTTGGCCACCGGCGGGTATGCAGTTACTTCCCCAGCAGGCCCAGCCAGGCTCTCTGCAGCTACAGGACATGGGAACTGGACAAGGGTCAGGGCAGGGGGGCAGCTTGAATGTGCGTGAGCTGGGTGAGCCCTGATTCTGTGTCTGTGTCTGTCTGGGGGATGGACTCCCTCTTTCCCAGCTTACTGGGCTCTTGGGTGCCAGGAAGAGGGTGGTGGACACCCTCGTGTGTGAGGAGTCGGACTCATTATCCAGGGCATGGACCCTCAACTTGTCCAGCAGGTGGGCTGCAGGAGAAGATGTCCATTCAACAGATCCCTACTGAGGCCGCCACTCTGGAGGTACGAGGAGGAGGCAGGGAGGGAAAGCAGAGACCCTGTCTAGCCACCCGCTCAAGCTCAGGCCCTGTTCTCACCTTTCTCTGTCTAAAGAAACCCATGGCTTTAACCAGGGGCGTGGAGGGATGCAGACCGACCAGAGTGGTAGCTGGCCCTTGGCCTGTGGAGGTCAGCATGTAGCTGCCCTGTCCTCAGAACTGATCATGGGCAGTTCAGCCACTGGGGCCCAGGCCAGGCCTGCAGTGGGGGATGCTGAGCAGTCCAGGAAACCCCTCCCTAGAAGTCAGTGTCAGGACCATGACTGTGCTCTGAGAGCCCTCAGTCCACCTCTCACCAGGGCCAGTAGTCAGCATTGCCATGTTTATCTGCCGGGCCTGGGGGCTGTCCTGTGCTGGAGGGAGGCCTTGAGTGTCAACTTTGTCTTGGGGCAAGGAGAACCAGGCCCTCTGCAGGAAGGTGGTACAGGGAGCAATTCCAGCCTCCTGCGAGCCACTCAGTAGGGACGAGGGTGAGGCCTGTGAAACCAGAATCATGGCGGGGAGGAGTTGACAGGTTCCCCAGTCCTCTGGGGACCTGGGGATGCTGTGGAGACAGGTGTGACTCTGCCTGTGGCATCTCAGCATGATGATATCTGAGGAGGCTGTGGACTCAGGGGCTGAGGCTGGCCCAGTGCTGCCCTTCAAGGTCCCTGGTGACCCCTCTTTGCAGGTGGAAGATTCCTAGGCGTGTATGCTGTAGAGCTTCCAGGTTGTGCCTCCAAGCGGGGGCCTTGAGGGCTCTGAGCAGGAAGGCCGTAGACTCACCGAGGGTGGCAGGCAGCTCCCCAGGCAAAGGATGACCAGCTGGGGGAGCCAGGACAGTCCAGCGCAGGCCATGATCCTGGAGAGCAGCTCTCTGGACAGATGTGTCAGAACTTGGTTTGACCCCTGCGAACCCACCCTTCCTGGTCAGGCCCAGGACTGACCTTGGGCCACCCTGGCGGCATAAGGCCCAGCAGCTCTGCCTCCCCTGGCCAGTCCTCAGGGTCAGTAGGCCAGCCTCCCTGGGTGTCCTGCTGTGGGTCTGCATGTGCTGACCATAATGGCCACTGGGTGGCAGCAAAGATCAGTCCTGGTGATGACTATGGCTATGGCTTTGGCCAGCTGGAGTGGGCGGGGCTCTAGGGGCCCCAGAGCCAAGCCCTGTGGGGTTGAAGATCATCTGGACCCATGTAGTGGGGAGAATGTGCCCCTATTTGCCCTGCCCACCCTCATGTCCCAGGGACCCAGTTCCCTCCACTTTCCAGGGGGAAAGTGCACTGGGCCAGGGGTTCTCAATGCCACCCCATCATGTCATCCCCAGGAGCGTGGATGCTGGATGTCCCAGGGGGGGCCATGGGTGGGGAGGAGCCCAGTCCCTGCCCCATGCCCACCATGTTGTGTGTATAGGGTGACCACACATCCAAGGCGAAGAAGGGAAGATGTCTAGCCTAGCTGCAGTGTCAGGAGAAAGCACACTCAACTCACTGGCTCCAGGGCCTGTGTGTCTTTGTGCCCAGGCAAGGTGCCCCTTGTTGACCAGTGCCACCCCAGGTGGGCTGTAACCCCAGGGCCTGTGGAATCCTCTATCCCTCGTTGCTGGGCACTCCATGGAGCCTGAGCACAGAGATGTTGGGGGCAATGGGCCCAACTTCATAGAGCTTGCAAGCAGACTCTTTCAGGGGTGGCTTCACAGTGTGGGGAGCCTCGAGGTTTAAGCCCAGGTCTCGCTGACACCCTCCGTGCCTTCAGAGATGCCGAGCAGAGATGCCAGGGGCTGTTGATGGGAGCAGCAGGGAGGGAGAGGGCCAGAGGAAGAGGGGAGCAGTGATGTGGCCAAGATCCCTTTGGCCCTGAGCCCCTTCCCCCTCCCTTCCTCCCCGCCTTCCCCCTCCCTCCTTCCCCCTCCCCCCTCCCCTCTCCCCCTCTCCCCCCTCCCCACCAGTCTGATCTTGGCTGTGACTGTAGGCCCCACTGCCCCATCAGGGACTTCATCTCAGGCCCAGGCTGGACAGGAGGCCTAGCAACATTTGTCCCCCCAGTTCTTGGCTGGACTGGGCTCTGCTGGGGATCTGTGGCTGGGTCGGATCCAGAGGTGGTGGGCTCAGTGGGCCCTTGTGGTACCTCACAGTCATTTGGTCTGAGGCCCCAAGTGATTGATCCACAGTTATTGGAGAAGTGACCGTGACACATAACATCTGGGTAGATGTGTCTGTCAATAGGGGCTATTCACGGCTGATCAGTTGCCTGAGAGCGGGAGCTGGTCAGGGGACAGGGACAGCTGCTGAGCACTGCCATGGCCTTGGCAGTATCAAGTCCAGCCAGCCCAGACAGGGAGCCTGGGGACAGAGGGTAGAGGTCGAGTCCCCTCTACCTGCTGTGCTGGACAGAGCACTGAGTGCCCACTGCTGGGGCCTTTGGGGACCTGGGGACCAATGGAGGTCATGTGAGGGCACAACACCAGGTTAGTGGACTCCTGGCTGAAGACCTGGCGGGGACCAGAGGCTAAACTGAGAGTGGGGGCCCTTGGGAGCCCAGTCTATGGTTAATCAGGTCCTCATCCCTGGACACCAAGGCCTTAATACAGCCTGTGCAGCCCCTCTCTGGACCCCGAGCCAGGTCTCCCATGGGTGCTATCCCACAGAGGACTAGCCAGCTGGGGAGACTGCTGGGCCTCGCGGGGCTCAGCTCAATCACCGCCCCAGTCACAATGCTGTCCCCAAGCCAGTCTCACCTCAGTCTGTATCTTCCACTGCCCCAAATCCTGAGCCTGCAGTGCTGGAAGATGACCCAGCCTGGCCCACCCTGTCTTCTCTGCATTCCACTTTTCTGTCCATTCACCAGTTCCTGGCCCATCAGGGTCCTGGGGCTCCCACTGTTCCCATCAGCCTTCACCATGGCTGCTCTCTGGGGCCAGCTCTGTCCCCCAGTCCTGTCCTGCTTACTAAGGTGCCAGCTCCAGTTAATCCCAAGATTTGGGACATGGCCCCACTGGGCTACCCACAACCCAGTCTTCACTGCAGGAGGGAGACTGAGGCAGGTGAGGGTGGGAGGAGGCGAGATCACCTGTATCCCTGCCATCTGTGTCTGCTCTGCAGCCTGTGTCTCCTGTCTCTCTGTGTCCCCTGTATCCTGCCCTTACCACGCTTGGTCCACAGCCTCCAGCTGGCCTCTCTCTGCCTTCGGTGGCCACTACTTACTGGAGTCTGTCCCATCCCACAGCCCTACCCTGGGCATTATTATCCCCCCCCCATCCCTACCTGGAGGCTGGGAGGCCCCTCCCCAGGTGCAGGTGCTCAGGGACCCCAGCCCTGCCAGGGCTCTAGCAGGCTGGTGGGTGGGACTTGGACAGCTGGCAGCATCTCAAGTTACCCTTTGTGGGTTTTGGAGACATGGTCTCCAGCACCCTACATCCTCCTAGGTTTCCCCGATCTGGATCAGGTGATGCAGGGCCTTTCCTGCCCAGTTCTGGGCCTTTGCTTGGTTGCATCACCCAGGGTCCTGTGGCAATGTGCATTGTCTCGAGCGGCTCCAGCATCTTGGCCCTTACTATCTGAGAGACGTCCCTGCTGTCACCTGACATGAGCCACTGGGACAGCAGTCCAGCTGCCACCCTGGGCAGGTGACTTTGCCTGGCCTGTGCCCTGCAGTGGGGGTGGAGGGTGTGTGGTGGTGTAGGGGCCTCATGACTTTCCCTACCTGTTTGCATGGAGGACTCTGCTGTTGTTTCTGAGGATGTAAAATGTCCTTGGTGGGACTGAGGTGAGAACCTTTCCTTGGAATTTTCCCGAAATGGGGTCCCTGTCTGACTTGCCTAGTTTCTCCTGGGCTGCTGTGTTTGGGTTTCAGAGGGGTCGTGTCTTGGTTCTCCCCCTTGATTCTCCACTGCCCCTCTTCCGAGCCTCAGTTTCCCCATTGTAAAGCGGGGGCATCCATCTTCCTTGAATCCCTGAGGCATGGGTAGTGTTGCTGTGCTGGGACCTGTCTGCCTGGTGCGAGCAGCTGGTGTGCCATGGAGTCTGCAGCTGGCTCTCAGGGACACAGACACCCTTGGCTATGGCCATCTTGTACCCCAAGGGACTCTCTTAGGCGCCTGCCCTCTCTCTTGTAGGTGGAAGAAAGTTTACTCACCCCTTAAGGAGTCTTCGCAGGTGCCTGACTCTGAGCACCTGGTGAGTCCTTGGCCTGCAGCATCCTGGTAAGTGGGTATTCAGAGGACCGGGGACTTGCCTGATGCTCACGGTGTGAACCACTCTCTGGACAAGGGACTTTCTGTTCTTCAGCTCTGGAAGGAGACCTGGTAGGAGGTCACCAGCTGTCCCTGCAGACAGTGAAGTTGGACAGTTGTGTAGGAGACTAGCCTGGACATGCCAAGACAGGAAGCCCAGGCCTTGTACCCCTTCCCTAGCAGGCATAGCCCCGGACCCTCGGATGTGACCTGTGGGTGCCTGAGGTGGGGCGTCCCCAGCTTGGGGGCTGCACCCAGCTGGCCACCACACTTCTCACTGCCCACAGAAACGGAGCCCAGCAACGCCACCCTCCTCAACTTTTTTCTCCTCCCCAATTAATTAATTTAAATTGACCATTAAGTCAGCCGAGTTTTTGATTGATATTTTCATTAGCAGCCCTGTCCGACGGCCCTGGAATGTATGGTAATGTCCAATCTGCGGGTGGACCACGCTCCTCCTCGCGCACTGAGTTATGGCTAGCACCGTCGTGCGGCTCCCAGGGTAATTTGAATTCAGATGAGCTGCCGCAGTGTTCTGGAGCTTGGCGGCCAGCCGCTGACGGATGGGACTCAGGTTACCACAAGGTCACCACGCAGCTGCCACCCGCACTGGAGGGGCTGGCCAGGCCGCTGGGGGAGGTGGGGCAGCCCCGTGGCAGGTGGCCAAGTGGACTCAGAAAACTGGGCCATCTCTTGATAAAGTGCCACAAGCCCAGGCCACACCTCAGCTGCTGTCCACATGGCATGGCCTCATGTAGAGGCCCAGGCCAGCATGGCTGCTGGGAAGCCAGCCAGGCCTCCTTACCAGGAAAGCAGTGACCAGCATGGAGCAGCGGCCCTTTGCATCCAGTGGGTTTGTGACCCGTCTCCAGGGAGCTGACAGGTGATGGGGGCCAAGACCCACTTGTGGTGGACAAAGCACCTTCTGAAGGTGGCTTCATCGCAGGAAGAAACTCCAGGGCCCTCTTGTGCCAGGCAGGGAGAACCAGATGCCAGGCTTGTGGCCAAGATGGAGGTACAGAGCCCAAGTGCCCAATGTGCTGCTGTGTGGCTGTGGGAGACCCCTTTGGCCAGGCTTTGGTTTCCTACTCTGCAATGGTAGAACATAGTACCTTCTCTTTGTTGAGGGTGATGGACAAATGGACCAGCCTGGGCAAGGCATGGTGTCTGCGCTGGGCAAACTCCAGCCCCTGTGTGGCCTCTTCCTGCCTGCGCTGCCCAGGGCCTGGTAGGAGGCAGCAGCACCCTCATACACGGCATCATCAGAGGACAGGAGGTGCTGTCCTACTCCTGGTGCTGGGCCCTCAAGGGACAGTGGCTGCTGCTGACCTTAGGCTTGCTGGGGCCCCAACAGGGACCCCGGAGACTGGCCCTGCTCAGGTGCTGCAGAGGTACAGAGATGGTCTGGCCCTGGCAGGGTAGGGCTGTGTGGGCACAGGGCTCTGGGTGGGGTGAGGGGCCCAGGGCAGGTGGCCTCAGGGCCCTTTCCTGCCTGAGGGGCTGTGGAGCCAGGGTCTGGCGGGAAGTCTGAGGGGCCATAAGGAACCCTGGCAGAGGTGCCACTCGAGGCACCTCTGCCCCAGCACAAGTCTAACTGTGGTTGCTTCCAGGGAAGGAGCCCTCTTCATCCTTGTCCCTGTCCTCATGCCCATGTGGGCTTCGACTGTCACACAGGCTAAGTAGAGTGGTAGCCGGGGCTGGGCCCTGAAGTGATCACAGCGGATGACACAATGGCACACAGCGGGTGTTTGTTGAGCAGCTCCCATTCTTGGTGTTCTATTCTGTGGCTTTAGTTACCCAAGGTCAGTCTCTATCAAAAAATAGTAAATGGCAAATTCTAGAAATAAACAATTCACTAATTTTAAATTGTGCACACTCCTAAGTTGTGCACCCTCTTGCCTGGGGCCTGAATTCTCCCTCTGTCCACATGTCCATGCTGCATATACTTCCTGCCACTTGGTGACCATCTGTCATTACTTGGGCTATTGCAGCATTGCAGTGGTGGGCACGGGGTCTCATATCTGCAGTTTCCGGTATACGCTGGGGTCTTGGAACCCATCTCCTATGGGTAAGGGGGACACTTAGCGAGCTGCAATTTATTGGCTTTAGTTTTGGAGGCTGATGTCTACAATAGAGGGACATCTGCAAGGGCTCTGTTGTGTCCGATGGCTGGTGTTGGAGCTGGTGTTGGTGTCTGGGGTGGTGGTGTTGTCTTAATTGCTGTTGTTGGTGGCATTTTTATGGCTCTTTTGTCCTTAAATATTGTTAGTGATTTTTATTTTGGTGGTACTGGAATTTGAACTCAGGGCCTCACATTTGTTAAGCAGGCGCTCTACCACTTGAGCCACTCTGCCAGCTTTTGTTGGTGATGTTTTGTTGTTGGTGTTGATAGTGGTGTGTCGTTGTGGCGGTTTGTTGGTGTTGGTGATGGTGTATTGTGGTGTTGCTGGTTTTAGTGTTGTTGATGGTGGTCTGTTGTGGTAGTGGTTATTGTGTTGGTGGTGTGTTGTGGTTGTTGTTAGGTTGTAGCTGGTGGTATTGATGATAGTGTTTTCTGGTGGTGGTTGTTAGTGTTTTCGGTGATGATGGTTTTTGTGGTGTTGGTTGTTAGTATTGTTGGTGGTTGTGTTGGTGGTGATGGTGGTGGTGTAGTGGCCCCTACAGTTGCTGACTGTGGCCAGAGTGAAGGAGACTCCGGCCCATGTAGAAAAAGCTGCCTGACATCGTCCCATGTGGATCCTGGGGGAGGTCCTGCAAAAGGAGAGCTCATGTCATTCAACATCAGCAGAGAGCACACCTGGAAGAGACGTGGAGACAAGATGAGAACTCAGATCGTCATGGGGCAGAGGAAATGAAGCTAATCGAGATGCCAGCATGGATGTGTGGGTTTCATCCCGCCAAGCTGGGTGCTTGGCTTTCCTCACCTTGCCCACTGACCTGGGCCTGACCTAGTCAGGACCCTCTGCTCGCCAGTGTCTGTGCCCCAGGCTTCCTTTCAGGGCTCCTGAGCTGAGGGAGTCACAGTGGCGCTTACAGGGACATCCCGACCCTGGTCCCTGCAGGCCTCTGTTCCTTCGGGTGATTCATGCAAGTGTGATCAAATTGCAAGAGCAGAATTCACATCCACAGCAAGAGACCAAGTCAGGCCAGTGCCCTGGCTCTAGCCATGCAGGGTGGGGTAAGCATAAGAATCCAGGATGCTGAGAAGAGGAGGATTGCAGGGACAGATGTGTCAATGGGCCAGAGGAGATGGAAAGTAGAGAGGAAACAGCCTGTTGTCCGCAGGCTGCATGAGGACCAGGAAAGGATAGGAGGCACCGTCAGTGTGGCCCAATCCCACAGATACTCAGCCCAGGACCCTGGAGCCCTGGGACCTGCTCCCACCACACCCCAACCTTCACATGGCCTCAAGGCCTTTCCTCTAGGGCTTGATCCACCTTAGGGCTGCTGACAAGGCCTTCGTCTGCTTCACAGCTGCAGGCTCAGTGACTAATGGTAATGAGCTGCTTAGCTTAGAAGGTGCTGGATGGGAGGTAGGTGTCCAGGTGGTCTGGACCAGGGGAGGCAAAGCACCAGGTCCACTCCACTGCTGGGGAGGCAGTGCCTCCGAGGCCCTCTCCAGCCTCCTTCTCGCCATCATTTCAGGACTGGTGTCCGGCCAGCATGTGTCTGTGCCCCAGGCTTCCTTTCAGGGCTCCTGAGCTGGTGTTTGAGAGCAGACACCATGTCTTCATTTCTTGCGTCACAGGCGACATTGAGCTGCTGCTCAGGAATCCCCATGGTCAGTGTAGCCGGGCGCAGTGAGGGGCTGTTGGACCAGGGGCTGGCTTCATTGCCAAGGTTATGCAGGGTTGGCACACTGGGACCTTGAGTTCCTGCCCATACCTGCTGGCCCCCGAGGCTAGTGTCTGCCTCCTCCAAGGTGGCCAGGTAAGTTTTCCTCCTCTTCTCCCTCCTAAGAGTGGCCCTGTTCCTGTGCCCAGAGCCCAGGTGGGGAGGGTCAGCCATGAGAACTTGACACCTCACCCAGTTCACGTGACTGGGTATCTGGACAGGCAGTGTATTCCTGCTAGGGGAATTGGGGTACAGAGCTGCCATCAGGCCTCACCAGCTGGTCATCTTACAGCTGGGTCTGGTTTTCCTCAGGGTCTGGCTACCTCTTGCTCACCAGCCCACCCTTGGCCAGCTTCCTGTGGGGCGTCTACTCTGTGGCAGCCATCTTGTAGCCACCCTCTTAGGGTTTCCAGGTGTCAGTCGCCTGAGCCAGAAGCTCCAAGGCTCTATCTGCTCTGCTTCCGCTTCACCTTTCCCCGCCAGTCATCGCTCATCTGCCTTAGCCTCCCTTCCAAGAGCCTTGAGCCAAGGCAAAGCACAACTGCTGTCTTCCCACTCCTCTCCTCACTGGCCTGCTCTGTCCCAAGCATACCCTGCAGGCCATGATATCTGTCGGGTTGGTGCCCTTCCCATGGCGATGTGATGCTGGTTGTGCACAGGGAGCTGTCCTGTCCTGGCACACAGGACGCTTGATCAAGGGCTGACACAGGCGTGTTCTGTGCTGGAGGAAGGGTTGCGTCAGCAGGGTTTTGTACCCAGTGACAATATCCTTCAAGAACGACAGGTGTCAAGATGACCCAGGTGGCAGGAAGGTAATGGTTGGTTAGCAGACCACCCCAAAAGAGGGGCTAAGGGTGCTCGCTGGGCAGCAGTGAGAGTGGGAAGAGAAGGAAAGTTGGGCCTTGAGAAGGGAGCAGGTGACAGGGAAGTGTGGTGGCCTGTGCTCCTCTTGAGTTTTCTGGAGCCTGTGTGGTTCAGATGATATAAAGGGGAGGCCAAGATGACTGCCCTGTGAGGGGCAGGTGAAGGGACATTGGGAAGGTTTCTACACTTTGCTTAGATTGGCAACAAATCCACAGCAGTGAGCAGTGCCAGGCTGTGTGTGATTACCACTATGGGCAGTGGTCACAGCGCTCCACGGAGACACAGGAGGCCCTCGCCAAGCCAGCACATGGACAAGTGCACTAGGGAGTCCTGAGTTTTTCTAGAATTGCTGCAATCTCAGCTTACAGGGTGAGGCCTGTAGGCCATCCTGAAGGCATGCTCAGGTGGGCCGTGGAGGACCAGGTGAGGGTCGTCCTCCAGACAGCTAGTGGTGAGCTGGCACCATTTTTTGGAAAGACCTCCCTTCTGTTAAAGAGCACTGGTGTCTTGTCACAGAGGATTGGCTGGGTGTGCAGACACATGGCCTTTGTCTGCATCCTCTGCTCTGTGGCACCGGCCTATCTGTTCTTATGTCACAATTGTCTTACAGTGTGTCTTGCAATCAGGAAATGTCAGGTCTTTTTTACTGTCTTTCAAAAATTTCAGGGCATTCTAGACTCTGTGTTTCCTTGTGTCTCAGCAAGTTTTACAAAGAGGCCATTGGCATTTTGACTGGGATCATGTTGAATCTATACGCCAATTTAGGGGAGAATTTACATCTTAACACTATTGAGTTTTCAATCCATGTCTTCTTTAATTTCTCTCAATTATCGCCAGAGAGTTCTTGCACATGTTTTGTTCAATTTATTTCCATGTAATTTTATTTTTTGGTGTCAATTTGCATTTAATTTTTTTTGATTTGTTACTAGCCTATAGAAATAAAATTGAGTCTTAGATAGTGAACTTACACCCTATGCTCTCACTAAGTCAGTTACCAGTTCCGGTGGATGTCCTGGGGAGTCCTTAGTTTTGCCACCCCCTCAAAAATTATTCTCTGACAAGGACAGATGCTGTCTCAGTTGTCATGGTGATGGTGTGACTCCACTGGGGCTCTGTCTCAAGGCCGTTGGCTGGGGTCCAGCTGTGGGTGGGGCTGGGGTCTCATTTGAAGAGCTCCCTGAAGGGGCAACACAGGGGCAAAGGCCCTAGTTGGAGAGGAAGGGTTTGTTGATGGGACAGCGAGGGTCAGTGTCCCAAGGGCAGATGAATGAGACCAAAGAAGTAGAGAGGACAGAGGAGTAAGGGACAGGGACTGTGACAAGGTCAGCCTATGGCCACTGCTCTGTTGTTTATGAGCATGGAGGGATAGGGTAGGGCAGGGTGGGTGTTCTCGGCAGCTAATGACACAACTTGACTGCAGATCCCAGGGTTGTAGTGGCCACTGTGGAGGAAGTGACCAAGGGTCGGGGGCAACTGAAGCTTGTGAGCAGCAGGTGGGAGGACTTGGGGTTCTATGCACGTAGTGTTTCCATAAGTCTCCCCATCCCTGAGTACATGTGGGTGTGAGTGTGCACACAGTTGTCCCTTGGATCCTCAGAAGTATCCTCCAGACCCTACAGATCCCAAAACCCACTCAAGGCTCTTGTATAAAAGTCGTAGATTTGTGTATAACCTACACACATCCTCCTGTATACTTTAAATCATTTTAAGGCCACCTACAATCCCTAATGCAAAATAGATGCTATATAAATAGTGGTTAACCATATTGTTTAGGGAATAATGACATAAAAGAGTCTATGTGTTTAGTATACAGGGTGACAGAATCTGCAGGGGGGACCCTGAACCCACATCTTTCTGTGTCCACCCATATGAGTTTGTTACCTTGAACTCTAACCCAACATCCCGGGATCATTCCAGTCCTTCTCCCCTCTAACTTCCTTCTGCAACACATTGGGCCCTGGGTCACTTGTTCTCACATACTTGGCCATTTGGCCATCCCTGTGTCCAC
Source organism: Castor canadensis (assembly GCF_047511655.1). Taxonomy (NCBI): domain Eukaryota; kingdom Metazoa; phylum Chordata; class Mammalia; order Rodentia; family Castoridae; genus Castor; species Castor canadensis. Next base: position 154,426,865 of record NC_133394.1, read on the forward strand.
TCTTCCCCATGCATGTGCCCTCACCTGGCCCTGCTGCCCTTGCCACCTTGGCTCCTGCACCACCCACCTGGGCCTGACAGGGAGGCGGGAGGCCCCTCTCTCCTCCTCTCTCTCCTCCTTCTTCTCTTCCTCTTTGTCTGCTCATATCTGTGGTCCCCCCTTTCCTTCAGTGAAACAATCTCCCACGCTGCAGCTGGGCCTGTGGCCTGTGTTGATGGTCAGGTGGGCCCAGCACCCCAGATGGATAGATGGCAGGACAAGCAACTGGGAAAGGGCTGCTGATATTGTGCCTTGAGTTGTGATCAGTGAACTTTTGTGAAAACGGCCAAACCAATATCCCTAAGACCTGGACACACCTTCCCACCTTCCCGGCTCTCCCTGGTGTGGTTGGCCCGGGTCTTTCTGTGTGTGTGGCTTAGGGTGAAGTGCATGGAACTGCTCTGTAGGTATACTGATCCTCCTTATTCAGACTCTGTATTTGCAAATTCGCCGATTCATTAAGAAGTCAGTTACCCCGAGTCAGCACCCTGACTGACTTTCACAGACATGTACAGTCACTCAAATGTCCTGGTGTGAGTGATTTGTGACTTTGTGTTGCAAGTAGCCCAGCACTGGCTGGGTGCTGTCCAGTGTCCTGAGCACCGGGTGCTGCGATGTGGCTTAGGGGACACACAGGTGTTAGCGAAGCTTTGTTCGGGTGTATGACATGCTGTTGGCCTTGAGTTCAGTGTCAATGAATCAATGGGATAAGATTGCTCCATACGTAAACAGAGCCACGCAAAAGAAGGGATTCGTGGGTTCATTCGTGAGGCTCACAGGAACCCGGCCCTGTAACCTGCCCGCTCAGTGCGCTTGCTCATGGGGACCTCACAGAATGAGTGTACCGTGTGTCTCAAGACTCATGTGGGACTGTGCCTCCTTCTGGTGACCTGGGCGCAGTGTTTGCTTCCTTGTCCTTCCTCAGCGGTGGCCCTATAAGCTTGGCTGCAGACCCCGCCTCCCCAAGCTCCATGGTCTGTCCTCTGAGCCTTGCCTAAGGCATGGCTGACTGCTCTGTTCCTCACACGTTCACTGACCGGGTGTAGGATCTGAGCACCTGATGTCTGCTCTGTGGAGGACACAATATATCGAGCACACCTCGACATGCTGACATGTGAACATGTGTCACCCTCACGCTCGGTCAGCAGCACCTCATTTAAAATGCATTCATGGCGGCCAGGAGTGGCAGCTCACACCTGTTAACTCTAAGCAGTTGTGAGTCAGAAGCAGGAGAACTGTGAGTTCAAGGCCAGCCAGCACCACATAGTGATATCCTGTCTCAGAAAAACCAAAAACAATGAAGAAGAAAAACGTGTGCTCGTGTGCCCGTCGTGTACATCTGTGCATACATATGAACATATGCACACCACGCTCACCAGGTACGCACGCACACACCCGCTGTGTCCCTTAGCTGTGCGTGATTTTCTACGCACGTGCTTCATTTTGGCCTCAGGGCTGCTATGGTTGGAAGACTGCACCCTCCACAAGTCACGTTGAAATGGATCCCACAGGCAGACGTGCCGGGAGGCAGGACCTTTAGGGAGTGATTGAATCAGCAGGGCTCTGTCCTCAGGAATGGGATTCAGGCCCTATAAAAGCTCCAGAGAGTGGAATGTCTGCTCCCTTCACGCGTGAGGACTCAGGGGCCATTGTGTAACAGAGCGGCTCTCATCAGATAATGAATACACCAGTGACCTGGACTTAGGAGTCCCAGCCCGAGAGCTGGAGAAATAAGTATGGTTTAGTTGTAAATTGGCCCATCTGTGGCGTTTAGTTATAGTAACGCAGACGAAGAGGAGGGTCACACCTGCCTCATTAATAAGGTGGAATCCGGGAATCAGGAGGCATTCTCTGAGCTGGGAGGCCTGGGAGACAGCTGAATTTGGATTATGGGGAGACTTTGGACACTGTGCTCACAGCTGTGACGGGGGGGGCAGGCCCAGGTGTGTGACCAGCTGTGGTGACCAACAGATCCGTCAGAAATGGCTACATGGTCACAGGAGCACAGAGAACAGGCACAAGAGGGTTCTGGTGTGAGGACAGGAGGGTTCTGGGTATGAGGAGAGGAGGGCTCTGGGAGTGAGGAGAGGAGGGCTCTGGGGTAGGTTGAAAGTTTCCTAATCGTGAGACAAGGTGTCACTGTGTCTCCCTGGTTGGCCTCGAGCTCACAGTCCTTCCTTGGCACTTGAGTGCTGGGATTACAGCCATATGACTCTTTGAGCTGGTCTTGCTGGGATGGATGGCCAGTTTCCATAGAATGCACTGGCTCTGAGAACCAGGGAGGAGGAGAGTCCTGGTTGTGTCAGGTGAGGCCAGTGAACAGGGCAGTGTGAGGGTGAATGGTGGGGGTCTCATGGAAATGGGCCCTCTGCATCTTGTCCTGAGTCCTACTCCCAGTCCCCTTCAACCTCAGTTTTCCCACCTGCTCTTCCCTCCTGCACAGGTAGGGCTCTTTGTGGTCTTCCAAACTCAGCAATATCCCACAGCTGCGGTGGGCAGCAGAGGTCCTCCCACCAGCGTGACCAGCTGAGGCCATGTGCTCTTGAGGCTTGGCGTGATGTGGACAGAGGTGGCAGACAGGAGTGCAAGCAGAGGCCCGTGTGTGCTTGGGGAGAACAGGGAGCATTCACTCTTTCTGGGTTAGGTACAGGACAGGATAGCTTCTTGCATGGCCTGCCCAAGTGTACTTGCTGTCCTGAGTTCCTCCTGGGTCCCCAGGCAGGGGAGGGAGACTCTGCTCATCTCTAGATCCACAGAACAGCTTGGGAATGGGAGGGAGGAAGGACTTTGGGGAAACAGGTGGCCATCTGGTGGGTCTTGTCTGGCGTGGCAGGAGGCTGCTCTTAGGTTGAGGCCAGGTGGGTGGCTGGGAGTCACGGTGTGAGACAGGAGGCAGGTGGGCAGGGCTGGCTGTCCTGCAGTTCAGATGTTCCTGCAGAGTGAAGAGACGAGTGCAAGTGTGTGCACAGGTTGCGTGTTGCACACGCCGGCTGGAGGGAAAGTGCATATGTGGGCATGGGCGCATGTGCTTGTGTGAGAACGTGCACACTGTGGGTACATATGTGCGTGCACACACACATGCTTGTGTATGTGCTCATTCTTGTGTTGGTGCAATCTTTTTTTGAGGCAGGGTCTTTCTGTAACTTCTCTCGCCTCAGCCTCCTCCGTGCTGGCATCATAGGCATGGCTGCCCAGCCCCGTTTGGTGCATCTTTGCAGAGGGTACATATACACAGCTGGCCTCTGAAGTGCATGCATTGGCATGTGTTCTATGTGCTCGTGTGGGTGCTACGAGCTCATTTATCAGCATGTGCCTGGGTGTGTATAGAGTGTGCCAGCACACACGACCTGCATGTGGGTGCACACATCTGTGCAGTGGATGGGGGCCAGCACGTTCATGTGTGCATTTGTGAGCCTGCTCTGGGTGTACATGTGCTAGGGTGCTCATGCTTACCCACCTGTATGTGTACACAAGGACTGTGTATGCTGGTGTGAGTACGCTCGTGCCACATGGACACGTGTGAACATGTATGCTTGTGTGCCATGTGGACACACTGAACATCTATACACGTGTGTCATGTGGACATACTGAACATCTATACATGTGTGCCACACAGACACGTGTGAACATCTACACGTGTGCTATGCAGACCCTCGTGTACATATATGCTTGTGTGCCATGTGGACATGCACGAACATCTATACACTGTGCCACGTGGACATGCGTGAACATGTATGCATGTGTGCCACCTGGACACACGTGAACATGTACACACGTGTGCATGACATGTGCATTCCCCAGCACGTGTTTTTGGTATGTGTATGTGCAGGCATCTTCCATGTGCATCCGTTGGTGCATTTGGGTGCTGTTTGCAAGTGCGGGTCAGTGCAGGCAGGTATGCCTTGTGTGCGAACATGTGTGTGCCCACCTAAGTGCATGTGTGTATGTTGGAGGTGCTCTGTGCTCACCTGGGTGAGTCTGGCTTTACTTTTCCCCACCCCAGCTCCTCTGGGACTCTGCATGGCAGGGGCCCAAGGGCCTGATGACTTTAACCTTCACCGGCCAGTGCCGTCAGAAGCCCCATGAGACCTGGTGTAAATACAGCAATCTGCACTTCAGATAAATACAAGATGCATCAAAAGATTTAAGGCACCTGTTGTGTATTTAAAAGAATTATATCTTGTTTATGGTTCAGTATAAAACGCACAGCTGATTTATATAGCGGCTGGTCCATCGCAGAGGAAATCTCATTTCAATCATAAATGGCAGGGTTTGATTTAAGAATTCATTCTTTAATGGGTCTGCAATGTTCAAATTTAAACCCATTCAATTCATCAGCCAAATATTCAATATGGGCACTGGGAACTCATTTAGGCAAACAGAGACTTTTAATATAAATTTTCCGGGAGATTTCTCCATCGATTCTGCAGTTTAGTGCAAAATGATTTGTGCGATACATTCTTGGGGATCAATGCTGCCAGTCAATGGTTCCTATAAAACCACCTCCCCCGAGCGCAGGTCAAGGAACTTCGGCTCCCGGGAGCTGCTTGGCTGGATGAGCACGGCAGCTGGGGCAGAGGCACCCGTGTCTCCACAGGTGCCATCCGCTGGCAGAGAGGACATTTCCCTAGCCTGTGCTGAGAATATTGGGTGGGGGTCCCTCACCGCTCCATGCTGGCCTCTTGTTCCCTGAGTGGACAGAGACCCTGGGGCTCGGGAGTGAGGGCCTTCCTAGTGGCCCTACTCTGCTGCCTGGTGTGGTGACTGCTCCAGTCTCAGGCCCATTTGTGCAGGGATCCAGTGGGGGACTCAAGACTGTTTAGCCAGATAAATGGTGTACACAGGAGCCACTTTGGGGGACGCCCTGTCAGCTGTCCTGATCATAGCCAGCTTGGAGGATCACTGCTTTGAGAACTGGTAATGAAAGGGCCTTTGGGGCCAGGCCTGGCTAACCTTTGGGGCCTGTCCTTGGGCCTGTGGGTTAGCCTTTGGGGTAGACAAGGTGGGTTTCAGCTGCAGAGACCTGGAGCCTCCTGGGGTGGGGTAAAGACTGATCAGTGAACACCAAGGTTTTGGATTAGGGTGGCTTGGACAGGGGCCACCACTCAGGGGGTCTCTGAGGGTCCAGGGGACAGTTCTTCAAAATCCCTACACCCTGGCCCATGCCATACTCCAAGCTGAGCATGACAAATGAGGGCGTGCCCAGGCCAGCACATTTTCCCACCTAAACAAGGAGAAAGGCCATTGCCCATGCCTCCTGCTGCCCAGCTGGGGTTGAGCCATTGAGCTGCATTGTAGAGAATGCCTGGGCACTCTGTTCTGTGTTCCTGTTTCCCAGATGATGCCTCAAGGTTGTGCTCAGTCCCTGGGCGGGGCTCAGGGACTGTGATTGGGCCTCCCTGCCTGCAGCTGCAGGAGCCTGGCTGTCCTCAGTGGTGTCACACAGGGTAGCAGGAGAAGTCACAGAGACTTCATCCATCCCACAGCTCATGCTGGGGCCCCACCTCTTTCCAGGGCCTTGGAGCAGGGCAGGGGCTCCAAGGCCTGGGCAGCCTGAGGGGCAGCTGGGTGCTGCTGCTGCTCCAAGGGCATGCGGCGGGGGGCAGCTGGAGTTGGACCAGGGAAGGGCTAGGTGTGCCAGGTGGCCAACAGTGCTAGGCGAGGCAAGGTCAGGACAGTTGACACAGCACCCACATGGGCAGACCAGGCACTTTGATGGGCTGGGGAGGGGTCTGGAAAAGGCTCCAGCCTCAGGCCCGTGACCACCAAGGATAGGCTTGCTGAGCTCTGAGGGGTTTCTGCTCTGGACCATGAGTGACTGCTCATCTCTTTCCCCTTAGGAGCCCATTAAGCCCTGGGGCTCCTCAGGCCTGGTCTCCCTCTGCCACCCCAGGACCTGCCCATCCTGGGTCAGTCCCTGCACTCAGGCCACCCCTGTTGGCCCTTTTGTTGTCTTGGTTCTGATTCTGTCCATACCCCAAAATTGGGGCATCTCTTACTTCTCTGGCCCTGAGTTCCTGTGGGTCCTCAGGCTTCTGGCTCGTGGATGCTGGAACAGTGTGCCCCTCCTGCTTGCCCAAGCCTCCCTTCACTTTCTCACCTTTTCATTCACCCTCACCAGGGCCACCTGCACTGGGCCATGTCCTGGATGAACCAGGATATTCTTTCCTCCGGCCACTCTTTGTCTGGGGCAGAGGCAGGAGGAGCGTCCTGAGGAGAGCTCCTTCTGACCAGAGGGCAGCTGGCCAGCTAGGTGAGGACTGGGGACATTTGGAGAAGCAGCTCCACCCTGAGGATGAGTGGGATTTCTGTGGATGGGACCCCGGGTTCCCAGTGCCAGGTGGGGAAAGCTGGCTGGGAGCTTAGCCACAAAGATCTAAGGGTCATGGGAAGCTCAGGAAAGCCATAGTGGATGTGGTTGAACCACTTGGCCTATTGAGACATGGGGACATGGGTGAGGCCCCTTAGAACGTATAAGGGAGTGGGGGGCCCAGGCTTCAAGCTTTGCATCCAGGAGGACGGACCCTAGGCAGGGGCAGCTGCTCCCTGCAGGGAACATGACCTTAGGCAAAGAGGCTCCTGGTTATAGGTATTGGGCAACAAGTGAAGCCTGGAAAGCATCTCTCCCTAAGACTTGAGGGGCCCGGGAACAAGGTCAGGCTGTGGTCTGACTCCTCCGGTGTTTCTGCTCCAGAAAGCTGAGCCCTGTCCATCCCATCAGGGCCCTGGGGCTCAGGACTGCCCACCCCTCCCAGGGAAGTGGCTCCCTGCTCCTGAAGGTCCAAGTAGGCCTTGCCCCTGGCACCTTGTCCCTCTGTCCTAAGCCAGCAGCCAGGTGCATGAGGATCCACCAGGAATGAGAAGCAGAGCCTATATTGATTTCATTTCCAAATTATTAATCAGCCTCACAGCTCAACAGAAATATTGTATTGTTCAGCTTGGGCAGATCCGAACGGCTCTCCCTCGGGCGAGGAGCAGGGGCGGTGAAGGACAGAGGGTGATAAACGGGGCTGAGGCTGCTGGGTGCCGACAGGGTAGTGGGGGTTGCCAGGCCCAGCACACTTACCCATGGCCTTCCTACCCACCCAGGGGAGCACTGGGAGGCCTGGGAAGTGGCTGTTGACAGCGGGACCCCAAGCAGAGGCTTTGTAGCTTCCTGGAAAACTGGGGGTGGGTCAGGCTGACTGCCCTCGCCTGGCTGGCCTGGAGTCATTCCTGTGGTTTGTCTCAGGAACTCATCCTTCCTGACCCCTGGACACGCTGTGCTCAGGGTCTTCATGGACACCTACTGTGTGTCATCCCAGCTGGAGGAAACCAGTGAGACCTCACTTTTCTTGACCTGGATCTCCTGCCACCTGCTGGTCCCTCCTGGGGGGTGCACTTGCCACTGGCCATAAGTTCCCTGGGAGCTCCAGAGCAGGACCGTGGGACAGAGGACACATGGTGATGTCGGGCTGGGGAGGGGCCTACAAACAGAATGGCTGATCTACCAACCTCAGACTGTGATCACCCGAGAAGGAAGCCATAGAGGCCGAGGAGCCTCTATGTTTGCATCTGAGGTCAGAGGTTAGGGAAGAGTCGTGGGGGTCAGGAGCAGGCGCAGTGGGTGCCAAGACCCCCAGCAGGGTTCACACGTAGACCTGTGAGCTGCGGTAGCACAGAGAGCAGAGGTGCTGCCGGGCTCCGTGCAGGTGGTTCAGGAAGCACACCAGGGCGTGCGTGGCCTCAGCTGAGGTCCTCATGTGAACATGCCAGTCATGTGAGGATGGAACAGGTGACCAGTGAAGTGACCCCATGGGGAGGTACTATGGTGAATGGCGCAACTCAGTTACTATAATATATGTCCTGAAGCACAGGAGGGAAGGAAGTGATGTGGAGATCGCACTGGATAGTCTGGGTGGGGTGGGTGGACAAGGAAGCAGATGGCACTAACCGATGACAGCCGAGGGGTCCGGGGTCCCTGGCGTAGGTCTCTCTCCCTTCATGTATATGTGAACAGTTCTGTAATAATGCAAATAGAAACTGTGATGAGATTCCTGTTAGGATGGCTGTTATCAAAAGGCCAGAAAACAAGTGTTGACGAGACCTGGAGAATTGGAACTGTGCTTGCTGGTGGGGACGTGAAGTGGTGTGGTTGCTGTGGCAGACAGTTTGGTCGCTAGCTTCCTCAAAAAGCAAACAGAATTCTAGGTGATTCTGCTGTTCGACTTCTGATCAGACACCTGCAAGAACAGAGAACTGGGACTGGGATGGACTCTCGCACACTGTCCTCCCAGTGGCTTTACCCACACATCCGTCGGCAGGTGAGCAATGAACAGCACTGTGCAGATCGCCCTGACTGCAGTGGTTCCGCTTGGAATCTTCTCACAAGAACAATGTAAAGCAGACCCGCACAAGCTTTCTGATGCATTTTGAAGCACAGTTTTCAGGAAATCACAGGAGCTACCCCAAAATTTGTTTTACAACAGACTTTGTGTTAGGTGATTTCTCCCTGGTTAGGAACCTTACAATGTGTTTACCTGGTCATAACCGATCACAAGTCAGGGAGCATCTGTGCACCACAGGCTCTTATTGCTCAGCCTTGAAGAGGAAGGGAAACCTGACACCTGCTACAACATGGATGGACCGTGAGGACTTTGTGCTAAGTGAAATAAGTCAGTCACAAAGGGCAAATCCTGTATGACTCCACTTAAAAGAGGAACCTAGGGCAGACAGAAAATAGAATGGGTGCTTGGGGCTGGGGAGGGGGTGGAGAACCAGCGTGTCATGGGGACAGGGTTTCAGTTGGGGAAGATGGCGATCTGGAGGTGGATGGCAGTGGTGGTTGCACAGCAATGCTACCCTCTGGATGCTTCTTCGGTTCTTCTGAATCCTGGGCCAGCACAGGCAGCTCTGTGGTGATAGGCGTCACCTTTTTTCCTAGGACACTGTGGCCTGGAGACGGGGAACCCAGAAAAAAGTTCTTGTTTTTCTCATTCCCCTGTTTCCTTCCTTCCCCGTGGTCTCCTTCGCTCTCCGTGGCTGCCTTCCCTCTCCGTGGCTGCCTTTCCTTATTGTGGCCAGCTCTGCTGACCTTGGCTTCAGCACCAGGTGCAGTCAGGATGGCCTATATAGACTACTGAGCCAACACACATGGCTCTCCAGTAATACAATAATCCTCCAATAATCACAGCAGCTTTGCTTCTCTGGGCAGGACTTGTATGGTGTGGAAGATGTGATCTGGGATGGGGCCCGGGCAAGGGGAGAGCCTTGTCCTGATGGGTGATGGGTGTGACGTTTGGCTACACTATGACCTGCAAGGGACCACCTGGCGAGCTCTAGCACTGGAGGATGTTCTCCACTGTTTTGGGGCTCCTGGAATAGAAGGTTTTGTCTCAGTGGTCTTCACAGCCCCTCAAGGAGCCCAGGATGAAGAGAGCTCATCTTGAAGAGTTGGTAGTGTGGCTTTCATGTATTGGCCTTGCCCTTTAAGGGCCACAAGAGACCTATAAAGTTTTCGAGAAGGTTTCCAGTAGAAGCTCTGCTTCTATTGTGCCCCAATTATGCTGCTTAAAAATCAAAGAAAGCCTTTCCAGTGTGCCCCGAAAAGGATGATGACAGAATAGGTGGGGAACTCTCTGGGTGCCTGTGGAGGAGCAGGGCAAGGAGGCCTCCAGAAACCAGCCTAGGTTGCATTTCATGCAAGAAGTCCAAGCTAGAAACCAGGAGCCCAGTCTCTCAGACAGGGATGGCATCTGTCATCCGAATCTGGTTCCTGGCTGCAGGGGTCAGCATTGCCAGGGAGCGGTTTGAGAGCCCTGTGCCTGCCCTGCTGTCACATGTGTAGTGTGGGGGCAGATCTCTCCCTCTCCAGTCTGTAGGGTCTACTGGGTCCACAGGAAGGAGCTATGCCAAGGAGCTTTGGCCACACTTGGACTGGTCCTTGGCCTTGACCCTGACTTGGTGTGGTAACGAGTGTGAGGCTGGCTGTTCAGGGAGAGAAGGGACATTTATTCTGCATGGGAGATGGGACTTGTGGCCAGAGGGTGGCCCAAGGCACAGTTTTGGAAAGCAGTCACAGCATCTCCTATCTCAAGGGCTGCCCTTGCCTCGGGCCGCTGACACTGTCCACTCTGTGCTCCTCCCCCTTGAAGTCCTGAGGGTGACTGGTTGACTTCCAAGGCCAGGTGGCAGGCAGTGATGGTGCTTCCTCTGCTTCATCCAAGGTTTCTTTGCTGCAGGACCTGGGTGGCGAGCTACAAGGAAGCCTGGCCACGTTGAGAGGCCAGGGTGAAGTTGTGGCTGACATCTCAGCTAAGGGTCCTGAGGCTGTATCCACCACAGACGTGGGGTGAAAATGCCTGTAGGAGGTCCCAGCCCCAGACTTTGGGTAGACTTTTCCAGTGAAGGTCCCAGACCTTGGGAAGAGGAATCAGCCTGGCCTGCTGTGCCTTGTCTAATGTGGGTCCACATTGGTTAGCATCCCGACATCCTGGTTAGCCTGCACCACCAGGCAGGAGTGGATCCTTATGCCACACTGGACAATGGGACACCCAAGAGTGAGGACAGGCCAGGTGGGAAAGGCCAGGATGAGCAGGCTGTGGTGTAAACACAGGCAGGGGAGAAAGTGAGTACTATGTCCAGGAGAGGGGAGAGGGGAGGTCCCACCAGGATGGAGCTGTGGTGCCCCGTGCTGCAGGGCCGAGCAGGAGAGGAGATTCAGTGAGGAGAAAATCGATACCTGGATGGCAGGACCAGAGCCAGGTGGCTGAGCGGCCAAGTGGCCAGGAGCTCGGAGAGTAACTGTGAGAAGGAGTGGAGTAATGGGGAGCGCCTGGGCTGTAAGGAGCAGGACTTGCTCTTGGCTAGACATTCTAGGGTGTCCTTTTATGCTGGCTAGAATGGACCTGTCTGCAGCAAGGAGGGGGCAGCAGGGAGGCAGGGATTCTAAGAGTAATGACTCCCCATGGATAGGGTTCCCAAAGAAGGGCCAGTGTGTGTCACTAAAGGAGAGGCCAGAGCGAGTGTCACACATTCCAGGGAAGGTGGATGTGGCCCAAATGTTCTGAGCATTTGCTGGAAGGGGTGATGGGGCATCACTGACTGGCCAAGACTCAACTGTGAGACCAGGGCAGTGGGGGACTTGGGGTCTGCTGGGGCCTGTGGGGGATGTGCCGGTCTTGGGCCCTGCTTCCTCCCTACAGGGTGTTGCAGCATCTCCCCTGGCACACAGCCGCTCCACTGAGCACCCCTCTCAAATGCCCTCTATGTTCCCGTCAAGGGCTCCCTTCCTGTACCTTCCTGCAGCCCCCAGGCCTGGTCCCTCCTGTCCTCCCACTTTGTTACCCTGCAGGGAAGCCCTGCGAGGAACCTGCTTGGGCACACTTTGCTCCAGGCCCATGTGAGGGCAGTGAGCAGCCCCTAAGCTTGGCTGGCAGAGCTGCCCTGGGCTCCAATGGGGCTCAGATATGTGTGGATTTCTACTCAGAGTTCCACTCAGTGCTGAGATGAACACTTAGTGGCTTGTGGGTGCCGCATGCCCAGCCCCTGGCCACCACTCCTGTTTGAGCCAGGAGCAACCCTAGTTCTCTTCAGACAGCCCCCACCCCAGGTGTGGGACCTGCCCTTGGGTGCTTCCACCCTCACCACAAATACCTGGAGTGGGGTGGCAGGGGCCGAACACTATGAGCCATCGGCAGCTCCAGGGGTTGGACCTGGGCGGAGCGAGCTGTTCCCAGTCTTCCTGACTGTGGTTCTAATCTGCTGTCCTGCCTCACCCTGCCCCACAGATGCCTAGCCAGGGACCCACTACAGCCTGCGCTGACAGCTGACAGGAGCAATGGCCAGGCCGAGAGCTGAGGTTGATGACTGTGGCCACCTTCTGCCCTCTCCAGTGTGTACTGCACTGCCAGGGCTCTAGGTGGCACTGCAGAGCCCACTGCTAGCCTCTGGGGGCTCACATTTTGTGATGTCTTTAAATCCTTCCCTTGGGGTTGACCCTATGGGCTGTGCTTTGAGACAAACAAAGAGTCTTCCAAGCACTGCTTTGAAATGACCCCCTGCTGAATGGAGGGGGACTTGGGCTGGCTGGAAGCCTGCCATGCACCTAAGTCCAGCCTCCCTACCCAGGGCTGCTGCTGTGGAGTGGGAGTCTCTCCATCAAGGCTGTTGAAGTCCCTGCTGAGCATGACGGGCCAGTGAAGGAGACCTCCCTTCGAGGGAGCTGCTGTTCTACCCTTGGGGTGGAGCTGTGTGTCCACATTGCCAGGGTCCAAGTGTCCAGCATGGGGACAAGATGTAGTGGTCAGTGAGGCCCTTCCTTGGGGTGGTAAGGGGCTAGGAAGCAGGAGGCAGCCCTGGCTGGGGGCAGCACATCCCTGGCAGGAAGGTATCTGACCCTGGAGGCCGGGGTGGGTGAGATAAGGGCTGCCACAAGATGCCCAGGCCTGGGATCCCATGGGGACTCTCACTGGGGTCACTGTGTACTGTGGGCACTGTGGATAGAGGGGCTGCTTCTTCCCAAGAGCCAGAGGGAGGGGAGGATGGTCTCAGGGCCTTGGAAGCCTGGGACCTGATTTCTTCCTCTGGCCTCAGACCTTCTACTTCAACCAGCTCTGCAGTCAGGCCTGGCCTGGGGCAGGGGAGGAGGGGGAGGTGGAGACTCCTCTTGGTGAGGCATCTCTCCCTGGGGAAGGAGGAGCTATGCCCCAAGGACGGGGTGGGACAGTGGCAGAGGAGGTGGGCCACCAGCTGGGGCCTTCGGGATCTATTTCAGCATCCTGAGGAAGAGCCTTTAGAAGTTGGTCATGCACAGTGTTCAGATGGCTGCCAGGCAGGGGGTTGTAGTATGATGCTGGGCCAGCAGGACAGGGATCCTCTGGAGGGGAGGGGAGGGGTCAGACTAGGTCTTTATGAGGCGCCCTGGAGTCATGGGGGCTCCAGCTCTAGCATCACTGTGTGGACTCCTGGCTGGACAGTGCTTCTGTCTCCCTGACTCCTCCCCGGCATGGCAAGCCCTATGGTGCCCCTTCCTTACTACGGGTGGGCCTGAACCCCCTGGCATGCCTCACATCCTGCACTACAGTGCCCTACATGGGGTCTCCTTGTTCGGCTTGGCCCTGCCACAGCAAGAGTGAGGGAAGGGCAGGCTGACTGGCTCTGACTGGTGGCCCGAAATAATTCACTTTCTCCATCCCCCACCCGCCGAGTGTTCAAGCAAGTCAATTTTTCAAACCACATTCGCTCTCTTATTGTTTATTTTCGGGCAGCAGCAATTTTCGAGGCGGCTGCCGCTGCCCACTACAGCTATCTTGTGGGTCACCTGTCATTGCAGAAGGTCAGCGGCTCATTCAAAGTTCCATCACTCTTTCTATAAGCAGGCAAATGCCATTTCATTGCTGCAGCCTTTGTGTGACCGGAGACCCCCCCTGTCTTCTTCCTGGCCGGGGATTGACAGCCCTTGGGAGCCACAGACACAAGGCTGGCCAGTGCTCCAGGGTGTACCCCATTTTCCAAGTCACCTCAAACTCTCAGTACTGGTTGATTTACCAAGCCTGTCTGGCAGCCATTTCTCTTCCTTGGTATTTTGGGCATGTGTCCCTGAGGGAAGGCATGTATCCCAGGAGCTCATAGTCCATGATAGGGGGTGTAAGGGGGGCAGGCAGTGACTGACACTGGCCCTGGGAGATGGGTGCTTGTGGAGGGTGGCCTGGGGCTTGGGCCTGGCAAGGAGACAGCCCAGGTGGAAGCCTAGGGGCAGGAGGAAGCCAGGAGCTGGGAGCTAGTTGCTAGAGCTCCTTTCCACAGCAGGTTGATTGCCCAGACAGGGCCTATGTGGACGGATGGGTGGGTGGACACCCTCATGGGCAGCCCGCATAGTCTTGGCTTGCTGCCTGGATCCCATCTTCAGGCCAAGGGCCCTGAAAACAGATTTCAATAAAGTACAGATTTTCTCTAGGCGGAGAACCCCTAGGTGCCAGAGCCACTATGGTTGGGAAAAGGGGTCCTGTACATGAAGGGACGCTGACTCATGGGAGACCCAGGGTTTCAGGCTTCCCTGTGCAGGATAGCCTAAACCCCACCTGAACTCTGGCAGCTGGTACAGGGCCAACCAGAAAAAGGTTTTGTATTCCATTGGCCAAAAAGGCCCAGAAAGTAACTGGCCAGAAATTGGGAAGCTTTGCCCAGTTGTTCCTGGGTATGGCACTGGGGAGTTTGGGGTCTTTGGGGCACTGGTCTCGGAGCCTCTGGCCTCTTCGTACCTCCCTTCAGATAGATGGTGGGCCCAAGGACAGGGCTAGGTCCCAGGTCCTAGCTGGACTGACCCTGCCTGTCTGAACATTTGTGCCTCATCTTGTTTTGAGGACCTAGAGCAGTGCCTGCTGATGCCAGAGGATGGGAGATGCAACAGGTTGAGAAGTGAGGCCCACAGTGGGTTGTAGAGCCAGGGGGCGGGGGCCCTGTGGGCCATAGTTGTCCAAGGTGGCTCCCCTGCCCCTTGTGGGTGCCGGCCCATGCCCAGCCACTAGGCTGGAGGTGCAGTGATGGATTAATGGAAGTCATTCTGGGTGGCACCTGGGTGTGCAGCCTCTTGGTGGCAGACGTGCAGGCAAGGGGAAAGATGAAAGCTGGAAGGATTGCTCCTTCTAGCCCTGCAGCCTGTTGACATGTGTCTCCTAGTCCTTCTGTGCACTGGCTGACTCAAGGATCCTCTCTGGAAGGGTGGATGAGCATGAGGCCTCTGCCTGCCCTGACTCCAGGCCAGAATTCTCCCTTTCAGAGGACCCCTCTTGGGGCTAGTGTGCCCATCCCCCCTGCTTCTGGGCCTGCCCTAGCTCTAGGCTCCTCCAGTGCCATAGTAGGAGACAAGGGTTCACCTACCCCTCACACAGCTGGTCAGACTCTGAAGAGGGGACTTGCCCAGTGGCCCCTGCATCAGGGAACCAGCTCACTGCCCACTAGCCATTGGGTCAGCTCCCAGATGAATTGGAAGGTAGCCTAGGCTTGGAGGGGGGCCAGGGGCTGAGCAGAGTTGGAGGGATCTTAGCAGGGATCAGGGACCTGCAGGAAGATGGAGAGGGGTGAGGAAGGGCTGGGGACCAAGAGAGAGAAGATTCCCAGCAGACTCCATCATCCTTCAGTCTGCTTTTCTGAGGTTGCTGCTCAAGGCCGCTGGTCCTGAGAGGGGCTGGGCTTGGGGGATTTGTACACATGTCAGTGTGTGCGGTGTCTGTGTGGTGACGTGTGTGACTCTAGGAGGAGCAACTGCCAGGCAGGACCAAAGGAAGTGGGTTCGGCAGAGGCAGAGGTAGGAGAGGGGCCCTAATTCCTAAGCTGGAGGCAGAGGGGTCCTTCTGCCAAACATCGGGTCCTTCATAGAGTTGTTTCTCATTCAGACTTCATGTGCTGACCAGAGGCCCAACCCAGCCCACAGAGCCGGACACTCTGGGCTTAGCCTGCCCCAAGATGTGGGTTCTGGGGTCACTCTGTGCCTTACCTTCTTGTCACTGGAACATTGAGGACATTGTTTTGTTCAGCTCAGGGGAGGGGTTCAGCACCATACCATGCCCCCAGTGGACTCCTGGTTGGCTGGCCCATCTCCCATGGGGTAGCTTCTAGAAGATTCCAGTCCCTTAGTGTTACTCAGGAGTGCACTGAGACTATAAGTCCTGCCTCTATGGACCACCCCACCCTACCTGGGTCTCCTGTGTGGTGCAGCTGGCCCTTTCACGTCTGCTCCCAAGGTCACTATTCCCCACTGGCCCAGAAGACCCTCTGTATAGATCCCACCTGGAGCCCCTGCCCCTTCCTAGTACTCCCAGGCTCTGCCTTGTCTTTGGTCCTAATATGTCTAGCTCCTCATGGACTGGACACTCTTGGCTTTGATGGAAGCCAAGGACCTGGTCCTCAACAACACTGGAGAGAGTGGGAGGATGGAATGAAAGGCTGAGCCAGGAGACTGAGTCAGGAGGCAGATGACATCCCCCATGGGAGAAGAGGGGAACTCTAGGTGTGAAACAAAGGCTGTCCTGAGCCCTCTCCACACCCACAAAGCAGCCGCCAAACCAGCCTACAGCTTGAATTGGATCCTAAGCTGGGTATAAAGAACATTTAGTTATATACCCACCCAATTTTGCTCCATGTATCTAGTCAGCCATCGTGACCCATCCATCCATCCAATCGTGCACCCACCCATTCACACATCCATCATCTATACACTGACCCACACATCCATCCACCAGTATATCAACACATCCATCCACCTATCCTATCCATCCATTATCCGTCCATCTATCTATGAATGGATCCCTCTTCATCCATCCACCCATCTACCTACCCACCACCCATCCATCTACCTACGCACTCATCTATGCATCCAACATCACCCATGTACTCATCCGTCCATTCACCCATCCATCCAGCATCAACGCATCCATGCAGTCATGCATCCATCCATCCACCCATTCATCCATCCTCTACCCATCCCTCCATCCACCCACTCATCCATCCATCCATCCATCCATCCATCCATCCACTGACTACCTACTCATCCATCAATCCACTACCCACACCATCCATCAATCCTCTATCAATTCACTCACCTATCCAGCCATCCAGATATTCATCCATCATCTATCCATCTGTCCATCCATCCATCCATCCATCCATCTATCTGCCCACCCATCCATCCAGTCAGCAAGTTCACAAACATGGACAGGACACCAATGTGTCCAGGCCATAGTCTTAGCATTGCAGATGACCAAAGGGCTTGTTTTAGCATCTCAGCTGCAGAAGAGAACATAGTGCAGTCTTGTGACCCCCACTTCTGCTTGAGTGGGCAGGTGACAATATGGGTGGAGGGGCAGATCAGAGGCAAGGTTGTGTCTGGTGGCCCTTATGCTGGGTTACTGTGGTTTAGCCTGGGGTCCCCTCAATTCAGCATCATCTCTAATACTGTTCCAGGGCGGAGCCTCCCTGCCTGTGGACCCATCCCTGCCTCGGTTGCTCCTCACAGCAAAGGAGGCAAAGTCCGTTGCTTCTAGCACATTATCTGTCTTGTCTTGCTAGTCTCCCACCCTCAGGGCTGTCTCCCCAAGTACCTTGCTGGTGCTCCCCCTTTCTGGTTTCCTGCCCCTGGGGACCCTGTCTTCTGGGACAGATGTCTGCTGGGGCAGAAGTGGGATCGAGTGAGGGGAGTTTGCTGCAGGCTACACCAGGACCTCTCCAAGACCCCACAGGGCAGAGCAGGGCCTCATACCCCACCCAGGAATTGAGGCACTTGTTCCCATCCTTGGCATCATCTTGAGGGCTGCCCAGCTCCCCACACCGAAGGGTACCCACTCTTGTGTGTCCTGTCTTACCCAGTGACTGGCGGGTTCAGGGCGGCTGCTCTGCCCTCAGTCTCTGGATCATCTAGTTAGGTGGTGAAGGGTCTGTGGCCCAGGAAGGAATGGAGAGAGTGAATGGGGTGGGGAGGAGAGGCGGCCTGGCCCACATGCGCCCCTGTGCACGCACGCCTCAGAGAGGAGAAAGAAAGATAACTGATGGGTCGTATTTTAAGGCATATTAACCCAATTACAAGTATATTTTTACAATCGTGGCTCCAACATTTATCACATGGCGTTTATTAGCCCCCGGAGCTGGGCTGTGTCAAATGAAGGCTATGAAACAGAAGCATTTCATTACAGCTGCCTGCGCCGGGCGCTCCATCCCACGACTCTTAAACCGTGTGATTTTATCAAAATCTTCGGAAATTGAAGCAATCACTAAAAGGTGTCGGGGAATTAAAATGTTCTGTCTCGGTGAAAGAGATACACTTCTTGTAACATATATCAGTGGCTCTTTTTTTTTTTTTAAGACACATTACTATGCAGAGAAAAGGCATCAAACGTGGGAGGGGGCATTCCAGAAGTATCCAGCGATAGCAATTCTTCATGCTTAAAAATTGTCTTCTGAGGGACGTGCTGCTTTCTGTGGCTTTCTGGCTTTCTCTCTCTCTCTCTCTCTCTCTCCTCTCTCTCTCTCTCCTTCTTCTTCTCTTCTTCTTTCCCTCCCTCCATCTCTAGCTCTTGTTCTGTTTTTCACCCTCATGGTTTTGGGGGTCACATTGCCCCAACAATCTCTGCTCTGGGGAATGGAATCTGAGCAGCCAGGGCTAGGTCCCAGCTCCTGGCTGGTGGGGAGAGGCTGCTGTGGAACTGCCCCAGGTTTTTCAGTCACCCTCGCCGAGGCCAGCTGATGACACTCTGGGCTTGGTCTTCTGGCCCTTCCAGTTCAGGTGGCTGTCATGATGCTGACCTGAGGCCCTGGCTACCCTCACCAGGCGTGGAGCACTGGTGGCTCCACCTTGCAACCTGAGTGGGGAAGGGGCCTTAGGAGCCCTGTGGTCACTGTCCCTGTAGCTGACCTCAGGTGCCACCAGGATCTGGAAGTGTTGCCATCAGATCTTTCTGTGGGAACAGCCCCCAGGGCCAGGGTCCCTAACTCTTGACTTCCCATGATCTCCTCCCCCAGTCCCCCAGGAAATGGCTTCACCAAGGTCGTCCATTTTGCCCCTGGTCACTTCTGAAGCCTCACAGACATCAATGGTGGGTGACTTTCCCCGGCTGGAGGCTTCTGTATTGCCAATGGCTCCGAGTTTGCCCTGAGGTTGTGATGGCTCCTTCCAGAGGCTTGGGACTGGAGCTGGGTTAGACCTGAGGGAGGGGCTGGGTCCCACAGGATCCTGTGGTCAGTCCCAGCTCCTGTCTGAGCACAAGGAGGAGTCCACAGCAGGTGTTTCTTTGGGGGGCCCACCCAGGACAGACAGGTAGGTGCTGTGGAAGGGGGGCTGGCAGGGGACCCAGACAGCTTGCCTGTGTCAGACAGGCTGTGTCAGCTGCAGCCGGAGCTAGAGGGCGGAGAGGAGGGGGAGGACAGGAGCGCAGGGGAGCCGAGCGTTTACTGGCTGCACCTGGCTTAGCCCTGGTGGTGTCTGGCTGGAGCTGAGTGCTGCGGAGGGAGAGCCTCTCCTGATTCTCTCTGTGACTGGACGAGAACACAGTACTGGACAGATGCTGGATGGGGTTCCCCAGGGAAGCACAGCACTGCTCATAAGTGAGCCCTACACATGGTTCTCGCACCCTAAGAGGCTCTGTCCTCTCTGGCTCCCTCTGTCTCTGTCTCTATCGGTCCCTCTGTTTCCATCTCTATGTCTGCCTTTGTCTTTGTCTATCTTCTTCTATCTTTGTCTATCTTCTTCTATCTTTGTCTATCTTCTTCTATCTTTGTCTATCTTCTTCTTTGCAAAGAAGCTTCAATTCAGAGATATGATTGAAAACCTGGAAACAGTCTAGATGTCATAGATAGGTAAGTAAACAAACCTTGGCAAACCACTGTGGAATAGTATACAGCTGTACAAAGGGATGACAACAGATAGATCTCCAGAGAACCCCACAGAGCAAAAAAAAAAAAGCCTGAAAGTCACATTCTTTGTGATTCCCTGTCTAGACTGTCTTGACAGAATCACAGAAGTGAAGAAGGGTTAGCAGCTGAGAAGCTAAGGAGGGGTGACCACGTGGGGGCCCTGTGTTAGAGCAATGTTCTGTCTGGGACGTTGCACAGTGGCCTTGCAGATGTCACCATTAGGGGAAACTGGACAACGGGCACGCTGGATCTCTGTGTTATGTCTCACAACTGTACATGAACCTTAAATTTTCTCAAAGTAAAGAGTTTAATTAGAAGCAAACAAGTTGTAATCAAAGTCCTCACCACAGGGAGCTGTGCAGCCCCTCATGGGTCTACGTGAGGTCTATCCATCCCGAGGGTCCTGCCTCAGACTCTGTCCAGGCCATGAGTGCTGGCCATGTTTCTGGTGGCGAGTGGCCCCTGACCACTCACCTGGGATGGGCTTCTTCCCCTGAGTTCTGTGTGGATGCGCGTCAGGGTCTATAGCTGACCCTGGTTATGGTGGGGCTTCAGAACATGGGACCTTCTCCTCAGGCTCACCCTCATGGTGTCTGCCTCCCTAGTGTGTGTTGGGGGTCCTGGGCCCCCCCTTTCCCACAGACCATTGGGATGTGCAGAAAGGGGCCAGGCTGACCCTGATGCTATAGGTGGTCACCCCGAGGCCTCTTGGCTGCTGGCCAGGACTTCTCCTTAGTGCATATTTTGGTCCTGTAGGGACAATGGTTACTTTCTAGGATCAGCGATCTTAGAAAGGGGCTAGGGGCTGTTTGGGGCCTTTATCGAGAAGGGCGTGGAGAGGGTGAGGTCCTGACATTGAGTAGTGCTGGCTCCCAGCTGGCCATGGGTTCAATCCTCACAGAACGATCTGGGACTGTGGTCCACTGGTGGTCCCAGGTTGAGCTCATTCTTGTCCTGGGCCAAAAGGGACCCACAAGTCACCTCTGAGCTCATGGAACCCCACTCAGAATCTGGGCCACTGAGAGGAACAGCCTGGGTCAACACAACTGATTTATACCAGTGGTGGCTTCCCAGAGCTCCAGGTCCAGCCTTGTCCCAATAGTCACTTACCTGTCCATGGTCCCCAGGTGCCTCAGCATCTCCAAATCCTGGAACGTGGCTCCAGGTGTGAGGGAAGCCTGTCCCTGTCCAGCTTAGGATGGGTGCTCAGTGGTTACGATGCCCAGTCCTTCAAGTCCCTTTCTCAGCTTCCAAAAGACAAAAGTCCTTCCTACCCCAGTCTGTGGGAGGAGCAGCAAGGAGGGCTGGGGCATCCTGGCCTTCCTGGTCACTGTCCACTGAGGATTGTGGCATCCTTAAAGAGAGCGGCTCCCTGGACTCCCACTGCCCAGTCTCTTGGCTTCCAAGGAGGCTGGGCCCTGTGGATATCCAGAGTCTGGGGTAGAACAGGGACTCATCATAGTAAACCCTGTGGGTTTATTCCTACTGGCACTTCCTCATGGCCCCTGGGTCCCTGTGTGTCCTGACTGCCCTCTGGCCCCAGACAGGTACTAAGGGGTGACCTTCCTGGGACTTGAACCTTTTTTTAGACCTGTTAGACCACAGGGCCACAGGTGTATGTGGTGAGAGAAAAGAGTCCCAAAGAACAACAGCAACGACAATAATGAGAACCACCCCTGGTCTGGAAACCCACCCCATCTGTGAGGGGAAACTGAGGCCTAGAGTGGTGGGCTTCTGCCTAGGGCCCCAAGTTGGAGGCAGGGGACACAGAGCCAGCATGTGCTGGGTCCATCCCCTTCTGCCCATCTCCCCTTCCAGGAAGCCTTCCAGGCTGGGGTGTGACCTGCCTGTCCTGAGCCCCTCTCTGCTGCCCACCCTGCCTCTGGTGACTTGTGGGAGTCTAGGGTTGGGGGGCTACAGACAGTGCTGCTGGTTCCAGAGGGGAGGGAGGAGTATGTCTGGGGGTGGATCTGGGGCAGTGGGGGTCCCTCAGGGAGCTAGGCTTCTGGCCACCTGGTCTGGGGAAGCATGGGACCCTCGGACCCTCCCTGCAGCTGGCTGTCCACTCAGTCCTGGGCTCTGCATATGGTGGAGGCAGCCATGGCCCGGGTAAATCTCTGAGGATGGCGCCTGCCCAGGCTGTATTTCCTGCTTGTTGGTGTCATAGACTTTGCCACTCGGGGTCAAGAGTTATCCTGCCGCGTCTTTTGTGTTCTAAATTTAATTGTTGCCCTCCTTTTCTCCCTTAAAAAGATCAGTAAAAACTGTTAATTTGATCAATACTTAATTTTTTCACCCGGAGCGCGTTTCTTCTGCTGGCCTGTGATAAGCAGGCAGCGGGGCACAGGGACGAGTAAATTGTCAGGAATTTCTCCGCTCTCCTGCGGCCACTCCACCACTTAGAGCCGTGTAATTTATACCCCGGCACTCGCTCTGCAATTACCCTGTCTTCTGCTGTCGACAGTATCACACTATCTTTTAAATAGATCCGGCTTGGCTGGTCCAGACGAGCCAACAGGACAAATGACGCCATCCCTCATTCCGCAAGTCCTAAAGAGATAAGTCCCTTAAAGAGGGGACCATTTATCAGCTGATACAAGCTGGATACTTACAAGCCCACTTCTTTGTTTGGGCTCTTTTCAGATTTCCAAAGCTATTGATCTGCCAAGTGTGTGTGTATGGGGCGGGGGCAGGCTGGGGCATGGGGCAGGGTGTCCAGGGGCAGCCACGGAGCCTGAGCTCATCCCGCACTGCAGAGCAACCCGAGAGGGACCTGGGGCTCCAAGACCTGCACGGAGCCTGGCCATTGGTGCTGGCCCTCGGCTGAGATGCTGCACCTCAGTGGGCTTCCCTCCAGGGTGTGGCCGGGAAGGAGTATAAGTGACCCCAGACCTCAGAGGCTACAGACAAGTGGCTCTGATCCCATAAGGCCTGCAATGGTGGTGGTGATAGGGGAATGACTGACTGGGGCAGGGAGGCCTCAGATCCACTGACCGTCAACCCAGGGCCTGGTCCTCTGCTCACGGCCACCTGCTCCTCACGGAAGGACCAGCACACCTCCGTCTGCTCTCCCACGAGCCTCCGTATGGTAACAGCTGGTGCTTGATGTGGGCACAGGGCAACCAATAAGCTGGGAGACCTGGCCTTGCAGGATCTGGAAGTAGAGCCACCATGGTCAATGCTTCCTTGAGGGAGAAAATGAGACAGGCTACATGGCTGGAGGCCACTCCAGGGGTGGGCAGTGACCCACCCCAACTCACAGGAGGGCTCCAATGCAGGGGGCCTGGGGGTCCCTACAGCTGCCGCAGTGGTGGTATTGAGGGGCCACTGTGGTGCTCCAGGCCTTGCCCAGCAGTGGCCCTTGCTATGCACCTGTCTGTGGGGTATTGTTGGGGAGCCTAGGCCAGGTCCAGGGCTGAGGTGAGGCCTGGTGCTGTGTGCTCCACCAGGGTAAGGCAGGGTTGACCCCACAGGTCCAGGTCCAGCACAGGCATCTGGGGACAACCAAGGCTGCTCTGACATCTGACCTTTGACTTCTGTTTGGGTAAGTTAAGGTCTCGGTGGGCTTGAGTGCTCTGGTGGGTGTGGAGCGGGCACATTTGGCAGTCCTGAGTCTTGTGTACTTTCCTCTGGGCCAACCCTGGGAGCCTGAGGGGGTACGAACACCCGGCGCTGGCAGTGCTAGCCCTGCACTTCTGGATGGCAGCTCACCTTGTTGGGTGGGAAGGAAGAAAGGAGTCTCCTTCAAGGGTCGCTATTCTGCTTCCACGACAGAAGGCAGCTGGACCTGGGGTGGATCCCAGGCCTGGGAAAGCCCGCTACGTGGAGGCCTGACCCTTGGGGCTGAGCAGGAGGCAGCAGGATGGGGCTCTTCCCAGCACAGCACACGAGCCCTGTCAGTCCACCCTGGGCCACCCTGGCAAGCAGCTTAGACCTCAGCCACAGTGGGCCCCAGCCTCAGGTGCCTCTACAGTGGGCCACTCCCTCACGAGGGCACCTGGGACGTGAAACAGGGCCTCCACAACTTGGGCCTGTGGCCTGTCCCAAGAGGGTTCCAGCCCCTCTGCTCCTCCCACCTCTGGCCTCCTTGAAGCCACGGTGCCACCTGTGGCTTCTCTTCCTGGACCTTGGGCTGCGCTGCCCCAGGCCTGGTCCTGAGAGTGGGACCTGGGTGGGGTGGGAGGCACCAATGTTGCTGCAGGAGGAAGGGAACAAGCATGGTATGGAACAGCAGGTGCTGGAGTGGAAGCTAAGTGGTCTTTATAGGACTCACACCTGAGAGGGCCCAAGGGACCAGGGCCCGTCCATGCTTCCTCCTGGACTCACTGCCTCCAGTGCAGCTCAGAATCTCAGGTTGGGCCCTGTTTCGCCAAGGGTGCCAGCCACGCCTTTCCAGCCATGTGTCTTCCACAGGCTGCCTGCCCTGCTGCTGTCCTGCCAGCCGTCACTCGGGTCTGCAGATGGATGGGAGCACCGAGGAGAGGTGGCTGATGTGGTGATACACTGTAGGTCATCTGTTTGGTCTTAATTTAGAAAACCTTCATGAGATTATTATGTGGCGTTTTTCCCTGTGGTGTCTGATGGTATCGGGTGGGCTCAGAGCTCAGCCTCTCAGTTTATCTCCCTCAGCGCTGCATTAATACATAGGCACAACGGCCCGGCTGAGCTGCAAAAACAAATAGAAATGGTCTTTGTGGCGTCTCTCGTTAAAAATAGCATCCATTCATCATCCCACGATGGTGCTGGGCTGTCCCTGAGGTCTGGGGCCGTCAGCTGCCTGGGCTCACACCTGCCTCCCTGGAACTCTGTCCAGGTCAAGTCTTCACTTCCTGTCCTGCCCCTGAGGAGTCTCCAATCTCTGTTACTGGCCAGTAAGGGGTGGGCATGGGCCAGGAGTTCCCAGTTTGTGAACAAGGAGTCCTGGGAGTGGTCTCCAGGCCTCTAGTGAGTCAGTCCCTCTGTTCTGGCACCCTGGTTTCCTCCCACTGCTGAGGTCCCTTCCTGGCCACCTCTGGAGGCCTCACACTCTTTCCCCCAGGGATTGCCAAGCCCTTGAATCCACACCTGGAAGAAGCTGCAGGCACGGTAGAGCCTCAGGAGAGGCCATGTGTTCACAGTGAGCCAGAGCCCATCTGCTCATCCGTCCATTCACAGAGCCACAGACCAGGGCTTTGACACTGTGCTGGGAGCTGCAGCTGCTGAAGGGACAAAACTGATGTCCCCTGTCCTCATTGAGGTCACTGTAGTGTGCACTGTCCTCCTCCTTTCTCCTTCCCTTTGGCAACTTCTCCAGGTAGAGCCAGAGCCTTGGCGTGCAGTGAGGGTTCGCCCCAGGGGAAACACCTCCAGGGCCGGGCTACTCAGCCCCAGAGGGTAACGCTGGAGAGGAGAGAGGTGGAATCTTTGCAGCCCTGGAGGAGGAGAAAAGAAAAAGTAGACACAGAAAGCGACAGAGGCAGACCCATGCTGACACGGAGTGCAGCAAGTGTAGCTGAGCTGACTCCTGATCTGAAAGCACAGGCCCACAGATCGGAAGGAGAGCAAGTGCTGCTGGGTGCTGCTTAGCGAGGACATGGTTCAAGAATGGGAAAAAAACATCTACCAGACAAATAAGGACCAGGGAAATTCAGAGTAGCAGCTCTTGTATTAGACTAAGTAGAATTAAGGCCCAAAAGTCACAAGGGACCAAAGATGATTAGAAACTGGCTCAAAACAATAGATCAAGAATATAAGAAGATTTTGTGTGTATGCGTTAAATTCTATAGTCTTAAAGTGTAAATATATAAAAGCATATAATAACATATGTAAGCATATGTATGCAAATATATAATTACATAAATAATTTATATGTATAAATTTACCTAAGTACAGTGCTTCAATATAAATAATATAGTCTTAAAATATATTGATCAGGCTTCCATACAACCTTATACTATATTCAATTAGATCCTGCCATGTTCCCATGGGCTACTCCATAATCCTCTGCCAGACACGTACATAGGCAGAGACAGCTCTATGACCCACCAGCTCAAAGCTGTTGCAAGAAGATGAGACCTCACCCACTAAAGCCAGGACTGGTTTTGTTGTTCTGTCGGGGGGAATGTGGAGGAAAGTCCCCCATTTATGCAGGCATAGTGGGAACAAAATACCAAGAACCGGGCAAAATGAGGAATGAGGGGTCGAGTTCAGAAGATGTTCCTGTGCACATGAAATTCAAATCATGATCTGAGGAAGACAACCAATCAGGAAGGTCCACAGAAAGGGAGCGAGCCAATCAAAAGTGGCCTAACCTGAGGTACAAAACCTATCCTAAAGCCTGTCTCAGCGCACTTTGCCTAGCTAGCTGCCATTGTCTCCCCATTTAATGGTATCCTAGTAAATCTTTGCTTTCTCCTATGACATATATATATATATAAAACTGAGCAGGAAACCAGGAGAAATGTATGACTAAACTATAGTATTTAGAACATTCCACAGATTCTCATAAAATGACTAAACAAACAAAAGTACAGGAATTTAGATTTGAACATTATACTAAATTAATCAAATTATATCTGCTTTCTATCAATTCACACACCTCATGGAGAGTACAGATTTCTTCTTGTGTAACTCATTATTCATGAGGACAGGCCCTGGACCAGGCCACTATTGTTGTCATCTGTAGAACCAAGCAGACCCCAACCCAAAATTTGGTTCAGATATTGGGACTGATGACACTACATACACACCCCAAGAAGGCGCAAGAAGTTTGGGTTGACCTGACTGAGGTCTCTGGGGAGCAGAGCAGGGCAGCCCTTCCCTGTCCCATGCCCAGCAGGTCAGGAGCAGCTAGAGAGAGCTGGGGGGGACAGGCTCTTGTTGAGGGTGGGGCGGGGCCTGTGTGGGTTCCATGTGCAGACGGGGGCTTGTGGGAATTTCCCACTAGCACAGAAATAGGTGAACAAGGCTTTTTTGGCAGCATGTTCAGATGAAGGGCACAGGGGAAGAGGGAGGGACGAGGCTCTCAGCAGTGCAGTCAGACAGCTCATTACAGCCACAAGAGACAACAGGAAAAGCTTCAAAGAATTAGCAGAACACTCTGACCATAATGCATGGAAACAAATGCCAAAAGAAAAAAGAAAATTCAAGTGTTGGGGAAGGAAAAACCCTAAGTACTAAATAATAATTGGGTTAAGAGAAAGTCATAAGGAAATTATAAAACATTTAAGTACTACCCAGCAGCAGTTGTGGGAGTACCTGGAAAGAAATTAAAACTAAAGGGCATTGATGAGAATACAAAGCCAGAGAAGATTTACAAAGCTGACGTTGCTCCCTGAAAATGTAGTGAGACAGGAAGACCGCTGGCAAGACTGGTGACAAAGCAGGCATAGTGTGAAAGGTGGAACATATGGTTGCATGCTAATATAGTTGGAAAACCTGGACAAAATGAGCAAGTTTCTGTGAAAATATAAAACGTTCAGCAGACCCCAGAGTAAACAGAAAACTTACGCAGGCCATGAAAATAGGAAACAGCTCCCCAGTAAAAATCTTCCAGAAAAATGAAACTTCCTCAGACCAGGAGTGATGCACAGCTGGGCTCGTCCTACGGGCCAGGCCCTTACTCCACGACCAGAAAAGAGAGGCCAGTGTCTCTCTTTTCAATAAGAAAGTCATAGATAAAACCAATCTCAAGGGCATATTTAAAAAACCATTATCAAATCGGTTTATTCCAGGAATGTCAGAGAATTCTATCAACGTAATTCACCTCATAGATGAACTGAAGGAGAAGAATCGTGATAATCTTAGTAGATTAAAAAAGACTTGATAATATTCAATCCGTGATTGTGGTTTCCCCCCACAAAAAACAAGAAATCAAACATTTCCTTAACTTCACCAAAAGCTACCTATTTAAAACCGACAGCAAACATCAATATTTATTAGAAAATCTTCACTTACCAATTCTCCATGAGTGGAGAATAAGGCAAGAACGTCCATCGCTAGAGCTCAAATTCATCATCAAGAAGAATGGAGCAAGACAAGAAAAAAACAAAACAAAACAGGAGCAATGGACTGGCCCTTCCTTGTCAAGGGCCAGTGACACGATTACATAGCTGGAACTCAACGCTCAGCAGACCCCAGAGTAGACAGAAAACTTACGACAGAGACGTCCTCAGAACCGACGAGAGAATTGGCAAAGCCAGCAGATGGGAGATCATTTTGTCACCAGTTGCTGGTAATAAGTCACCCCCGGTTCAGTGGCTCAGAGCAATAGACGCTCACTGTCACACAGCTTCTGTGGGCCAGGTGTTTGGAAGCAGCTGGTTGGGTGGTCCTGGCTCAGAGACCCTCATGAAGTTAGATCAAAACACTGTCCAGGATCCACTGGAAGCACACACCGGGCTGTGGGCGGACCTCAGTGACCTGTGGCATTGCTAGGCGCCTTGTTTCCTGAGGATGGGGGCCTGCTGTACCTCCCTTGAGTGTCCTCAAGACATGACTTGCCTGTTCCTGAGCAAGTGACCCGAGAGACTGGACAAGGAGGACCATGGTACCTTTTCTAACCAATTCTCAGAAGTCACACACTGCAGCTCCTACCATATGCTTATGTGGACATGCCAACACTCGGTTCGGGGGGAGCTACACACTGTGATGTGTGATGTCACACGTCACTAATCATCAAGAAAATGCAAATCAAAACAGCAATGAAATACTGCCTTACCCTGATCAGAATGACTGTGATAAGAAAAGATGAAAGATAACAGGTGCTAGTGAGTTGTTGGTGGGAAGGTAAATTAGCACAGATTAAAGAAAACAGCAAGGAGTTTCCCCCAACATTAAAAACAGAGCACCAGCCAGGTGTGGTGATGCACACCTATAATCCCAGGTACCCGGGAGGTGGAGACCAGAGGATCACAGTTTGAGGTCAGCCCAGGGAAAAGTTAGTGAGACCCTATCTCAAAACAACCACAAAAAAGCCATGCGTGGTGGTGCATACCTGCAGTCCAGATACTTGGGAGGCAGAGGTAGGAGGATGGAGGTCTGAGGCTAGCCCAGGAAACCCTCCCTGAAAGACAAACTAAAAAAGCAAAAAGGGATTGGGGGTTTGACTCCAGTGGTAGAGGGCTTGCCTAACCAACAGTACCCACTTTTGGGTAAATGTCCAAGAGTGATGGAAACTGTCTGTCGGAGACATCGGCAAGCTTACGTGGACTGCTGCAGTATTCACAATAGCCGAGGCGCAGAGTCAATCTGAGTGCCCATCATGGATGAAAGATAAAGAAAATATGGTTTGCATGCACGATAGCACCACGTAGCTCTGCAAGGAAAACTTGGCCATTTGAAAAAGCATGGCTCTATCGTGTGAAGTCAATTAGCCAGGCACAGAAAGACAAGAACTTCATGTCGTTACAGGTAAAATCTGAAAAAAGTGGAAATGAGAAGCAGAGAGTAGAAAGGTGGTTACTGGGGGGGTAAGGAGAAGCCTGGGGGGTAAGGAGAAGCTGCTGGTTAAAGATAAAAAGAAGCTGCTCAGAATTCTCGTATGAGGTCCATGCCAGCAAGCTTCCTCCCTCCTTCAGCAGTGAGCAAAAGAGGTGTTCTTCTCTTGGGGGATGCCTATAATTTGCGGCATCCTCTTACTGGTGGAGGAATGACTGTGGCTTTAAAAGATATAGAACTGTGGAGAAAACTGCTGCAGGGTATTCCTGACCTTTATGATGACGCTGCTGTTTCCCAGGCCAAAAAATCATTCTATTGGTCGAGAAAAAGTTCTCATTCCTTCGTTGTGAATGTCCTTGCTCAGGCTCTTTATCAGTTGTTTTCTGCCACAGATGATTCCTTGCATCAACTAAGAAAAGCCTGTTTTCTTTATTTCAAACTTGGAGGAGAATGTGTTGCTGGTCCTGTTAGGCTGCTTTCTGTATTGTCTCCCAACCCTCTGGTTTTAATTCGACACTTCTTCGCCGTGGCGGTGTATGCCACATATTTCTGCTTTAAATCAGAACCTTGGATCACAAAACCTCGCGCCCTCTTCAGTAGCTGTGCTGTGCTGTACAAAGCGTGTTCTGTAATCTTCCCTCTAATTTACTAGGAAGTGAAGTGCATGTCGTCACGCTTGGAATAGAGCCACTGGAACGCACCAAGTCCCACGAGACTTTTGCAAGAGGGCATAGGAGCAGAGCACAGCCGCTTCTGAAGTGAGAACTCTCGGAGCAAGATTGGGATCGCTTTGTTTTTGAAGTTTTTGTGTATAAGCATGTAAATATAGGCCTTAATTTACAGGTTAAAATGATGGGAAAATAAGCTAGGTATTTAAAAGAAATGATTGTTGTCATAAATTAGTGCTAATACTGAGGAGCCGCAGTTTTTCTTTGGATTTCAGTATTTGGGGTGAGTCATTGGGACATGCGAATAAAATGAAGTGTAAACCTTGGGAAAAAAAAAAATTTCACTTAGGTGGGAGGAATAAGTTCAAGCCTCTATAGTACAACAAGGTGGCTACATCAACAACCATGTGTCATGTTCTCGATACAAAGTATCATATTCTTAAAGTATCACATTCTGGAAAATCACCAGGAGATGGTTTTAAGTGTTCTCATCATGAAGAAGGATGAAGAGTGTGAGGCTAAACATGTTATTTAGCTTGATTTAGTATTCTACAGTCTAAACGTATTTCAATTACAGTATAGATATTTTGTCAATTAATTAAAAAGAAAAAACCTTGACAGGGGTTTCCCTGGCAGGGGGGGGCCTGTGTCTGCCTGAGTGACTTTCTGGTCCCCACCAGATACAGCACACCGGTGCCACATAACCTCTGAGCTGCTTCAGGGAAGGTCACAAGTTTCTGCCTGTTTTTCTCAGGATACATGCTCTGGGGCCACCAGGCACAAAGTGGCTACCCTGCCAAGTGGCCATATTTCTATCAACAGCCTAGCCAGTATCAACCACCAGCCACTTGACAGATGGACCTGGACCTGGACGTCCAGTCCAACAACTGTGGCCCCAGCTGATGTCTGGCTGCAACCACATGCAACCATTCTCTTGCCCATCCCCTCCACCCAGGAGTAACCTCCGTGGCGGGCCCCTGTCAACCTCCCCAGGCTAAAACATGTGAGCGACTTCAGATGCTTGCTTGAGTCTGCTACATGTTGGAATAATTTGCTTTGCAGCAACAGAAACCAAACAAATAATACTGGGAAAATCAGCTCATTTTATGGGAAATAGACAGTAGGATCCCTACCTCATACCATACACAAAGAGAAGCCCAAATCTAAGAGATGAAAAGGCCTGACTATGTAAATGTGAAACAGGCTGAGAGGAGAAAATGTTGGAGAATTTCTTTGTGACCTTGGGGAGGAGAGGATTTCTCAAACAAGACCCCAAAAGAACAAATCATAAGACGAAATATGGATGGTTTTGATGGTATCAAAGTGAAGGATTCTGTTTGATAAAGAATTCAATAGACCATGTTAACAAATGGGTGACAGGCTAACAGATGGTATTTGCAACATATGAAACTCACAAGGAATTGATAGAATATATAAGAAATGTCCACAAATCAACTTGAGAAAGACAGGGGCTTTCAAAAGAAAAATGGGCAAAGGATGTGAACAGGTGCCTGAGAGACCCCCAAATGGCTGGCGAGTAAGCTAGGAGTCTCTCTGCTTCTCCAGTGATCAAAGGATATGACCTGGAACAAGAAGATACACTATGTGCCCATCAGAAAAGTAAATATTAGCTAACCAAGTGCTGACAAGCATGTGGGGGGAGGACAGATGTTTTAGTAGGGGAGGGGACAGCCTCTGGAAAGCCACCAGAGGTAGTAGGAGCTGCAGGTGCCCACCCAGGACCTAGCCAGGGGAGCTGCTGTTCCTCCAGGGTTTTCCAGCTCTAGGCTAGGCTCTGTGTTGAGTGTTCCAATTTCAGGGCCTCGTTTGATCCTTGCAGACCCCAGTGAGGAGGCAGGGTCTTCAGGCAATGAACACAGGAGCCAGAAGCACAGAATCCAGAGGTGGCTGCGTCCCCAGTGCTGTAGGACTCGGGAGATGGTGTAAACTCACAGGCCTGGGGCAAGTTATGCAAAAGGCACAGGGACAGCTGTCATCTCCTGGTGAGGAGAACAACAGTGAGAGGCAAGTGGAACCACCAGGGCACACAGTGACTTCTGGCCCCTTTGGCCTTGATGATGCCTGCAGAACAGGGCAGTGTGTCTCAGGCACCTCCACCTGCAGCCCCTTCCCTTCTTCACAGGGGCAGGACCTAGGACCCAGGTTTCCTCTTTCCTCCCGCCTGACCCCTCCCCAGCACAGTTCTGAAACCCTGGTGACTCCCAGGCCTCCTTTGGGCCTTCCATGGCACATGATCCCAGGGGTCTCTGGCCCTCACAGTACATGCTTTGTGCATATTTCTCCTTTCTCTGCCTCCTCCCAGGACAGCCAGGCAAAGGCACTGCCCTGGGCACAGGTCATCACATCCTCCAGGCTCCAGTGCCTGGGTCTTTGACAGGATGTTAAATTACATGGCCAAGAAAAAGTTCCCAAGCTGATGGGCTCTTGCTCATTGGGTAGGGTCCACTGGTCTGGGACCCTAGGAATCCCGTGTCATGTTCTGACCCTGGGTCCTGCCGTCTGCACACTTCTCCCACAGTCCTCTTGGAGCATGTCTTTGCTCCCTTCCCAGGGCCAGTGCCTCCCAGTAAGGTCCTTCTGGGACTTCATGCTGGTTACTGTCCTGGCAGACAGAGATGAGATGGGATAACTGTGCTGTCCCAGAGTGGGGGATGTTCACAGGGTCCCCCACACAAGAATTTTGTTATTGTGGTGGTGCTGGTACTGGGGATTGAACCCAGGACTTCAAACTTGCTAAGTAAGTACTCTTCCACTTGAGTTATGCCTCCAGCCCTTTTGTTTTTATTTATTTATTTTGGATAGGATTCCTCTACCTTTTCTGGGCTGGCCTCAAACTAAGGATCCTCCTGCCTCCACTTCCTGGGTAGCTGAGATTACAGATGTGTGCCACCATGCCTAGATGCACAACAGAATTTTTGAGGGAAGGATAGGCTATGTCTGTAAGCCCCGAGTATGTGGAGGTTTGCAGAGCCGTGACCTCAGGGTCTTCCACCCAAATGTCCGCTCCCGTAGTTCATGGTGCCAGGCAGTCCCCAGGGCCCTCCCTTCCCTATCACAGATGTGCCTTGGCTCAGTGGTCTGACAGTTAGATCTGCCACTCCACATGGCTGCCTCTCCCCTGCAGGAGGCCTGACTCTCGCCCAGCCTGCAGATATCGGTCTAGGGACCCTCTTCAGGGTGCTGCTCAGTGTCAGCATCCAGCTCCACTGTCTCCCATCTTTAAATGCCTGAGTCATCCACCTTGCCCAGTGCCTTGGGTATTTCCCCAGGCCATCACCACTGAGATAGTCCTCTCTGGGAACCCACCTTGAGCTAGGGACAATGGTGTCCACCCACGACCTGGAAGGTGTCCACTTCACTGGCCAGCCTAGCTCCCGAGTTCTCAGACCCCTCTCTGTCCAGCTGTGGTTAGTCCAGGCCTCTGAGAGGCAGACCTGGGTAGGGTTGGAAGCATTTATAAAGGGAAATGGGAAGAGAACTGTGAGCCAGGAAAGCTCCTAGGGTGATGCAGCCTGGCCTTGTGAGGGGAAGGGAGAAAGGAGGGCTGTAGGGAGGCAGGGGTGCAGTGGGGCTGAGGGAGGCCCCTGGGGTTCTTAACGCAAGCTGCTCACTAGGGAATGGCCAGCTTCAGTGTCCCTGCTGGGTCAGCTGGAGGCAACTGTCAGAGGCTGGCCTTGAGGCACATGGGCTTCAGTGTGCTCTCAAGATGGGCTCCCTGATTTCAGTGGAGTGAGACCCCAGGACTGCAGAGGCCACAGCAACGCACAGCACTGTCAGACCGGGTAGACAGCTGACCATGAAGTGCATCTGGGACTTGTGGGCAGTGAGCACTGCTGGCAGACATATCAGTAGAGGCCAAAGCAGCCGGGT
The DNA here is from genome assembly GCF_047511655.1 of Castor canadensis. Classification (NCBI taxonomy): domain Eukaryota; kingdom Metazoa; phylum Chordata; class Mammalia; order Rodentia; family Castoridae; genus Castor; species Castor canadensis. Next base: position 154,460,263 of record NC_133394.1, read on the forward strand.
GTCCCCATGAGTGAGACTTGGCTGTCCCCCTAGAGCCTCGACTGGGAAATACAAGAGCAAGCCCAAGTCTGCTGCCTTAGTCTGGCATAGTAGCCACAGTGGAGTGCCATGGCTTCTTGTCCTGCTCCAGACCTGGCTAAGTTCACAGGCCAGAGGCCCTGGAGGAAGGAGGGTGCATGCTCACTGCTATGAGCACACGCCCCAAGCCCTTCACGGGGGACCTGCGCCTCTCACCAGTGACTTAGGATTAAAGGAACAACTGCTCAGGTCCTTGGGGTAACAAGACATTTGCTCTGAAATGACATTGATTCTCAGGGACCCAAAATGCCATCATGGCCCCTGAAGGTGGGGCTCACAGATACTCCTCATGGTGGACCTAGCTGGTCTGTGTCCTGCCTCCCCAGTCACTCCCCCAGCTCCTCAGTGCACGATTGGAGTAGACAGACTGGTAATGGTGTGACCTGGGGAGGAGCCAGTGGAGCAGAGAGGGCACATGGGAGCCCTGAGACCTCATCCCTCCTCAAAACTGCAAGCCAGAGCAACACCACATCCCTAGGGGCTGGTGGAGGTCCTGGCAAACCACCAAAGACTCAGGAACCCAGGTGACACCTTTTGACACACAACCTCAGTCCCAGCCAGGGTGGTCTTGACCAGGCTGTGCCTCCCATCTGCTGCTTGCCACAGTTTCACTGGGCGAGTCACACAGCCCCAAACACGCAGCCTACAGTGGTGGCTCCACTGTGCCTTTTACTTCATCCTAGTTTGCAGTTAGGTAAGGCCGTGGTAGCAGCTGCCACCAGCCGGGCCCTGTTAAGGAACAAATGCTTGCATCCATCCAAAGCGATCCTGCAAGTGGGTGCTTAAACTGCTTTTGCTGGAAAGCACCGTCTCCTTACCTGGGCCTATGTATTAATTAAAAGCCAGAGAAAAGCTTTGCATCCCTGACTCAGTTTTGTAATTGCTTTTGCTCTAAGCCACCACTTTTCAAGCACCTTGCATTCCAGGAAGGACAGAACTGACATCTTTATGACAAGAGACAATGCGGACCTTTACCAGTATAGTCTCCTCCGGATAGACCATCTGCCAGGCAATGAGTTTGGATAACAACTCAGGAACTCCTCCCAGAACCAAGGACTGAGATAACGAATGACCAGGCCCGTGACTGAGACTGTTTACGCATAACTCACCTCTCTCCCCCACCCCCAGTTCTTTGTCTACTTAAACCTAGAGCTAATGTCTGTGCCCCAAAGATGGCTGCAGACGGACTGAGTGCTTTCTTTGCCTCTTCCCATGGCATGTCCCAGGCTGTCTCCTTTCTCTGCCTTTAACTAGGTCTCTTTCATTGGCACATAGGGGACAGTGGTCAGACCTGACGTGTGGAAGTCCAGGAGTTTGGGCCTGGGGTCCAGAGCTCCAGTTTTAGCCCTGCCCTGTGATATGATAGTTTTGAGACAAAAGGTCTCTGGGAGGTTATTAATTGTGCGGGAGGCTGTAAGGTGGATGCCCATGATGGGGTCAGTGCCCTTGTAAGAAGAGAGACCAGAGCTCTCTGCTGTCTGAGGACACAGTGAGAAGGTCCCGTAAATGAACCAGAATGGCTCTCACCAGATATCAAACTTGCAGGCACCTTGAACTTGGACTTCCTACCTCCAGCCCTGTGAGGAGTGAACGTCTGTTGTTTGAGTCTGTAGGCCACAGTGCCAGCTGACTAAGATGACCCCACGATGCTCAGGTTATCCACGGCAAAGGGGGTGCTGTGGAGTCAGCGCCGAGAGTCACAGAGCAGACAGTGGGGTTGGGAGTGCGTCTATGCCTTCTTCTGCAGCCACCTGCTCTCCTATGTGGAAATGGCCTCTTCCTTGCTGCCGGCCTTGAAACGAAGGCAATGGCAGTTGGGGATGTCAGGTGCCCATGGGACCTGAGCGTCTTACCAGGAACTGGACATCAAACCCACCTGGACACAGGGTGAACATGCACAGCTGAAATCTGTCATCAAACAGAAACTCACTTATGAGATGCAGTACAGCAGGTCCAAAGGTGAGATGAAGTTGAGAGACGTGTATGCAGACTCCTCACACACCCGCTGTGCTGCGTCACCTCCACCTGTGCCCCCAGGCACTCTGGGACCAGTGAGCGGGCTGGGAGACGTGGGATACTCAAGCCTGGCTTACAGAAGACACGGACATGCCCAGACAGCTGCAGACTGTACCCCCTCGGGGCCAGCTCTGAAGGACAGAGAGAAGGAAATTCCCCTCGGTGGACAGAGCTGTGGGCAACACCTCCGGCTGTCTACTGTGTCTGTGGTGACATGTGTCCAGTGCAGTGTGGACTCACACTGAAGTCAGGGCCATTGCTCATGCTTGGCGGATGGTCAGGGATTTACAACAGTTTTGGAGGCTGGTGAGGAGGAAGTTTGGGAAGTGTGACCCACAGTGGACACAGATGATGGAGATATTTGTGTCCCATGTGGATGGTCACCCAAGGCCCTTACAGCGGAGTAGGTTCTCAGTATTCATGTGGACAAAGCACTGCTCCTCCAGCTGTCCATCAGCCTCTTGCCTGGTGACTCCAGAGACTCTCGGTGACTGAGAACCCAGGGGCCTGGTAGCAGGCATGGGTGTGCCCAGCTGTCTAGCCAATACATCATTCTTCACTGAGCCAACAGGGAGTCCCCAATATGGCCAGGGAGACCAGAGTCGTCTGCTGGCAGGTCACCCACAAGAAACTGTCCTGTCACAGAGGACGGAAGGTTACGTTGAGAGTCCACTGTAACGGACTTTTGCTGTAAGAATGGACCTGTGTTCTGTCCGTGTGCCGTGTAGATGCACAGCCTCCCTCACCCACAGGGTGGCACTGTGTGTGGTTCATAGCAGACAGAGTGCAGCTGTGGGTTGTGCCATGGACCCGGCTGGTCCTACCATGTCCTCCATCACCCAGAAGCAGCTGGCCAGGTTGAGAGATTTGAATGGTTGACCAAAGATTCAGTTCTGGGACCCTGGGAGACCACCCTGAGAAGATAGGTTGTCTTGAGGCTGTAGTTTATTCTTTGGATCAGAAACCATAGTGACCTGGGCCTGCTCCTCCCCCCTCAAAGGTGGCAGCCTTTCATGGGTCAGAACCATGTTCCCAGGGGGTACTGTGCCGCCCAAGTCCTAAGGGGACCCCTGGGCATTGTACTTCCTTCTTAGAGGGGGATGTCACACATAACCATTTATTCTGTACTTTACACGGATGTCTCAGCACACCCCAGACCACTGAACCTCTGGTCATGTCCCTGCATCTTTGTAGGATTTATCGTCCCTCCTCTGGGGCATGCGTGTCTTACAAAGTTTCCAGCAGACTGGCCAGTTGTTACCCACCTCATCTAACAAACGTGGGCATCACTGAGACTGTGCATCAGTGTGAGGTCCTGCAGGGTATCCAGTCAGTCCAGTCCCTTCAGAATGAGGCAGGGTGGGGCAGGGTAGCTGCTGACCGCCAGCGGGGACACAGCTGCTCTTACCCTCTTCCCCACAGGGTAAAGAGGACACTCCTCACGCTTGGCTGTGCTGGTCTGTGGAGCAGATGTTTCCCCAACACTGAGTTTTCTAGAATTCACTGTTCTTTTCTAGGGTCCATCTGACTTTGACAGGGGCTGGAGTGGTGACTGACGCAGGGCTGTGCTGAGCCCCTGCCTCCCCCACTTCAGTCTGCAAAGGTGGCATGCTTCTCTTCCAATCGTCCATCTTCAGTGATGACTGACTTACAGCTTGCTTGGGGCTGTGGTTTTAGAGGCTCAGTTACAGTAGTGCTTACTTCACAGCCAAGGAGCAAGGGTTGGAGACCGCTAGCTCCAAGCATATCATATAGGGGCTGGAGAATGGCTACTGAAAGGACAGCTGTGGTCCTGCAATGAGCCAGATCTGGGCAGGCTCCATGTGTCACCTGGCTCCCAGGTGCCCCTAACTATCAGGGACTATGTTTTCAGTGTCAACCCCAGAAGGAACAGGTTCTTATTGATGTGAAGGAAACAAGTACATTACCTTAAAATAAGAGTATTTGTTGGCAGGTTTTTTTTTTTTTGGTGGGACTGGAGTTTGAACTCAGGGCTTCATACTTGCAAAGCAAGCACTCTACTGATCAAGCCACACCTCCAGTCCATTTTTCTCTAGTTATTTTGGAGATGGGGTCTTGCGAACTCTTTGCCCAGGCTGGCCTCGAACCATAATTTTCCTGATCTCAGTCTCCCAAGTTGCTAGGATTATAAGCATTAGCACTGGTGCCCTGGCTCGTCAGTAGTTGTAAATTGAAGGGATGGTCTACTGAGTAGGGAAAAAATTAAATGTTTTGGGTTCAAAGGTATTCCTTATCGAGTTGCTGTAAACTATAGATAGCCCCAAATGTAAAAAGAAAGTTTTCTTCTATCTGGAAAACAAAACATAAAAATAACCAGCAGGTTTTGGTTACTTTTGCTACTCCAAGTGCCAGGGAGGGAACCCAGGCCCTCAAGTGTGCTGGGCCAACTGACTCCATCCCAAGCCCCCTCAGCAATGTTTTAACAAAAAGCCATGCCCCAAATCACAATCCAGGCGGAAGATGCAGCTCATTGGCCCTGTGCTGGTCTAGCACACTGGGTTCCATCTCTGGCATTGCAAAACCAAACCAAACAAAAAACAATAACAAACACAAAACTAAACCCAAACACACACACACAAATAAAATAAAAATCCAAAAACCCAAACACCCTAGTCCACTATCAGCTCCGTGTTGCCCAGCCAGTGCCGGGTTCTGTGTCTACCAGAGCTCCTTGTGTTTGGTCACCCTTTCCCCAGGGTGTGGTTCATTGAGCAAGTAGCCGTAGGTCCTTTGGGGAAAGGATGGGATCAGAACACACTGGCAGGCTATGCAGCCTCTTCCTCGGGGACCAAACCTCCCTGCAGATTGTGGGATGCATCTGAACATGGCTCCAGAGCTGGGCAGGAGCTGTGGCCTCCAGTGGGAGTGACTGCCAGGCCTTCTGGCCACCAACTGCTGGCCTACTCTGATGATACAGATGGAGCCATCCCCTTGGTGGCCCCTGGGGACACCATCTGTGTTAGGCCTGCCTGTTCAGTGTGCCCCAGTCAGTGGCCCCCAACTTGCTGGTCATTACAGACATGTTCCTACCTGTGTGTTGGCCAAGGAGCAGCCCAGCCTCTGCCAGTTGGGGTCATGGCAGCCGCACTGCCCCTGGCATCCCAGCTCCTCCACGACCTCTCCCCCATCAGCTAGACACTAATGGTTCTGGAAAGCCATTGAGCTGAGGGTCAGCCTGCCGGACACTGCTCTGGAATGATACCTGTCCAGGGCCATCATTGAGGACCCAGACTGAGATGACACAGACTCCCCCCCCAGCCCTCACCAACTTGTCATGGATGTGGCTGGGTGGGAGGTGCATGGCTCTGTGTGATGTGGCTGCCTGAAGCCAAGGTCAGCCTCCAAAGAGAGTCTCAGCCCTGTATGCTGGCCGCCATTCTTCACAACTGGGCAGTGAAAGACCCAGCCTGGGCAGTGCCCACTTTGTCTACTGTGCTCTGTCCTGCGTGGCCATCATAAAGGCACCCTTTTCCATTGGCTGGTATTGGAGTTTGTTGTAGTGATGTGCCCGGTGCATGGTGCCCAGTGCAGTGTGTCATGTCACAGGCTGCTGGTCTGTGTCACACCCTCATATTGCTTTCTGTCCTGTGGCCCTGCCTCATGGCAGGGACTCCACTGCCATCAAGTCAATACTAAGTGCTAAGGCATTACAGGAGAGCGTGTGTGTTTCACTGCTGTCCTCTGTTCTTTCCTTGGCTGGCCAAGGAGACTGAGTCATTTTCCCATATGCTACTTTCAGGAAGCCTGTGAATTCCATGTTGCCGATGTGTGAGCTTTTGCTGGTTCTATTAACAACGTAAGAAAACTCAGGCAACAAACTTCTTAAGAAATGACCCATTTGGAAAAAAAATGTGTGGGGAAAATTCAAAACTCAAAATAGTTTTGTTTTCTTTGCTTGTGTGACTGTAAGGGAAGGACAGAGCCCATACATTCTGTTTCATCTGAGTACCAGGCCATACAGACCACAGCACTGAGCAGGAGCCAGGATGGTGCCCCGAGCACAGGCCCTTGGGTTGAAGGGGTGCTGTCTGCTCAGTCAGGACATCCCCTGTCCCCCCTTTTGCATTGCCACCTTCTGCCTCTAGCCTTAGAATCTGGTTTTGTGCTGCTGTGGTTCTGGGTACCTTCTCTGGTCACCCTGGGAGCCTGGGATTCTGATGTTTCCTGCTCAGAACATTGTCCCTGCTGAGTACCCTTGTATGGGGTTGCCATGGGGGCCAGGGTCCCTGGAGCAGGGACAGATGGCTCCTCAGCCCCGTAGCGGATAGGATGTCTGCATCCCAAGCAGACCTGCTGAGGTTGGCTGCCCTCCCGCCTGGCCTGGTGCCTAGCCTCCCGCAGTTTCATTTGGCTTCAGCTCCTCAGGCACCGGCCCTACCGATGGAGCCCCATTCACACTTCATCATCGACGGATGACAGCAGGAACGGTGGGAGTTCATTACAGGGACCATGAATTGTTGGAGGTAATTTAGATTACAATTTAAAGTTTAATTTAAAAATCTATCAACAAATGTGAAAGTACTCGAGGAACATTTTAAAATGCACTTTAATCTCACCAGCACAAATAGCTTTTCGGGGCTCTAAACATCATCACCTGGGAAAACAGTAAAACTTTACTGCATCTTTAATTAAATTACAAACACAAAGGATAATTAACTTTTTTATTTTTATTTTATTCGTGCCATTGTTTCTCCTGGGAGTCAATATCTTCCAGCTGCAGGAGCGGGCTGTTATGAGGAAGTTTACAGCCGCAAGGCTCCTGATGGGATGCGCTCGGGGATGAATGTCCTCTGTGTGTGTGTGGGAGGGGGGGCGAGCCCTGGTGGGAGGCGGAGGACCTGCCCTGGATGGTCCCCACCATCTAGTCAGTGTCAGGGATGTCCACCACCACACCTGCAGGTGCCAGCAGGGCCTTAGGCTGGGCACACACAGCTCCCGAGGGCCCCATATTTTCACACCCATCCACACTCCTAGATGGAGCACCCGGGTGACCTGTGACCACAGGAGGCCTCCTGGAGACATGTGTGAAGACATCTTATGTGTCTTGCACATGAAGGCGACAATGCTCACAGCAACCCTGCCAGGTGCTCCCCAAGAGGTGAGAAACAGGCGCAGAGCAGCCAGGCAACTTGCCGTGGTCACGCAGCTGGCAAGGTTGCTTGCAAAATTGAGCCTGGATTTGAGTGTAAACTGCATTCCTCCACAGTGGCTGAGGGACTGTGGTTCAGGTCCCCCACCCTGAGCACGGTTTGGACACATGGGGGTGGTCAGGGGAGGGTGGCACTTGGCTCCTATGGGGACATACTGATCCGGGCCACACACAGGGGTCTTGGGGTCCTGAGGGCGCAGGGAGGGTCTGGCCAGGGATCCTGGGGAGGCGAGGCGTCCTGAGCAGGGCCCACGGTGACCACTAGGGGGCGCCCTGCGGACGCGGTGCGGGTGCGGGGCGCGGTGCGGGGTGGCGGGGCGCGGGCAGGACGGGGAGGGGCCTGGCGGGGCCTCGCGGGCAGCGAGCACCCGAGGGGGCCCCCGCTGGGCCGGGGCGATGGCAGCACCCCTCTTCCTGGGCGGGCGGAGCTTCGCACTTTCCCTGCCTGGTGCAACCGCAGCTCCTCCGCTGCAGCGCGTGCAGCGGGGGGCGGGGCGGGGGGCGCTGCCACCCTAGCAGATCTGTCGCTGTGGCACCAGCACCCAGAAGGGCCCGGTGACGTCCCCAGCGCCAGGTCTTCCCAGAGCCCACCTGCCACTGTGTGTCTCTGTGTCCCCAGGCAGGTCGTGCACCTCTGGCCCCACAGCTCCTGCGGGCTCCCAGGCTGCGGGCTCACTCACCCACACGTGCGCGCGCACACGCGTGTGCACACATCCACCCGCCCCGCCCCCGCGGCCACACTGGTATGCAGTTTTAGTGCGGTGGCTGCTTAATTATTGGTTAATCTAGCAATTTAACATGCTTCATTTAATTCTAATTAGGAAAATTAATAGGCAGGGAATAGCGATTTCAATAGACTGGCACAAAACAAAGCCACCCTGGACACTGTGCCGGACTGGGGGTTGCAACCAGGTCCAGTGCTGGGCCTGGGGGCAGGGGAAGACAGATTTGCGGAAGACAGATTTGTGAGACGCCTGAAGGTCACAGTGGGGCGGACATTGGTGCTGAGATGGCAGGGATGGGGGCGGGAATCTCCCCTATGGCCTCCCAGGTCCCCCAGTGTCCCCAAGGGTGTCTGATGCCAAGAGGGAGGGTGGGCTGAACTCTTTGGACAGCCGACCCCCCCCCCCAACTCCCTCTGCTGCCTCCCTCCCTCCGCTGGCCGGCTGTGTGTTTGTCTCTGCTCATCAAGCCGGCTCCCTGACAAGGCCCCCGACATTGGACAAGGCTGTTCCTCTAATTAAGGTGCTAATTGAATTAAATGGCTGCGGTAATGAGCAGCATAAAAAGTAAAGAGTCAGATAGGCCAATTAACAAGAGCGCACAATTGTAACGCTGGAATACGCGGAGCTGCCTGCAACACTGTTAATTGTTACCGGGGGATTTATGGTAATTGGCCCCACAACAGGCCGCAGCCAAACCTGCCCAGGGCTGGTAATTAAAAAAATGATATTCTACACAAATGCCGGATGGGCTAATTAGGCCTTGATTTACATAAAGACCTGTGAGGAGTCCTGCTGCCACTTTACCCACAGTCTGCTAGGACCACTCCAGCCAGCCAGTGGCAAACACAGGGCAGTGGGAGCCCCTAGGGAGCCCCCTAGATGGAAGCATAGCCAAGGCTGGCCACAAGGACGTCCAGGCCACCATCTGCCGTGGGGCTCCACGGCCATCCCTGAGTCTGAGGACATGGCTCAGAGTAGCCATGCTCTAGAGCACGTTCCCGAGCCCAGCTGCTGCCCCTCAGCTACTGCCCAGGCCCTGCGGCCATCTGGGGAGTGGGGGCCTCTGGGCTCAAGGGCACCTTACCCAGGGTTTCCCACTCTGCTGGGGTCACAGCCACCTTGAGGGCCAGTCTTTTTCCTCCTCTGTCCTGTCTCATGGAGGGTCCTCAGGGAGTGTACCTGGACCTGGGTATGTGGCAAGGTCCAGTCAGACTGATCTGGGCCTAGCCCAGGGACACAGGGGCACACAGGCAGGCTGGCAAAGGGCCGGAGGGAGGTGGCCTGGCCAGGTGTACAGAGGAAGGCTAGTAGGGCTGTCCCTGGAAAGCAGAGGGAAGCCTGTCAGGCTCTGGCCTGGCTGTCATCCTATCCTACATTCTGAGAAAAGGCCGTCGGCTCCCCATTTTAGAGACTGGGAAGTTAAGTCTGGTCTCTGGCAGACCAAGCCCCGCTCCTCTGGCCCCCACCAGGCCTCTTTTCTCTCAGGAGTGGTCCTCCAGGCCAACACCGTTCCTGACATCTCCCTGGAACAGGGACCCTGCCCTTGGGCATGGTGGCATCTGAGCTGCCCCTGTGGATACCCTGGCCGTCCACCTCCCACTGCCTGTGCCGCCAACTTCTCCAGCAGATTTCCCGTAACGTTCACACTCTGAACAGAAAACTCTGCCTCATTTACAAACGTAATTTCAGTTGAGTCCCCATCGAGCCCCTGCTCCCGCTGATGGCATGATTAGACAGTGTGTGCGCTGTGGCGGATTAGTCAAGCGGGGCCCCGTAAATTGGGAAGGATGTTTTATCAGGACACATCACCGCGCCGCAGGCAGCTGTGGGGTGCTCCGGGCTGTCCCCTCAAATCACGGTTATGGAATAATTTAGCCCTCTGCGATTACTGCCGCCACCGATCATGCTGTCAGGTTCCGAGTGAGCACTTCATCCCGCTCTTATTCATGCCAGATCTGTTTTGCTTTCGTAATGAGCACATATTACCCCGGCACAAAGAGGATGAAGACGGCTGCGTGATAGATAGGCGCGAGATTAAATGGGATCTTTATGACTTCTGCAGCCATCAGTTCTGACTGTGCGATAAGACGAGCCGACTTGGGTCCTGATTTGCTCTTTATTGGAGCCAATATTAGCATGCGTTCACCGGTGCAGGGCCGATCAAACCCATTTAAGGTGGAATCGCGCAGGCTGGCTGCGGGAGCGGGGGGCTATGGATGCTGCTTAGGTGGTCGGTGGCCAGGGCGGGAGGCTGCAGCCTGCCCCAGGGGTTCGGCCCCCAGATGACTGACCCAGGGACACGCTGGTGGCTACGCCTTTCTGCCAGAGGTTGCAAGGGGTCCTTGCTTCTTCCACCCCACATGTAGCCTCTGGGTTTTACCTTCCTCAGAGACCAACCTCCCTCCTGGTCACCCTAGGGTGCCAGTGGCCACCTTGCTCTGTCCCCATGTCCCACTAATATACTCTGGCAAGGAGGGAGATTGCTACTTGGGACCCAAGGGCTGCCCAGTCATTTCCTGGATGGGAACAGGTGATGGATTTGCAATCTCAGCTCCCACTCAGGAGGCCGAGTCAGACCTCCCCACACCTGCATAGGCCTCGAGTTCAACCTTCCCACTTTGGTTCTGTTGGTGACTGGCAGGCAGGACCCCTGGGCCATTGCCATGCACCGTTTTCTCCACCCAGAGCCCAGGCACCCTAAACAGCTGGACAGCCCCAACCTCTCCTTAGCTGCAGAGGTACTTCCTGTCTTCCCTCCTGGGCTTGCCCCACCCCACCCAGCCCGTGAGATCCAGGTCTGCAAGGCCTCAGTAGGAGGCCAGATGGAACTGGGCTGGGGCTCCTGCAAGATGGTGCTTGTGGCCTCAGGGTCTGAGGACAAGAGGCATGGGACACCAGAGGCCCTCTCTCTTTTAGAAGGATTTCTCTGCCAAGCTTACAGTCAACTACCGGGGGAGGGGCCACTGCTGTGAGGCACCTAGTGAATGCTGACCGCATGCCCTGTGATGTCCCACTGCCCCTGTCTGACTAGGAGACAAATGCCAGACAAGCTCAAATGGGAGTTGTTCCACAGGACATCACCAGGGCTCCCCAAATCTGTCAAAGCCACCATAGGCCACCAGAGGGGCCACAGGAGACAGTGGGTTAAGAGTCAGGAGCCAAGTTGTGACAAAGGTACCAGAGAAGAAGCATCAGGGGACCCGGGGTTGGGATGGAGGTGGGTGGGGGGGGGGTCAGGGTCTGGGAATACTGCACCATCTCTGCAAGTTTCCTGTAAATCAGAAAGTGTTCCAAAGTGAAAGTTTAAAAAAAAAATCCCTCTGGCTCCAGAGTAGACTGTGGCTGTTGAGGGGGAAAGAGCTGGGAGGAGGAAGGGGAAGGGAGGAGGAGCTGGGCTGTGGTGGCCATAAATGTTGAGCCTGGCAGCTTGAGTGGGAGCCAGGAGTGAGATGCATTTTGGAGGGTTTTTGGGCTTGTTGAGGGCTGTGTGTGTGAGTGTGTGTGTATGTGTGAGTGTGAGTGTACATGAGTGTGTGTATGTCTGTGAGAGTGAGTGTGTATTTGTGTGCATGTGTACAAGTGTGTATATGGCAATATGAGTGTGTGAATATGTTCAGGGGTTCCCCCCCTGTGAGGAGCCACCCCTTCGTTTGGTCAACAAAAGAGCTGACTGGTGACTGGGACCCTCTGTGGCTTCTTCAGCATGTACTGTGGTTGAAGCTGCCCACTTCACAGGTAAGGCCACCAAGGTCCAGCCCCTAGGCTGGGTGCACTGTGCAGGGTGTCAGGTGACTCCCATTGCCATCTGATGGAAACCAGCGTGTGGATTCTGCTCTGTTGGTGGCCCATCACCCAGCTGTCCCCACAGGGATGTGACTGGGGGGGTGCTAGGAAGGCTCAGTGCCTCCTGTAGGTCCCCCAACCTCTCCCTTATCTGGGCTATGGTGCTCAAGCTATCCCTACCACCATCCTTAATAGAAACTCATGAATATCTCTACCTGCTAATTTAAAAAGGAACAGCTGTTATGAGCACCCCACAAATGACATGTATGGGCCTGGAGGTAAGTGATTATTGACAGTAGACAAAGGGACAGAAGCTAGCGGCCATTTCTCAGGACTTGGGTGATAAGGGACTGTCCCCTTCCTCATGCTAATTCAGACCTACTGTTAGAGCAGGAAGTTCCCTTTTTCTTTTATCTTAAATGTCACTGCAGAGCTGGAGCTCCTGCAAAGAGACGCCACGCCCCACGCCCCCTGCAGATGAGGTGTATGTGGGGAGGGACAGCGTTGGTGGGAGTCTCAGTTCCCAGGCAGACAGGACCAGGGACCCCTCTGCCCTCAGCCCTCATGAGTGCTTCAAAAGAAAAGCAGAATTAAATGTCCATTTCTGAGTCTTTATTCTTTATTTTTTGGACGCCCACTGCATGTATACCTGCTTACAGAGGTGGGCAGAACAGACACACAGAACCCCAGGGTTGGGCCTCCCGATCTGCTTGTACTGTGGACATTGCTGGCAGAATGTCAGCGTAGGGGACAGCTCCTGACTGCATGCTTCCTCCCAACCCCAAGGTCAGCAGAGCTTGGGTGGCCACAGCCAATTTGCATTGTCTATGCCCTGGGTAGCCTGCTGGCCCCATGGTTCTCCAGCTTGCAGGCTCCGCAGTGGTCCCAGAGCTCCTCACTTCCTCTCTGGCCACCCCTCCCCTGCTGGCATTGCCCTCCTAGTGCCCTACAGGCTACAAGATGCCTGTCTGACGCACCTGTGGCTTTTTGCTGTGCCCTATCACCAGCTGTTCTGATCTCATCCCATCTGTGAGTTTGTTTTATTCTGTGGCCTGGGTAGAAAGGGGTTTAGGAAGGCTGTCTGATGGGGATGGGGGGTTGTTATTTGGGGAGCCCTGTGGCAGATAGCAGGTGGGTACAGGTGACATGCAATGCAGGTGGCAGGAGGTTGGGCCAGGCCCAGGGAAGTTGAAGCCCAGTGGTTAGGAACAAGGCAGGCTCCTGGGTTTCCCGCACTGTCCTCCCTTGTCTCAGGGGTGTGAGTGCAGACTTAGGACAGCCAGGTACATGTCCAGGACCTGTGCTGCCCCCATGTTGGTGGCAGGTCTGACTGGCTTTCCCAGGTGGCCTGTACCCAGCCAAGTGCCAGGGTCATGGTGGGTGTCTCCCTTCTCCTCAGGACCACTTGGTTGCCTTTTTCCCTGTCCTGCAGTGTTTGTTGAGTGGCTGGGTAAGAACCGACCCATCTGCCTTCTCTCTCACCCTGAGCTGACCTGTATTGCTGGACCTTGGTGACCAACAAGTACTCTGCGATGGAGGCCTCTTCCAGACCCCAAAACACCCCCGCCTTACCTGCAGACATCAGAACCCAAAGATCTGTCCCTGAGCATAGAATCCTCAGTCTGAAATCAGCTCTCAGCTCCAGAGTGTCCTCCGGTAGACAGCCAGGCAAGTGCCCTTTGGGCCAGTCAAGGGAGGAGGGCTCTGAGTATCTAGGGTCCCCTTAGGTTCAGGTGGGCAGGGGGCTCTGGGACAGGTGATGACCACTGGGCCTTCCCTGGATCCTGACTCGACCATCCCTCCCCTGTGGCATGACCTCTGGGACCTCTGGGGGATTCACCTGCCCAAAGAGTGCCCTGGATACACTCTTGCTGCAGGCTCAGCTTCCTGCCTTGTCTACCTGCTGCCCACCCTGCTATGGAAGTTGTCAGAGTCAAGATGGAGTTGCTCCTGTCAACCCCTAACAAATAAGCAAGTAACGCCAGGAGGCAGTGAAGGCAGGGCTCTGGTGCACCAGTCACCTAATGATGGAAATATCACCCAAAATTACACAAAACTGCAGCCCTGCACAGCTACCAGCACGGCCTGGGTCATCTCAGCGTGTGTGACCTCCTGCTGCCCTTGCTATCATTCTCTGTAGCCAGTGGGTTTTGATTCAGGGCACCTATGTGCCCTCCTTACTTTCCTTTAAGCCCCGCCCCCTGCCCCCCCAACACACACACACACCCCAGCCCTGCTCAATAACCTGCCCTAATTACCAGGCACTACTTCCTGGCAGGACCCTACCCTTCCCAAATTAACTTGCTCCTCAGTGGCTAATCTCTCTGATTGCCATTTAGGTTCACTTAAGGCCCCTGCACATGACTCTCTTCCCCATGATGACTTGTGGCTTCTCCTTCCTTCTTGTTCCTCTGAAGTCAAGGAAGGGGCTACCACTCAGTGACTGACATAGAGGCTGCATTCGCCTCCAGGCCAACTCCCTCAGCTGGCTACCTCCTGCCTCTTTGTGCACCCAGGGATGGGGGCTGTCTGAGCTGGAGCCTTCCAGGTTGCAGAGGTCACCTTGACCTTGGGTTCAAATGGAGCCGGGGATGAGGCAGGCTGCAGAATCCCTGGGTCGGGGATCATGCCAGGCCAAACCACCCAGAGCTCCACGGAGGACCCCAAGGGCTGCTATACCACCACTAGGACAGATAGGTGCAGGAAATCCTCCTGGGGTCCTTCCTGCCCCTCACCCTCTGACGTCAGCACCGATTTTTCTGGGTTTGCTGGCCCACGCTGGGGCATTTCGGCCCATAGACAGTCTGCCTTAGTGGCTGCCACCACCATCAGGCCTCTAGAGGACCCCCAGGCCTGGGCATGGTGGGAGGGAGTGCCCACCAGAGCTTGGTGGTGCTCAGGAGCCCGGAGAACGTGGTGGGTGCTACTGCAGGCGGCCGGAAAATTGGGGCGCTCACCCTGGCTCCTCTGTGAAGTGTGGTGGCCCTCGCTTCTCTTTTTGTCCATTTCCTCTCAAGCAACTTCCCGGGAAACGGACGGCGGCTGGTCCGACAGTGGGATGATGGATAGCCGCCACACACGCCTGCCCAGGAGAGCCTGAGCGCCAGTGGTGCACTGGGAGGTGGAGCTGGGCCGGGTGGGTGTGCAGCGGGGGAGGGTGCTGGAGCTCCAGGGTCAACCTGCGGCTAGAAGGGCTCTGTGGGAGGGATGCCTCGGGGCCCTGGTGGAAGGTTGTATGGGGCAGGTCCCTGACTGGCTCGGTCCTCCCAGTCCCCACTAAGCCTTGGCTTCCCCATTGGCACAAAGTCCTGCTCGTGGGTGCCTTGAGTTCCCAGCAGATGTCCCCCTCCCCAGGCAGCCAGCCAGCCACAGGGGTTGTGGCTGGGCCCTGGCCCAGTAGAGACTTCCACCTTAAGGTATGAGGAGCCCTGCACGGCCGGCCGAGTCCCACCCCTGCCGCCCTGGTGACAAATACTAATGTCTAAATCAGCGGCCCCCCCCTGGCTGGCCCGCCCGCCCCCGCTCATGTTCTTTGCTGAAATGTCACCTGTTCCTATCTAACGATTTGCATAATGCAAAGCTTCTCACTCGTAAAATACAGATTAAGAGGGGAAGCCAGAGTCATTCTGGAACCAGGGAGCCATTTCAAAGGGAACAGGGAGTACCATGCTCTTAACCCTGTCCCTGCCAGCCTGCTGCTACTGGGAGGAGGAGGCCTCTCTGTCTACATGCCACAGGGACTGTCCCAACCCCAGGAAGGGCTGGTGGGTGGGACACTGAAGTGTTCCAGGCCCTGGGCTGGCTGGCTTCTGCCCCATGCTGCCAGCCCTGCTCAGCCCGTGCAGTGGCTGTTTCTGCCCCCAGCTCTGCTGTTTCCCCTGGAGGCTGTGGCTCTGGGGGGGTCACAGTGCACCCTCAGAAGAAAGGGATGGAAGGAGTGGGGCTTTGAGCTGTTGCCCTGGCAGCCCCTCCCTGGGGGTCTCTAGCCATAGTGTCATGTCTCTGCTCCCCCACTGTCCTGATCCCCTCTGGCCTCAGGTAGCGGAGGGGACCTGTACCCAGGTCTTACAGGGGGCTTCTCTACCCCCAAAACCTGGCTTGGTCTGTGGTCTCTGCATAGCTGGATCAACCACCTGGGGGGCTGGGTGGGAGGCTTGGGAATTCTACCATTGGCTGGCAGTGGGCCTGGCAACTTCAGCCTGAGTTGGGATGGAACTGATACAGGCCCAGACCAGGGCACGGGGAGGGGCCACTGCAGGTCCACAGAGCAGGAAGGGGCAGCTGAGAAGGTGGGCTTCACTGAAGGGGAGAGGAGGGAGCCAACTTGTCCCAGCATCCGCCCAGCATGGAGTACACTGGGTTGTGTGGCCCACTCAGTCCAGCAGGAAACTGGGCAAAGCTTCATGTTTCTGGGCCAGCCTCCCACCCCACAATCCAGAGCTGCCCTCTAGAGAGCTCCCTCCACAGTTGTCCCCTCCAGACAAGGGTCCCTGCCGTAGGGCCAGGTTGGGGCATGGGGTAGGGGAAGGGGCCACACATCCTGCTGGAGTGACCCAGTTTGGGGGACTTGAAGCCTGGGATGGGGGCAGAGGGATGGTGGGCCAGCGGGGACACCAAAGACAGGGAGGTAGCAGTGGGTTCCAGCAGCTGAGCACAAGCAGGAGGCATTCAGCTGGGGAAGCTTGGCCAAGCTCCCTAACTCCGGAAGGTTGTCCTGTACCACAAGGGCAGAGCTGGCTTACTACCTTCTCTACAGAGAGGACCAGGGCCTCCCACAACTGGAGTCACCCTTGGACCCCACCTCTCTGCTCTAGGATTTGTCCTACAGGGTCCCTCTGAGGAGCCTGATCTACCTGTTTGGACTCCTCCTCCCCCTTTCCCTCACCTCTCACCATGGCATGTCCCTTCCTATCGGCATGGTGAATGTCCTCATTATCCCTACCAGCAGCAGCAAGCAGTAGAGCAGAGTTAGTGGTCACTGCAGTCATGGCGCTGGGTACCATAGTCCTATCAGCTCACAAAATCCTCCCCAGGTTGTATTTGCACCACCCTCATTTTACAGGGAGGGAAAATGAGGCAAGGATGGGTTCCACAGGGTTCAGACATTGCCGAAGAGGCTCATGTAAAATTTGGGAGCCAAGCCCCTGCGAGAGCCTTGGGAATGGGGAGCAGATAGAGCCAGAGCCCCAGCACCAGGGGAGCCTGTCTTCCCCGAACACTCGTCCTGATAAAATTCAGATGCTGCCCCTCCTTGGGGGTCCAGGTCCCTTGCCCTTCACAAGTGCCCCTCTTCTGCAGATGCCCCTTCTCTGCAGGTGCCCCTCCCCTGCAGGTTCCCCTCCGTCTGTCCCTCTGGGGACAGAGGGGGTCTGAATTGTTTCCCAGCACTGAGTCCCCAGCCTGCTGGATTGGCTCCACCACAATCCCCAGTGGTGAGCTCTGGAGCTTGCTGTGCCCGTTATGACTTGGTTGTTCACACTCTGTACTTTACAAAGGCCCTGCACTGCCTCCCCACCTGCTTCCCTCCCTCTTGTCTATAGCAGCAAGCTGGACTTCCTTCCTCTGCAGCAACATCTTAGCCCTGCCCTGCGGTCGACATCTTGAAGGTGTCCCAGTTTCAATGATGGCCAAGTACAGCATTCCTGAAGGTTCATCCATAATGAGCTGGCCACTGGGTCACTAGTTGGGTCACAGACCACCTGGCCTCCAGTTACTTAGCCAGGAGCCAGGGCTCTGGCTCACCTTCTCCCACAGAGGTCACTGTCCCCTCCTTTCCTGGGTTCAGTAACACCTCCGGGGCACCTCCCCTGGGTGGGTGCATTCCCACTGGGGGTTAAGCACATGTGTCTTGCCAATTGAGCAATAGCCCAGTGTGAGTTGATGCCTCTTAAAGAGACCCCAGGGGACTTGGAGTGGCTTTTGTTCTTTGTGCTGCTGTCCCTTGCCCAGGGTCACATGGGTAGGAAGGAAAGGCTTGGGATCTTCCATCACCTGCACTGTACACAACTCCTTGTCCTGAGCTCCCTGACCACTCTTGGGGGCTGGTGGGCTACAGAAGCTATTGACTGTGAGCATGTGTGTATGTGTGATGAGTGAATATATGAGTGTGGAAGCCTGTACATGAAGCTCAGCAGTTTGGAACCTGGGGGGCAGTGAGGACACAGCCCAGGCTGAGAACAGGTGTGAGCAGCCAGGTGGGGCATCCTTTCCTATGCTTGCTCTTTCAACATTCAGGGCACTTGCTGTGTGCGGAGTTGGGTGCCAGTGGTATGAAAGCTGAGCTCTGAGGGCTCTGACAGCTCTCTGACATCTCAAGACAAAGGGCCCAGACAGCAGTCAAGAGTGACCACCATGTGGGGCGAGTGAGATGTTGACAGCTTGGAAGAGGACACCAGCCCTCCTCAGGAAGGGATGACAGCTGCAGGAGATGGGGCACTTCATCTGCAGGCAGGTGGGGGAGATTCTGAGGGTGTCCCGTCCAACCCTGCTACCTGTGTCCAGCCCCACACTGGCCTCCCCAACCCACTGACCCCATAGGGGTCAGCAC
Organism: Castor canadensis; assembly: GCF_047511655.1. Lineage (NCBI taxonomy): Eukaryota > Metazoa > Chordata > Mammalia > Rodentia > Castoridae > Castor > Castor canadensis. The sequence continues at coordinate 154,478,582 of NC_133394.1, forward strand.
AGGTCATATGGACCTTCTCTGCCTCCAAAGCCTCACCTTGACATTCAACCCAGTCCTCCTCACACACAGTACCCTGTGCTCCTCCTCACCCTCTCTCTCACCTACTAGCCATCTCCTATCTGGTCTAGTGGACTTCCACATTGCTAAATCCTGTGGTACATCTCAGGCCCCAAATTCACTCTCTCAGGGTTATCTGGTCCAGCTGACCCCTCCCTTAGACAAACACCTCCATGAGGCTCCTGCTTCTCTTTTCCATGCCTCTTGTCCTATCTTCTTGCTCCCCTTACACACACCTGCTGACTCCACCTCCTCATCCCCCAGGCACTGCCCCTCAGCCCGAGGTTGCACCACTGCCTTCCATCACACCCTCCTCTGCTCAGAGTCCCATTGGCTTTGCCCCCCAGCCTCCTGCAGCCACACTGCCTGCTGCATGCTGTGCTGTATTCACAAGAAGTTCCCTGGACAAGCCTTGAGCTTAAACCTTGCTTCCTGATTCAGTCCTGGTCTCATGATTGGCACCTGGGCTAGTACCTGGTATCCTTGACTCTGGTAGCGTGACCTGCAAGATGGACCTTCCTCTCCTGGGATTCCAGCTCAGTTCACCCAACTTCTGAGCCAGGTGTGCCCAGTGCTGGGGACCAAGGGCAGAAGGCACCAGTTTTGTCCTAGGGCTGGTGTGGCCTCCTACCTGGATGGGGAGGCCTGCCCTGAGGGCAGCCTGGAGGCAGTGCTCTGAAAGATCCAGGCCTGCCAGGGATACCTCCAGCTGCTGATAAAGCTTGGAGCTAATGGCTTTTCACTAATGAGAAAAGCCGTCTGATTATGACAAATAGCCAGGAGCAGTGGGCTAAGCGGTGACACGCAGGCCCCTCACCACCAGGAGGGGCTGGCACCCCTCCCCCAGCCTGGGATGTGGGCCACAAGGTCCTTGAACCTGCCCTGCCCATGGACCTCAGGGGTGGGTAGGTGCTGGGAGTGGAAGGGTGGGGTGGAACCCCTGTCGTTTGACTCCCTGCAACTAGCCAGCCTGCCCCTCACTGGCCCCACACCCCTCTCCCAATGCTGCCCATCTCTCTCCCCGGTGTACGTGAGGGCTGGACAGCTGGAGTGACTCTGGCCATCCCCCTTAGCCAGATGCTGACTGGATGTCTCTAGACTGTTTTAGGCATGAAGGTGCTCAGCCTGAAGCTGGGTTGAGGGTACCGGGCTGGAGTCTAGGAGTGAGGGCTACCCAGGGCTGCGGCAAGGGCAGACACTGTGGGTGCAGGTGAGGAAGTGGGCCCCTTACCTCATGGTGTCCATCTTGGCCTGGCAGTGGAGTAAGATATGCACCACCAATATCCTGTGGTGTGACAAGGGGCCCCCGAACAGCCCCTGCTTTTCATGGGAGAGCCTCCTAGCTAGAGCACAGGCAGCCACCCTACCATCTGTCTGCCCATCTCTATTGAGCCTCTGCTGTGCACCAGACTGTCCCAAGACCTGAGGTGCAGCAGAGGACAGTGGGCTCTGTCCTCACACCAGGCCCTGCTCCAGTCACCCCAGCCTGGACAGAAGGAGGGGCTCTGCCCTCCTCTAGGAGCCCAGAGACCAGGGGGCACATGAGGCCTCTCTGCAGCCAATTGGGGTGTTCCTTAAAGGGTTGAGCAGCAGGGTGGCTGCGTGGAGGGGTGAGAGGTATAATGGGGTTTTCCATGTGGAACTCTGTCTTATCTCAGGCTGCCTGTGTCATCCATTACTCCTAATTACACTGGTGCAACCGCACCTCTCGCCCTTAGCCCCAGCCAGGTGAGCCGCTCTGTCCTCATTGTCCTCTCTTGGGGACACCTGCACGACCAGTGGGAAGGGCCTGGGGTCTCCCTATCGTCCTGGAGCAGCAGCCGAACGTCGTGGACACCCCGTGATAGATGAAGCATGGAAATTAGTTCCAGAGTTTAACTGATAACCGGGAGCCCGGCTACACTCGGTTATGGCAGCCCTAATTGATGAGCTCATTAAGCCCATTATTAGAGAAATTGATTTCAAATAGGCACTTAGAGCGAGGAGGCAGGTGGGGAGGGAGCATTGGAGGCAGAGGAAGTCGCGAAAATACATAATGAGGCAAGTAATTTTATAGGTTTGTTTAATGAAAAGCCGCGACAGCGCACTCGTGGCCGTGTGGGTTTTAAACACTCATTTTATGTACTAATAAAACTCCCGGTGGGGGATCCATTCGCCTGGCCCAGCCCACCATCCTCTGTGGCTGCACTAATTAATTAATTAACCGGGGCCAGGCGATCAATGAGTTAGTCACGCAGAATCGACACTCTGGGGGCCTGTCCTCATGGGGGGCAAGAGGAGGTCCGGCATCAGAAGCGGGGACCCAGGACACCAGGCCCTGGTCACCTCAGCTCTCATCTCTGTCTGGCCCAGAGTCCTGGGCTCCAGGACTGATGCAGACACAGTCATGACAGTAGTAGGGGCAGCCCTGACTGACCCACCTGGCTGGAATGGGGCTGTCCAGCTCCTGAGGCACATGGGGGGACAGTTGTGTGACCAGAGGCTCCTGTCCATCCTCAGGGATCAGCAGGGCCAGCCTGGGAGGATCCTCAGCATTCTGACTGTGGCCCACAGATACCCAGATGGAAAGAGACGTGCCTACTCACATCGGCACACGCTCAGATAGCAGCACACACAGTCCCCTAGACGACATGCACTCATGGCTGCTAACGGTGTCAAGACAACGACAAGGAAACACACACAGCCCCACACAGACGCACCCAGGACACAGGCAGACGTGCACAACCACACTTCCTTTCTGAATAGCACTCAGGGCCTAGACTCCCTTACCTGTGGCCTTTCCTGTCAGTTTCCTTCCCTGGCTCCTTCCAGGTCTCTGGCTTCTCCAGGCCCTGTTCCTTCCACCTGCAACTTGTAGCTGACCACTGCCATTTATCCTTCAGCTTGACCTCTCCTGAACTCCAGGCTGGTCACCCAAAGACCCCTCAATGCCTCTTGGATGTCGACAGGCTTCTCACGCCAAACATGGCTGAAGACAAACTTGATTTCTGTCCCACCTGTTCCCCTGAAGCCTTGCCCTTCAGTGAGGATCACCCCAACCTTGGCGTCTGCACTTTCTCCTATGCCCCCTTCAATCTTCAGCAACTCCTAGTGTCAGGATGTCCACCTGGTCATGACAGTAGCCCACTCTCAGCCTTCCAGCTCTGCCCTTGCCTCCCACATGGTGATCAGTTATTCTTTCAAAGTGATGTCTTATCCTGTCACTAGCCAGGGTCCAGAGTGGGGCCCTCGTGTTCTGATGTGTGATCAAAGTTCTGGCCCTAGCCCTGGGCAGCCCTCCTCATCCTGTTCCTCCTGCACACAGCCTTTGCTCCCCTGCCCCTGCCTGGAATAGCTCCTGCGAGCCCATGACACCCTGTGGCTCCTCCACCAGCTGTCCCTCCTCTCCTGGCTCAACCTCATCCAGTGCGGTGGCCCTCACCCAAGGTGTGTACGTCCTGTGCAAGGCTGTCTCTGTCCCCCTGTGATGTAACTGCCACAGCACAGGGTCTTGTGTTTTCTCTAGCCCATGACTGGCCAGAGGAGCCTCTGGGAGAAGTTCAGTGAACAGATAGATCTGAATTTACACAGTGTCTCAGGACACCAGATCTACAGTAACACAACACAAAGTTTATATTTCAAGATTATTTTTATATTTCCAATATTAAAATATTGGAACCAAGTTAGGAGAAGCTAGGTTCCCAGCAAGGACAGCAGGAAGCCACCACCTAGTGGAGGCGGCACAGAGACTTCCCACTGTGTCAGGTTGTTGGTTTGGAGTTCCTGGGGCTGGAGGGACAAAGTGATGGCAGGACTTTGGTGGGAGCAGCGGGTCCCAGCTCCCCACTCCTTGGGCTGCTGTTTTGCCTCTAGCCAGACAAGTCCCACTGGAGGGCAGTGGTCAGGGGGGCTTGCAGGACGGGCCTGAGACCCAGGGTAGCACAGGCAGCAGTTACAGCTCACCCTCCTCCTCTGCAGCCGTCCTCACAATCTGCTCAGGCTTGACTTACAGGTAGCAAACCTTGTGTAACTCCTGAGAGGACACCACTTTCTGTTGCACACACAGTGCTGTCCACCTGCTCCCCTCTGCAGGACAAATCCCTCTAAGGCAGCACCCTTACCTGACGAAGCCTATGGATAAAACATCAGACAGAAGTAAAGCCAGTGAGGCAGGAGAAAGGGCACAAAGTAAGTGTGTTTGTGACACGGAACGTGTGGTGTCCCAGGCATCCCTTGTGTCAATGTCCATTGTGGCCCCTGGGGTCTGGATGCATTTTCTCAGGCAACACTTCTGTCACTGGCTTGGTCCTCTACGAATGACAGGGAGCTGTGGTGGCCCAGCCTCTAGAGTTTGGCCACCATTGGATCTATGTGAACTCAGAACCTCTCCCAGTGGCTTTAGCAGGAAGGTGAAATCCAGGCTCTCGGGAGGTGTCCTGCCCACTGGGTGCGACTCCCTTGGCGACCGCATCCGGCCTTACTGGTTGGTGGGTCTTGCTGCTCCTTTGGAGTTGAGTTAACCGTGCACTCAGAAAGACTTGATGCTTTTCTTCTGGGTGTGGAGTCCTGATCGTGGTCATGGGGCAGGAGCAAGGAGAATGGGCCAGGCACGAGGTGTCTGTGCCAGGGAGCCTGGCTTAGGATACTGGCACTGGAAGGTCTGTTTCCTCTGCCTAGGGAGGAGGGGCCGCTTCTGCTACCAGAGCCCAGTGAACTTGAGGATGCAAGTTTCCAGTATTTACCCCTCCGCAATCCATGTCCCACCCCAAATAAACGCATTGACGAGGCCAAGCGCTCGACTTGGGCTGGAACTCTAAAACTCAACATCTCGGTTGGAATCTGATCTTCAGTCATGACTGTCTGGAGGACACAGGAAGAAAGAGGAATGCAAGGCCATAGGAAGGTCTGGTTTCTGACCCTACATTGGTCTTTTGATGTTAAGCCTTTCCACACTCATGCTGCTGTGACAAAACACACAAGTCAATTAAAAAACCATACCCAATGAAGAAAGTACCCCCCGCCATGTTGGCATCAGCTGAGGCACTGGCCTCTGGTCACTGCAGGATCTCAGGTTCACAGTCCAAACCAAATGACCACAGGCACAGCTTGCATGTGGTGTTAATGACCAGCAGTGTGACATGTGTGCACCCACAGTGTAGGCTGCTGCTCTACCCAGTGCTCCTTGGGTATCTGTGGCTGTTGTTGCCTCCCCACCCCCAATGCACACAGAGGTGTTTTCCGGCCCCTCTGCAACTTCTCAGACTGGCTGACCCAGGGCCTAACAGCACAGAGTCAGCTAGGCTTGAACCTGCCTTTCCTGAGACCTGGGAGGAACCTCAGTTACCTTGTATTTACCAGGAGTGACCTGGTCCCAGCGCCACTGTCACCCTCTGTTCCTCATCACTTTCTGCTCTCATCGCTTTAGTGGTCAGTCCACTTGAAGGAATACCCATTAAGTGAACTCATTTGTGAAACAGCCCTCTGATGGTCTTCCTTAGGTTTTTGAGTCTGCAAACACCTATTGCCCATTGCCACTTAAAACCTATTCAGAGTCAACTTACAGGGCACCTGTGGTAGTGCAAAGAAAGCTGGTCCTATCCAGTGCCACGGCTATGGTGGAGGTGGGGCAGAGGGAGCAAGGGTAAGTCAGGCTCAGGAGAGGGAGATAAGGCAGGTCCGTCCCAGCCATCCATCTGCTCACTCCGTGTCTTCCACTCTCGGCAGCCAGCGTGGAGACAGAGACAGATGGCAGAAAAGTGATTTACAATTTGGTCCTTTCTATTTCCAATTAAACCACAGACATTAGTTAATATGCAGGACTGGAAATCTCGGGCGGAGATAATGTGCAGATAGCTCCATAAAACTCCGCTAGGAACAAATAATTTTGTGCAAATTTGCAAACAGCAGGGTTTTTGTAAATAACGGTCGTCTTTCTACCAGTGTGGCTGCCCGTTATGCATTTTTTCTTCATGATAATTTAATGATGACCTAATTTACCTATTGTGGCTGGGCTTTGGCTGCAGCCAGGGTGACTGTCCAATTTAGTCTAAAATCCATCCTGATGGTGTTAATTCATATTGACCAAGTGTTTACAAATTGAGCCTTTCTTCTCGTTATGCCTGACAGTTCGCTCCGCTAACAAGCCCTTCTGCATGTGTCTGGCAGACACCCTGCATGAGCAGCCTTGGTCTCAGATGCCCTTGCTCATCCTCTGCTCACTGCACATAAGACAATGAAGATGGCAACCATCCATGGCCAGGTAGGCATTTGTGCTCCAGGCCCAGGACACATTCTCAGATGTGTCTTAGGGTTCAGCCAGTTCCTTGGTCATACGATAAATTAATGGATGACTGGATGGGTGGGAAGGGAGGTGATGTTGGCTGGTTGGCTGGATTACTGGGTGAGATGTTGGTAGATGAATGGGCAGGTGACAGGGTGGCACTACAGTTTGGATCTGACACGTCCCCCAAAGATCCATATGTTAAAGGCTTGGTCCCCAGGTGGTGCTATTGGATGGGATGGAACCTATAAGAGGTGGGGCCTAGTGGGAAGGTGTGGATGGTGGGATTCTGATCTTTCTTTTCCTCCCTCATTTTTGCTCCCCAACCATGAGGTGAGTGGTTTTACTTCACCACCCTTTCCTACTATTACATGCCACCAAAGGCCCAAAGCAATGGGACCACCGATCATGGAATGAAGCCTCCAAAACTGTGAGCCAAAATAAACATTATATCTTCATAAGTTGATCATCTCAGGTATTTGTTACAGTGACAGAAAGCTGACTTACACAAGTTGTCCAGGGAATTGATAAATGAATAGATGGATGGATGGTTGGATGGGTGGTTGGATGGGTAGGTAGTAGGGTACATGGATGGGTGAAAAATTATTGGGTGGATGGGTTTATGGATGGGTAGGAAGCATAAATAAGTGGATTGTGAATAAGTGGGTTGGATGGATGGACGAGTAGGTGAATGGATGGATGAGTGGATGAATGGCTAGATGGATCTATGGTTAGATAGCTAGATGGATGGGTGTATGTATGGTTAGATGGTTAGATGGTTGGGTAGACAGATAAGTGGATGTATGGTTAGAGGGTGAGATGTATAGATGAGTGGGTGGGTAGATAAGGGTAAAGGTGGGTGAATGGATGTTTGCGTGGGATAAGGGTAAAGGTGGGTGGGCAGGAGGACGGAGGTATTGGTAGGTGGATAAGTTAGATGGTAGATATGTTTGTGATTCAGTATGCAGGTGGGTGACTAGGTGGATGGAATGTGTGATGAGTGAATTAGTGTATGGGTTGGTGGATGAGTGAGCGAGTGGAGGTGTGTCAGTTGGATAGGGTTAGGTTAGAGGGCATCAAGTTGAGGGAGGAATGTTTGTGGAAGGCTGAGCACTTGGACGTGGGCCTAGCTGGCTGGCAGGGTACATGCATGAGGAAGTGGGTTTGGGTGGGGAGGAACCTGACCACTGACAAGGTGTGTCAGCTTTTGCAGCTGTAATAAATACCTGAGTCAAGTTAAAAGGAAGAAATGTTTATTTTTGCTCATGGTTTCAGCCCATGGTAGCTTGGCCCTGGAGCTTTGTGTCTGTGGTGGTATAGCACATCATGATTAGAGCATATGATAGAGGAGGCTTGCTCACCTCATGGTGACCAAGAAGTGGGGAGCGGCGGGGGGGGGGGTGGAGGGGGTTCTGTAAGAGCATTCCTGCAATGACCTCACTTCCTCTCACTATACCCCACCTCCCAAAGGTTCCACCCCTTCTCAACAGTGCCACAGGTGGGGACGAAGCCTGTAACACATAAGCTGTGTTACACCAGGGATGCTGGCTCACTGGAGCTTCCCTAGACTCTCTGTCAGCTGGGGGCCTTTCTTGACCATCTCCACAGAGGCCACTGGGAGCAGAAGTTATTCACCTTCTGCTTCACAAGAAGTCCATCTTGTCGCTCTTGGATCTTGTTCCATTTGGAGGAAATATTTGGGAACAAAAACAAACCAAAATGGACTAGGTGTGCTCCATGGGGACATCTGGACACTTTGTGTGGAGGAGATGAGGAGACAGACTGGAGGGGCTTGGAGGGTTCCTCAGTCCCTGGGATGAGAGAGAACACATGGCCATGGGAGGAGTAGATTGGGGTAGGGGCCATGGGGTAAAGACAGGGACAGATGACAGTGTGGCTCTGGAGGTGCTGAGTTCAAATCTACATGGTGTGTATGGGTCAAAACCTTGTGGAGTTGAGGGCTCAGGAGACAGGTCTGGGTCAGACAGAGACCTGGCAGCCTGCGGAGGAGGGGCAGCCCTGGAAGGCAGGCAGGAGGAGGTCCTGGAATTTATGGGGCTGTAGACAGGGATGGGGGAAGTACACACACTGACTTCTAGCCCACATGTGTTTGAGCAACACTGCAAAGGCAGTGTTGGGTGGCACTCATCCCAGTGCAGAGCAGACTCGTGCAGGAGGGAGTGAGGGGCTTGGGTGGCAGTCCCTGTCTGGGGAACTGCTGTGCCATTCTAACCTGGTAGCTGAGGCAGGCACTCCTGCTCTTGCCACTTCCTGGACATGAAGGTGGTTTGGAAACCATATTCCTACTTACTGTCCTCTCTAGTTCAAGGCTGGGTGGCTTTCTGTGCTCACCAAGAGCAACAGGTCAGGCCCAGCCCCCACCCTGACTCTTCCCCACCCTAAGCCCAGGATCACGACCCACTTGCCGGGCCTGCCCCTCTGTTGGGATGTTTCTTTCTCAGTATTTGGGCTGGCCCGATGCAGAAAACAGCCTCATTTGAAGTATTTGAGGGCCTGTGTTTCTTCCTGAGTGCACTGGGCAGGCCAATAGCCCCTGTCTGTAACCAGGAGTAACCTCAGAAGGGGCCTACCATCATGGGACTTTTTAAACGGCCCAGTCGTAAGCTCTTCAAATCAGGGGTTATAATGGGAACATTCATCTGTGCTCCTGACTCTCAGCCTCCACTGTCCTGCAGACTCTGTGTCCCCCAGTGCCTTTGGTCTGCGGCCCTGTCCTCCCGAGCCAGTAGGGGCACCTGAATTGACGGGCTGTGCTCCGATGCCCGTTGTACAGCCAGCACGGCCTAAACTGGACCCTTTCCCAGGACCCTGTCCCATGAAACCACTTCCTTTTGTTATAAAACTAGATTTTTTTTCCCCTATGATTTGTGAGGCTTTTAATCCATAGGAAGTCAATTTTGCACTCATATATTAGTTTATTTTATATTTTCAAATTGATTCGGCTATACATTGATTTCCTGTTGTGAGCATTGTGTCCTGAGCTAGGATTACGCGTTTAGGAGAAGCGATACTTGTGGCACATAAAGGTTCTTCCGTGCCGGAGAGCTCTTATCTTGAAAAGGGAGAGTCCAATTTTATTGAAACAGCTAAAATCCCACTTAATTGAATTTTTTTTTCCCTCTAACATGTACAAGCTTAGAGACTTTTGCTTTCCAATTCAACTCAGGCTCTGCGGTGTTTAAATTTCCAAACCCATAAAGACCTTTATGAAAAAGACCCTGTGAATATTGTATTTCTGAACTGGCAAGGGGGAGGGGGTGGAGCAGCGGAGCGTCAATGTACCGCAGAACACCTTGTGATCACACGCTTCCACGCCTGTTTTCCACACCCTGCGGAAGGCACCTGCCCAGTTCCTGACAACTGCTGTACAGCAAGGCCTGCGAGGAAAGGCAGGCACCGAGCCGCTGGGCAGGGCTAGTCCTACCTTGTTTCAGGATGGCCCTGTCTTTCCCTCTCCTCCTATGAAGTCAGAGAAAGGAGCCTGGCCAATGTTCACTTCTGCAGGCTGCAGAGGACGCCTGGCCCTGCAGCTTCTCTGTAGCTTCCTTAGGGGTCTTCCTGGGCCCAGCAAGAGGCATACACCCTATTTCACCAGTGCAGTAGGCTGGCCAGGTGGTCCTTGTCCCTCTGGAGTGGCCCTGGCTACCTGAGGCTAAGCTAGGCTTTGGTCCCAGCCTCTGGTTCCCAACTCCACCTCACTTCCAGTCTCCTGCTGACTCTGGGGAGGAGAGGAAGGAGGACAAGGCCAGTGGCTGCTCCCAGTGCTCTGGGTTGTAGGCCGAACCCTTTGGAAGGAGACTTGTGTCCCCCAGCTCGACACAGGGCAGGTGAGTGATGAATGTGTGTTCAGGTCCCAGGTCTGGGTAGGACCTGTGCTGCCTCTGTCTGACCCGAGCCGCTCAGTTGCCAGTCACAGGTAGGTAGTGCAGCCGGTAGTGGGGCACCCGTAGGAAGGGGGTGGGGAGGCTCTGTCTGCAGGTATATAAGGAGATCACACCTCTTAGGGTTGGCCACCAGCCCTGTCCAGCTGGTGGTTCACACATGAGTGCTCCCACAAACTACTCTCAGACCGGGCTCGGCTTCCCCCTGCCAGGGACCTCTCCTGGCCACACCTGCTCTTCCTTCAAAGCTTGTCCCCACTCTGGGCTGTAACATCTCTTCCAACCTCTCCACCTGCTCATCCAGCCTCTTTACTGAGTCAGCCCCAACCTGGGCCTGAACATCTGAGGCTGAGCATGGACAGGTAGGGCACCCTGGGGACAGTCAAGTCCTACCTGGTCTTAGAAGTCCACTCCAACCTGCCCCTCAGCTGCCCTGGTCCCCTAAACATGCTGATACACCGAGGGAGGTGGTGGCTCAAAGGATGGTCCCATCACCTGGGATGAGTGGGCACTAGGCTTGGTTCTTCTCTGGGTCCCCACCTCAACCTAAGTTTCCCTGTTAGCACAGAGGTCTGGAGCTATACTGTACTTCTGCTCACCAGTTAAGGGGTAAATGCCTACCTGGGGCAGAAGGGGTCCTGGTCTGGGTCCAGGGCTGCCCTGACCATTGAGTTGTAACTGGGAGGCCCCCCCCAGCTGAGGGGGAGTCTCTGCTGTGGGGTGAGACCCCTTTCCAGGCTTGTCTTTTTCCTGTTCCCTGTGGAGCTTGTCTGGCTACCCTGCTGTGTACTGGCTGAGGTGGGCAGTTGTGCCCAGTCCCAAAGGGGGTCGTCTCTCCAGGCGGGGTCTCTCTATAGGAGCCCCTAGCCAGCATGGACCAATGCACTTCCTGTGGCATGGACCTGACGGTTATCTGGTGCCTCTTCACACATGGTTGTCCAGAAGACAGTGTAATGGTGCTTGGTACTGGGTTGCAGCTCAGTATCACCATCTCTCAAGAATGTGTCATGGTGAAAGCAAAGAAAAAAATCAGTCTATGAGGCCTTGCCACTCACCTGATTCTTTTGCACTGCCAGTGTGGCTCACAGTCATTTCCCCAGTTCATTGGCGCTTCCGGAGAGATCTCTGGCCTGGTGATTCCTCGGAGAGGGCAGTGCTGGGTGGGTGGCCATCAGACCCTGCTGGACAGGCCTGGGCTTGGGGTGGCCACCTGCCCCTTCTCACTCATTTAGGTGGCTCAAGGATTTGGAAGGGGTGTTTCCAGATGTATGGCTGGAGCTTGCAGGGCAAGACTCTGCAGCCTGTCTGGATTTGAACAGCCTGTCTGGATTCATTCTTTCATCCATCTACCTGTTCATTCAGCAGACTTCTCCTGAAATGTCCCTAGTCTTGCAGTGTTGCACAGAGACCGATCCCTTCCAGGCTGGAGGGGTGGTCAGCTGGGGTCACTGCTGGACAGGACAGGTAGTGGGGCTTCCTGAAGAAGTCACATAAGGATCATCTCCGGGAAGTTCTGGTCCTGAGGCTCCAGACTCAACCTGTGCTGTCCATCCACCTTGATGCTCCAAGTCTGGACGGTGAGGCACAGAGAGTGCTCCATGCAGAGCAGAACTCCCTGTCCTGTTGTGCAACTCCATCCCAACCCTGTACTGAAAGACACATGGGGCCTCTCCCAGCCCCATGCCAGGGAAAGCTGTTTCCAGACTGTGACCAGGAATTACACTCTCCTATTAAAATGTGCAGCTATTACCACAGAAAGGGAGAGGAGCCATGTGGGTGGGGGCTGGTGGGGTTCGGCAGGGGCTCTGAGGGCCTTGAGGACCCCGCATAGGGTCTGCCTACCTGGCAACCCTGGATCAGCCTCTTCTGCCTTCTGCCACAGCCCAGCAGGTCTGGGACATGGAGAAGGAGGGAGGGCGATTATTGGGGACACACAGCTCTATGCCTAGTTGGCCTCGTGACCCTGTGGTAGCCAGTGCCCATTGGGATTTTGGTGATAAAAGCCCAGCTGCAGTGACATGGAACCCTATATTAACATCAGTCTCAGGCTGGCCACAGACACCATCCCTGGTGTGTCTCCACCCCTCCATCCCACACGTCTGGTCCTTGTCCCAGCCCTCACACAAGTCTCACAGGCCTCCCTACTCAGGCCAGCCTGGGGCTCCTGGGGCTCCTTGTGCTGGTGGTGCACCTGGCCAGCATCCCAAGAGCAAGAGGTGTCCCCAAAGCACTAGATGTGGCTATCCCCAGACCTGGACACACACGGGTGTGGCGTTTTCTCACCTGGCTATCCAGTGGATGGCCAGGAACTGGATGGATCTCGGGCATTTCTTCAGCTCCAGGGCCTTAAAGGGCCATGGGCTTGCAGGGAGCAGCGCGCCCAGCAGGGGGCGAGCGATCAGCCACAGAGCCCCTGCCCGGCCCTCCCGCCCCTCCCGCCTGGACCCTTTCCCTTTTCGTGTCTGAACAAGCTAGAGCCAGCCGGCAGTCAAAGCGCATTTTAATAGCAGAATGTAATTCCTGGGCAGCAGAAAAATGAAAGTGAGAAGTCTATGAATTATTACAAGTGCACTCAATCTCCCAGCCGAGCAGCGAGCCCTGGGCTGGAAAGCCTTTTTTTCTTGTGTTTAAGTTAGCGTGGAAGATGAAACAGTCACAGAGACGCACTGGCCACTCGAACCTGTTATTGCTGTGTGTCTCCTATAAATACGCTTCTGATTTATAACCTCACTCTTCTTTATAAATGGAAAAAACAGAAGTGCCTTCAAGAGCAACTTTTCAAAGCCTGGGATGTCCCCACAGGTCCACCCAAGGCCAAGGATGCTGACCGTGTGAGGCAGGGATGGGGGGCTTGTAGGGTCAGGTGTTCCTCCCGAGAGGTCAAGGCCTCAGCATGGGTCAGGCAGGAGGAGCACTGGCCCTTGCTTGCTGGGGAACAGTGGGGTTTCTGGGACCAGGGAAGGCCAGGGCAAGCTGGTCTTCTGGACCCAGGCACCTCTACCTTCTGTGAGTGGCAGGTTCACTAATGCATAATCTGTTTGTTTTGGAGAGGAGATGAGTGCTCAGCTCTCTGGGCTTGGGCCAGAGGTGGCCCTCCACTTCCACCACTGATTGTCATCACCTTGGAGCTCACACCTGGGCCAGGTGGCCATGGGGCCTCTCCTGAGAAGCGTGTGGAGTGACTGCAGCACCTCAGGCTTGTGCAAGATGAGAGAGACTCACTGGTGGCATCTGGGGTGGTGCCCAGCTTGACCAGGACACTCCTGGTGGGCAGCGAGGGACTGGGCTGCATGGAGGCCATGCCCCTCATCCCAAGTTCAGCCACCAGAGCATCCCACCCCTGAGGGGGCGCTGTGGCCATGCCAGAGGTGATGTAGGACTGTGGTGGGGTACCCAGGGCCACCTGCCCCTCCCCTCCCCCTGGCTGCTCTTTATGGCGCAAATATTTGCAGGAAAACTTGTTTGGGGTAAAAGGAAGAAAGAACAGGGGAAGCGAGCACTCTCTTTGGATTTGCTCCACGCACTGAGTCATCCAGACACTGTGGGATCCTTAATGGAAGTGTGGCTCTGGGTGATGAGGAACCAGAAAGTCGTGGCTATCAGGCTGGGGCTTGTGATGTTGCTGCTGCAGAAGCAGCTGTTTCCAGGAAAGACGACTGAGCAAATGCACAGGCACCCCGAGAGGCCCTACAGGACTGTGGTTGGTAAGAAGTCACCGGCAGGAAGCCTGACCCTGGAGACAGCTTTCCAAAACTGGGGTTAATTTCAGCCCAGGAGACCCACAGCTGCCCTGCCAGAAGGGGCCGGCTGACTGGATGACTACACTGCTCCTGTTGTGAACGCAGCTCCCTGCAGGGCCACTCACGCTCGTGCTGGTCATGTTTATTGACAGAAGCAAAATTGTAATCTCCTATTGAAACAGAATATTCACAAGGAATGGAAGTATGGATTTGGCCTCAAGGCCCTGGGCCATTCAGGGGAAAAGCAGTTCTCACTGGAGCTTAGCGAGGGGCAGGACCGCCATCTCCAGAGGCAGTGGGCAGCAGGCAGTCTCAGGCCAGCACCTTGAGAGGACTTTCCCATGGGGTGTTGGGGCCACATAGCTCCAGAGAAGGAGGTCAGTCCTGCTCTGCGCCCATCGTTCTATGCCAAAATGAGAACAAATCCCCTGGTAAGGTTGCTGGGGCCAGCACACAGATCTCCATGGAGGCAATCAGTCTGTAAACTACCACAGATGGAGGCAGACGCTTGCCTGGCAAGTGCTCATCTCACCAGAGGCAGGAAGATCAGGTCAAGGTGCTGAGGGGCTAGGTCCTTCTGAGACGATGAGAAAGACTGCTGCCAGCCTCTGTCCAACTCCTGCTGGCAATCCTTGGGTTCCTTGGCTCTCCAGCTTCTGCCTTCATCTTCTTATGCTCCCCTATGTGTGTCTGTGTCCAGGTTTCCCCTTTCTGTAAGGACACCACTCATTTTAACTTGGTCATCTGCTGAGATCCTGTTTCCAAATGAGCCCATTCACAAGTCCTGGGGGTTAAGACCTCAACATCCTTTGGGGTGCACAAATCAACCTTTAACAGGTACCATTTTCAAAAAGCTCTTTACTCTGAACTAATTTTCTAAAACATTTTCAGACTTAGTATATAAAAAGGGGTATATATCTCTCGCCCCACTTCCTCTAGCACAAACACTTCATGTTACACAGTCCAGCGCCTCCCTTCCGTACAACACTATTAGCTGAGCAGAGCTGACTCGCATTTTCCATGTCCTTCCTCACCTTGGTCAGTGTGAAGGGTGCAGAATGTTCCCTCATGAGTTTGGGGCAGGAATTCCACAGGAAGGAGAGTTGTCCTCAGGTGGGGCATCATTGGCAAGGTGACTCCCTTCTGTGACCTCCTGCTCCTCCACATGCATACCTGTCCCAAGTCTTCAGCCACCAGCAGCTCAGAGATGTCCTGAGCTAGAGGGAGTCCTCGGCTGCGAGGTCAGGAAGGACAGTTGGGGTGGACTGCATTGTTGCCAGCCTAGCTCAGTTCCCTTGGCCTCTGGGCTCCATCTCTGCCCTTCAGGCATGACTTGACCCCTCACTCTGTGGCCCAAACTTTCCTACTCTTACCTGGTAGAAATTCTGTCTCCCCCTCAAAAAGTTAGGTCACCATGGGCCACTCTTTATGTCCCTGAAGGTCTGAGTCTCCTCCCTGTTGGTAGCTGGCCAGAAAAGTTTTTGGAACAAGCAGACTCGTGGGACTGAAGCCCACACACATTCAATGATCCCAGTGGGACTGAGTGGCCATCAGTTCATGACTGTGTCAGGGAGGGCATAACTTGACATACCTGAGAGTTTCTGAAAACGCTACCTACCCTTTCTGAGAACACACCTTCAGACCCCCAGATCACAGGGCCGGGTTCTCTCCTGCCACCAGCCTGCGGCTGTCTACCCAGCACTCACAGGAATATCATCAAATATCCCAGTTTCAGCTCTGGAGCACCTGGGACCAGCAGCTTTCCCTCTCCACAGCTGCCCTGCTTCTGTTGTCAGATCCCAGGCTTCAGCTTGGCTTGCAAAGACCCCAGAGTTTGTGTTCAGATTACCACCCACTTACACGCTGCTATGGACCAGGCCTGGACTTTGGGCCCTGCCTCGTGTTCACACCCAGGTCCCTCTCAGAGGGGATGCCCAGGTTAGAGCTGCCATGCCTTATACACAGCAGCTCTTCCAAACTATCCACCTCCCTGGCTCCCTTCTAGAACTGCAGAAGCAATACCCCAAGCCAAATGAGGCCCCAAAACCTGCAAAAGTCCCACCCTCTCCAAGACCTGGGCCCCACCCCCAGCTGAACCCCAGGGCCTGCCAGAACCCTTTCTAGGGCTGGCAGTAGAGGTCACTTAATAAGACTTGCTAAGGCCCAGGGTAGATTTTTACACCCCAGCAGGACTGGTTGTGACAGACAGAAGCATTGCTTTGTCCTCTAGTCGACCAGAGATATGGGCTCTGCCCACCTAAGTTATTCAGAGGATCTGGGGAGCCCCTTGGGGCTCCATCTCCACCTTCCCACTGAGGGTCTGAGCACAGAGTGTGAAGTTCTGGCTCAAAGGCCACGTAAAAAATCTTTATTACTTTGGCAATTTCCTAAGTCAATGGTTTCCACATTTATAAGATAAAGCAAACCCACAGCACAGAATGCACCGGGATTGAGGAAGTTCCTTGCTGGTGGTAAGCTGGAGCATCCTAGCATTTCCTTGAGTCACCCCAGGACCCCAGAGTTGACATATTGGGCCTGGGGTCAGGCAGGGAATTGGCCCTGGGCTGCACTGGACTCTCCAATGCCCAGTGGTGAGTGCTCACTGTTGTTGCATGTTCTGCTCCTGGTTGACCTTTAAGGATGTGCAGGAGGTCCAGGCTGGGGGGAACCATGGTGTGGTTCCTGCTTCCCTGCCCACCCAGTAGCTCCCTCACACACAGGAACTGGCCAGTGGAGACTGGACGGCCTCCAAAGGTCAGAGAAGAAAGCAGAGTGGGAAACCAATGGCTGTGCAACCTCACACGTGTGTTCCCTACTGCATCTGTAAAAATATCTACAGTGGAACTGTGCCCGTGTCCATAGACACTGACGAAATGTAGTCTGTCCATACAATGGAATAGTACGCAGTCCTTAAAAAGAAGGGAATCCTGACACATGGTACCAGGGAGACAAACCTCAAGCACATTATGCTGAAATAAGCCCGGCACAGAAGACTTCTTGACTCCATGGACACAAGATGTCCTGAAAAGACGATCCACAGAGAGGGAGAGGTGGGTGCAGGCTAGCATGGTGTAGGAGTGTGGGTGCAGGGTCACTGCTTGCTGGGGTGAAGAGGAAATGTGTAGTTAGATTGCACAGCATGTGAATGACTAAGTACCATGAAGGTTAGTTAAAGCGACTCATTGGAGCTTACGTGAGTTTCTCATCAATTGAAAAAAAAAAAAGAAACAGGATAAATAATACAGGGAGAAAGTGAGGGGTGAGGTCATGACCTTTGGGCTCCCTGGGCTGGCAGGAAGGCAGTTGAGTCAGTGACACAGCTCCTTTGGGATTTGTCCTGGTCTTAGGGTCTTGGGGTGAGTCTCAGACTGAGGCTAATTTTGGGGCACCAGGCACATGTGAGCAGCCCCCACAGCCCTGGGTATCCAGTGGCCAGTGTCCTTCTTGGGGTCAAAGTTGACCGTGCAGCCTGCCTCTCTGAGGGAGGGTCTTGGAGCGGCCTGGCTCCTGATGTGGTGGTCGGTGCGGTATTCCCTGCAGGTCTGCCTGGGCCACACCCTGGAGACAGAGTTGGGAGCCCAGGCCAGCACGGTCAGCCTGGGCATCCCCAGATCTGTAAGAGGCTGAGGCCTGTGGAGTATGGGTCCCAGGGTCCGGGCACTTTGGAAAAAGTAGAAGATGGCTTGGTGAGACAGATCCCAGAGTCACAGTCTTCACAGGATCCCATAGGACACCTGGAAATTAATGGTGTTTTCCCAAAGCAGCAGTGGGTCGGGGTCCACGCTGGATGTGCCCAAGCCTGAGCGTGGTCCTTTCATTCTGAGTGTACAATGAGGACAGATCCTTCCAGGCCCGTCCCTTCCACAGGGTGACATGCTGGTGAGGGGAGGGGCTGGGGAGGGACAGGAAGAGGAGAGCAGCAGGGGCGGAGTGGGACCGCAGGGCAGGTTCCCATCTCTGGCAACTGAGGAGCAGACAGTGACCCTCCACAGCCTGGGCCCTGCTGCACAGGATCTGTGCGCCCATCTATGAAATCAGGTCCTTGTCGTTCCTTCCTTGCTCATGTGGCTGTGGGGTGTTCCATGAGGGAGCAGAAACCCAGGGGGGCCCAGTGGGTACTTCTTGTCACCTCCATGCATAGCTGTTACACAGCTGTGCATCGGGGAGAAAGGACCCTCAGGCCTGCCCGAGATTGACAGGAAAATGTCCTACCAGCAGAGCTTTTCCGGGGATGGCCAGCCTGCGATGGCGGGGGAATGAATGAATGAACGGCTGAATGCGCAGAGGGCAGGTCCAGCCCACCATAGCCAGGGTGGTGGTAAGGGGGCAGCACAGGCCCATTGGTCGGCAGGTGGCGGGCGAGGAGGTGGGATTGCTTCTGCAGGACTCTGGGCCCCGCCTGCTGCCTGCCCTGTTAGGATAATGGCCCAGCACTGAAGCCTTCCTGGGCCCCTTGTGAGCATGGCTCTCCCCAGGACCCGCCGCTGCCACCTCTGTGTAATGGAGCTCTGACAGGGAATAACTGGGAGCTGAGCTAATCGAAGCTGAAAAGGTGGAATCAGTGTGCGTCCCACCCTTTCGCCAGCTTCATCAATCCAGCTAACTGGGTTTGAGCTCCTGCTCGGCCAACGTTCTGCAAAGGGAAATTAATGTGTGTGACATCTGAGGCTTGGTGGCTGTGGGGCTGCTGCAGGCAGCAGTGGGAGTTTGGTCAGGCAGCCTCGGAGGCCACCACGGGTCCACTGCCCAGCTGCCTTGGGGGGACGGCCCAGCCTCACTCTTCCCACTGCCGATTCAATTACCTGGAAGACCGATGCATATTCAGGCCCCAGACACCAGGGTGGAAGGGAGGGCCCCAGACAAAGGAATCTGTATTTACCCAATAATAAGTTCCATTTGGAGGAGGTTTGAAAACAATTCCCCGTCACATTTGTCCCTGTCAGATCACATTATTCACAAATGAAGTTCACAAAGTATCAATTCAATTTCAATGAGGCACCGCTAGCAGGGCTCGGCTGAATTTAGCCC
Organism: Castor canadensis; assembly: GCF_047511655.1. Taxonomy (NCBI): domain Eukaryota; kingdom Metazoa; phylum Chordata; class Mammalia; order Rodentia; family Castoridae; genus Castor; species Castor canadensis. Next base: position 154,497,568 of record NC_133394.1, read on the forward strand.
ATCCCAGTTGGGGGGGCCGTGGACACCACGAGGCAGTCAGAGGTAATCAAAGGCAGGCGCTACGGTAGCACTTTCCATTTCACCCCCTTTGTGCACATCTGTTCCTGGGTAATCCCATTTTCTACACTTCCAAATCACTGAAGACGCCAGGCAGGCGTGGGGGCTCCTTGCCCGACTCAGGCAGCATGTCGGCCCACCCCTGGGAGCCCAGGCTGAGCTCATAGAGCCAGCGCCCCAGGTCAGGTCCTCACCAGGCCAGGCTGCAGGGCCTGCTCCCTGGGCTCTACACAGGGCGTTTTGGGATGGTCCTGCCATGTGAGGACCCTGGGGACTTTGGGTGATGCAAGCTTTCCTCACACATATCTGGGTGCTGACCTTGACTTCAGAGACATCAGGGAGACTCAAGGAGGAGTGCCCCATCCCTCCCTCTTTATCCCAGCATGAACACCAGGTCGGCCTGTCCACTTCAGGGACCCCCCGCAACAGAGGGAGTCTGGAAGAGGCAAGGGGTGGGTATTACAGGGACTCCTGGGTCAGCTCAGACCCCAGGGCCTACCTGGGCTGTGGGGTCAGATCCAGCCCCACTCTGGGTCTTTCCCATATGATCCAGGCTCTCATTTCATGTCCAGAGACCCAGGAGCAAGCTCAGGAGGACAGGCTGAGGGTGGGGGTAAAGCCATAACCAGCGGCTTTCTGAGGTCGGGCCCAGTGGGCAGTTCCTCGACAGATGATGTCCTGGCACTTCCCCACCCAGGGCAGCTCCTTGCTATCTGCCCAGCCTCCTTCGCTCCAGGGTTTCCCACCCTCTCCCTAGCCACTCCCAGTAACTGGACTTGAGTGCCCCAACCCTGGGCCTGACTTTTGCAGAGGAGATGCACCCCCTCACCAGCCATGGCACACAGGCTCCATGCCACTCATGGCCCTGGGTAGGTCCACACACTGCTCACTGGGGTGCAGGGCCGTGGATGCACCAGGGTCTGGGTGGCTTTGGCAGCCTTGGATTAAAGTGTCCAAATGCCAAATCAGAGACTTTTGCTCCCTCAAACTCCCAGGACCTACATCCAATGTGTTGGGGCTGACTATGGCCCTAGGAGGCAGCCACCATGCTGCTATGACTTGGCCACTCAACACACTGTCCTGACCGCAGTTTTACCACTTTCCTCAAGAGAAGACATGGATTCTTCCTGTGTTGGTCTGGGCTCCAAAATAGTCTTTGGACCCAATAGAACCTCCAGAGGCCATGGGGATCAGACAGAGCAGAGATCTGGGAAAATATAGGCCTGGAAGAACAGGGGTACATGGCTGGTCTGGCCCCTCTACCCTAGCAGCCTCTCTGGGTCCAGCTGTGCAGAGCCTCTGGGATGGGGCCTCCCATTCCCCCTGGCTAGTGTGTCGCAGGGCAGAAGGAAGGTGCTGTGTGCACCATGGTTTATCAGCTTGGGGCTTTGGGCGTGCCTGGCAGAGGCATCCATGCGGTCCCTTGGCAGCCCACATGTGCCAACATGCTGGCTTTGACCACTGGCTGTGTCTGTGGGATAGGTGTGTCTGTGGGCCTCTGCACACGTGTATCGTGGGGTGTATGTGTACACGTATGGGAAGCTATGCATGTAGCTTAGGAGGAGGAGGAGGAGTATGGGGATATGCACCTGTACGGGGGTGTGAGTGCACATGAATGGGGTGCACACACATTATATGAGGAGGTGTGTGTACACATGTATGACTGTGTATGAATCTGTATGGGGCATAGATGAGTGCGTGTGCATAGGTGTGTACACGTTTGCACATAGATAAACAGAAGTCCAGCTGTGTGCCAGTCTGCCTGATTGTGCACACACCTTCAAGACCTGCATCCGTGTATACATGTGCACATGTGTGTGCAATGTGCCTTTTGTAGCAGCCGTCACAAGCAGCTATAAACAGAAGGGCTGCAGTGACATCTCGTAGAGTTTGGGGACTCAAGGACCCCCACGGGCCTCAGCATGACTTGCACTGGCTGGCCTCGGGCATTAGCTGCCTGCTGGGGCAAGAATGGCTTCATGCTCCTGATCGCAGCTCGGGGCCAGCAGGCTGATGGATTGTCACTCTCGCAAGACTCCAGCTGGGATGAGGGCAGGCTGTCCACCTGTGGGACGTGGGGTTCAGTGCGCCTGGGTGTCTCCTGGCATCGCTTGATGAGAACTGGTCTTGGAAATGGGAGAAAATTATTGTCTCCTAACATTTTCAGTAAAAGCTGAACTGTCTCTTTGCTGCCTCCATTTGGTCTCACTGTGGGCCACCAGGAGGGTGGCGGGAGCCTGGTATGGGCCCCTGGTGGGAGCTGTAAGGTCACCCGACACCCACAGCACCTGCAGCCAGGTGGCCTTGTGCCTGCTGAGCTGCCCCGTGGGAACCCAGCTGTCCCCTGGCCACCTCTCTTCTCTAACCTGCTTGAATGGGTGCGGAGATGCTTCAGCCTGGGAAGGTGTGGGAGTTGGAGGTCCCAGCAGCCAGCCCCATTGGTCCTGGAAGTGAGAGGAAGGGGTCACCCTGGGGGATGGCCATGCTGGCCTAACTACAGCAAGCTCAGGCAGGACCAGGCTCCTGCCCATGTGCTTGTCTGTAAATGTGGGGGTGCGGAGGTTGGGGCTCACTGGCACCCCTCTACATCAGAAGTTAGAGGGTAAAGCCCTTGCTCTAAGGAGTGACACCCCATCGGCCTGGGCCATGGAGGCCTGTCTGGCTCCCACCGCAGTTTCCTCTCTGCACTGCCATCCAGGGGAGCCTCACCTCAGGCAGGACCCAGGGTAGGGAGAGGCCTGGTCACTGCCATAGAGTCTCAGCCAGATCAGAGCTGGACCGGGCTGTCCTGATATATTGATCCCTGGGCCAAAGGCCGTTGTAAAGGAAGTGGTCATAGTGAGATGAGATCGTGATGAGCTAGGCTGCGGTAACACAGAGCGAGGTCTTGGCAGTTTCACTTACCGCTGAGAAATCACAAGGCCTCGATGCACCCTGCTGACAACTCCCGAAGTGAAGCACAGCCAGGCCTGGGCCTCCATTTGTCTGAGAGCTGAACAGGAAGTGTTTGTGACTCAACTTTTGCTGTCATTCTTTTCCTGTGAATAAAAAGACGTTTCTTTAAGCCCTAAGCAAACTTTGAAACCCACAGTAAAGCTAACCAGGCTGTGTGGCCTCCTCAAATGGGCCCCTCACACTGTGTGCATGTGCTCACGGCACACGCCTGTCCACCCGTGCAACTGTCACACGCAGACTTGCTGCCAAGCGCTTCCATCCAGGTACTTGGGAAGGGACTTCCGGTGCAATCTCCTGCCTCAGTGAGAGTTTGGGGGCCTGTGCTGTGGACTGACACGAAGCCCTGTCTCCACCTCACTCATCGCCATGGCTGGGTATGTCTCTTGCATTTCCAGAAGTGGTGAGTGTGTTCTGAGCAGTGAGGCTGACTCCCATGCTACCAAGAAGAGGTGCCAAGAGGCCTCCCCAGAACCCTGGTGTCAACTCAATGCTATCATTTGAACACTCAACAAACACCAAAAATAACCCATCCCTTGCTCAAAAGTGCATGCCTTGCCCAGAGCCTGGTTCTGAGGTCCCTGGGAACTGGTGGAAGACCCTTGGCACCCACGGGGGGGTTGCAACAAAGCAGGTGTGGCTCTCCTTGGCCTTTGGTCAGGTGCTGGGAAAGGGACGCTCTGCCAACTTCTGTGCTAGGGCAGAGGCTCTCTCAGCCTCCAGAAGTCTGGATCTGGGGGCAGTGCACAGGCCACCAGCCACAGGCTGGGGTGATTCCTCGGGGATGGGCAGGACAGCGAGGATTCTTGGAGGAGCAGCCAGAAGTTGTAACAACCTAGCCCAATGACATGACTTGACTTCCTCAGCCCAAGGTCTCCTCCACAGAAACAGAGTTGTTCCCTGACCCCAGGGCCAGAGACCCACCAGGCACAAGGACGTGTTCTGGTGGGACTGGGTCAACCCCACTCCTTGGGTGGCCCTACTGCACCACAACGTCAGAGGATATGGGAGGGGGACAAAGAACTTTCCCAATGTCTAAGGCCAACAAGGTAGTAGGGGCTGGTAGGGTCCCTCGGTGCCTCTGAGCACTCAGAACCGCAGAGCTGCCCGGAACCGGCCAGGTGTGAGGCCAAGCGACGTGTCCGCTGGACACTGTTAACATAGAGATGTATCGAATTCAGCTTAGCAACCCAGGCATGAATGCCCGGCCTTTAAAGAGAAACTTATCTGTAATTAAAATCATGCACAAGTTTTAGAAAGAGGCTGTTTACAACAGGGAAGAAAGCTGATTGTGAAAATGAATAGGCTTCCTCTGGGACTGGGAGTGTTTAATTCAGAAATAAATCCCCCCACGGGAGGTGCTTTGCCAGGGTTCTTTTCCCCAGTGCTTTTGGGGGGCTGGCGGCTGGCGACGTGTCATTCGGCTGTTGTTGACGATGACCTTATCAAGCCTCCGTTGCAGGCACGAGGCCGGCTGCGGGCTCCCAGGTGGCTGGAGAAATTTGCCGCTACCTCGGCTCCTGCACTTGTGAGCAATAAATTAGACCAGTTAAAATCAGCAGAACGCACGTATTCAAAGTTTATGTTTCCCTGTAAGCAGATGGTGGCTTCAGCATGTGCAAAGCAGGAGCATCAATCACCAGGTTCTGAATTTAGAGGATGCTAACGCTGCTCTGAGTGGAAGAGCCCCTCCTGGGCGGGGTGGCAATAAGAAAGTGATTTACACTGGTCAAGGGCTGGCCGCCCTCAGCGGTGTGATTTACAGGCCGTGGTGCCAGCTGCTGGGAGAGTGGCCGGTGGATCCTCGGGGCCACCTGCTCTGGAGTGGGGTTCCGTCACCACGTCTACATAATCGTCTCCGTGGCTGTTCTCACCATGATGGCTTGGTGAGAAGTCCAGTGGCATTTCTGGATATTGATTGCAATTAAGAACACCAACACAAGCAGCAGATAAGGCGCTTCCGGGCTGGACGCTGGCAGAGCTGTGGGGCCCAGGGCCTCTTCTTCCTGTCTGAGTCATGGCCCTGTGAGGGTCCACTGCTGAGACCTGCAGTCAGGATGCCAGCTGAGACCCCTCCCTGCTCCCCACCCTAGAATGAGAAACTCCTAGGACAAGAGGGTACTCAGGGCGTCTGTCACTGAAGAATTCAGTTTGCGTCAGTCAGCACCAAACATGTACATCCAAACATGGCCCCCCACTGGGCCCATGACCCCTGCTAGTTGCCCTCACTGTGGTCTACCATGGGCTAGAGGCATGGGGTGGGGGCCCACAGGTGGGGGCCACCATTGGGTTCAGGGGTCACCCCTCACGGAATGGGGGTGAGAGCCCTGCTGTCCAGGTCACTCACTCACTGACATAGGGGGCTCTTTGGAGAGCAGCCTCAGCGGGTGAGAGCCCCTGTCCAGGTTCTGAGAACCTCATCCTTCCATGGAGGCCTCAGTGGGCTCCTCCTGCTTTCTCCTAATGCCATGTTACCAGGCAGAACAGAGCTGGGATTCCAGGAGCCAAAGTGAGGTGGGGGCACATGGGATGCCATGGGAATGGCACCTTGGAGGACAAAGGGGACCTAGCAGGGGTCCTAAAGGACCTATGGAGGAACTGTGACATGGCCAGTGCAGGTGGGGCTGGAGAGTAGCAACACGGGCTGCAGAATCTCAGGGGGCAGTGGTAGGGAGCGGGGTCTGCGATGTGTCTGGGCAGCCAGGCTCCTGTGGGGTGGCGTGGGAACCCTCACAAAAGTTGTGCTCAGTGGGGAGATGCTTTGTATCCCGTGTCTTAGGGGAACTGGGCTCCTGCTTCACCCCGGCTCCCTCTGTACCTGCGAGACCACCCTAGACCACCCAAGGAGCCCCCAGCTATCCCCTTGGTGTGTCCTTCTCTCTCACCTGACCCAGGCTGGCCCAGCCAGGCTTCAAAGCTGGAATTTGGGCACAGCTGGAATGCTATATGGCCCTGATGCTGGGAGACGTGTGGGAACAGGCGAGGAGTGGGAAGACCCCACCCTCAGAGTGTGTGTGCTCGCAGCAGGGTGGATTCTGCCAGATTTACTGGCAGGCTAGTCCTGGGCAGGTTCAGGACCCTAGTGAGTGGACAGGCAAGTGGTTTCAAGCTGCCGTGAACACAAGGGTGGGAAGGGGGTGAGTTCAGGATCCTGTCAGGGATGGAGGAGAGGGTAGCCACCCACCTTAAGACCCTAGTGTGGATGGAAGAGGAAGAGGATGGGCCCCAGGCTCAAGTCCTGGGTGACAGGGACAAATGGCTTCCTTAACCATAGGGGACCTGGCCTCCCACATACCCAGCTAGCTGTCCCCGTGCCAGGACCTCAACACAGGCCCGTTCAGGGGCCAAAGTCAACAAGGCAAAGCTTATGCCTGTCCACCTCATGCCCTCTGCTGCCCATACCCTGCCCTGCCCTGTCACTCAGCTTCTGCAGGTCCCAGAGTCCCCTAGGATCTGTGGCCCAAGCTGTCATCAGGAGGAGCCTTGGCACACCGTGCCCAAGGGATGGTTGTTTCTTCCTCTCCCCTTGAGAAAAGCATGGTACAGTCAAGATGCTTCAGGCAGGTGAGATGGACAGCAAGTCCTCTTCTGGTCCCTGGCCAAAGTCTCAGGCTTCCCACTAGGCTGAGGCCTCCTGACTTTTGTCACCACCTGGCCCCTGTCTGACTCCCTGAGGAGAGTGAGGAATGCTGCTCGTTGTGGGAGTGGGGCCTGGACACAGACACCCCCACAGGGTAGACAGTGTTCTCCTGGTGTCCAGGGTCCACCCTCGCCAGAGCTCCTGCTTCACCCCTGGGAACAGCAAGAGGAGCCCACTATGGCCTCCATGGAGGGATGAGGTTCCCCTGGACAGGGGCTTTCACCCGCTGAGGCTGCTCTCCAAAGAGCCCCCTATGTCAGTGAGTGAGTGACTGGACAGCAGGGCTCTCACCCCCATTCCGTGAGGGGCGACACCTGAGCCCAGTGGTGGCCCCCACCCCATGCCTCTAGCCTATGGTAGACCACAGTGAGCGCAACTAGTGATGGTCATGGGCCCAGTGGGGGACCATGTTTGGATGTACACAGGTGGTGCTGGCTGGAGCAAACTGAATTCTTCAGCAACAGACACCCCGAATGCCCTTTGTGTTGGAGGCAGGGGTTGCATAAGGAGAGTATGATTCCATGACAGAGATGGCCAGGTGACCCCCAAGTTCATTTCTCATTCTTCCAGAAAAAAGGGCCTGGGCCCAGCCGTGTTTTCCCCGTTGAACGAGTCCCTGGTAAGCAAAGGGGCCTCGGCCTCCCAGAAAGAGCCCGTCAGACAGTGCTGCCTCTGCGGACGTCAGTGTGGAAGAGAACTAATTTATTTTTCAAATAAAGCTCTCCCTAAGCCTTTTTAATTTCAGTTTTCTGTCACTGGCTGCCAACTACGTCCTTACTGTCAGAGACCAAGACTTCATTCTGTACACAGAAACCGTGCTCAGGTGCATCAAAGAAGAAAGGGTAGACCCTGATCTTTGACCTAAAAGAGCTTCCATGAAAAGGGCCCTAGCCAGCAGTGTCAGACGGAGAGCCCCCTCCCCAGAGCACCGGGGCAGGGCAGCTGCAGGAGAGGATGGCGTCCGTGTCGTGAGTGACTGGAGAGCGCACAGGTGCAACTCCCAGAATGGCCAGAGGGAGACAAACCAGCCAAGACAGGGACAGGCGCACATGGAGGGCTGCAGCAGGGGTTTGGGGGGCTCCCTGGGCAGGGGTTGGGACCACGGCAGCTCCGTGCTGCCATCGGGGCACAAACGAGACTGACAAGCAAAGCAGTTTGCTGTGAGGGCTGAAGTAGGCCGTGTACACAGAGGACCCTGAGAAACCAGTGCAACTTTTCATTGCACTTCACATCAAATTCTTCAAGGTTTAAATTTCAAAATTTAATGAGTTAAAAAGCCAAGATTTGGACTATCAGCCAAACAGTGTACCTGGCTTCTCTCCAGGGCCAGAGGTTTCTGTGTACAGGACAAAGTGCTGATCTGTGACAGTGGCAATGGGGTGGCACCAGTGACAGACCCAATTTTCCTTTCTTATGAAACAGAGGAAATACCTCACCTCAGCCTGGCACTGATGTCTTTCCAGCTCTTGGGGGAGTTTAGAGACCAGGACCTGAGAACTGGCCTGCCCACGGCCACTAAGATGTTCTTGCGACTTGTGTCTCAGAAAACAGAGCCAAGAGGCGTGTCTGTGTGTGCAAGCTCACACCCAGAAAAACTCAGACAAGTGACAATGTCTGCGTGCTTGGAGATTAGCATGTTATTAATGTTAAGTTCCTCATTTTGATGGTTTTATTGTACTTAGGTGAGATAACACCCCTGCTTTTAGGAAGCATTAGATGGATGTAGCAAATGACTCCATGGTTTAGAACAAGACCGCAGAGATGGGGACGGAGCGGAGCAAACACGGAGCTCTGCCTGAGGGCATGTGGGAAATTCTTTCTCCTGTTTCTGAATTTACCTGTGAGTCTGAAATAGTTTGTTAACCACATTAAAAAGTAATAATGTACAGTCAGCCTCCCCCAGAAAAGGGGGAATGTGACAGGAAAAGACTGTGTTTCACGTGAAATCAGTCATAAAGCTGCTCAAAACAAGTCATGTTTTGTGTTGATATTTTCAACAGGAGGTTCTGAATCAACCGACATCTGTGTGGAATAAAGCAAAACTTGGCCCTCTAGGAAGAATGTCTTCATGACCACAGGGATGGAAAACAGTTAATAGTACATATAAAGTACTAGCTAACAAAAACTTAGAGGGGTTGGGCATGGTGGTACAAGCCTGTAATCCCAGTTATGTGGGAGGCAGAGATGGAAAGGTCGCTGCAAAATAGTTAATGAGACCCTATCTTAAAAACAAAACAAAAGCCCAAGCTAGATGTGGTGGCATGCACTTGTGATACAAGCTACTTGGAGAGGAGGTAGGAGGACCATGGTCCGAGGCCAGCCTAGGCGAAAACAGAGAACTTATCCTGAAAATAAGTTAAACAGGAAAAGGGCTGGCCAAGTGGCCCAGTGGTAGAGCACCAGCCTAGCAGGCACAAGGCCCTGAGTTCAAACCCCAGTACCACCTTCTCCCCATTTTAGCAATTCAGAGTTTTTACTCATCAAAATGATCATGCCATCACCGCAGGACCTGTCACCACAACACGTGGACTGCCACAAACCTGTGAGAACACAACAGTGTACAAACTGGCAAGGCTGGAACACATGCTTACCCAGGGGACGCCTGGCGTCTGATGGAGTGTGCCCACCTTAGTAAGAGGAGGAGACAACGAAACCCAACTTAGGTGTGCTACCTACCCGTCAGGAGGCCGCAAAGAGAGACAACCGGGGAGGCTGGTGGGAATGGAGGTTTGGGCTAAGTGCTCTCCTGATCAGGGGTGTCCATGGTGTGGACGCTGCGTCTGGATTGACTTCAGGTCGCCAGAGTGACACGGCTGAACATGGAGATGGGCAGAGGTGTGCAGCATCAGCTCTTGGGAGCCACCGTGAGCCGGGGCACCTGAACCCCGCACCGGCAACCCCACATATGTTGTCTCTGAACGTGACCCAGCCACTTCGAGCCTCGGTGCCTCCCCGCCCAGAAATGCACACATCCATTCACCAGAAGAACGCACAAGGCTGTTCCACGCTGAGCTACCTGGAACGTCTCCCACGAAGACGATATCCAATGCCCATCAGGGAAAGATCATTTCTGGGATATGTACACACGTAGCACAGAGGACATGCTTCCTGCACAGACCCAGGTGAACGCCGCTCACCTCATCATCTCTCTACGTCATTCAGAACAGGCTAAGCAAGTTTATATAGTTAGGAGCTATGGTGCTGTTTCCTTTGGGGAGCACAGAAGTGTCTGGAAGGCAGCAGCAGGTGGTTAATGCTCCATTTCTTGACCTGGAGGTGGCTATGTGGATGTCATCTTGTGAAAATTAAGTGGTATAATCACATTTTATGCACTTTTCTGGATGTGTATTATGGTTAAATTTAAAAAGGTTTTAAGCCAACTGTGGTGACTCATGTCTGTAATCCCAGCTACTCAGGAGGCCATGGGTAGAAGATCTATAGTCCAAGTACAGCTCAAGATCCTATCTGAAAAAAAATAATTAAAGGAAAAAAGACTGGAGGTCTGGGTCAAGTGGTAGAGCACCTGCCTAGTGAGCATAAGGCTCTGAGTTCAAACCCCAGTACCTACAAAAAACAGTTTTAAAAATCAAGACAATTCTGTAGTTTAATAATGAACAATCTCAAAAGGAATTAAGAAAACAATTTCATCTACAATAGTGTCAGGAAGAATAAAATTCTTAGGAATAAATTTAACAGAAGAGGTGAAAAACTGTGCACTGAAAGCAGCACTGATGAGTGAAACTAAAATGATGAATGATTGGCAAGTCAGCCCATCTTCATGGACTGGAGACTTGACGGTTCCGACGTGACCTGCGGGTCCTATGCCTTCCCTGTCAGAACCTGTGTGATGGCACTTACTGAGGTTTCTACAGTTGTCAGAGTCACAGAATGGTGGGTGCCAGGGGCTGGGGGACAGAGTTTAATGGGGGCAGAATGCCACTTTGGGACGATGGAGGGTTCTGTGGATGGACAGTGGTGATGATATACAACAAAGTGAACGACTGGGGCTGGAGAAGCTGGACTGTCTGCTGGCCCATAATCCCCAGCCCTGCAGGAGCCCCTCATCCATCACCTGCTCTGCAGTTCTGCTGCTGGACCTATGGTCCTCTGTCCTTACAGGGGCCCCTCTTTCAGAAAGCCTCCCTGTGCTTGTCCTCGTGGAGTCTGCCTGGCACTGAGCTCACAGAGGAAGCACCTGTGAATGCTCTGGACAGTGGGGGTGAGGAGATGTCCAGCCTCAAACCCAGCCCACATCAGGGTGGGGCACAGAGCCTGGCTTGCTCTGGAAATACTTGGACTTCAGCACTTGGGTGGACCCTCCCATGACGCAGGTGCTCCCAGGCAGGGTGGGCCCTACTCCAGAGACTTGAGCAGGTTCAGGGCCACTGATGTAGTAGGTGGGCTCCCCTGAAGGTTGCACGCCTGGATACTGCTTCTGCCTACCAGGCCTAGGAAGACGCCCACAGCTGGGGGACACAGGGGACCTCGACCTATCTGTGAAGGCAGGGGTAATTGTAGAGACCTCAGAGCAATGGCTATGGGCCTGGGGAGTGGGTTTTCTTGTATGTGTGTGAGACAGCCTTCTTTGAGCCCCCAGTCTGCCTCCTTGGACTCCAGCCTCCTTCAAGCAATGTGGTCCTGTAGCAGGGCAGGGCCGGGGTCTGGGTTTGAGTCTCCTCTTGCCAGGTTTCCCTCGAGGACACTGGGTCTCACCTCTGCAAATATGTGGCCACAGTAGGGATTCAGTGTGACCTCAGCCCTCACAGGGGATGTCCTAGGACTAGTGCCTGGCCCGGGTTAATTTATAATTTAAAGTCTCTAACCAAAACACAATGGACTTTTGACATACAAATATTAAAAATTAAATTTCCCAAGTTCATTATCTGATAATTAGAACTAAATAACATCTTAACTGAGCGGCCGGCCCCACGCAGGTCCAGTCAGTTCCACTTAAGATTCCATTAGACCGGTGTCGGAGCAGTAAGTAATGGACCATAAAATTTAATTTGGAAATGATCTCGTGCTGTGATGGAGTGATAACGCTCACAAAGGAGGCGGGCGGCCGCCGCGGCCGGGCTGTGCAGCGAGACGGGCGGAATTCAAAAGGCGCCTGCTGCTATTGCCCAGGAGAACATGTGTTCAGCGTTTTCTTCTCCTTTCTGGGGCCCTGTGGTATTTAAAAGTCAGAATTGACCAGTGTAGCTCTGTGTAATTACAAAGATCCCCTTATCGGAGTCTCTTTGCTGGTGCCTGGAAGAAAAGGCCTGATCCATTGGCCTCACTCATTTGCATGCTGGGTGATCTGGCAGCTTAGGTAATCACTGCAGGATGTCACCCCAGGGCCACCATGCCCGGCCTGGTGAGGGGCCCCCTAGGGGACAAGCTGGGCAGCCCACAGCTGCCTGTGTGACTGGCGGAGGATGAGGGGGTCACCACCCCATCTTTGGTGTGGTAAAATTCACCTGGCAGAACTTGGGTCATTGCTCCAGCCATCTGAGGACAGTGAGAACGTGAGCGTGTGCTTCCAGCCATGTCCCTGTGGCTGTGGAAGCCCTTCTGGAGCTGGACATCCACCCTGTGGCTGAGGCCCCGACCTCCACAGTGGCCCTGCTCCAACCATGGGGGAAAGGTCTCCCCCCCATCCAATGGAGACCTGGCAGCAGGACCAACAATTCTGACCCAGGTGGAACAGGCTGTCCGTTCCAGTGCTGGGTCTTAGCCCAGTGATCCCTGCGAGGGTGACCCTAGGAAGCGACCAAGCCCCAGGGCTTCAATTTCTTTCAGCACAAACAGGAGGGACAAGCTTGCCAGTCTGGGTGACATGAGGGTATTTTTGCCAAAGTTCCTGTTTGTTTCTGCAGGACGCTTTAGGGTGAGCATGGCAGTCATCCATCCTGGTCCGGCCATCAGCACTGCCCTGGCCTGCAGGGTCTACTTGGCGGTGCTGGGGAGCCACTGCCCGTCCCAGGTCGTTGTCTGTGTCTTTTCAGCCACTCCAGCCTTCCTGATCCTTTGTGGCATGAGTCCCTTCTCAGTCCAGCAGACTCTGGACACTGGTGCAGCCCCTGCCTAGACACAAACACTGTAGCCTATGGACAGTGACCTAGGTCCAGCCCTGAGGTCAGGGAAGAGCCCCGTGCATCACAGCAGCCCACTCCTACTCTGTATACCTCCAGTAGCTGGGCTGTCTGCATCTCTAGTCCAGACCAGGACCGGCGTGGAAAGTCATGTCACCCTGTGCCTGGCACTGACCACTGAGAGCCACGGCGTGTGGACTGTGGCACGGGCACCATGGTAGGGGCTCACGGCCTTGCCAGCACCATCAGAGGAGAGCCTCACTGTGCTTGCACCAGTCCCCTCCAGCCACGGCCAGCAGTTCCCTTGGCAGAAGTCACCACTGGGCCCCAGGAAGTGTCTAAAATTAATTCTTGTTCCCCCGGCGCGAGTGACCCCCGATGTACTCGGCCTCCACAGGCTCTCATGAGCAGCCGGCTCTGCGTCTTATCTCAAGAGCTGCTCATTTGTTATTTCTCGCTGAATACCACCCATCCCATTATCTCTGTAATTCTTGGCAATAACAACCCTTCTCGTAATGAAACCTGCATTATTGGAAGGTTGCAGTCCTGACCCAGCGGAGATTAGCGGTGTACTCTGTTATTACTACATATGTAATTGTATAATTGATTTTAAAATTTACTTTCGTGTTCTCCACATCATAAAGTAAGCAGCACATTAGGTGGGGTGCAGGCCTACAGGATAGGGGCACACCCACCTCGGCCACCCAGGGGCCTTGTCCCAGCCCTGCCTTGCCCCCTCCTGTAATCAGAGGTTTTTGGAGGGGCCTATGCTTCTCTCATTGGGTGGGATCTGCCTCTCGGCACTGCCTCCTGTGGTCAGCTGAAGGAGGTAAGGCTGGAGCAAACTCCATTTAGGGACCTTGGCCACCTCTGAGGCCTTGTGCTAGGGCAGATGGGCCTACAGGGCTAGGTGTGGGGAGCAGAAGACAGGGAGGGCACACAGGAGGCTGGTCCTGAGCTTGGGAGCAGCCCTGGCAGCAGGACAGGGACAGTCCCCAGCAGGACGACAGCCTTGTCCTCCTGCAGCCTTGCTCTGACCCATCTCTGCCTTCTTGGCCTCTTCTCAGGCACACAGATGCCCTGGGTTTGCCTGTTTGCCTTCTGCCCTTCTGGACGGACCCTCGGTGGAGAAGGGCTACACGTGCTTCCAGCAGCAGAAGTTGGGCTCTGGCAGCCTTCAGGAGTGGCCTGGGGCAGGCGGTCGGTGCCCTCGACTGGCTCCAGAGGTCACTGCTCCTATGAGGACAGAGCTGGTCCATGGCCAGGCATGCAGGAGCGGGCAGACGAGGCCCAGGTGGAGCAGGAGGCACTTCCGTTACCCAACGCCCCCTTGGCGCCCCAAGTTTATTTTCTCTCCTTTATTTAATGGCTTCATGGAGAATGACTCACATACCATTTAAAGTGCCAGCATGACGTGAGGGTGTGTGTACACATCCACACGTGAATAGAGTCATGGGGTATCAGGCCTGAGCTAGGCACCAGGGACACAAAGATGGACACAAAACTGACCACTGATGCCAGGGTTGCCAGAGCACAGGAGCTCCTCACTCAGGCCCCAGGGATGGCCTCTTACCCAGTGGGCCCAACTCCGAGGGTGCTAGGCCCTGCCCCAAACGCTGGCTTCACTGTACGCAGGCACTGTACAGCAGCGTGGCATGGTCTGTCCAGCACTCCTGGAGCAATTTCCACATGGACAGTGGACATGGAAAAGTCATTAAGTTCTATGTGACCACCTGGCTGGTGTCACCTTGGGTTATTCACCCTGACTTATGTCACCTGGGGACTCTCACAACAGGTAAGCCTAAGGCAGGTGTGCCATCTGCACACCAACAAGTGGGGACTGACCTCAGCAATCCCACCCCACACAATCCTGACTGTCACCCTCAGATCTCCAGGATCAGCTCTGAGACCTGCAGGACGTGGGGCTTCTAAGGAATGGTTTTCACCTCACAGGAAGGGGAGATGGAGGAGAAGGAGAGGAGGCAAAGAGGGCGGAGAGAGGCTCCCAGAGGGCTTCACAAGACAGGGTGGGAAACAGAAGTTTCATTACGACCGCTGACATGATCACTTTTACAAACGGGAAATCAATGACCCAATTACAGGCAGTGGCTGTCCCTGGATCCCTAGGCTGTGACCTGAGGGCGAGGGAAGCAGGGTCCAGGGGCCATACGGTTAGACCCCCCCATCATCCACTGTGGCCACCAAGGAGCAGGGCTCTGCCCAGAAGCCCAAGGGAGCCCCCACGCAGCTGTGGCACCCAGTGCTACAGAAACTGAATTTCTTTAGCTGTTTCGGCCCAGGTTGGGGGTGGCACCATGGGTGCTGGGGGGCCAAGGGAGGTTGGCCCACATCCAGCCTTTGCTCACCAACCTCACTGGATGCAGAAGTGTACAGCCCCTCCATTGGTCTGGCCCCAGGGACGGGATCGACCTTATCATCAGAATCCTGCAGTGCCTGTCCCCCAGAAGCTGGGCCCACAAGTCCCCAAAGGGCAGTGGCTGAGGGCCTGGGAAGGGCTGGAGCTGGAGGGGAGAGGGCAGCTGGGCACCAGGTGCAGTGGGTCAGAACTGCATTCCACAGTAAGGTAAGCCAGGTGCTATCCCCTGCCCAGTCAGCCTGGCCGTCCTGCAGGCCATGCTTATGGATGCACAGAGGGCTTCCACCCTCACCTCACCACACAGGCCGTGCCTGTCACCCCTCCAGGAAGAGGACCCAGCAGATGGCCGTAAATCACACATCAGGGTGCTTTTTAGGGAGGCTGCAGAAGACAGTACTTCCTCTGCCTGGCTGACAAGTGCGACAAAATACATGTGAGGAAGTTGGCCACTTAATCATGGAGACGGAGAGTCACTGTAAAGATTGTTCTGCTTAAAAAATGTGGTGGTGACTTGCAAATATGTTTTTAGAAGCAATTTTATTACAAACTGTCCCATCGGGTAGTGCCTGGAAAATTATGGGGCACTGTGTTCATCCCTCAGGCCCGGCAGCAGCACCAGGTTGTTCAGGGGAATTTGTTCCTGGGAGCTGGGGAACAGTCAGGCCAGGGTGTGGGCCGAGGGCTCTGCCCGATCCAGGTCCCTTACCAGGGCCAGCTGCGGTCTCCCCAGCTGCTCCACTCAGTACCCGGTACTAAGCACCCCTTGAGTCTCCAATTCCTTTTCTCCCTCCTTGGTGCCCTGAGAGAAGACTGAGAAAACAGGAAGGAGGCCTGGGTGTGGAGTGGCACCCACAAACTGACTAGGGGAAGAGGGACATTGCACAGGAGACTTCAGAGGCAAACCCCTGGAACCAGGGTGTACAGCCCAAGAGTGCCTCCCTTTCCTAAGGAAGGTGAGGTCTGAGGCACACAGACTGTGGGTCTCTCACTGCCTCCTCCTGGAGGGCAGGGGACTGAAGATACCTTTCTTGACCTCATCACCACCATGGTGGCAGCTGCCGAGGTGGTCCCAGAGACTAGCATGCTGTGCAGCCCTCCTTCAGTGTGGGCTTGCTGACACGTGATATGGCAGAGGCGGGTGTCACTCATGAGATGAGGTCGCAAAAGAGACTCTGCCCTCTGTCTTGGGTGCTGGTTCTGTGGTTCTCTCCACTTCCTCTACTTCCCTCCCCTTTTCTCCCCCCAGCTCTCTCAAAACTTGCTCTGGGGGGAGCCAGCTGCTGGGTTGTGTCATTTCATCACCATCACTGTGAGCACCACCACCACCACGATCACCGTCACTGTCACTGTCATCTACGTCGTCTCACATCACCACTATCATGATTACCGTCAACACCAACATCATCGCTGTTACTAGTCTTAGGGCAAAGTCCGGGCTCTGGGAGACCCACAAGACGAGGCTTGACCACCCACCAATTAAAGAGCGGAGTAGTGGCCAAGAGGAGTGAAAGATTTACTTCCCGAGGCCATGTTCAGTCCGTCTTCAGGGTGTCTGTTTAAGTAGAGGAGGAATCGCGGCAGGGGCAGCGATTATGATGAGTTATGATGAGTTATGATGCATAACTCAGCAGTCTTGGTGAAGGGTGTGGTCCATTTATTATCTCAGGATAACACTGCCTGGGGTGGGGGTGGAGTCCACTCTCATCACTGATGTTTATCTTTCAGTCCGTCATCCTGCAGTCCAAGGGGACTTTAGGAAAGACTGGCTCAGAGCAAAGAGATGGATGCAAAATGGAGGCAGCAACAAAATTAGAGATAAGGGCAAAATAGTTTCTGCTGGGTATCGAGGGGGTGGGGGGGAGAGGGAGGGGGCGGAGTGGGCGGTAAGGGAGGGGGTGGGGGCAGGGGGGAGAAATGACCCAAGCCTTGTATGCACATATGAGTAATAAAAAAATAAAAATTAAAAAAAACCCCAAAAACAAAAAAACAAAATGGAGGCAGAGAAGCTGAGTTTTGTTCTGCTTTTAGCTTACCTTGTGGCCTGTGAGGGGTCAGTGCTTTTTAGCAAAAGCGCTTTCTAAGTACCTGTTATGCCACCAACGTTTTTCATCACCACCACCATCACCACCGTTATCTCCATTCTCCATGATACCATCGCTGACACCACCATGTTCACCACCTTCACCTCCACCATCACATCACCACCATCACTTCCACCACTGCGTCACCTCCACCACCACCATCACCATCAACACCTCCACCGCCAACAACACCTCCACCACCACCATCATCGCAAGCATCACCACAATTGCCTCCTCCACCACCATCACTGCCATCACCATCGCCATCATCACCACCATCACCTCTACTACCACCATCGCCACCACCATCACCACTGTCACCTCTACCACCACCACCATCACTGCCATCACCATTATCACCACTATCACCTCCACTACCACTGTCACTGTCATCACTGCCATCACCTCCACCACCACCTTTACCATCATCATCACCATTATCACCATCACATCACCTCCATCCAAATAGCCACCATCATCATTACTACCACCAATCATTACCATCACCACCAATATCCTTATCATGGCAGCATCACCATCTTAACTTCACCATCACCAGCTCCATTCCTTCCTGGTCTACAGCACTTTTCACAGCTGCTCTCAATAATCAGAATAGCTCTTCAAAGTGCCACAACTTCCAGGGGGCCATTCAGCTGAAAGGTGATGAAGGCAAGGCTTGAGACCAAGTCTGTTCAACTTTTAACTCCAGAGGCACCATGAATCCCATTTCTCCTGGGGGGTCCAGGGTGGAAGGGAGTGACCTACAAGCTTGGACCAGTAAGAGAGGCAGGAAAGGTGGGCTTGGCTGGCTGTGGGAGGGTTCTTCTTCTCCAGCCTCTATCTTAAGCACTCACTGCTTTCCTGAGATTTGGGTCAGGCAGACCCCATTCTTCTACCTCTTCCATGTTCTGGTCCCCACAAGATGACCTGGGAGTCCCTCCTGAGTTAGCAGAAGTGCCTGTGGTGAGCCAGACTGGATGTCTCAGTGTCCCAATTCAAAACAAGTTTTCAGAGAAGCCAAGGGTGATGGTGCCACTGTGGGAGGAGAGGCTAGGGATGGGGACATAGAGGAACTGGGACTATCCAGGTAGGCTGCACACAGCAGGGCAGGTGCCCCATGCTGGCTCCTTAGCTCTGCTTCTTTGATGGGGCAGGTGCACTGCACCTACAAAGCCAACCCACCACCACCAGGTGGCGCCTCATCTTGCTCATGGAGAAGCCTGTGCCCAGCTCCCTGCTCCCCTCGGCACCTTGGAGCTCAGGGTGGCTGAGGTCTGATCAAGGCATGCCCGCCCTCCTCAGTCACATCCCAGTGCCAGGACAAGGAGCGAGGCGCCCCTGGGTGCCTAACTGCTTCAGTGATGGAGGAGGGGTGGGCAGTTTGGATGAGAGTTGCTGACAGCTAGGGTTGGACTTCAGGCTGGGCCCCAGAACTGCAAGAACAGCCCCTCCTGGGCTCCTCAACCACCTGACCCATTTGAATTTGGGTCTGAGAACTCTGATGGGGCTTGGGGTGACCCATTTGGAAAGCACCTGTCTCCACAGGTGACTGAGCCAACCTGGAGGCCTATCGTCATCCTCATCGTCTCCACTGAGGGACAGCCCTGCCCAGTACTCACAGCTGAGGGAGGCCGTTCTCCATGGAAATGAGTGTGGAATGACGGTGTTTCTGGCTCACTGGCAGGCCCCTCAGGCAGGCCTGGCATCGCTGTGAAAGTGACTAACACATGTCCCCTTTAACCAGGGTCATTAATTGATAACACTTAATTAATCTACCCAGGAGAGAGATCAAATGAAGATTGCGTCCCACAGCAGCCACCTGTATTGACTTTGTTATTCCAATTAACCGCCAGGCCAGAGGGCCCTGTGGCAAGAGTCCTAACCTCAGAGTCACCCTGAGCTGCTGGGGCTGCTCTGGCCTTGTGCCAGCTGACCTGGCTGCCCCTTCCTGTGGTGCCCGCCTGGCCTGCCTGGCTGCATTCTGAATTCCACTCATGTGGCCACTTCAAGGCCGGTGCGACTGCCATTAGAAGAGCTGTTCACTTGCAATTAACGGCTTTATTTAGGGCTTTTTTTTCTTCAAAGAGCAATTAGATTTCTGCAGCCTTTGTAGGGAGCAAATGACCCAGAGTAGGACACCCTATAAATCAGGACCTGAGGGTGGGTGAGCCCCTGCAGGCAGGTGCCTGGCATGCTGCCCCTGAGCGGGGCCTGTCCCAAGCCCCCCCTGCTGCCTGTCCCAGCCCTGCCCACCTCTGCCCTGGAGGGAGGGCTCCTGGCTTCTGGCAGGCTAGTTGCTGCTTCACTGTGGGCTCTGGGCATGAGAGCCCTCTCTCTCCTCCCTTCTTCTCCTCTCTCCTCCCCTCCTCCAGATACCTTACCCCCTCCTGCTCTGTCCACACCCTGTGAGTCACCTCTGGCCCCCTGAAGAGGGGTCCCCTTGAAGAATCTGCTTACTGACTGCCCTCAGGTCCAGTAGGGCTGAGGAAAGTGCACAGTGAGGGTGGCCATGGGCTCCCCAGGACCACGTGCAGCTCCCAGAGTGAGGAGGACTGATAGGATGACTGGATGGGTGTCCAGTACTGGGACAGTCACTGTGCAGGGAGCAGAGCCCTGTGAAGCCTGGGACACTTGCCTGTTCCTAGCTATGGTGAGGTCCACATGGGGCCACATCACTGCAGAGGCTGTTGCCAAAGTAGAGTCAGCTCCCACACATGGAGGACACTGGGCTGCCTTGACATGGCTGGGGGCATGGAGAGATTCCTGGGTGTCTGAGCAGGGCAGGTGACCAGAGGAAGAGTCAGCTCATGGGACCTTAGGCTGGACAGGATGGGCAGCCAGGAGCCAGGCCTGGGAGCAGAGGGTCAGGCCCACCGTAGTGTGATGTTTATTGTCCTCCCTGACTATAGGAAGGCCTTATCCATCCACTGATGAATGATAAACAAATGGTGGTTGATGTCCAATCCCTGGAATATTATTTAGTCATGAAAAGGAATGCAGTACTGACTATCTTGAAAGCATTATGCTAAGTGAAAGAATCCATCTGAAGACCAGGTGTGGTGGTTCACACCTCTAATCCCTACTACACAGGAGATGGAGATCAGGAGGTTGTTGGTTCAGGACCAGCCTGGGCAAAATGAGATTCATCTCAACAAATAAGCCAGGCACGGTGGTATATGCCTGTGATCACAGCTGCTCAGGAGGTCCAGGTAGGAGGATAGAGTTCTAAGGCCAGCCCCAGTGAAAATGTGAGAACCTATCCAAAAAATAATAAAGCAAAAAGGGTTGGGAGCATGACTTACGTGGCAAAGCACCTGCCTCCTAGCAAGCATGAAGCCCTGAGTTCAAAACCCTAGTACTGGAAAAACATGACACCCGAATGGTTATAAGCCCATGGAGGATGTCTGCACCATCACCATTAGGGAAATGCAAGCGAATGTCACAAGCGGTAGAACGGTGGAGCTGGAGTCCCACGA
Source organism: Castor canadensis (assembly GCF_047511655.1). Taxonomy (NCBI): domain Eukaryota; kingdom Metazoa; phylum Chordata; class Mammalia; order Rodentia; family Castoridae; genus Castor; species Castor canadensis. The sequence goes on from NC_133394.1 coordinate 154,518,228, forward strand.
GTGCCACGCGCTGCCCAGTGCACGGGGACGCTCACACACTGGTGAGAGAAAGTGTGCAGACGTGGACACTGCACACAACGCGGCCGTTCCACTTCGAGGTACTACCAGGGAACATGAAAGCTGTGTTCCCCCAGAGACCTGAACCTGAAGTTCAGCGGAGCCTTGCTTACAACAGCCCCGAAGCAGGAAATTCCCAATGTCCATCCACAGGGGAAGTAACTACTCAAGGTGTGTCCTGGTTCTACCCATGGAACTGCACGGCTGTCACACGGGACCAAACGCTGCTGCGCAAAACAACGTGGAGGACTGTCAGGATAATCACGCTGAGTGGACGGAGCCAGAGGCGGAGGAGGAAGAGGACACTGAGCTGCGGGGCGCAGACCTGCAGCAGCTGGGCGGGGTGGGGTCAGGGCCCACTTTCGGGGTGGAGAATGGTCATTTCGTGGTGTGCATGTTCCCATCGGCGTGTCAAAACCCATCAACTGCATACTGAAAGTGTAGTTTGTTGTTTGTCAAATATACTTTGACGAGGCTGGGATTTTTTTTTTCCTTTTTGTTTTTGTTTTGAGATGGGTCTCACTATATAGCCCAGGAAACCTTGATCCTTCTAATTCCGCCTCCTGAGTGCTAGGATTACAGATGTGTGTCACCACACTGTTTATAAAACCTGGAGCTGACGCCGGGGCTGCCCTGCTGTCTGTATTGTGGCCTGTGTACCCCAAATTGGGGCAGCCAGCAGGCAGGGGCCCCTCTTTTCAGGCCCTCTGGCTGGATGCACCCCAAGCCCTCAGAAGTCTTTGAGCAGTGTCCTCCCCCGTGCTTGGGAGCTGCGGGGTGAGCAGGCACCAGGTGAAGGCGTTGTGGTCAGCAGATGAGCAGGAAGGATGAGTAGAAAGTAATCCTGCAGAGACCAGCAGCCGCTGATGGTCCAGCCCAGAGGCTGGAGGCTAACCAGGAGGACCTGGCTCAAAGGCCAGGAAAGTCAGCGCCGGTATGCAAACCTTTGGGGCACAGGCCCAAGGTCTGAGTCTCACTGTCTACCCTTTCATGTCCACCCTAGGCCCTGCCTGCTGTCCCCTCCACCAGTAGCCAGAGGTCCTGCCTAGGGCTGGCTGAGCCCCAGCTCTGGGGCAAGCCCTGGTGGCCTCGCTCCTGGGTCTCAACTTTGCTGGCTATAAAAGGAAGCTCCATGAGCTGCCTGGCTACTAACCAGTGAGAGGTCATGACTGGCCTACAGGAAGCACCACAGTGCTCCCTGAAACACCCCTTCCGGCTGACCTTCCTGAGTAAGGGAGCTCAGAGATGAAGAGAGGGCCCTGGGTGCAGCCAGCACTGCCCCACCTGCTCTGCTCAGGGCCTAGCCCCAGGAGGGGTTCAGGAGAAGGGGTCTTGTCTCCTTCCCTCACCACCCCCACGAATGCTTAACCCTAGCCTGGTTCTGAGGCCATGCTGGGTGGCTCCCCTGGGTCAGCCTGTCCTGCTGCCCGCCCTGCCTGCTGGCCAGCCTGTCTGCATCCTCAAGGCTGGGCTTTCCCAGCTGCCAACCTGCCACAGCCAGGGAGGCAGGGATCGTCCCAGACAGAGAACAGAGACCCAGAGTGTGAAGAATTGGACTGACAGCGCTGCACTGATAGCTTGTTGAATGAGTGAACGAGCGGCTGGGGGAGAATTTACATTTATATAGTACAATTCTCAGGGCTGGGCCAGGGCACCTAGAGCATAGTGGGGCCCAGGCCCTCCACTAGCCTTACACCAGCCCAGGGGCACTGCCTGAGCCTGGGAGGACCCTGATGGACAGAGCCAGGCCAGGGTGGGGGTGACCGTACAAGGTTCCCCAGGCCCCCATAACCGGCCTTTCAAGGCAGCCCAGTCTAAACCCCACCCCCCACACACACTCCGCCACCTGCCCCACGACTGTATGAAGCTGCATCCTAGGCCACAAGGGCCCTGGGATCTGGCAGGACCTGTGCCTGTTGGGACAGCCCCTCCTCAGAGCTGCTGGTGCTGCTTCCCCACATGGGCACCCAGAACCGTGTTTCCCAGCTTCCTGTGTGGTACCTATGTTTATCCCTAGCTGGGTGACATAGTTGGAGATGGGACCTAAAGAGGGGCTGGGGTTAGGTGAGAGGCTATGGGTGTGGACCCTGATCCCATATGGCAGGGATCCCTAGACAAAGAGGGAGAGACACCCTGCAAACCCCACAAACCTGGGAGAGGGGCCACAAGACATCAAGCCCGCTGGCTCCTTGAACTTGGTCTCAGCCTGGTAGCCTGAGCTGACAACAGGCATTGGTGCTGAAAAGCAGAGGAAATTCCGTGCTTTTTACAGATGAAGAGGATCATCTGTCAAGGATCAGCTGGAAACACCCAAGGATGCACTTCAGGAAGGAGCCTGGGGACGAAACCAGGATGCCCAAGCCAGCAACACCCAGAAAAAAATGAAACAAAAAAGACAAACTACTTCAGAGAGAATTCAGCAAGAAAGTTGTGAGCTAACAAGGGGCTTGGACTATGAGCACATGATAAAGGTGAGAGCACACAAGGGAGGGGTGAGGATAGGTGAGACACCTAAAAAACTAGCTAGCATTTGTTGCCCTTAACGCAGAGAAACTAAAGCAGATACCTTAAAGCAACTGAGGCCAATAGGAAAAGGGGACCAGGAACTAGAGAAAAGGTTAGATCAAAAAGAATTAACCTAGAAGGTAATACCCACGCACAGGAAATCAATGTGAGTCAATGCCCTGTATAGCTATCCTTACCTCAACCAGCAAAAACCCTTGTTCCTTCCTATTATTGCTTATACTCTCTCTACAACAAAATTAGAAATAAGGGCAAAATAGTTTCTGCTGGGTATTGGGGGGGAGAGGGAGGGGGCGGAGTGGGTGGTAAGGGAGGGGGTGGGGGGAGGGGGGAGAAATGAACCAAGCCTTGTATGCACATATGAATAATAAAAGAAAAAGGAAAAAAAAAAAGAAAGTTGTGAGCCCTGCCCAAAGACAGCCTTCAAGTTCTCCTGAGGGACATGCACAATGAGCTGATAGCCCATCTAAGGACAGAAAGACCAAAAACCGTGAAGAGGGTGTCACCTTTGGAGTCAGACACGAAACCTGCAGGACCACGGCCGATAGCGCCCTGACACTAAAGTCCCTGTGGAAGCAGAGCATGGACACTCCAGAGAGGAAGACGGAAGAAGGCAGTGAGGACCCGGCTGGCCTTGACACAGGGACAGAAGGACGGGTCTGAATACGGATCAGAGTTCAGATCTGCTGCAGCTGGTCTTTCAAAGTAAGAGGCCAAAAGTGAGTGACTCAGGACAAAGGCTGCATTCCTGGCCCCCCTCCCCGGCACCCCCTGGCACCTTACTCACTCCTCACTTGAGGACAAGCAACGGGTGAAACCTTCTCTGTGCTCGATGCAGAGTCTCAGAGGAGACAAACTTTCCTGACAGTTCAGACACAGATAGTGAGACTCTGGGAAGTCGAGATTTCTAAAAGCAAAAGTTGCTCCACCCCCAGACAACATGGGGGACGGACTGGCACACTAGGAAGGATGAGAGGCTGATATCTACAAAGAGTGGAAAAGTTGAGCAACACAACTGGAACAGTTCAAAGCCAGGCCAGGTCTGTGCAGTGTCTTCTTCCCACCGGGATCACTGGGATCTTGGAAGGTCCCCAGTATTTGGCCCCTGCTGAGGCCACTTCTGTCCTCTTAGGGCACAGGGCAGCTCATGGTCTGGTGTAAAACTAGAACTGTCACCCCCACTTTCTGAGCCCCCAGCTAGGCACACAAACACTAAGGTCCCCTGGGCCTCAGCAGGTCAGCATTCTGGGGGCCACAGCACACGACTGAGGATTTGCCAGGGAGTGGGGAGTGGGGGGGCCATCCCTCAAGGACAGAGGCCCTGGGTTCTCCAGTTCTGGAGGGACAAAGGGACCTTTGGTCTAGGAGGTGCCAGACCTGCTCACCAGGATGGTGGCCACCATTGTGAGTTCTGCAAGTGTTTTAAATAAAGCCACTCTATTGGATTAACTGAGCAGAGCCAGAATCTTTGATTCCTCCCCAGGTGTCCCTCAGTTTTGCCAGAACAGGGTCTGGAGCACCGTCCAAGAACACCTGCTGGCATCCATTACTGCCACAGAGGTGACCTCTTTTGGGAGGTGATGGGAGGGTCTCCATTTCAATAAGAAGCATGTGGCACTTACATCTTATGTGACACTGATCAGACCAGGGCCCTGCAGAGTGAAAGCGCCAAGGGGAGCCTGGCCTCACCTGCAGTGTTCCTGGCCCACAGATGGCTGACTCTAGGATTCAGCTCCTCAGCTCCACCTGGGCTACTTGGAAAAGTGGAAGAGAAAGTGTCCCTAGATCTGTCCACAGCAGCCAGAGGGCGAGCAGACACTTAACTTGATGGGGCCAACGTAGGGGCTCCCTAGATTCAGGACCTCCCTTCTCCAATTACCCGCTTCCCTGCAGCTTCACCTCAGAATCTGTGCTCCCACCTCAGTGCCCGCCTCAGAGCCCACCCAGTGGACCCCAGTGTCCACCATACCACCCTAAACAGAGCTCACCACAAGGCCTACCCAGTGGCTCCCAGTGACCACTCCACTGCCCCATCCAGGGACCTATACCCCAGCATCCACTCCAGTGTCTGCCAATGTTTCCTAGTGTCCTCTTGGCAGGTGTGCCCAGATCTCTAAGTAGAGGCCAGGGCTGAGGCCATGGTACCCCTTTTCAGGCCTATTCCCCTCTGCTGTCCCCACAGGCACAGCCTGCACCCACTAAGTTTTCACTAGTGGTCTTGGGTCCCTTTTTTCCAGTGATGGAGGCGGAGGTCAGGCTGAGGTCCCTTCTACCCTCCCAGTTGAGGGAGTACCTGCCCCACTCACCTGGACCCAAAGTGGGCCCAAATTAGTGGTGGGGCACAGCCCCGGCTGTGGGGGTTGACTGGGGTGCATACGACCTTTACAGCCCAATCAGACACAGGGTGGGACTGTAGCTTGGCAGTGAACACCAGCCTGCAGTGCAGGGCATAGAGTGACCTGTGCCTTGCTGGTCTCTGTGCCTGCCTCAGGCCTCCTGAGCCTCCTGTGTGTGGGGGTTCCTCCACCCCCTGGCTGCTAGGGTAGGGTTGCCGGGGCATCTGGAGCCCCAGGGGGTGTCTGCTACTGCCTGGACCACCAGGCGCAGCTACTGAGAGAGGCAGGGAGAAAGGACCAGCCCGCTGAGCATATGGAGGAAGAGACTGAGAGTCCATCCAGGGGTGCCCAGCTTTTGGAGGATACATGGTCTGCCCCTGTAGGGTGTGGGGAGCATTCTGGAGGGGCCATGTGGGGTGCAGACAAGCCTGTTGGCTACAGGTGAGTAGGCCTGGGGCATCAACTGGCCAATGGGGAAGACTGGCTCCAGCCCCCAGGACCACAGCTGCTGTTCCAGGACCACCTGGGCCTACAGGTGGTTACCCACAGCCTGGCCATCTTAGAACTGGGGCCAAGATGGAGGGTTCACTGGCCACTGTGGTGCCAAAAAGGTGGGTGAGCTGAGACTCTGCCCAGACAAACATCCTGAGATGGCAGTTTCCCCACTTGGGCTTTTCCTTGATTTTTAAATACCACCCGTAAATTATCAATCTTCGCTCCCTCAAAGACAAATGCCTCGTCAGGCTGGCCGCCCAGACCCCCTATTTATCACCATTTAATATATATTAAAGTGCTCTCACCTCTGATTGCAAAAACAAACAAAAAAGCTGCATCAATCACAGGCGACAACAGGCGGGAGGCAGGTGGGTGCAGTAGTGCCTGGTGCTCCCATCGCCTGGTGCTCCCATCGCCTGGTGCTCCCATCAACCCGACCTCCCTGGGTTCGATGCCTGCAGGTCCTCACCACAGGCTCCAGGGTGAGGATAACTCCCTCATTTGACCCAGGCTGCCCCACTGTGCAGGCAGCCTAGCAATGATGGGCAGCTCATCCCCACAACAAGGTCATGCCAGTTCAGAGGAGGAAACTGAGGCACAGAGGGCTTGGCCTCTAGTCAAGAAGATGCTGGAGCCCTGACACACACTCCTTGACAGAGTTCAGCTCTAGGAACCATCCCAGTGCCCTGAGCAGCTGCTGAGACCTGTAATTGGCACAGGGTCTGGGATCTGGGGACTCCTTCAGAGCACACCCAGTCGGAGAGGGGGCTAGGTCCTGACTCTCCTTTCCAGGGACTCCTGGCCTCCACGGCAGAGGTGGGAAACTGAGGCACATCTATGATAGAGTTGAACTGGGTCCAGGGCAGACATCCACCAGGAGAAGTGGACTTAACTTCAGGGAAATGTTGAAATCAGAGAGTGAGTCTCTGTGGACTGAGCAGAGACCTTCCTTTCTGGCCCACTGGCCACCTGCGACTTGTTAATGTGGCCAGTAAAGACAAAGCTGAGAATCTGGCCAACAGAGGAGCCAGGAGCCTCCAGGACACAGCCGGTTCATACCCGCCATAGATGGGAAACTGAGGCACAGGGCAGGCAAGCTTATACCCAGACCTCCAGCCAGTCCTTTGACATCCCCCATCCCCCTGCCCCCCGACCTGTCCCCATCCCTCCCTGCTTCTCTATTACCTCTCAGTCACCACCGACCACTCCCCCTCCCATCCCATAATAAGCCTGGCCCAGTCCCCTAGCGGTAGAGCCCCAGTGGCAGCCCCCCACTGCTGGGGGCTGTGGGGACTGTGGTGGGAGGGGAGGGGCGCAGGCTCGGGCCACTAAATCAGTCCACGCCTGTCACCAGCTCTGGGCCGCGGGAGCTGCCCGAGCGGAAATAACAAATGGCTGTCATTGTGGAGCCAAAAACCTGTGATTATAATTATCACACCCTCGGTGACCTTGCGTAAACTTTAATCCCTCTCCAATGGAGCATTTAAATAGCCTTCGCTGAGCGCTGAGCGCTGCAGAGCCCAGCCCGCCCGCCCGCGCCCGCTCACCCCCAGCCCCAACGCTGGCTCCCAGGGGGCAGGGACGGCTGGAACTGCTGCCCCAGCCACAACTGCTCAGGCCGCTGAGCCCTGATCCCTGGTCACCCGGCTGGGGGGGTTCCACTCAACCCCACTTTACACAAGAGTGTTGAGCAGCCCCGGGAAGGAGGGGAGCAAGGTACTGCCGCCAGAGCCTCTGACTTACACTGGTCCTGGGGCCAGGACAGCAGGATCAGAGGTCACTCCACTGTCCCAAGGCCAGACACTTAGGCTATCAGCTCACACAGTAGTGGAGGGCCCCTGAAACCCTGGTTAGCCCACGGGGTCCTTCTCACCTCTTGCTTGGCCAGGCTTTAGCTTCCTCAACACTCTCCCTGGAGTCCCTTGAGGACAGAAAGCTCACAGCCACGCAAGATGCTGGCCTGGAGGCCTCAGTCCTGCAGCTCACAGGTCCCTTGAGTGTGGCTCCCCTCCGAGGGCAGGAGCCCAGAGTGTGCAGGGGAAGAACCGTGGGGGAGTGGTCCCCCTGCCAAGCTCAGGATTAAAGGCTATGAAATAACGGAGTCCCCAGAGCTCCCAATACCCTGGTTCCCAAGGCTGCCAGCCTGGTCTTTTGCTCACAGGTTGGGGGTCTCAACTCAAAGCCCAGAGGGCCGGTATCGATGGTACAATAGGACTGGACTCAGCACTGTCCCTACCCCGCAGGACACGCACGTGCCCTTGTTGGGGGGACAGTATGTTGGGGGACAGTCTGAAAGCTCCTTGAACCTTGGTCACAAAGACCACTTGGGAACCTACCCCGTGGAGGCCAGGCAAGGGGGTGTCCGTGTGCCTAGGTACCTGAAGGCCCCTCCAGCTGTCCTGCTCCTGGATCTCACGGTCAAAGCCTACCCCGGAGCCTTCTCCCTTTGCTTCTGCCCCCAGAGCCTGGGAACCAACCAGAAGGCCCACCCTACCCTGCCTTGCTCGTGTCACTCCCACCCCCACCCCTGCCTCTATTGCAGGCACTATTCTCAGTGCGTACCTGCGGGGGTCCCACTTATCCTTGAGACTCCACAGTTGCCCTTTGGTTTTGGGAGCCTGGGCTCAGCCTGGCCCTCCCCAGGGTGGAGAGGATGGCAGAGCAATGATTGGAACACCAGGAGCTAAAGTGGTGGAGAGATGGGGTCTGGGCAGGACCCTCCGTGGTGGCCCTATGCAGTGGGCCTTGAGGTGGCAGGAGCCCGCGGGCCAGCTCCAAGCATGAATGCACACAGGCACACACACGCATACATGTACACCTGCGTGCTCATGCACACAAGTGAGGAGATGCCTGCACAGGCCCATGTACACACAGCCACCTGAACGAACCTGTGCCACACACACACGCACACCCAGGTGGAAAGGGCTGGGGGCCAGCTGGTGGGATCTGGCTGTGGAGTTGAGGCCCATATGGTCTGGAATGGCAGCTAAGTCTGCAGATGGGCGTGAAGGCACCAACAGGGGAAGGAGGGAGTCAAGGGCTAGGACTAAGCTCTGAGAAGCCCCAGGCATGAGGAGGTCTGTGAGACCTAAAGGAAAAGCTGTGAAGACAGTGACCGAGAGTCCTCTGAGAGGACGGGGACCAGTCCTTGGTCTGGTATACCACCAGAGTGGGCCCCAGGAGTTCAGAGGAAAGGATGTTCCTGGAGACAAGGAGGTCAATGGGAGTCAGGCCCGAGCCATGACCTAGAAGTAGGGGTAAAGATGGGGGCATCAGTACAGACATCCCTCCCCAGACGGCCGGTTGACAGAGGGTGTGGGGAGCAGATGTGGGGTCCCAGCTGTGTAGGGGAGGCGGCCAGCTGGCAGAGCTGATGAAAGAATGGGCCGTGGGGAGAGTTGAGGACATGCTCCAGCCCCGCTCTCCAACCTAGGCCATGGCAGCCTCACCTGGGATCTCTTCACAGATGAGGAGACTGGAACTCAGGGCAGGAGCCCAGCAGAGTGCAGCATGAGGTCACAGGGGGGCTGGGTACACCAGGGGGATCAGCTGTACAGGGGGACACAGGGGTCACAAAGTCCAGGGACAGCCAGTGCAGCAGGCTAAGGGCCCAGAGGTCTCAGCCTCACCAAGACCTGACTCAGGATGAGATACTGGGTCAGCCGAACTGGCCTGTCCCCCACGCTCTCCAGGGGCTCAGCAGATGCCCCAGAGAGTGGGGGCTGGTGCTGCTGTGAGGAGGGAGCCCAGCCACACCTCTCAACCAGGCCTCAGTTTCCTCTGCTGTCTTAGGTGAGGGCAGAACCAAAGTCCCTGCAGAGGGGGTGGGTGGGCTGGGGCAGTGTCTGTGGAGGCCTGAGAATTCAGTGGGCCAGGACAGCGAGAGCAGCTCAGTCTCTGGGACCTCAATTATCACCCACGGACTTGGAAATGTCAGCAGCAACTCCCGCGCCCAGTGCTGAGTTTGGGCTTGAGGTAGCAGCAGCCTCAGCCCAGAATGATTCGCTCGGAAATCACATAATTGCCGGCTGCCACGCGGTCACCCTTGACCGTCGCGGGGATGGCTGTCAGATCAGTGCCAAACACAGCTCTCAGGGCTGTCCACCCCCACCCCCCACCACCAGGTGACAGGCAGTCCTTGGTTTTCTGCCCCTGTGCTGGTGTCATGCGGACGGTGCAGGTAGGGCAGAGTGCCCTCTTAGGCCTGGGTGGCTGCAGTTAGACCTCCACCATACGGGTCATGCACAGTAAGGCTCAGTGCGCTCAGCACCTCCCTGCATCCCAGACAGACCTGAATCCTCCCCAGACATGCCAAGGATTGGGGAGACAGGAGCAAGACCTTGTGTGGGGACATGGACCCCATGGGTGCAAAGAGCAGAGAACGGCAAGGTGCCTTTGAGGCTACCACTTGTGAGTCAAGCTACTCTCACCGTCCAGCCCTGCTGCTAGGACGGTATCACCTGTCCCAGTGCCCACCATGCTCTCCTGTCCTGGTCCTCACCCGTGGCTGCTCCCCAGAGCCAGGTCTAGGGAAGGGCATGTACTGCCATCAGCAGTGTGTTGTAGGCTTGAGTGTTAGCTCTCGGACACAGACCCATACATGCATGTACACACATTCATGCTTCTTTACCCAGCCTATGGCTAGCGACCCACATATCCTTTCAGGATGTCCAAGCGGCCAGACGCAGGGATGATCAGAAAGCCACTCAATAGTGGGGTGGGAACAGAGCAGAGCTCTGGTGCAAATTGTGGATTGAAACCATAGGCATGGGATGCAGGCTGGCTCCAGACAGCTCTCCATCCTTCCATCTTTCTACCCATTCCTCCCTGTCTATGCAACCATCCAACCACGAGTTTATCCACCATTCATTCATTAGTCCAACAACTCTTCTGTGCTTGTCTATCCACCCATGGAGCCCCATTCGTCTCTGTGTATCCATATCCATCTGCCCGGCGTTCGTCAACCCATCCATGCATCTATTTTCCCATCAGGGGACCCATCTATGTCTGCGCACAGGTGGTGCTAGCCTGTTCAGGAGCACACATGGGTCCTCCACACCCAGGTGGGAACAGGAAGCAGGTGTCTTGTAGAGCCGGTCATGGGAAAATGGAAAGGCTCCCCTTCATATTATCCTATGTTCTCAGTGGGTGAAAAACTCGGTCGGCAGCTGGGATTGAAGAGGCAGCGAGGGTGTTGACAGTTTAAAGAGAGAAGAGAAAGTGTGTGGGGTCCCCAAAAGCAATAGGCAAGAGAGTGGGTGGGAAGGGGAAATAAGATTGCTGGGCAACATTAAGTCCTCCCCCTCCTTGAGGCTTCTGGCCATAAATTACAGAATGGTCAGCAAGACTGTGTGTCTGATCCAGAAATCTGTGGCTGCTCCAGTCCATCTACATATCCACCCATTTGCCATTCATCCCCCCAGCCACACCGCTTCACTCATTCCATCTGGCCACCCGCTCTCCACCCGCCCACCAGCCCATCGTCTATCCACTCACCATCCACCCACCCAATTCACCAACTGAGGACATTTTCCGTCTTCCCTGGTAGGGCAAGACAGGGGCTCCACACCCTGTCCTCAAGTGGTTGGCACCTTCGTGGTCTGAGCTCTTGGCCTGTGTCCCAGCTCTTGGCAGCTCCCTTCCGTGCTGCACCTGTCCAGCCTCAGTCACAGGGACTCGGCTGTGGGATCCCCTGGGTCTCCACTCTCTCGAGGTGGCTGTGGTCTAAGGAGCACAGGACCCACTGTCCCTGCTTGTGCTGGGGTGCATGAGCTGGACCAGCAGGTGGACTGGGGGCTGAGTGGGTCTTCAGTCCTCACATGGCAAGGCCTCTGGTCCTAACCCGGCAGCCCTGCTGAGTCTCTCTTCACACACGGTGACCTTGAAATGCAGGAGGAGCCCCAAGTGATGGGGGAGCGAATGTGCTCTGTATAAATTTCACGCTCTTCAAAGTGACATTTGTCTGCTCCGGGCTCCTCGGCCGCTCTGTCAGCCTCCCAGATGTGTTTACCCCACCCCCGCCCCACATCACCTAAACCTGAAAAACTCCCATCATTCGTGCTTCTTAGAAACTCTCAATACCTCCATCTTATCACACTGGTTATTTATGTGTCTCTACTCCCGGGCAGATGGAACAGGATGGCGAAATCCACAGGCCTCGCCTCCAGTAGCAGCAGGCAGACAAACCCAGAGGTGGGGACTCCAGGGGAGTCTGCCCGAAGGCCCATGTGACGTGGGTAGGCACACTGTGGGGCAGCGGGCAGCTTGATGGCTCCAGGGGACATGCGTCTTTCCTGTCCCATCTTTCCCGCTCTTCCTGCTCTGAGCACATGAGCAGGAAGCAAACTGGAGGTCAGACACAGTTGAGCTGCCTGTGGGCCCTAGCCTGGCAGAGTGACCTTCACAGTGTGCTGGGGACTTTGTCCACCTCCCTGGAGGGTGGTGCTCCTGCCAGGGGAGGTCTTAAGCGAGAAGGCCCAGGGAATGGGTCCCAGGAAGGGAACTGCAGGCAAAGGCCTCAGGTGGGAAAGACATGCAGAGGAGAAGCTACTGGTGAAGGGAAGTTAAATTCCTCGGTGGTCAAGGTAACAAACCAAACCAAAAGACATTTCCTTCCTATCACACTGGCAAAATGGAAATGCCAGATTTGGCTGAGAACTGCTGGGGATAAGAACAGAGGGAACCTGGGCATGGGGGAGGGCGATTGGCCCTGCTTCACCAGTAAGTGGACAGTGTTCATCTGGGGGACCCTAGAGCTTGCTGCCAAAATCCATTCTTTTTTTGTCTTCAGTGCTGGAGAACGCTGGGCCTCAGGCATGCCAGGCAAGCTCTCCACCACTGAGCCACGCCCCACCCCCAGCCCAAACCCAGTCACTTTTTTTGACACAGGGTCCTGCTATGTAGCCCAGGCTGGCCTTGAACTTGTGATCCTCCTGCCTCTGCCTGCCAAGTGCTGGGATTACAGGTGTATGCCACCATGCCTGGCTCCACTTATTCACAGAGACAAGCAGTAGGAACTGGGATGGTCGTGGGCACGTGGGGATATGCAGGTCTCCCTACCCGGGGACAACAGCTGATGGAGAGGCTGTGATGTACCACAGAGTAGACCTCAGTATTTCCAGAGAGAGGACAGTGGGATTAAAGCTTAGTGCCCTGAGCAGCTGGAAACACATGGCCTGGTTCAGACTGCCACTCTGACACCCAACAGGCAACCTTGACTTTCGACTGCTCTGTGCCTTCCTGTGGAATTGCTACCTGAGTTATGGACTAAATTTCATCCCTCTAAACTCCTATGCTGAAGTCCCAGGGCCTCGGGATGTGACAGCATGTGGAGACAGGGCCTTCAGAGAGGTGACAGGTGGAGAGAGATTACAGCCTGACCATCACCCAGTCTCACTGGGGTCCTCAGCAGAGATCAGAGCACAGACACCCGGACACGGAAGACAGCCAAGGATGGAGACCCCAGGACTTAAGCCTTGTGGTGTGGGGTATTCATTCCACAGCCCTAGCCACAATTTCCTGATGACATGAGGTCATGGGTGGGTCACAGAGTTGCACTGGGCAGGGCCAGAGTTGGTGTCATAGCTTTTGGCACCACTGAACTTGGTTCCACCATGGTCCCCATGGTAGGGTTGCAGGTGAGAAGTGACCCACATGACAAGAGGCTGTCCCAGGAGGAAGCAGGATCTGCTGTCCTCTGCCATGGGAGAAAACGCTCGTCCTTCCTCCCCACCAGGCCTCCCTTGCGGACAGGTGTTGGACGGAGGCTTCAATGCTACTTCTGGGGCCAGCACTGCCTGGTCATGGATTCTGGGCCTCTGTCTTCTACTCAGCTGGCCTTGAAGTGAGACAGCCAGGCACAAGTTCATTTGTTCTTTCACTCGGCATTCACAAACCTGTGCTGGGTGTGAGGGAGACTGGGGCTGGAGACCCTGGACACCCCAGTGGCCTCTTAATCTGGTACCCACAGCAAATGACCTCACCCTGGCCAGGAGGGGAAGTGCTACATATATATACCTCATGTGCATGAGGCACACACCTGCACGCCACATGTACACGTGACACACAAAAGACAGAGGCATGACACACGCCATACACATGCACACACAATGTACACACTACACACCTCCTCATGCGTGCCATTCCCACTTGACAGAGGTGACACAGCTCAGGGGACAGTTGGCTCTTCTCAGAGTGTCATCTCTGTTCAGCAGGCCTCTTGACTGTCCCCATCCTCAGCCGTGATTGTGCCCTGAGACACCACCTCTGAGTGTAGCTGTCCAGCCGATCCAGAGTTGACCACCTCCTGCCCCTCTAGATGCTGGGCACCTGAGTTGGGGACAGAGCAGGTGACCACTGTGCTGAAGAGTAGAGAAGCTGCCCCACCATTTTCTCAAGACCAACTGTGTCACAGGGGAGGCAGTCTACTGCCATGGGAGACAACTTTGGTTTTGGCCAACCAGCACATGGCAAATCCCCCTCCCCAGGTCCTGGGAGACGGGGGAGAGCATTTGGGCAGCAGGCAACCCTCCACCCCTTGGATCGCAGTATCCCTTTCTTTGCAGAGCGCTGGCCTTTCTGGGCATTTCTGAGTCCATCTCAAGACCCACCTTGCGGGGCTGCCAGGCCTGTCCCATTGAAGAAGGACCCTTCTCACAGGCATAGGACAGGGTGGCAGAGTCCACGGGGTCATGAGTCATAGCCACTGCAGGGTCCTGGAGGGGGGCCAGTGGGTGTACCACCATCGAGGCTCTGGGGTCCCCATAGGCCTGGCATGGTACAGCAGTGGAGACCCAAGATGTGACCTGCTGGGGATGAGGTTTGGGGGAACAAGTCCAGGGCAGTGATCAGCCCCAAAGGCAAAGGACAGGAGAGCCCTCGCTGGCCAAAGGTCCCTCTTATAGTCAAGCTCAGCTGAGCTGCTGCAGGGAAGGAACCTGTAGCCACAGTGGAGGAAGCAGTCTGTGACACAAAATAAATCTCGTAATAAAATTACCGTCCCCTGCACGATGCCTTCTGCACAGACAATGAGGTGCCTTACACCTGCTGTGAGGGGAGAGGACACCCCAGGAAGGGCCAGGCTCAGCCAGGTCGCACTGCCCCATGGAATATGCAGTGATTGTTTGTCACCATGCAGCAGACGTGGGGAACAGAGAAACCTGTCCCAAAGTGGACGCTGCCTCTGATGCAGGGTGGAACGGCCTGTCCCGTGTTCTGGCCAGTGGTGACAGGTAGTTGAGCTCAGGCACTGGGGCTGGCAGGGGGAGGGTGATGGCCCTGTGATGTAGGACTAGGAGGCTAGAGAGGGAGGTAGAGAGGAAGGGAAAAGGGAGGGCTTGGATGGTGGCTCTGACAGGGACCACAACCACCACCTCATCTGAGTTTGTCCCTCTCAGTCTAAATTGGAAAATAAGGGTAAGGGTACTCACAGGCCCTGAAGGAGGACCGAGCAGAGACTGGCCCACTCCAGGCCCCAAGAGCAGCAAGCACCCCCAAGGCAGGCACATGACCACGCTGGGCCAATCGCACTGCTGCTCCAGGACTCAGCCGTGCTCAGATGGGTGGCTCTGTGCCAGGGCAGGCGGGTTTGGGTCTTGAGCAGGAATCCAGTATACATAGGAGAGAGGAGAGTGAGAGGCCAGGGCACTGCCAGGGCTCTTATGGAGTAAGTGACAGGACGCCAACTCACAAAGCTGCAAGGGCCACTTCCAGCTCAGTCAGTGAAGCCAGCCAAGGACACCTGCTCCAGGCAAGGTTTGATCCAACAACTCAAGGTGATGACCAGGTTGTCGCTACCCTTTGAGGAGTGTCAGGGACCTTTCTGTGGGAAGGCAGAGGTGATGAGCCCAGCTTGTACCTGGGTTGTTGGAAATGAGGTTGGGCCCTACAGGGGAAAAGGGTGCAAGAAGAGTTCAGCTGGGTCATGCTGGGTCCTGGAGTCGCATGAGTAGCATCTCGGCAGCTGAGATGTCACTGTCACCTACGAAGACACACTGATGGTGCCATGGCTGACCCCGTTTCCTAACATGTATGGGACTGGGTCCCCATTCCCAGATGGGAGACAAGGAACTGCTGAGGTGTGACCAAAGGCTCAGAAGAGGCTTCCGATCAGGGCAGCCCTCTCTAGGAGTAGGTCAGTCTTGCTGCTGGGCCACTCGGCCTCTCTGAGCCTCATTTTCCTGCCTGTGGGGAATGTCCATGTCCAGTGGGGTAAGAGGGGCTCTGCAGGAGCAGTGGGGAGAGGGGGTGGCCGCTGGCCATGTTTGAGTACAGATCCCCAGCTGGGTGGGTGGTAGCCCCGGGTGGGTGGTAGCCCTGGGCAGCAAGGCTTTCCCATCCCCCAACACATCCCGTGAAGCCCTGGCCTGGCACCCGAGCTCCTCATGCCTGTGGTTGTCCCTCCCGGCTAGGACATGGACTCCCTGCAGCTCAGACTAAGGCTTGTTCTGCCCCCGCCCCTCCCCCAGGGGTACAGCTGTCCTGTAAGGCAGGGAGGGGCCCTGGGCTCCCGCGCTGGCTGTGTGACAGGGAGCTGCACACGGGGAAGTCGTGTGCCGCGTGTGAGTAAGTTCATTACCTTCTACAGCGTGATAAGCCCCTTCTGATCGCTGCATTAGGGGCAGGACAGCAAGGTTATAAATTACAGGACATGTTCTCACGTGTCTGTCTCTCCAGGGCCAGCAGGAGAAGTTAATTATTTTTATGGGTCCAGATAGGGCACGGGGGTAATGGGAAAGCCCGGCCTGGGTCCCAGCCACAAGGACGCCACCGCCTGCTACCCTCTTCAGGAGGACACTGCCTATACTGTGCCA
The DNA here is from genome assembly GCF_047511655.1 of Castor canadensis. Taxonomy (NCBI): domain Eukaryota; kingdom Metazoa; phylum Chordata; class Mammalia; order Rodentia; family Castoridae; genus Castor; species Castor canadensis. Next base: position 154,534,450 of record NC_133394.1, read on the forward strand.
GCTCCCCAAGGTGGGTGCATCCTCGGGGCCAGCCCCTCGCTCCCCCCACCCCGCAGCAGCCGGGTTAATGGGAAGCGGAGGTTTCCTATTATCCCTGCCGGGGAGGAATGGGCCAAGCTCAGCCCCGAGTGGCCGGTGAGGCCATCAGGAGCCCTGAAGGATAGTCAGTAATCTTTTTTTTCCCCAATTGCCCACCACAGCCTACATTACAAATACATAAATCATAATATTTCAACAAAAGCAAAATTTAATTTTCTCCTTTCAGCCGTTATCTGGGCTGGGTGGTATATGGCAGGCTGCGCCCGGCTCATTTATTACACCCACTGAATGGATAATGGCAGGCCGCGTCGATCGCAGCCAGCTTTGTTAAGCCTGTGAATGTGCAGCGCAGCTGTGGAGGCCAATCTCCCCACATCTGTAATAGATACACAGGGCTCTATTATTCCTTGCCAGAGCAAAATTAAATAGTTGTGTGTGTGCCGGGGCGGGGGCCGGGGCTCGGGTGGCGGAGGGGATGGCTCAGGAGGAAGCCATGTGGTGGACTGGCCCACGCAGGTCCCCTCGCCAGCACGGCGGCAGCAGCCGCTGGGTTCCCTGATCAGCAGCAGCGGAGTCAGGGGCATGGGGCTGCCCTCTTGGACCACAGACGTGGCCAGGAGTGGCCTTGGCTAGGTGCGCACCTCCACGGCCTCTTGGCTGTCCCCGCTCATCTTGCCCAACAGGCCCATTTCAGAGACGCAGAAAATCGAGGCCTGTGAGTCTGCGTTCTGCCCGAGCCAGGATTCAAGCACTGAACTCCTCAGTGGGGGGGACCCCTTGTGGACGCTGGCCGTTTCTGACCCACCAGGCCTCATGGCAGTGTGATTGAGGAGGAGCTCACTTTGTGCCACCACACTTCCACTCACCTGAGTTCAGCTGGAGCGTGGTCCTGCCATGTCTTTCCAGGGCCATGTTCCCTGCCCGAGACTCTACCCTGGGGCCTTCTGTTAGTGGCTCTGAGTGCCAGGAGTTGGGCACTCCCACCCTGCTCACCTTTCCAGGTGAGCACAGCCGAACACGGGTCCCTGTTCCCAGGTGGAGCACTGTCGGAGCGGGGCTCAAACGCAGGCCTCACAGCTGAGGATGCTGCAGGTGTCACCAGAGGCTTGGGCGCTGTGACAAAAAAACAAAAAGCAGAGCCAGGACAGAGCAGGGCCATTTTCATTGCACTTCCAGGTCCACCCTCCTGCTTGGCACCTGGGCACACAGGAATCCTTGGCAGTCCCGACTGCCCATCCTAGACTTACGTCACAAGTGCACTTTCCAGTCCACGCCTGACAAGTGCTCGGACCAAGACCATGGTGGCAGGTGGGAGTCCCTCGCACTCCATAGAAGTTCACTGTCCCAGCGGCCCCCATCTTCTGAGGAAACTGTTGGGGGCCTGCCCAGTGCACCAAAGGTCCACGGCTCAGCCCCAATTTCAAAGACTTGAGGGAGGCCATGCGACAATGTGGACCCAGGGGTCAAGGTTTGAGCCTTGTCAACATGGCAGGAGGAGAAGTCATGGACTCTGGCCACTGTGGGACCAGTGTGTGGAGTGGCCGTACCCTGGGGTGCAAAACAGGAGCCAACTCTGCTGCTCCCACTCATAACTGTCCAGTCTCCTGCTATGTCCTTCAGTGATGTGGGAGCAGAGGCCTAAGCTCCTGGCCACACTTGGTTATTGAAGGCATCTGGTTTAAAACTCACAAACCCGCTCTGGCTGGTCTCCTGATCTGGGAGGCTTAGCCAACATGGGCAGTGACCACTGGCTGCTCAGTTCTTCCTACCCCCTCATTCCTCAGTCACTCAACAAACGTTTCCTGTGCATCTACGGTGTGCTGTGCACTGCACAGAAGAGGCTGCTGCCCTCGTGGGTCTGGTGTCCGGAGTGGAGATGATCAATAAACAGAGAATAAGTAGACTTTGAAATAGAAGGTGATCCTGCAGTGGAGGCTAAAGTTGGGGAGGACAGGGCTGGATGTGGGGTGGAGGCACAGGTGCTGCTTTCAACAGATTGGAAGGGTGAGAGGTGAAGACTTGAGGAAGGTGAGAGCAGGAACCAAGAGAACAGCAATGCAAAGACCCTGAGGCCAGAGCCTTCCTGGCCTGCTTGGGACAGTGAGGAGGCTGGTGGGACTGGCAGGAGAGGGACGGATGGGGTCTGAATAATTAAGGGGTAGTGCACACAAGGTCAGTCTGAAGATCTCAAAGGCTTTAACTCACCCACAGCGGGAGGAAGTCACGGCAAGGCTTGGGAGAGAAGAGAAAGGCCCCAGTCTATGCTGTTGACTTCCCTGCCAGGGCATGGAGACTTCCGGCCACAGTTGGGTCAGGAAGAGCAGAAGGATGTCATCACAGTGGCCCAAAAAGACACAATGGTGGCCTGGCCCACATGGAGTGGAAACGTGGCTGGGCTCAGGATGGATTTTGAAAGTACAGCCAGTGGGATTTGTCAATGGACTGGATGTGGCAGAAGAGACAGATCAAAGGAGAGTTTGAAGCTTTGACCTGAGCAACCTGAAGGCAAGAGCTGCCTTGCTCTGAGCCAGGAGGCGTGGGAAGAGGTGGGCGGCGCGGGAGACCAGTGTTGAACTTGTTGAGTGGATTTGTCCTGCAGGTTCCAAGCGATGGTGCTCAGTACGCCTGGGTTAACAAATGGACATTTGGTACTGGGCTGGACACAGAAGTGAGGGCCCACTGTGTACGGATGGTGCCTGGTGCCTGGTGCAGGGCCCAGTGTCACCCAGTGTCACCCAGGGAGTGATGGAGAAGTGAGGAGACCCGAGGCCTGTGTCCTGCAGACTCCACTACCGAGGTATCACAGGCATGAGGAGAACCAGCCGAGGACTCAGAGTGTGGTTGCAGACGTGGAGGCCCCCCCAGGGGGAGTGTCTGGAAGCCTCAGAGGAAAGGGTCAGGAGAAGGGGAACACACCAAGACCCCCTCTGGACTGGACTGAGAAACATGGTGGCCCCAGTGGCCTCGAGTGGCCTCGACGACAGCCACCAGTGAAACAGCAGGGGAAAATCCCTAACTGGAGTGGACTTGAGAAGGGGAAGGTCCACTCACCACTCATGGAGTGAGGGGATTAGACTCTCCCACTGTTCAGTGTTGAATGTGTGATCCCCAGCAGGGAGAGCTACCTTAAGGGATTCTGGAAACTGGAGGGGGCCTCACTGGAGGAAGCAGGCCACTGGAGGGTCCGTGGGGATCTTTATCCCTGGCCCCTTCCTGTCTCCCTTTCTGTGCTTCCTGTCCACCAGTAAGTGAGGAACAGCCTCTGATATACACTTCCACCACAGGCCATCTGCCCAAGCTCATGAGGCCAAGCTACCATGGGCTGAACCCTCTGAAACTGGAAGCCGAAATCAATCCCTCCTCCCTCAAGTTGTCTCTGTCAGACATTCCATCACAGCAATGAGAAAACTATTTAACTCCTCCGCCTTCAAGAACTGAAAAAAGGCTCCTGAACCAATGGCTCTGAGGACAGGGGCATCAGGCCAGGAAAGACCATGAGATGGAGGCACAGAGACAAATGACTGTCTGGTTTGCTGACTTGAGGTTTCCAGCTTGCAGCGCAGGGAAGGAGGCAGGAGGCAGGGGGTCACTCAGAGCCCCAGTGAGCGGAAGGGTGGTCCCACACAGCCAAATACACATGGCTGGAGCTGTTCCATGGGCAGGGGTGGAGAAACCACTCAGGAGACAGTGGCCCAAACTTTTCCAAACAGGATGAGAACTATGAACCCATTGGCCCAAGAAGCTCGACAAACCCCAAGCACAACCCATCAAGACTAAGACAAAGAAAGAACACGCACACACAGACACACACGTGTGAATTTGCACGCACATGTATGAACTTGTACACGTGCACACACATGTATAAGAGTCAGAGGTGAAGACAGCAGGAGACAATGCAAGCTGGGGGAGAGTGGATCAGCCTTAAAATTGTGAAAGAAACATGAAACTGCCAATCAAATGCTCTTTTTTTTGGCAGCACTGGGGCTTGAACTCCGTGCCTTGCACTTGCTAGGCAGGTGCTCTACCACTTGAGCCCTTTCTGGTGGTTATTTTTCAGGTAGGATCTCACATTTTTGTTGGGACCGGTCTGGTCTTGGATTTTCCTTCCTACACCTTCTGCATACTGGGTTGACAGGCACTGCCACTGTGCCTGGCTTATTTATTGAGATGAGGTTGTGATAACTTTTTGCCATGACTGGCCTTAAGCCTCTGGATCTCTGCCTCTTGAGTGGCCACCCCTACAGGTGTGAGCCAACTTGTGTGGTTTGACTTAATATTCGTCAGGCAGTGCAAATATCTATCAAAATAAAATCTTTTCTCATACATTAAAAAAAGCAGGAAAAGATCCTCACCAGGAGACCCACACTCTGACAACCATTAAAGGACCTTCAGGCAGAAAGTAAACAACGCCAGAGGTGGTTCTGTCCACACAGAAGAACTGAGTGGACCAGAAATGGCAGCTGCAACAGCTTTCTGTTTCAAGTAAAAAGTAAAACCAGCTCTGTGTCGTGAGGTCATAACATGACAGAAGTAAAGTGTGCGACAGCGCCAAGCCTGGAAGTGAGGTGTGGCCGCCTGCTGGAAGGACAGGGTGGGCGGGGAGAGGGTCGAGCCATCCTGAAGTAGTCTGATAGTTGGGAAGTGGACCATGACAAACTAAAGACGTGTACTACAAACCCCAAAGCAACCACTAAGACAACCAAACACAGGATTTTAGCCAGCAAACCCACAAAGGAGACCAAAAGAAATTTTAAAAAATATTCAGTCCAAAAGAAAGCAGATGGGACAAAAAGAAAGCACAGACTTAAACACAGAGATACTAATAAGGACACCGAAAGCAGTGGACAAATTAAAAGGCAGAGATTGTCTGAAAAAAAACATTACGCTACCTATGAGAAACCCACCTTAAATATAAAGACACAAACTGATCAAAAGGAAAAGGCTGAAAACAGATAAATCCTGTTAATATTAACCAAAAGAAATCTGGAGATCCATATTAACACCCAACAAAGTAGGCTGCGGAGTAGAGATTTCCTCCAGGAGTAAAGAGGTTTGTGTCATAATAAAAAGAGGCCTAATTCATCACAAAATCCTAAATGTCTGTGCACCTGTTAACAGAACTTCAAATACACAAAGTGAGAACTGAGAATCCTCAGAGTTCTGGCTTTTGGGACTTTCTGCTCAGACCCAGAGAGCTCTCCTCAGTACAGGGGGAGCACCTAGCAAGCAAGAGCATATTCTGAACCATTAAACAGGTCTCAAGAATCGCAAAAGTGTTCAAATCACGCAAATATAACACACACGGAATCAATAGCAGGAAGGTATCTGGAAAGTTCCAAAATATTTGCAAAGGAAATAACACACCTCTAAATAACCCCTGGGCCAAAAAGAGGAGACTGAGAATGTGTTTTGAACTGAATGAAAATGAGAACACAACAGGAAAATCTTTTGGATGCAAATAAGCAGTATAGTACTTAGAGGGAAATGAATAGCACTAGGCATCTATGCCAGAAAAAAGAAAGGTCCCAAGTCAACAACCTCAGTTTCTGCATTAAAAACCAGGAAAGCCTGGTATGGTGGTGCACGCCTGTAATCTCAGCTTTCAGGAGACCAAGGGCGTAGGTTTGTGAGTTCATGGCCAGTCTGGGGTTCATAGTGAGATCCTGTCTCAAACTCAAAAAACAAATAAACAAAAAAACTACAGGATAGAAGAGAAGATAAGACCCAAAGTAAACAGAAAAAAGCAAAATAATTGCCCAGCAAGCATGTGACCCTGGGTTCAAATCCCAGTACAGCCAAAAATAATAATAATAATAAAATCAACCTGGAAATCTATGAACCGAAAGGTGAAAAAAAATTAATGCAAACACCGTTTTTTGGGGGTGGTGGTATGGTGTGTTGAATTCAGAGCCTTGTGCTTGCTGGGCAGGTGCTCTGCCACGTGAAGTCCTCCACCAGTCCCAAAGCTGTTCTGTGAGAAGATCAAAAAGATGGATTAGCAATAAAAGTGAGCAGACACAAATAGTCCTTTCAGGAAATGAAAACAATGACATCACTCATGACTACAGACATTAAAAGGGCAATAAGAGAATGCTGACATTTTTTACAGTGAATTCAACAACTTAGATGAATGAAATGGACAAATTCTGTCAAAGACTTACAGTATCAAAACTCATTCAAAAAGAAATAAAAATAACAAACAGTCCAATAGCTGGGAATTATCAAATTTCCAAACATAAAACCCGGAGACCAAATAAGTTTTTAAATAGAAATAATACCAAATTTGAACAAAGTCTTTCAGAAAACTGAAGAAAAAGAAAGAAAAAAATCCCAGTTCATTCTACAAGAATGCATTAGAAAGACAGAACAAAAATCCATTGTGAAAATAACGGCAACATTTCTTAAAATTAAGCAAGTAGAACCCAAAATATTTTTAAAGGAATAATACATCAGGATCAAGTGGACTTTATCTTAGGGAGGCAAAGTTCATTTAACATTCAAAAATCAATGCAATTCACCCCTTAAGACTAAAATTACCCTATGACTATGTAAATAGGTACAGAAAAATCATTTGAAAAATCCAACAGTGATTCCTGATATTTAAAAAATTCTAGTCAGGCATGGGATACACTCCTGCAATTACAGATACTTAAGAGACAGGGAGATCATGAATTTGAGGCCAGCCCAGTCCCAGTTAGTGAGATCCTATCTCAAAAACAAAATAAAGCAAGGTGCCGGTTGCGCACACCTGTAATCTTAGCTACTCAGGAGTCAGAGATCAGAAGAATTGCAGTTCAAAGCCAACCCCAGGCAAATAGTTTGTGAGACCCTATCTTGAAAAAAAAATCACAAAAAAGGGCTGGTGGAGAGGCTCAAGCAGTAAGTGCCTGCCTAGCCAGTGTGAGGCCCTGAGTTCGAACCCCAGTGCTGCCGATAAGATAATAAAATAAAATAAAAAGGGCTGAGACACAGTTCCCGTGGTAGAGCACTTGCCTAGTAGCCATGGTACCCTAGGTTCTTTCTCTAGCACTGCGAAAACATGACAAAAAAATCCTTCAGAAAAATAGGACTGGAAGAGAACTTCCTCGACTAGATAAAGGGTACCTCTGAAAATCCTACAGCTAACACCATACTTAATGGGGAAAGACTAAAATCCCCCTAAGATTAGGAAAAGGAAGGACGTCTGCTCTCAACCCTTCTATTAATACTGGGATCCTAGCCAGTACAATAAAGCAAAACTAAAAAGCACCAGACTGGAAGGAAAGAAGTAATTCTTTATTCAGAGACAACGTAGATAATCCTAAGGTATCTGTAAAAAGGCTAAAGGCCAGCATCAGGTGGCTGATGCCAGGGTCTGCCACTGGCTCCAGCAGTCGCCAGGCCCCTGGACCATGGCCTCAGTCACCGCTGAGTGCCTGGGCAGCTAAGCATAGCAAACTGAATCCTAGACAGCCCAATGTGAGCAGGAGCTCCAGAGGCTCTCTCTTCTCAAGGGCAAGTCTTTTGAATGAGTTTATTCCCTCAAACCCTTGAGCCTGTGATGGTGGAGTGTGACCAATTTCTGAGATGCCTCCAAGGTATCTTTCCTATAATCCCAATGTAAAGTCCTTGGCTTTTTAAAAGTGGGGCTAATCTCTTCAGAAACCATGCCTTCCTTTGTCCTAACTGTGCATAGGCTTTTCTGACCAAATTGCAAGTTTTTCAAACCTTTCTGCTCTGTTTTTTGCACGCAATTCTCATTATAAGCCTGGCTGAAAGCAGCTAGAAACAACCATGCCACAGCCCAAACGCTGGGCTGCCTTGAAATATCCTCCACCAGCTTTGTTAGTCTGCCTTTAAACTCAGCCTCCCACAAAGTCTCAGAACAGGGACAAAATGTAGACAAGTTCTTTTCCAGAATGGCATGAATGGCCCTTAGTCCAAGTTCCAATAGAGTCCTTGTTCCCTGAAGCCTCACGAGCACCGCTTTCCTGCCTGCATTCCTGTCGGCACTCTGCTCTTCTGATCTGCCACCAGAGTCACCCATTCAGGATTCCAGGGCTTCTCTGGCCTGCACTGCTCCTGCAAACCAATCCAAAGGCTCCTGAGCAACAACTGCACTTGTCCAGTACCAGTTTTCTGTGTTAGTTAGCTTTCTTGTTGCTGTGAGAAAATATCTGATTTAAAAAAAAAAAAAGGCAACTTAAGAGAGGAAAACTTTTTTGGCTCAGAGTTCCAGGTGTTTCAGTCCACAGTCACTGACTGTTGATTCTGGGACCATGGTGAGGCAGAACATCATGGCAGCTGGGGCATGTGGAAGAGGGTACTCACCTCATGGCAGACTCAGGAGGCAAAGAGTGAGGAAAGGCCAAACACCAGGCGTAACCTTCGCTTGTATGCCCCGGCAACTTACTTCCTCCAGCTGGGTCCCTCCTCCCCTGGCACCACCAGCCGGGAACCAGATATTCAACACACAAGCCTGTGGGGGACTGTAACAACTAGCTACAAACAATTGGCAATTAAAATTTTTAGGTAGCTTTTATAATGTCATAAAAATATGAAGCACACAAGAGTAAATCTGATGAGAGGTGTAAAACCTATACCCTGAAAATCATAAAAGAAAACCTAACAGAATGGGTAGATATACCATGTTCATGGAATAGAGGACTCGATGTTAAGATGTCAGTTTTCCTTTCATTCATCCGTGAATTCAATAAAATCAAAATTACAATCTCAATAGGCATTTTGGGGGAAGAAATTAATAAGATTCAAAGAATCTAGAATAGTCAAAACAATTTTGCAAAAGAACAAAGCAGGAGGACTTGTGACTAGCTGACTTCAAGGCTTCTTATGAAGCTACCATGATCAGTTCAGTGTGGTGTTGGTAAATGGAGCTGAATTTCCCATTCAGCCCTGGCCACATTAAGCCACCCGTCAGCCAACCCCACACTGTAGGATGTGTGTACACTTCCCATCTCCTCTTCCACTGAATGACTGAAAACCTTAACAAAGGCCAGCTACTACTGGACAGCCTCCCCCTATAGTCCTCTCCTGGCCCTGGTGAGGGCTCAGCTCCCTACCTTCAACCTTCAACTGTCCCTGGGACTTTATTGTCTCATCTGGCATTCCCTTAATTCTGCCCATGCCTCGACCACACAGTCTGCAAGCACCTTGTCATGCATTTGACCAGGCCAGATGCTTCCTGCTGGACCCTGGTTGCATAAGCACCAAACTGACTTGGGCCTGGCAAGGTCCAGCCAAAACAAGACTGAGAGGTCTCCTACAGACGGATGGAGTGGGATAGCAGAGAAGACATGGGCTACGGTGTGAATGTGTGCCCTAGAATTCATGCTGAAACTTAAACACCAAAGAGATAATGTTAAGAGGGGACCCTCATGGATGGGATTCAGGCCTTTTAAAAGGTTCAAGGGAAGCTGAGTGCCAGTGGCTCACTTGTGTAATCCTAGTTGCTTGGGAGGTTGAGATCAGGAGGATCACAGTTTGAGGCCAGCCCAGCCGCCCTCCCCTCCCCCCCCAAAAAAGTGAGACCCTATCTCAAAAATAATCATAGGAAAAAAGGACTGGAGGTATGACTCAAGTGGTAGAGAGCACCTGCCTAGCTAGTGTGAAGCCAGGAGTTCAAACTTCAGTACAGAAAAAACACACAAACAAACAAAAAGGATCAGGGGAGTGAATTTGCTTTTTCCTTTGCTGGGGGGAGCACAGCAACAAGGAGGCAAAGAGAAAAGCCTTCGCCAGATGTCAGATTGGCACATTTACCTTTAGAACCATGAGAAATAAATTTTGCTCTTATAAACTATCCCATCTGTAGTATTTTGTTATAGTTCAGAAATAGTCTAAGACAACAGAACAGGCAATGAACAAACATGACATGAATGGGTCTGATAGCCGAAGGAAATCCTAAGGGGAAACACGGACATTTCCTTCTCCAGGGGTCAGTGGACCAGTGGCATGGAGAAGCAGCAGCCCCTGCCCCACCCGGCCATGCACTGTTGCTGTGCCCAAGCTCACAATGCCTGGAAGCCCTCCACCAAGGACTTTTCTAGGCCTCCTCCCAGTGCTGTCCCCATGGAAGGATCGCCCCCCATTCCCCTTCTGTGGCTCCCAGCTGGGAGCTGGCATCTTTGGGAGCCACAGAAGGGACACATGGCAGCCCACAGAAGATGCTAGTAGCGCCCTGCTGGAAGGATGAACCTCCTTGTGGGATCTGGGATCTCACTGTCTGCCGTCTGTTGGCTCACCTGGGACTGCCACATACAGGGAGGAGGGACTCCCAGGCTGGGGAGGAGGGACCCCCAAGATGGGAGGAGGGTGCTGGCTAGCTGACAGGTTTCTTCCCACCAGGACCTCTGTACCCAGAAGGGCACCATGTCGTCTAGGCCCTCCACTCCATGGAAGAGAAAACTGTCCCTGGAGAGAAACAGGGCTGCCCAGGTGTCCTGACCCAAGCAGGTTAGGGTATGTCCCATTGCCACAGGCCTCTTGACAGGGCCAGCACGGTGGTCACTGCTCAGACCTCCAAAGGCTCATGAGGGGGGCAGGCACCCCCTCCAGGAAGACACTCATTCTGCCTCCGCCCTCTCCCCATTCAGGGATTTTTCTGCCAGACCCTCCTCTGTCCCTGCTAAACTGCCCTCGGGATGTTGGCTCCTGAGTGACTCCCTGATCCCCTTTCATCCTGCTCCAAACTCACTGATTCCCACGAAGGGAGACTTCCCCTCTATGACCAAGCTCTGCCCACCCAATACACACACTGACTCTCTCTCTCTCTCTCTGTCTCTCTGTCTCTCTCTTTCTCTCTCTCTCTCTCACACACACACACACACACCCCATGGCCTGGCCACCATCCTGGGTAGGAGCTTGACCCTCAGGGCCAGGCACTCTGTCCATAGACAATTAACTTCCCCATAGACAAATTAATGGGGCAGATTTCAGATGGCACAGAGATTCTCCCCCTGAGCCCTGGAGGCTTCACTTAGCAAGGAAGGAGAGACAGAGAGAGAGAGAGAGAATCACCCCACTGTGGGTGGCTCTGACGCAGCGATGTGGGAGGACTCCCTGGAGTAAACTGGCACACAGAGGCACCGGGAGGCAGCAAGGACCCACACAGTGACAATGGCCAGAGCCAGGCACCCTGGAGGACAAGTGGAGGGGGAGAGCCTGTGCTCGGGGTTGGCCACGTTGACTGTGGGAGTGTCTGGAGGTGGAAATGCTAAGCGTAGTGGGGTCTGGGCCAGGGTGGGATCACCTGGGTCTGGGCAGGACTGAGCTTGCTCTGGAAGGACTGAGCTTGCTCTGGAAGGACTAAGCTTGCTCTGGGCAGGACTGAGCTTGCTCTGGAAGGACTGAGCTTGCTCTGGGCAGGACTGAGCTTGCTCTGGAAGGACTGAGCTTGCTCTGGGCAGGACTGAGCTTGCTCTGGAAGGACTAAGCTTGCTCTGGAAGGACTAAGCTTGCTCTGGAAGGACTGAGCTTGCTCTGGAAGGACTGAGCTTGCTCTGGGCAGGACTGAGCTTGCTCTGGAAGGACTGAGCTTGCTCTGGAAGGACTAAGCTTGCTCTGGAAGGACTAAGCTTGCTCTGGAAGGACAGCATTCCTGTCACTGTGATAGATGGTGAACTTATAAAGACAAAGATTTATTTTGGCTCACAGTGTTTGAGGAAAACTGAGCCTGTCTGTGGACTTGGGGCACCAAGGAAGAGGTCCTCCTCTCCTCCCACCCCTCCTGGGACAAGAGACATATTGGGTGGAGGCTCTGCAGACAGACTTTCCCTGAGAAGGTGACCTGAGAAGGTGATCCTTTCCTTCCTACTCACCTGTATTGATATCAAGCCAGGTCCCCAGGTACCCAAGTTCATTTCACCCCGAAACAGCTCTACCAGGCTGCGATGACGGTGCTCACCTTGGAGACTCTTCTGAGGAGGCTTCAGGTGCCACCCTGCTGACCGATTCTCCTGGGATGGTTCCAGCGATCTCGGTGGAGATAAGTCCCTAGGAGGTGGGCCAGCATGAGGGAGACAAGGGCTGCACAGAGGCAGGAACGGTCATAAAGCACGAAAGAAAGGCACAGTGCTGCCACCCTTCTAATTTGTGACACAATGAGGTTGCAATTTTCTAATTGTGATTGCCATTTTAATTTTACTCATGGCTGTGCAACCAACAATGTACAGTCTAGTAATTAAAATTAATTGTACCTTCACCTGCATATTTCCATTAGGCTGTTAAATTTAGTCTGTGAGCTCAATGATTTTGCTCCCTGAAAGATGCTGAATTCATTTCCCCAAGCTTGGTTCTGCCACACTTGGTGACTCCTGGTTCTGAAGGCGGCCTCACCTTTGGACAAGGGGGCGGTCCTGACTGCCCCAGCACCTCAACCCTGAGCAGGCTGGGGGCTGAGCCCCCAAGGGCTTTCTTTAAACCTATGAGTTCATTTATTGTATTACCAAGAGTTATTAGGTTCCCAAACTATACGTGGGGGGGGGTCATGAATAATCTTGGAACATGTGAATGGGCTTTCTCCACCAAATTAAGCCATGGCTGACTCCCACAGTTCTTATGAACACCATTTCTCCAGCATGGTGTCTTGAGGGCCCTTGATGGAGAGGTCCAAGTTGAACAAGGGCCCTCCTCTTAAGTCCATGTGTCCAGACCTGAGATTCAGGCACAGACATCAGGTCCAGGGAACCGTGACACTGCAGTGGGGTTCCCTTCCCAGCAGCCCCTCCCCCCAGGATTCCTGGAGAAAGTGCTTCTGCTTCAAGGGCGGGGGTGACTCTGGGGTTCCTTGGGTGCCTGCTTCCCCGTTCCCGCTGGAATGAGGGAGGCATGGTGGTCTCCCCTCAGCAGGGGAGACATCAGTGAGCAGAGGCTTGAGGGACTCCCTCAGACAGCATGAGGTATACAAGAGTGACCCATCCAGACCCAGGACTGGTGGCCCAGAGTGGTGGCAGAGTGTCCAAGGCAATGACTGACTTGGAGCAGCATGTAGTGGGAGATGCATACTGAGCTCCTGGGTCATCTTCCCCAGGAAGGAAATGAGGCAAAGAGACTTTGGGAGGTAAGCCTAGAAAGCACTCAGGGTAGAAAATGCCCAGCTTGTGGTCACAGGGGTCACCCTAAGGCCCTTGGAAGACTGACAGAGTCCTCCCCTGATATCCAGGACATCCTCAAAGTCTGGGCAGGGCCAGAGCCCAAGCAGCTGGGGCCTGACCTTGGCTCTTCCAAGCATTTCTAGGCTCCAAATCCTCCATCTCACTCCAATTTCAGGTAAGTCTCTGATGGACAGACTGAGGCCAAGAGGGACCTGAGGATACAGGGCAGTGCCTCTCTCTGCATCCTGAGTCTCTGCAGGGAGACAGCTCAGGAGGACCCACCAGGTCACTGGGACATCATCCAGTACCCCATGCACCTCACCTGAGGTGCAGACAGCGACTACACCAGGCTCCATAGACACACCCTCCCCCAAAAAAGAGCTGGATGGGATGGGCCCAGTGTATCTTGTCTGCTCAGGAAAGTACTGTTCCGCAAAAAGGAAGTGGCTGATGCTCTGTGTTGTCCCGCAGAGTTGTCACAGACCCTGCTGCTGTCACCTCCAGGAGCCCACAGGAGCGGGGAGGATGGAGTGGTGGGTGAGCTGGACAAGATCCTTGGGGTAGCACTCTCATCTCACCCTCAGGACCAGAGCTCTGCTCAGAGTGAAGACGTGGCAAGATCAATCTGAGCATCCTGGGTAAGGAGGAAGGCAATACGGTACAAGGCTGATGGTTAGAGAAGGGCTCTGAGCCTACTTCGTTGAGAGGAAGGTTTCTATTGGTGAGCCAGGAGACCCTACTTTGCTGTTGGCTTTTCTCTCAGCAAACATGGCTCCAAATATGGGCGCCAGAGAGGTTAGCTGTGATGGTCCTTCTTCACTGAGGAAAACTTGGATTCTGATTGTGCAGGAAAGAAGGATGGGCCCTCTGAACCTTCTCAGGGTACCTGGGAGTGCATGCCCTTCCACTCACCCACCCATCTATATGTCTACCCATCCATCTACTCATCCACTCACCTATCCATCCACACACACACACACACATCAGTGTACCTCTCCACTCACCCATTCACCCACCTGTCCACTCATCTACCCATCTATCATCCATTCACCCACTTGTCAGTCCTTCCACTTGTCATCCATCCAACCTCTATTTATTATTCATCCATCCAGCCATCTATCAATTTATTGATCCATCTTCCATTCATACCCCATCTGCTCATTCACCCTTCCATCCATCATCTATCTATTCTCCATCTGCCCATCCCTCCATTCACTCATCCATCCATTATCCACAATCCATTCATCCATCCACCTATCCATTCAGCCTTCCGCCCATTCATTTATCTAACCGTCTATCAGACATCCATCACTCCTTCATCCACCATCCATCCAGCTATCCGTTCGTCCATCTATCATCCATCTGTCCGTCCACCTACCCTCTCACCAGTGACTCGGCAAGCATGCATGGGGTGCCCTACCATGTGATAGGGCATCAAGCAGTGTGTGGGATAGGCAGATCTACTGGGATCCTCAGGTTTTTCACACCCTTAGGTGAGGCTGGCAGGTGAGATACATAATAAAAAATAAATTCCTAAACCATAGATTGTCTTGACAATGAACACTGTGGAAAACATCGCGCAGGGAAAGTGACTCACCAGAGATACAGCGTTTGAGCAAAAGTCCAAGAGAGAGGGGGGGAGGGAGCTGTGGAAAGCAGCGTGGACTGCGGGGGTGCAACCAAGGAGGCCAGAGAGCGCCGTGGTGTGAATGTGCCCTCCAAAGGTTCATGTGTTGGAACCTAGTCTCCAAATCATAAGTTAAAGGCACTTGGAAGTGGAGCCTTGGGGAGGTAATTAGGGTTAGATGAGGCCATGAAGGTGGCCTCCATGGGGTCATCGGTGACTTCAGAAGAAGAGGAAGAGAGACCTGAGCCAGCAACTTGCTCTGTCTCACGATGGGATGCCTTGCACGAGGTTACGATGCAGCCCAAGGCCCTGAGCAGATGACAAGCAGGTGCTGCTGTCGTGCTCCTGGGCTTCCCTTCTGTAGGTGGCTCCAAGTTCTGCCCCTGCGTTGATGGGCCTGAGCTTTGCCTGCTCTTCTGTCTCCTGTCTCCCCTATTGGGCACTATGCATCTGAAGAGCACCCACCCGCTCAGCTCCCTGGCAGGGTCCTCTTCAGACTCTGTGGACACCGGGGATAAGACCTGCCTGCCCCGTTCCTGCCCAGCTTAATGAGCACAGACCTGGACTCCTGTCCCTCCTCCCCATCCCATTCCAGTCCCAGCAAACTCTTCCCAACACTCCCAGTGCTCTTTCCAGGAGGACTCTTCGAGCCCTCCTGCATCCTTTCATTGCCAAGTGCAGGATTTCAACAAACAAAGCAGCCTCCAGCCTGCATGTCCTGGTCCAGGCCCCCGTCTCTTGGCTGGATGACTAAAAGGGCCCAGCACCCCAGCTTCCTGTCTGCCTCCATGCTACAAGGACCTCAGAAAGGGACAACCAGGACATATTCTTCTCAGTCTGGAAGATGGCACAGATTCCCATTCCCACCATCTTTTTGGCCCAGCCTCAACCCTTCCGCCCGCCGCCCACCTGCCCTGCTCAATCCCACGGTGCTTCCACTCTGTGTTGGCACACGCAGTGCCCTATGCCAGCGATGCCTTTTCCTCTCACCTCCCCACTCTCCCTGCTCACTCAGCCTATGGGCCCTTCTCCCCACAGATCACATAAGTGATACCTGAGACACACAGGCAGGCCAGGCCCTCAGCTGTTCACCACTGTTTCCCGAGTGCCAGAATTCGATGAATATCACCGATGAATGAACGAACGAATGTCAGGTGCACATCTATCACTGGAACCGGCAGCTTCATACTTTTCAGGTTTACTATTTTTAATAAAAAAGACAAACCGCACCTATGTTTCAACAGCTATTGGAAATGACTGTGGGTGCCAGAGAAGGTGGCCACTTGGTTACTCAGCCACTGGGAGCTGCTGGACAGGGAGTTCCAGCCCAGTTAGTCAGGACGCTGTGCTCCTGGGTCAGGGTTGGAGGCCTTGGGATGGCCACCCAGTCCTGTCCTGCTCCTGAAGCTGATTTGAGCACAGAGCAGCTAGTGAGAAAGAAGCTGCATGGGGGTCCTGTCCAAAAACGAGGGGCAGGGCCTGTTGTCCAGGGTGAAGGCAGGCTGGGGACTGGAATGGGACAGGTCAGGGAAACCCAGAGCCCAGGTCCCACTAGCCAATATCCCACCCTACTCCTGCCTAGGAGTCCCTCTTAGGTGGGCCCAGAAACTCCTGCAATCTGGGAGCCTGGCACAGAGTCTGGAGCCTGGAGACGTTGGGGCAGAGGGTGTCCTCATTGACCCTTGCCTTCAGCTTTTCCTCCCTCCCTTCCTTCCTTCCTTCCTTCCTCTCTCCCTCCCTTCCTTCCTTTCTTTCTTGGAGGAAATGGGGTTTAAACTCAGGGCTTTGTGCTTCCAAAGCAGGTGCTCCACCATGCAAGCCACCCCTCTGGTCTGTTTTGCTCTGGTTATTTTGGAGATGTCGTCTTATGAACGATTTCCCTGCCTGGCATTGACCCTCCTTTCTCCCAACTTTAGTTGCTAGGATCACAGGCATGAACCTCTGGCAATGGGAACTGGCTTGTCCTCAGTCTTCCTCCACCCCGTCCAGCCCGCCACCAAGTGTCTGCCCCTCCCCCTCCCAGCCTCTCCTAGCCTGGCAGCCCCAGGACAACTGTTGCCCTAGTCCCCGACCAGTGCTCTTGGATCAGGGTGGGGCAACCGTGTCCATGGCTCACCAAGCACCTGCCATGTGCCCACCTGCCCTGGTGCTGGGCCCCACAACTGCGGCCCACCCCTGTCTGGTGATCCAGTGTGGGGTAGTGAGGAGCAGCAGATGTCTTGGGGCATATAATGTAGGCTGAGGAGGGGACAGCAAGGGTGGCCTAGGTCACAAGTTTAAATAGTTAAATAGTGAGGTCACAAGCTTAAGTAGAGGGTCAAGAGAGGCCACATGGAGGGAGTAAGCTTCAGACTCCTGGGAAGAGCTTCCTGGGGTCAGGGCCTACCCGACACGGGAACTCGCGTGTCTCTGATCAAGAGCAGCGGCAGGCGTGTGTGTAAGGGGGGTGACGTCTAGGTTAGCAAGACAAGGGAAATGGGAGGCGTGGGGTGGTAATGGAGGGAGGGGGCCATGCAGGCACTGCTTTGGTGCAGAGAGGAGTGTGGGGTCAAGGGCAAAAGGGGGCAAGGTCACAGCAAGCCACTGCCACCTGGCAAGAGAGCAGAGCAAAGCGAGGGTGTGAGGAGGACGGGGGTGGGGAGGGGGGGAGGCTGTTAGCAGGTCTGGACAAGAGGCTAGGGGTCCCAGGTTCCCCGTGGGGGAGTTTACATGGGGGTGACCCCAGGGGTGAGAGCAGTACAGTGATGTCCCCTGAACTTGAGATTAGATTAAGAAGTGGAGTTCGAGGCCAAGGCAGCAGGTCACAAATATTCTGCAATCCAAGTTCAGAGCGGAGTGAGGTCCTGAGGCAGAGGGGGCCAGCAGGGCAGCCTCGTTTGGGAACATCGGGTGGAGGTGCTTTCTACTCTGCCACACATGAGGACCTGCACCCAGTCTCAGGGAGGTGACAACTGCCCAGCCCAGCAGAAAGGACCATGTACCCACCTCAACACTCTCAACAGCCCCCGGCAGGGCCAACAGACAGGACGTGGGATGTTGGGACAGGGTGCGGCGGGGACACTGACACCCGTCAGGCCGGATAACGGACACAGCACCATGGACAGAACCAGCACATCAATCTTCCCCAAATTAAAATCTGCAGCACGGCGTTTAAGATTGAGGCCACCACGGTTCAGCGCAGTGTGACCGCCAATTTTGATAAAAGTGTTTTAAGAGCCGGGAGACGGAGATAAATTGCTTGCGGCTGCAGCGCACTGCCGGGTGAGAGCCGCACAGGCGCCCATGGACACCAGGTCACCCCTGCTGGCCAGTGTTCCCCCGCAGTGACATCCAGTGACATTTGGTCAGGTGGGGACACCCGCCCAGCGGCTCCCAGATGACACAAAGCAGTGAGCCTGTGCTGGGGACCCTGGAGAGCCCACCCAGTCTGCTGACCAGTACATGGGACCCACTCCCTGGGAGACTCCACGCAGGCAGAGGCCCATTCTGCCACAACCCCACAACCCAACATACAGTGTCTCACGGGTGTCCGGCCAACATGGTGAGTGAACGAATACACAGATGGATGCCTCCTGGCCCCTAGGCTGCCACTCTGTAGATTCCTTCACTCAACAAACCTTTCTGTGTGGCCTAAGTGTGGCCAGGTTTGTGCCTTGGACCCCTGCAGGGATCAGTCTACCTAGTCCCTAGAGGTGGCAACAGGCCTGCAGTGAAGCCCACTCAGTGATTCTAGGTCCAGGCAGCAAAACCCAGGACACCTCCCCCCACCACCAACTGCAGTCCCCCAGGACAGCTCAGCCAACCCCAGGTCTGGGAGAGATATAAAGAGAGACCGGGGGGGAGTTGCCCTGCTGGGACCTCAGAATATTTCCTGTCCCAGCTCACAGGGACCCACAAAGATGTGCCTTTCCCTTTTCCCCCACATGGTCGGGCCTTTATTTCAAGATTAGTGTCAAAGCCTCTCCTTGCTAGGCT
Organism: Castor canadensis; assembly: GCF_047511655.1. NCBI lineage: Eukaryota > Metazoa > Chordata > Mammalia > Rodentia > Castoridae > Castor > Castor canadensis. The sequence continues at coordinate 154,553,182 of NC_133394.1, forward strand.
TCCCTCACACAGACGCTCCCTCCCCTACTTGCTCACTCTCTGCATCTACATTGCCCAGCCCTGGCCCCTCACTAAAGTCCGGCTCTGTCTTTGGGTTGCAGCCTGGCTCTCTTGAGTTCTCAGCCCTCTCAGGCCTCAGCCCTCCTGCTTCCCGGAATTGAGGGGCCTGTGGTCTGAGAAGGACTGAGAAAGAGACAGGGCGGATAAGAATTCAAGAAGGGCAGGTTGCAGCACCAGGGCTGGAGACAGTGGGCCCAGGGGAGGAGGTTGTGGGGATGGGAGCCCGTCTCAGAAGGCCACAGAGGAGGACGGTTCCTGCTGTTTCTTATAAAGTTGAAGCAGGAAGAAACACCCAGGTTTGCAGTAGGTGATGCCTGTCTGCTTGTCTCGTCCCCTGAGCAGCGTGAAATTGATATTTAAAACTAATTGTATGGCACCCTCGGGGCAGCCGGCCAGGCGGTGGCTGGACAGTGGTTGTGGTTCATTCCATCTCGCCTCTGGTTCTGTCCGTGACCCCAGAGGGAGATTAGGGCCGAGGATGAGGGGCTTATCTTCCTTGGACAGCGGCAGCCCCACCCCCACCTGCAGGCCACAGCCCCCTCCTCCCGCTGCCCGCGGCCACCGAGCTGCCCCCTCCTCAGAGAGTGGCCCTCCAATCTCATAACATCCAATTACTGCCCGACTGCTGTCTGGAGCTCGGATCAAATCGCTCAGCTGCAGTGAGGAGCCCCAAACAGGTCAATCTCAGCCAGTTAGACACGGTGTCCAACGTGAGGCCACGCAACCCACCTCGGGAACCAGAAGCAGCACACACAGCCTGGGGGGTCACTCAGTGGTGCTGGGCACTGGCTGGGGTTCAAGGCTACGTAAGAGAACATAGTCTGAGAGTGTGGGGAGCAGTCAGGCTCACACAGGCGGGCCGAGACTGCTGTAAAGGTCACCAGCAACTGTCACTGGGCTGTCCTGCAGTGCTGTGGCCTTCTTAGATGTGTGGTCTAGGCCTGTGTGAGAAGAAAAGCCAAAGACCCCAAAATGCACACGAAGGGGAAGCCAGGCAAAGACAGGCAGTGACCAGATAGACACCACTACAAGTCAAGGGCTGCCGAGGATTGCTGGCCATGTTGGAAGCTGGAAGAGGCCGGAAGGACACCTAGAACCTTCAGAAAGAGCCCACTCCTGCCACAGCTCAATCTTAGTCTTCCCGGTGGCAATCTATAGGAGAATCAACTTATGTCCCTTGCCCCTAGTGAGTAAGGTTGTGGTTCATTCTGGCAGCTGTAAGACTAAGGCTCACTGTGAGAGTGAAATCCTGGGCCACTCCCCAGGCCCAGGGTTTCTGCTCACCTGCTTCCCTCCACCACTTCTTATCCTGAGCTCCCTACTCCACCATGGCCCTCTGGGGTCCCCCGCACACACACCATGCTGTTTGGGAACCCTGCGACTCAAACAGCCACTTCCCTATGCCCGCCTGAAGCCATCTGGATCCCTCTGCGGTCCCAGGTACTCACCAAACAGAGATACCCCCCTCAGTGATCCCTGCCTCTTCCCAGGGACCCCCACAAAGCCAGGCAGCAAGGCTTTACAGAGCCATCCAGCCTTCAGGCTGCCAAAGCCCCATGCCTCTCCCCTGACCATCTGGCCTGAGTTGAGCACAGTGCCCAAGCCATCGGCAGAGATGACTTCACACCCTCTGCTCTGGGAGCCCTAGCATTTGCATGTGTAAAATGGGAAGACATCAACCTTGCCGAGAACCCAACATCCAAAGGAAAGCGTGGAAGAAGGTGTAGGCCAACTATACCTGGCCAGCCAGTATAAAGGGGGACCAAGCAAACTAGGAGTCTGGTCACCCACAAGTCCCTGCCCCAAGAGTCATTGTGAGGATTAAATAAGGGGTCCAACAAGGCTGCATGGTGTGGTGCCCAGACCCTAGTGGGCACCCAGCAAACACTCCTTTGCTGTAGTATTGGCAGCCACCTGGGGCCTCCTCAGATGTGGCACTCAGCCTGTAGTACAGGTGTCTCCAACATAGGCAGCCTACTCTGCAACTGGACCCAAACATTGGCCCATCCATTGCCCTCCTACCACAGGCACTGAGTCTCATCTATGGTCTTTCACCTTGTCACTGTCACCACCATTATCACTACCACCATCACCAGCATCACCATTACCACTATCATCAACACCACCATTGCCTATCTTCACCCATCCATGTACTAAAGTCTTGGTCCCAGGGTAGCAGTATTTGGAGGGACAGTGGACATTTAGGAAATGGGGCCTAGTAGGAGGTCCTTAGGTAATTGGGAGGGTCTCCCAATTACCCCGGTCTCCCAGCTTATTTTTGCTTACTGGCTTATGATGTGAGCACACGTGCTCCCCACCATTGCCATATGGCACCTTTACCAAGGGCCCAAAGCAATAGGACCACCCAATCCTGCCCTGGAACCTCCAGGATACTAAGCTAAATAAACCTGTTCTCTTTATTAGCTAATTGCATCAGGTATTTCATTGTAGTAATGTGAAGCTAATAATACAGTCACCATTGTCACTACTATTCTGATATGACTGTTACTATCACTACCATCTTCACCACCATCACTTCTATTGTATTATTTAGTTTTCTTTTACTATAATGAAATAGTTGAGGCTGAGTACTTTATAAAGAAAACTGGATTCTTTAAATCACAGTTTTAGAGGCAGACAGTCCCAACAACATGGCATCAACTCTGGGGAAGTCCCCCACTCCACGAGTCATCTTGTGGCAGAAGGCGTCATGTGGGAGCATATGTGAGAGGCAGAGATAACATGACAAGACAGAAAGCCAGAGCACAACAGGGTCTTGTAAGAATTATGACAATCCCTTTCAAGGACACATCCCCAAGGACCTAAGGACCTCCCACTAGGCCCCACTTCTTAATGGTTCTACACCACCTCTAGCATCACCACACTGGAGATCAAGCTTTCAACACACGAGCCTTCGGGGAGCACATTCAAACACATTCAAACCATAGCAACCATCATTGTCACACTGCTGTTGTCATCACTGTCACCTCCAATAATGATCTCAATTGTCAGCCCTACCTTCATCTACCATCACTCACCATCATCACCATCACCACCACCATTACCACCATAACTGTCCTAAATGTCCTAAATGTCACCATCATCAGTCACCACTATATAACCATCATAACCATCACCATCATCACCATGACAACCATCTTCACCATCACAACCATAACCATCACCATCATCACCATGACTACCATCAATCCCATAACCATCACCAGAATCATCACCAGCAGCATCACTATCACCATTGTCTCATTGCTATCAACCTCTCAACAATCTCCTGCAGCGCTTTACTGTCACCACCACCATTGTTAATACTGTCGCTGTCACCATCACCCTCCAAAACCAATTTTCAACTGCAAAGTCAAAGGTCAGAGACATTGGGTGACTTTCCCAAGGCTACTAGCTAATTGTAGAAGAGCCAGAACTCAACAGTCAAATGCCTTCTGACCTGACCCCCAGCCTATCCCAGAAGAAATGCCACCTAAGCAGCCCACGGGTCTCCCCTCCCACTGCAGACCTGCTGACTTTCTGGCTCATGCCCACCATCAATTTCGCTTGAGGCTCCTGATCCTGCTCACTCCCCAGTCATGGCCCGTCTCCGTAAGGCCAGAGAATCCTTTTCCATAATACCCAATAAATAACCTGGATTTAATTGAATTAATATCGACAGCATGTAATCGCTCCTTGTTGCTGAAGCCTGCTGAGGGGGGCGTGAGGGGCTGAGCAGTGAGGTTATTGCTTTAAAAAAATGCCCTCAGCCCTGAGCAGCGTTTTGGCCTTATTATTACAGTAATAATGAGGCAGCTGATTTGATCTCTCCTTGCACAATAGCACAGCACAGCCCCGCTAAATAAACAGCCAAAGTCCTTTGTCCCTGTGGGCTGTTTCTGGGTAATTAAAATCAATAGGGTCTTCCTTGCAGACCTCCTTGGCCTCATCAGCGCTCACTGGGGGTTGCCAGGTGTAAGACAAGCAAATGAACTGGTGGGCAGTGGGGACTGGATGGGAAAGCTGCTCATGGTGGATCCCCTTCCCCCCTGCTGGTGGCAGCATCCCATGGCAGCCTTCCCAGGCCCCAGGACTTTCTTCAGTGGTCACAAAGGAATGTGGACTCCAGAACTTGGCCTTGAGGTTAGTGTCTCAGGCTGCTCCCTGCCCCAGCAGGGAGCTACTACCTTACCCCACATTGCCTACCCCTTCCATCGTCCCAGAAGTGGACAAGTCCTGCTCTCAGGAGCTCCCACCGAGGCAGGAAAACTGACCTGCTGCACACAAAGCAATCATGGGTTCCTGGCTCCACACTGAGGGTTGGCAAGACCTGGGGCTGGCTGTAGGGGCAGGAGAGGAATAGAGGGGTTAGCAGCTCCACCTGGTGTCTCGGTGGTGTGCTGGACATTGCTCTGGGAGGGGATGACTTTCCCCAGTTCAGAGCAGCGCCGAGCCACATCTCCTCAAAGTCAGAGAAGAGCCATGAGGGGCTCCCAGCCTCAGGGAAGGCCACCAGCAAGATCAGTGACCCTCAAGTTCAGGAGACTGAGACCACACGCCCGTGACCACACGCTCACACGCACACACCTCTGCTTGCACAGGGGCTTAACCACTCCTCCCCACCTAGCTGCTTTCATGCTCCTGTCTTCCAGCCCTGGCAGCCACATGTCCCTCTGTCCCCACTCTCCTTCCTCTTGTCCTCAGCAAAGGCCTGACTGCCAGGGAGGAAAGGTACAGCCTCCTGGCGCAGTGTCACAGCATTCCCCATGTCTCAGCTCTCTGTGGCTGCTTTTGGCATGTCAGGGAACATTACGTCCTCAGTCCAGCCTGGGAGCAATTAGGCCCCTAGGACTGGGTGGAAATGAGACATTTACGGTAGGCAGAGTGGGCATGACAGCTCCCTCACAGCCAGCTGGTCCTGGAAGTCTCCTGGGAAGCATAGCCCTTTCCAGCGCCCCAGGCTAGGGGTGAGCTGAGGGTCTTGTGGATCAGGCTGCTTTGGCCTGGGCAGAAGCTGACTCTGTATTGTCCGTAGTATCTGGCTAGCTCTGGAAAGGCTTCAGGTCAGGCTCGCTCAAGGGTACCATTTTGTTCTTGCTGCCACACTCTGTAGCAAGGCTTCTGGGGCCCAGAGCAGGCCCTCTGTTCACTATGTGGAGGGAGGAAGGTCAGGCCTGCAGGGAACCCTGGATGAGACCCTGAGGAGGACAGTTAACCTCAAAGTCAAATGTGAGTATCCTGGAGGATGGCTGCTGTAGGGAATATCCAGAAGGGACCCTGGCCAACTCAGTACCTTTATCCCAAGGTAAGCCAGGTCCCTTCATGGACCTGGCTGCAGCCCTGCTCTCTGCAGAGTGATCAACAGTGTAGATGCTCACCCCGTGACCCACAGAAGGACAGACCTCTTCTCAGCAGAGTGGCAGCCATGTCTCCGCAAAGCCAGGGAAGGACTAACGACAGGCCCCAGCCTCCTGGAAAGTGGTCAGCAGCTGGCCTTCCTGCCCACACTCCAACCATGCACCAGCGAGTGGCTTCAGCCCTGCCCTGCCTGGGTCTGTGGTCTGAGCTCACCCAGGTATTGGTCTGGATGGCAGCAACCTGGGCGACGGAGGACAGCTATAGACAACTCTGTATCTGTTAATGGGAGACAGCAGGAAAAAACTTCAGGTCTAGGGTCCCTGGGAGCCACTGCAAGGGTGAGGCACCCACAGCATGAGGAAGAGGGCTCACAGGGGACTCAAATGGGCTTGTCCTTGTTGGCCCTGCCAGCTGGCCCCAGCCCCAGGCAGTAGGTGGGCACTGTTCCCAGGGCTTCAGCTCCCAGGGCTCTGCTCCCATTGCTTCTGAGAACACATCAGGGGCTCCCTGCTCCCCCCAGTGTACAGGATGCTCCATGTGGACAGGAGAGGTTCCTGCCCAAATCCAGTCAGGTGCACTGCGGTCGTGGTGCCCAGTGGGTCCTGGGCCCTGGCTGCCTTCCTTCTACCAGGGAGCTGGTCCTCAGCCTCCCCTGTGGGAGGTATGGGCTCCAAGAGTAAGTCCTGTGAATGGAAGGGGAGCAGGACAGGAGGCCTATTGGCCGCTATATGCCAGGCACCCAATGCTCGGGAAGGGCAGCATGCCCATGCATGCACAGCTCTGGCCAGCTCTTGCTGGGCCTCCCAAGACCCAGCTAGGGGCCGTTCCACCTACCAGAAGGGCAAAGGGAGAGCCATGGGCACAGTATGGTTCCCGCTGGACACCCCACCCCTCTGCTGTGCTCAGCAGCAAGTTCACCATGAGATCTGGGGCCAGCCCTTGACCTTCCTCCTTCCCCCACCCAGTGACCCAGGACACTCACCTCTGAGAGTCTGGTGGCTTGCTGGGGACAAGGCAAGATTTTAATTCCCTTCTCAACTGGTATTCCTGTGGCATGGTCCTCAGTAGCCCACTTTTCTTAATTAAATGCAATTTCAGAATTAAATTGCTTTCTGAGAGGGGACCAACCAGACACAGGGACACCTCTTCCCGGCTGGGCCCAGCAGGCGGGTGGCCTCACAGGACAGTGATCCATGGGCCAATATCCCCAGCATCCACACGGCTGACCTCCCAGCATCATTAGCTGCTTTTTAATTAACTGTCTGCTTGTTCTGCCCTGGGCAGACACCAGGGAGGGAGTGGACAGAGCAGCGGTGACCACAGCATCACTCACCTCTGAAGTTCGAAGTTGCTGGTGGCTACTGGGCCAGACTCCGGGGCCAGTGCTCCACCTTAAACCTGCATCTCCCCGACCCTACCTCAAAGCCAGAAATTCCACCTTTGCCCACCGTTCCTCGGGATCCAACAAGCAATCGGGTCAGCTTCAGTTGGCTGCAACAACATCCAGTCCTACTAGGCGTGGCTTGGGGAAGGAAGACAGAAGCTGGCAAGGGGACACCTGGTTAGAGACCAGAGCCTGACTCCAGGAGGACCATGGTGTAGGGAGATGAGAAGGCAGTGAGCTTGGGGCGGCCGCTCCTGCCTCCAATGCACAGCCAGAATGGGTGGGCACCACCTTTCCTGGGGGAGCTGGGGGTGAACACTGTCCACCCCACTTGTCCAGGGGCCAGCTCCTACACAGGGACCACACCTGTGTTGAGGGGTCTGGCAGCTGACCATGTAGAGTTAGTCATGTGCTGACCCCTTGGGGTTCTAGAAACTTGCTCTAGCAAAGACTATCTGGATTTGAGACAAGGCCTAGACAAAGCCTGGACCCAGGCTCACCCATTTCATTCCACAAAGCTTTGCAGGCACTGGGATGGACCAGGTTCCCCGCTGGCTGGAGCCAGAAATCAGGGAGGTGGGGGAGGAATACAGGGGAGACAGAGCAGCACATTTCACGGGGACTGGGACCCAAAGGCTGGGAAGAGGGAAAGATTTTGTCTCTGATAGAGCTGGGGCTGTGTTAGGAGTCCCTAAAGAGATGACATTGAGCTGAGGTGGCAGGGAGCAATAAGCCAATGCCAGAGCTCATGCAAAGGTCTTGAGCAAGTACAGGTGAAAGGAGGTAGGGCTGACGTGGGAGAGAGTCCACCTGGAAGACCTGAATGGCCCTGTCTCCTGGCAGCTGCAGGAAGCCCTGCATCCTCGGGTGGGATGGATGGATAGCTCAAGACCACTTATCTCAGTGGACCTGCAGAACATTCTCACGGCACGTTAGCAACACTGCCATGGAGCCTGTCTACTGCCAGGACCCCAAGGACAAGCATGTGGGACCCCCACCCAAAGGGCTCTCTCACCACGACCACCTCTAAGCATCTCCAGGGCTTCTTCAAACACATGTGCATGCAGACAGGCAGGCACACACACCCGCCAGCATGGCACACTTCCTGCTGCAGACGTGCATGCCTGCATTGACCTGCACACACGGGGCACCCACTCATGACTACAGAGTCACAGGACCCCTAGGTGACTCAGGGCAGGAAGGATCTGGAAATCTACCCAATGCCAGACTCTCAGGGAAGATTTCGGGTGGCAACTGTGAGCTTGTCATTTGTCTCCCTGACCTCCATGCTGCTCTCTGCTATGGCAGAAGACACTCTTGTATCTGTGAGGCTATGGGGTAGTGACAAGAAAGACCACCACAGCTCTTGCTAGAGGCTTTGGTAGGGTCCTCCCCTAACTCTCTCCCCCTGCCCAGGGCTGAAACACTGTCTCCCATCCCCATGGGCCACTTGGCCCTGAGGCTGAGTGAGCTTTGTGTTCTCCCCAAGCCAAGCTGGAGTCAGAACGCTGGATCCAGTGCGGGTCACAGGCATGAGCCCTCTTCTCCCCCTTCTGCACCAGGGGCACATGGGTCTGCAACACAATGTTGGTGATTTGTCCCTGTTAGAGCCCAGCAAGTGCCTCTGCCATTGTCTAGTGTATGCCCTGGACTCCTGAGGCAGGGCCTGCATCTCTACTTTCTCTAGAGACCCAGATGGTACATGGGGTGACCTTCTCAGAGAGCAGACAGTGTTCTTAAATCCTCATCCAGCACCATTGTCACTGGGGGCTAGCAAGCACAGGGGCTCAGTTCAGACTGGAGCTGGTGGGGGCGCCTATCTCCCAAAGATGAGCACAAAACAGGGCTGGACCATCCTGAATGTGTCAAGGAGAGCAGGCTTCAGAGATGGCTGGGGAGGTGGTCAGCCTCCTACTGCACCGATGCACAGAGAGAGAGGCGGGGCCGGGGAGAAGCTGACCCGTGCTGGGGAACAAGCCACAGGACTTCCAAGTCGAGTCCTCCAGCAAGCAATCAGAGCCCCCGCCAAGGTTCAGGAGCGCGGGGTGGGGAGGGGGACAGAGGCCCCTCTCGCTCTGCTCCGCACATTGGCAGCAAGAGGGGGAGGCCTCCGCCTCCATGCTTCATTCCCTGACAGTATCCATCTTTCCAAATTGATTTTTGATATCCATAGTGACCTGGAAGGGAGACACGGCGATAACTCTCAGAAAGTGGAAAACAATATTATCGCCACAAATATGAATTACTGGCCGCCAGGTTAAATCTACTGTGCAATGAATTATGTGACCCTGGCACTCCTATAATTCTCGGGGATTTTATAGAGTCGTGAGAGGCCCGTGGACGCTGACAAGCACTTAACAGCCAGAACGGGTCCCCAACAACTCTTGGGCCGTGTGATTTAGCTGTCCAGGCGCTACAGGACACTCTGCACTGCCTTGAAGCGGAGCTGCTGGGTGATCACTTCTGGAGTTGTAGACTTTGTGTGTAGACTCTTCTTGGCCTCTGGGGCTGGGGACACTCAGAAGTGCCCCCAGTAGGAACAATAGGACAGCAGGGCCTCCTGACCATTCATGCAGGGTGGTGTCCAAGAGTAGCAGCAGAAGGGGGTCCCTTTGAGCTCTACCTCAGCAGTTGCCCACAAAGTAACAGAAGAACAAAGGAAGAGGTGAGAGAAGAAAAGGAGCAAGCGAGTGGAGGAGCAGTGAGTGGGTGGGTGAACAGGAGGGTCCATGTCCGCAGCAGAAGCTGGAGCCTGCAGCATCCACACCAGGGTCAGTGAGTAAGAAGGACCTTCAGATCTGAGACCTGACTCTCAGGTGCTTGCAGGGCTCGGAGCAGATGTCAGCTGGGAGTGGTGGCCACACATAAGGCAGGAAGAGCGTGAGTTCAAGACGAGCCCGGCTGCACGAAAAGATCCTGTCTCAAAAACAAAATACGAATCAAAGGGCTGGGAGCATGGCTTGAGTGGTGGAGTGCTTGCCTAGTATGCACTAGGCTGGGCTCAATCTCCAGCACTAAATGACAGCGGGGACAGAGGAGAGAGCAGTTTGAAGGCTGGCTTGAGATGAAGCCCAGTGGGGAAGACATGTTGGTGTCCATGTCCCAGGAGTACCCTGGGTAGTCCTCCCTCCAGGACAGCCAAAGACCCCAGGGCTGGTGACTGGGCTGGAGTTGGGGACACAAGGTACTACTGTTCTTACTGGGGCCGCTTCTGAGTGTCCCCAGCCCCAAGGCAAGGGGAGGTGGCTGGGTGTATGGGTGAGGGAAGGGACTGCTAGGAGCCAGGGCTGAGGGGGTCACCCTTGGGTGTGGGCATCAGTGACCCATGCTGTGCAAGGTGACAGATGCCCCAGTGGGCTCCCCGCAGATGATGATCGCTCACTTTCTCCAGCACACAGCCTGGGAACGACTCCAAGTTTGGTATCTACCTGGAGGCTGTGGAACAAGCTCCTTGACCTTATTCAGCCAGTACTCTGGCCCCAGTAGGGGTCACCGCTTGCCTGGTCATCAGGAGAGGCCTCTGGTGATGAGGAAGAGCCTCCCGCTCCCCCACAACCTGCGGGGTTCACACCCTGTGAGCTTTGAGGGACATCAGAGAGAAGGCCTTGGCTGGCAGGAGGCACCCCATGGGCCTCAGTGTCTCCACAGAGCCTGGGTGCACTTCCCTAGAACACAGAAAGCTGTTCTCATGGAAGGGGTCCTTGAAGGTCGCTCTACACAGAGGGAGACAAGGGTTTCAGGAGCCTGATTCAACTCTGGCATCCAGAACTTCCTGGAAGGTGAGTGTGAGGGTGGGGGACTTCTTCAGGTCCTAAACTTCAGTCCCTTCTGGGGAGACCTCCAAGGTGTCCTGGGACTGGGACCATGAGATGGTGGGAAATGGAGCCCAGGTCTAAGAGCCTTACTTCACCAGGCATCCTGGGCCCTGAGGTCAGGGGACAATGGTCAGGACTTTCTTGCTTGCCCCTGCAGTGCCAAATAAGGATAGGAGTGGGGGTGGGGTCCCCAGGCTGCACCCCAGTGCCTGGCTGCCAGTTGGAGAGGCAGGAGGCAGCCAGGGTCTCGCCTCTCTGTGGGTGACTACCTCCCACTGTGCGGGACAGCACAACACAAATGTCATTTAATTTACATGACAAAGTGGTGTGATTATTGCAAGCTGACAGAATGCACTCGGGGCAATTTCGGAAAATTATTTAAACAATGTAATGAGTTAAATGTCAGTGCTAGCTAATTATGTTTATGCTAATTGTTAATTAGCCCTATAATGGAGACAGTCTTAATTAACAATAGTTATGAGAGTGGGAGGTGGGCTCCCCTGGGGTGGGGGGGACACCAGGCAGTCCTCTGACAGCTCTGAAAGCCTCTGCTTGTCCCGTGCCAGCACAGTCCTCAGGCAGTCTGGGCCAGCGCCCTCCATTACCACCCCTTCCTGCCACTGAGGAAGGTCCCCACCACCACCTGAGCGGTCCCAATGCACAGGCCTGTGCCCACTGCAACTTGTCAGCCACTCCTCCTCCTCCTCCTCCTTCTCCTCCTCCTCCTCCTTCTTTGCTTCCCCTCCCCACTACCACAGGATTAGGTAGGACCAAGGGGACTCAGCAGCCCCATGGCTGACTGGACCCTGCATTAGCCCCTCCTGGGAAGGAGCACTAGGACCCGTGGAGTGGACATGGCTCTGGCCCACTAGTCATTCCCCACCTCATCCCCTGCTAAGAGAGAGGAGCTTAGTCCCCATTTTACAGATGGGGGACAGATGTGGCCAGCTGGAGGGGCTCGACATTCAGCTTGGGAGGCAGAGTGGAGAAGGTACCTTCCCTAATCTCTCTTCACACCCTTTTGCTGGCCATGGGGAAAGCCAGAAGCAGGGCACCCTCAGCCATAGGACTGAACCAGTGGCAGTGCCTCTCCACCCAGGAACAAGCCTAAGACTGGACCAGAGCTGAGAGCAGAGGGCTGAGAGCAGATGAGCAGGAGGCTGGTCATGCTGGGTTGCCAGGAGTTTGTCCAGATAACAGTGAAGGTGTCAGCACAGGCAGAAGAACAGTAAAGCAGAAAGAACAGAGAGGCAGAGGGAACAGAGGAAGTAGGAACAGTGAAGCAGGGAAACCGAGGCAGAGGGAGCAATGAGATAGGGAACAGCGGGACAGGGAGAATAGTGAGACAGGAAACGATGAGGCAGAGGAGACAGGGAGGTAGATGGAACAGAAAGGCAAACACAAGTTATACTGAGAGCACACACTTGGGGTCTACCCTGTCCTCTGCCATAGTTTGGGTCTTGAATGTCCCCCAAAGGCCTGTGTGAAACAGACTGGCACAATGAAGAAGTGGTGGAGTCTTTAACAAGTGGGGCTACTGGGAGAGGTCTTCAGGTCATTGGTGTGACCTTTCAAGGGGTTTGTGGAACCCCAACCTTTTCCATGTTCTCTCTTTTGCCTCTTGGCCCATGCCTCCCACCATCATTTGCTCCCTTACCACAGGCCCCTAGCAATGTGGCCAACACAGCCTGGACTGGGGCCTTTATAACTGAACCTCAATAAATGTTCCTCTTTGTGAGTTGATGGCCTCCGGTATTTTGTTACAGCAACAAAAGCTGAGTAGTACAGGCCCTGCAGGCAGGCTCTGAGCTCAGGGATGAGCCAACTGCGACATCATCTCCAGGGCAGGGGGCTTGAGCTGCTGGGTGGAGCAGCCCTGGTGATGTTGGTGGTCTTGGTGCAGTTTGGGGGGTCCCCACCTTCATCTTCAGCTCTTGGCGGTTACCAGAGCTCAGAGGCCCTTGTTGACTTCCTGGATCGAGGAGAGAACATTTATGTGGTCCCGATAAACAGGAACAGTCTCTCCCTCCTCAGAAGAGGAAGGTGGAGAGGAGGCTGCTGAGCTCTGCCCTACCAGCTCACAGCCTAAAGGAAGGAGCCCCAGAGAGAAGGCTGGGCTGTGAGGTCAGTGAGCAGTGTGTCCTGTGCCCTCCCTCACTCCCCCGTTAACGCCCTCCCCGCCAGAGAAGAAGCTGTACACCAGCAGCTCAGAAACATCTCTTCAGAACTGGACTCCCAGGAGAGGGTCCCTCACCGACGTCAAGGGTCAGGCACGGGGTCCACCCAGGCCCCACACAGGGGTCTCACGCCTGCCTGATTTGTGGTGATCGGGCTCAACCGTGGCTGCTGGAAATCACGCATGTCCAGCACCAGTGCCTGAGGACCTGGCACCCCTTGTGACTTTGGGCTCTTTTGGTCCTGATGTTATCTCAGACCCCCCAGAGGCAGGACACCCATCAGGAGGTTCTACACTCCTCTGAGCTTGGTCCTGCAGAGGCAGGGCTCGGGACCTTTCTCAGAATACAGGTACCAACCCAGGGGCCTCCTCCTCCAGGTCTAAGTTCTCAGCTCCTCTTGCCTCACAGCCAACACTGTCCTCATGTCCTGCGACCTCCACTGTGTCAACCAATTCCCGAGGACATGAGTGTACACATCCCACTCAGAAGGACAAGATGACAAGCTAAGGACTGAGGAAACATGGGTCCTTCTGTGAAGTTTCCAGAACACTGGGGATACCACAGCCCAAGCGCACTGTCTCCCGGTGGCAGACAGGGTCATAAGCTTCCTCTGCTCCACTCAGTGGAACCTGGCTGCTGTGGCTTCAGGGACCCCTGGGGTTTCACCAGCTGAGCACAAGCACTGGGTACCAGGCACACACACGGCCACATGCATGCCCCCTGCATGAGCACACACTCCACCCTCACAGATACTAAATCACATGCACCTGTGTCATGCAGACCTTCCCCAGGGCCAGGGGACACCAGCCTTCCAGACCACAGCCACACTCCACCCCGAGGTTGCACAAATAGCTGGGCTCGATGGGGTTTCCAAGCATTCCAACCCCAACCTCAGCCCTCTGCTCACTGCCTCAACATACTTCAGGGTGAGCAGGTGACAGAGGGGGGGCCAGGATAGAATCCACTGACTGCTACAGCCCAGCATGAGACAGAGATCAAAAGAGGCACAGAGATAAAGAGACAGAGGAGATGCTGGGGAGGGAGCAAAGAAGAACTAAAGAACCAGGAAAATTTTGCCACAGAAGAGATAAAAATTTGACCAAACAGTTCTCTATGGAAACGAGTGGATTTACAGATAAAATGGCCTTCGTGAGATGAATCAAGAGTTCAAAACAGAAGAAGAAAAGCTCAAGAAAGAAATAAGACAACAGGAAAAGATGACAAATGAGCTGACAGATATCAAGAAAGAAGTGGGAAGCAGACCATCAGATGAGCGACCTGACCTGCTGGCTCATACACAGGCCATAATGGAAGCAGCCAAGAAGATGGAGTTGCACAAACATGGCCAGAGGTACTGTGAGTAGCTCTGAGAAACAGTCCAAAATGAGATGGAAGAGACAGAGAGGGGGGAAGGGATGGGTGGAAAGAGAACACTGACAGATATGGAAGACAGGCAAAGGGATCCAGCACACGCATAATGGGTACTGGCTGCGAGAACAAAGAAAACAGCAAAATAAAATTTCAAAGGAATTTTTTAAGTAAAACAAAACAGAATAAAGAACGATTTGAGGGGGCACACTGATGTCTAGAAAAAAAGTGGATAAAGCCAGGCACTGGTGGCTTATGCCTATAATCCTAGCTACTCAGGAGGCAGAGATCAGGAAGATTGAGATTCAAGGCCTGCTCAGGCAAAAAACAAGGCTCCATCTCAAAAATACCCAATGTGAAAAAAGGCTGGTGGAGTGGCTCAAGTGGTAGAGCACCTGCCTAGCAAGTGTGAGGTCTTGAGTTCAAAACCCAGTGCCACACGCACACACACACCAACATTGACAAACTAGATGTAAAAACTAAGGCCCTATGGTCATTCAGGCAAAAAAGAAAACAACACACAACCATCAAGTCACCTGCACAGAGAACACCAGGCTTGTCAGAGACCTTGCAGCCTTTCAGTATTGGAAACAATAGAGGGACAGTCTAAACAGTAAAGGTAAAAAAAAAAAATGTGTCCAAGATGACGCCTTCTGCCAAGTCCAGTGGACACTTTCAAGTTCACACAATGAAATGTCTCTGTGAGCCCATCTTGGAGGCACTACCCACAGTCAGCCTCAGGCCAACCAAGACAGCAAGGAAGAGGCCATGGAGGAAGAACCCTGGCATGCACGGGACCATTCAAATGTGGGGAAAAGTGAGCAATTCTGAAACTATGGCTAGAGAACAGAATGAAATGATATAAATCATGACAGTATTGAGCCCATTAACAAGGAGCTGAAAGGGAAGGTGGGAGGCTGGCCAAGCAAACTGGCTTCCACATCAGCCCTCATATTTGGGAGAGAGAAAAGGAGGAGCAAGAGGGCAATTGGTAGAACAGAAAGAGCTGGGGTCAGGCAGGTGTGTCCTACCCATGAGACAATCCAGGCCTCTCCCATGTGGGGCGCTGTCACAGGTGGGAGACTTCCCGTTCACCTCCATCAGTCTCCAAGAGGTCGCTCCTCTCTGCTGGAGCACACAAAGGGGTCCCTACACTTCTCAGATTGGTATCCCCCACCCCAAACTCTCCATAGTCCAGTGAGGGTGACCTAAACAAGTCACTGCACCCGCTGGCAGCTGTGGGAAGCAGGAAGGCGGGGCTCCAAGGCACCTGCCAGGGTGGGCTGCAGAACCAGGGAGGGCCATACTTTTGGTCAGAGCAAATCCAGATTTCTCCACTGAAAAGCATGTGACCTTCAGCAGTTTTCTCCATTTTTCCTAAGCTTCCTTATTTGTGAAATGGGAATAATAACACGCTACTTGCTGAGCGGTGTCAGAATGAGGAATAAAAGGCGCAAAGCACCCAGCATGCAACAGATACTTGATGCTTGGTTAGGCAACACCATCCTCAGTAGAAGGCATCACCATCCCCTGAGGGTAGTGAAGGGATTGGTGGTGGTGATGGTGGCAATGACGGTGCTAATGAACAGTGTTGGTGATGGAGATGGTGATGGCCATGATGGTGGTGGTGAAAGTGATGATGGTGGTGACGATGGTGATGGTGATGATGGTGATGGTGGTGATGGTGACAGTGATGGTGACAATGATAGTCATGGTGGTGATGGTGATAATGGTGATTATGATAATTTCAGTGACGGTGATGTGGTGTTAGTGGTGATGGTAAGAATGGGGGTGGTGATGATGTTGGTGATGGTGGTGGTATGCTAATGGTGATGGTGACAATGACAGTGATGGTGACAATGATAGTGATGGTGGTAATGGTGATTGTGGTGACTTTAGAGATGGTGGTGGTTATGATGAATACATGAGCAAGAATGAGGCCTCTGGTTGCTGAAGCCATGAAAATGTGTACTAGCATCACAGTCTCTGCACCCGTGGCTCAGCTTGGATGCCCATCACAAAGTTATTCCTCACTCCAAAAGAAGTGTGGCATAAGCAAGTTTCTTGTCCTTAAGTGTCACAGATGCAGAAAGGTGTATCCCACCCCTGGGCCTCCTGGGGCTCAGGCTCCTTCTCTAGTTAATGAGGCTTGAGGTGGGGTCACACAGGAGGTGTGAGTGGGTGACGAGAGGAACTCGAAGGAGAGGAGAGGGCCTGCAGGAGGAAACTCCCAGCAAACTCTTTATCCTTCCCAGGTGTCTAAGGGTTTGGGAGCCACCTGCAGTGGGATGGCTGGGGTGGGAGGAAGGGGGCGGGGAGCAGGGTACATGATGGACAAAGGCTAGTGCAGATGATAAGAGGTAGGGGTCTTGTGCACTGCTCACCCTTGAGGGTGGAAGGCGGTATTGCTGCATAGGCCCAGCTTAAACCAGGACACTTGATCTCCCTGACGAGAGGGCCCAGCGCCTTACCCAAGGGAGCAGCAGGAGCACTTCAGGGGGTGTGCTTCCAGTACTCAGCACAGAGCTAGGGACCGGAGGGTGGGGCACAGACAAGGGCAACCCCCCAAAAAAAATAGACCATCAAGTATAAGATTCTACACTGAGGGCAGTCTGGTGACCCCACGACCTAGACAAGCCAATGCCACCTGAGGGCAGGGTTTGGACGTGAGGCAGTGAACATAAGGCAATTTGGGGAAGAGTGACCCCGAAAGTCACCACCCCGGATTTGGCAAGTGAAAGGAGGCCAGTCTGCCCCTCTGGGAGTACAGAGGCCCAGTGACCTCACCTGTTCAGTTTTAGGACCACTAACAATTTTACATTCATTCATTCAACAAATATTTCCTGACCACTGACCAAGCAGAGCTGTCTCCTTGTCTCTGGTTATGCGGTGATACATGAAAGGAACAGGGCAACCCCTGATCACTGAGCTCTCTGTGTTCACACTGTCCTCACAAGGAAACTTCAGGGAGTCTACGAAAATCCTGTTCATTGATAGGACACCGAGGTTCAGAGGGAGGGGCTGCCCAAGGCCCCTGGTTAGCATGATTTCCCAGAGACCCAGAGATGGGGGACCTCGGGGCCGTCCCTTGACCGTGCTGCTGACATTCCACTCCAGATCCCAACACGATGACCTCAGTAGGAGCCAACCTTGGAGGATCCTGAAGGCTGAAGGACACAAGAGAAGGCTGAGCTGATGTGAGGCAGAATTCGGAGTCCAGAGAAAGAAACACAGCTCAGACTGCACATGCTAACAAGGGGCTGGGCAGCTGACTCAGGAGGACCCCAAATCTCACCCGACTCTCCCCACTCTCTTTCATCTATGTCTGTCCCCATCTCTCCCTCTTCCCACCAGTGTGTGTCTCTGTCTCTCCATCTGTCTCTCTGTCTCTGTATGGGTGTGTCGTTCCTCTCACATCTTCCTCTTCCATCTTCCCCACCTGGTACCAACCCAGCGGGCAGCACTCTTGACCTGTGACACAGACTCCTCCCCCAAGGACCTGAAGTCCCTGGTGGCATTTTTAGCAGAACTAGGACCCCTGACCCCCAAACTCCAGCACCCTCTGTAGCAGGCCTTGCTCTCTGGGTTCCTTCCAGCACCCAGAGAATCTTAGGGACAGGCTCTCAGTCCACCCTGTGGGGCAACTCCCACATCACAGGAAACTCAGAAGCACCCCTTGCCCTGTCTTGGCTTCAGGTGGATGACTCTTGGGTCACACCCTGCCCACCCAAGGGGCAATCTGGGGAAGAGTGACCCAGAAAGTCACCACCCCAGATTTGGCAAGTGAAAGGAGGCCAGTCTGCCCCTCTGGGAGTGCAGAGGCCCAGTGGCCTCACCTGTTCTCAGGGAGAGGTTGGTCCATTGACCTAATGGAGCAGAGCTCCTTGTGCCCAGGTCCCTACCTGCTGCATGGCTGGGCCTGCAACTCCTGCAGGCCAGTGGTCCAGAGCAGCAGAGTCCTTTACCCCTGTTGTCCCAGCATCTCACTCCCCTTGCCTTGGAGGGAGATGTACCTTGTTTCTGCTTCTTCCAGACCAGGTCCTCCAGGTCTGCACAGCACAGTCTATTGTGGGTCCTTGGATGCGCCCCCCCCACCCGCCACATTGAGGTGCCTGCCCATCATGACCAGCTCTGGGCACAGTCCCACCTAGGACCTGTGAGGACCTGTAAGGAGGGAGTCTTGTCCTGCCCCTGGGTTCCAATCAAAAGCCTGGAGACCCAGAGCCAGCAGCCCCCTGCCCCCAAACTAACCAGTCAAGCTCACTGGTTCCGTTCCACTCATGGCAGAGAACTTGAAGGAAGGCTGCACCTTCCCACCCTGCTTGCTTCCCCTCCTCCGGGGGCATACCCCAGCTAGTCACAGCGCGGGGTCTTCCCTGCCCCCACCAGATACCCCCAGCCCTGCATGCCGTGCTCTGCCCACCCTCCTGGCCCCTGGCTTGTGGGGATCAAGCTCCCAGCACAGGCTCTGCTGGGCTCCAATTCCTCCAACCCCAGTACAGGACAGAGCTGAGCCTCGGCCCTGATGAGAAGGTCAGAGACAGGCCTGGTGGTTTGGGGGAACCTGAGGCTGGCCAGCTCAATCTGCAGGTTTAAAAGAGGAATTGTATTTTTCTCTTAATGCGACAGTACTTAAAGTAGAGAAGAGAATTCATGGCCCCTATAAAACAGTGGCCCCTCTCCAGGGTCTTATTTTATTCCTGGCAACTGTAATAAAAGCACTGGTGTGGGCCTTCTCTTTCTGCCCCCAGTTTTGTGGACATTGTTTACAAGGAAGCCAACCCGACCATTTACAAAGCTCTGGCTCTGTAAGTGAGGTGAACGCAGGCAGTCAGTTCTGTGTCAACAACTGGGCATGTCCCTGCCCACTGAGACTGGAGGTGGGCCACCCTCCAGGTGGCCAGGTTCCAGCCTCTGTGGCCCTGAGTTGCAGTGGAAGCATCTCTTCCAGTTCTCAGTCCTGGCATCTCCAGGACCCAAGCCCCAGACAAACAGTATCCATATGTCCTAACAGCAGGCACCAAGGTGTGTGGGGGCCAACTGTCATCTTAGCCACACACACCAAGCAGAGTGTTGGCAGCACAGCAGCGATGAAGGGTCTGGGCTGTCCCATGTGTCCACAGATCCTGAAATCCCAGGGCCAGGCAAGACAAGGTGCAGAGTACTCACAACTGGAAAACAGCAGTCCATCACCCCCCACCATCAGTCTGTGTGTTGTGCAGTAAAAGTACTACTGGTCCCTGTTCTGAGGGTGTGGGGTACCCCATCCTGTCCCCTTGCCCCGGAGCAGTCCGGCTCCCATCCAGACCCACCCCACACCCCACAGGCCAACCCTAGAAAGAATCCAATGCTGGCCTTGGTGCACTTAATCTGGAGGGGAAAGGATGGTGCTGAAGGCAGGGTAAGAGGGGTAGGCAGCATGGGGAGGAGATGAGGGTGACTGAGCTGGAACAGGAAAGACCCATAGAAGACCCACGCAGGCCAGAGGGAGAGCCTGGGTGCATAGGACCAGCGCTGGTCAGAGTGGAGGTGAGGTGGGAGGATGGGGAGGTGTCTCTGGGTGATGCTTCTGGACATGGGGAGATGTGTGGGTGATGCAGACTTTCCTGGAAAACCTGGGCTGGGGGACACTCAGAAGGGCCTGCCCGTTGGGCAGTGTGCAGATGGGCTTGAGCTCAGGAAAGCCTGTGGGAGAGGGGACAGAAATAAGGGAAGGGCCATGTGCAGCCATGGTTGCCACAAGGGGGCAGGCGGTGTCCAGGGGTGGGAGGAAAACCCATAGAGCAGGTGTGTGAGAAGGGGCCTCACACCCGGCCCCATCCCTTCAGGAGCCCAACCCAGGGCTGGGTCCAGTCCACTCTAACCTAAATCCACAGCAGAATGGCACTCCTGAGGCCTGGACCCCGCCATCAATCTGTCCCAGCAACCCCGTCAGAGCTGCTGCGTCCAGCTGGGCCCCAGAGAGGAGAGAACAAGGCCGAGAGGTCTGCTCCAGTTGTGCGTGTGTGAGTTTGAGTCTCCAAGATTGTGTGAGCACATCCTCGCTGGAATGTATACCTGAGTGTTCACCTGCCTGCACACACTCACCTGCGTGTGCATAGATACCTGTATGTATCTGAGGAGTGTCACGCTCGCCTGAGTGCGTGTGTCTGAGTACACACGCTCAACTGAGCTTGCAAACCTATCTTACTGTGTACCTCCTGAGACCTGTTCTGTCCCTGGCTGGCGGTTTGGGGCCATTGACCTTGGCTTTGATACTGAGCTTCCTCTTTGCTACAAAAGGCAATAAATGCCAACCTCCCACAGGCCGTGGTCCTGTTGCTGCAGGGAATTGATGGATCCGAATCGACTCCAAGAAGTACATCCATCCATTAGAGCCTTTGCCCTGCATCTCCTGTCCCTCTTATCGTCCTTCTTGTAACTGCAAAATCAAAACGGCTGTGTTCAGAATCAATGTGCACCTAGGCCCCTGGTTGCCCCCCTGCCCCTGCCTCTGTTGCACATCCTTCAAAAGGTACCCAGATCACATGCCCTGCTCTCCCAGGAAACACTAACGAGCTTCCCATCTGGAGCCAGATGGTGGCAGGCTCTCAGCAACCGTAAAGTGATGCAAACCCTTGGATGTGTGAGGGAAGTGAAGCAGGGTTCTCTGGGTGCTGGCCAAGGACGTCAGACCCCACATGTTTGCTGTGCCTCATGCCTGAGGGTCCCAGAATGATGGGTCCCTGCCCCGTTTGGGAGGATGCTATTCTATTCTAGTAGGGTATGTCCAGATTTTAGGATATTTAACTTGCAGAACCAGCTCACACGATTGTGGGGTCTGTCTGGGCAAGTTTGGACTCCTGAGAGTCAGCAGCTCACTGGAGATACCCTGGGGGAGGACACTGGGGCCTCCACATGGGATTTCTTCTCCTCCAGGAAGCCTGTTTTGCTCCACAGGCCCCCAGGTCATCGAGGAATGCCCCCTTCATCTATAGACACAGATGAGACCATGTCTGCCCCTCGCCTTCCCAGCAGCACAGGTGGGTTTGATTCAACACCTGGGCTGCAGCCTTGCTGTGCCAGATGACCATAGGCTCCTAAGGACAGGGTGTGGCGTGGGCCCCAGTGGCCTTCACTCTCTGACCAGGCATGACCCAAGGACACGGTAGTGTGGACCCTGCCCTGCAATGCTGGCCCCTGCCTTGGCTGAGAAGGCAGGAACTCTCTGAAGGGGTGGTGCTGGGGACACCATGCCACAGTCAGTAAGCCAAGTGGACAGGGCTTCTACTGCTAAGGTGGGGGCTCAGACTGACCCTCCCATGCTCCACATCCTCTGACCATCTTGAAGCTCCCTAGTTGGTCCCACACAGTCTGTCTGTCTGTCTGTCTGTCAATGATCCTCCTTACACATCCAGCCTAGACCCTCACCAGGATCCAGACTCCTGTATCTAGCTACCTCCACATAGCTGGACAAAGGGCCCCTTGCCCTCCCCCTTCTCAGGAAGAGGCACCACCCTCCTGGGGCTTCTTCCACCTCGCCACCCCACCTGGCCCAACTCCACCATCAGCACACACAGAACCCAACCTGGAACCTGATGACACTACACGCCTCCATCACTGGCCCCTCAGTCAGCTGGAGGGACTCAATGAGATGCATTTGCACATCAGGGCCCAGCTGACAGACACCTCTGAGCCACCCTGTCTGCCTCTCCAGTTTCTACCCTACTGTTTCCTGGTGTGCTCAGTCATCTCGGGACCCCCCTTCTGCAGGGCTCATGGGAACCCTGTCTGGTTGCCTGGGTGTGTTTCCTCTCAAAGTTGAGTGCATAGAGGAAGACCTGCCAAGTTTGCTCCCTGCTGTCCCCTGTGCCCTATGAAGATTTGTTGATTGACTGACTGATGTTCCCAGAACAACTGCACTGCTCTACCACTGAAGGGTAGTGGGTGAAGTCCCTCCTAGCAGGAGCCTAGCCCAGGCCTTCAGGGAGCTGTCCACATTTCAACTCCCATGTCAGCCATGGCCCAGCCCTCTGGGCGCCAACCCCAAGCTTAGCCTCTAGACCCTTGTCAGGGCCACAGATGCAGGGCCACCTGACTCTATGGAGGGCAGGCGAAGGGCCTGGACCCTTGGACAGTCCACATTTTACAGCAAACTTGAACTAATGAACACAGAAGAAAGAATTACTTCAAGGTATTTTTATTTGTATGCCAAACAGACATATTTTAAGGACAAACAAACAAACAAACAAAAAAGCCCACCTAAAGAAATCTCAAACTACACTTGGTGATCCTATTGCAAGCAGAAATGCTGACATTATTATTTTGAAATTATTGTAGGTATATTGTAGGACGAAGCTTGTAATTATGTTGCTACCATTAAGAACCAAGACTTTTAGCATAAGAGAAAAAAGATGAAATTGCAAATCAAAGAAATGAAGTTCAAAACTCTGTACCTTAATAAACCACCTGAAAATGAAATTAAAGAAGCAATTCCATTTACAGCAGCATCAAAAGGAATAAAATACACCAGGAATCAATCAGGAGGAGATGTGAGGCTTGCACGCTGAGAACCACAAAAGCATTTCTGTGAGAAGTGAAGGGAGACCCAGGGGAGCCAACTGGCACCCCAAGTTCTGGGCTGTGTTAGGGTGCAACGCTCCCTCGGGATCCCAGCTGACTTCTTTGTCCAAATGGGACCCAGAATAACCAAAGCAATCCTGAAAAAGAATGAAGTAGATTGACCCTCCCTGTCTCCAGGCTCACTGCAGAGCTGCAATGATTGAGAAGGTGTGGCTCTGGCGAGTGTCTGTCAGCTTTCCAGCATTGCGACAGTCTCTGGACAACGAAAAAGAGGAAAGGCTTGTTTGAGTTAATGGGTTCAGAGGTTTTAGTCCATGGTTGTTTAGCAGAACATCGTGGTGGCGCACATGGTGGAGGTGACCACTTCACCTCATGGTGGCCAGGAAGCAGAGGGAGAAAAGAAAAGGCAGGGTCTGAATAACCCCGTTCAGTGGCATGTCCCCGGTGACCTCACTTCCTCCCACCAGGCCCCGCCTCCTCCATCGTCCAGCAGCACCACAAGCTGGGGCCTAGTTTTCAACATCTGGCCTTTGGGGGACGTTAAAGATTTAAACTATAGCCGACAGACATGTAGACCAATGGGACTGGGTGTGAAACTCAGTGCTAAAGTATGTATGAGGTCCTGGATTCAACCTCACACACGCTCACACGCACAGCGGACTAGAACAGAGTCCAGAAATAGCCCGCCTGTCTGCGATCAGCTAGCTTGTGGCAAGAGCATCAAGAATGAACGAACGGTGGTTGGAAAACCGGACATCCACGTGTGCAAGAATGCAGCTGAGCTTGCCTCGTGCCATACGCGGGAATAAACTTACAATGGATCAAAATTCATGTAAGAACTAAAACTATAACGTTCTCAGAGAAAGCACGGGGATAAATCTTCATGGTCTCAGATTCGGCAATGACAACAAAAGACAGATAATCTGACCTTCATCAAAGCTGGCAACCTTTGTCCTTCAAAGGACACTATTAAGAAAATGAAGGGACAACCAGGGAATGGGGGAAGACGTTTTCAAATAATGTCTGATAAGAATTTGTGTCTGCAGTACAGAAAAAACTGCTACAATTCAGTAATAAAAAGACAAAATAACCTCTTTTTGAAATAGGAAAATCTGGACTGGAGGTGCAGCTCAGTGGCAGAGCACTTGCCTAGCATGTGCAAGGCTCTGGGTTCCAACCCCAGCACTGCAAAAGAATGAATAAAAATAAAATGGATCTCAAGTAGATATTTCCCTAAGGGACTTTATAACAGCCAACAAATACCCGAAAAGATGCTTAATGCCATTAGTCATCAGGGCAGTGCCAACCAAAACCACAAATTTCACACCCTCGAGGATGGTTAAAATAAAAAGTCAGATAAAAACAGATGCTGCTTTGTCAACAAGGATGCTGATATGTTGATGGTGGGGATGTAACTGACAATTGACTTAGCCTCTTTGGTAAAGCCTGGAAGTTCTTGAGACAATGAAACATACAATTACCTCATGGGCCCAAAATTCTACTGCTGCATATGCATCCAAGAGAAAGGAAAACACATGTTCATGCAAAAACTCATACAAAATGTTCATAGCAGCATTATTCAAACAGCAAACCCAAACGGTCACCACCCAAAACGAATGGAAAACCAACATGTAGTGTGTCCATCACAATAAAGACCTCCTGGGGCCAGGAAGCAGAGAGAACAAGACAGGAAGGGACCAGGAACAAGATGGACCCTTCGCAGGGCATGTTCCAGTGCTTCCTTCCTTCAACCAGGGCCACTTCTAAGTCTCACCATCTCCCAATAGGGCCATCAGGTATGACTCCATCAAGAGATTAATCCGCTGATTAGGCCGTAGCCTCAGTCCATTTGCTTTGAGTTTTCAGATGGGCTCTTGACATTTGCCTGGGTCTGGCCTTGGACCATGATCCTCCTACCTCTGCCTCCTGAACAGCTGGGATTACAGGTGTGAACCACACCCAGCCATCTTTTCTCTTTAAAAACAAGAGTGCCCTCGCTTTGCCAAAAACAAAGACCTATGACCTTGTCAGCACAGTTGCACTGAGCCCCTGCAGGGCTCACACTGTGGTCTCTGACTCCCATTCCCACCAACAGGAACCAGGCCCATGGAAAACGGCAGGGGTGTGGCATGTGTAAGGTGAGCTGAGAACATCTTGCTCTGCAACAAAATTACCAAAATCTAGCAAAGCTTAGCCAGATGGACACAGGTTTAAGGGACCTACAATGAGACAAGTTAAGCTCTAGAAAGAATAATGACTGTGTTTGACTGAAACACATCAGACCTGTGAAAACTCATGTCTCAATAATAATATTGACCAGGGGGTGACCAGGGCACCCGCTCACTACACTGAAAGATGTCTAAGTACAGGGGAAAATATGAGCACTCATCCAATTTTTCCTGAGTACACTGTGCTTTGGAGTAAAGATATAATTAAGGAAGGAAAACTTTCCCCTAAATAATTCCATCTGATAACTAATAAGTAAATAATGAATTAGAAAATAATGATTTTGGAGGTCTGGGGGCATAGCTCAGTGGCAGAGCACTTGCCTAGCATGCACAAGGCCGTGGGTTCAATCCCCAGCACTGCAAAAAAAAAAAAAAAAAAATGGTGGCTCAAGCCCGTAATCCTAGCTACTCAGGAGGCAGAGATCAGGAGGATCACAGTTCGAAGCCAGCCTGGGCAAATAGTTCGCAATACCCTATCTTGAAAATACCCATCACAAGAAAAGGGCTGGTGGAGTGGCTCAAGTGATAGAGTGCCTGCCTGGCAAGCGGGAGGACCTGAGTTTAAAAAAAAAAAAAAAAAAGAAACAAAACCAGGTAGAACTGAAAGTAGGGTGACCACCCCACAGTCCCAGTGGGGCCTCAATGCTCCCTTCTCAGTATCACAGGAAGCTGGCAGTCCAGAGTGGAGGTGAACCAAAGTGGAAGTGTAGCTCAAGTGGTAGAGCGCCTGCCTCACAAGCGTGCATCCTCCAAGAGGAGGAGGATGAGGACAAGGAGAAAGGAAGGAACTAAGAAGCAACAGCTCTCAAGAACATTGACACAGAAATCTTCCACAAAGTCCTCGCAAATCAAATCCAGCAACACTTGACAGAACAAACGCAGAATGACCAGGTGGGGTTTATCCCAGCACACCACAGTACCAGACAAAGGTGGAAAATGCATTTGACAAAATGCAGTGTCTGCCCATGGGGAAAAAAAAAAAAGGCCCTCAGACAACCAGGAAGGGGAAGGAACTTCCTTACCCTGCAGCTTCTGTCCATCTTGCTTCTTAAACTTTCCGTTTCTAGTTGTCAGTTGCCAATATACAGAAATCTGACCCACTTTGGCTCATTTCCACTTACCTTGTTATCTTAGGAGTTCTTGGTGCTTTTCTTGCAAGTTCTTTAGAGTTTCTAAATAGACAATCTCTGTCATTTCTACATAGGGATAGTTTAATTCTTTCCCTTTCCAATCTGTTTATATTTTATTCCTTTTCTTGCCTGAAATATTTATATGTGAAGCTTAATGTCTGGAGATATGCTTTCCAAAAAGCCGGCGCTGCAGCTCACGCCTGTCTTCTTAGCCACTTGATCACTTCTGAGATCCGGTGGATCAAGTGTCAAGGCCAGTCCAGGCAAATGGTTCGGGAGACCCCATCTCCAAAATAACCACAACAAAATGGAGTGGAGGTGTGGCTCAAGCAGTAGAGGGCCTGCTATGAAAGCGCAAAGCCCTGAGTTCAAACCCCAGTCCCATCAAAAGAAAAAAAAAAAAGTCCTAGGGAAAAAAAAAGGTGTATGTGAATAGCTGAAATCATCTTGGCAACATGTTGCCAATTGTGGGATCTGAGCGACAGGTCCGAAAGAGCTAATTTTACCCTTCTGCATTTGTGTGTACGTGTGCAGCGTTGTATTTTATAATAGGGGTTTCAACCTATTACAACAAAACGACCCCAATCGCTGCACAAGTGGAGGACAAAGGCAGTTCCCAGCATGAACACGCATGACCGACGCTCATTAAGGAAAGGGCCGTCCTCACCGTCCTCACCGGGAGCTGCACAGACACCGCCAAAGGGCAGTGGGCCTGCCCACCTCGTGGGAGGACGCCGTGGAAGGGATGCCTTGCTGGGGACAGTTAGCCTTGGAATGTGCCTTCTTAACCAGGAAGCCTGTTCTCTGAAGAGGGATCAACAGCCCAAGGAGCCTGTACAGTGTGCTCCGCAGACTCGTGCCAGAACAGGAGGCTGAGTGAGCGACAATTAACCCGGACCGGTCTGTGCCTGTGTGTGACATGAAGCCCCACGATACACAGTCCTCTGTGACATGGGAAGCACTTACCATACGACGGGGTCGGGAAAACAGCAACCACCTGCAGAGGCAGCGCCAATATTTTCCAGAAACAGAGAGCGAGATCAGAAACAGGGGACCATGGCTGCCTTGTGGGCTGTGGGAGGTGTTTTTCCTCCTTTGAACTTTTGCTCAATTGTTACTTTCAGCAGGGAGCCCAAAGGCGTCCTTGTCACAGCTGAGAGGGCAATCGTGCTGTCATGCTGTGCCCATCATCCACCTTGGCACCACCATGGTGTGGACCCTCCTTCCATGGCACCCTCTGCGTGGTGACAGACAGCAGAGGGGCTGGAGGACTTATCAGATGTCAGTGGCCACCAGGACCCCAAGGGAACCAAACCCTTATCTCTAACAACCAACAAAAATAAATGCCAGTGGTGGAAATTTTATTTTATTGAATTTTTATATCATCGGTAAAATAGTAATTAAATATTACAATGCAAAATCAGAAGAAGGTGATGGATTGAGGCTTTTCACTTCGTTAATGAATTCGACTTTATTTTAGATCCACATGCAGTTGCAAAACTAGAGCAGAGTTCTCGGGACGCCCCACCCAGCTGTCTCCTGACAGCCTCACTTCTCGAAGCCCCCAACATGTGTTTGCCAAAATGGAGGAGCCTTGGCACATTACATAAGAAACTTCAGACACGTGGATTTAACCACGTGTTTCCCACCTATGTCCTTTCTCTCTTCCAGGATCCCATCCATAGTGCCAAACTACACATGGCATAATCTATTTTTGTGGGGAAAGGCAGGTAAGAAATGTTTCAGCAATGGGCACTTGGTGGGGGGGGCTGGCATCTGCAATGACAGCCCTGACATGTCTCTAATCACCACACCGTCCGTTTATTGTGAACCTACAGTTTGCACAAAGGATTGTGTGGGTCGGGGTGTGCAGGCAGAGCTGAGCCCGAAGGCAGTGGGAATGCACCTGAAAGGCCTGAATACCCTCAAGATGGACCCATGCCACCATGCACTGTCAGAGGCAACTTCCACATACACACTAATCAAAGGCTACAGAATGAGATACGCGTATATGCATTGTACATATTGCAACCACTCAGAACTGAGACCAACAGGACACTTGTCCAGTAGGAGTACAGACCATGGACACTGTGAACAATCAGAGCCTGTGATGGGAGGAAGCAGACAGCCTGGTCCATAGCTTGATTATTGCTTTTAAGTTTCCTGCAGACAGTGCCCCATGCCTGTCCCCTTTAGCAGCAGCAGCTGGGCCAGAGCAGAGCCAGGGAGGCTGGCCCACCAGGGGACCTGTGAAGGGGTCACGGACCAGCACAGGTTCCCTTGGCCCAGAAGACTCAGCACCACTGAGCAGAGTGGACTCAGCCACAACTTGCCCCACCTCCAGGCCTCTCCCTCCCGAGCTCCCAGAGGGGAAGGGCTGCACTCACTAGAGAAAGTCAGATCAGGCTCCCAGCAGTGGGCCCAAGAGGGAGGGGAAGAAGCAGTAGCTCCCAACAGCTGTTGCCCACAAGACTGCCATGGGGTGGGGGAAGAGGTGTGTCATCCCTGTGGCCACTCCTTGCTCCAGACAACTGACTTTAGGTAAGAGAAACTTGGAACAAGACAACAGGGTGAGTCCTCCACTGGGGCCACCTTGGCAGGGGTCAAGTTGAGGCAGGGCAGTAATGTTGGAGCAATGAGGAAGAGAGGGGAGACTCTGGAACAAGGGACAGCCAGTGCAAAGGTCCTGGGACATGAGTGAGCTTGGCCCATTCACCAAGCAGCAGGAAGATTTCCTGTCCAGCATGGTAAACTGGAGAATGGAGGGAGGTAGGCAGAGCTGCCATGGACCAATGATGTTGTAGGTGTATGAGGAGAAGACCCAGCCCCTTGCACACAGAAAACTCACTGGTCCTGGATCTCAGTCAGAGAACACAGGAAGCAGGTGCAAGCGCAGGAGAGATCCAGACTGCAGAAGACACCTAGGGACCGGCCAGGGCACCTGCTCTAGCCAGGCTCTTGCTCCGTGGCTACAGGACATACCGGCCACTCAGTCCCGCCAGCATCCCAGGGAGAGGCAGCACCTGCTGACCCCGGCTCTGAGGAATCCAGGCTGCAGGGCAGCAGTGCATCCCAGGCCCGAGCACCAGGCCCCAGCAGCACCTGCCCCAGATTACATCCTGCTTTCTCATTACCGCTGTAATGGGTCCTTCAGACCTCATTCCAGCCCTAGATATTATCTGACCCGTATAATTAATTAATTATCGCCCAAATATTATAGATTATTAAAAATAGCATAACTAATAGTGTAATATCTCAAGCTGTCGACTTTAATAGTCAACATTGTCTTGGCAGAGCTTATCAGCCCGGGACACCCGGTGAGAATATTGATTCCGGGTAATTTTAGCCGTCATCTGCCATCCTGACGGGGAATTGTCAGGTCCTCAGCAGAGCCGGGGCTCATTTGAAATCGTTAAAACGCCGAGCGGCTCACAGTGGATCTTAATGTTTCCTTTTTCTCCCCTTCAATATGTTTCGGCAACAGAGAGGAAAATAAATAGAGAAGTGTAAGGGGGAGGGAGGGAGGAGACGAGGGAGGAGAGAGAAGGACAGAGCGAGAGAGGTGGCTTGCACCGAGGGAGGGGAAGCTGCAGGTCTCCCCAAGGAGCCCCCTTCTTTTCTGGGGCTAAGATCTTCCCTGTACCCTTTCTTTTCTGGGGACCAGGTCTCCCCTCGGTAACCCCTTCTTTTCTGGGGACCAGGTCAGGACTCCCCCCGCCCCGTACCCCTTCTTTTCTGAGGTTCTGGCCGAACCCATGCGGGCTGTCAGGAGTGGGGGGCGAAGGGCAAGCCAGGAGGGCTCCCTAACCGCACGCGCACGGACGCGCACTGAGCTCCCACGCGCGTGCGCAGCGCACAGACAGCCGCAGACTCACGTGGGCGCCGGGACCCCGGACCCCGGACCCCGGGTCCAGCCTCGAACGGACGCCCGGCACGCGGACACGGAGGCCGGACACCTCCCAGCCCACGTGCTCCCCGGTGCCCCTGGGGGCCGCGAGCCGGGGATGGGGAAATCGCCCCGCGGCCAGGGCGAGCGCCGGGCGTGAGGCTGCAGTTCCCAGCCGCGTCGGCAGGGGGCGCGGCGAGGGGCGCGGCTTCCGGCGGAGGACCCTCCCCGGGCCGCGACTCCGTGACCTGAGGCCACGCCCCCTCCCAGGTCACGCCCCGCCCTTGGACACACCCTCTCCCGCAGCCACGCCCCCTCCCGGTCACGCCTCTTCTCCTGCTCCCCAGAGGTCAAAGCATCCATCCTGTCCCCTTCCCGTGGACACGCGTCGTCCCCCACCCCAGTCCAGGGTCCCCTTCTAATTATGATTCATGCGCGTGATAATAATTCAATAATCAAGAGGCTGCGCTGGAGGCGTTAACCTCAATTAAACTCATTATTCGGTGAGCTGACCCCTCCCCACTTGTCCTCCTGACCTGGAGCGAGCCCTGCCGGCGGCTTGAGTGTGCTATGTGTGTGCAAGGCATGGAGGACTTCCTTGTACTTATTGAGAACTTTCTGTATACAGGATCTGAACTCCCTACCCTCTCCCTTGCGTCCCCCCTGGAACGCTGGGGTACAGTGTCCAATCCCCTATTCACCACTCTATGTCTTTCCAACAGGCCCAGCCTCCTGGAATGTCCCCATTCCATCCCAGGCCACCGTCTAAACTCCTGAACCCTCCCTGAGACCCTGGTGGAAATGGGAAAACATGGCTGCCTCCTCTCCCTGGATGTCAGTTTGACTAAGGAAAAGAGGCCCATGACCCTTGGATAGGGCAGAAGTGGACGGGTCAGTTGGTTGACATGTGGAACCCTGGTCACAGAGGGAGAAACTGAAGCAGAAGAACCAGATGAGATGAGCACTGGAAAGACAGTGGGTTGGTGAGTGCAGTGGGTCACATGGTCTCAAACTCCAGGACGCTGTCAGGACAGCCCTTCCTGTCCTGCTGGCAGATGAGGATAAGCTGAGGCACTCAGGCTTTGAGGTGGTCCATGCCCTCATTCCTGGTCCTAGGCCAAGGGAACAGGCATGACCCTGGAGCATGCTCTTTGGAAGAGAGCAGAAGTCCAAAGGCCGGAGACCTCTGGGCCTGTGTAGGTCACATAGCCAAGCCCAGCTCCAACAGGGAGAAAGTACACCTTCCTCAGAGGAAATGGGGGCGTGGGGAGGGTGAAGGAAGGAGGGTAAATTATCCAATCTGTCACATTTCTAACCCAAAGCTTTCCTTGTTGCATGGGGCTGGGGGACAGTAGTACTGAAGTTGTGCAACAATTGTGCAATTGTGCATTCTGACCCTAGAGTGAAGCTATGCAACAAAGACCTGAAGCACTATATGGTGACCGTCCCACCCTTGTGTAGGGGACTTCCCAGGCCCCCACCCTTCTCCTGACAGCCTCTAGGAAGGCTGATGCAGAGCCTGAGGCAAGGATTCAGATGCCTGGAAGTACCAGGGCAGGGAGGAGGGAACAGAGCAAGGATGCCTCTTTGAGAAGTCCCACTTGGCCTGATCTGATGGGAGCACCAGAATCTGAATCCCTCCAGCTGCCCAACCCCTGGAGGAAGTGGTGTGCCCCAGGTGACTCTGGGAACAGCGTCTGTCAGCACAGGACATTCTCCCATGGCATTGACAGCAGCTGGGATGGGCAAGCACTACTCCTGTGGGGTCTGGGCAGGGTACTCCTGTGCCCACCATATGAGGAAGCCAACTGATCGGTGCCAGACCACCCTAGAGGTACAGCCCAGCAGAAGCCCAAGCTGGCAAGAGCCATTTCCCTGCCCACAGGGGCTAGACTTCTAGGGATGGAGATGCCATGCATAGGCTGAAGCACTTGCCCCACATCTCACCCCCACGTTTCCTTATTAGTACAAACATGCTTTTTGCCTTTTGCATCATGCCTCTACTTTGACAAGGGACAAAGGGCCAAGAAAGACACAGCATCCAAGAGCCCATAGCCTAGGGCCAGAGCCCCGATGAACAGATAAAGGTTGCCAGGTGTGTTAAGGCAAGACAGTGAAGCCCAGGTTTGTAGAGGCAGACAGGGTGGTGCCTACCTCCCTGTGAGGAAATCTGGGTGGTTCTCAGGTGGTGCTGTCAGTAAGACAAGCAGGAATAAGTGTGGACATGTGACTGATGGCACTGACAGTGCCCTGGGTACATGCAGAAGAACTGGAAGGAACCCACTGCCAGGCTGCAGAGCACAAACATGACCCTCAAGCCATGGCAAACTTAGGGTGGGGTTGCCCTCCTCTTGGAAGGGAGGACTACGATTTGGTTTGCATTTGAGAAGGACAGAAAATACAACAAAAGAGTCCAGACCATGGCTGGGCAGTGAGAGGTGAGGCACCCTCAGTTCCTCTACTCAAGAGGGGTCTCCTGACCAGTTGGTGTGGCTATCCAATGGTAAAAAATCATTGACACCCCACAGGACTTATGAGGAGGTGCCTGAGGTCAGAGCCGTGGGTACTGGCAGGAGCCTGGGGAAGTGACACCCTGGGCAGGCTCAGGCCTGAACACCCCTGCTGCTGCTTCCAAGTGAGCCAGTGGCAGAAACAGAGGCTACGCAGGGCAGGGAGTAGCAAGAAGCAGCCGAGAGGCAAGGACCCTCTGAGCACTTGGGCCACTTCCCTCAGGCATCCAGGGACAGGATGATAATCTGTGGCTTTGCACTTTAAAATACTGTGTTAGAAGAACCAGCATTCACATCAAAACCCCATCACCTACTGGCTGGATGATCTTGAGTACATCACAGATCCTCTTCAGGCTCAGATTACTCCCCATTCCCACCCTGCCCTGTGGCCCTGTGGTAAACCCTTTGGAGGCAGAGAGCCCTCCAACTTCAACCATCAGTGCCTGAGTAAGAGCCTATGCAACCAGAATGGGGAAACCAGGCCCTGCCCTCCACCCACAGCAACCTGGGTTCCCACACCCTGGAGCCACTCCAGTGGCAGATTGTTCCAGGTTTCAAGTTTAAGGTAAGTCAGTCGTATCCGACTAACTCCTTACCAGGAGCCACCACGTGGTTTACATCTCTAAACTCTGCAACTTTCTAATTGCACAAGGCAAACCCAGGTGGAGAACAACCTTGTGAAACTCCTCAGTGCTTTGGTGTGTCCTGGCTTGGCCAAGATGAACGGATGGGCATCTAATGTGGGTGCACAGCACACAGTGACACCACACACCACACTGCATTGCACAGAGCTTGCACCCTCTGGAGTATCCCAGAGTTTGCGGAATGCCCAGGACCTGAAGACACATCAGAGGCAGTGAGGGGCCCAGGGCGTGCTGAACAAGGCGCTGGCCATGGCCTCCTGGGAGTAGACTTGGTGTGGCAGGGAGATGGGGGGACCCGCTGTGCCCGGTGCCTACCCGGCAGCCAGCGGCTGTTATCCACTCTACTGACCCTGTAAGCCAAGGAGGGATGCTGTCCATGGTGCTGACCGGAGCGGCCCACAGCTGGACGCTATCTGCTGGGCTGACTGACAACCCATGGGAGGGTTGCTGTGCACAATGCGGGGGCGGGGGGAGCGGTTGGAGAGGGCATGGCGGGGGGGGCTTTTGCTGTCCACGGTGCTGACGGGGGGAGTGCTGTCATGCTGTCCATGGCGCTAACCAGAGTGGCCCGGGGGGTGTGGAGCTGTCCGTGGTGCTGACCGGACGGCCCACCTCAGGGATGCTTTGAGCAGGGATGCCCCTGTGCTGGGATGGCCAGCATCCCAGCTCCCTCCCTTCTCTAGTATTCTGAGGTGCTGTGCATTTTCTTGAGGGGTTAGAAGAACCAAAGAGAGGTATAGCTTAGTGAAAATTAATGATAAAACCAATGAGCAGAACTCTCCACACTGATATTCTAAACTCTGGTGAGCAGTAGGGTGCACCATGGGGTGGAGGGGTGGAGGGTGAGAAGAGGGGCACATGGAAGCCTTGGTCACTTGTCTGCCTTATTTCTGTGTCCATCCATGGGGAAGTGGCCTGCTTAGACAGGACAGGGTTCTGCACTCAGGGAGTCAGAACACTAACCTGCAGACAGGGATGGAGTCCTGGGTCTGCATATTTCACAGTGAGATTGTGGAGACCCTGGTGGTCTGGGAAGGTGCACTTTGCACGAGGCAAACACTGGATAAAATGGAAGTTATCTGTGCATGTGCCCAACCTTAGAGACCCCTAAACACTGAACCCTTCCAGCCTCCCTGGGGGGAGGGTAAAGAGATCTTACAGGTTGCATGGAACCCTAACTCATAACTGACAAGATAAAATACTGAGGAGATATGAGCTCCCTCTCTCATGGGCAGAGACTGGGGGCTCCCTCTCTTGCTTTTGTTCCTCAAAACTTCAAAAAGCCCTAATGTTGGGGAGAAGATGCTGGAAATATCTGCCTAATCTTTTTCCGGGCCCACCCCTCAGACCCTTGCCATCATCCCCTCCCCCAGATTTCTCCCTTGCTACACCTTGCCCCTGCCCGGACGCTCCCAGCCATTCATGACTTTATCTTGACTGACCTGTCTGGTGGGGCTCAGCAGGAACGGGGATGTTTCCTGTCCACAGGGTAGGCAAAGGCACCTCACCCCATGCACAACTTTCACCTGCCAGTGCCCACCTGGGGTTCTGCAAGTGACGCTGGTGACTTGGAGATAACCTGAGATGGCAGATGGGCAGTGATTGCACAAATGAGGGTCTAATTGACAATCAATTGTGATTAGGAGTTAAAGGATGTCTTTATAGCCCCAGACAGTCTATGTTGAGGGTGGGGGAGGGAGGTTGTTTCGGGGATCTGGGAGAGGAGGAGGGGATGCAATGCATCTCTGTGGCTTGGGTTGGTTCCTAGAGATGGGGCATGGTGGGGTGGGAGAGGCGGCCCTTCCCTGAGTCTGGTCTACACACCACCAACCCCCTCCCAAGGGAACGGAAGGGAGGTGACAGGTCCAGCTCTAGAGAACCCCTCAGGCCCTGCCCCGTTCCTCTGAGCCTGACTGAGGACTTGGCAGTTCATTACCCAGACTGCTCAGCTCCCATCAGAATGTTGGAGGAGGGGAACCCTGGGACCTACAAACTTCAGGACCACCAAGGTGCGTCTCAATCCAGAGCCAGACCCCATCCTTCAGCAGGGAGAGCGTTTAGCAGTGCCAATTGCGTGCGTGCGTGTGTGTGTGTGTGTGTGTGTGTGTGTGTGTGTGTGTGTGTTGGGGAAAAACACCGTGCAGGTGTGCACTATATCGTAACATTATTCTGCTTAGTACATATCCTATTTAGTATACTGTTACTATGTCTCAGTGATAATCCGTACCAGCACTATGTAACACAGCATTTGCACGTTCTGTGCTCATCTTGAGTGAAAGTTGTACCCAGAGATTCAGGCGGGTCGTTACATTTCCTCACAGGTGGGTGTTTAGTGCAGAAATAGACACATGCTGGCCCCCACCTACCCAATAGGGTGTAGGCTGTGGTTGCTTGTAGGAGATATTTGAACAATTTCACACTTCATCTGGTGACCGGTGCTGTCTTGACCACACAGAGCCAGCTCAGAAATCTGCATTGAGACCTGCTCTCCAGTCCCCTCCCCAGGAAAGCCTTCTCAGCTCAGTGACTGTGCCTCCCAGGGGAGCAGCGGAAGAAGAGCTGGGGACCTGGCAGAGGGCGTGTACGTCCCTCCTCACCAGAGGAGTCAAAAGAGACCCCCAAGCAGTGAGGAGCTGGTGAGGACAGAATGCAAGTGCACCTGTGAGCCATGTTCCCGAGTGTGTGTGTCTGGGTGCTCATGAATGAATTCCTGCGCTTGTGAATGAATGTGTGTGTGTGTGAGAGAGAGAGAGAGAGAGAGAGAGAGAGAGAGGGAGAGAGGGGGGGAGAGAGAGGGAGAGGGAGAGGGAGAGAGGGAGAGAGGGGGAGAGAGAGAGAGAGAGAGAGAGAGAGAGAGAGAGAGAGAGAGAGAGAGAGAGAAAGAGAAAGGGGGCATGTACATCTATATTCAAACTTAGCTGAGGAAGGGGAGGGAGCAAAGACCAAGGTGGGGGCGGGAAGGAGATAATTACCTTCCTGCGATGAGAGATTACCACCCTCCTTCCCCAGAGGTGATTTATAATTTAAAGATAAAGAGTAATCAAGTCCCGGCAAGGAAGGACACAGTGTTGTGGGTCTGATTAGAATCTCGAGATGGACCAGCACACGGAGAGGGCGGGAGGGGCTGGTAGGGGAGATGGGGAGGAGAGGCCTGAGCTTCCTCCCCTTCCCTATCCCAGCCTCCCCGAGGCTCAGCATGTCCGGGTTTGGCCCAAATTACAGCCGATTGGTCCCCCATTATTGCTCTCAACTTTTAATTTCTGCTTCCGAAGGATCATTGCCCGCGGTAATTGCCAAGGACCGTCCTTGTGCGCGCAGCAGGCTCCCGGGACCGCGGTGGGAGGAGGCGTGCACACCCGCTGGAGCACACGCCCGCGCTCACACTCGCACCCTGGACACGCGCGCGATCTGCCGGCTCCCACCTGGGTCCAGCAGAGGCGGTCGGCTAGCCGGCCTGTACGAAGGAGGGAGACGCGCGGCCCGGCGCTTGCTGCGCTCCGCGGCCAGACTCTATCCTTCGAGGCCGCAGGGTCCTGTCCCGGAAACGTCGCCCCTGTAGACGAAACGTTCACAAATCCTCAGGCCATGCGTGGGCCTTCCTGTCTCTGCGGGTGCGGGCAAGGGGGCATTTGCCTGTTATTTCTGGAAGAAACACACACTTTCCCCTTACTTGCAGTCTATCGATTTTTATGTAGGCCGCCTGCCATTTGTGCGATTTTACGGTCCCCCTTTTGGGGAGCGGGGGTGGGGACGGGAGGGTAGTCCAGCCTTCCTCATTTCGATTCCACTTCTAATGAGCGACCCCGCGAGCCGCCAGCCCCGCCCCCCGCGAGGACTCTCGGCCCGGCCCTAATTTGACGGCGCAAAGGGGGCGGGTGCCCACGCGGGGGATGGAAGGGCAGAGACCCGGGCTGGAGAGCGCAAGAGGCGAACGGAAGCGACCGAGGGCGACGGGAGCGAGACCCGTGCAACACCGGGGCAGGGGCTGAAGACACTGCAGAGACTCAGAATCGGCGCGCAAGACCCGCACCCGTATCCCTAGCCGCGAAGGGCGCCAGAGCGCGGAACCCCCGGGTGCACAGAGCTCTACGCGCGGGGAAGAGGCCGGGCTGAGCGCAGGGCGCTGCGCAAGGATGTCCTGGCCAACTCAGGGCTTGCGGGCCCGGGCGCCCCAGGGCCTCTGCGGCCCCTCCGCCGCCGCCGATTGATCCCGCAATTATTTAAAAGCCCGGCTGTCTCCTCCCCCTTCGCGGAGGAGGCGGGCGCGCGGTTTCCAGCCCAGCTGAGGTGCGGCGACCCGCTGCTGACCGACAGCCCGCAGCGGACTACGCTCCGGCTCCGGGCAGTGCGTCTGTCCGTCCGGCCCTGCGGCTCCGTCCGTGTGTCCCACGCGGGGCCCGCCTCCTCTGCCCGGGGTCGTTCGCAGCCAATTAGGCGTGCGCGCTAACGAGGGCGGCGGAGCCCGGCGGCCGCCTGCGGGCGCACGTGTGTGCGGCGTGTGGGCGCGTGGGCGCCTCCGGCGGGGCCGCCATAAATGCGCGGGCCGGGCGCGGCGGGCGCCTGAGGCGGCGGCGGAGGCAGCACCAGGCATCACCGGCCGAGGGGGTGCGGCGCCGAGCCGCTGCGGTCGCCTGCGCGGGCAGCCGAGGATGGGAGCCCAGTAGGCGGCGGGGCCCGAGCCGCCGGAGCGGCGGGAGGCAGGCATGAGTGCCAGCGGCCCGGCGGCTCCTGGGGACGTCCCCGCGCTGCCGCCGCCGCCGCCCGGGCCCGGGCCAGGGCCCGCACCACCCGCCCCTGCTGCCGCTGCTCGGGACGCTATGGACGGGCGCGCTGAGCTGCCCGCCTTCCCCAGGGCCGGTGCCCCGCCGCTCGCGGCCAGCGACACTGTGCCCGCAGTGCCTGAGGGGGCTGGAGCGGCCCGGCCCGCCGCGCCCCCGCGCCCCACCTCCTTCTCGGTGCTGGACATCCTGGACCCCAACAAGTTCAACAGCAGGAGACGTCGCTGCGTGCTGCTGGGCTCTGTGGCGCCCGCTACGTGTGCCCCGTGCGTCCCGACCCCGTGCGCCTCGGCCCCAGCCGCCTCGGGACGCTCGCCGTGCGCAGAGGAGCAGGAGCGCCGAGCTCTCGCCGCCGCTGGGGGAGTCGGAGCCGCCGCTGGAACCGAGCCGCTGAGTGAGTAGGAACGAGCCGGTGCCGGTTGCGGGGGTGAGGGATCGGCCTCTCCTGCGCGCTTATGTTTTCGGGCCTGGCCCAGCGCCTCGGCTCGGTGCAAAGTTCGCAGAGCGCGGGGTCCGCGCTGGCCCACCAGCAGCCTCCGTTCGACCCGGACTCCAGGGCCCGCACTGCCCGGCGCCTCTGTGTAGGCTCTGCCGGGCCAGGCCCAAGAGCTGAGGGGCTGCAAGGCCGGTCCAAGGTTCGCCTGGACGGTCTCTGGCCTTGGAGGGTAGTTGGTGCTGGAGGCGGAGGGGACATGAGCGGCGGCTGGCCTGTGACCTCCCCGCCCCCACCGGTGGCTGCCAGGCTTCCCTCCTCCCTCCTTTTTTTTTTTTTTTTTTGGACAAATCAGACTAATTGTGACAAAACGCTGGTTATCTCTGGAAAAACAATTAAATCCCTTCGATTACAGTTAAGGGGAAATGTGCTTAGCGGCGGAAAGCGGCCGGTAATGGGGCGGCCCGCGCCCCCGGTGCGGTCGATATCCCATTACGGCGCGTGCATATCTCTTTCAAGCACCTTGCAAACTCCCCCCGAACATCTAAATTATAGGGTCAAAATTCGGATAATTACTCGATTAAAACCTATTACACTTATTAGGGGCCGCTATTGATCGCGAATTGCATTCGACCCGCTCCTGATTGCTTTTTTGTGCCCCTTCCCCCCCCCCCGCCCTTCCTGCCTCCAACTTCGGCCCCTGAGCCTTCCATGGACAGGAGCGTTGGGTGGGCTGGGCTGGGCTGGGCTGGGCTGGGCCGTCAGCTCAGGCAGGGGACAGCCGGCAGCTTCTGCAGAGAATTTCTTTCCTTCGGATAGAAGAAGGGAGAGGAATCCTGGCTGCTCCCACGAGCTGTTCTCCGAGCCTCCCCTCTATGGGGAACCTGCCAGCCGCCCAGCTCAGGGCTACGCTGAGAGAGAAGGGCACAGCACAGCTCGGAGGGGCAGTGTAGCAGCGCTGGAGCCAGGATGGCCCAAGGTGGCCTGGGGGATAGCTCCTGCTCCTGTTAAGACTGAGTTGGGGCCAGGACACCTACATACGACCTGGGCCAGTTATCCTGGAGGAATCTGCCAGGAACAGATTTATCCTTTATGCCCCAGGAACTTCATGCCCACATGGCCTGAGAGCTGACCTCAGCATAGGGTTAGCACCTCGGATGGCACCTGTGGGGCTCCTTTGGCAGCTTTAAAGCCACTAGTCGGGTGAGGGGTGCACAGAGGACCATCAAAGCCCTGCCCAGGATGGACGCTTTCTTCCAAATTTTAGAGACAGAAGGCTGCCACACCCATGCTATGCTCCCTTTCCATGCTCCAGCCCAGAGGGCCGCGCGTCCCAGTCTCTCCCCCTTGTCAGGTCAAGCAGAGATAGCAATGGTGGGAAGGGGAAGGGGCCCTGAGAGGCAGGCAGAGAAGCCCGGCACTGATGCTAGCTGTTGGAGTAACGGGGCCCTAGGCTTGAGGTTGGACCCGGCCAGGGTAACTGATTTTGGCTCTGAGGGACCCTAATCCAAGCTTCTAGCTCTATGGACTATTAAATGTCCCGTGATTGGCTGGCCCCACGCCCGCTGTAATTGAAGGGTAATATACACCGAAATAAATTAATGGCCTTTAACTAGTTTGTATATCACACAAAATGAGTTTAATTAAGTTTGTATCTGCCCCGTGGATCGATCGGAGCGCTCTCTTCGTTGGACATTCGGCAGGCCCGCGCTCACCGGCGCCCTGTTGGGCATGGGGCAGTGAGATGCGGCTGCGGGTCCTTTCCATGGAAGGCAATGACGAAGGGACAGAGATAACGACACGAAGGGACAGAGATGCCTGTTCCTCAGGCAGGCACAGAGGAACAGCGGGGAGGAGGGAGGAAACGAACCAGCTTCGGAGAAAGGAGGCAAATGAGGAAGAGGGGACACTGAACGAGGAAAAGGAAATCTCGCAGGAAGGGAGCGGGCAGGACGGCGGGGCGCGGGCCTGACCCTCTGTCCTCTCCTCTCTCGCCGCCCTCAGGTGCTGGCGACCCCTACAAGGCTGATGAGGCCGAGCCTAACGGCTACAGCAGCGGCGGCGGACGTAGCCCGAGCGCGGACAGCGGGGACGAGGCGCCCGACGACGAGGACGAGGGGCGCGAAGCGCGGGCGCGCTGCGCGGAGGAGGCGCGGGGAGGCGGCGGCCTCGGGGCCCGCGGGTCGGGCTGCCCGGGAACGGCCGACGCCGACGCATCCCCAGTCGACGAGACCGCGGCCCCCGGGCCCCGTGGGAACTCGCCGGGAGCCTCAGGCCCACCGGTAGCCGCGGCGGCAGCTGGGGGCGCGGCGACCACCCCGCAGGGCGCGTCGGCGGCGACCAAGCCCAAGCGGAAGCGCACGGGCTCCGACTCCAAGTCGGGGAAGCCCCGGCGCGCGCGCACCGCCTTCACCTACGAGCAGCTCGTAGCGCTGGAGAACAAGTTTAAGGCGACGCGCTACCTGTCGGTGTGTGAGCGCCTCAACCTGGCGCTGTCGCTGAGCCTCACCGAGACGCAGGTGAAGATCTGGTTCCAGAACCGCCGAACCAAGTGGAAGAAGCAAAACCCCGGCGCCGACACGAGCGCGCCCACCGGCGGCGGCGGCGGCGGCGGCCCTGGGCCGGGTGCGGGGCCCGGCGCGGGGCTGCCCGGCGGCCTCAGCCCGCTCAGCCCCTCACCGCCCATGGGCGCGCCGCTCGCCATGCACGGCCCCGCGGGGTACCCGGCGCACGGCCCCAGTGGGCTGGTGTGCGCCGCGCAGCTGCCCTTCCTGTCCAGCCCCGCCGTGCTGTCGCCCTTCGTGCTGGGCTCGCAGACCTACGGCGCGCCTGCCTTCTACGCGCCGCACCTCTGAGTCAGCGGGACGCAGGGACTCGGGCGACAACCGTCCTACGCGGGCCCCAAGGTGCCCGCGGCCGGCTCTTTTTCTAAGGCTTCAGTCGTTGGCCCTGTACATATCGGGTTCCTACAGAGGCGTTTTATAAATGACCGCGCGTGGGGGGTCGGGCCAGTGGCTCCCGCGCGCCCCTCGGAAGCACTTTGCAGAACTTCCCTCAATAAACCGCAGGAGGCCGCACCCCGCGTGTCGCAGGCTTCCGCACCAACCTCGCGCCCTTCGCTCCTCCCCTCCCTGGTTCGGACCCCCCTCCCTCGTGAGCCCCCTTCGTGGGGGACTTTAGTGCCCCCGAGCCTCCTGGACCGGCTTCCTCCTGGCCTAGTGTCCCGCAGCCGGGGCTCACCCTGTGGGCTTGAGGCTGTGCGCTGGCGCTGGCCTAGCTGGAGGGCTGAGAGGCCCTCCGGACTGTGTCGCCGGCCCCTTCCCCTTTTCCTGCAGGCTGGAGCTGCTTGGGCCCGGGCAAGGGGCAGCACTCGTCCTGCCGCCCTGCTCCCCCTCACTCCCTGGCCTAAAATATCTAAAGCCTTGGTGTCAACTTGTGTCAGGCGGGCGTCTGCCGGCCCGCCGCCTGCACCCTCTCCAAGAGGAGGAAACGGTTCCCGAAGTTGAGCTACCAACCAAGAGCACCTTGAGTGGAGTCTGACGCCAGAGCTCCTTCTCAGCACTCCACTCTCCCTGAATAATTGTGGGGACGGTTCTCGCTGGGGCTCCTGGAGTCTTGGGAGTGCTGGGCTCACCCAAAACTGGGCAGCGGTGGCACTGAAGAGTGGGTGGATGCTGCAGGGATGAGGGCACTGCCTGGAGGGACAAGGGAGACCCAGCAAGCCAAGGAAGGGCTCAGAGTCCTAGTAGCAGCGGGAATGGGGTGCAGCAAGGCCAGGTGACTCCCCTCCTATGCGAGCCCTGTGTGGCTTGCAAGGGAACAGGTTATGTGCCCCCTGCACTGGGCTGTCTCCTCCAGCCACCCTCTCCTTTGCAGTGAGGGCTTGCCTCCCAGCTAGTCAGCTGGTTAGCACCTTTGGGAGCAGGCTTGATGATGGGTGGCAGTGACGGCAAGAGCCACAGGCAAGAATGGAAAGAGAGTTCCTTGTGGGCAAAGCCCACTGGTGCCACTTTGCACCAGTCTGGAGGGGCAGAGGCAGCTAGAACAGTTTGCCCACTGCTGGCTCTCCCTGCTTTCCCGCCCCACCCCCCAGTCCTACAGTGTCAGCAGACACCTGGGGCCCCACTCCAGTCATCCATACTGCACTTTTCCCTTTTGCTTGGCTCTAGCACTGCCTGAAGTGACCCACTTTAGCAGTAGTGAGTTAGGATCACACTTTGAGCTCAGCCTCCATCACATTCTAACACAGTGAGGCCCAGCCTGTGGAGGCCTGCGTGTGAGCAAAGGTAGCTATGAGATGCTGGTGGGTAGGGCTACTCTGGGTTTCAC
The DNA here is from genome assembly GCF_047511655.1 of Castor canadensis. Taxonomy (NCBI): domain Eukaryota; kingdom Metazoa; phylum Chordata; class Mammalia; order Rodentia; family Castoridae; genus Castor; species Castor canadensis. Next base: position 154,595,844 of record NC_133394.1, read on the forward strand.
AGCTGGGGCTGGGTCTCCAGGGTGCAGGCAGCTGACTGGGGAACCCTAGAGTGTTCCAGAGGCTCTTAACTTCAAGTCACCAGTGGTACTGCAGGCTTGGTCTGCTTGGTCTGAGCTGGGGCAACAAGACACAGCCTCTACTTATGGGAGAGGCCACACAAAGGCTGGACCATCTGACCCTCCAAGGCTCGGGCCTGGACAGAGCCTATATGTCCCCTCTCTGTTCCCTGCTTCCTTATGCCAACCTTGCTGAGCTCAGCTGAGACCTGCTGGGACATCCCAGGACTCTACAGAGTTCTGAGTTCCAATCACGATTGGAATCTGGCCACATAGCCAGGCCCCAGCCTTCTGTGGCACTGGGTCTTGGCTGAACTGGGCACTTCAACTTCTATGTTGGGTGGGAGGCAGCGAGGGCAGTAATCAGCCCCAAACATGTTCCTCACTCTCAAAGATGCTCCAGCGCCAAACCCAGGCTGCAGGACTGTGGAGAGTGGTGACCAGGGGTGGTATAGTCTGGGAAGCAGTGTCCCTGCCATGCACGGCACTCCCACTGCAGTTCCAGGTGCACATCCATGTGTCATGCCACAGGAGTGGGGCTGCTTCCTTGCATTTCCCTGGAACAGCTGCCTTTTGGTGCACACTTACTGTGTATCAGTCCCTGTCTGCGACAGACCTGTGTCTGCCCACCTCAGCCTCCTAGAGCCCTGTGGTGACTGCCATGGTTCCCTGTCCATGACATGTAGGAAACAGGCCCACGAGGTTGGGGGCTGTCAGGTGCCCCACCCCTCCTGGAGGAGCAGGCCAGGACTTCCCCATTCTGGCTGCAGCCTCTCACTGGCTCTTCAGGCACAGGTGCATTTGGGGAGTGTGAGGGCTGCAGGTTCTCTGGCTGCTTCAAGGAGCCCTCAGGTTGGACCCATCACTCTGCTCTGGCCAGGTTTGGGGGCCTGTCCCCTCCTGTTCTCAGCCTGAGCCTCTGGTGCCTGACTCAGGCTGGTGGTGAGGTAACCTGCCCCCTTTGGTGTCCATGCTGGGAGGCTGTCCTGCCCCCCAGGGGATGAGAGCAATCCTCTCCTAGGACTCAGGGCCAGCCCTTCCCCTGGACAGCTTCCCCCACAAACCCAGAATTATACCAAGGTGGTTTCCATATAGAAAGGCCTCTGTCAGTAAGCAAGGCACAACCCTACTGACAGAGCAGGCTCACCTGGGGGCGGGAGAGGGGCCTCCACTCTCACCCAGCCCTTCCCCCTCCCGGGCACAGACCACGGAGCTCAGACACTGAGGAAGCTCCCAGTGAGGCCACCATCCCGCTGCCACCAAACCCATGTGCTGTGGGTTGGGCTTGTTTGCATGTAAGAGAAAACCCAAATGAACAGAAGTTGAAAGAAGATTGTTTATTTTCTCTTTCATGAGGGAATTATGGCTAGTGGCAGCCCTAGGCGCAGACATGACACCATCACACAGTCCTCAGCAGCCCAGCTCCATCCAGCTCCCTGCTGCACTATACTGGGGAAACAGAGGCTCCAGCCAGCACATCCTCATTCTAGACAGGAAGGGAGCCCACCCCTTCCCTTTTAAGACACTTCCCTAAAAGCCCAGGCCATGCAGTTGCTTGCCACCCTGGGCAAGGGAGACTGGGAAATGGGGTCTTTCCCCAGAGTTAGGCCCAGTAAGGCCAGTGGGGGCTTCCTGCTGCCCATTCTGTTCCCAGAATTTTGGTGTGCGAAATTGTGCACACCAATCCCATGTTTGTCACCTTGCTGGCTGCAGCAGCAACCCTGCTTGGCTATGTCGTCCTTCCAGTGTCTTGTCCTCACTTACCTACACTACACTTGCTGAGCTCACTGTCCACTGTTTAGTCTACACTGGCTGTCTACACCTCGATTGTTTTTGGCCTCACCCTTGCTTGGCAGGCCCTCACCTGTCCTGTGCATGAGGTGTCCCCAAGACCAGCAGTCCTCACTGCCTACCGTCCATCTCCTGCACCATGTCCCTAGTCCAGAAACACGCAGGACCCAGCCCCTCCCCACCTGGTGGTGCCCCACGTCCAAGGTCCTGATATCTGAGTGTCCCTCACCCTTGTGGATCTTTTCCTAGGTTTTTCTGACCTCAGGGCCACATGGAGCTCAGAGGGGCCCTCCCTAGCCCCTGGAACAAGGATGATGTTTGGGATAGATGAGACTGGACAGGAGTGCGCACGCACACACACACACACACATACACACACACACACACGGGGGCGGGGGGGGGAGGAGGGAAAAGAGGAGGTGACAGCTGGGAAGGTGGCCAGGCAGGTCATCACAAGGATACAAGGACAGGGAGTTGTTGGGAGGGAGCAGGGCTAAGACCTGTCCTACTAGGCTGGGCAGCCTCCAGCACTGCTATTCATGAAGGCCCCTCACCTCCCAAAGGTGGTCCCTCTACTGCAGGATCCCACCACCTGCCCACAGGTCCAGGTCTGTGATGTCCACATCCCACCTTCTCCCAGAAAGCTCTGCATAGCAGCCACCTTTGGGGCTGCTCTTTGGTGTCCTGATCTGTTCCCTTTCTTCCATCTCCGAGGATAAAGACAAATGTCCGGTTCTGGGGCTGGGGGCAGCTGGACATTTGACTACATTCTGACCAAGCTGACATGAACAGTGAATGTGTTGGAGAGGGACCCAGGAAGGTAACTCAAGAGTCTCAGTGGGCAGGTACAGCCCACTTCCTTTTGTAGGCCCTATGATGGCTGGAGCCTCAGCAACTCCCTTGGGCTGTGAGGTAATCCTTGAAGATACATGCTGACCCAAAAAACAAGAAATAGACAAGGCCTAGTGTGCCATATGTCCTCCTCACCAGCATGGGGCACCCACCTTTGGACTCCTGACAGAAACACATCTAAACCCTTGTGCTTATAAGTCACTGTTAAAAAGAGTTTTCAATTTTATGTGACCAACTGTAGTTCTGATACCCCACTTCCATAACGGCTGCCTACCCGAGCACTGAGGCTGCCACTCATGCCCTGCCTGTGCTCCCTCCTGCCAGCCCTTTCACTCACCTTCTGCTGTTCCTCTGGCTTAGCCAGTCGACTCCTAGCCAGCCAGCCATGTGCCTTCTGCCCTGTGCTCCATCACCAGCAGCCCTGTGGCCACTCCCAGACATAGTCCAGTGCTCAGCCTGACCCTGAGGACCTACTGCTGCCACTCATAGCCTTGATGGATACTGTCCACAGAACCTTGCTCATTCCTTTGCTCATCTGCAGAGCAGATCACTGGCACTAACCCCTCCCTCCTGCCCCTTCCATCTCTCCCTTACCCGCTCCCTCCTTCTCTACACTCCCATTCCCCACTCCCTCTTGATATGGGCATGAAAGCCTGCAAAGCCTGCTGCCCCTGGCAGGGGAGGAGATGCTGGGACCCACCACCGGTGGCTGTGGCTCTTCCAGCCCTCGGCCAGCTGAGCATCCTCAGCACCTGCGCCTTATTTGGGCCAGCTTGGCCCTCTGTCCCCAGGGTATGCCTCTCCTGCAGTCTCTCCTTGGTGGCCCAGGAGCTCCAGTCCCAAGCCGCTTGACCAGGGGCCCTGACTGGAACAAGTATAGTGGGAACCAGGTGGTATGCATCAAGGAAGGGCTGCAGCTCCCCACCCAGTCAGCATCCCATGGGCAAGCCTGGGAGAGTGGGACCTGCTCCTGGGTACAGTTCCTCTCCTCGCTCCAACCTGATCCTGCCAGTCACAGCAGCACAGGTCAGGGAGATTGGTTAAAAGACAGAACACAGCTGGCAGAGTGGCTCAGGCGGTAGAGTACCTGCCTAGCAAGAGTGATGCCCTGAGTTCAAATTGCAGTGCTGCCAACAACAAAAATAAGTAGCCAAAAAGGGCTGGAGGCATGGCTCATGTGGTAAAGCACTTGCCTAGCAAGTGTGAAGCCATAAGTTCAAACCCCAATACCACTAAAAAAAAAGTTTGCAGTTGGGGATTGTGCCTATGATACACAAGGTCCTGAGTTTGATCCCCAGCACTGCACAGGAAAAAAAAAAAGAAAGAAAAGAAAAAAGACAGGATACAAGAAGCACCAGGAAAACCAATCAGTCCTGGTTTACATGTCACAAAAACAAAAACATCCTCCTTGTATCTTTCCCCTGGTGCCCCAGGTTTACCTTAAGACAGAAGCACGCAGAGCTCTCTGACCTAAAAGCAGATCACAAAGCTGCAATAATTAAAAGCTATGACAGGATGTGACCAGCAGACGGCTCAGAGTTCAGAAAAGGAACCACTGTAAGCAGGATTTTAATACACAATGAAGGTAGTGTTTCAAGTCAGAAAAAATGTGTGACTTTATTAATAAACCATGTAGGGACAAGTGGACAGCTATCTGGAATTTAAAAAGTGAGTTTCCTGCCTTACATTTCATAGATCGGTGATTTAAATGTGAAAAGGAGCCCATAAAAGTACTAGAAAAAATGTAGTTTTTTTTTAATTTGCTCTTCCAGACAGGAAGGACATTTCTAAAGTCAGAAGTCATAAAAGTTGGATAATTCAACTATCCAAGAAATCTACATGGTTAAAAACAGTCTACATTGCTGAGGGAGTAGCTCAAGTGGTAGAGTGCCTGCCTAGGAAGTGTGGGGCCCTGAGTTCAAACCCCAGCACTAAAAGAAGAAAAACAGCCTAAGCAAAACCAGAAGACAGTTGGGCGTGAGAACATGCCTGCAGCAGCCCTCAGGAGGCTGGGGCTGGATGTTTGTGAGTTTAAGGCCAGCCTGGGCTACACAAGGAGACCCTGCCTCAAAAACACAAACCAAATCAACTAACCAACCAAACAAAACTCAGAAGAGAAACCAAGGATGTATTTGCAAAGCATCATGTAGGGCTAATAACAACAACTGAATGAGAAACTCCCACAATAGGAGAAGTAATCCAGTAAGCCCTGAAAAAAATAAGCAAAGAACATGGACACACCATTGGAGGGAAGGAAACCTGTGAGAAGTGCTCTCCTTCCTAAGGAAACACCAACCAAAACAACAAGGCACCTTCTCCTGTAGCTTGGCAGAGGTGGAACCTTCACAATATGGGAAGGCGAGGGCTAGGACAGCAAGCCTTGTTATAGGTCTTGGGGAAAGGAAGGAGACGAGTGTGTGGCAGTTAACACTGCACAAACCCCAGGGCTCCGCCTGCTCCCAGGAGCCCAACCCCAGATGAGCCTATGCTTGCACCAGGGAGCGCACCAAGGCCCTTGCTGCAGGACAAGACAGACTGGGAACAGCCTCAAAATAACATGAGGGACAGTGGGCTGGTCCTCACCATAGCAGACTGAGGGAGGCTCTCCTGGAGAGTAAAGGGAGGACTACTGAAGTCAGGGTGCACAGTAGTAACCCACAAAATCAGCTTCTCAAAACTCGGGAAATTAAGGGAAGGCTTGTAACTGCAAGGAGTGCTTATTCAAGAAAGATGGCTGAATGGTGAGCCACAGCTCAGTAGGGAGTGTGGCAAAGCCCTAGGTCTACTCCTAGCACTGCACAAACAAAAATAGCTGGGTCTCGGTAAGAACAGCATTCTGTAGCACCTCAGCTTGGAGTCCCCCACACTAGCTCCACACAGGCCTTAAGCCAGCAGCCTCCTGTGCAGGGCAGCTGTGGACAGCAGCAGCCACTGGAAGGGGAGACCAGGTCTGGAATTCGCCAAAAGCCCCGTTCAGGAAAACAGTCACTATTGACCTTTCTGGCTACTTCCTGACAAACCCCATTTGTGGGACTTGTCTTTGCTTGGCCTGACTCAGCTGGCTCAGTGTGAGCTGAAAACAAGCAACACCAATGCTTAACAAGACTTTGTTGGCCTAAAATCTTGGAAAGAAGATCTGAGGTCTCAGGCAAGCTTGCATGTTCTTGTGACGTGGAAGGCCAGGAATGCACACATTCAAGGCTGTGTGCAAACCCAGGGGAACCTTGAGTGAACCCTGAGCTCACATCTCTTACTGGCCCTGCTATTCCGTGCAGAAGTGGGGGCTGAGGCAAAGCTGGCAAGCCCCTGCCTGAGCACTGAGGTGTGCCAGACACACCCACAGCCTGGTGAGAGAAAAGCACAACTTACTGGTTCCCAGCACGAAGAAAGCCTTTGTCCACTCACAAGCAGACCTAACTGAGCAGAGACCTCGGTGGCTGCACGTGCCCTGGAGCACAGACTTTTCAGAGTTAGCCCAGGAAAGTCACTGAACAAACAAATAGTAAAACAAAGGTGACAGTAAACCCTGGGGAAGAGATCAGATCTGCAGAGATGAACATTGTATCATTTAAAACATGCAGTTTGCAACAAATGAAACTATGAGACACACAAATGGGGAAAACCAGTCCAACACACAAACTGTCCCTGAACAGTCCTGAGGATGAATGCACCAGACAGATAATTTCAACCAGCAGTACACATGTCCAAAGAACGAAAGAAAGCCACGTCTGAGACCTGGAGGTGAGAGTGATGTTTCATATGTGAGAATATCAGAACCGGACAGAAATGGTAGACCTCAGCTGGCAAAGAAGCTTGGAGCCTGAGGACAGGTCAACAGGGACGATCAAGGGGACACCAAGCCTTAGGGCCAGGGCAGCATCCCATGCCAGCACACACACACACACAGGGGCACCCAGGGTGAATGCAGAGACGAAAAGGAAAATGTAAAAAAAAAAAAAAATGGCAAGAACCTTCCAAATCCAATGAGCAACACTAGTCTTTATATCCAAAAAAGCCTAGTATAGGATTCCAAGTAGGAACTGGACACATTATGGCCAGACTGTTGTGAGCCAGTGGAAAAGAGAATCCTCAGAGTAAGGACAGAGGCTGTGCTGCGCACGGTAGTGCACACCTGTGGTCCCAGCTACACAGGACATGTAGGTAGGACGACTGTGGCACAGACTGGCCTGGGTGGAAAGGCAAAGGTAGGTGAAAAACAACTAAAGAAAAAAGGGCTGGAGGCATGACTCAAGTGGTATAATGCCTGCCTAACAAGCTTAAGGTCCTGAATTCAAACCCCAGTCAGGTCCCCTCCTCCTCCCAAAAGAGTGGCTCTGTGTGCAAGAATCTCCTGGCCAGCAGAAAATGGTGACCACTCAAGGGGCTGAACAAGACTGTCAACCAAGAATGCTATCTCCAGCAGAAAGTCTTCAGGAGTAGAGGAGAAGCTGAGACAGACAAAATGGAGTGACCTCACTGCTTGCAGACCTGCCCTGCATGAGTAAGCAAGGCCAGATGGCAAGTATCCACCCCAGGGAACAGGACCCTGGGAAGGGCAAGAACAGAGCTAAGCTAAAGGCAGTACGGATGCACTCCTGTTCTTAATATCTTTTCTCCTATCTAAGGTCAACTTACCAAGCAATAGTACAAAACTTTGATGGGCTTGCCATTTACAAAGATGTGACACATGTGTCCCAACTGGAACACAGAAGCTGGGGTGGGGGGGTCAGTGGGGGCAGAGCTGCACTGGAGCAAAGAGTCAGTACATTATTGAAATTAAGGCAGTTTGATCCAAACTAGACTCTTTTAAGGTAACTATACTACTCAGCAACCACTGTAAAAACAACTTTTAAAAAATGGTAAAAGAAGCTGGGCACCAGTGGCTCTTGCCTATAATCAGCTAGTCAGGAGGTAGAGATCAGGAGGATCGTGGTTAGAAGCCAGCCCTGGACAAATAGTTTGTGAGACCCTATCTCAAAATTACCCAACACAAGAAAGGGCTGTCAGTGTGGCTTAAGTGGTAGAACGCCTGCCTAGCAAGCATGAGGCCAAGTTCAAACCTTAGTACTGCCAAAAAAAAGAAAAGTGGTAAAGGACAACAAGGAAACTATGTTGTAAGGGTGGCATGCGCCTGTAATCCCAGCAGGAATTACAGGGAAGGCTGAAGCAACTCTCGGGGCAGGAGGAGCACTTAACCCACATAAAGTACATTCTTTGCTCACAAGGGAATGAAGCCACAAATCCTTAACAAGGAAATCTAGGAGCTTCACCAGTATGTGAAAACTAAGTAACACACTCCTAAATAATCAATGGGTAAAAGAAGAAACAACCTAAACATTAGAAAATATTTGGAGATGAAGCAAAAAGATAAAATGCAGCACACTAAAACTTATGGGGTAAAGTTAAAGCAATGCATAGATAAAAAAAATTATAGCTATAAGCACCTTTATTAAAAATAAAAGTTTCAGGGAATAGAGGTGTGGCTCAAGTGCTAGAGTGCCTGCTTTGCAAGTATGAAGCCCTGAGTTTAACTCCAGTGTCCCCCCCAAAAAAGAAAAGAAACACCAAAAAAAGGAAGAGAAGATGAGGTCCAAAGGAACCCAGAGGAAATCATAAAGAACAGAGTGGAACCAATGAGGTAAAGAATGGGAAGTAACTGGAACAATCAGCACAAACCAAGGTTACCTCTCTGAATACATCAAGGAAATTATGAATTTTTAGGTAAATTTATCAAGGGGGGTGGAGAGAGGGAGAGAGAAATCAAGTTACTAAAATAGGGAAATACTACAAACCACTACAGTTCCACAAATTACAAAAAAGAACTGAGGTAAAATGGACAAACTCTTAGAAAGAGATGAAGTAGTGAATGACTCAAGAAGGAATAAAAGGTGCTAGGAGTGGTGTTGTGACACTTGAGAGCTGAGCAGGAGGATCAACCATTGGGAGGCTAGCATGGACAACGCAGAGAGACCCTGTCTCAGAAAACAAAGAAGGAACAGAAACTATAAGCAGACTATAGAGAGGAATTAGTAAAGATATAATAAGGTAGCAAATTACTAACATAAGAAAGTCCCACCAAGCCCAGGACCTTGGACTAGAAGTGTGGTTCAAGCAGTGGAGCACCTGCATGAAGTCCTGAACTCAAACCCCAGTACCGTACCCCCCAAAAAAAGCCCAGGGCCACATGGAATCTCCAAATGTTTAAATATTATCAGTTTTTCACAAAGTCTTCCAAAATCTAGGAGAGAAAGGTACACTTCCCAACTCAGCCTATGATCAAGTTCTCTGATAAATACAGATGCAAAATACTAGCAAACAGATGCAGCAGCATAGGAAAAGGAGTAAGGGGGTCTATCCCATGAATGCAAGCTTCCTTCAAGACATGAGCAGCCTTTAGAGTAACACAGCATGTCAATGGAATGGAGGGTGGAATCACAGGACCACCTCAGTACATGAGAAACAAAAAGCGGCCGACAACATTCAACCTGTTAGGAAAACTCAACAGAAGGTGAGAATGTCCTCCACCCAGTGAGGACCTTTGACCTCTACAAAGGTCATATGGAAGCGCCCCAGCCCTGGAGCAGGAGCAAGACAAGGACGCCCTCTTATTCTGTCTACTCAACACTGACTGGAGGTGCAAGCCAGAACACTTAGGCATGAAAAAGAAACAGAAGGAATTCAGTCTGTCTGCAGAGGACCTAACACACACCTATCAGAACTAGTGGGCAAGTAGAGCAAGGTGGCAGGAAAGACTGACATAAACAATCAGCTGTGTTTCCAAACACAGACAACAATCCAAAAATGCAATTCAGCAATTACATTTACAGTAGCATCAGAAATAATAAAGTGCTTAGGGATAAATTTTATGAAGTAAACACAAGACTCATGCTAAAAACTAGAACTCAATTAAATGAAAGAGATCAGAAGTCCATGAATTAGAAGACTTACTATTAAGAGGGCAATATTTCTCGAAGTGATCTACAGACTGAATGCAATCCCTAAGTAAAATTTCAGCTGCTTTTTTAACAGAAATTGACAAACTGATCCTTAAATTCATTTGGCCAGAACAGTCAAAACCATCTTGAAACAGAACTGGAGAACTCACACCACATCCAAAGCTGACCCCGTGGCTACAGCTAACGCAAGCATCCCAGCACTGACATCCAGGATATGCAGGTCAACAGAAGAGAAGCAAGCACCCAGAAAGCATCTCTACGTCCAGGTTCATGGCAACTGGTTATTACTGGGTGCCAAGATAATCTTGTTAACAAACAGTGCTAGTGCTGGGCCAGTACATGTGAATAAAAAAATGAAGTTGACCCTACCTCACATGCAAAAAATATTCAAAGATCTAAACATTAGCACTAAGACTATACAACTCTCAGAAGAAAACTGAGGAGTAAATCTTTGTGACCTCAAGTTAGGCAATGGTTTTTTAGGACATCAAAAAGCACAAGCAGGAAAAGAAAAATCAGGTAAGTTGTACTGCCTCAAATGTGACAACTATTTTTGTTTTAAAGGTCAAAAAAAAAAAAGTCACCATCAAGAGCCAGGCATTGTGGTATATACCTGTAATTCCAGTACTTGGGAGGCTAAGCTTGGAGGATCGAGAGCTGGAGGCCAGCCAGAGCTACAATGGTGAGACTCTTGGCTCAAAAATCCAAAAAAGGGCAATATCAAGGTGAAAAGACAGAATGGGAGAGAATGCTTGCAAATCACATAAAGGTCTAGTATCCAGAATAGGTATAATTGTAGTACAAGACAAACAACAAAATGAGTTTGTCTCATTTTTGGACAAACTGAAAATGAGAGAGCTCCGGACACTTCTTCTAAGATACTCAAGTGGCTGGTCGGCACACAGATGTGCTCAATATCACTGGCCACCACAAAAACGCAAACAAGCATCTTGAGGACACTTCACACACACTCCATCTGCTGGGATTGAAGAGACAGCAACCAGTGAGAGCGGGAATATGGGGAAATCAGAGCCGCCGTCACAGGTGGGATGTGCCCTCGACCCCATCCTGGCCTTGGGATCAGTATAGCAGTTCACGAAGTCAGTTACTTACCAATTACCAGCTCCACTCCTGCATGGACCCCAAAGTCAATGCACACACATCCTCACAAAATGGCAGCACTATTCATAATTACCCCAAAGTGGGAACAACCCAATGTCAGTATTTTGGGGGGGCCTCTCCTCTGGGAAGTTACTGGGCTGTGTGTCACATGGAGCACCCTGAAACATTACACTATGGGAAGAAGCCAGAGACAAAGGCCACAGCTGCATGGTCCCATCAATCTGAAATGTTCAGAGCAGACAAATCCAGAAACAGAAAGACCAGCTGCTGCTAGGGAGAGTGGGGTGAGGGGCTCCGTCACAGTCCTGGGCAGACAGTGCTGTGGGCTGTACAACTATGCCAGTGCTTATAGCACTGACAGACACACCAAAGGGGTGGCTCTCAGTAGAGCTGCCATTAAAAGATAAACAGACACTGGGGGTGCAGATGAATCCCCGAGTTCAAACCTCAGTGCTGCCAGAACAGATCCACACACACCAGACAGAGCAACTGGGGGACCCAGCTCAGTGGCAGGGCCCTTGCCTAGCATGTGCAAGGCCAGTGTTTGATCCCTAGCAATACAAAAACCACTCAGTGAGGAACTGAGAGTCTGATACCAGCCATTTTGTCTGTGTTAAATATAGCCATGTGTCACAGCACGGGCTTTCCAGGAACTGCTGCGTGATCACCTTCTGGGGAGATGGCAGAGGTGCGGGCTCTGGATGCTGTGTGCATCCATTGGTTCTGAAGACATTACGGTCTGAAAGGACTAGAGATGTCCCACTAGGGACACAATGCTGCCCTGCTCACACCCTGGGCTCCAAGGCCTCACTGCATCCAGATAATGGTGCCCTGCTGGCAGTGAGGCCATCCTAAGAGAGCATATATTTTTTTGGTTGGTAGTATTGGCGTCTGAACTCATGGCTTCAACGTTTGCTAGGCAAGTACTCTGTCACTTGAGTCATGTCCCCAAGCACTTATTGTTTTACTTATTTTTCAGATAGTGTCTCATATTTTTTGCCTGGGCCAGCCTCAGACCACAGTCCTCCTATCTATGCCTTGTGCATAGCAGACGTGCATCAATACACCCAGCTTATTTGTTGAGATGGGGTCTCGCTAAATTTTTGCCTGGGCTGTCATCAAACTGTGATCCTCCCAATCTCCATCTTTGGAACAGCTAGGATTATAGGCATGAGCAATAGTGTTCAGCTTTTTTTAAAGACAGGATCTCACTGAGTTGCCCAGGCTAACCTGGAACTCATCACCTTTTGCTTCTGCCTCCCAAGTACTAAAATTACAGGTATGCAACACCATATGAGGTTGAAATTTTGCTTTTGGTGGTCCTGAGGATGGAACCCAGGGCTTCATGCATGCTAGGCAAGTGCCCTACTATGGAGCCACACCCCAGTCGTTTTTCAGAGCATCTTAATGCACCATTTCCTGATGTTACATACACACAAACAGGTTGTGGTTCTGTCCAGGTGTGTGCATGCTCTCCCATGCTAGAGTGCTGACAGTGGGAGAACTGATAACCAGAGTGCACCACAGCACATGTGGTTCAGCCCTTTAATTCAGTGCATAATTAAACTGGTTTGCAAACTTCTCGTGTTTCTTCTGGTCCATCTGGTTCATGGCAGCAACTACTCTCTGCACAGCAGCCCTGGGGGGAGAACAAAGCAAGACATGATCAGGGAGGTTTGGCCAATGGTCTGTTGCTAACCATAGCCTCACTGGTCTTGGTGCAGCTGCTGCTCTTGGACCACTTGCAGACTTCCTGTGGGCACTGCTGAACTTTTGGAAGGCAAGGCTCAGACGCAGTGGAGCTCACCAGTCCCAGAGTTGGAGTCCACAGTGGTGGTTCTGCCTGGGGAAAGAGGTCCTTGGCATTGTCTCTCTAGCCCTGAGAGACAGCCTGTACCAGGCTGCACTCCAGTGTGGGGGCACAGCCTGGCCATTTACCTCCTGGGGCATAGCCTTGCAAGCCCATGCAGCTGGGAAGTGTGGTCACACTGCTGGGTCCTACTGCACACTCACACATGGGTTTGCACATCCAGAGTTGAGGGAAGTACCCATGACTGTACAGTGAGAGGAGGGCACAAGGCATGAGTGGCCATGGCCTCTGGCCCCATCCAAGGCAGAACAAAGAGCATCTCACTGACCCTGCTGGCACTAGGCCCAGTAGAGTCTGAGCTGCACAGTGGAGATGCCTCCTGACCCCCAACCCCTGGAGCCTGGCAGTCACTACTGTGGGGCAAACTCTTTAAGGCAGGGCTTACTTGTGGTCACTTGAGGTCCTATCTAAAGAGGGCCCAGGCTACACCTCTTGCTGTGAGGAGCCAGTTCTCAGGTCCTGCTCCTATCACATCTGCTGACCCCAGGAGAACACAGGGAGGACACCAGGCACAGACCCCTAGGCTGTCACTGCTCTGGGGTAAAGGCCCTAGGGTATCCTTGACCCCCCAGCTGACCCATGGGAAACTGGCCTGGCACCTGAGTTTGAGAAGCTACCAGACCTGGCCCCACACCAGGCATCAAAGGCTTCCCACACAGCCCCACCACACAGGCCCTTCCAGGGCATGGGTCGAGTGCCATGGGAGCCTCTCTCCTGCCTGCCTCCCTCAGGCAAAGGGCACAGCAATGCTGGCAGGGAGGGAGATAGCCTCCTGCAAATACACTGCTGCACAGCAAGCTTCCGGTTAGTGCTGTGGCTGCCTTGCTATGCTGCCAGACTGGGCTTCAACCCTGCAGGGCAGCAGCCTCAGTGGCTCTGACAACCTGTTGCAGCCTCTTGCAACAGGTGCAGAGATGCAGAGACAGCAATGCCTTGAGAGGCAGTGGTGACCAAGGCTGGTGGCTGGGCTGCCCTGCTGGTGAAGAAGCCGAGCTCTATGGGGCCAACCTGTGCAGTGACCCCCGCCCACCAACCTTTGCAGAAACCTCCCTGAGGTTGTTGCCGCAGACAATAGCATGGGCACTGACCTGGCACAGCAAGGCCAGTGCCCAACCCTTTGGGTCAGGAAGAGGGCCAGGACTGTGTACCAGCTGGCCCCCACCTACAATGCCAGCTATCACAGGAAGGGAGAGGGTGGGGCCTCCTGGGAGAACACTCAGGATGTCCAGCTGCAGCTCTGCACCCACCCAGCCTCTGGGACAGCTGCCCTGGCCAGGGTGGGGGGTCACCAGGGAGAAGCTCTCAGAGCTCAGCAGCTTGGGGCTTGGCCCTGGCCAGTGAGGGCTCTTACTTGGCGAAGACCTTCTTCCCGATGCGGGCCCGAGAGGTGTTGGCCCGCTCCCGCAGGTCTGTGAGTTGGGGGTGCTTCCTCTTCCTCTTTCCTCTGCCCTTCCCACTGTATCTGGACGAGCCGAGGTCCGCACCTGTGGCTGCCTCCACATCCTTCATAAACTCGGGGTCTTGCCAGTCTGAACAAAACTCGAAGATTTTAGACAATGCCTGGCATCAGTCGGAATACCTCTTGTCAAAGCCCCTCAACCCTAAAAGTGGACTTCGTGGGCCTTTGTCCAGACAGAGGGGCCAGGAGCCTGCCTGCAGCATGCCTTGGCTCTATGGCCTGACAGGGTTTGTGCTGGGGCTCAGGTATCCCTGAGTGAAAGGAGCTAGCCACCTGGGAGTGAAGGCCAGGCAGAGCCACCTCCCTTCTTGGTTCCTACTGCCCTGAACTCAGCAGTCCACACAGGCCAAGGCGCCAGGCATGCCCAAAAGGCCCCTCCTAGTACACTTGCTGATGGGTCAGAGTGGATGGAGGCAGAGCTGGTGGCCAGGGAGTTGGAGTACCACAGGCTACTTTCTAGCCTGCAGGATGAACAACTGCAGTGCTGTCAGACACACCTGCTGACCAGTGTGTGTACAAGGCAGGAGCTAGCAGAGCTGAGGGGTATGGGTGGGCCAAGATGGCTTTTAACATTCCACACGTAACTTGGCCACAGGTCTCAGAAAAATACAGGATGGGAGTTCAAAGGCTGCTCTTCTTGCATGGCTGGGCATTGTTGTAGCCATGAGGCTGTGAGGGAAGTGAAAGTCACCTGGTCCCACTTAAGGGGCCTTGCCAGCACCAGGCCGGACTCATGGTGAGGTCATTGCTCACTTGCCAGGCTGTCGAATGATAACTATGTAAATGGCACCAAGCCCCTTTTGGGGTCAGAGCCTGGGCAGTTGCTCCCCTCTTGGGTCTCTGCTGGTTCTTCTCTGAAGGATGCCACAAGACCTATAAGACGTGGCACTGATCGAGTCTGGCCGGGCAAAGCTGTCCCAGATGAAGCAGACGATCACAAAGCCGCCCTAATGGGCCCAGCCTGCAGATAAGCCTGGCTTGCAGACACCTGACACTTCACAGTCTAGTGGGTGCCCAGAGACACCAAACATGCAAGGAGGACCTGTGAGCTAGGGCAAGGGACTGGGCACCAGTGAGGCCAGGCTGTGAGGAGACCACGTCCATCGAGGGAAAAGCCATGCACCCCAGACAAACAGATGGCACGGCCTCTCCAAGCTGATTTTTTGAAGAGAAGGAACTCAGGGCTGCACGATTCAGATACAGGGACGATTAATCCAAGATTAAGGAAAACTGTCTAAACAGTTTATCTCCCGGTAATAAGAAGGCGTCACAGTTTAGGAACCCAGTGAATGGAGCAATTGTTTAAACACAAGGAAAAACGCCAGCATCCAGTGGAGATGGAATGAGCACCTCAGGAAAATGAAGGAGCAATTTAAAAGCCTTTGAAGAAAATCAATAGATGCTGGGGCCGTGCGCCTTCCTGGGCGCTGGCAGGCCCTGGAGCACCACAGGCATTGTCACTGAGGTTAGCGCCAGGGAAAAGAAAATTGCCCCGTGTGTGAGGGAGGCGGGATCAATACTGCAGTTAGTAAAGAGACGCTATTTCACATCTGACTGGCCAGCACTGGCTCGGCCCGCGGCCTGATACCTGTTTGTTAACAAGCCACCGAGGGCTGGAAAACCAGATACTCTTCAGAGTTGACACAAAAATAGGCACTTAATTTGCTCCCAAGTGCGAGCCACCAGGGAAGGCCTCGCCCTTAAGATTAACAGGTCAGGGCCCTCCCTGTCGCCAGCCAGCCTCGGCATGTCTCTGGGTTCCAGGCTGAAACCAGCATTTGTATCTTATGACCAAAGTGCAAGAAGCCATAAAGGGGCCTGCAGACGTGTCCCCTCCTCAGAGGAGGGTTCTGAAGCTGGCTGCAGCCTCCAAACTAGACAAAACCACAGCCAGGCTTGACCAACACAGAATCAGTAAGGTGGGTCATAGCTGCCCAGGGGCAGGGTAGGCAGCTCAAGTCCTACAGTGGCTGCCACCTATGGAAGCTACTCACCACAGATGGCCCTGCTGCTCAGGAGCCTTCGGGGCCTAGGGGCCAGCACAGGGCACCTGCCAACTCTGGCTGCCAGGCCATAGTGTGTGCCTGGAAGGCATTAGTGACATGCATTTCTGCCTACCCAAGGACAAGAGTAGATGAGCCCATCAGGAGAGGCCAACTGGCTTTCTGTGAGCAGCTTGGGGCTCAACTCAATCAGCTGCCTCTTCTTGGTACCATTCCTTCATCTGCTCAGAATCAGAATTAAGACCCAGAACCCATCTGTAATCCTAGCTATTCAGGAGGCATCATGGTTCAAAGCCAGCCCAGGCAAATAGTTTGCAAGACCCTATCTCAAAAATACCTAACACAAAAAGGGCTGGTGGAGTGGCTCAAGGTGTAGGCCCTGAGTTCAAGTCCCAGTACCACAAAAAAGAAAAAAAAAAGACTCAGAATCAAACCACAGAGGTGCTGAAGTGGTGGTTTCTGGAGGCAGGTGTGTCCACATCCCTGTCAGGAACCTACAAGAAACGCACTACAAGTGTGAGCATCCCACGTCCCACTGAGGAGCCCCTGACCTGCTTCTCAGTTAGGAATGGAGTATGCAGCTTGGTGGCCACACAGAGCTCCTTGGGATGCTCTTGGGCCACCTGGCAGCAGGTCTTGGGATTGTGCCCATGGTGCCTCCTCCTGTCCACTCAGTCCTACCTGGTCGCACCGGTTGCTGCAGTCGCTGCCTCTCCTCCCGGGCTCTGTCCTCTGGGTCAAGGGGCCGCCCCTCGTCATCTCTGGGGATGATCTTCCCATGGAATGGGCACTGCACAGCAAGCATAGAGCCACTGATGGCTGAAAGTTCTACAACTCCTTGGGCAAACAGTTCTCAGGGAGGGTGGCACAGACAAACTGAGATCTACACTGCCCTGTGATCATATGCCCCTCAAAAGTGGGGAGGATCCCAGCAGCAGCAGCAGCAGGAATCCTGAGCTTCAAGTCAGTTTTGTCTGAAATGACTTTGCTTCGCCTCACTCCCCACCTGCCCAGAGAGTCTGGAAGGCTGAGCATGTTCAACTAACTCCCTGCCCTGAGGACTCCAGCCCTACACAAAGCAGGCCTCTAGTGCCGTGGAAGGTCCTCAGAAGTCGACTCCAGGGCCCAGGGCAGGAGACCCCAGACACAATGCTCTGATGGCCAGTGGCTAAGCAACTTATGTCAACCACAGTCAGCCCCTTTCTCCAGGGTCCCTCAAGGTCCCTGGCCCAGGGCAGGGTGGGGGGGGTGGTCAGCACTTCCCTCTGGCAGCCCTTTCCCCACCCAGCTTCACCCTGGGTAGCCACACCCTTGTGCCCATGGTCTTACTGGCCTCACCTTCAGTCTGTCTTGGCGTTCACAGAGCCGGCCATCAGGCCTTGGGGCCCGGCACCAGTGCTGCACAGGCTCAAACTTCCCTGCAAAGGTAATGTGCCGACTCCGAAGCATCTCAGAGACATCTGCATTGTCTACTTCCTCCTCCACCTCGCTGGGCTTCCAGAAGCGGTGCTGAGAGTCAGATCTGCAAAGGCAACAGAGACCCTTAAAGCACGTCTTTAGGGACCTTGGAGGAAGGTGGCCACCTTGTGTCTAGCCCTGGGGACAGGATCAGCCCCTACTACACCCTAGCTCTCCTTGGGCTCCCTGAGCTGAAGGATATGGTCACTCCCTCCGGGTTCAAATCCTGCCATTGCATGAACCAGTCAACAGACTGTGAGCAGGACCACTAGGTGAGGCTTCTTGTTCTTGCAGAGTGGGAAGAGCAGCTCTGGGGCCCTCAGGCCATCACCCCAAGGGTAATGGGTGGTGCCACTAAGGGAGTGAGTGCAGGCTGTGACGGTGATATGACCAGCACCCCAGAGGAAGGAGCATATAGAAATTAACTGCCCGGCTCCTGGTGCAGTACCTAGGGGCTGGAAGGACAGCTTTGCTCCCATAGGGTGATACCATGTGCTATTGCTGTCACCAACCCTGTTAAAGATGTTTTTCTCTGGATGCCAGAGGGCTCCAGTTGCCCTGCTCTCCAGGACATGGGGCAGGGGTCTAAGCTGTCTGCACATGGACCCCAGCTGCCCCAAATGCTGGCAGGTACTTCAGGCCTAGCATCCCAGCCAGGGCTCAGATGAGCAACACACAGTGGACACTCTAGGGATGGCAGGTACAGTGGTGGACAGAAGTAACACGTCTGGATTCCCAGACGACCACACAGACCAGCCTTGGCTGCCTACTGACACAGCAATGGGGCCCCTTCCGCCCAGCAGCTCCTGTCCAAGAGGATCCCAGGGTAGCAGTGTGAGGCATGTCCTACTCAGACCTCCAGCCTACAGATAGGCACATGGGCACTGAGCAAGTGCTCCCCACTGGGAGACATGGCTGGCAGAGCCTCTGGGCCACCCATATCTTCTGTCAGCCTGCAGCCTGCTCTAGGATGAGGGATTCCCGCAGGGACCCCTGGCAGACAGAGGAGGGCCACCCTAGGAGACTCCAAGTCAGTCAGGGAGGTCCCCAATGGTACAATATACTGTGCCTGAAGGGAAGGACCACTCAGTGGGTATATTCAGGGGTCAACACCCAACTGGTCATAACACGGGGCTTCAGCAGCGGGAACAGGAATGGGCTTCCTGCCCTCCCGGGACCATGTCCATATGCAAAGTATTCCCTCTCCCTTCCTCCCACTGGTGGTTCACCACAAACTGGGTCCCAAAGGGTGGCCTAGCAGCCCCCATGGAAGTAGCCTTTCCAAAGAGGAGTCATCTGGAGGAAGAGCTGGCCTCAGAGTGAGGTCAGAGAGTGCTCTCTGCTTTATGGAGAAGTATAAGCCACCAAAGCACTGTGCAGGCAGGTGGCAGTGACATACAGAGGCCCATACAACTGAAGGAACTTGGGGACGCATGATGCTGGCCAAACAGTGCTGCTGTCTGGGACGGACTGATGAGATCCTCACACAAGCCACTCAGGCCTAACCATGCTGGGTCTAACTACATGGGGCCCCAGGACCCCCACACAGGAAACTCTTGCCTCATTCTCTTATGCCCCTTGAGGTCCTGTGCCCCCTTTCAAGTCAGTACCACACACGAGCACCCCTACCTAGGGCTCACAATTGCAGGCTTTACTGGTCTCAGACCTGCAGCACTGGCCTGCCCTGATGTATGTATGCATGAGTAGCCTAATGTAGCTTGGGCTCTTCCAACCTCCCTTGCCCTGTCCCAGGTGAGCCCACCTTTGTCCCCTCTGAGCTCTGATTGTCCTGGGTCTGAGACCTCCTGAGGTAGCTCCCAGGCTTCTCTGGCTGACAGGGCAGGGTGGGAGTGCTCAGAAGCATCCTAGAGAACAGCTAGAGGCCACAACCCAGGACCACTCCAGGAGTGCCATGCGCCATGCTTTGGTGCCTAAGAGGCTGGGATGCATGCTGCACACTGAATCTTCCAACAGGGTGTGAGGTAGCCCTTAGAGCCTCAACTTCTCTGATTAGGATGCAGCCATCTGCCATAGCCTGAAGAGCTACACCATGGTCAGGAGGTGCCAAGGCTCTCCAAGCAGAGTTCTCCAAAAGGCAGCATCCCATTCCCCCTTCACAACACTTGCTGTGGCTATTCCTTCATGATTGTAATGCCTGTCCCTTCACAGGTGGCTCCCAAAAGAGCAATAGCAAGGCTTAGTAAAAGCTTTGTGTCGTGCTAGCCAGGCCCTGCCATGTGCCCTAAGAACTTCAGGCACCACTAGACTTACTTGAGGATCTTCCCAGCCGCTGGCTGCTCCTGGCCCCAGTAGCACAGGTCCACTCCAAAGGGCACAATGGGTGCCCGGGCCCGCTCTGCTGACAGCTTCTGGGCGTCCTGAGGCCCCAGCGTTGCCCTAAGAACACAGCAGCAGTGCTTACTACTCACTCCTGGTGTGGCCACATCACTCAGTTCTTCTCACACGCCAGTGTAGCCCAAGGCCCATAATGACCACAAATGAGCAATGACCTGGATTTCAGGGCAGCTCCAAGGTCTGACAAAACCGCCTGGCCCCAGCTGAGCACTGGCTCTAGTTTTGATTCTTGCCTGGCTGGGGTTACCTGACATCTGCCGCAAATCGCAGTGTGGTCCAGCCTCAGGTCCAGCCCCATAGCTCCAGCCCTGGCAGATACCAGCAAGTGCCAACTAACCATGGCTACACACCCAGACTGGCCAAGGGAGCCAGAGAAGACCAGAGTCAGCCTGTTCAGGCCAGCCAGTGCTCTTAGCAGGTGTGTTAGCAACACAGGACATCTGGAGTCACCTGGCAGAAGCTGGGGTTGGGGGCAGGTGGTCCTGGAGCCACCATGGCTGGGCAGCAGCAGAGGTAGGATCCGATGCCTCCTCATCTCTTCTTGTCCTTGTCCTTGCCTGAAAGCCCTGTGCAGTTGTGTCTTTCTCCTGGGTCCGCAGTGGGGCCTTTGGCTCCAGCCCTGAAACAGACAGGTATCTGCTCCTGGACTCCACTCCACAATCCAGGACCACTCCAGGAGTGCCACGTTGCCATGACTCCTCCAACAATGCATGAGGTAGCCCCTAGAACCTCAACTTCTCCAACAAGGACCACATTTAGCAGAAGACAGTGGATTTGGGATAGGGACCCTGGCAGCCCCAGTCCATGAGGCACTGTCAATGCTGGGCTGCCCAGTTTTGGGAAATTACCACCTGGATTCACCAGGCCACTCCAGGAGTGTAGGCCCAGCAGCAGGAACCCCACCCAGGGCTCTCCACAGTGCAGGCCAGCAGCACTGTCACCTTCACCCACAGTTGCCCACTGTGACGGAACAGGGCCACACTTGGAGAGTGGCCACCCCCTGGTGTGAACACAAGGTTCCCCTAACAACACGCAAGCCACCGTTCACTGAACCAGGAACAAGAAAGAGAAAAAAGCACTGAGCACTTTTGGTTTCCTGCATTATCACACGTATACAACTTCAAGCTCGGATTCAAATGGCACCTTTTCTCTCTTTTGCTGTTCACAGGAGAATTGCCCAGGGCTGCTCTGGCTTCTGCCAACTCCTGTGAAAACCAAAGGGGCAGTGGGAGCCAGGGCCAGGCCTGCAGACACCCATGTGGTTGTGAGCAGATGCTAAGCTCTCAACTAGCAGGGTGTCACCTTAGAATTACCCCGCCACTAGCTAGATGAGGCTATGACTCTGGCATCTCACCAGTGTTCCCACAGGACACAAGGCAGAACATCACCTTCTGCAGCCTGGCACCCATTCTCACATCCCAGGGGCAGGACAAGGACAGATCCTCCAACACTGCCAAGCCCTGCCCTGCCTCTGTTGCCCAAAGCCCAGCCCTGCCTGTCCTGCTCCAGGCCTGTGCCAAGGCAGGACTTGAATTTGGCTCTTGGGTCCGCCCTGCTGACCCTCTCAGGTGGGGCATGCAAGGCCCAGGGCAGGGTCTGGACTGAAGCAACAAGGTTTGGACCCAGTCCCTCCTGCAAAGGTGCCCTGGTCATTACTCCAGACCAATCTGAACAAGCAGAGAAGCAGAGTCTTCTGAGCACCCTGCCAAGAAGAAAGAGAACAAGCACATGTTGGATGTGGCAGAGTCCACAGAGGAGGAAAGTGGGAGGGGAGAAACAGCTGAGGAAGCATGCAGACAACAGGAGCACTGTGGAGTCAGAAGGGGAGGGGGAAAAGCAGCAGAGAAACAATCCTTGCTGGTGACTGGAAGACCGAGGGAGCAGCGGCTGCACATGAGCACACATTATAGCTCAGAGTTGTGGGGCAGATATGCAAGTTTCAGTGTCCTCCCTTCTGGACTCCCAGAGGAAAGAAAAAATAATTAGAGTGTAGAAAATGGCTGAAGAAGTAATGAGGCAAGTTTTCCTGGCATTAGAGTACCAGAGGAGGGAGAGAAAATTGTGGCTGGGAATGTCACGGGAAGTTTAAGAACATTAAAGACAAAGAGGAAAAGAAGACATATTCAAGGAAGTGAAAATCCCACTGGCAGCATCACTTTCAGCAGGAGTAGTGAACACAGGATCTTGAAAGTCACCTTAAAGTGTGCAGCAAAGGGCTGGAGGTAGAGCTCAGTGCCAGGGCACTTACCCAGTATGTGTGAGGCACTAGATTCAATCACCAGCACCACACAAACAAAAAAATTGTGCAGGAAGAGCTGAGGTCACAGTTTTATACCCAGCTACAATACCATGTCAGCTACAAGTAAGGACCAGGGTCTTGAGGACACAGACCTTATGAGGCCCACCACTTAAGAGATCACTTGAAAATACCCTTAGAGCACATGATCAATCAAGAAGAAAAATACAACAGCTATGGTGGTTCAGGAGCTGGAGATAACAGAGGACTGCAGTTTGAAGCCAGCCTGGGCAAAGATTAGTGCAATAATAATCTGGGAATGGTGGCATGTATGTACGAAGATTGTGGTCTGAGGCCTGCACTGGGTAAGATTTTTCACATCTTATGTGAAAAATAACCAAAGTAAAAAAGGGCTGGGAGCATGGCTCACATGGTAAAGTGCCTATCTAGCAAGTATGGAGCCTTGAATTCAAACCCCAGTATCACCAAAAAAAAAAGAAAGAAAAATAAATTATAAATTTGAGTGGGGCAGGACAAGGGAGGTAACAAGGAGTAAATGACTTTGTAACCTTTACTGTCCCTCTCAGATCCATCACAATTAAAATGAAGCTGGTATCTAGATGATTCAGTTTGATGGGGGTGGGATGACAGGGTGCTTCTGCAGGGGAACGTACCGAAATTGAGAAACTGTGAAAATAAATAGTAAATGAGTGGGCTGCAGGTCTGCTTCAATTGCACTGCATATGTTTAGCATGTGCAAGGCCCTGGGTTTGATCCCCAACACCACAAAAATTAGGGATAAACACCAAAAGAATAAAAAGAGACTATTTTTTTTTAAAGCTACAGGAAAAAATTTGTTCTACCAAATAAAAGGTAGGAAAAGGAAGAAAACCAAACAATAATAATGGTAGCAGCAAATCAAAGAGAAATTACAGTAAGCAGAAGTATGCGACAAACTATCAAATGAATTAAATCCATGAGAAAACTATATTAAATATACGTAGCCATACATTTATAACAGACCCTCTAAAAACAAATGGTTAGTGAGAGGCTGGAAATAGATGAAAAACAGTTACTGTACAAACAAGAACCAAAAGAGAGCTGTAATGACATGTATCAGGAAAAACTAGATTTAAAATTTAAAAAGAACGTAAGAGGAAGAGCACGGGAGTGTGGTAAACTCGGATGGATATGCGCCTAATGAAGTCAAAGCACATGTAGCCTGTCCAAAAGGGGCAAAGACCAATCCACTCACCCAGGCCCACAGGACTCCTGTGGGCTCACTGTAGCAGCAGTGAGCCGACAGCACAAAATGGTCAGCTGCTCTTCAGGACTTCGAAGGGGTTAGCAGGCTATGGGCCAGACCCAGCCCACTGCCTGTTTTTGTTAACAAAGTTTTTATGGTACCAGCTGCATTCACTTGCTTATGTATCGTCTATGGATGTTTTCAGAGTTGAAGAACTGTGACAGACACCTGATGTGGCCCAGAGAGCCCAAACTATTCACTCTCTGGACCTTCAAGAAAACATTTGCCAATCCCTGCTCTAAAACACCCTGCACACAGATGTGTGGTACACTCCTATCTCTTGGAACCCCATGAGCTGGGAACACAGGATGTGGAGAGGGTAATGAGGCTGCCATCAGCGACCTTAAGGCTGCCACAAGCTCTGAGGCCTGAAGGCTTGGGTGCACTATGCATTTGGAAGATGCCAGGCAATTCCTACTCCACTCTGTTCTCCAAACAATGCCCTGGATTTAGCTCACCAACTATTCCAGATCCCTTCAGCATTCTGGCATCATTACTGCCTGATGCAGATGCCAGCAGCGAACCCCACCCCTGCACATGTGTGCACGGGTGGGTACAAAGGGGGGAGGCAAGGCTGATAAGTGAACAATGTGACATTTAGATAGATACAATCATAGCCAAAAGATCAATATGAGAATTCCTAAGAGTTACAAGAATGAAATATATTTTTCATTGATTTGTTGTTTTAAACCATTAAGAAGATGGGTAAGCGTGTTAGAGCAGGGTAAACACTCAGGGCACTGAACACACCACTATTTTCACATTGTCGTAGAAAATCAATCTCACTGACATACTTTCAAAGTAAAACCCAAAAAGCAGAGTGTGCTCCTTGGGTACTGAGGGCGTGCATCTCCAGAAAGCAGGGGGAGTCTGACCATCTCATGGCTGGACTAGAGGCCCCTCGGTATCTGACTCGAGAACAGTTATCTTGGCTCAAATTCACTCCCACAGTTGCTTTTAGAAGGAATCATAAAAATGTTCAAATCCCCGTTTTTGTCTAAATTGACCAAGGGGCACCTATTTGCCTGAAGCACTAAAGCAGACAGTGCGGGAGAGATAAATCGATAGAAGGAAATGGAGAGGCTGGGGCTCCGCACAAAGTTAGCTGCCGAGCGCTGACATTATTGATTTTACCTAGTTCAGCTGGCCTTGTAATTAAAATGTAAATTTGAGAAAGAGATTATGTCCTGACAGAAATGGTAGGATTAAGGGGAAGATAAAAGCCCCTCAGTGAAAATTCAGAGAAAGAAATGAGAAAGAAAAAGGGCCCGGTTTCCTCAGCCGTGTGGATTTAGACTGAATCTAACACTTCAGATTCGCCTGTGTTTAATTGGAAAAACAGCGACAGAATATAAACTAGTATTATGAACTGAGCTTGCCCGCATGCTGTCTGTCCATCCACTGCCCCACAGCACCCAGGCTGCTGGTTTAGTTCCCTAGGGCTCTCAAGCACCCTCTCCCTAAAAGGTAAGGATGGGGTGCCTACCCTCTATCACCACCAGAATTCCTGCCCATGGGGCCAGCACCCTCTTTGCCCCACTCTGAACGTTTCTGGTGACCTGGCCCTGGAACTTGGGGCCCACTGGTCCCTCCTTTGGCTCCTATGGTCTAGGCCTAGGGCTGGCACAGATGACATTGCCTGGAGCATCACTGCACCACATCACCCATCCTGCCAGCCCAGTGTTTTCCACTGGATGCAGTTTAGAGAACCATAGACCACAGCAGCCAGGGCTGCCTTCGAGGTTAAAGACAGATGTTCTTAGCCTTTTGAAGAAAAGGGATGAATTAGAGGCAATAAAACAACCGGGGTCTCTGCCCTGCTGTGAAGAGCCCTCCCCTAGCCCCCACAGACCAGGTGCATGTGGGCCTGGCCCTGCTCACACACAGGTTATGGAAGACAGGACAGTCACATGCAGGCTGGTAAGCAAAGAGCCAGGAATCCAGAGGACAGGCATCGCAGTTATTGCTACTGAGTATGTTAACAAGCTACTCCAACACTCAGCCATGGAAGCAGCAGCCACCTAAGCTTGTTCAGCATCAGAAGCACTCTGCAGGGATGGCACATCTCTTCTATTGTGCCCAGGGCCAGACTGAGACAACCCACAAACAGGGCTGGGCCTGGCTCGTCAACCCGAGGGCCAGCTGTGACTGCTCTATGTAGTCCTGTGTGTCCAAGTAAGTGTCCTAGCAAACCTGGCAGGGTCCACAGGGTCTTTGACAACTTAACCCCCTCTGCTAGACTCAACTGGCCAACAGCAACAAGCCACTCAGAAGCAGGGGGCACAAGGCCACCGCTAAACAGGAGCGCCAAAGACCTGCATGGCCCTGTCACTTCCCACAGGGGCCAGCAAGGGCTCTGCTATTTGTGTGCCC
Organism: Castor canadensis; assembly: GCF_047511655.1. Taxonomy (NCBI): domain Eukaryota; kingdom Metazoa; phylum Chordata; class Mammalia; order Rodentia; family Castoridae; genus Castor; species Castor canadensis. The sequence goes on from NC_133394.1 coordinate 154,621,682, forward strand.
ATTTCCTGGAGGTAAATTCCAGGTAACATCAAGTGAGCACCTATGATTGGAGGCTGTTGTTATTGTCATCACTGTCACTATTACTGACCACTCCCATGCCACAGGCCAGAAGGAAACTGCTGTTCTTTGAGGACAATTACCTTTGTTCACTCATCACTCTGGCCCTGCTCTACGACCTGGGGCCACCAGTAAGGTCTGAGTGACCGTCCAGCCACAATTCCCAGCAGGTGTGACTTCTGCTAGAAGAACATGAAAGCATCAGAACAGGGCTGCACCAATGCACAGAGGCCCAGTCCCAGAAAACTCTGCTACAATCACACTTCCAGGCTCCCCTGAGGACCTCTAGAAGCCCAGGTTTAGCCCTGGGGCTTAAGGCAAGGTACCCAGGAGATGGGAGGACATCTGGACAGAGAAGACCACCCAGGTGGTACACAGGCAGGTGCTGCCTAAAACCTGGAGTCCTTGGCTGCAGGATCTCGAGCAGAAGGGAAAGGCCAAGTAGGCTATTCCCTGCCTCATCTGCCCCAACTGTCCACTGTCTCAGATCCTGGTGGCAATAGTTAGACCAGCACCAACTTGAACCTGGGGCCATGACCTAACCTAGTCTGGATGAGGACAGCAGACAGCAGGATGGGAAGCAAAGACCATCTAGGCTCAGGGAGGGTAGTCACAGCACCCAACAGCATACCTCAAGCACCTCTCAATGCCCCATGTGAAGTGTGGCACTTGGCCAAGGCTGTCCTAGATAAGGCTCTGTCCACAGAAGCCCTCACACCAGGGGGAAAGGCAGTAGTACAGGAGGGCAGACAATCATTTCAGGTAGAGACTGAGGCTCGGAAAAGAATGGAACATTTCGGATAGGGGAGGCTAGAGAAGTCCCATGAGGACAGGGAGTGGGGGGCAATGGAGAACAACAGGTCTGACCCAGCAGGGTGAGCTGGGCGAGAGGAGCATTGTTGGGTGGAGAGCCCCTCATGAACAGGAAGCAAGTCTGAGTCTTTTCTAGGCCTCATGCAGAGCAGGCCAAACCAGGCTATCCCCAGTGACCCCCAAATGTTGCTTGCCAACAGGCACTGACCCCAAGGTGCTCAGGTGGCCCAACACAGATGGCATGTGTGGGTACACAGGGCTGCACAAACAGAAGGCCCTTAGCAGTCTGGTTGTGTTAATTTGGCATGACACCCCTAATGGATCATGTCGTCACACATGAGTTGTCTAATCATCTAAATACTTTCAACAAATTTACATTTCATCCTGTAGACTCCGGTTCAAGCCCACTTGTCTATTTCACCACAGAGGCCAGGCTTCTTTTTGTTTGTTTCCTCTTTACATGGGCAAATGCTACCTGAGTGTGGCTGTGGGGTCCTGAGGGCCCTGTCCTGACTTGATCCACTCCCTTTTTCCCTTGAGGGCCACAGCCTGCAGTGTAAGGGCACAGCATTTAGAGGTTTTTCTGGAAAAGAGGAAAATTCTATGGGAAAGGCCCCTCAGAGCTATGCTATGCATGTCCCAAGCAGTGAGAAATTGCTCTTTGCTGTGGGGTATGCAGACACCCTGAGCCATGTCTGTTCCTCTACTGTGGGGCACATGGATGTCCTGGGCCCAGATACATCTGTGACTTCACAGACACCAAGCAGGGACATGCTTTACTCATGATGCCCTTAAGAAATGGCTGCTGGAGAGGAAGCCCAGAGCACATGGGGTAGCCACCTCCTGCCCCTAGAGATGGTACCTGAGTTGCAGAAGCCAGACCCCAATACCTCTTCTTTAATCTAAGGAGCCCATATGAAAGAGCTGGATCTGGAAGGTGTCCTTTACATCCTTGGATGTGCTCGAGTGAACAGGCTGCCTGTCGGGTCAGGGAGTACCAGATGCCACAGAGCCAAAGCCTGCCTCCACTCCATCTGTGGTGCAGACCCACACAGGACTCTCCACCTGTCTGTGGTCCCTGTCTCAGGGCTGGGGCAGCAGAAAGGGCTGTAGGACCCACCCTGTGGGATGGCAGCCCACTTTGGGCAGGGGGAAGGAACAAAAGGAAAAACCCAGAACTTTAAATGAAAGTAACAATGACTGACACAACAGCTCTTTAAGACAAGCCAGCAGGTCTGGCAGGTAGGATGCCCACCAAGACCCACCTGCATGGGGGGTCAAGGAGAGAGTTGTCATGGCCTTAAGGCAGTATGCAGAGTGGGGACTCTCCTCCCCAGGTATCCCCCCAACCCCCTTGCTCTACCCATCCCTATAACCCCTCCCCTCCCTGATCCCTGGCCCACAGCTCACCGTACTCAGCCCGCAGGTGGTCGGGGATGTGAGGCTCATACCCCTCCTTCTCTGGGACCTCCACAAAGTCTTCATCGTCCTCATCCTCCCTGTCCTCTGGGGCTTCTGTCTGTGGAAATACCCCAAGTACAGATAAGGACACCCAGACCCTGTGAATGAGAGCAACTATCAGTAGGCAGCTGGGAAAAATGCAGGGCCTTTCTTACAATTCAGTATTTCAGACTCAGCCAAGGTCTGTCTTCACTGAAGGTCATCTCTGAAGTTGTTCTTGTCCCTCAGTCTCACCTCTCTGGCCTGCACCTACCTGGGGCCTTTTTAGCCTATGTTACGGCCACAGACTGTGAGCCTGCCATACCCCAAGCCCTGGCGTGTGCTCTCCTTCCGCCCTCACGAGGAGTAAGCGCAGCTCCAAGTCTCAGGACAGAATACCTAAATACCTACAGACATTCCTCCCAGTTCAGGCAGCAGCTCTCCATGAAACAAGGCAGGTGTGTCCACCCCTGGAACAGTTGGCAGAGCCAATGCACTATGTGGACCTATCCAGGGTGCTGGACACAACGGGCAGTGGAAATGAACAGGCACTTCTGGAATATTCTGTCCTGAATAACCTGTTAAAAGTCCTCTGAGTTGGATGTGGTGGTACATACCTGTAATCCCAGCTACACAGGAGGCATAAAGAAGATTGGATTGCTGCTCCAGGCCAGTCTTGGACCAAAGCCTGAGACCCTATTTGAAAAATAACCTAAAGCAAAAAGGGATGGGGGTGTGGTTCATGTGGTATAGCACCTGCCTAGCAAGCATGAGACCCTGAGTTCAAATCCAGAAAAGGAGGGAGGGAGGAAGCCATCTGAGTCCCCTCCCAGGCCACCTCTCCTGCCAGGGAGTGGTGGGTACTCATGTGAGTCCTGGGGGAGCAGGTATGTCTCCCACACCTTGGGGACCTGAAGAACTGCATGGGAAGGACTGCTTCCTCCCCTAAGAAGCAGACTCTCGGCACCCACCCTGCCCTCCTTCTGCACCTTGCTGCATCTGCCTCGGTGGGCCGTGCAGGGGATCCATGTGACTAGCTCATCCCCTTGGCTCCCCTCCTCATAAGGCAGGCAGCAGCCAGTGCAGGCTGATACACATCATGGCCAGAACTGTGGCCAAACACATGTGAATGTACCAGACAGCATTGAGAGCAGACATCTGGTAGTGCCCACCCCATGGACTCAGAAACAAGCCTCTGGTGAGATTGTTTCCACTCCACCTTCCCACTGGGCCCACCTGCCACAACAGGAGTGAGGCTCAGCCCGTCAGGGAGACTGGGCCCATGCTCCCTGTCATGGCACCCTGGTTGTAGTGGCCCCATAGTTTCTACAGCTCAAGGACCAAGCTGATGGGAGCATCCCAAAAGGGAGGCCCCCGTCAGGGGAATAACAACCAGTGGGACCCTTAAAAGGTTGTAAGAGAAAAACTTTGAAAAACTTAAGTCATTGTGATCCATGGCTTCATTTTTAAAAGCCATTCTCAATAGCAACATCTAGAAGGCCCCTAGCTTTGCTCCTGAAAAGAGGAGCAGTCATTGACCCTCCAGGGCAGGAAGCCTCTGTACACCAGGAGTCAAGTCAAGCAAGCCACAGCCCCCAGGGGCAGGGACCTGCAGCATGTCACTAACTCATGCCCTGTTCAGCACTGCCCGCCCAGGTAGAGCTGGGCTCCAGGGTGCAGCCATCAGAGCCCAGGGCATGAGCAGCCTGCTGGGCCCAATGCCCCTGCCGAGACTGCTTGCCCAAGAGGCATAATCAGATGCAAATGCACTTTGTTTAGGTACAGCCCACGGCCGTGCATCTGGGAAGCACAGGAGACATTAATCATTGGAAACTGTAATTTTTGTTATCAGTCTAACACTGATCAAAAGGGAAGCCTGCCTCCACCACTGACCTGTGAAACGTCCCAATTATACTCTTTGGAAATGACAGGGGCACTTAACTCCCGAGCTGAGCAAATGACGACGATCAATCACGTTTGAATAACAATGAGCCACGGACCTGAAAATTATTTTTGTATAGAATCTACCCAGGAATTTATGAAAGGTGGAAAGCAGCCCAAGGTTTTAGGGCATTATGGTCTCGGCTAGTGCAGTGCGTATCAAACACTAAACAGAATTTATGTGTTTTAATTTTCTAAAAGGTAGATGTGGACTGGGTGCTACAATGCATAACATATAGTGCCAGGTTTTAAATATGGGGGTCATTTTCATAAAATATTGTGCTTATTGCTCACACCCTTGAATTTCACCGGGGACTTCTATCAAATTTTCATTTCCTAAAAAAATATTCAACTGCTTAGCTAACTATTAGGAATTACACCTTATTTCTCCCCAACTAAAATTGTTTATTTCTGTGATTAAATCTGAAGTCCTCTTTGTTCTTAAATTAGCACTGATAAGGACTCAGGCTGTCTGCACTCCCTCTGTAGATGCTGCTAGTCCTCCTACAAGTCTTTGCCTCTAAAAAAGACCCTGGGGCTTTCCCTTGGTCCACAGCGACCTCCGCAGCCAGCCATTCTCATGCTTTTAAACTGTTTAGAGTTAGGGTAGCCACTCAAACTACAGCAACCAGAATTTAGAGCCTTTGCTGCTAACACTGAATCTGCATCTGGTAAATATGGATGTTACAAACCCAGGGTGCCAAATTTACTGTGGACAACTGACATTAAGTGTGCTGCAACTGATGGACACACAGTGAAATTCCTGGTGTGGACAAGAAGAGAGAGCACTAAGCCACTTGCTGCTAGGACACTCATGCGGTCTGTTCAGGAATCTCATTCAAGGCTTATTCTGAGACAGGAATACTGTGGTCACAAGGGGCAGTGCTCTGGAGAAGGCAGCATGGCCCAAGAGAGGTTTACGGCTTTGGTGGAACAGTCCTAAGGACTAAAACCAAGTAATCAAGAGCCCATGGCTGCAGTGGTCATGACCTGGCTTCAAGGTCACAGATTAGGTCAGAGAGAGGCCAAAACTGAGCAAGAAAATGGGGGTTGTGCAGTACACAGCGGGCAGGAGGTGTCAGATGCCTAAGCCTCCCAGCTCCCCACCAAATGAGTGCATACCCACTACAGAGGCATCAGCCTCAGGTGTGAAATTTTCTTAGGAGCAGTTTGATTTGAACCCATTTGGGGGCCGAGTTTGCCAAAGTGATGGAACACAAAGCAAGTCCTATGAAAACAGGGCAAAACAGGGAGGCACCCTTCACTGGGAGATGCATGCTGGGGAAAACTGGGCATCTTGCCCACACTTTCCCTGTCAGGTGCCCTCCTCAGTGCCTGTGAAGGACGGCAGGTGGTCAATACCCTACAGAACAATAGGGAACATCTCCCAATCTGGTCTCCTGGGTGGGAACTACAGAATCCCACACAGAGCCAACCCCATCTTCCCATACCACAAGATGTCTCACAGCCGCTATCGCAACAGTGGGGGTGGGAGGGGGACACAGGACGGGACACTGCTGGTTTTATACAAATTGATTTTCACCCACAGTTAAAAGGATTTAGAAAAATGAGTCTCCACGATCATAATTAAACAAGCAATAAAATAGCTGAAATATACAACGCAATCAGTTTACAGAAGTGGGGGTAGTGAGTGCTAATTATTTGTGAAGGAATGAGAAGAGCATCGTAATGTCCGGGAAGCGGGTGGCCACCAAGTCCACGGCCTAGAGATACAGCTGGGACCATTAAATAAATTTTGTGCGATCTAATTAACTTGGTGCGCAATCTCAATTACTTTTCACCCAAGAAATCACTTTTGTTCAGTTTTATGTGTGTCTATTTCCCTTTTTAAAAAAAAATGATGTAAGGCCTCGTCAGACAAGTGAGTTCCAAACTGCATTTGTCTTTCAGCGGGTTGATGGCTATGCATTTAAAAACCCATTCTATCTTATAAACTAAAAATTAAACGTGCTCAGCTGTGATGGTCGTCATTGCATCTGCTATTTATATGCTAATGCCCTCCCTGGAAGGCCGTGCAAATTGCCCGGCCAGGCCAATATCTCATGTGCATCTCCTGCTGCCAGGGACGCACCTTCAGAGGACAGAGGGTGCTGCTGACCACGTGAGTGTGCCGGAACAGACACCTGGTGGGCAATGGTGCCAGGGTCAAGTCAAACCTGCTCAGATACAGACAAGACACTAGGAGTTTCTGCTCACCTCCTAAATGAGAATTTGAAAATGATGCTGAAGCACATCATCGTTTTCTGGAATGACTATCTCTCCATAAAATCTACACTCATCAAAAAGATCTCACAACAGCGTATCAGAACACAGAACGACAGGCATCTTCCTTCCTCACCTGATCTCAATCAGTGCCAGGAATAGGAGGCTCCAAGGCCCAGCAAGCCTGGAACCAGAGCCACAGTATCCCAGGCCTGCGACCCAGGAGCTGTGCTCACCTGTTTGGAAGTGTCGGGTCGGATGGGAGAGCCTGGGTCACTTGTGCCTGGAGGCCAATTTCCAGAGCCAAAATTGCTGCTGGGTCCCAACAAGCAGCCGGCCAGATGGGTAAGGAGGATGGATGTGATCATCCAAATGAGGGCTAGTGGCCAGGTGGACACAGACCAGGCACCCTGTGTTGGCAGTGTTCCCCAGATGGACAGACACCTGAGATTCTGCATAATATGTGCTGCCGCTGAACAAGGCAGTGTGAGTGGAACAGCAAAGCAGGTAAAGCTATCATGAGGTCATCTGCACTCCACGCCAACATCACATCCAACGGAGTGTGAAATCACCTCACAGTCACTGGCACCTCTAAGGCTAGTAGCTCACCCCATAAGCTTGCAGAGAAAGCTAACTGTGTGGGGGCCTGCACAGGCCCTTGATGAACAGGATCTCTTCCCAGACATGGAGCAGAACTACCTGTCTTGGCTCTAAACTCAGGTGAGAGTGCATGGCTAGTGCTGACCAGGTCAGCAGGCCAGCTTCTGGAAAGCATAAGGGCATGCTCTGCTGTATGGCCCTGTCACCAAAGCACCAATTCATCAGGCAGCCAAGGCTCACACACTGAACCCAATATTTTCCCATAATCTACCTGATCGTTACTCCTGGAACTAAAGGGCTAACACATGGGAAGGTGCAACGAGAGCAGGCTCACTCTGAAACCTGACTGCAGCAAGACATCTGGAATCAAGGAGAACCAAGATGCTTGGGCTATGGAGTGGGAGGGGGTGAGCTGGCATGAAGGCTGAGACCAAGCTAAGACATTCTCCCACCCTCATGGGTGACCTCAAAAGAACCAGTGCCCACACCCCTCCCTGCTCTCTGCCAGGGAGCGGGCTCGGCCTTCAGCGTGATGGAGGGAGCGCAAGTGCCGGGAAGGTTGTTTACTGGCCCCGCTGCCGCACAAGGTCCCCTGTGTGGCTGATTTAGTTTCCCTGCCTTCCCTGCGTGGGCCTGATGTTCAACATTTCATCCCCTGGGTTTTCTGCCTCTGTCCTTTTCACCTACAGGAAACAAACATCCTGCAGCCCAGCAGCAGCACAGGAAGCTCCCTTAACATTCAGCACAGTAGGAGCTGGGCCTGCAAGAGCTCTCCGGCACACAGAACCCACATAATCCTGGTGCTGAGGCAAGCCGGTGCCCAACACAGAAAAAAAACTGCAAGCTGCAACAACAGACTGACCTACTCCCATGAGTGCTAAGGACAAAGCTACTGTATAGCCAGGTGGTAGCCAGGCTGCCCTCAAAGACAGGTGAGCACAAAGAGGCCACGCGGGCCTTACAGTCACATGAACAAGTGGCCTGAAAGGCCAGGACAGAAAGAGCAGCTAGACAGAATGATGCTTGAAATCACTGTGCTCATCCACCAGTCAGTGAGAATTTGTATTTTCTTAATTACACAATACAAACTACTGGTGATCTGAGCTACATAATTAAAAGGCAGGCAATTTAAAAGTTTTCCAAGGATTTTTATCAGTTTAACAAATGAGGCAGCCACGGATTATTACAGCTCTTCTGTAACAGAGCAAGGTAGAAAGTAACTCTACCAAATGACCCTCCACATTGATCCAGTTAAGATTTATCCCCTGCCTGCTTCCAAACGGAGCTGACACAGACACACTCTATAAAACAAACACTTAGACATATTTAAACTGGCTCAAGTATTTTTTGAAGACAGAACGTCTATGTCAAAAGGGAAACAACGCTATGTAGAAACCAACAGCAACAGACAGAAATGGAACTGCGAAAAGAAAAAGGCTCCTCCAGGTGCTGCTGAAGGAAAAAGGAGCAACGTCCACAGCCCGCAGCAGCCAACTGCCAAGGACCAGAGCGGTCCAGGGTCTGAGCTGCTGCCACTGGAGTTTAACTGGGAGCTTTGTATTTGTTTCAGGATCTTATACATTTGTTAGAAGTTCTAAAATATTTAAATTATGCATTATTGAATTAGTGTTCACCGCTCAGCCTGTTCTACACACGGAGTTAACGATGCCCATCCCGTGCTAAATGGGGACACACTACGGGAAATGATTTAAACCCTCCGTAAATTTTATCTGGAAATTAGTGAAGAACACCTCATTCACAATTTCTAATTAAAACAGCTCTAATTAACACTGGCATTCATTAGCTGGCCCCACCTGCCCTGCACACACCACTGCAGGAGCAGCAGCCCTGTACAGAGCTGCCCGAGAGCTGCAGAAGGGAAGATGGGCAGATAGGCTGTCGCTGCTGCCCAGCCGTGTCTATTCTGGGAAGCGATGCTCACCTGAGCCCAGGCACTGCCACTCACAGCCAGAGAGCTGCCAATCACTTCATCTACAGGCAGCTCCTCGCTCTCAAGCTGCTGTAAGCAAAATCTCCAAGGATTCAGAGCAGAGCCTTCTGTTGAAATTGGTTTATGAAGAAGGGTCTGGAAGTGTCTATTCAACTGACAACAAGGTACAGCAGTGTCTTCCTTCCCACTGCAGCTGTGACAGGTGGCCCAAGCACCTCCCACCCCACAGGCCTAGCTGACCTGCACTCACAGGCCCCCATGCCCCTGGAGAATGGCTTGGACAAGGATACGCTGACTTGCATGCCTAGAGGAGAACAAGGTCCCAGACTGCCTGGAGCTATCCTCACACATCACTCCACATGGCTCTGCCATCCAGCAGCAGGTCCTGCAGGCCCCAGGTAGAAGTGGTTAGACCACTACTGCAAAGGCCACCACTCACGAAGAGGTGTGAGGACACAGTGAACTGGGTCCAGATGGGGCCAACAGCCAGCAGGTGTGACAAGGGGAGGTGGGGACAGAGGCAGGCCTGGGGCTGTGCACCATGGAGGGGGTCCAAGAGGCCAGTGTCTGTGTCCCATGGGAGTATGGAGACAGCCATAGGCACTGATGGGCCTTGGTGGCACTCATGATGGGCTTCAATGGCACCTATGGAACAGCAACCAGAGCAATGGCAGCAGGAAGCCAGGACTACTGCTAGGACCTGGCAGCCAGCAGCAGCCAAAGCAAGCAAGCTCATGGCACCTAGTCAGGCTAAGCTAGGAACCAAGAGTGCACAGCAGGCCCGGCTAGGGTGGCAGAACAGTGGACACAAACAGGAGAGCCTGAGCCTCCCTAGGTTTTGGGGGTGCCAGGTGGAGTACCTGGAGCTGGCTGAGCTCTGACCTAGGTGACCATGTCACCTACCACACATGCCGAACAGCCAGCAGTTCCCTCTACCAGCTGAGTGGGGACTCAGCAATCAGGAGCCATATTGTTGAGAGATGAGAGCAGGAGCATCAGTGCTCAGGCAGCTAGCTGCTGAAGCCTCTGAGTTTGGGGTCACCCCGCAGTCCCATGGGCCATGAGGCCAGAGGTGCCCAGATCTGTGAGACCAGACCCAGCTAACTCAACAGCCCTTGAAGCATCATGGACATTACCCAGAGTACCAGCTGCTCAAGGCTGTGCTGGGCAAAGCCACATCCTATCAGCAACATAGTCCACAGACTGTAGGAGCTGGACCTGGCTGAGTCCTGACAGCAGGGATCAGGCATACAGCAGAACAGCAAGGAGCTTCCACTCAATAGGCCTTCAGACCACCATGAAAGCATGACCCCACAGCACTCTCAGTTTGGGCCAAACTTGCTGCTCAGACAACCTGTGACCCAGGTACAGAGCCAATACATCCTTACCCAACACCATGCTAAAAGGAGCAACCATCTTCCTACCCCAGAAAACTGTTCCACTCACTGCAAACACATTTTGGTCAAAAATTCACAAAAATATTTTCTTAGATAAGTGACACAGCAAAATGAAACCCTTGTAAGCTAGTAGCAGCAACCACAAAACACAGCCAGGCAGACCCTACTACAGCACTGTGTCCCCACAAAAAAAAACCTCTCAAAGTGGCAGTTTAAGGGAGAAGCAAGGTCGCCCTCTGCTGGAGCCAGGGGCTGCACACACCTTCTGCAAAGCTGGGACCAGCAAGCAGTTGCTGCAGAGCAGTCAGACCCTTTCCCCCCTTCCCAAGCCAGAATCAGCACTTCCTGGGCTGCTCCACCCCCCACTCCCGCTGGCTGCCAGAGGGTGGTCAATGTGTCCCTAAGTGGTATAGGGTGTTGTCTACTTAGTTCTAGATTGGGGCCTCTGACTGGCTTCGAACTTGACTTTCCCTTCAGCAAAGGAACAACATGTTTCTATCCAAAAGCTACCTTCAAAAATGGGAAGAGTTTACAGATCTGCTTACTCCAGGCTAGAACTGGGACACTCTCCACTCAGGTCAGGTTTGGGCTCCAAGTCCAGGTACTAGGCTCAAGGCCCAGGCCTGGGTTTTCTGTGTGAAGTTAGTATCTGTTTTCTCCCTTATAAGACCAGCTGAGAGACCACCAAAGGCAGGAAGATGACTGCGGGGAGGGACTGGGGTTACAGGGACCTGCCTGTGACCATTTTGTGTCTCAATTTCAAGGTCCAACTACACTAAGTAGAACAAACTTCTCTGGCCACAAGAAGTGAGGACTCCTTCCCAGGACTCCCAGCTCTGCATGTCCCTCTCAGGCAGTGGGGTCCCAATTCCCACCCAAGCTCACCCCTCCTCCAGGTTCTGCCAGAGCAATGCCCCCTTCCTCTCTAGCCTGCCCCAATGTATCCACTGCCCACAATCTCTGCGGCTCCACAATCAACTGCAGGCTATACCCTTGCCCTCCACCAGGTGCCCAGAGCAGGCACCTGAAAACTCCCTCTGGCACACCTGGACACCAGCTTCTTACTCACAGAGATACAGCCACCTGCTCTCCCAAGGACCAGCTCGTTGCTTCCAAACCCCAACCCTTCGTGGCCTGAAGCATACACAGTCCAGCTCGCCTTCAGGTCTCCATCACAAAGTGAGTACAGCGCCCACCCTCACCTCTCCGGCTGTCTCAGTGCACTTTGCAGGTTTCTGTTCTGCCTGATCATGGTGCCCACCAAGGCAAACAGCTTCTCTGCTGGCAACTCCCTGCAAGCCCCCCCCACCACCACCACACATACACACACTTCAGTAGGTGTATATGTGCCACAGCCTGGCTGTTTGGGCTCCTTGTATGTATCCTTGACATACAGGTGCTCAGCACCTCGTAGTCTTGGCTACAATTCAGGACAAGTGGACAGCAACCCAACAACAGGAATGTTGCACTGATGTGGCATAAGTGAGCTCATGCGAAGCCAGGCTGGGGGCAGGCTCTGCTGCCAGAGCCGCCCTGGTCCACTGCAGAGCAAGGCTGTCTAGAGCTCCCACTGCAAGAAGTCAGCTCTGGTAAAGAACGAGCTGGAATCTTCCAAAACCCCAATAACTCCTGCCTGCTCAGATAGCTGAGCACAGACCCCTGGGACCTGATATGCCCCACCCCCTCACCCTGCTCTTCTGCCTTCTCTCGGGTACAATGTCCAGCTCTTCATACTTCTTCAGAGCAAGTTCCAATTCTATCTTCAGGTCAATGGCATGTTTTAAGTGTTCACTGTGGATCCCTGCACGGGTAAACCGCTGCAAAGCAAGGGAACAAATCACAATGACCCCAGACGGGCCCCAGAGAGCTCATCCCTGCCATGAGGCACATGATCTGATCCTGTCACTAAGCACACCTGAGCACACCAAGACTCTATGGGCAGGGACAGAGCCCTCCCCAGAATGGAGCCCACCATTACTCTGCTCCCTAAATCACTCTAAGGATGACATACCCAGCACTTTCTGCACGTCTTCCCTCCACCCACACTCTGCCTGGCTCTTGGCCTCAAAAGACCACACCAAAGGCCAGGTGCCAACCTCACCTTAACCCAGGAGCACGCAGCTGGCAGGAACTTGTTCCTGATGAGCTTGAGTGCATCACGGGCAGCATGGAGAACAGCGAGATTATCTTCGCTCTCCTGTACCTTCAGGCCATCTGTGACAAGGCAAACAGGGGTCACAGAAGGACCCTGTGGCTGACCACATGGCAGAGGCCATTTGAGCCCATAGGGAAACCTGACTCCCACCCACCTGTTCCCAGCCAGCTGCCGACTATGGGAAGAAATTGCTGCCTTAGAAAGGTTGTGGATAAGACCACTCTAGTCCCACAACAGGAACTCCCCTCATGCCTTTACTGTGACCCAGCTGTGGCCATCCCTCCTTACCCAGAAGGTGAGATCATCAACAGGGAGCCTTCTCCACTGCACAGACTCGCAGACCTAGCTCCACCTACCATGCTCTCAGGATGCCTCTGCCTCCAAGCCCTGGGGTCTTGGTGGCCCACCAGGCCATCCTCACTGGCCCCACTCCCCCACTTTTCCTCTGACAGGCACCCCATCTCCTGCTCAACCTGGGCTGCACACATGCCCCACTGTGAAGTCAGGGTGTCAGTGTTGTCCTTGCCATGCATGGCTGAGGACAACACGCTACCTCATCCCTAAGGCTCTCTTAGAGGCCTTCTGAAGCACTTGGCCTCAGGGCTGACTGAGTCTTGGAAACCAAGATCTCCCCATAGCCACAGAGCCTGGTGCCTCCCCCTGGAAAAGGGATGCCTGCTATCCTTTCAAAGAGATAGCCTCCTCAGAGACAGTGATTTGAAGCTGTGTATCCCTGAAGGCCCCAACTCCTCCATCCACACTCCACATGGCAAGCATAGGGCACCTGTGAGGAAGCAGGCCCAAGGAGGACAGAAGCGTGGGAAACTGCCTCTGCACCCCACCAAGGCTGGAATGCCAGAGTCCTGTGTGACTGTGTTATGTCACTGTCACAGACACAGAAAGAAACCATATTTTGATCATGTTTTTCTCCCAGGCAAGGGTAGTGCCCCTAGCAGACCTGTACCCAGGCAAGATGTCCATAGCCTGCCAGGGGCTCCAGCCTTGCTAATGCCTTGCTAGGGTGAGGCTGCAAGGACAGAGAAGTGCACAAGTTCTTTGTGGCTGTCCCATGGCTACCGAAGCCCAGCATGGTAGGGTAGCCCAGTGCAGAGCCAAATGGAAAAGAGAAACTGGCAGCTCCCCAGCCCGCCCCACCTACCTGGAGGCCACAGCAGGGCCCAGACTTACTTGGGCAAGGGTACCCTGGGTCAGGTGCCAGGGAGAGAGCAGCAGCCCAACCAGCCCAGAGCTGGGCAGAGAGGCATTGATCAGGTGACACCTGGCCAACCAGTTACCTGAGGAGAGCTCCACATCCAACGTGTACTTGTGCGAGCCCAGCCCGTGACTCCGCACGAACTCCTCCGGGTCACTACCCTCATCTTCATCTTCTGAGGGGCTCCTTGTGTCTGTCTGGGCTGGCTTTTCCCCATCACCAGCAGCTCCTGAGTAACACATAAAGGCAGGTAGGTCCCTGCTGCAGCATGGCTGCTCCTCATCCTGGGGGCCGGAGGCACAAGACTGGCGAGAGGCTGTGTGGCCCAGGCTTGAGGAGCCAGAGGCTCCCTCCTCAGTTCTGCCAAATGCCTGGTTAAGAACTTCACCCTCTGGGCAGGGGCCAAAGTCCAGGGGCACCAACAGCCTAAAGCAGTTCTCTACTTCTGTCAGGCAGCACCTGATTTCTTCAGACATTTCTGCCAAGAGATCAAGACACCTGCTTAATTCTGTCATCTCGAGCCAAAGAGCACCTGACCCAATACTGCCACAGCCTGCTCCCCAGGGCACCAAGTGTGCTGAGAGCCTTGCCTGCCACTCATACCTTTCTTCCCAAGAAAAGCCAACACCTGGTGCACACATCACAGAAGCTTCTGACTGCCTAACATACCAGCTGCTTGGCTCAACCACTGGGCCTGCAAGGTCCTACTCTGGATGAGGCTATGCAGCAACTAATGGGAGCCCTTGTGAATGCTGCCATGGCCAACCCTCACCAGGAGCAGTAGGCCAGGGTGGTGACTACTAGTGAGGCTGTGCCTCCTTCCAAGGCAGTACAATTCTGCCACCAATCCATGCCTCTCAGGAACTGGTCCAACACCTGCTCCCGGTGGCCACAGCACCACCTGGGGCACAGGTTTCTGTATAGGCTTCCTTGAGGCATGCCTGGTATAGGTGTGTGTGTGGGTGGCTCTCGGTACAGTAAGAGCCCCAGCTCTGCCATCTGAGGACAGAGATCAGCTGCCTCAGTTTGCCTGGGGGGTACTCCGCAGGTGGGCAAATGCTTCTCTGAGCCTGCCCCAACTCCCTACACCCTGCTCATGCCCCCTAACAGTGCTGGCTGTCAGGAAGGGCATGTGAAGGACTGGGGAAAGGGTGCTACCAAGAGCAAATGGAGAGCTCTGAGAAGAATGGTTCAGCCAGGCAACCAAGTGCAGACCCCTGGCAAGAAGCCTCTCTGCCCAGGAAGCCTCAGCAAGTGGCCACAAGACCTAACCACCAGGGGGCACAGACGGTGCAGGCACCCTGTAAAGCCACAGCCCAGACCTGAGTTGTCCTGCCTTCCTGAGTCTCCTACAACAGGGAGGATAAGCAGGCTGGGCAGAGGACAGCTGGGGAAGAGAGGTACCAGCAGCCACCAGCACCTGCAATATCCCACAGTTCTGGAACTTGCCTTCTATCTCCCTCTGGGCCAGCTCAGCTCTTTCTCTGTGGATTTTGTCCAAGTGCTTCTGCTTCTCCTCTTCTCGCTTCCTCTCTGCCAGAGTCCTAGCATTTACATCCTGAAAATCTACCTGAGAAGTTGAGAATAAAGACAGATTGCCTGCAACACACACACAAAGTTGGAAAGATACGCTGGCATTAGCATGCAGCTACCATCTCCACGTGTCTGTCAGTCCCCATTCCTGGATAGCCAGCACATTTGCCACTGTAGGTAAAAGAGGCAGGACTTGCAGCTCAAGTATGACATAGGTGGGAAAGCAGCATGCTCTTTGATCAGCAGGCAATGGGCTGTTGGCCAGACCCAGAGGGAGAGGGGGGCAAGCCTCAGGCAGGTCTTCAAGGTGGGGCTGGACCTACCTCTGCTGGGGATGGCTGCATCCAGGTGGAAACTTAAAGGGCAAGAGTGGACAGATCCCAGAAGGAAAGGCTCTTCGCAGAACAAGACTGCATTTGGGAAAGTAACACCCTAGGCAGGCTCCACTAGAGCCACATACAGGTGCAGCTCTTTCTTCCCCAGGGTTATTTCTGTCCTCAGGGAGCCCTTCCCCACTCAGCCTGTGCTTGCTCTGTGCTGTGTTCAACAAAAGGGAACCAGATGGCCCTGGGCAAAGCCCACTTACCTTTTTGGTATGTCTTAAGAAATGGTAGCCTAAGGCTAGCTTCTTATATGCCTCCCCAAACTTCTCATTCCAACCTTCCACAGCCCGCATGGCTGCCTGCCTCAGCTGCTGGGCTGCCTCTCTCGGGGGTGGCAGGGGCTGTTCATGGTCTGTGCCCAGTGTGAGCTCCAGGAACTCCTGGAAATCGGAAACAAGCAGCACCCTGAACTGGTGAGACCTGGTGAAGAGCTCGTCTACAACCTGGAAAGCGGAGAGGCGGATCTCGGCGTGGTCCTGGGTCAGCTGTGTCATCAGCAGACGGTAGGCATGGTTGAGCTGCTCCTCTGAAGACCTGGGGGACACAAAGTAGGCTGACCCAGTGCCTGAAGGACAAGTAACTACAGCTCTTTGTGTGGGAACACCACACACAACTTCATCCTCCCTCTCTAGAGCAGAGAGGGCATATCACTGTCTGAACAACAACCATGGCCTCCGTACCTCCCTCCAGCCTATTCCACAAGCCAAAAATGTTTTCTACATTTTTAAATGGCTGAAACAGCTAGGGATGTAGCTCAATGGCAGAGCACTTCCCTGGCATGCAGGAGGCCCTGTGTTCTATCCCCAGCACTGCAAGAATAAACAAAACACATGGTCAAAATACATATGTACAAGGATACGTCTTGACTTGTGACAATCACATGAGATTCAAATGTCAGTGCCACTCCTCACTGACATCATCCACAGCTGCTTTCAGAGATGAGTGGATCCAATTAGAGATGCACGGCCTATGTACTCTCAGACCTTTCATAGGATGGGCTTGCTGCCCTGTACTAGCTCAACGAACCAGGGGCACAACCCCAGTCTCCTGTTTGGGAAGTTGAGGGTAAAGGCTCCTGGAACCCTCTTGGTGGTCCTTCTTTCCAGCAATAGCTCCCTGAAAACCACAGAAGTCTGGGTTTTCCAGCAAAACCTGGTGTGAGCTGGAATGTTTTTACTGAAATGTAAATACTCTACCACTTAGCAAAGGATCGCTTAAGTTCGCCCCTTGTAAAAAGACAGGACACTCGGTAACCCGAGGCTCATGTTTACAGCACCTAAATTTTGTTTCTTCAAATCTGGCTGCCTCAAGCTGTGCAGCAGGGTCCCTATGGGTGCTCTCCCTGGAGGGAGAGTCTAATGGGAATGTGTGGACTCTTAAAAAGACAGGGCAGGGCTGGGGCGGGGGGTGGGCACACAGGGGCAGAGTGTGGCCCAGAGGTAAAGTTCTAGCCTAGCATGTTTGAGGCCCTGGGTTCAATTCCCAGCACTTAGTGGGAAAAAAAGTGACTAAGTCAACCACAAACTTCCCTTCCCATATTCCAACAGTATAAAGATGTGCATTTCTTTATCTATAGGTCGCATATGTCCAAAGACTCAAATATGTACTTTATAAGCCGCATACATGGACTAGTCAGAAGCTTCAATTGGAAAGCTCTGACCTGTGTTCTCCCTCACGGCACCAAGACCATAGCCCCAGAATATGACTGCCCTTCTAAGCCAGGCATTGCAGGCCTTAAAGACAGCTATGTAGCCCAGGTTGACATCATTGACATCATACTCACAATCCTCCTGCCTCAGCCTCCAGAGTGCTGGGATTATAGTGCACGGGATGGCTGAGATACGTAGGTGAGCGGCGAGCTATACTGCAGAAAACCCCACAATCTCCTAGGTGTCACTGGGCTCACTGGGACCAGTCAGTAACCACGAAATGCTGAACCTAAAGACATACTTGCAAATTTTCTTCAGTTCCTTCATTTTCTCAGGATTCAGTTGGGGTTCTCCTGAAGTTGTGAGCTCTTCTACCAACTCTGGAAGTTTCTGATCCATATCTAGAAATATGGAGTGGAGGTACCCAGTTACCACCCTAGTGCTTCACATTATTGGCTTCAGCAACAAATGTTTACTGGGGCGCCCAAGTACTGGTGACTGCGGGAGGGACCCTACGGCTGGCCTTTACAACCCTGCCTTTATGGGTGCCTCCCTGGGAGATCGGCGCGAGTCCAACGAGGCCTTTGGAGGCAACCAGACGTTTCAAAGATGACAGTGACTCCGACAGCCACTCGGGGGAGACGCCGCCGCGCCCACCCTGGCCCCAGGTTAGGGGGGCGAATGTCGCTCTATGATTATATGCAATCGGCCTTCCCAACCCGGCAGCGCAGCCTCCGGTACTCGCTCTCTGCTAGGGACAGACGGCGGAGCTGCGGCCTGAGAGTAAGGACCTGCCGCGAACCGCACCCTCAAGAGGCCAGGGCGGAAGGCTGCAGCACAGCTCCGCCAGAGCCCGAGGGCCGAGGCTTTGAGCGGACGCGGTCCGCAGCCCGTCACTCGCTGCAGCTCCGGACCCGCAGCCCGGGAGATCCGAGGGTCCCGCCGGGTCCCGCCCCCAGCGCAGCCCCCAACGCACCTACCGCAAGACTAGGCCGCTCTCCTGGCCCCGCCCCTACCGGCATGGGACAGGGGGGCGGGGGTGGGGGGGTACCACCCCATCACGTGCCCCGGAGCGCTGTGGTCATTGGTTCACCCAGGCCCCGCGGCGCGTTAGCAGAGGTCAGCGCGGCGACGGCCGCACCTACCGCTCGACGCGGAGGTCTTCGCCCCGCCCCTTCCGGAGGGGCCCCGCCCTCCTCATATCACGTGTCCGAGAGGGGCAGCCAATAGCTACGCGAGGGCGCTGTCGAGGTCTGCGTGGTGACGCAGGCGCGCTCCCGGCGGAGCGTGAGGACCCTAGGAGGAGGGAGCGCGAGAAAAAGGAGGCGGGAGGGCGCAGCAAGTCCTTAAAGGGGCCGTGGGGTTGGGGGAGGCGAGAGGTGGGACCCGGCGACGGGCTGGGAAACTGGGGTTCAGAAAGAGGTTTCGGTCTGGACCTCAGAGCCTTGGCCACCAGTGAGCTTGCGGTCCCGCACTCTGCCCCTGCCTGTTGGCGAGGGTGGTCCCAGGTGGGAGTCTCAGCGCGGGTCCCAGCCGGGTGATGATTGGGGCACACCCGGTGCCCACCGAGTGACCACGAGCAAAGGCTCTTCCCGGCGACACCCTTGGGGTACCCCCCGGCTGAGGTTCCCTCAGTTCGGCAGATCGCCTCCTGCGCGGGGAGCCTGCAGCCCCGAGCTCCCGGAGACCCGGCGGCCGCCGCGCGCACGAGGCAGTTTGGTTTGCCTGGCGGTCCGCATTGTTCTGGTCAGCAAAGTTTGCCCTCTGCATCCTCTCACCACGCACCGCAGGCTTTGCTTCCCTTTGCATCAAGATTCCTACAAGTTTTTTGCCCCGTGCCTCATTTTACTTCTCCACTAAACCTACGTCCACCCAGGACCTCAATGGGGTTTGAATTGTGTAACTCCGGTGTCTGCCACGCTGCCCAAGCTGACTTCCCCACCGCCCTCTCTGTATTAGCTGGTGACCTGAGCCACCTGGACTTTTCTGGGCAGCTTCACCTTCAAAATACGTTCAGGACCAAGGCATTTCCCACCCTCTCAAGCCACTGCCAGTTCCCGGCCCCTTCCCCTCCCGGGTCCATGCCTTGACCACCTGTCTCCCCTGGTGCCCCAGGAGTCCACTCCCCATTCAGCAAGATCACATGACTCCTCAGAGCCCTCTGGTGGCTCCTGCAGCAATGCAGGGCCCAGGCTGGCCTGGCCTGCTCTTCCTCTTGCTACCAGGCAGGAGCTGGCTGCTCTGCCTCAAAGGTCACACATGCCCCATGCACAGGGCTCCTCCAGGTCTGCTGGTTCCTCACCTCGAGCTGTGAGAAGGCCTCCACTCATTTCCCAGCCTTCTGCCACATGGGCTTGCAAGCTTACATTTTCTCTTGTGTATCTAGTCTGCTCCTTGAGAACAGGCACCTTTGTTGTTTCATGATGCCAGATAGAATGGGTGCTCAATATCTGTTGAAGATTGAGTGAATAAGTAAAATTCCCACAGACATTGAGTGCAGGGGATGGCAGGGGAAGTTCTTTGCATGAATGCAATTACATCAGAGGCTAACTTTGAGCTACAGAAGAAGGGACGTGCTCTGTAAGTGGTAAAAGAGTAAATATTTTTCTATTTCACATTTCTTCTAGAAAGCACCGACTGCAATAGTGGATCGTGAAGATACATTATGTGTGGAAGAAATTAGGACAGTTATCCAAAGGACAGGGAGGGGAAAAGCAATAGTATATCCCTTAGGATTCTTACACGAATGCTACTTGAAGGTACACCGGGTAAGTTAAAGATGTAGCCACGCCCTGTGTTTCAGCGGGAGAGGACTGAATGTACGAATGTAGCACTGTGGCCCCACAGGTAAATGTTAACACCTAGTGACATGGTTGACTGTAAGCACACTTTTTGTTCACGCCACAGTGTAACTACCTAATGCTGTATTTCTCAGAACATACTGCCTTCAGTTAATTGACATTAACTGTACACAAATTAAGTATAGCAGGGCTGGGGTTATGGCTCATAGTCACTTGCCTGTCATGCATGAGGCCCTCGGTTCTATCCTTACCACCACAAAAAAATCAAGTATCGCTAAAAATAGGAGTCACTTAAAACTAATCTAGAGGCAGGTAAAAACGAAAAATAACAACAGTGGAGAAAGGAAACAAGGCAACAGATTTAAACCCAAACGATAATAGTGAATGTCAAAGGTCTAAACACCCCAATTAAAAAGAGATTAGATTAAAAAGAGCAAGGTCCACATTATGTCTACAGGAATACATAGGTTAAGCTGGACACCGGTAACCCCCAGCTACTCAGCAGAGAACTGAACTGGAGGATCGCTGTTCAAGGCCGGCCCAAGTAAATAGTTGAGACCCAACACAAAAAAGGGCTGGCAGGAGTGGCTCAAGGGGTAGAGCACTTGCCTACCACATGGCATGAGGCCATGGGTTCAAACTCCAGTGCTGCCAAAAAAAAAAAAAACCCAAATCCACATGTTAAAATAAGGGATTAGAAAAGATACAATGTATATTAAATATATCAAAGCTGGAGTGAGCACTCATGGCTCATGCCTGTAACCCTAGCTACAGAAATCAAGAGGCTCATGATGCATAGCCAGCCCAGGGAAATAGTTTGTGAGACCCTATTTTTTTTGGTCAGTACTAGGGTTTGAACTCAGGGCCTATGCCTTAAGCCATTCCACCATCCTTTTTTATGGCTTTTTTCAAAATAGGGTCTCACAAAGTATTTGCCCCGCTGGCTTTGAACTGCAATCCTCCTGATCTCTCTCTCCTGAGTAGCTAGAATTACAGATGTGAGCCACTGGTGCCCAGCAGTGAGAACCTATCTTGAAAATACCAATCACGACAGCAGGCAGGAGTGGCTCAAGTCGTAGAGCGACTGCCTAGCAAGTGTGAAGCCAAGTTCAAACTCTAAAGCCACCAAAAAACAAAAAAAAAAAACAAGCTCCCAGTGCTGAATGCAGGAGCACATAGCAGACACGGCCTGTGTACTGTGGGTGGGGGCAAGTCGGTGTGACCATACAGCTTCTTCCCTCAGGATGCTTCATCTAAGATGCCCACGGAAGGGACAAACCACCATGTCTGGTCCTGTAGTGAAGCCACACAGCCATAAAGGAACAAACTGCCCCGCATGAAGCTGGGCTAAGGGGCCCTTCTGAGCTACTCTGATTAATGACAGGCCAGAGTACGGCCTGTGGAGGCCCTGGAGCACCCATGGGATGCTGGAACAGTCTTATGTGAGCACTGGGGAGTGGCTCGCTGCTATACAGGGTGTCCAGAGGTGCAGGGACAGGCAGGTAAGCTGAAGGTGTCCAGGAAGACCCTATGCTACCAGTGCAGTGCTCTGGGGTTGGCTCAGCAGCACAGGATGAAGGATGTGCAGCTGGTGAGGTGGCTCAGGAGTCCTGGGCGCTGCTACCGTCCTCACTGGTGCAGCCTCAGCCCAAGTAGAGAAGTGCCAAGTGGCACAATGTGACCACTCGGCACTGCACAGGCACAGGGAGGAGGTCAGTGAGGACAACACGCAGGCATCTTCCTCTACCACAGCCTGAACTGGGGTGGTACTAGAAGAGGACCATGTCACATTTGGCTGTAGTGGTGGGACAGGAGTTGAGTGCCAAAGCAGTGGCACAGTGAAATAAGAGGTGAGGCAGAGGACAGCAGGGGAAGGACAGTGTAGTGGGCGTGGAGTGGGGAGGGCAAGTGACTGTGGTGCAGGACTTTGGCCACTGCTTGCTGGTGTCTGTAGCCCGAGTTCCTGTACAAAAAGACAGCAACCCCAAAGGTCTTGGGAATCAGGGATGGAGATGACAGGAATCAGATGTGACTTCAGGACTGGAGACACTAATGCCCTCATCCTCCAGGGCAGTCCCCTGGAGGTCGGTGGGGCAGGCGTGCACCTCCTAGAAGGGCTGGCCCCTGGTGCTGGCTGGCCACGTGGCTGCCACATGTGCTGCAGTGACAAAACCCAGGCCCACATGGTGCTGCTGGCCTCTTGACCAATGGGAGGGCAGAACACATTCCAGGTGTTAGAAACGCTTCACACAGAAATGAGAAATAGAAAGCTGTTTTATTAACACGCTTTACATTTACAGTTTATTAGCTAATCAACATCAACATGCAAAAATAAGTGCTAGATACAAACCTCTACAATATGGTTTTGTGTGAACTATAATGGTTCATTTGCTTTGAAAACCATCAGTACTTATTTCGGCTCAACTATCAGTTTCTGTAATGAATAGCATTTAGGCTCTAGGGTTACGGAACCATCCAGCAAGGCCTCTGCAGAAACTTGGTCCAGTGGATTTCCACATGAATACATTCTCGAAGCAGGAAATAAGGCGGGCGCAGGGAAGATGAGATACTGAACCTATGCACATATGGACACAGCCCCGCAGCCGCAAGCCTGCCTTGCGGGTGGAGCCTCGGCAAAGCAATCCCAGGGGTGTGGCACACGGTGGCGTTTTGGCAGCAGCTCTAGAGTAAAGTCAGGAAAGGCCTCGGGGACTACATCACAAGTCAAGGCTGGTGCGGCCAGCACCTCACCCAGGCTGCAGCCAACACGAGTTATTCCTCATGCTCCCCACGTCTGGTCACTAGCAAAGGAGGAAACAGAAACACTGGGAAATCACCAATTCCTACTTTTGAGACGTTCTGAGTTTCCCTCGGTGTTTAGGTCACGCTGTAGAGAAAGTTTCCTTTGAGGTGCAAGAACTTTGCAGAAGCATCAAACAGTCGACTTATGTTACAAAATCCTACTGATCAAAATGCTGTTCTCAGGTACAGACTCAATAAATCTGACTTCCTCTGTCTGTAAGAGTATGTGTCGTTGCTCACTCATCTTTGGTCGCAAGAAACAGAAACGCCGGGGCAGGCAGGGATTGGGACGGAGAAGGGTGCGGCCCCGCTCCCATAGCCCCTGACCCCAGGCGTGCGCTTGGCGACTCGGGGCCTACATGATGTACACTTTCTCGGCTTGTGAGAAGTGGAAGACTTCTTTGGTTCTTGGGCAAACAACTTTATCATCTTGACGGATAGAAAGCAGAGACTGAAAAACAAGACAGGGACTGCATTAAGATGAGAAAATGTGAAACAAATCAGGGTTTCCATTAATAATGCCTGTAATCAACTATCAGAAAATAAGCTATTTTACTGTGCGAGTCACTTCCTGAAAGCACACCTGCCAAAGAAGCCCGGAGCTGCTCAATTGTGGCCCCCCCACCTGCCCCCCCCCCCGAGGCCCCAGCCCATTGGGCCCCTCACGTTGTAGCCATAGACGTAGCCATTGGGCAGCATCATGGGCGGGTTGTTCTCGTTCATCACATCGCCGGAGATCTTGCAGACCAGGCGGGAGTTGGCGCAGTGGGCCATGGGCAGGGGCTGGGCCAGCTTGTTCAGGGAGCGGCTGCACACAGGGCAGTCAGGGCTCTTGGAGCTGCCATCTTCCTTATAGCACTGTCTGTACATGGGGTTAAGGATGGCTGGGCTGCTGGTCAGCGGGGTGCGACAGGCAGGCGCACTGTGACTCATTAATGTTTAAGGGGAAGAGAATATTATATTCTACAGCCACTGAGACCTGACCTGGGACAGAAACCACCCTGACACTGCCTCCAGGAATACACCCCAGTGGGATTCCAGCAACCTCCACAGCCCCAGCCTCCTAGGAGAACAGGGCAGTGCCTGAAACAGCGGTGTGTGGCGGGCCCTACAAGGCAGCGTGCAAGTGCTTCCTCTCCAATGTGCAGGCAGAGAGTAAGGCCTCAGCACAGAGCACAACACAGCCAGCACCAGCAGCGTTCCCAGGAAGTCACATAGGGACAGGACCAAACCACATGCAGGGGCAAGGATGAGGTCAGTCACATGCAGGGACAGGGTCTGCCAATCTGGATGAGGAGGTATTAGTTGTCCCTGCTCTCTGTTGAGAAGGTTATCCCCTTGTCAGAGACATGACCATTTCATGATCCAACCTGAGAAGTAAAGGAAAGACCCTGAGCTGGAGAGCCAACGTTCAGTCCACCTCTACACAGGCAAGAGACCAGGTGAAGACAGTGCTGCTGCGTACAAGCCCTTCTTAACTTTCACCCAGCAGCGTCAACACTGTGCAAACACAGCATGGGGACAGCTCAATCCTCATATGGTGGAACACAGCAGATAGGACAGTACGGGGAGGGCTAGTCTGCCAAAAAGTGACCATGGAAAGGAGCTGCACACCACTTGGAGGAGTGGGAGGATACGGTGTCTTGATGGCTGAGAGGCCGGCCTGTAGTGTTAGTGTGAACACGGAGCTGTTCCCCAGCTGGTGCAGTCGGTAGTTGTCATAGCGGAACTGCTGAATGAGCATCCGCCACCGCGCCGGGTCCAGGAGGTCCTGGAAGAGACAAGGTGTCACTACTGAGCCCCTCTCCAGGCAGCTCCGAGGGAGACCACCAGGAACGGTGAACACAGTGTGCTGTGGGAGGCAGGTGTTAGGCTGCCTCCAGCCCTTGCTGACCCACACCCTCCTGAGCTGAAGGATAGCCCAGAAGGTGCTGTCAAGCCCTCACTTAACATCACTGCATGATACCACTGCTTAACTTTCTGGAATGTTCCCTGCTTATAAATCTTTTGAAAGATCTAAGTATGAGTGAACAATCGGATGGGGCTCAGAGCAAGGTGCAGAGCAGCAACACCAGGCAGACAGTAGCCCCTGCACCTCAAGCCTCATACCACAGAACAACATTTGAGAGACAAACAGACAAGACAGACAGAGTATGTGTAAAAGGAGGTGAAACCTTAACACCAGCCCTGAAGGGCCCAGAGAAGGTGGCTGCCATCCTGAAGAGGGAAGGTGGTTTCCAGGGTGCCGGCCATCTCTGTGACAGTCTTAGGCTCTCCTCTGACAGTCTTAGGCTAAACAGCAAAATTCCAACTTTTTTTCCCCCAGTACTGGGGTTTGAACCCAAGGCCTTACAAGTGCTCTGCCAGCTGACCTATGCTCCCAGTCCAACTTCAACCTTTTAAACATATATTGTTTTCAATATGAATCTTATGAAAGTAGAGCCTATTGGATAGGACCACAGTCCAAGAGGGTCTCAATGAAGGAACAATTCCTGCCCCCAGGGACCTTTGCATTCAGGTTGCTTTTATAGCCACCACCTTGAACAAAAGGAAAGATTCCTCCTTGTCTCGCTCTACCCATTAGCTGTACCCTTCAACTTTCTGCCACAGGAGGCCTTTGCTGAGTCTGACAACTGTGGAACCTAACGAGGGCCCTGTTCTGTACTTTCCTCACAGTATCCAATACGCACCACCGCGCTCACCTTCTCTATCACATCACAGACTCTGACCATCAGTGACAGGAAACTGTCACCCAGCTGGCCTTGATGCCAGTAAGCAGGCAGACACAGCTGATGCTGGGATCCCCACATGGGACAGGGGCTTCTCCCTGTGCTTGAGGAGCTGGGACAGCAGGACTCACCTCACTCCTCCAACACTATGAAGCCCCCGAAAGGAGGAGAGTCAAATGTCTCACCCCAAAACCAAACTCTGTTCAGACCAGGAAGAAACACCTCAGACACAAATTTGAGATGTGAAAAGTTTAGGCTCAACACCTGATGTCTCTGTGACCTGATGGCAGTTTGCTAGAAGATGCCCCACACTGCATGCAAAAGTCATCAGTCACTTGTTCAGGGCTAGGAGCAGTGCCCTGGTTGGGTAAGCCCTGGATCAGCACACTGGGCTCTGGTGATTGACAACACATAAACACATCCTCTGCTGGGCCTTTTCATAGCCCCCCTCCTTCCATAGGGGGAGGGCTGTGGGCAGCAGACCTGCCAGTGAGCCTGATGCCAAGGATAAAGACCAGGAATGGCTAAAGAAAAGATCACTACCAAGAACCACCAGTGCCTTGGAGACCCAGAGCTCCAAGGTTACAAAGACAGCAAGGACACTGGTAAGAGCAGAGCAGAAGACATGCCCTTCTGTTACATGTGACTAAGGAACTATACGAAGAGAAGATGAAGGAGTGATGGGGCGGGAGGTGAGGGAGCAGAACCAAGTTTGCCAGGCTAAAGCCTCCTGAACCTTCTGACCCAAATGTTTCATCAGCAGAACAGGAGTAAAGCAGAACAGGTTCCTCCGGGTTGGGCTGCCTGGGTCAGGTAACTGCAGGACACTCCTCATATCACACTCAAGGCAGCAAGGACAGACAGGCCCTCAGGAGCTGGCAACATCCTATAAGCCACCCCACAGGACCCTTGATTCTGAGAGCCAACAGGAACCTGGAGGAGGGTGCAGGCATTACCTTGTACGGGGAGATGTGTGTGTCTGGCGGAAAGGCCAACATGCCCATGACCTGACGGACCTCATCCAGCTGGCTCCCTTCAGCCTGACTGAAGTGCTTTCTTGCATGTCTAAAAAAACAGTTGGCATGGTTAAGTTTGTATTTTCAACTTTAAGGACCCACACTAATAGTCCCTGTCAGAACTGAGCACAAAGGGAGCCACTACCAGAGAAGCTCTACTGGTCAGGGCCTGCAGGGGTTCCCTAGGACTGGTGTGCCACCCAGGCCTCCAGAACAACTCCAATTGCCCTGGAAGCTCATCCCCATGGCCAGCTTCCAGACTGCCCCGCTGCTCACATTCCATACACCCATACACTAGCAACTCAGTCCCATGGATGACCTCCATGGCCAGCTGCCCAGTCACTTGGCCCTGTGTGTGTAAGCAAACATGCACCATGGTCTTCCCATACACAGCCAGCCCCTGACCAAAGTCAGAGCTGACCAAAGTCAGAGCAAGGAAGAGCAGAGCCACTCTCTTCCTGGCCACCCAGTGGCATCTGCTCACTTTAGGGCCTCAGCCATACACCTCTCCCCAGGCCATGGGCCCTGAGGCTTGCTGCCCCACTGGCTGCCCTCACACATGCCCTCAATCCATGGCACGTTCTCTGCGCTCAAGGCTCACTCCCCTGAAACTCTACCCTGGGGCCAATGACATAGCAGAACGAAGGTGTGTAGCCAAGAATATGGAGCCAGGAGAACCCAGGCCCTCACAGCAGCCTGGGGGTGGGAAAGAATATGGTGTCTACAGAGACTGGAGTCAGCATTGGACGTCACCAAGCAGTCTCTGAGAAACAGCAAGGTGGCCATGAGGCCGCAGCTCTAAGGGGGCAGCAGGCAAGGGGGTTAGTGAGGCCAGAGGAAGCAGGAAAGGTGCCCAGGTTCTAAGCACACCCAAGAGAGTCCATACAGCTCTCCACCAAATGGGTAAGTGGTGAGCAGTGAGGTTAGGACAACCAGGACTCTGACACCTGGGATGTAGATGGATGCCTGTGAGTTGTGAGCAGGTGGGTCTGAGCCTGACATCCTAGACCCAGGACACTGGAACTGATTTGCGGTTAATGAATGGAGAGCTTGGGTCTGGAATGTCCCTCAATGCCATGTGTTGAAGGCTGGCCCAGCCTATGGGGAGGAGGTGGGGTCTATGGGAGGAAGTGAGGTCAATGGACTCATGCCCTTGAAGGGGATAGTGAGATGTGGCCCCTCCCCTCTCTCTCTGCTTCCCTACCAACCAGGAGGTCCTCACCATGGACCCAAAGCAATGGTTAACAATTGACCATGGGCAGAACATCTGAAATCATGGCCCTAAATAAATCATTTCTCCTTTTAAATTGTTTACCTCAGGTATTTGTCACAGCGATGAAAAGCTAACATACGATGCATCTAGCTTTCCTTTAAAAACATAAACAAATGTAAAAAAACACCCAGAAGCCTAAATCCCTAAACTTTACCGGGCCAGGCTGAGATGCAGATGTTCAGTAAAATGACACAGGCCCACTTCACACAGAGCACCTGGTAAAGGCCAACTCCCCGGCACTTTGACCTGGCATTTGGCTTATTCATTCATTGAAGATTTAAAATGCCAGACCAGGCTTGGTGGATTACACCTGCAATCCCAGCTACTTAGGAGGTGGGTATCAGGAAAACTGTGATCCAAAGTCAGTCTGGGCAAAAAGTTAACAAGACTTCACCTCAACATAAAAGTCAGGTGTGGTACTACATGCCTGTGATCCCAGCTTCTGGGAAGGCACAGGTAGGAGGACCTCACTCTGAGGCTGGCCCTGGGTGAAAACACATGAGGCCTTATCTGAAAAATAACTAAAGCAAAAAAGGCAGGGGGCATGGCTCAACTGATAGAGCACCTGCCTAGCAAGCGTGAGGCCCTGAGTTCAAACCCCAATAGAGCAAAATGAATAAATAAAAATTAAATTAAATTTAAAAATGCTGCCAGTGATGGTAGCCTACCCTTACATTCCCAGTTACTCAGGAGGCTGAGGCCAGAGGATTGCTTGAGACTGGGAGTTCAAGACCAGACTGGGTGACACAGCGAGACCCCATCTCTTAAAAAATAAATAAGGTCTTTAGATATAATGCAGTGGTAGAGTACCTACCTAGTATGCTCGAGGCACTGGGTTCAACCCCCAGCACCACAATAAATTAATAATAGAATTGTTCGCAGTCACTGCAGCACTGGCTTTCAGGCTCATGAGTGCAGGAAGTGGGAAGGAGCTACAGCCCCAGCAGCTAGTGAGGTCCTAGCTGGGTCCAGGATACCCCTCCTAGACTCAGGTCTCCACCCTCTCCTGACCCACCAGAGGGGTCCTGGGTGAGCCTATCTCAGCCTTGGGCAGGATAGCATTCCAGCGTTGATCTGGCCAAAGGTGCTCTTCACCTGA
The DNA here is from genome assembly GCF_047511655.1 of Castor canadensis. NCBI lineage: Eukaryota > Metazoa > Chordata > Mammalia > Rodentia > Castoridae > Castor > Castor canadensis. Next base: position 154,650,757 of record NC_133394.1, read on the forward strand.
CACAGCCTGATGGCTCAGTCTTGAGCCCTGGGGACACTGCCCCACTGCTCCATTTTCCCACTTGGAAACCTAGCTCCCAAGTCCTGTACGGGTCCTATCAATGCCCACCATCTTCAGCCCCCTCACCCCCACCCTTCTGGAAAGCCAGCCTGGAGGACAAGGCCCTTTTCTCCAACTCTTGGCCCTATCCAGACACCTGCCAACAGAGGTCCCTGCTTGTCTCTCAACTGCAAGCCTGCACTGTGTATCTTCCCACCTAGGCCCTGGTCCAGCCCAAAGCAAGTTCCAAATCCTGCTCTAACCTCACTCCATACAGGTTTCACTGGTGACTCAATTTGCCTCTCACAAAAGAGAAACAGCTTTGTCATTTTTCTTATACCTGCTTATGGTAAGACAATTGGGAAAACATAGCATTTAAAAGTCACTCAACACTTCTGGTATGCTATTTCAGACTGCAGTGAAACTTGATACCACCAAAATGAGACATTGCTTCATTTGCTTGTACACATCTTGATGTCCCAGGCATCTATGGAGGGCATGCCCAGGCCACCCAAGAAGCACAGAGCCCCTTAGCCAGCCGTGCCCCATGCCAGGCACAGCATAGGCACTCAGCAACACCCAGCTGCATCCACCCCTATAGCAGAGCCTGACACTCTAGGGCCAAGGCATAGGCTGGGGGCTGAGGCTTCACACAACACACAGCAGCACCGAGACAGAGAAGGAACACATGTTGCTGGGAGTAGTCCCCCAGCAGGGGCCAAGGTCCACTGGGGAGTAGTGCCCACCTACTTGCCACAAAGGCACAGCTCTGGGCTCTGCCTCCAGAATCACAAGACGGAGGCAGCATGAGTCTTCTCCCACCACTTGACAGCTGCCTGCCTGATACGGAGGGGGTGCCCAGCCCAGGCAGCATGGAGAGGACCTCTGTTCTCAGACACTGGGGCTAATGAGGCAGCTGAGGTCCTTAGAGAGAAGTGCGCAAGGCCATGGCCCAGTAGATGTCATCCTGTGGATATAAGCGTCAAGGCCAACGCGGAATGGAACAGGAAGTACGACAGAGTAAGGCCCACATAAAGCCAGTCACTTCTGCCCCCATCACATCTGCACCTCAGAGAAGCAGCCTGGCACACATAGTGCCTGCTCAACTGTGCCAGGGCCAGAGATCCTCCTCCTGGCTGGCTCTTGGACTGAGTAGGAACACAGACCCAGCCCTATCTTCCCATCTACGGTGCACCCAGCACAGGCACTGGGAACCAGAGAGAGGGGCCTGACTGTGCAGACTGGCCGCATGCCAGCACACCCCTTGGGGCTTAGCACTTCATTGAGGTTCCTGTTCCTACCCTGGAGTCCTCGTGGGCAGACTCCTGGGCTACCCACCCAGGCTGCTCCAGGGAGGCATGGGAAGCTGCCAGATATCCTGGCATACATGCTCCTGGGCTGGCACTGAGCAATGCCTGCCAGCTCAGCACATGTACAGGCGTGTAGTAGCTCATCCTGTCACGGGCCCAGTGCAGGGCTCTGCCCACATTGCATTCCCTGCTCCCAACTCCAGGTTTAACTGAGCAGGAGCCTTGGTGAAGCTGGAGAGAGAAGATGCTGTGCTCAAGGAGCTGCCACACGTGCAGCCTGCATGGACTGAACCCCCAGGCTTGACCAGGCAACAGGAAGGCTTCACAGGGTTGCTTGGGGGAAAGGAGGGGGTTGGTCAACACAGTGCATCCAAATGAGGCTCATTAGGCAAGACAACCAGCCTCCCCATCCTTATGCCCAGCTATGCTGTGCTGTGGGCCACCAGCTGCAGCTCTCAGCACCCTTGGATCAGATATGGGCCACAGAGCCCAGATGTGCCTCAGAATGCCCTCAGGTCTTCCTGGCCAGCATTCTTCCAGATGTCCACCAAGAGAAGTCCCCAGGCTAAAGATCCTTGACCTGATCAAGGACCAACCCCATCAGGGCATTCCTGCTACCAGAAGCTAATGACACTTTCCTATATGGGAAGATAGGATTCAGAGCCCTATCCACAGGTTTACGTGGATGGTTGTGATGCCAGTATTGGCTCCCCCGACAGCCATGGGGGTCTGGGCTCTGGCCTGTGGTTCCGTGTGGGGCAGGGAAGCAGGACTCCCTGCTTGGGTGCAGCAAGGTGAAGCTGGTTCTGGAAGACCCCCAACACCCATGCTTCCATCTCCAGCACCAGGATGGAGCAAGAGGAGAGGAGCAGTAGAGCATCCGGTCCTCCCATGAGAAACCACACATGTGGCATGATCTCCTACCTCACAGCATCCAGGCGCTTGTTCTGCCGAACGAGCTCAATGAATTCCTGAATCCTGAGGCTGAACTCCAGGCAGCTCTGAGAGCAAAGACAAGGGGAGAGCTTAGACAGCGCTGTGTTTCAGTGGCACCAGGCACCTGGGTGTAGGGACTCACAGGTTCCAACAGGCCCTGCCACCTGTTCCTCCGCCCCTTCTCCAAGGCAGCCATGGTGAGCATTCAAAGGCAATGGCCCTGAGGACACACCTAGGAGGTCGGCCCTTCTGCTGGAAGGGCAGAAGGCACAGAAGAGATTCCTGTGAAAAAGCGCCAACAAGGAGGGCAGTAGCCAGAGGCCACTGCCAGCTCACAGGGCACATGGAAAAAACTGCCAGTTCCTCACAAGGGCAAAAGGCCTTTCTAGGTCTCACCTGTCATCATCAAGGTCCTACATTTGTAAGCACCATGAAATTTTCTTCCCCTAAACTCATTTCCTCCCAACTGTCCCCACTCACAGCACTGTCTGATTGCTCCAAGAGTGTGAGCAAGGTGTTGCCCGTGTCAGGACCTGTTCTGGGAGAACTCAGACAAACTGCTTTTCCGAGAGACACTGGAGCCTAGTGAGAGGAGACAGTGACCCAATGAGTGGGTGCTGGGTGGGTCAGAGTTGACACCTCAGAGGATTGACAGGGAATACAGGGGCAAACATGTATGAGTATAGGGGCTGGAAAGATTCTGGGGATTCCAGGCAGAAGCAGGAGCCAGTACAAAGGCCCGGGGGCAGGTGGTGCCTGGAGCAGGAGGTGCTAATCCCAAGGATGCTAAGACTCCTGTCATGACCTTAAGGCTCAGGTTGGCCAGAACCAAGTGGAGATGTCCTGATTTACAAGTGGTTCCAACGAAGGGCAGAAGACCTGAGATTTTTGAAGCTGTGAGAGAGGTCTGGGGTTTGTACTGCAGGAAGGAGGGCTCCATGCCCCATGGTAGGAGGATGGGTTGGCTTGGGGACAAAGATCTGGCAGGTGCCTGTCCAGTGCTGAAGTAATTTGGGAACAGTACAGAGCTCATAGGTGGGTGCAGTCTGCATCGAAGACTGGAGCTGGCACTGAAACCAGCAGCATGGATCCAAAGTGGGCTGCAACTCTTGTAACTGGGTAAGGCCAGCAGACGGTGTTAAGTGCCGTCACCTCAGAGGGAAAGCTGCTTCTTCTACACAAATGAGTGTCAAAATGCTAAGCCTTCCAGGATGGCTTCAGGACACTCAGCACTCCACGAACAGGAACTTCACTCTAACTCCATGGCATAAACAGAATCCCATGTGGCAATAAATAAACCAACTCCGAATGTCTAAACCTTAAACTCAAGTTTCCCAATTGTATGTACTTTCACACTCAGACTCTTCAGCAAGTTCTGTTAGGGACTGTCTCTTCCTGGGCCCTGCAGAGCTGGCTCTACCCCAGCCACACCTGACTGGTGCCACGATCCTGCTCCACTGACACAGTGCCACCACACAGGAGCACCTGCAGTGACTCTGACAGAGGAGTGACAGGGCAGAGGTGAGGGGTCTCTAGCCACTCCTTCCCCATCCTGTACCCAATGCCCCCTCTCTGCACCCAAGCTGAGCAAGTGGGCTGCAGTCTAGAGGCAAAACTCACAACCCATTTCAAGTCAGGGCAGAAGCAGTCTTGACTCTGAGTAGAAGGCCTGGTACAACCAGTAAAGAGGACAGCTTACCCAGGGCTCCCTGGGAGTGACCTGGGTCCACTGATAAGTGGACAGTTGATGGTGGGCCCTCTGATCCCTTCAAAGCTAGGGCAGTAGAGGCCGAGGGAGAATCCTCCCATAGAAGGCCCATTTTCCTTGTGCCCTGCCTTCCCCCTGGGGACTACCTACAACAACAGGTGTCATGGCTAAGAGAAGGAAGGAGCCACTGTGTGGGCATCTTAAAAGAGTAACATTTTGGGCAAACTCTAGCTGACTGGTTTGCAAAATATATATTCTCAAACTTGTCTTCATTTAGGATTGTCCTTTGCTGTAACAGGTGAACGCTTTTTTTTTTTTTTTGGTGGTACTGGGGTTTGAACTCAGAGCTTCATGCTTGCTAGATAGGCACTCAACCACTTAAGCTATTCTGCCAGCCCTATTTGGGTATTTTCGAGACAGGGTCTTGTGAACTATTTACCAGTGGTTGGTTCATCTCTGCCTCCTGAGTACCTAGGAATACAAGCATGAGCTACCAGTGATGGCTCAGGTTAACTTTCAATAGTCCACTAATACATAAGTGCATATATGTAAAAGAAATCAGGTCTTCAGACTTGAATCTGTAGTCTAGTCACATAGATGTGTACTGGCCACTCCATGCACTCTGCAAAAGGCTGCAGCCTCTGCGCCTATCACTCCATGTGACTTCTAGACACCAGGCACCAAAATTGCTGCTTCAGTGTCCTGTAGGGTCTAGAGACTGAGTCAAGACAACAGAAGTTAACTTGGTAGTCCATTATTTTGAGCTATTTTCAAAGCCTGAAACTTGTGTCTCAAAAGTTTCTCTTCCCATCTAGATCCTCATGTTTCTGACCTGAGAGATCAGTGCACAGTGTGCACTAACCTCCCCTCCCATATATCCATGCATGTAGACTGCACAGACAACTGCACATTCTGTCTCAGCTGATGTTTTGTGACGGCAGGCTCCTGTATCTTCAGGCATCTTCATGATGTGTTTCTGGACAGCTGCGATGTTCCCTTCTACCCTGGCCTCTCAGACACAGAGGCACTGTTCACCTGCTGAGCACCCATTCAGCACCCATCCCTCTCAGCCTACCCAGGAGCTTCCACCCATGGCCTGGCAGGGTTGGGACTTGCAGAGATCACAGATGCCATACATAACACAGCCCAATACGTGTTCTCTAGGAGGAAGTGAAGGTACAGGTATGCAGCATGCTGAGTGTTACAAACCAATTCTGGCTTTCCTTTTAGGGTTTCCATACCAAACTTCTCACTCTCTTTGGAGCCACAAGAGCTACTCTTTCACCCATCTTTGCCTTGTGCTCACTTTGGTGACCCTGAGTGGCAGACAGTATCACTCTTGGCTTGTGACTACTGTGACCTGACAAGCATAGCAGGTGGGTGAAGCAGCACTAATCTTAGAAAACAGAACACAGTTTTTCTCAGAGGCAGGGTGTTCACAAAAGCTAGCACATTTCTGCAAGTCCAAGGACAGTATCATCTCATAGTGAGCAGAGCAGGGTTAAGTTCTGTGGTTTCTGCTCTAGGGTATTTTTAAAGCCTCTGTGGTCTCTGGAAAGTGTGTATTCAATAGAATACCACAGCCCAGAGCTCTGCAGCCTGCTGGGGCAATGGCCTCCTGTAGCACTCTCTGACATGCCTGAGTGGGGAGTCCACAGGCCCACCCCGACACCAAGTGCAGCAGCCCCTGACATACCACATGCACAGCAGAGCTCCAAACCTCACTCTTTCTGAACCTTGTGCTCAGGACAATGGAAGGAGGCCATTCCTCAGGGTTTTTACCTAAGAGCGACACCCCACAACCAAAATCACATCAAACCCCACCTTGAACTCCACAACCCCACCTCACAAACCAAAACCAAAATAAAGAACCATGAGCAGGTGAGGGTGGTGCTACTTCCACTCCACCTTGCTCCTCACTCCAGGGAGTCCTGTCCCTACCAGGAACTACATCCTAGGGAGTCCCCACACCCCAGGGAAGTCCCCGCACCTTCATCTTCCGGAGCCGGGACTTGTTATCATGGCACCAGGCCAGGCAGGTGGCTGTCTCACGTCTCTCCAAGGACTCCTCCACTTCTTTGGCTGTCAGGAACATCTCGATATTCACCAGGTCCTTAGGGGAAGGGGCAGCTCAGGTCACAACACACTTAACTCAAGGGAACCCTTTGCACCTGTGCCCCATAAGCAGAGGCAGTTGGCCCGTGTTCCCCCACTGCAGCCAGAGGTCCAGGCTCACACCTAAACCATAAGAATAGCAGATTCATACACATGGACAAGGGCCAGAGAGCCCACAGTAGAGGATACAACACCATTTCTGCAGCACCGGAGGCTGAGATGAGCACTGAGGCTGGCCAGGGTGTCAGGTGACACTCACCTAACAGTGCCATGAGGCAGGGTCCACACGACCAGGGCAGAACATCTAGAGTGTGCTCACATAGAGCAACTGGCCAAGCACGGGCAAGATGCACAGGTAAGTGAGAACCCTGAGGGCCCTGAGGGAGCCAAAGCCCATTCCCACCTCAGCTCTTCATGGAGCCGAGAACCCAAGCAGCCCACAATCTCGTGTTCTGTTTTGCTTTGTTCTGAAAACGCGATCTTTTGGAGAGGGCAGTGGAAGTAGATGCTGGGCTTCCTGCTCCTCCTCCAACTGTGCTCTCTGGTAAGGGCCTAATGACAGCCATATCTGCCGAGCTCTGGAGCTCAAAGGGCCAAGGACCCCCAATGGCAGAGTCCAGCAAGAGCAAGCATTCGACACAAGGGGACATGTGAATGCCATGAGAAAGGCAAGGGAGAGTATCTGAAAAACATGGAAATTTCAAAAACTAAATTTCTCTCCCACCTGGAACAGACTCCAGAAAAAACACAAAAGAGACTATTCTAAAATCAGACTTCAATTTACAAGCTACTAGCAACAATTACTAGTCTCTAAAGAAATCGCTTTCAAAAATATGGGAAGAATCTTACCTCTCTAATCCCAAAATACTCAAAAGACAAACTAGAATTGATCCCTGTGTCCAAAAATATGCCAACTGAAGACATGCTTACTTTTTGGACATTGAGGATTTGCTCATTAATTAACTATAAAAAGCCATCTTCACACATGTCCCTCAGTGAAAAATAATGGCCTCTATCACCAGTGGAGCAAAAACTGAGGACCACATGCAGTCTTGGGCAACTTCTATGTAGTTTAAAAGGAACAGAAATCTCAAATAAGAGCCCTGATGGAAAATAAAGTCTGGCTTGATGAATGGAGTAGTACCCAGTTAATTTATTTATGATGCACTTAACTTGAAGCTATGCCACAGAATGGAAGCTATTTTGTAACTTAAATACACTCTGTTTTTAAGGTCTCAATGCCTTTTATCCTCCTGTAATATTTTTAGGTAAATCCTCAATGCCTTTCAGCCTCTTGTAATGTTTTTAGTGAAGGAAAGTATGTTTGGATTTTCTTTGTACAGACATTGAAATGTGAAGCATCTAGAAAGCAAACAAGTTGTGAGCAGCTACTGTGATGACTTAAAAGTCTTGTGAGCATGAAATGACAAGAGGTAGTTTATTATAATTTCAGTGAAGAACATGGGAATGAGCCATTTTGATGTACTTTCACTAAGTAATTAGTATAAGTCAGTGAATATCCTCATCTTTCATTTTAGAGAAATAAACCACTTTTATTGGCTCTTTGTGGAATGTAATGGTAATAATTTAAAAAGTGAGATAAGTAGTTCTTTGGAATGTGTAGTGAAAACAAATTTTAAGAATTGGAAAAACTCATACTATAAAAATCAAGTCACACTAAGGGGAGATCACTAATGGGAGAGGGAGGGTAAAAAAAGGGAGTTAAAAAGGTGACTATGGTTGATGTACTCACTATACAAAGATGAATATAGAACATTTAAACCTGCTGAAATCACCATAAGAAGGGGACTAAGGTAGAAAGGAGAAAAAATAGAAGTGACGAACCAATTCAGGTTATAATACTATATACACGGAAATGTCAATTAAACTCCCAATATAGCTATCTTAAACAAACAAAAAATGTCTTCTTTCAAAAATGGAGAACAGGAAGGTAAAACAGGTCCTGTCTGGGGGGTTGGTACCAGTGGGAGGGGGAAGGATATAAAGAAAGGGTATAGGAGGGTGATTTTAGTAGAAATATTATGTACTTATGCCTGAAAATGGAAAAATGAGACGTATTGAAACTATTCCAGGAATGGGGGCAGGGGGAATAAAGAAAAATAATGGAGGGGGAGCATTCAACTCTGACATATTGTAAGAACTTTTGTAAATGTCACAATGTACCCCCAGTACAACAATGAAACAAACAAACAAACAAAATTAACTAACTGAATCTAAATGAAAAAAAAAAAAAAAGATTTGGAAATTTCCAAACAGGCTTAATAATTACTCAAGTATATTGATCCTGAAAAGTGATATTTGAGTGAAAACTAGGACAGAATGAATTTAGCAAAGAAAAAGGATGAAAGCAGGTGACCAGACACTTAACAAACACTGTCAAGCTAAATCCATTTAGTGGTTGATAACAGAGTTCTATTTAGTCTAATTTAAACTGAGAATTTAATCCTAGGTTATATTTTAACAAAAATATGGATTAAAAATTCATTAGTCTATTTTTAAAAGAAATTAGCTGGAGGAATGGCTCAAAGACAGAGTGCCTGCCCCAAACCCAACACTGCAAAAAAAAAAAATTAGTTTCTCAAGTAGTGAGTAGAACACCCCAGTTGAGCCCTGCCCAGTATACTCTGGCCGATCCACAGGGTACCTGATGCCCTCATGCTGAGGCCCTGTGAACAGTGTCCCAGTCAGCATCACATCCTGAACCACTAGATGCTGCACACACACAAGGACCAAGGGGCAGGAGGAGGGAATGAAACCTGTAGGCAGAGCCATGAACAGAGCCATGACTGGGAGGAGTCTGTCTGGAACACAACTTAAGATACCTACTTTAAACAAAAGCAGTCACAATAAAGTCAGACTCCTCCTTTTCCCATCTCAAGACAAACAGCAAGTGAGTAAAGCATTATGGCTAGTACTGCACCAGTTAACACCCATGACAAGAAAATTAAAAGAAAAAAATGAGGCGATGCATAGGCTCAGCATCGCAACTCCCCACGTGATGGGCAGAGGCTAGATGCTTACTGTCTACCTGCAATGACCATTTCTGGTGACCACTTCCTTGCAGGAAAGCAGTCGGTACCCGACCCCCACCACCTGCTGGTTAAGTGGGCATGCTACTGACTCAGGCCTGGCTCGTTCTATCAAGAATGCTGACCTATCTTGCCTCCTGTGGGCCTCACCGGCACTGGCCAGGCTTAGATCAAGACAGTTCTATCCAGTGGTCCTCAGTGGTTACAGTGAACAGGGGCACCCACACCTTCCTCAGTGCCTCCAACCTCGTATGGCCTGTGAACCCAGTCTTTCCCTTCTGGGTGAGCGGGTGAGCCACACAGGCCCCACTGAGTTCCCACAGTGCCACATCCTTATCACCAGTACCAAGGCTGAGGGCAGAAGCAAAGGGTAGGATGAGTGGCTGGCTGGTCTGTTGGGGCAGCAACATCAAGAGACCCATCCTGTGTATACAAGCACACAGACCCCAAGCTGCTAATTGAGAAAGACATGGATTAGACAGGGCTGAGCTAGAACCTGGCCCTATGGCTCTATCACAACCTTCCTGGCCATGCAATCTGGGCCTCAGTGCATGGTTCCACCCTCCCCATTTCTGGGTCTCAGTGCATGGTTCTGTTCGCCATTCATTGGTTTTACTCCTCCACTGACAAGGTCATGGGTAGGGAAGCTCAAGGGAGCAAGCTAGGAAAGATGAGGGAGGGTGACATTTCTCCTGGGGTGGTCAGGGAGGCTGCCCTGCAGACTTGGCATTTAGTGAGCCAACATCCGATAGGTTGGAGACAGCAGCGGTAGCTCTGTGCTCAGGAAAAGCAGGGTCATGGGCTGAGTTGAAATGCTTGGTGGGGCCACAGGGGTTGAAGAGCAGGGCCCAGCTTAGCCTGCTCAGAGGCCAGCCTGATGGAGAGTTAAGAGTTAAGAGTGTGGCAGGGAGGATAGCCAAGAGCAGATGTCAAGAGCCCAGGTGGAGGCTCCTGTGAGGCCTGGGGCTGAGTCCGACCATGAGACTGATGCAGTCAGAGTGGGGAACCAGAAAGCACCATAGAAGCAGAGGGCAGGGCTGCAGACACCTGCAAAGGAATGAGCATGGCACTGACACCATGCTTCAGGCTAGGACCTGGGAGTCTCGGGCCAGGGTTTAGAGTTGCCAAGCCTGAGGCTCATCTCAGTCCAGGTGGGAACCTCACACATGGGTAGGATTAAAGCAGGGAAGAGAAGGGACCACGAGAGAGAGGTCACGGCAGCCTAAAGAGGTGGCTGAGATGAGGACAGAGCAGCTGGGAACTGGGAGAGGCTGAGGAAGGCCTGACACAGGCCATGAAGGCTCACTGCTGTCTGCACAGGTCTTGCATTGAGAGCTTTCTGAATGATGCTGCTTTAGGGAAGGTGGAACCTGGACATCGCCTTCAATCGGGTCATGTTGAGTCTGTGCACCAATGGAGAGGATGTGAACTGGGACCAGGAGGAGCACACACCATGGTCTAAGAGTTTCTGACTGCTGTGGGCTTCACTATGTGGATGACTGACTGACAGCAGCAAGGCCTCAGCCACAGGTTTAGACAGTCCATGAAGACCAAGTTGAGGGGCAACACAGTAACAGGATTCAGACCCTACCCTGCACCAGGAATGCCTCCAAGACCACCAGCAGCCTTCCTTTGGAAGCTTAAAAATGCCCCACGGGCAGTTGGTGCTCATCTCTGTACCAGAATGCTGAAGCCAGTAAAGCCAGACTCCTGGGAAACCCACAGTACTCAGCAGGCAATGGAAGGAACCATAGGAAGTCAAGTACCGGGAGCACAGGCTCTTTCCTTACTTTCCCTAATCAGAACCCCGTTAAACTACTGAAGGCCAGTAAGGAGTACGTGGAGTCACTGCTCTGGCCCTCGAAGAGAAAACTACTAGGCACAGCATGGACATGAGCCCGGTCGGGTGAAACGCATTTGGGACTGGACAGCCCCCACACAGACACGCAGCGAGCAGGGCGGGCTCACCTCAATGCCGCTCTGACGTGCCAGCTTCACAGCCGTGTTATAGTAGCCACAGCGCAGCAAGTGCTCCACCATCATGCGGTCCATGCGCTTCCTCTTCCACATGCTGGCCGCTGCTGGCTGGTCACTGCTATGCTCCTTGAGGTGCTCGATCCTGCGCTTACAGAGTTTGGCACTCTCGTCCTCGGCCTGGATGGACTCCACCGCCTAAGCCACAGCAAGGACAAGCTCAGGGTGGGGAACACAGGTCACGGGTGCCACTCCCTGAGTGCTCATGAAAGGACAAGGAAGGAAAAGTACAAGTACAGCTGGGGCTGTCACCGTACTATATGACAGAAATACAAGCTAGGTTCTGCTTTGTACCTGGGATGCAGAATTATTGACATGCACTTCAAGGGTCAGCCCTACACACACCACGTTCTGGATTTGATCCCTAGTACCCCCCCCAAAAAAGTCTCCCACTTTGCTCATGTTTATTTTCTTTACATATTCTAATGCTACGCTGCTATTGTACCTTCCTAGCTAAACTGTTTGTCATGATAAAGTGGCTTTTTCATCTTCTACAACTGCTTTCTAAAGACAATCATGTTGAAAACTGAAGACTAGATACAAACGTTCTCAATCTACACGGCCCAACAGAGGCCACTACTTCATGTGCCTCCAAGTAAGTGCCTGAGAGAGGTCTGTGCCACTGAGGAGCCGGGGGCTCAATGGTATCAGGTATGGTTTGACAGCCACGTAGGCAGCTGCTGGCTGCTGGGCAGCAGAGCCAGGACCCAGCTGGCTCAATGGCTTACTTTCTTCCAGCACAGGCCACTGCTATGGAGTCAGCTGCTGGGTCATAGTTCTGTTGGGAGCAGTCTTTTCCCCTGGTTGCTTTTAGGACTCTTCTCATTCACCTTGCAAAGCTCTGTGCAGAGCCTGTGCTGTCCAGGGCTCTGGACTGGGGGGGGGGGGTGGTGGTGGTGGATGGGGGTGGTCATGTCATTCTCCCAGTACTGTCACTGTCCCCTCTCTGGACTCTGGCTGACCTTTCAGGAACCCTGCTCTATTCTGAATCTCTTAACAGCTCTCCCACACACACAAACACACCCAGCGTACTATGTCCTCTGTCTGTGCTGTACATTCAGTGATCTCTGAGGAGATCATTGGTGAATGTTCCAGTTTACTAATCCCCTCCTGGGTTTTGTCTGTCAACTGCTAAACTATTTATTGTAAATACTTTGGTTACTTTATATATAAACATATATATTTACATACACATGTATTTTGGCAGTGCTGGGGATATAACCCCAGGCCTCATGCATGCTAACAAGTACTCTACCACTGAGCCAAACCCCCAGGCCTGACTATTGTATTTTTCATTTCTTGACATTTTATGTTTCTTTTTAAACCCTAAACCACTTTTTACACTTCCTGTTCCCTACAGAGAGTTTCAGGCTTTTATTCTTTCAATGCTATGAGGTACAGACCCGACATTCCCATAGTGAAGTCTGTGCCAGTCCCTGTCCATTGCCTCTGCTGGTTCTCTCAACAGTCGTGTGCCGATGATCTGGACTGTCTTTGTGCTGAACACTGTACTTGAAAAATCACCAAGAGCAATCTGGTGCTTAGACTGAGGCTCCCCCAGCTTATCTCCATCAGGTCTGGGGTCGTTGGACCCCATATCTCATACCCAGTCAACATTTCAATGACATATTTTTGTCCCTGGCCTTTTCACCTCTCTGACCCCTGCCTCCAGTTTGGAATGGTGATTCCTTTTTGCCTCCTGGGCTCTTTGACATCTTCCCAAGAAGATGTTTTTAAATGTCTAACTCAATTTTTTAAAATGTTGTTTTTGGTGGGCAGATTACTCTAAACACCCAGTCTACCAGCCCCAGAAACAAGAAGTTCCGCATGCAATTCTGAGGTGAATTCTAAAACTCAATCTGCCACAAGCCCTGGCTTCCCCACCAGCTGGAGTCAGGACAAGACAACCTGGCCGTCCAGCAGTAGTAGGCCTGTGTCCTACATGCAGCTTGCCTTTCTGCCTCAAGACCCCCCAGCCAGGGCGCATCCTTCACAGGGAACAAAGTAGAAGAGGCAATACCGACCTTCCTCTTGAGGACACTGAGCTTCTCCACCACACCGTCCAGGAGGCTGACCACAGAGTCCACAGCTGGGCAGCTGCTCAAGGTCTTCTCCAGCTCGGCCACCACCATGGTGACGTGACTCGTCTCCCGGTCAATGTTTTTCTGAGCAGCTCGGAAGCGTTTATTCAGTGTCTCATAGGGCACCTAGATGAGAAAAGATGATGAGAGCCCCGTCCCTGGCTTGAAGGCGGTGTGTGGGTACCCCACCCAGGTGCAGCACATGAGTCTCTGTCAGGCACCTGTAGAGGCAATGTCATAGACGCTCAGCTCTCACAAAACACATCTAATGCAAACTGGACCAAGACCCACAAGGCCTGGTGAGTGGAGGATAGCCGGGGATGGAGTGGGGGGAAGGGGGGAAGGGAGAAAGCAAAGATACATACTACCCCAAATCTGCAGATGGCATGCAGTCCCATTTCTTCCAAAACAGTTTAAGTGTACATCGACAAAATAATCCCAAAGTTCATTTAGAACAGTTTAAAAAGTGGCTAAAGAAGGAGAATGGTGAAAGGGGCTTTAGGCTTAGCCAGTAAGGACCCAGTCACGCAGACAATGCTAGGTAGGGATATTACCACATGTTGTGGAGGTGACAAGGCAGAACTCCACATCCACCAGGGTTGAAGCAAACCACGAACATCCACATGAAATTATGAATACACTTTCAGCCCATCTCCTCAGTGAAAGAGTAGTATTTTACCCCGATTGTAAAAAAAAAAAAAAAAATCCTACTCCCAATAGGAAATTTGGAAAATAAAGAATATATGAAGAACCTTGAAGTCGCTGTGACTTTCTACCCTTTCAAAGAACTGCAGCGGATGTGAGGGCGATCTGGCTGCGACATCTGTCACCCCATTGATCGCCAGGGTTGATTCAGCTGACCTGGCTGGCTAGGCATGTGCGTCCCTCCCGAAGCTGCGCGCTCGGTCAAAGAGGACGACCATCCCCGATAGAGGAAGACCGTTCTTCGGTCAAGGGTATACGAGTAGCTGCGCTCCCCTGCTAGAACCTTCAAACAAGCTCTCAAAGAACTGCAGCTGACATTCCCCTCTTTTCCTGGCTCCACAACTATGAACATGACACCCAGCACCACACCCTGTCTCTGTCCCAACAGAGTCCTGGGGGAAGCACTGCTCAAGAGGCAGGCTGCACTGATAATGCTGCTGGTTCTGACTTTGCTGTTAAGCAAAGTCCTCTGCAGCCCACCCAGAAATGGAAGAGAGGCTCCTGGAGGCTCTGCCAGCCCCACCAACACAGACAGGCCAGGCACTGAGCTCACAGTGACAGCCTGAGGAAGGCAGGGTGTGGGTAGGGACGAGCTTGGTGTGGCTCAGAGCCTGTGCTTCTTAGGAGCAGAGACAATGGGGATAATGGGAGACACAGGAAGAGGACTAGCCCTAGACTCTTACCCCCAAACCTGCTTTGCTGCAGCACTGTGTTGGTGCCCCAGCTGCAACTCCCAAGTCAGCCTCCCCGACCAGCCACCACCACCCCCAGACACCCCCAGGGCCCACAGGGACTCAATGGGGTGGCAGCATGCTATGTGCCGTTCCATCCACACCAACACTGAACAAGCCATGTTTGCCACTGTCAATGCCGTTGCTGTCTGTGACTAAGCAGGGACTCTTGCTTGCAACACAGGGTGGGAAGCTGTCAAACCACAGCATGCTCCTGTGGGGAACAGGAGGCCAGTGTGGCCAGGCAGGGCAGCAAGCAGTGCTGGAAGCAGCAGGCACTATCTCTGGAAGCTCTGTGTTGTGGGCCAGGCATCCCCACATGCTTCCCACTCCTGCCCAGAGCTTTGTGGCTGCTGGGGCAATCTTCAAGACCCTCCTCACTCCACACTGCATGCTGTCACAGATGTGTTCTCAGAGGACTTGGTACTTTTTACAAAAAAAAGCAAAGGGGTCCTCTTTCCTGTCTCTATCCAAGGGATGTGGACATTTCAGAGATAGCGCTTTAGCCCAGAGCTGGCTCACAGCAGAGTCTTTACTAAGTACCTGATGAGGAGTAAAAGTAGGCACAGGGTGAAGCTCTGGGGGCACCCCGGAATCCCTGAACCACCCTGGCACCTGGTACCTCTCCTGAATCCAAGTCTCCATGTGCCATTCTATGTGCAGTGTCTTTCCAGGAGACAGGATTCTGGAGGGATGCTGGAAGGTAGCTCGTACATCTACTCTTTAACTATGCCAGGAATTAGTGTGCCAAGATCGGAAAGTCTCTGCAACTAGAGGCACAGCCGTGCTCAACGTTACAGACACAGTGTCAATCTGGGCAGGAGGGCCCTCTTTGAATACCCCTGGCTGCCCAAGGGCCTTCTGCCTCACCATCCAGCCTACATGGTGTACAAGCAGGGCAAAGCTCCTAGATATTGGTGGGCTGCAGACATGGAGTCCTGAGTCTTTCCTTTGTCCAAATGAAATAGGCTGTTTTTTAACTTTACCTCAAAATTCAAAATCTAAAACAAACAATGCACACGCAGGCAAGATGCAAGCACTTGCAAGACCCTTTTGGAAAAGGCAACGCTATTCGAAGAAACAGATGCAGCTGGGTTGGTGGGACACGGATCCTTGCCCACATATCTCACTGATCTCCAGGACTGTGTCCATGTGCAAGATACAAAGCCTGTTGCTTTGAAGGAGAGCTTCAGTTCTAGACCCCCACGCTGCATCACTCCAACAGACAGCATCCAGCAAACTCCACTGGGTATCCAGTGCTCCTCCCAGGCAGACAAGAACCAGATGAAGAAAAGGCTTCAGTGCAGGGCAGAGGTGGTGACTCCACCATCATGCTCCCTCCCACTCCAGTACTCCTGCCCTGCAGACCCTCCTGGGGAGGACTATGGATACCTTCCAATTTGACCTGGACCCAACTTTCATTAAACATAGTAACACTGAATTACTGAAAAAATAAACTGGAGCCAGGCACCAGTGGCTCACGCCTATAATGCTACCTACTCAGGAGGCAGAGATCAAGAGGAATGTGGTTCAAAGCCAGGCTGGGCAAATATTTCAAGAGACCCTATCTCAAAAAAACCCATCACAAAAAAGAGTGGGTGAAGTAGCTCAAGATGCAGGCCCTGAGTTCAAACTTCAATACTGCAAAATAATAATAAAGTAAACTAAAACAAATACCAAGACACACAAAAAACAAAAGCCCCAAAGTTTTACTATCAGATTTAGACATTAAAATTGTATTTTAATAACTATAACCAAAAGAAGCATAAGATAGAAATGAGAAGATAATAATACTGCACACACTGCTTACCAAGGCAGCACCAGATGAGATGTGCAGGTTCTCAACAGGAAGCAGAAGGCTGGGGAACGACCCTCCCCCCCGACACACACACTATGTGTCCAGCAGGACAAGCCTCAGACCCAAGTCATCCTAATGCCAGGCACAATGATGCCTGCCCACCTGGGCTGCCTTGACAAGCTGTCCTCACATAGGCACAGCTGCCATGGAGCAGGGGTTCCCCCCGTAAGACATACCCCTCAGTCTCATCTGCAATGCATGACCACATTTTGATTTGTCACAACTGGAGTACAGCTATGAACTGGCCAAACCACAATAACAAATTAAATGAACAAAGAAAACCTTATCAGTCCACCAAAAGGGAAGAAATGAATGAACAAAGATAAACGCACAGGAAATAGAAAACAAAAGAAAATGGTGAGGATTCAAGTCCATAGCATTACTATGATTAAAGATCTGGATAGCAACAGGAAGAGGAACTTCAAAACCAGTGCTTTGTTTCTTTGAGACAGGCTCTCATGTAGCACAGACTGGCCTTGAACTCCCGATCCTCCTGCCTCAGCCTCCCAAGTGCTCCACTTACAGTCATGTGCCACCACACCATAAGAAATGCTTTCTTATAAACATCTCTCAGAAACACAAGGGGCCAAAAAATAAGTTAACAAGGTTGGGAGTGCAGGTCAGTGGTAGAGTGCTCACCTAGCATGCACAAGACCCTGGGTTCAATCCCCATCAAGAGGGGGAAAAAAAAGTAAAGTACAAAGCAGACCATCCAGTAGAACTGAGTCACAAATGCACATTAATTTTGAGTTTCTATAAAACTTAATTTTGAGTTTTTATAAAACTTCTATAAAACTTATAGAAATAAATAAAAAACAAAAAGCTGCCAGATGTGGTGGCACATGCTATAATCCCAGCTACTTGGGAGGCTAAGACAGGAAGATCACAAGTTCAAGACCAATCTGAGCTACATAGTGAGACCCTGTCTCAAAAAAACAAACAAAAAGACATGAAATTTGTTTTAATATACTTAACTCAAAATATCTAAGACAGTCTCATTTGAACACACAATCAAAACATTAGATACTTTACATTCTTTTTCTCTTCATACTAATCTTTAAAACCCGGGTACATGTTAACTTGGAGCACATAAGGTCCAAGTGCCCCTTGTCCACACAGGCTCACAGCTGCAGCAACGCAGTGTGTGTGGCCCTAAGATGTGACCAGTGGGTTTGTGGAGTCTGAGCCTCACACACTACTGACAGGTGAGGACATGGTTTTGACCAAGTCTGACCAAAATAAGTAATATACAAATGAACAAATATCAAAAAATTTCAAGAACAAACATTTTTAATTCCTGAGCACATCGTGCAACTCAGTTGATGCAGAGCAGCTTTTCCAGTCCCGCATTATTGTCAGTACATGTCAGCATGTTATTGTCGAAGACATGTCTCCTCCAGCCTTGTCCAATGTTTGCTGTGGGTTTTCTGAAAGTATTTGCTGCCAAAACTGCATTTTAGTTTGTCGTCATGTTTTCAGCCATTTTTACCAGCACAGGAAGGAAGTATTTTCCCAATGGCATGTTTTATCTTTCACAATTAAGAAGCCTCAGAGGAAGTTTCTAAGTATTTACCACGAACCTAACCACACCTTCTGAAGTGATGGACTGCACCCTGGAGAGGTATACTCAGTCTCACAATCATGGTGGCTCTGTGCTACCCTGAGCCCACAGAGCCAAAGGCCCCATTACAGGCCATATCTTGAGGAGACTCACCAAGGTTAGGAACAGCTCAGTTTCCCTGTTTTAACTAGGCTTGTTGGAAAGTGACATTTCTGGTCATCTTGTAGGGAGCAGTAATGAGATGCAGCCCATGATTCTAGGTAAGAGGACAGCCATCGCACCACCATGCTCACTCCTTCCCTGGGTTGGGGGTATGACCCATCCTCAAGTCGTTGGCTCTGTGCAGAATCTTACACCACTTGCCTGCTGCGGTCCAAGCAAAGCCACACGTGCTGCAGATTCTGAGCTGCAGCTGCTGACGTTAGGCCAGCTCCAAGCCACTGAGCACTTCCATTCCTGGGACAGCTCAGTGACCCAACAAAACATAAGCTGCAAGCACACCAGCACCAGCTTACACACCTTAATGAGCCTTACTCTCCCTCTGTAGAGATAACAGTGCAGCCAGCAGTTTCTGGGAGGTCAGCACTTGAGCAGTCCCTGGGTTTGGGGTCAACAGAGCCCCAGTCTTCTTGGTCCTCCCCTTAATGTAAGAAATGCTATCTCATAAACAAAAAGTACCAGACATCATCACCACCTCCATACATAAACAAGGACATCCCCATTAATGCCAGTCTTCCATCAGCCAGGCCTTTGGCCACCTATACCTGTTGGCAGGTCACTATGGGTGGGCATTTCCCCAGGACATGTTCTATTTAACTGTTGATGATATACAAGGAACAGCTGAGATGTGTGTGTTTATTCCATGTTCAGTTGCTATGCTGACTTCTACTTCACTTCTTACTGCTTTGTCAGAAGTGCCAAAATACTACTTAACACTTCATTTGCTGACAGAATTACCTCCACCCTCCAACACAACTTCTAGTCCCAGCAGTCAAAAGCAAAGAGGCAAACACAGCACATCAGATGGTAGTACCGACTCAGGTAGGGACAGAGCAGGAGGGAGTGGGCTTCTCCTTTCAGCAAGTGACTGAGCAGCTCACTAAGCAGGGGACTGAGGACAGTGGGGTCCTAGAGACATCTGCAGGAAAAGCAGGCCAGTGAGTCCCAGTAACAGCAAGGCCACCATGGGAATGGAGTTGTAAAGGGCTAGGGCGACCTCCCTAACACCCTGGATCTCTACGCCAGTGACACAGAAACCACTAGGCAGAACCAGGTGATTTGCCATCTGGTGGCTGGCCTGGAACGTTATGCAATGGGCAGAGGGAGTGTAGGCCAGCCAGGTAGTCGCATCAATTCCCGAGAGATTATGGTGCATCCAGTCCCAGCGGCAGCAGCCGAGCATAGAAAATGGCTGGATCCCCCAGGTGTTCTGAAATTACAACACAGAGGATGTACATGGGGTGGGGTGAGAGCTGTGAAAACAGAGGGGTAAAGGCCACCTCTATTCCATCTGGCAGATGGAAGGTGGGGGTGGGTTTGGGAGGAAGCAATTAAAATTCAAAAGCAAACTAAAGGGCTGGTGGAGTGGCTCAAGTGGTAGAATGCCTGCCTAGCTAGCCTGAGGCCCTGAGTCCAAACTCCAGTACTGTCAAAAAAAAAAAAAAAAAAAACCTAAAAAGGCAAAAGGACTAGGAGTGTGGCTCAAGTGGTAGTGCCTAAGATGTGTGGAGCAATAAAAGTTCAGCTTAAGCCACAGTGATGGCACAGGCATGTAACCCTAGCACTTGAAAGGATGAGGCAGGAGAAGCTTAAGTTGGCAGCCAGTCTGGGCTATATGAGACCCAATCTCAAAAAAAAAAAAAAATCATCAAAGTCCAGCTGTAACTATGAGAAGTACCTTGCAGATATCAAGTGAGGATGTGTCCAAGTTCCTGAGCAGGGCTCTAGGGCTGGGACCAGCAGTGTAGACAAGAGGAGCAGGGCTCTGGGGCTGAGGCCAACAATGTGGACAGGGTCTCAGGTCCACCAGACCTGTGTGATCACCAAGACAGTAACGATTAGGGCCAAGGAGAACCCAGGAAACCAGGCAAGGGGCGCCCTGGGAGCCAAAAAGGAGGTGTGCTTTAAGAAGAGGGAGTGGCCAGTGGCTGTTGTGCCTCCAGAGATGAAAATGAGCACCACATCATCATCAAGGGTCTGAGCAGTACACTAGGGTCACCTGGCTACAGCACTACCATGGTCAATAGAGGCAAAAGCATAAGGGCAGCAACTCGAGCCCATAAGCAAAGCCAACTCAGGGAGGGTGGCCCATGGGCTTTGTCCACTGGGTAACTGGAAGACAGCAGTACAGGTGTCTTTGAATTGTGGGGGGTAGCGGAGCATGAACATGGAGCCTGGCCTGGGCCAGGGAGCAGACAACTTATCCTAGTCAGGGGAGCGAGCAGGCAACAGCTGGGAACCACACCAGGAGCACAGCATGTGGGCGAAGCGTGGGTGATAAAGGTTTAAGAAGAAAGGGAGACCCATTAAACAGTCCTTGGGGTACAGGGTTCATTCCAGTGAGCAATTAGGGCCCTCAGTAGTAGGCACAGCTCCAGGGTCCATTCAGGTGCTGTGTGGAGTTATGACTCCGAGCTAGAATTTGCCAGCAGAAATGCTGGACAGCTGGGAAGGATGGGTAAGTGACAGGCTGCACCGAGAGGGCACGTGGGCTAAAGAAGGCAGGCTGACCACACCCAGATGATCATGCCTGCCACAAAAAGCACTCTGGAATGCAGCAAACAGACAAAAGTGAGACTGAAAGTTTTAAGGAATTTTCCAGACAGTGGAGAAATTCACTTAGTCAATAGCTGTTTATTATGACTCCGTGCCAGGCACTCTTGGATGTGCTGAGAACACAGTAGTGACCAAAACAAAGCCCCTACCCCTGCAGAGCATATTCTAAAGATATCTACAAAAAAGAAACATACAAACAGGTGTCCACAATTCTGTCAGCCAGTGATTAATGTTACAAAGAAACCAAAACAGGGTAAAAGTAGCAGAGGCCAAAAGGAACCACAAAGCCTCAATTTTATTTAAGGCAGCAATAAGCCCACAAATGGTGGAATAATTTTTTTCCAGGTTTATTCCTTTAAAGCTGGAAATAGCAAATCTTTGATCTGGTCAATGAACTTAAGTATAAATGCTCAATAGGACTTCTGGGAAAGCCCCATGCAGGAAGCTGGTCCAAACACAGCAGCATAGTTTTCTCATCCTTCCCTGCTATGTGAATGCTACAAACCCAGCAGCCATTGTACAATGAGGGGGAACTGGAGGGAAGCAGGGGAGAATGAAGGCAGGAGGATTGTAAGCTTGAGGCCAGCCTGGGCAAAATTAGTGAGACCCTATCTCAAAAACAAAAAATATAAACAAAAGGGCTGAGAGTATGGCTCCAGTAACAAGAGTGCTTGCCTAGCATGCTTGAGGCCTGGATTCAATCCCCAGTAATCCATCTCTTCAAATAAGAAAAGGAGAATAAAGAAAGAAAACCACCTGGGGTTGTAGCCTGCTGTGGAGCAAATGGCAGGGGGGCATCTTCCACTGAGATGATATGGATCAGATCTGGGGTTCCAAGGCCAGGTCTAGCTTTCTGTTTTGGATCTTTGATCCACCTCCCAGACATCCAAAGAGAGATGCCCTGTGGGTGGGCAGCTACATGAGGCGGGAGCTCAGGGAGAAGCTTGGCTGGAGGCAAAGTACGCGAACATCGAGGCCACCTGAAAAGCAACATGACCAGTGACCTCTTGTGTGTTAGCTGGTGACCCAGAAGAGTGAAAAGACTACAAGATCAGAGAGAAGAGCAAAGGCAAAGGCACCTGCAGGCTCAGGGTGGGGGGAAGAGAACCCAGAGAAGGGTGCCACAGGAGTCATGCAGAGAGAAGGTTTTGAGTGGGTGATTAACTGGGGACTGACCACCCTATCCTCAGCAGAAGTGCCTGGCAAACAGCTTAGAGTGTAGAAGAGGAGGGCAGAGAGAGGAGCAGCTGACCATGTGCATGCTATGAATTGACCTACCAAAGGGTACCTGGAGACACAGAGCAAACACAAGCCAACTGCCAGAGCAGCAGGCCACAGGAAGGGCACAGGTAGGTGGATGCCCAGAGGCTGCACAGCAGTGCAGGTGGGCAGGCTGGCATGACAGGTGCAGGTAAGTGAGGTAATAGAGGGGCCTGAGAGAAGGATGGGTAGGAAAAATGCATCTGAGAGGACAGGAGGGAGACTGGACAGGGATGAAGGCAGGCACTCAGGGACATCAGAGGTTCATGGTCAGGAATTTAAAGCCAGGCCTCCAGCATGCTGGATGTTTTCTCCCTTCAACCTCATTTCACTAAATGTTTATTACTTACTAAAGCTATTAACAAGTCTATCAGCTTCTGACCACCAGCTCATCACCCACTCAAGAGCCTACCCCACCCTTCCCAACTTCACCTGGGCATCCCTTGAGGGATTTAAACATCACTGACTTGTCAACACCACCCTCCTGCCAGAGGATGAGCTCCAAGGGGACAGGAACTACGCTCTCCCTCATCGCAACACCTCAGGGTCCGGCACAATGCCAGGCCCAGGAAGGCTCCCAAACAGTTACTACAGGAATACATGGCTAGGGTTAAGTGTAGAGGCACTGGCACCAGCAGCATTGAGCTGCATCCTAAATTCGCAGCCTACTGGATATGCCCTGCTCAAGTCCCTCAGCCACTCTATACCTTGTTTTAGTACTGCCTCATACATCACTGAGAACTAGGTATTACAAAGTCTTTTCTTTTCCTAACTCAAAATCTGCTTAAAATATTAGCACATCAGAAACAAACCAAAAACAGCCTGGCAGCTAGCAGGGATTCCAAGTCTGCATTCTCATTTCAGCCAGCATCTATTATGCCAGAACAGCCCAGACACAAAGAGGCAAAACATGTGCTGCCCCAAGGACACCAGCAGGATACATGGCCCGTATGTTTCACTCAGTCAAATGTCCAGCCAATGGTGTGAAAGACAAAGCAAGTGAAAGGCAGGGCACAGCTCTTCAGGAGAGAAGGGATTTCAGCTGTGCCCCGGGGCAGTAGGTACTGGAAAGCAAAAGGGCATTTCAGATAACAGCAGACAGTGCTCTGAAGATCTGGCAGGATTTGAAGCCTGGGAGAGGAAAGGGATTACAATTTAGTAAGTGCCCAAGAAGAGGGCAAGAGACGTGGTGCTACTTTGCCATCAAAAGAAGTTAAGATCTAGCCTAATGCCACTGTCTAGGACATACACGGCCATGACAAAGTCCAGTATGTGTCTGTCCCTTAGGTCAAATACTTCATGGTTACCATCGTTTCTTACACTTAAGAACACATGAGTGCTCACCTGGGCAGCACATACACTAAAATTGGAACGATACAGAGATTAGCATGGGTCTTGCATGAGGATGACACGCAAATTCGTGAAGAGTTCCATATTAAAAAAAAAGAACACATGATCCTCCCAAATCCAGGCAAGACTGAGTATGGGAAACTGCACTAAAAGTTAGAACCTGAGGCATGTACTTGGCATTCAAACTCTATGTCAAGTACAAACCCAGGCTGTGAATTCCAGGGCAGTACTTGGTCAAATGGAAGTACTGTTATCAAATGGAAGGCAGAAAATGGAAGTATTCCTGTAAAGAACTCAAAGACACACGAGAATACGTTTAGGAACAACACTCCCAGATTTCTCAGCCTGTCATATGAAAGGTGAGGACAGTGTCACCAATGGGGGTATGAGAGAACAGAGTCAAGCTGAGAAGCCTCTGACTGGGCTCCAGGAGAGGACAGACGTAGGCCCAGGCAAGCCAAGGGGAGGAGTCAGGTGTCTCAGCGACAACTGCCAAGTTTCCCCCTCCCCCTGTGGACTCCACCTGATTTGGGTGGTGATAAAGACTGATAGGATACTAGTCTACCTCACCTATCTGAAGAAAAGAAAAAAATAAAGAAATATTAATGGAACAAAACAATCTGTGCAGCAGAATAATCTGGAGAAAAGAAACTTACTTAAAAAAAAAAATTCAAACAAGGGCTTCCAGTTCAACATGGTAGACTCTACATCCTAGCTTCATCTCCTTGCTCCAAAGGGTCATCATCTGTCTGGCACCAGACAGCCTTTTCAGCAAAAGACCTCAGTCACAGCCAGAATACATGGAACGTCTCCTGAGCCACACCTTGTGGCTTTTGAAGAACAAAGAAATGAGCCCCCTAGAGCAAGGTCCAATCCAGAGGTACTCACATGAGTGACTTTGACCCCATGGGACACCTGGCTGTGTAGGAGGCATTCTGGGAAACGTGTCTGGCATCTGGTAGGCAGAAGCTGGGGATGCAGCCAAACATCCTGGGATGCACAGTAAGGGATGGCATAGCCCAGGAGTGCCCAGGCTTCCAGAGAAGCCTGTGTTGGTCCAGGGAAGAGCCATGCCCAGAGTCAGGGCATGCTGGCAACAGCACCTCACACTGCTCTAGTTGAGAGAGAGAGAATGAATTCCCTGCCAGACACCAGGAGTCTATCACCAGTCCTGAGATTGAGGAGGTAGACATCTCAGGTCCACTGCTTGAACCCACCCAGGGACCCCAACCCTGTGTGCCAGAGGCAGATGTACTTGGCAGGAAAGGAGTTTAATTCTCGCCAGGTAAAGATTCAGTCTAGTTCCCACCACCATGCAGGAGGATATTCCCTTGAATGGAGGTACAGACCCATACCCGCCAGCACCCAGCCCTCAGTCCTCACTCCTGGACTCCTACACTATGCACCCTACTCTGCTGAACCTCCCGACTCAACAATACAGCTCTGGAGACATCAGCTCTTCTGATAGTCTGCTTATTCTATGTCAGAAAATGCTTCTAAGTGAGGATCCCTACCTTCTTAGTAAAAGCTCCCCATCATTCACCAGGAATTATTCCTGAAAACTTCTAGGAAAAAACCTCAACTCAGCAGAGATACACTGTCAACAGAACCATCATATGGATGGGAAGTAGAGAAGTAGCATCTCTACTTGAAAAATCAACTTTAATAGCATTCTTTAAAAAAAGAAAACTGCTTTTAAAAATATGGCAAGCTCATCTGAAATGACACCGCCATCTTTCTGCATGTGCACGAGCCTCTTCATGGTCACTTCAATCAGACTGAGTAGTAAATACCTCTGGTCACCGAGGACAAAGGACTAAAGGAACCCTTGGTTAACCATCCATTTCCTTTCCCAGTGTACCCAATGGGCAATGGAGAAATTTCTGGAGACCTTTCCTGCTTGGTGGTTCCCACATTCACCAGTCAGATCAAAAGTGAACTGCCGCCACAGCTCTAGTTAGCAAACTTCCTTGTGGTGGATTTGGAGGTGCTGAATGCAACTAAAGGTCAGTCGTTAAAGGTTCTCCAGTGATGGCGTATCCCCCTACCTCAGTGCAGACCATTCTGAGCCACCAAGTCTTCATCTGTCAACCAAGAGAAACCCACCAATATCATGGAGTTGAGTATAAAGCCAACTACAAACAAGGCGGGGTGGTACACAACTATAACCCCAAACTCTGGAGGTGGAGGCAGGAAGACTGCCAGCCTGAGGTACATGAGCCCTTTTATCAAAAACCCAAGGGTTGAGAATGCACCCTTGGCAAGGGCCAGAGTTGGATCCCCCACACAGAAAAACAAACAAACAAAACACCTAGAAAAAGAAATTTCGAAGAAAAGAATTTGGCAATGCCAGCAATGTTCCCCTTCCCTTCCCTTCCTTGATCAAATAAAGTGTGGACACCAAAGCAGTGGTGAAACAGGGCTGCTCACCCACTATTGAGGAGGAATAGGGTCCTGCTTCTGCTTTTCTGTGAAGACCAACTGAACCAGGGCAGCCAGGCATCAGCAGTGACAATGCCGACAAGTACCTGACGGCCCTGAGCAGTGTTTGGTCACTCATGTCATGCGGGGGTCACAGGTGCTACCATGGCTTACATCTGATAAGGGTACACCATCAGATAGGCACCGCCCCAGGTCTCCCATAAGCTCAGGGGTCAGGTTAGACCGCAAAGGTCAGCTCAGCACCTGTGCTTTTCAGCCCTTGGCTAGACCGCCTTGGGGCTGGGGACACTCCCGCCACCTAACCACATGGCATCCATCACCTGTCATCCTTGAGATGGACGGTGTCGCGCGGTACTGCGGGCCGAGAGAAGGGACCCGGCTCCGAGGAAAGGAATGCAGAATCTCAAAGCTCAGCAGGCTCTCCTAAGAACGCCCGAACTTGTTCTCGGAAGGGATTTCTTCCCCGGAGCTTCGCAGGAATCCATCCACCCCTCCAGGACGCTTGGATCGCACCTTCGCCCGAAGGGAACGCGACGGGCGCAGCGACCACCCAAGGTCACGCCCCGGCAGCCGAGGGCAGGAGCTGCACTCCGAGGTCCGGAGACCTCGACGCGGCGGGTGCCACCGGATCGCTGGGGCTCCTCTCCTGCCCCCCAAACAGCGCGGGGAGGCAAATCTAGGGGCCACGCCCCAACCCGAGCTTCCGGGAGGACGCCGGACGCCGCCGCGACCCCACGCCCACGACGCCGGCCCCCTATCAGCCCGCGCCCCCGGCGGCTCGGGCCCGGCAGTCGCTGGGACAGCTCAGACCTCAGGCCGCCTTCGGACTCTGAGTGCCGGGTGGGCAGGAGGGTGGGCGGGGGCGCGGAAACGGCCTCACGGACCCCGGGGTCCACTGCCCCCCCCATTGTCCGGAACCCCCCCCCACTCACCCCACCCCAGGACCACCACCCAGGCCTCCGGACTCTGCCCAGCCCGGCCGCCGCTGGGGAACCACGGATCCCGCCCCCTCCGCCCTGGACCCCACCGCCCCGAGGACCCCGCCCCCAGGCCCCACTGCGCCCAGACCCCGCCCGCCCCTCCCCTGTCCCCCAGGACACCCCCACGATCCCCTTAGAAAGCACCGCGGCGAGCCAGACTGAGCCGCAGCGCACACCTTGAGGGTCGGGTACTCTTGCACCTTCAGGGTCATGGACAGCTGGGCCGCCGATTCCTGCACCGCCATCTTGGGCCGGCCAAGCGGAGGAGGCCGGCGCGCGGCAGGCCGGGTAGTGACGTAGTGACGCGAAGGGGCGGGCTTTGCCGCTGCACTAATAGCGTAGCCCAACCTCCTGTCGGCGGAAGAAGGTGCGGGCCAATCACCGTCGGCCTCATCCGGGCTCAGCCAATCACCTACAGCTCTGGTGAGCAGCTTCCCACCTTGAATTCCCCGCCCGGTCCTGGTCCGGATACGCGGTGGTGTGGACTCCGTGGAGAATCGGGGGTTCTCTCTGCGAGCGGTCATTCTTCCTGGAGTTTATAGCTCCTGCCTTCACTCCTCCTGGCGGCTACCACCCGTGGCGATGGCCTCTGAGGCTCTGATCTCTCACAGCCCCGTATTCACCGAGTAGCAGCTGCTGGAGGCCTGCCGTGAAACCACGGTTCCCAATGGGAAGAGGAAAGGCCAGGGGCTTCAGAGTCCCCGAGTATGGGAAGGGCTGTGAACCAGTGGGTCTGCCCCGTGGTGCTGTCTGGTTTGAACCCTGGCACATTCTCCTCCTTGCAGATTGTGCCTTTTAAAGTAGAAATGAAAATCGGTTCGGTTTTAGGACATGTCTTCCTATTAACCCGTCTCTTGTGCTTTGGCAGAACTGGCTTCGAGCGACGATTCACACGGTAAGTGTAGCGTTAAACACCCGCAGCGGGGGGTGGTGGGGGGAGAACCTGCGCAGCAGTGTCAGCCTTGGCTTGCCAGACCCGGGAGATAAGAAGCCATGCCCTCACCTGGAAGGGTCCAGGGGCCCCAGGCTCCGGTCACCCTGGCACGTTGACATTTTGAGGGATAGCGTTGGGTAAAGTGCGCACACCTTGACTCTGCAACTCGCTGAATTTCTGCCCACCTAAGGGGCACCATCTAGGAAGTTTCCTGCCTTGCAGGAGGCTCCATGCAGCTCCCTAACCCCCACCTCCCAGGGTGTGGTCATTTCCCCACGAGTTGTCCTCCAGTGACCGAATTAGCCCTAGCCAGCCTAAGATGGTGGTGCAGGAGTCAGCAGCCCAGCTGTCCATGACCCTGAAGACTAGCCCTTCCGTCCAGAGTTAGTCTTAGGCTTCACATAGGTGGAGAGATTCACTCTACTCTCTGTCACCATCCTGTCTTGTTCCTGTCTGTGGTCACAGTTACTCACGGTAGTGTTGCAGTATTTGACGACTACTGCTACCTTAGAGACTTTGATCTCATTGCTAACTAACCCAAAGAAGGCTGAGCATGTAGCTCAAGTGGTAGAGTGAACAGAACCACGTTCAATACCCAGCATCACAAAACTAACCCAAAGACAAGGACACAGGTTTCTTCTCCATAGCAGAGTAATTCTGTCCTTGCTCCGTGTAGGAATACTCGAGGACGATAAGAAAAAGGTTTGCAGGTTGAAGATGTGTAGACCTCCCACAATCTTATTAGATCATTTACTCTAGACTTTCTTTCATTCAAAAATAAAATTGCATTGGAATTATTTGGTCCTTTTTAGTCAGTTTTTGTCACTGTGACAAAAAAACCTGAGAAGAAAAACTTTAAGAGAAGGATTTATTTCGGGTCACAATTTCATAGGTTTTAGCTCCTGGTCGCTTGTCTTCATTGCTTCTAGAGCCATGCATGATGGCAGGGACCGTGTGGTGGAGCAAAGTGGCTCACTTCATGCAGACAGGAGGCAGAGAAAGCAAGAGAGGAAGGGTCTGAGGACAAGAGAGACCCTTCAAAGGAATACTTCAAGTGACCCACTTCCTAGATGGCCCCATCTCCTAGAAGCCCACTCAA
Organism: Castor canadensis; assembly: GCF_047511655.1. Classification (NCBI taxonomy): domain Eukaryota; kingdom Metazoa; phylum Chordata; class Mammalia; order Rodentia; family Castoridae; genus Castor; species Castor canadensis. Next base: position 154,679,725 of record NC_133394.1, read on the forward strand.
TGTGATCAAGACCCAATCACCTCTTAGTGCCATCACTATTAACCAAGCCTTCTGGGAACACACTTCTTATCCAAACCATAGCAGGTCCTTTTCCTAGTCTTTTGTGCACTAATAAAGTGCAAAAAGTTGCTTGCTTTGTGTCCCTTACTGTAGAGTTAGATCATGCCCCAGCCCACCCCTGGTGCTGTCCAGTTTGCACAGAGGGACATCACGCTGTGAACTTGGGTATATGGATAGTAGAGCAGGCTCTGTGCTTGGAACTGGTGGTCCTGGCTGGTGGACCCTGCAGAAACAATCACCCCTGAACCCCAAGGGACCCTGAGGGAGCCTGTGGCTCTGTGGCCACACAGTTCCATTCTTTGAGGGAACCAAGTTTGTGCCTCTTTTAAGCAGCTTCAGTTACTGTCTTTTTCGTGACCCCAGAGAGCATCCCCCAGGTGCACTGGAAGCCCCAGTGTCTTTCATTCTACAGAGCCAAGGCTTCCCATTCTTAGCCCCATGTGCCCTACTTGCCAGTGTCATCTGTAGGTGTGTTACATTTTGGACCCAGCATTTCAGGAAACTTACTCCCCTTTCAGACAATGAGCTGGGAGGGTACCCCCATTTCAACAGCACCCTGCATCCCAGCAGCAGACCCCAGAGCTGCTGTGGCCCAAAGGGTCCAGCTCAGCTCCAGCACTGAAGAAAGGCTCTAGCTTGAGAAACATTTAGCCAGAGAACTATGACATGTGTTAAATGGTGCACTTGGTCAGCATGATTCTCAGCCCTGGGCAGAATTTTCCTCCTTTTGGGAATGAGGGTGTCTGGGGCCCATTGCTGGCACTGGCGGGGATCTGGATGATCACCTGAAAGGAGGGAAAGGCTGCCTGCCAGTCACAGCATAGAGAGAAATCCCCAGTGTCGCCCAGGGGAGACAAATGAGTGCTGTCGTCCCTGAGCAGTCCGCTTTGGAGGCATTGAGAGCATGGCCTCAGACCACTGCCACCAGTGGGAGCTGTGTTAATGGCTGTTTCAGATACTGGCACCTGAGTTTTCATCCTGGAAACTCAGCAAGCAGGTGAGATGTTGGCTCTATGGCACCTTGGGCAGGAGTGGGATACTCCCTCCAGCTCCTGCTGAGTTCTCTTGGCAGAAGTCAGAGACCTGAAATGTTCCATGACCTGAGGTGTGGCCTTGCTTTTTGCTTGTTGAGGAAGTTGGCTTGGGAATGTTTCACAATAAAAGTAACAATCGGAAGGAGAGGAAAGACAGCTACCAGGAAGAGCCTCTTTCCTTCCTTGCAGGCTGTCAGAAGAAGGGGCTGGAATTGGGTGACCTGTAAAGCCCCCTAGGGAATCACAGGGACCCCGTGGGGAATGGGAGCAGATCCTGTCACACTGCACTGTCATCCTGCACTGTCACACCTGGGGTCAGAAGTTGTGACCTAACAGATAAGAAAGAGGAGGAGGACTAGAGGCATGGTATCAAGCTGTAGAGCGCCTGCTTTGCAAGCCTGAAGCCCTGAGCTCAAACCCCAGCACCACCAAGAAAAAAAAAAAAAAAAGGAATATGTACTGGCCTTGTTGAAATCAAGGTGAAAAGGAAAAATCATGCCTCCTTGCTAATCCAAATCTACCTCTTGCTTAGTATGTGCAGGGGGACGGGGCACCAATCACCCTGGAATGAATAAATGAGTGAATCAACGGATAACTGTACTTTTTCAGAATGTTTACTGCATATATGTCAAAAACTGCCATCTCCACCTGCCCAGTCTCTGGTTTGGGGTGGGTGGTAAGGGCTGGAGCATCAAGAGCTGGTGTAACACAACAGGTTGTGGTCACTGGAGTCTTTGGTAATTACCACCAGGACAAATCGGAATTCTCCCAAGTGGAATTAGCTCACCTCTGGCCTGCAGTGGGCAGGAAGCTCCTCTGCCCCTGAGCGGTTCACAGCATCTTGTTAGACTAGAGGTTTTTATGGACTCAAGGACAAGTGCTGCTGAGGAATTTTCAAATCGGATTTAAAAGCATTTCTTGGGCATCTTTTTTTGTATTTTATGTGTGTGGGGGGTGGTTCTGGGGATCAAACCAGGGCCTTGCACTTGCTACACAAGTGCTCTACTACAGAGCTAAACCCCCAACTACATTTTTATTTTTGACACTGCAAGGGCACATACTTCCTCTCTTCCAGTCTTCCTTTCTTTCATGGAGTCCAAATCTACTCCTTGCCCTCTCCAGAATGGCGTAGGAATGTTTTGTAGGGGCAATCCAAGCCTGGTTTCAGGCATCATGTAGCTTTTGCTACACCAGGAGGATTTCTCCCTTAGGTTCACACCCTTAGATTCACACTGCCTACAGGAAGGAGGGCCAGAATAAGAATTTCTGCATAAACTTTTGTAAATGCCAGCGCAACAATTAAAAAAAAAAGAATTTCTGCATAAACTTTTATAAATGTCACAATGTACCCCACCCAGCACAACAATAAAAAAAAGAATTTCTGCATAAATCACAATGGTAGGAAAATTTGTCAGATTTTTATTGGGCAAGCAAGCAGAAAACAAAGGCATGCTCTAATAAGAACATGTGATCCTGGGGAGACACACTCAGCTGACATCAGGGGTATTTACATTGGAAAGGTAGGGTTGAGGAGTCTGGCTCAAATTCACCTTAGGATAAGTGCTCCCCTTTGGTCTAGCACCTGGTATAGTTAGCCATTTCTGCTGTTTTACTTTTAGCAGTTGGACCCAGAGATTTTAAGGTTAGTCCACTCATTAAACTTGGGTCACTGTGACATAGATGTGTGAACATCTCTTTAAACAAAGGATGTTCCCTTCAAGACAAATCCATCCTTCCAATAAGTAACATTTTTTGTGCCCCATTGTTTTTCTTTAAGATATACTTTTTTTTTTTTGTAGTACTGGGGTTTGAAGTTAGGGCTTTGAACTGAACCACTTGAGTCACGCCTCCAGTCCATTTTGCTCTAGTTATTTTAGAGATGGGGTCTTGCACACTATTTGTCTTGGATAGCCTAGGACTGATCCAATCTCGGCTTCCCAAATAGCTAGGATTACCGTCATGAGCCACTATGCCCAGCTAAGAAATCCGCTCAGTTCCCACAGCCCAGTAATTATTTGGGCAACCGGACAAGGTCAGAGGGAGAAACTGCTCTTTTTAACTTTTTTTTTTTTTTCTAAATGTTGCAGCTTGTGAAGTTTAAAGCAAAAAAAGCAGTATCTGCAATCAAGCTATTTGTTAGTACAATGCTTATCTATGCATTCCTGCCTGCCGTTTCCCGTGCCTCAGCTTCCCTGATCTATCCTGCCTCAGTATCACAGCCAACTCCAATGACACGCTGCTGGGAATCTGCACACCAAACAGCCCTCCTTCCTTTCACAGAGAACCAGTGCTTGGAGGCACCCCCATTGGAGATAAGGAGCAGGGGCTTGATGCCAGTCCCCTAGAAGCCAATAATAGGGCACCAGGTTTTTGCAGAAAGAAAAGGCTTTATTGCTTGGTTCTTTGTTTATTTGTTTTGAGACAATGTCTCACTATTGTTTCCCACTGGCCTTGAACTCCTGGCATCCCAGAAAATACTTTTATTGCAAGGTCAACCCCTACAGAGGCCAACTGCAAGAAAAAAAACTCAAGTCTGCCTTCCTACTCAGCTGATACCAGGGTATTTATAGGAAGGGAGGGGAACGCTGCTTGTTAATTGGCTGGCCAGAGGGGAGTTTTAGCCTTCTTCTGTACAGGCATCCAAGGTCTTGGTGCCTGGTTGCAGGTCTCAGGCTTCCTTCTTTGGGAAGTTACCATGTTCCGCTCAGAGGATTTTGCACCTGTGACGTCAGAAAGGGCATTGACAGGATGGGCTGGTTGCTGCTGTGTAGGTCAGTTCTTGACCAGCTGGTTGCAAACTGTCCTTGAGTGCATTCTGCATAAGCACTTTGTTATGTAAGGAATTTGTGCCCGGGTGAGGCCAGGCCTTGACCGATTTCATCAGGAACTGACTTTAGGGCTCTGATCTGTGCTGCTGGCCATAGCTGCTTCCTCTTACCTACCAAGACTGACTTTCTGAACTGGAATTTCCCTTGTGGTTATTTTGATCTGCACATCTCATAGGAGGTGGCTTAATACCTGCCAGTTCTGTTTAAAAGTTTAATTCTTGAATAAAAAGTGCATACCTTGCAGCAAATGCTAAGACTACACACAGCTGAGTGGTTAATTGGCAAGAAGATAACACGATTTGATTTTTCCCTTGAAATTATTTAGTAATACAACCTGTAATTAGTTTCTATGATTAGCTAGAGATTGAATCCACCCAAACCACATAATGGTTATTTTCACAACATCTGCTTGTAAGTGTCTCCAAGGAAACAGCTTCCGGCTGCCTCCACGCTGGAGGCCCAGAGGCCGTTCCTGGGATAGTCACACCAGCAGCTCGGGGGCCCTGGAAGGGCTCCACGACGGCGGGGGGTGGGGGGGTGGTGGTTCTGGGATCTGTGCTCCATCCCATTGCATCTGAGATGATGAACATTCCCTCTAGAAGGTGGTGTGAGCCCTAAAATAAAAAGACTGGGCTGTAGACCATGCTATGTGCCTTTGATCCAGAAAACCCAGCCTCGTGGGTGAGAGTCCCACTAGTGAGACTCAGCCCAGTTCCCATGGGAGAAGTCCGCATTGGGAGATGTGCCCCATGCATTTGTTTCTGTAGCCTGGATCAAGAAATAAGGACATTGGCACACTTATGTGTGTGGGTCCCTGACAGGATGCAAAGCCGTGGCAGGTGAGAACAGCAGAAAGACATCCAGCCTCCATGGTTTCAATTAGGGATGGGTGCTGTGACTACTTGAGAGCCCAGTCATCTGACCTGAGGCCACCAGGTCATTGGCAAGGCTTTCCTCTTATCTGGGGCTATGTTAGCAGAATTACCCATTTCGTCAACTCTTAGCAATTGAGCCAAGCAGATAATTAGGGAGGATACCTACAAAATCGTCATCAGAATCATCCATGTACAAGGTCATGATGAAAATGTTGCCAAGAGCAGACAAGAGCAGTGATGTCCTTGACTGCAACGTCCAAGTAGTAGAGTGAGTGTTTGCCTAGCAAGCATGAGGCCAAGTTCAAACCCCAGTACCGCAAAAAAAAAAAAAAAAAAACCATATTCCACATTTGGCTCTACCAAGCCTTGTAATTTCAAATTTTGTGTTTATTCTTTCTCATTTCTTCTTGCTTTTTTCTTGTGGTATCACTTTATATCTTTCCTTTTGGGGTGCTGGGAGTCCAACATTGGGCATGCCTGTGGTAGGCAAGCGCTCCACCCAAGCTACATATTTTAAGTAGACTGCATAGGTCCATGTTTATTTCTCCTTTGTAACTACACAGATTTGAAACTGTGGATTTCCCTGTGCTCCAGCCTAAGGGGTCCCATGGTTCTGATTTATGTACTGCTTTGTTACTGCTACTTCTTGGAAGCTCCACAGGTCCAAATTTGTCTCCTCTCTGGCTCTGTGAAAGGGTCTTGCATTTCTGGCAGGAGCTCCTCTTTTTCCCCAGCTGGAATATAGTTGCTTAAAAAATACATAATCCCACTATTGAACCTACTTTTTTAAAGAAAGATGTCAAAAAATATGGAAAGTCAAAAATGACAAAGAGGAAACTGCTCCAAAGCAGTTAAAGAATTCTCAGAACTCTGTACTCTGTACCATTCTGCACCCTGTGGTAAAGCACACAAGAAGCTTTTTTTTTTTTTCCTGGTACTACACCAGCCCTTTTTTGTGAAGGATTTTTGAGATAGGGCTTGGAGGACCTATTTGCCCAGGCTGGCTTCGAACCTTGATCCTCCTGATCTCTGCCTCCTGAGTAGCTAGGATTACAGAAGGGAGCCACCCATGCCCAGCTCATACAAGGAGCTTTGAGGACACCTGTCTTGCACGCCCAGCTCGCTAGGGAACAGGGAAGCCAAAAGGCAGTTGATGGCTGCCTCTCACAAGCTTTGCCTTTCTGACAGGTGGCTGAGTGGGAGCATCTCCTCCAACTGTAGCCTACCAGAGAGAAGGCATCATCTGTTTATTTCCTACATTTAAAGCTACCGCATTAGTCTGGTGACACACCTGAAGTCCCAGCACTGGGGAGGCAGGCAGATCACTGGAGTCTGAGAGTCTGGAGTCAACCTGGACAACGTAGTGAGATCCCTCCATTTCTTAAAACAAACAAGTAAAACCATTAACTAAGCAGTTTAATTTTTACCTGGGGATATCATTTGTATGGTAGTGTGCCCAGAGGGTGAATATGCCATGCAGTGGGTTTTGGTAAGCAAACGCCAGTGTTAATGTCATTACTGCCACCATCTTGAGTCCTCACCTGAGACTGCCGTGGTCCTTCCAGTTGTTTGCTGTTACCAGAGAGACTGTTGCTCCATTTCTATCTCTGTAGATTGGTTTGTCCAGTTTTGAGCTTTCTATATGGTGTCCCACCTAGTCTTGCAAGAGATACTCCAAGATCCTGGGGTGGATGCCTGAAACTACAGTACTGAACTCTACATAGACATGGTTTTGTTCTTATACTTACAGACTTTCTGTGATGATTAATCTTGATTGTCAACTTGACTGGATTGAGAAGTGCTTAGGAGATTAGTAAAGCACACCTCTGGGTGTGTCTGTGAGGGTGTTTCCAGAGACACCCTCATGAGGGCACTGAACTAATGAATAGTTTAATCCATTATTGAATGGACTATTGTGAGGTAGTGGAACTGTAGTTGTGAGGCTGTATTATGAGGTTGGGCCTTGGGGCCTTGTTGGGGGAAACAATACTGTGAGTTGGGGGGCTATAGCTTGCCCTGGCCACTTCCTGTACTCTCTTTTCTCTGCTTCCTGTCCACCATAAGATAAAGAACCTCCTCTGCCACACGCTCCCCTCCACCCCATGATGTCCTATCCAAGGGAGTGGGCCAAGCAGCCATGGACTGAACCTCTGATTCTACAAAGAAAATAAATCCTCTTTAAGAAGCTCTCTCGGGTATTTTGGTCACAGCTAAATGAAAGTAACTAATACACCTATGATAACATTTTAATTTATAAATTAGGTACTGTGAGAGATTAACAATATTAATAAAATAGAACAATCCTAACAGCATACTGTAATGTAGATGTTTAAAACATATGAGTTGTTTATTTGGGTAATATTAAACATTCCATTTAATATTTTCAGACAATGGTTGACCATGGGTAACTAAAACCATGGAAAGTGAAATCTCAGGTGTGAGCTTCATACAAATAGAATCATATGATGTGTACATGTTCTCATCTCACTCTGTCCTTCAGCATTGAGTTCTCATCTCACTCTGTCCTTCAGCGTTGAGTCAGATTCACTCAGCACTACCACCATGGCCGCCCTTCACCCTGTAGCCCCAGCCCCCTTCTTCCTGTGTCCTGATTAAATGTCAGAGGCCTTGACCACACTGTGGCTAGCAGCTGCAGGTTCTCCCTGCAGGCTGGAGGCCAGGCAGGGCCTGGAGAGTCCCACTCTGATAAGGGGTCTGGCTTGTTGCCCAGACACTGGAAGAACCGGCCCCAGTCCAAGCTGGACTCCTTAACCCTCCCTTGTTGGATGTGCGGGCTAGGATTACAGAAGTGAGCCACCTGTGCCCATAGCGCACTGCAGGCCCTTGGTCAAAGGTCCCCCGTGAGTGCTGTACACTGCTGCCCTGGCATTTCCTGCTTCTCTCTTTGTATGCAGCAATTCCCATTCCAGAACAGTTTAGGCAGTGCCTGTGGGAGCTCCCAACACCACTTTGGGGGTGACACATGTTCTAAATTGTTTCTCTTCTCTTGTCTTTACCAAAAGCACCCAGACTTGCCAGAAGTTTTTCTTTTGTTTTCTTTTTTTGTTATTACTTGTTTGTTTGTAGTACTAGGGTTAGAACTCAGGACCTCATGCTGCTAGGCAGGTACTCTACCACTTTAGCCATGTTCCTGGCCCTTTTTGCTTTAGTTTTCTTTTGGATAGAGTCTCACACTTTTGCCCGGGGCCATCCTCAAAAGTCAATTCCCATACCTATGCCTCCCTCATAGCTGGAATCACAGGCCTGGTGCTTTCTTTTGACATGAAGTCTCACTGCATTGCCCAGGCTGGTCTTGGGCTCAAATAATCCTCCTGCCTCAGCCTCCTGAGTAACTGGGACTACAGGCTCATGCCCTGTGCCTGACTTACTCATCAACAACTATGAAATGTGTGAGCATTTGCATCTTTTTGCCCCTACTTTTTGAAGTTCATTTTTCCACCCGCAAGTTGAAGAGACTAGTGAGTTGACCACAGCATCATTCATCAGGCATGAACACAGAATGGCGGACAGCGTGTCCCAAATGGGAGTGAAACAGGAAATGTGTGTAGGACCGGGAGCCTCCACTCAACCTTTCTGGCTTAGGTGTTTAGCCGGAGGGCAGGTCAGAATTCCGAGTTCTTGTCTCACGAAGCAGAATGAACTTCACTGACAGCTAGTGAGTAAAGTGGGGGAATTTACTGAGATAAAGTGTAATGTAGGAACATAGAGCCCCCAGAGTTGGGGAGGGAGATCCCAAGGGAGGATGCCTGAGAAATGACGTGGCCCAAGGCTTTTATCCATTTTCTCTTTATGCTAATTAGGTGTGCAGAAAGCAGGACTCTGATTGGCTGTCCTGCAACATTTTGATTGGTCATGTACTAGGCCTCACACCATCCTCATTCTGGTCTGTCTACTCTTCCTTCTTTCCACCCTTTAAGGTCACCCTTTAACCTCACAATGGAGGTTTCCCGAGGCCCTTCTGTCTCAGGAGTGACCCTAAGAGCTTGTAAAAAAAAAAATTTATGGTGGAGTTACATGTATCCAAACTCAATGCATCACCAAATGAAAAAGGTCCAGCTGGTAGACCATCTGCTTCATGCGTGTGTTGTGTAGTGGGAGAAATGCTGGTCTTCAAAAGGCATGTTCACATTCAACCTGGGGACCTGTGAATGTGATCTTCTTTGGACCCCATTAGGGTCTTTGCCAGGGTTGTCAAGATCCTAAGAGCATCCCAGATGGAGGATAACGTAAATTGGATGACAAATGTCCTCTTAAGAGAAAAGAGGCCAGGTGCCAGTGGTTCACGCCTGTAATCCTAGCTACTCAGGAGGCAGAGATCAGGAGGATCACAGTTCAGAGACAGCCAGGGGAAATAGTTCATGAGACCCTAATCTCAAAAAAAAACCATCACAAAGAAGGGCTGGTGGAGTGGCTCAAGGTGTAGGCCCTGAGTTCAAGCCCCAGTTCTGAAAAATAAAAAAAAGAAAAAAGGCGAGAGAGAAAAGAACAGGAAATTTGAGATGGCCACATGGAAACAGAGGCAGAGCCTGGAGTGAAGTGGCCATGAGCCAAGGAGGCCTGGACCCCCTCACCCCCAGGAGCTGGCTGAGGCGGGAGACTCCCTCCACAGGCCACCAGAAGGAGAGACACCTGTATTTCAGACTTTGGCCTCCAGAACTCTGAGAGAGGAAGTTTCTGTGGTTTTCAGACCCCAGTTTTATAGTAATCTGTCACAGCAGCCCTAGGGAAGTATGATTTCATTCTTTAAAAAACAAATGAGGCCTGACTAAGGTGGGGTCTTGTGGTAAGAGAGGTCTATCTAGACTGACTTCCCTGGGTGTATCTGCCCTGTCAGGTCTCACTGACTTTGTTTTATGTCTGTCATCAGAAAATGCAGTCCAGACATCCAGTGCCTATCATAGGCTCTTGGTGTCCTAGACTGGAGGAACAATGGGTGGCAGTGTGGGCTGAGGGAGGGTCAACCCAGGCCACCAGTGAACGAGAAGTAGAGGGAAATCAAGTCTTGGACATGCAGGCTTGCGTTGTGTGTGGCACCCAGGAGGCCAGTGCCAAGAATAGGCGTTTGGCCAGAGCCTGGGGGCAGAGCCTGGAGGCAAAGCCAGGCTGGGCAGCAGGGACTCCTGTGTAAATTAGGGTTTCCTCAAGGCCACAGCAGGGGAAGCCTATCCAGGGGGTGGCTTCCCACTACAGAGCAGGCTGGTTCAGGAGCTAGAGGGAAGAAGGGGAAGGACATGTTTTACAAGAAGTTTGGCCATGAGGAAAGGGCAGGCCATGGCAGTGCTGCATGAGAGACTTGGCATGTTCAGGTGGTACTCACAGGAAGGACGCCTCTATGAGGAATAGTTAAGTCCAGACAGCGGAGAAGACTCCACGGGAGGCTCTGTTCCCTGGGACAGGCACAGAGGGGCCCTCATCAGAGCAGAGCAGGCCTCCAGGATGTGTGGGGCCCCAGGGCTGGTGCTTGGTGTGGACACACACATCTGGACAATGGTGGAAAAGCCTGACTGGGCCAGGGATGGCACTGGTTAGTTTGGAGGCAGCTTGGCTGTGTAGTGCTCTGGGACCTTTTGCTGAAAGCAGCAACCTCCATGAAAGGAAGAATCCAAAAGAAGAGCCAGATGCCTCACACCTATGATCCTAGCTACTCAGGAGACAGAGATCAGGGGGATCTCAGTTCAAAGCCAGCCTGGGCAAATAGTTTGTGAGACCCTATCTCAAAAATACCCAACACAAAATAGGGCTGGTGGAGTGGCTCAAGTGGTAGAGCACCTGCCTAGCAATCATGAGGCCCCAAGTTCAAACCCCAGTACTACCAAAAAAAGAAAAAAAATCAATCAGAAAGAAGGAGACTAAGTTCTGCCCTGGGGAAATGCCCACTGTCCCAAGTCCAAGACAAATTTAAGCTAATTTCTAGCACTAAATGCTTCAAAATCCCTCCTAAGGGTCAGCTGCCAGCTTTTCCAACTGCCCCTTGTGAAGGTCTCTCTGCCGCCTGATCTTATGGGCTCAAATTTAGGTCCTGGCTTCATAAGCAGGTCTGCTGACCACATCAGGTCCTAGCGTGCTGTATCCTGCCTTGCTGTGTCTCCATGACCCGCCTGTCCACATTCATCATCCTCCCTAGACACCAGAGTCTCAGTTATGAGCTTAGAGCTGGACAGTGAGCTCTAGGGTCCCGGGGTGGGGGAGGGGATATAATGCTCTCTTCTGAGGTCCCTTACAATAGAGGTGGTGAAGGTTTTGGTGAAAGGTAGGCTGACCCTCCCGTCCCTATTGCTGTTCTACAGAGAGCAGAGATGTGTGGCCGGCCAGAGTCTCCTGCGGTGTTCCCCAGTAGCTCTGATCATGGCTAAGCTGGATCCTGTCTGTGCTGTGACCACAAGAAGCATTAAAGTGCCCAGGCCTCCAGAAGGGTCCCTAGGGTCTCCCCTGCTCTCTAGAGGGTGAGGGTTTGAAGATTGCTTTGTCCTGTGACTTCCTGTGGTCCATGGCATGCAGCCCACCCAGCAGTGCTAGTCACTGTTGCCCTAGCACCTGATGGATCCCTCAGGGACTCCATCCCAGGCCTGCAACACTGCAGTGTTGGGTTCTCCACGCTTTTGGGCATCTGTGGAGCACAACCATTACCACAGGGAGGAGGGATACAGCAGGATCTATGGCCACTCTACAGGAGAATAGAGGCTGTTTGCAGAGGACTGGCAAGGGTACTCCCAAAACAATGTCTAAAGTTGTGGGCACCCCAGGTAGGAAGGGTTGGGGAGCTGAGCAGAGTGAATACATGTCGGGCAGTGAGCGGTTGTGGGGGGATCCCTCCCTCAGCAAAAGCAGGAGGTGTGAAAAGATCACAGCGAATGATTCGCTCTCAAATTCCTTTTAAAAGGCTTGGACAGACAGTGCATTCCGATCCGGATGTGATTAAAAAACACATAATCATACATAAGTGCACAAATACTGATATTCTAGATTAAAATAGTTTCATTATAGCAGATACTGCAGAAGAAGATCGTTAAAGCCATAGTCATGTGTCTTCGAGAAGTCAAAATACGAATTTAATCTGTTGTGCAATAGTTTCCCTCCAAAGGAATAAAATAAAAATAATGAGATTTTAACATGAACAGCAGAGATGTTAGTGAAAATGATTTCTTGCACAAGGAGACAGCCTTCGGCACGTCATTACTCCAGGCACGCACGGATCACGCAGCTGTGCCAGTCTTTTTGTGGTTTCAGCGGCTGCTTCAGAGGCTGTTTACAGACACTGTCGCACCGTCCCTCCCAGTTCCCAGAGAAAGTCTAATTCTGCAGTTTATCACAAAATGCCAGATTTGTTCAGCATGTAATTTAATCTTATGCTTGGAGGTTTCCACATTACTTGGTTATCATGAAATTATTCTTTAATAAAAATGTACGCTCTGTGGTCTCTATTTTATAAATTGGGCACATCATTTCATCCATCACCACTGCGCCAGGCATGGCATTTGTCGCAGATACTGGCCAACCATCGGCTCTGCTCACTCCACGTCACAGCTCTTCACTCCCAGTGCAGTAGAAACTGACATCTCGGTGTACAAAGGAAAGTGTGCAGAGCTGCCAGTTGTTCATGATACCATAATCACTGCCGTTGCGGTGTTAAATCATTGTAATTGAACTTTTTTCATAAACAAGTGCCTTCAGCCCTCTTGGAAAGAAGCTGAGAAGGAAGTCTGCAGGGCTGGGACCGCGCAGCACTCAGGCACCAGGAGGGCCAAGTCCAGGCTCAGAGTGGGGGTCCAGGCTCAGTGGAAGCCCACAGCCATGAGAAGGCCGAGTTTCCACAGCACCTCTGGGAGGACAGCAGGGAGGCTGGAGAGGCCAGTGGGCAGTCTGGACAGCAACTCCTGATCACTTGTCTCAAAATAGGTGGACTTGGTAGTGAAACATTTTGCGTTTCTCCCTTTACTTAAATCCACTAAATGAGGGACCCTAGAATTTACTGCACCAGTTGGGTGATTTTGTGTGTGGGAGGGGGGTACTGGGTCTCATGTATGCCAGGCAAGCGCTCTACCCAATGAGATTGGCCCAACCCAATGAGATGGTTCTTTACCTGCCAGGTTAGCCAGGATGTGAACATCTCCCCACTCTGTCACACAGCAGGATGGCTTTTCCAGTACAGTGGTTTTGCTTGCATTCTGGTTCCCACTCTCCTATGAGGTTTCCGTGAGAGTGGGCTCAGGGTGGGAGGCAGAACTGGGTTCTCTGGGAGCAGCAGAGTCACTGTGTACCCCTCCCCACACAGGAGGGGGCCAGGCCAGGCCACTGTTTCTCGTGTCCGTGTTCCCTTTCTGATGGAGGTGGAGGCTCTGAACCCAGCAGAACACCAGAAAGTAGCAGGCAGTAAGAAGGGGCCAACCCTCATCCCATTGTCCCCAAACCTGAGTCTGCCACACCTGCATAGAGCCTATGATTTGGGCCTCCATCTGGACAGTGACCTTAGGCTGACCTTGACATCTGTCCCTGCAGGGTGGGGCATTAGGAAGTGATAAAAGAGGCCTTTGGCCAACAGCTATGACTTGGGGCTGCTTGCTGTGCAGTAAGTGATAATAGGTTTGGGCTTTGCACATCAACTGCGTGTCCCCTGCACTAACAGGGGAGTTAGGATGGAAACTCCCACTGCCACCCACAGTGGCATCAGCGCAGAGACTGAAATGTACCTCAGCAGGATGTGCGAGACTTCAGGCTGACGCCGCAAACTTTTCTGAGAGAACCTGAGAACTAAGTAAGTGGATTGGCGGTTTGCGTTGGTGCCCATCATGTCTCCTCCAAAGACTGCTTTTTAGGGGTCTCTAGAGACTTCTGTGAACATCTTTAATACCACAGTCACAGACATATGAACTTTGTCGGAGTGTAATTTCACTTAACTACAGTCTCTCTCTGTGCTGTGTCTTACATTTTGCTTCTATTAGACGATAAACTCAGAGTGCTGTCGTTATTTTGCTTTAAGCGGTCAAGTCTTAGAGAAAGACTTCCGATAGATCTTCCTCTCTCTTCTCTGTCTCCATCTCTCTTTCTACATACATGTATATCCTATATTATATATATTCTCCATGTGAAGTGCACACATGATACATTTGCTTACATATTTAGTCTTTTGGCTCTTTTCATACCGTTCTGGGGGTGGGGGTCTGAGCACCCTGAGTATTCCAGGTTCTTGGCGAACTGGAAAAAGATTTGGACAAAACGCACAGAAGTAGCAAGCAAAGAGAAGATTTATTGGACGTGGAAATACACTCCCACAGACAGGAGTGGATCTGAGCAAGGAACTCAAGGCCCCAATTCTCTGTCAGGGTTGTAATTTAAGACCTAAGCTGGGGTTGGGGTGGGAGGACTAAAAGGAGCTTCCTTCTTATGATTGACAGTGTTGATTGACAGGAGGATGTTACAGAACTTACTGGACTCCACTCATAACGCACACTCACAAAGTAATTATAACAATTACATACATGAGATGCAGTCCACACGTATGACGCTTTAAGTGAGCGTGGGCAGATGTCTCAAAAGGTCTTCTGCCAGGGGCCAGTGGCTCACGCCTGTAATCCTAGGCACTCAGGAGGCAGAGATCAGGAGGATTTCGGTTCCAAGCCAGCCCGGACAAATAGTTCACGAGACCCTATCTCGAAAAACCCTTCACAAAAAAAGGGCTGGTGGAGTGGCTTGAGGTGAAGGCCCTGAGTTCAAACTTCAGTACTACAAAAAAAACAAAAGGTCTTTTAAGAACAGGTTCCCCAGCCCTCAGCACATGTGCTAGCTCCGGGACTTTCCCTTCTGTCAGACATCTTTTATCGTGATATAACAGCTATTGAGTTAAGCACAAAAGGGATATCCAGGGATGTTCCCAGCTAGGGGTCCCCTGAAGGGGGCTGTCCCAGGCAGAACTTTCATGACATTTTATCTGGTCAGTCTCTACCCTCTCTTGACCAAACTGTACTTCCCTACTGTCCTGCCTCACCCTCACCTTCAGGTGAGCATAGCCCTCCACCCACTCCATCCTCCAGCTCTGAGCCCCCCTGCTGTTGGAACTGAGCTCTCTCACGAGTGTACCTTTGTTCACCTTCATTTCTGCTGGACCTGACATATTAATAAGTCAGTACTTTAAACGTGTCCACTGTCCTTTGGTCTCCGTTTTTTTCTCTTGAGAATTATTTTCTCATCCCTCACTTTTTTCTTTTAATCTTTGTTTCTTAGGCAGACTGATGTGCTGAGGAGTGGTTTTCCTTGTGTTTGTCCCACTTGGGGTTCAGTGAGCTTCTCTGACTTTTATCAACCAATCGCCTCTTCAAATGTTCTGTCACTCCCTGGTCCCTCTCCTGCATTTCTAGGTGTCAAGTTACACACTCAGACCACTTGACCTTGTCCCACAGATCTCAGTTGTTTTTTGTGGTTTGGAGTTTTTTTGAGACAGGGTCTTACTATTTAGCCCAGCCTGGTCTCAAACTTGTGATCCTCCTGCCTCAGCCTCCAGACTGCTAAGATTATAGGCATGTGTCACCATGCCTGTCGCAGAGATCTCTTTTTAAACTCACTTTTCTCCTTGTATTTCAGTTTGGATAATTCATGTTTTTCTATTCTCAGGTTCACTGATTCTTTCCTCTGAGGTAAAGCTCACCTAATTAAAGGTTGCTTCTACAAACTTTTTTTTCCTTCGGTGGGTCACATTTTCTTGTTTCCTCATGTGTCTTGTAATTCATTATTTTATGGTACTCATTGTGGATAAAGTCTTGTTGAGATAGAAGTAAATAATACTACCTGCCAAAAAGGAGGGGCTTTCTCCTTGGTCAGGACACTTGTGTGACAAGATGAACTGATTTATTTGCAGTTGATCTGGGTCTGAGTTCTGTTGGGACTTTAATGAGATTCAGTTCACCACAAACTATAAATATTTTGGAAGTGGGATCACAGCTTCTGCATCGGCAGGACCTGGGGTCACACCCAGGTCTCTGGAGGCTTTCCCACGTAGCCACTAGCCTCCTGAAACATGGAGCTTCTCTCTCTGCCTCACAGCCCAGCTGCCCACCCTGTGGGTTACTGCTTTCCATGACTCCGGACACCTCTCTGCCCTCTGTCCTGTCCCCAGTCATCAGAGAGCATGCCCTCAGCAGAAGCCTGGATCTAAGAGGGACCTCTCAGAAAATCCTCTGCCCGGCCTTGGCATATGACACCCACGTGCCATACAGACCTGTGGGAAGGCTGGGCCTGGGCCTGTGGGATTCCAGCATCTAGCCAGTTGTGACAACGAACACCGGTTGCACGTTACACGTCCAGTTTCCCCCTGTGGCATGTTCCTCCTCTCAGCTCTCTGCAGAAGTGGAAGCAACCACATGCCCTCTTCTCCCGGGAAGGTGAGGCAGAAGTCTTCTCTAAAGGTTGATTTTATGAACGAGGAGAGGCAGAGCGTAAGGCGATTCAAACCAGGGTTTCCATCTGCCAGCTACTGGGATGTCATCACACTTAATAATATCCCGCTCAACTCTTACTTAATTTTTCTACAATAAAAACAGATTTATAGCTGGGCAGCGGTGGCTCACGCCTATAATCCTAGCTACTCAGGAGGCAGAGATCAGGAGGACTAAGGTTCAAAGCCAACCTGGACAAATAGTCTATGAGACGCTATCTCAAAAAAACCCATCACAAAAAAGGGCTGGTGGAGTGACTCAAGGTGAAGGCCCTGAACTCATGCCCCAACGCCACACAAAAAAGATTATCATCTGAAATCGAATGTCCCTTCTGCTTTCTGAGGACAAGGATTCAGTCTAGACTTTACTCACTTCACATCATCACTCCTTGAATTATGATATATTCGTGCTAACTCACTGATGTGCCATGACAGACTTTTATTTATTTTACTCGCTTAAGTTTCATAGAGTTTTAATTAGAAAATTTTGAGGCAGGAGTGGGGGCGCATGCTCTAGCACTCCCTAGGTGAAGGTGGGGAGTTGAGAGTTACAGGCCGGCCTGGTCTACATAGTGAGATCCTGTATCAAAGAAGAAAGAAAAAAGAAAAATCATCTAGGGTACTTGTAGCAATTTTAAATTCCCTTATAGAAAACATGAAGCAGAGAAGAACGAGTGAAGTTGAGAAAATGCCCTCCCAGAGCTCTCTGCTGTGGAAGGTGTTCAGTACTACAACGTTGAGGACTTTTTTTTTTTTTTTTCTTTGTGGTACTGGGGATTGAACTCAGGGCCTCCTGCTTGCTAGACAGGAGATTTACCACTTGAGCCACACCCGCAGTCTTTGTGCTTTTAGTTATTTTTCAGATAAAGTCTTGTGTTTTTGCCTGGGTGGACCTTGGACCTCAGTCCTCCTGCCTCTGTCTCCCCAGTAGCAGGGACTGCAGGTGTGTGCCCACACGCCTGGCTGGGGTCAGTATTTTGATAGATCAAGCCTATATTACACTAGTTCTTTTTGCTGTGGGAGAATTCACACCGCGTGATGCTATTTGCAATGTAGCTCATACTTGGCTAGGCATCGGCAGGTGGGGAGATATGTCCACACGCCTCCCATGGAGCCAGGAGAAAAGGAAGCGCTGACGGACAAGGGCTGGGCGGGAAGTCCCGTCCGTCCACAGGGCCCAGGGGACACGCTCCATCTATGCTTCAGGTGTCTACAACCTCAGAGTTTCCTCTGGCCCACGAGAACTTCCTCTCCATGTCCGTTTCCCAATCACATGCCACAAGGAGTATGTCACATCCTAGGCTCCAAAGGCAGCCATGGGCCAGCGGTTTGTAAGGTGTGTGGACAGACATGGACATGGTGTGTCCATACCATGCATGCATGTTCCCCAAGAGCAAGAAGGAGCTGAGGGTAATGAGGACAATGGCAGGGGGGGACGGAATCCCTCTACACCCCACTCTCAAACCCATGACACCAAGGAGTTCTAGAATTCTCCATCTCACCTGGCTGGTGCCCGTGGAACCATTAAGGACAGGCATTTGTCAAGGTGGAAGGACACCATTCCCAGTGGTCTGTCAACTTGATGCTGCTGCTGAACCTATAGGTATGAAGCTCCCTGAGCCCTGCTTGAGCTCCATAAATCTGACCAACCAGCCTGGTCTTAGGTCCAGCTCTACCTTGACCACCTTCAAGTGCCGACTAAGGGTGAAAGCTGCCTCCCTACGCAGAATATCTGAGAACAACACAGTGTCCAGTAGGACTCGTGTGTGGAACCCACACTGTTTCCAGAGGGATCCATGTGTACCATTCACACTGGCTCTGGTGGGACCTGTGTGTGGAGCTCACACCATTTCCTGTAGGACCCATGTGGCATTTCATTGTCAGCCTCAGATGACAAACTTCTTGTGTGCTTCTTCCTAGTACTGCAGTCAGAGCTTCATCTCCGATAAACAGGACTGTCCCAAAGGTTTTCTTAATTTAGCTCAAGAGAAGACTTCTCCAACACCGTTTTAAGAAGGTTGACTCTGGTTTGCACACAGATGCAGCATGGAAAGGAGCACTGACCAGTGAGAGACCCGGCTTGGCCACCGCAAGCTGGGTGAGGCTACAGTTGCCCATCTTCCCTCATGAAGGCTTGGCCTCTACGTCTATGAAACCCAGATGGTACATCACCTTCCAGAGCACCCCAGGATGAAATGGGGCACACATGCCTGCAGGAAGCTAGAACAGGAGTCGGAGTAAATGATCTCTCCAGCAAACACTTCCTCAGTGCAGCCAGATCTGGGTCTCTGAGGCATGGGAGCAGAATTCCATGCAGAACACAGAAGCCACACGAGGCATTTAGATAATGGTCAGTCCAGGGATGGGGTGGCCATGCTGCCATGTGCACAGGACAGCAGGCCTAAGGCTGGGCCTCTTGAGTGACACCACCACAGAAGGTGCCTGCTGGGGTGCTGCCACCTGTGGACAGGAAGGGACACCTGCCCTGTGTGGCTCTGGTATTGGGTCAGAACTGCCAACCCTATACTCCTTGTGCCTCTTGACACATACAAAGCCAGCGGCTGGGGGCTCTTCTGAAGCCTTGGGTTTCTCCAGGGCCTTGCTTTCCAACAGGAAACGGCTTGAGAGTACTGGGGAAGCTTCTGCCACTCCACCTGTCACAACGGGAGTGCCACCCCAGCTCTTCTGTTTCACTTCCTGTGCCTGGGATGTTGGATTGGCCACTTACCTTTTGTGACCCAGTTTCCTGATCTTTGTAAGAGGCCAGTATTTAGCTCGCCGGTTGCAGTGTTAATTGAGTGGATTAAAGCTCTATGCAGAACTAACACTGTGTGTCTGCTGTGTGTCCTCTTCGCCATGTTGTAATGATTGCTTGGCAGAAACAGATTCGTGTCCAGAATCCCAGCTGCAGTGGGGCCTATGGGAGGACTGTAATCAGGCTCTGATGTGCCCCATTCTCCACACCTATGAATTCCACTGGCCCAGCATGGAGGGAGCAGGTCCAGCTACACAGACACAAAACCCAACGTAAAGTGAAAGCGCAGGCGCCTTGTTCCAACGACGGAGGGGGCAAAATTGACGTGCTGAGATGTAAACCTTTCTCCTTTCCTTCCGTGGCCTCTCGACTTATCATGGTGTTACTTAATAAGCCTCTTCTCATTTGAAGAGAAAAAAATTTTAAATCACACAAAATTACCATTCACCTTTGTACTGCTCAATGCCAACCTTAGATGCAAATGTAAGAGGTTTTGCTGATTTGAAGAATCACCACACAATAACTGGTGTCTCCCTCACTCTGTGTGTATGTGGGCCACGATGCAAAGTGACCCAGCTGTGCTGTCACTTCTGAATGTTCACGTTCTGCCAGGACTCTACCTTGAACCTGCTAATAGATGAGGTGTACCTGGAAGGCAAAGCAATGGTGGGTCCCTGCCTGTACCTGTCCTTCTGTGCATCATTGTCAGCAAGTGCTCAGCTAACAGGCAAATGACATGATTGAGATGACCCCATGGAGTTTCTCAGCCTCCACTGCTTCCCCTGTGTGAGGCTCACTGTGGTTTACAGTGGGGCACGGCCCTCGGGGCCCACTCAGCCCTACCCACAGCACCCATCTTTAGGTGCTGAGAGCCTCCTGAGCTTCCACACTTCATAGTCCACCTAAGTCTGCACTCAAGGGCACCACAAGACATGTGCAGAAGGGGCACAGGACAAGAGGGATGGGTTCTGCTTACAGTGTGTAGAGCCTTCTGTCTCCACACATTCTTTCTTCGGCCACTAATTCTTCCAGTATCTGCTGCCCTGCTCACTCTTGCCTGCCCTCCTCGGATGACAACCACGTGTACACTGAACCACTGGACACCGCAGTCACCATGGTGATGACACACAGCAGTGCAGCATGAGCGGGAGAAGCCTGAGCAGCCAAGAGCCAACGTTTCTGTCGTCTCCAGGAGGATGATGGAGACTCGCTGCTGCACAGCCATGGTGAGGACTGCTCTGCACTCAGGAGTGCCCAGCCCGGCTGATGGCAGAGCCCCAGGGCTGTGCCCTGCAGGAGTGTGAGGAACACTGCAGGAGGAGATGGGGTGTGGTCATCCAAGCTGACCCAGCAGGAATTGGAGAAGTGCAGGGGTGGCTGTGCTGAATGGAGCAGAGAAGGCAAGAAGGAGAAAGCTGTGTGCACAGTTCCTGGGCATCAGTGGAGACACCTCCTCAAGGGCTGATCTCACAGCACTGCAAACGCTGCATCAGGCTGCAGGCGGGGGGGGGGGGGGTGTGAAGACAAGAGGCCAGGCCAAAGCACTGCTCAGTAACCTTCTACTCAACTTGGCAATGGATCCTGAGCTCCAACACCCAAAGCACAAGCAGCAAAATGGAAAATAGAAAGATCAGACTTCATCAAAATTGAAGAATTTTGTGCATCAAAAGTCATTGTCAAAAGTGAAAAGAAAAACTACAGAGTGGGAGAAAATATTTACAAATGCTATATCTAATAAGGAACTTGGATCCAGAACACATAAACAACTCTTACAACTCAACCACAGAAACACAGACCACTCATTAAGGAATGGACAAAGGACTTGAACAGATCTTCCCCTAAAGCAGATGCACAAATGAACAATAGCCATGAAAAGACGGCCAATGTCACAAAGCACACAGGAAGAGTAATCACAATGAGACACCCCTTCCACATACCAGGAAAGCCATAATCCAAAAACCAGGATGTGGAGAAGGTGGGCCCCTCCTCCTTAGCTGTGGAAGATAGCCTGGCAGCTCCCCAGGAAGGTAAACACAGCGACACTATAACCCAGCAATTCCACTGCCAGGTGCACACCCACAAGAACCAGCAACAGGTTCAGATTTCATGGAAGCCATTGCAACTCTAGTCATAGCAGCAAGAGGTGAAAATCAATGTCTGTGCAGTGATGAATAACTCAACAAAAGGTGGCCCATCCACATAATGGAATATTATTCAACCATGAAAAGAAAATGAAATACTGACACATGTTACGCAAATGAACCTCGGAAAACTATGCTAAGGTCACATATTTCATGTTCTGTTTTTATGTAGTACCCAGAAGAGGCAAATCCATTAGGACTGACGGCACAGCTTTCCATGGCTTATTGGCCGCTTGGAGAGATGTCTGTTCAAATCCTTCGCCTATTTTTGAATTGGGCTGTTTTTGTTATTGTTGAGTTGTTAGGATCTTAATTTATTCTGAAAATCAAACCTTATCAAATAAATAATTTTCAAATATATTCTCCCATTCGGCAGTCTGTCCACTTTCTTGCTAGTGTGTCTTTTTTTTTTTTCCTTTGGTGGCTCTGGGGTTTGAACTCTGGGCTTCAACACTTGTTAGGCAGGTGGCTCTACTTGAGCCACTCTGCCAGCTCTAGTGTCTTCTCATGCAAAAAATTCTTAATTTGGTGAAGATCAATTCATTTACTTTTGCCACTGGTGCCTCCCGTGCTTTGTCTGTGCACTTGTCAAACCAACACCATCCAGACTTTCTGCAAGGTTTTTCTAAGCGTTCATAGACTGTTTGGCTCTTAAGTTAGGTCTTTGATCCACTGTGGGTTGATTTGTGTGCATGATGTGAGGAAGGGTCCATCTTCATTCTTTTGCATTCTTCTCCCAGGACCAGTGTTGAAAATACTGTCCTTTCTCAGTTGAGTGGCCTTGGCACTCTTGTCAAAATGGACGGGCTTCCTTTTGAGTTCTGTGTTCCTTTCTCCCAGGCTCTGTGCCTGACTCGATGTCAGTATCACGCTGCCTTAATTATCTTTAATAACTTCGTAGAAAGTGTCAAAGTTGGAAAGGGTGAGTAGTCCACACTTTTTTTTCAACTGTGCTAAAGGGATTTCAGGTTGAAATCAAAGAGCGCGAGAGAATAACTGGGAGCTATGGGAGGAAATAAAGCTCTCTGGCAAATGGTAGTTACAAATGCTACCATTATTGTGGTTTTGGTCTAGAACTCTACTTTGCATATTCTAAAGAAAAAGCATAAAGCAATTGTTAATTTTGGTTACTAGGTGAAAGGTAGAAAATTGAGATTTGTGACATCAACAGCAGAGTGGGGGGCAGCTGAGTAGAGAGACAGAGTTTTTCTGTTCTTATAGTTAGACTGGCATAAATGCATATAACCTTACGATGTTATATGGCGTGCAATCACCTTGGTAACCACAAAGAAAGTAACACAAAGATATGCAATAGGAAATTATATTCGAGCAAAACATTTCAGTGCAAAAGATTCAACATAAAACGAGGCAGTCATGGAGAAAGTGAGGGGTCAGCTCCGTGCGGGGTGAAAACAAACAGCATCACACAAGACACCTCTTCACCCATAGTCTCTTTAAACCCACAGAGATGGGCAGAAGGGATAGAAACACACAACTTCACCATCTCTACCAAAGACACAGGCAAACTGATAGTCAAGAGATAGAAAAAGATAATCCATGCAAATAGCAGGGGTGGCTGTACTAGTATCAGACAAAACAAATTTTAAATTAAAAAACCTATGGGCCAGGAACCAGTGGCTCACACCTGCAGTCCTGGCTACTTGAGAGGCTGAGATAGGGAGGATCACTGTTTGAAGGCAGCTGGGGCAAATATTTTATGAGACCCCCATCTCCAAAATAACCAGAGCAAAATGGACTGGAGGTGTGGCTCAAACTGTAGAGCACCTGCTTTGCAAGCAAGAAGCCCTGAGTTTAAACCCCAGTCCCACCAGAAAAAAAAAATCTTATAGGAACTAAAGAAGACCATTATATAAGAACAAACGTTTTAATACAGAAAAAAGATATAACAATTGTAAAATTTACACACCTAGTAACTGACCCTCAAAATCTGAAGCAAAATGTGACAGAATTAGAGAAACAGAAAGTTCCACACTCATAGCTAGAGATTTTAATGTCCCACTTTCAATTATGGATACAACACCTAGACAGGGATAAATCAGAAACAGAGGATTTCAACACAGTAAGCTGACCTTACTTACATGGTCTAACAGACACATGCAGAACATTCTACCAGCAACAACAAAACACAAGTGCACATGGGACACCCTCCAGGACAGACCACACGGAGGGCACGAAGAAAGCCCTGATAGAATGAGAAAGATATCATACATGGAACCTTCTCTGACCACAGCAGAATCAAGTTAGAAATCCATAAAAGAAGGAAAACTGAAGACTCACAAAATGGTGGGAGTTAACTACCATTCCCCTAAATCACCAATGAGTCTCAGAGGAAGTTGTAAAGGAAGGCAGAAATTCCTGGAGATGAATGAGATGAAAACACAATATGCCAAAACTTATGGGAGGTAGTGAAGTAATACCAACGGGAAACTTACGGCCATCACTGCCTAGGTTACAAAGAAGAAAGATCTCAAATTGATAGCCTAAGGTGCTCTTAGAAGCTAGAAAAAGAACAACAAACTGAACCCAAAGCCAGTGGAAGGAAAGCAACAGTAAAGGCAGGGGTCAAGTTACGGAAAACAGGGAAAAAGAGAAAAGCCAAAGGCGGTTTTGTAGAACGGGTCAACAAAACTGACAAATATTTTGCTCGACTGGCAGAGAACAAGAGAGAAGATACAAAAATGTCCAAACCCAGGCAGGATGAGGACATTGCAGCCCACCTTACGGAGACAGGAAGTACGGCTAGCGACGGCAGCAGCTGGCCTCCCGCAAATTAGCTAACGGGGAAGTAGGCCCATTCCTTAAAACACGCAGGGACCCAGCCTGGCTCAAGAGGTAGAAAAATCCCAGCTGTCCTGTAAGAAGCAAAGGCACTGAGTCTGTATTAAAAACCTCCCAGCAAAAAGACATTGGGAAAATTAACACTGCTCCTTCTCAAACTTTTCCAAAACATCAAAGCACTCATGCTGTGCCGCCAGTACTACCCCACCACCGAAGCCAGGAAAAGACATCTCGAGAAAGTTATAGACCATATCCGCACGGATCTAGAAGCAAAAACCCTCAACAAAGTAGTAGCAGATTGGGTCAGTCACTGCGACAGGTACCGGAGAAAAATGATTGGTTCTGGCTCACAGTTTCAGAGGTTTCATCCCCGGTCAGCCGCCCCCGTTGTTGCTGGCTGGAGGTGAGGCAGGGTGTCATGGTGGAGATGGTGTGATGGAGAAGGGCTGCTCGCCTCATGTTGAACTGGAAGCAAAGAGACATGAGAGAGGGGCCAGGACGAGACAGATACAGCCCACAAGGACCTGCCCTCACTGACCTATTCCTCCAACCACGTCCCACCTCCAAAAGTCTCCATCATCTCCCAATAATGCCATCAAATTATGAATCCATCGGTGGATTAATTAATTGATTGGGTCACGATCCAGTCACCTCTCAAGGATGGATCCACCAACTCGGGACCAAGCTTTGAATATGAGCCTTTTGGGGGAACAATTCATATCCAAACCATAACACAAATCGAATTTCCACAGCCTATTAAAAGGATTACTCATCATGACCAAGTAGGATTTATCCAATAATGTAAGGTGCATCAACTCAGGAAAATCAGTTAATGTAAAAGCACTACATTAATAGGATGAAGGACAAAACCCACATAACCATCTCGATGACACAGAAAAGGCATCTGACAAAATCCAACATCCTTTCATGACAAAAAAAAAAAAAAAAAACAAAAAAACTCAAAAAACAAAAACAGAAAACTAAGAACCAAGGGGGAATTCCTCACTGTGATAAAGGGTATTATGAAAACTTACAGCTAACAGTTGAGAAAGACTGAGGGCTTCTCCCTTGGATCAGGAACAAGGTATGGATACCTGCTTTTGTCACTGAAGTCCCAGGCCACAGAGGACCCTGACCTCGAGGGATCCCAACTGACCAGATCTGGCCACACGCCCCCAAAATAAAATAGAAAAAGTAGGGTTGAAGTGGGAGAGGAATGAATTCAGTAGAGCTATACTGGGAAGGACCAGGGGACCAAGTGTGCTCAGTCCTGTCTTCGGTGGGGCCAGCAAAAGCTTTGCGGTTACACAGGAAAGAAGCAGGGCAGGCACAAATGGTTAAGCAGTCTTGGTCAAAATTGGGTCTGGTTGACCATTATCCCCGGGTGGCCACTTTGTGTCAGGGATAAGAAAGTTGCTGCTGTTGAGGACAATGACTGGGGACTTAGAAGTACCATCCCAGTTGTCTGGAACAGGAGGCAAAAGCTGGTGGCTGAGTGTCTGTGGGTTCTGATGTGCCCGCAAATCTTGAAAACATCTGAGCTGCTCTTGTCTTGGTGCTTCCATGTTGGAGGGGGCAGACTCACTCCTCATGTGATGGACAGAACTAAGCAGGAGTCAGACCCAAACTTCAAGATGCCTAGCTTTTGTCCTGTGTGAGCTGTCCACCATCACCATCCATCTGCAGGCCCAAAGGCGTCAGTGTTTTAGCTTTTTTTTTTTTTTTTTTTAGCAAAAGCAGCCTCCACGTCTCTATTATAATTTCACCTCTGCTATTCAAAATTTTACTGGAAGTCCTACTCAGAGCTATAGACAAGAAAAAGAAATAAAAGCGTCCAAATCGGAAAGAAGGAGGCAAAGCTATCTCTGTTTGCAGATGTGATTTTTTATGTAGAAAGCCCAAGAACTCACAAGAAAGATAATAGAGCTGATAAATGAGTTCAGGATCACACATAGCCGGCACGGCGGCTCACACCCAGAACACAAGCTTCTGAGGAGGATAATAGCGGGAGGATTGCAGTTTGAGGCCAGGCTGAGCAAAAAGTTAGCAAGACCCTATCTCAAAGAACAAGCATGGTGTGGTGGTACACATCTGTAATCGCAGTGTTGTGGGAGGCAGAAGTAGGAGGATCTCAGCCTCAGTCCCAGGCAAAAGTGGGAGACCCTAACTGAAAAATAACTAAAGCAAAAAGGGCTGGGATGTGAATCAAGTGGTAAGTACCTGCCTAGCAAGCACAAGGAGGCCTGGAGTTCAAACCGTAGTACTGCTGAGAGACAGAGAGAGAGAGACAGAGAGACAGAGAGAGAGAGAGAGAAGCAGATCCTCAAATTTGTATGGAGTGATAAAGGACCTCCAACAGCAAAAGATACCGGGAATTGAAAATATTTCAAACAACAGGATATTTACTTGAGATGATCCCTAAGTGTCCTTGGGACATCTGGAGATGGAATTCCAGAGATGCCTGGCGTTCTGTCCTCACAGTGTGATCCTGCAGCACTACAAGGGAGTGACTGTGTCCTTGTCCTCTTTGTGGTTGAACAGTGTCTTGTCAGTGTTTCCAGATGTGACCAAAAGGCAACTCTAATTCTTAGACTTCTGTGCCAAAGTCACAGAAGCTGTGACTTCATCTTGAAGGACGCAGGCCCAGCCTGATGCCAGTTCAGTGTCTGGTACCTCATTGTGGTCGTGCTAATGGGGGCCCAGTGCATGGGGTCCAGACCTGCAGGGCCCCTGCAGGTGGACCAGTCCTTCCCTGTGTGCACGAAATGACAATTTGACATGTGGAAGTGTGTCATGGCTCCTGCCAAGGTCATTTGTTTACACGAATGAATTGCTCTGGAAAAGCAAATGGAAATGCATGCATATAAATACTGACACTTTGGGACCATGAGTGGGAGTTGGGAGAGGAAGCTTCTAGGCACTATGCTAATTGTCTCTGCCCCAACCTTGTTCTTCTCTGCCCAACGCCTCCCAGAGAACCCTAAGGAAACGCCGTACCTTTCAAAATATCTGGGCAAAGGGACTGGAAGTTTTTGTTTTTTTTTCTTTTTCAAAAATATTTTATTCTGACAGTTAAAGGTCACCTGGGGATAATGATCAACTAGACCCAATTTTGACCAAGACTGCTTAACCATCCATGTCCGTCTTCTTCCTTTCCTGTGTAACCGCAAAGCTCTCGTTAGCCCCCCTGAAGACAGGACTGAGCACGCTTGGTTCCTCTGGTCTTTCCCAATATAGCTCTACTGAATTCACCATTACTTCTTCCATTTCCTCCTGGGAACCTGTGGCCAGATCTGGTCTGTTGGGACCCTCTGATGTTAGGGTCCTCTCTGGTCTATCTTCTATCTCCTGAGTAGGTGGGATTAAAAACGTGAATCACTGTGCCACACAGTCCCTTTAGAGGACATGCCCCCAATGACTTGAAGACCACCAGACCCCACCTCTTAAAGGTTCTGCCACCTCCCAATAGTGCCACATTGAGTCTGGAACCTTGAACTCATGGACCTTTGGGGGACACTCAGCATCCACACTGAGTGCTCAAGGAGGATGGAACAGCTGGGCTCTGCCGTGGGCCGTGTGGTGCAGTAGGGTGAAGTCGGACACACTTCTCCAATGCTACAGTTGTTAAAACATTTACCTGTGATGGTAAATCCATCAGGTTCAGGTACTGGAGGCTGGATCTCCAGTGTGGTGGTGTTGAGGAAGTGGAAACTTTAAGAGGAGAGGCCCAGTGGGAGATGGTTAGGTCATTGGTGACTCTGTCCTTGGAAGGAATCCAGTGAGTTCCTGAGAACCTGAGCTGTTACGGTGGTCATAAAAGAGCATGCCTGACCACTGAATTGCTCTCTGGCTTCCTGTCTTGCTGTGTGACCTCTCCCCCGCTCCGTCACACACATGCTCCCATTATGATGTCATTACCAGATAAGACACAGTCAGAGGTGCCCTTGCTAGAACTTGCAGCACTTCTAGTGTCCAGCTAGAACGTGAATACTCAGCCTTCAAAACCAAGAGCTAAATAACCCCGTTCTTTATATAGTACCCAGCCCCAGGCATTTTGTTACAGCAATGGAAAACAGACTAATATACCTGACCGTTAAGAGAGCAAGCAATTTGTTTAACCTTCCATTCATTTTCCATCCCCTTCCTCTTTTATTTTGGTGAAGGAACACACAGGGGTGGGCACACACTGGGTGAGTGAAGTGTTTCCACATTTTCTTGCCTTGAGGTTGGAGATTCAGCCCCTGGGCTCCCTGTGTGTGTGTGTGTGTGTGTGTGTGTGTGTGTGTGTATGTCATCTCTCTGCCTAGTAGCAGATGTGAGTGCAAGGCCTTCAGGTGACTAACACTGGGGCCCTGTGGGCCAGACACAGCTCAAACACACAGCTATGGCATTTAAAAGCTGGCCTTTGGCCTCCAGCTATGTAGGCCCCTGTGCTGCAGAGACTTAGGCATGGGAGGAGCCAGCCCTGTCCGGGCTGTGCTCGACCCTCTCGCTCACTCCCGTGCCCCTTAGCCACTGCTGCACACAGGCTTCTTTTACCTCCTCCCACATCCTGGTGTCACTGTCACCTTTGTTTTAAGTAGACAGATGGTGGTCTTTGTGGTCTGTCAGCTTTGATGAACACGGCTAGAGATGGTAAGGACACAGCTCTAGATCTGTGCAAACTTCCTTCCCCATTCTTTTAAATAACTGAGTGCTCACGTGAGGCTGAGCCAGCTCCACAGCCCCTGGCCCAACCTGAGGATCATGTCCCTTTGAAGAGGGTGGTGGGTGGCTCGACACAGGTTTCTTGTAGCTGTTTCCAGAACTATCTTCAGCTCACCTCCTGTCACCAGGATGCCCACAGCTCTGGCCCATTCTGAAGGCAAGAGCCCTGTATGTGGAGCACTCTGTTATCCTAGGACCAGGGCAGCAGCACCAAGCCTCTTTGGGATGCTTGGATCCTGGGAGGCTCTGATCTACCCCTGATGGGGTGGAGTTGAGTCTTAGTTCTTGTAGGACACAGATCCCCCTACTCTTTCCCTGGCTCCTGAGTTCATTAAGTAAGTTCTGGGGTCTGCAGTCCTCCAGGAAGGGCTCAGGTGCCTCCACCCTTTCCTCTGCTTACCTGCCATGCCTCCCTCCTTGCTTCCCTAGGTGACAGACACTGCTGACTGCGGATGTGGTTGTCTGAGGACCATACAACTACTCCTGACTGGCATGGGAAGAGGGACACAGGCTTTGGGATTCAAAACGAGGTGATCACAAGATGGGGACAAGGGCAGAGGTCACTCTCAAGCAGATATTGGGTGAGTGGACAGGGAGTGTGTGTCCAACTTCACCACACAGCCCACGGCAGAGCCCAGCTGTTCCATCCTCCATGCTTACCCCATGCCCCATTCCCTTGGAGGCTTGTGGAGGACACACAAATGAGCACAGTCCCGTGTGCTTGTGAGATGAAGCCACCTCGACTTAATTTTTAGAAAGCCTGGTATTTCTGCTAACTATTTCAGCCAGCCAGTCCACACCATCTGTGTCACTGCAACCCCAAAATGAGAAATGAAAAAAATGGAAATGAAGAAAATATTTCAGCAACAAATGACTAATAATCTCCTAAATTTGCCAAAACCAACCCTCCTCCAACTTAAAGATTCAACAAACTGAGCAAAACTCAAACAGGATAATACCAAAGAAACCCTCACCAAAAAACAAGAAATCCCAAAGAAACCTACACCAAGAACAAGGTAGAAATCAAATTTTGCACCCCTCAAATCCATATGTTGCATCCCTAGTCCCCATGCGATAGCATCTGGAGATGGGGCCTTTGGGTGTCATCAGGCATAGATGAGGTCATGACAGCATCCCCACGATGACACCAGTGCCCTTATAAGAAGAGGCTCTTCCCACCATCTGTGGACACAGCAGGAAGGCAACCACTGTCTGCAAGCCGAGACCAAAGTCCTTACAACAGCCCACCCATAACTGTGTGGGCACCTTGACCTCAGATGTCCTTCCTCCAGGATGTGTGGAAATACATGGTTGTTTAAGCCACACAGTCTGTGATGTACTGTAATGGCAGCCCAGGAAGAATAAAACAACACACACTTACCAAACTATTGAAAACCAATGGCTAAGAGAAACCTTGACAGCAAGGAGAGAGAAATGACCTTTTACCCACAGGGGAAAACAAAAACCACGTCGAAGTGACAGATTTTTCATCAAAAGCCATGGCGTATTAAGAGTAAGCACTAGGAACCTAGAATTCTATATTCAGTAAAACTATCTTTAAAGATTCTAAATGACCTAAGTAAGAAGAGGCAGAGTGGATTAAAACACCTAAGCCAGCTACATTCTGTCTACCAAAAACTTACTTCAAACATATAAATATAGGTGGATTTGAAGGAAATGATTGGAAAAATACATGCCATGTAAACATTCATCAAAAGAAGGTAGGGTTGGCTATGTTAAAATCAGATAAATTAGTTTGGGGAGCAAGAAAAATAGCCAGAGACCACGACAAAGGGATAATTCAGCCAAGAAGACACAGCAATCCTAAAGTGCACACAACAAAACTGAAAATCCACGAAGCAAAACCTGGTAGAAATGAGAATAGAACTAGAATCATAACCACACATTTTAACACAACTCTCTCAACAAACAGCACAACAGCTTTAAAAGAAACCAGCAAAGATACATGAAAAGCTCAATAATACCATACATCTAACTGGCGTTTGTTGAACAGTCCCCCGATGTCAGCAGAACACACGTTCTATTCCAGAGTCTGCAGAACAATTACAAGATAGGCAGGATCCCGGGTTATAGGAAACGAGAACAAATTTGAGAGAACGAGAACAAATTTGAGAGAACTGAAGCCATATAGACCACATTCTTGAATCACAATGGAATCAAACTAAAAAATATATATATAAGGAATCCCCAACACATAGAAACGAAAAAGAACAAAAGTCTCAAATCAATAATGGAAAATTCTACCTTAAGAAACTAGACAAAGAGCAAAATGAACCCAACACACACAGAAGGAAGGAGATAAAAAGGAGGAAAAAGAGAAAAATCAATGCATAGCACTCAAGAAACTGATAAACAGAAGACACAAATGATCAATTCTAGGGATGATGGAGGAGATGATGGCTGGCCCAAGACTGTGGACATCAAAGAAGTCATGAGAGAATGCTCTGCACAGACACGCTTGGTGCCCTCTGTGAAATGGACAACATTCTAAAAAGCACCAACCACTATGCAGATGAATTAGATGATTTTGGTACCATACTTTTTTGTGGTGCTGGAGATTGAACTCAGGGCCTCATGCTTGCTAGGCAGGTGCTCTATGGTTTGAGCCACTCTGCCAGCCTTTTTTTGTGTTGGCTATTTTTGAGACTTTATGCCTAGGTCATCCTGGACTGTGATCTTCCTACTTTTGCTTTTCCCATGTAGCTTGGATGGTAAGTACCTGCCACCATACCCAGCCACTGGTTGAGGGTTGAGATGGGGTCTAGGGAACTTTTTTTCCAGAGCTTAACTGGAACTGCAGTCCTCCCAATCTCTGCCTCCCACTTAGCTAGGACTGTGAACTTTTTAAAATTTTTATTAGCATATATTCATTGTATGGGGTGGAATATGTTGTGACAATTCTGAATAGCCTTACATTGTAGGGTTGTGGGCTTGAACCACTGCACCCATTCAGTACCTTAACTATTAAAGAGATTGAAGTTGACATTTTGAAGCTCCCAAAAAGGTGATCTCCAAGCTACATTATTTCACTAGAGAATTCTTTAAAATGCTTAAGGGAGAATTAACAATTCTACATCTCCAGAAAGTTGAAGAGAACACTTCCCAAGTTATTGTATGAATCCAGGACCTGACAAAGGTAACATAGAAAATTAAAAACTGACAAGATCCCTCATTAATAGAAAGGTCAAAAACTCTGTGATGTTGACAGGTAGTATTAGAAAATTATAAAAAGAATCATACACCATGAACAAGTGGTGTTTATTTCAGGGATGTAAGACTGGTTTAGTATTTGAAAACTGATCAATATAGTCCACCATAGCAACAGGCTAAAAAGAAAAATCACAAGAGCACATCAATTGGGGCAGAAAAGCACCTGATAAATGCAACACAAATTCATGATCTTTTAAAAAATTAAGTATGCAGCCAGGCACTGGTGGCTCACACTTGTAATCCTAGTTACTCAGAAGGCAGAGATCAGGAGGATCATGGTTCAAAGCCAGGCCAGGCAAAAGGTTCATGAGACCCTATCTTGAAACAAAAAAACCAAAAAACCAAAACCTCATCACAAAAAGACAGGTGGAGTGGGTCAAGATGTAGGCCCTGAGTTCAAACCCCAGTCCCACAAAAAAAAAATGCAACTTGATAAGAGAACATGTATTAAAAACCTAGAGCTGACCTGACCCTTAATGGGGAAAGACTGACTTCTTTCATCCAAAGATCAGAAATAAGGCAAAGATATCTTCTCTCTCCACTTTCATTCAGCATAAAGCTGAAAACCTAGTCGGCACAATCAGACAAAGGAGGTGTGGGGAAAACAGTTTGGAAAAGTAAAACTATCCCCTCTGTGCAGATAGCATGATTGTCTCTGTAGAAAATCCCAAGGCATCTACAAACAAAACAAAACAAACAAACAAACAAAAAAAACCAGTTCAGCAAGATTGCAGGGTACAAAACAATGAAAATCATTTGTATTTCTATGACTAGCAATGACAAACATAAAATATAACACCCTTTCTAATCACTAAAGGACTAGTCATTAACAAACATGATGAAGTGTACATAGTTGCACATAGGACTGATGAAAGGATCAAAGCTCTAAGTAAGTGCAGAGACTGACATGGGTTGGAAGACTAAACCCAGCAAAGACCTCAAGTCTTTCAGACGGATATGCTGGTTTAATGCATATAAATGCTGGTTTTGTTTTATAGATGTACACAAGGTTATTCTAAAGTTTGTGTAGAAATGCAAAGGAATTAGGACAGTTACAACACTTTTGAAAAGGAATTAAAGGTGTGGATTTGTTACACAGCAAGCAAGACTTTATGGTGTTGGTAGAAGAAAAGACACACAATCAATGTCACACAACAGAGTGCCCAGAAGTAGACCTTCACTCTACAACTAAGTGATTTTTGACAAAGGTAAAAAATCAATCTTATATGGAGAGGATGGCCTTTGCAAAAAATGGTGTCCAGCAACTGGACAACCACAAGCAGAAAACAGAAACAAAACAACAAGGCTACACAAAAATACCATGACAAACAAAAATTAACTCAGATTGATCATAGCATAGATTTAAACAAAATGTAAAGCTATAAAACGTTTAGAAAGATGCACAGGAGAGGATCTTCAGGACATAGGGCTCGGTCAAGAGTTCTTCAAAGCACAATCAATAAGATAAAACATCAGATAAACTAAGACTTTGCCAAAGTTAAAATCATTTGCCCCATTAAACATCCTATGGGGAGTACGAAAAGATGAGGCACACATTAGAAGAACAAATTTGCCAGACATGGATATAAGGACTTGTATCAAGAGTACATGAAGAAAAAGCCAACAGTTAAAAATAAAATAAAATACCCAAATAGAAAATGGGCCCAACACATGGGGAGATATTTCCCCATAGAGAATAGGCCAATGAGCACGAGAAGGTGTTCGATACTACCCGCCGTCAGGGAGAGTGACAGAAACAAAGCATCTTACAACTGAGTGCAGACAATGGCACGTGTTGACAGGACGTGTTACCAGCCACTCTGGTGAGATCATTTGCTAGCCTCTTAAAAAGCTAAACATCCACTTACCCTACAACCCAGCAGTCACACTGCTAGACATTTATCCCAGAGAACTGGAAACATGACCACATAAAAACCTGTGTTCAGATGTTCACAGCTGATTTATTTGGACGAGGAAAAAAATAAATCAAAACCTTCCTCAGATGAACACATTGTCCTACCCCTCTGTCCTACAAGAGTGACCGCAGGGGTCCAGCTGTGAGAAATGATGAGGCCCGTCCCAACCTCACTCACTTACCCTGTGTCCTTCCTCAAACTGCACCTCCTACTCCTTTCCCCGCACCAGTGATCTCCCTCCAAATGATATTTCACCACCAGATCCACACTTGTCCACACCAGCTCTAAGCCACTTCTCCCCACAGCCCTGTTTCCTGGACTCCACTGATCCTCTCATGCTCCCTTCCAGACATGCTTGGAAACTGCTCAGACTTGGCTCATCTTGTCCAGGTCCCCCTGCATTCATGCTCTCCTCCCAGTCCAGCTTTTTCAGTGACTCTTACCTGGTTTGCCACTCACTATTGCCTCCCGTGGTCTTCTCCACCTGCTGCACTCACCTCACCCCAACCCGCTTGGGGCCTCATTCTCAGCCCTGCTCTCATCCCTCCCATTTGCTGCATTGCCTATGAACCCAACACTGAGAAAGCACTTGTGACTGCAGCCCTGCAGAGTCTAGACCCAGTGGTTCCACTGGATGGGGGTGGTAAGTGGGTGGAGTTTTGATCCATAACATCTAGGTCCAAACCCAATCTTGCCATAAACTTGCTGTGAGGTCTTGGGAAGAAATGGTTAGGCAGGAATCCTATGCACTCAACCTCCCTGCTTCTGGTCTGCTGGGACAGCTCTCCAGCTTGTTTGAGTTCTAAATAAGCCCATCTATGTAAGAAGCTTACAGAGCAACTGAGTCGGTATTGATGTGTTTCCCACGGTGATAGGCTCTGTGCTCAGCCATGAGAGGCTCACAGCACTGTGCTTGCTGATGCCCAAGTACCAATGTCAAGACCCACCGAACTGCAAAATGAGACAACTCAGCTCCCACCAGGCCTCGAGACAGCTCTCCCTCACTTCCTGGGTACATGCGTCACCCGGGAACTTCCTTCTTATTTTAACCCAAGCATTTAACTCTAGTGTATACATCATGAGTCTCAAAGGAGCCTCCTCCTACCACTGCCCCCCAACGCCTCTGCCTCCCCTAATTTTGGGTACTTCTCCCTGAGCAATGGGTTACCCCTCCCCTGTGCTCCTCTTGATGCTATGCTCAGGGCCCAGTCTCCCTGAAACTTGCCCACTGTCCCCCCTGCCATCTCCCGAAGTGTCTACAGAGACCTGGTCATCCCGTGCGTTCTGTAAATGCACCCCCTGAGACCTCCAGGTAAGAAGCAAACTCTCCCACCATCAAGCATGCTGAGCAAACCTCAGTGGCTCTCTGTAATAGAGCTACCTCTTTAGAGAGTTAAATTCCGCTTTTTATAAATTTAAGGTGTTCTCAAATTCTAACAGACTCTTTTAGTTTAGTTTAGTTAGTTGATATTTTTTGAGTAGCCCAGACCGGTCTCAATTCCTGTGCTTCAGCCTCCCAAGTGCTGGGATTACAGGTGTGTGCCATCATGCCAGGCCTAACCACCTTTACCAAGGTGATTCAATCCTTTGGACAACTCTTCAAGGTCAGGTTGGGTTTTCATGGTCATCCATGCTTCCATCCCTCTGACAGAAGGCCATTCAAGAGAAACAGGTTTGAGAAGAGCGAGCAGGACAGCAGGCTGGAGTCCCTGCAAAGGTGTCCACCCCTGGTCCTGTTGGAGCAGGTAGCCTCTTCCTCTTCCACAAACCCTGACCTGGTCCCTCCAAGCAATGATGTTTGTCACCCAAGCTGGTGGCATTGGTTTCTGTTCTGGGTGACGATGCTGCAACCATTCAGGATTCTGGCTGCTGGAGCCACCTCTTGGCTATGGGCACTGCCTGGGTACCAGGAGGCCAGCAGGGCCAGGGCTAGGGGAGTGATATACTGCGGGGCTCTGGTGACCAGGTGGCTCGGAGGGCACGGTGGATAGACTGTGGATAGAAAGGCTAGACCGAGGACAGAGGACAGACCATGGATACACGGAGGACAAACGACAACCTCTACACGGTGCCCCCAGCCTGCACCGCCTTTTATACCCACCAGCTGCTTCATAATGGGGGGCGTAGCCACCGCGCATGCCTGCTAGCCAATCAGCAGATGGTTCCCACCTTGGCCGCCTGACGTCATGCCCTGCTCCCTTGCCCCTCCACTGCCCTGCCCAGCAGCAAGTGGGTGTGGGGCGAGTCTTAATCACAGTCACCAGGCATCCCCATCGGAACTCCGCCTCCCGTTTCCATGGCGACCCTGACGGACTAAAGAGACTGCTGCGGCCAATCGCCTTCTGTTGCTATGGCTTCGGGGGTGGACCCTGGTCATCACGGAAAGGAAGACCAAGAGGAGGATGGGTGGCCGTCAGTGGCCTGGGGCCACACGCAGGAGGCCAGCCCGTGCAAGGAGGAGGAATGGGCTTCACTTCAAGGTTTCAGGGCCACACAGGCAGTAGGCTGCCATCTGAGAACAGGAAAATAACTGCTCCTAAATACACACCTACCAGAGGTCCTGCGCAGTACCCCGCGTCTGCGCTGTCACTGCAGTCATCGGCAGAGACTTTAGCCCAGCTTGCTGGTGTTACTACATCCTGTCGTCATTTTTTGTGACTGCTACATCTACAGGACAATCCATTCTGTGCTTGGACTTTGGTCGTCAATCTCCTTGCCTTTTGTTCCAAAGGTTGGCATTTCCCCAGCAATCTCTTTCCTCTGCCCTGAAGGGCAGTGTCACCAATAAGCAAAATATAAATTGTTCTAGTGTCTCTCTCCCCAGAGAGTGAGCCAGGCCTGGAAGCAGGACAGTTGTGGTCCTCCTCTTCCCACTTACAGGATTGTTGGGGAAAAGGAGCTGTCTGAGTCAGTTCTGGCCAGTAGGGTCTGAGAGAGTGTCCACTGAAGGAGGCAGGTGATGTCTGGGACAATCTTTTCAACTAAAGAAAGGCGAAATCAGTCACCACTCTTTGCCTGTCACTTGGCAAGGTGAATATGTAATGACAGGAGCTGTAGCAGCCAACATGACAGCACTAGGAAAGAGGTAAGGAAAACCCCTGAGACGTCGTGTCTGCCTGTCCTTGCTGACAGGCACTATCAAATATCCACATTTTCTCAATTCACGTCATCCTCCAACTACAAAAGAGGAAAGCATTGTACTAACCTCCACATCCTTTCAACCCTCTTCACCCTGTCAACAACCCCACAGAAAGGGGCCATCATGTGCATCTTCTATCAAAGAACCTTATCAAACTAGCCATGAGGCTCCAGGTAGAGATTTCTTTTCTCACGAACCCAGTTGACCCTACCAAGCATGAAAAAGATGTCATTTTCTGATGTCTCTCCAACCCACTTCAACCTCTCCATGTGAAGGGAAGGCATGTCACGACTTTGCCTTCATCAGTCCACTTCCTTCCCGACCTTCCAGGCAGTAGCACTGTCATTTTCCCATCACTCTCATGAGACCAGCCAGCCACCCGGAAGGGAATCTCAATTACACGTCAGCCATTCCTTCTACTGGGACACTCACTCACAAGCCACCTCACACCCTCCCATCTGCTGTCATGTCCTCACTGACTCTCTAGGCAAGCCATGGGCAGGCATGGTCATTTCTCTATTCAACATCAACTGGTTTCACCTCCCAGCTGCCTACTAGGAAGACTGCCTTTAACTCTGTTTAAATCAATCCCATCCCGCTGTCCACAGTCCATTGCTCCACAGCTCCCTCATGCACCCATTTTTCTCAGCCCATCTCACCCTGCCAGCCCCCAGAGGGAAGGCATGTCTTACCTTCCATTCCCCCAGTTCTCTTAATTTCCAGCCTCTCTTGAGGCAAGTGACTGTCTCCATTTCCAAGACAGGCAGAGGGCAGAAAGGACAAGCTCTCTGCCACAGGCACCCAGCTGGCTTATGGAGGTTTTATAATGGAGCCCAACACCCTGTCCTCTGGTGACAGGGAAGGTGATGCAGATGTGTTAAAGATGTCTAAGGAAAATGAAAATTATCTGAGCAAGACCTAGGGCTGGGAATGCAGGCAGAGATGGGGGCAGGCGGTAATGATTTTAGGGACCTTGTAGCAAAGAGGATTCTTCCCAAGGGCTCCACTTGGAAATGGAGAATGGGGGGAGCCTTATGCATCCCTTCTGTCCGTTGAAGGTGACCATTGGGGCTTGATGTCACCCATGACCTGAAGGCTCCTCAGGAGGAGCAGGTCCCTGCTGCTCATTGACACTAACACCCTCCATGGGTCTCCATGGGAAACACTGATGTGATCACTACTCCCTGCTTTGTAAGCCCTTGCTTGGTCAAAGTGGACTCACTACTGAGCACAAGCCCCAGAGATCATCTCATTTGGCAGTCCAGGACTGATGCAGGAAAAGTGAGGATTTTGGGGGTAGGGCACCTTCTTCCACACTCCCAGCACTTTTTCAGGGGCTGAGAGATGTCTCTCTCCTCTCTCCCCGGGGTCTGTAGATTCACTTTGTCTGTAGCATCCTCAAAGGATGCTCTGTTCTCATTCCAACCTATAATCTCTGCCTCAGGTCATTCGCATCTGTCATCTGTCTCTGGTTTTCCTTTTATTCCTAATACTTTGTAGTACTAGTGCCTTCTTTCCCTGTTTTGGTCTTTGATCTTGCCACACTGTAATTTTTGCAGTTAGTATTTGTTATCTATTGATGCACAGCAAATTTAACCAAAGCTCACTGCAGAAAACAACCGGCATTTATTATCTCACAGTTTCTGAGTGTTCAAAATCAAGATGTGGCCGGATGTGGGACTCACACCTGTATTTCTAGCTACTATGGAGGTGGAGAACAGGCTGTTTGAGGCCAGTGTGGGCAAAACATTTGCAAGACCCCATTTCAACCAATAAAAAGCGGTACATGGTGGCATGTGTCTGTCATCCCTTCTAGGCAGAGGAATGCCTAGAACTGTGGTACAGGCTGGCCTGGGCAGAAAATATGAGACCCTATTCAAGAACAACTAAAGCAAAAAAGGGTTGGAGGTGTGGTTCAAGTGGTAGAGCACCTGCCTAGCAATCTCAAGGCCCTAAGTTTAAACCCTATTACCACCAATTCTTTGTTTGGGATGCCAAGGACCTACGACCTTCTTGATCATGGTCTTCTGAGACTGTCTACCACTAATACAGGGAAGGTAGGGTCTGATCTGTGAGACCTGAAGCCAAGTGAGGTCCTGAGCCCTGGTCATAAATTCTCAGCAGTCCTGTTTCCTGAGCAGAACAGTCAGTCACCCTTGTCGTGTCTCCCAGGCCTCTAGGCGTTCATCAGCTTGTTCTCGCATCTCCTCAGAGTGTAGCCCTGGGTGCTCTGTTCCAGAGCCTGCCTCCTGGGGACCAAGGAAGCCTTGTCTCCACTTCCACGTGGACTTAAAAACCCCACCACCCTGAGACAGAGCTCTCCCGGGCAGCTCTCACGTTCTGCACCTGGTGTTGTCCTGCAGCTCCTCTGTTTCTAGCTCAGCCCTGCCTCTTTGCACGCTCCACTCCACATTGAAAGGTTGTGACTTCCATCTTACATTGGCCAGTTCTACCATGGAGGCTTAGGGTGTGGTAGCCATACGTCCTGACAGAGGTGATCATCTACTTCTGCTTGAATTCTAAGAACACTTGCTGTTCCCTCTACTACGGTGTGAATGTCTGTCCCCTCTGAAACTTATAGTATGGTTTGGTTGTCATTGTAACAGTGTTTAGATGGACCGCTGTGAGGTGATTAGGCCCTGGGTGCTCTGCTTCACAGATGGATCAATGAAGTGAGAAGGTGCATTTGGTCCCCGTCACCACATGACACCTTCTGCCCTCTGAGGATGCTCTCTCCTCTGACACCAGCACCTGGATCACAGACTTTCCAGCCTCCAGCACTGTGAGGAAATAAATGCCTATTCATTATAAATTACCCAGCCTATGGTATTCTGTCACAGTAGCTCAAATAGACAAAGCCACTCAGTATCATTTTATTATTGACTAGATGTGTCCTTGTGGGACAAAGAGCCTACAGATGTCTGTGTCCAAAGCCCGACCTAGTACTGCAGTGCTCCTCAGCGTCCTGGGCTTGGCAGCAGCACTTTACAGTGTTCAATCACCACGTGAGGTAGACGTTACTTCTCTCCCCACCTTACGGCTGAAAACCCAGATGACGTATAAACTGTGTGGCAGTTTTCAGTGTTTGCATTAAAAATATTTTAAGTAGAAAGTGTGGCAAACATACACACTGGAATATTTATCAGCCTTAAAACAGAAGGAAATAGCTGGAAGTATGACTCAAGTGTTAGAGCACCTGCAAAAAGGAGGAGGAGGAGGAGGAGGAGGAGGAGGAGGAGGAGGAGATGGAGGAGGAGGAGGAGGGGGAGGAGGAGGAGGAGGGGGAGGAGGAGATGGTGGAGGAGGAGGAGGAGATGGAGGAGAAGGAGAAGGAGGAGGAGGAGGAGGAGGAGGAGATGATGGAGGAGGAGGAGGAGGAGGAGATGGAGGAGGAGGAGGAGGAGGAGGAGGAGGAGATGATGGAGGAGGAGGAGGAGGAGGAGATGGAGGAGGAGGAGGGGGGAGGAGGAGAAGGAGGAGGAGGAAGAGGAGGGGGGGAGGAGGAGGAGGAGGAGGAGGAGGAGGAGATGATGGAGGAGGAGATGATGGAGGAGGAGGAGGAGATGATGGAGGAGGAGGAGGAGGAGATGGTCCTGTCATTTGTAACTACATGGAGGCCTCGTGGCTCAGGTCCAGGGTCGAGGGCTCACATCTGGTAATGATCTTTTTGTTAGCAGCATCTTGAAGTGGATGCCATATGGAGAGAGAAGGGAAGTTGTATGTGTGTGTGTGTGTGTGTGTGTGTGTGTCTGTCTGTCTGTCTTCTGGTCTATTTCCCTTCTTATTAAGCCAGCAGAGTTCAATCACACAGCTCCACCCCGATGGCCTCATCTAATCCTAATAGCCTCCCAAAGGCCCCACTTCCAAACACAAAAGCTGGATTAAGTTTCCACTGTCTAAACATCTCACTGTGTGTGCTAAGCTCCAGCATGAGCTTTGGGGGACTATTCAAAGCACATCATTCTGCACAGAATGACAACTAGTACACGACCTCACTTACACGTGGAACTAGAGGAAGTTATTGACTAGGAGAGAATAGTAAGGTGCTCACCAGGACTAGGGTGGGGACTGTGGGGAAGAGATGTTGCTCAAAGGATACCAAGTTTCAGCTGGGCGTGGTGGTGCACCCCTGGAATCCCAGCACTCAGGAGGCTGAGGCAGGAGGATCACGAGTTTGAGGTTAGCCTGGTCACAAGGCAAGATCCTGGTTCAAAAAACAAAACACGAAACAAAGTTTCAGTTAGAAAGGAGGAATAAATTCAAGAAACCTATTGCATAAAATGGTGGCTATGGTTAATACAATATATTGTATTTTCAAAAATTGCTAATGGTGAATTTTAAGTGTTCTTACCACCAAAATTAATGTATGTGAAGTAATGCATACATTATTAGCTTGAATTAGCCAGTCCACAATGTATACATGTTCTCAAACCACATATTATATATTATAAATATACACAATTTTTAATTTGCCAATTAAATATAGGCTGCAGACATAGTTCAGAGATAGAGCACTTGCATAGCATTCACAAGGCCCTAGGTTTGATTCCCAGCACCATAAAAAATTTAAAAAATATCTTAAATGTTAAAAAATATTTCAGGCTGGGTGTGGTGGCCCACATCTGTAATTCCAGAACTTGGGAAGCTGAAGCAGGAAGCCAATGGGTCAAGGCCAGCCTGGGCTGCTGTCTCAAAAACAACAAATCAAAACCACAAAACTAAACAAACAAAAGGGTTCTTTGTGGTCTCGTTTCCCTCAATACTAGGTTGTCTACCTGATGGGCAATAAGACCCTGCATGGGAACTGAGGCCAGTGCTGCTTGTCCCGGTGCCTGGGTCTCCAGCACTACCAGGTCCCTTGCCAGCATTTCCAGGATGGTGCTGCCTGTAGCAGGGCAAATGGGCATTGAACTGCACCTGCTGCTCACAGGACAGGGTGGACCGGGCACAGAGAGACAGCCAGCAGCCCCACTCAGCAGCCAGGACAAGTGCACCGACCTGGGGACTATTGGTGTTAGTTTCCACAGATAATAAGGCCGAAGGTCTGGAGGTGGGGGAGATAGGTGGACGTGTGGGAGCAGAAAGGAGCTGGGCACAGGGCTATGTGTTCAGACAGCTGGGCCTTCTTCCTGAGTGTAAAGACTCCACTCATCACACTGGGGAGCAGATAAGAGTTCGGTGGCTGTACCACCAGCTTGAGAAGGCAGCAGTGGGAACAAGGCAGGGACAGCAGCAGAGGAGTCAAGTCAAAGTACCCACAAGGCCTGCATGGTAAGTATGTGGTTCATGGAGCCCAGGACGACCTCTGCAGAGCCCACTTTATTCTGAGCTGTGCCTGCACAATTCCATGAAGCTCTGCTCCAGCTACCTTTCAAAATAAAATAGACTGAGATTACCTGTTTATCAAAAGCCTCATGTGTTGGGCCTGGGGACTTACATGAAGTTTGTTGCTTGCAGCCATCCATATACCCTTTCCACTTCATAAAGTCCATTGATTCCCCGCCTCATAAACCCACCTGTTTATCCCACCTCCCTCAAATCACAGCTTGATTCCAGCTGCAGAAGATGGAGAGCCTGGGGCCCCTGTCCCCACTGCCCCTCAGCCCAGTGCAAGGCTCTGGGTCCTGCCTCCCTGCCACCCATGCTAGCCCCTTCTACTGCTGTTGGACACTTTCTGGACCACCCATTCACCCATTCACGGAGCTGGCCTAGTGGGGTCCCTGCCCTCCCACCCCAATGGCATGTTGTCCCTCACACAGTCTTGACCTGTGAGCCCAGCTGTCATGGGCCTCCAACCATGGCCATTCGTCTCCTACACCATGTCTGGCGTTTGAGTTTTCTGCTCACTTTTCTGTAATGTTCTTTTCTTAGGTCTCTGCAGGGGCGCCCCTTCCCCCATCAGGGCTCCACATATGTCCCCTGCCACTGAGCCTCACTAGAGGGGCCACCATCCCCAGCTTCTCCTTAGGCTTGTAGTTCCCTCCTGGCTGCAGCCCCGGGCTGGCCCAGAGTGGACAGGCTGGTGCCTGCTTCCTGGTGAGGATGAGGACAGGAAGTGGGCATTGCATTGGAGACCTCCCTCTAACAGTGGATAAGATTTTAAAGCGTAGTTCAGCTTTCACATTGTTCTTTTGTAAATTTTGCAATTATCTGAACATTTCAGAGTACTCAAAGTAACTAAAAGAGAAACACACATCCACTCAAAGTAGATTATTAATCTTTAGTATTAGTAAGATTCTTGGGCTGTAAATGTGGATCCAGTGGCAGAGACGTGCCTAACAAGCACAAGGCCCTGAGTTTAAACCCCAGTCCCACCAAAATTAAAAAAGAGAAGGAGGAGAGGGAGGAGGAAAGACAGATCCTTAAATTCTCTAGAATTCTGGCCAATGGGCAGTGCCTTGGGTGACCACAGGGGAGAGGCTGCCCCCTCCTGGGAGAAAAGACACATTCTGGTCTCCTTGAGATGGTGGGTTGGGATGTTTGCTTAAGTGAAAGGCAGAGCTGTGTTGTTTCTTGGGACAAACCCAGTGCTTGCTGAGGAGGGACAGGTTGCGGGTTCCTCCTGTATTCCTAGGAGGTGACAGCTAAGTAGAGTAGGCAGACCCTTCTCTAGGTACCAGGTCCAGTTTGTGGCCTGCGTAGAGGTGGGCAGGTAAAGGATGTAGCCAGTCCCTTCCTGGTGACTCGGGTCTTCAAGCCCTGAGCAAAAGTGTATAGGGTGACACCAGACCCTCTTCCAGAAGCAGGGCCTGGACACAGATGTCTCCGGTAGTTCTGAGGATGGAGGACGCACCCCCAGGGCGGGTACATTCATTCCTTTGCACATCTCTATAATCCACCTCAACAACACAGGGGTGAGGAGCAGACCTCCTTCCTGCGGGGGGCTGACTGTGTAGCAGGAAGCAAGCAGTCATAACAGTGAACAGGAGCAAAGGAGGCAGTAAACAGAGCATGTGCAAAGGCCCTTTGACAGGTGGGAAGAAGGGAGATAGAAGATGGTAGTGGTCAAAGACCAAGGCTCTCAGTGACAAGAAGTTTGCATTTCCTCTCTATTGCAAAGGGAGGCCCTCAGGGATTTTGTACAAGGG
This sequence comes from Castor canadensis, assembly GCF_047511655.1. NCBI lineage: Eukaryota > Metazoa > Chordata > Mammalia > Rodentia > Castoridae > Castor > Castor canadensis. Next base: position 154,723,744 of record NC_133394.1, read on the forward strand.
GTGATAAAATCGGATTTGTGTTCGAGGGCTCTCGTGGCAATGGAGGGGTGATGTGGGTGGCCCGGGTCGCACTTGAGACATGAGGGCCTGGGTGGGCTGTGGTTCTCTGCGCTGGAGATGCCCTTAGGGAAGAACCAGGAAGAGCCCCCTGGACCACATGACCCCAGCCTCCTACCCGGAGGGGCCGCCGGGTGTGACTGACCCCGGTCTGGACCCGGCTGCTCCTCTTTCCCTTATGACCAGTTAGCGCCTGTGTTTGGGAAACGCCGGGTTACAGTTACAGCCTCTTTTCCCACCTCCGAGGTGATCCAATTTGAAGGTATTTTCAAAGCATTTCTTCTGCAAACACACCCAGACACTTGTCGCCCCCTTTATCCGACCTGCTTGCCTTTCGCAATGGCTTGATCTGAAAAAACGCACAGGTAAATAAAGATGGACTTCAGCATCCTCTAGTCTGGGCTGGTTTTGTGATTTTTTTTTTTTTTTTTTAAGCTAAGAGTGCGATTTTCGCAGCCGCCTGATAGTCCCAGCCACAGGCGGCGTTCGGCTCCGGGTGCGCGGAGGGCTCGGGCCGGGTCCCCGGGGCTTCTGGTCCTGGGCACAGGCCGCTGGGTCCCCGAGCACCACTGGGCACGGACACCCGGGGAACCCGGGGCGCCCGTGGAGGCGGGGCACCTCGGGGAGGGGGCGCCGCAACAGCAAGGCCCGGGGAGGGGGCCAGCCCAGTGGGGGACGCACGGCTGGGCGGCGAAAGCTGGGCGCGCGGGGCGGGCGGAAGGGCAGTGCGGCCTTTCAGCCGCCCGCGTACGTCCGGAGCGTCGCCTCGCCGGCAAACAGCAGACCAACCGAGGCCCCGCCCGCGCGCGCGCCGCGTGTCCCCGCCCGCTCGTCGGTCGGAGCGCGACTGGCGGCGCGGCGGCGGCTGGGCACGGCGGCGGCCGGGCGCAGACGGCCGGGCGGAGCAGCAGACGGCGCCGAGGCCGCCCTAGGCGCGGGGCTCGCGGCGGCGGAGCGCGCCGGACTCGTCGGGGCCCGCGGCAACTCGCGCCTTTCAATGGGCAGCTCGCACTTGCTCAACAAGGGCCTGCCGCTTGGTAAGGCCGCGCGCGCGCATTTCCGGCCGCGGGCGGGGGCGGGGGCGGGGCGGGCGGGCGCGCGCGCGGCGCTGGCTTTGTGTGCGAGTGCGCGTGCGCGCGGGGAACGCTTGCCGGGGGGCGGGGCGGCCGCGGGACATCGCGCATGCGCGAGTTGTTGCGTGTGAGTGCGCGTGCGCGCGCGTCCTCAAAACCCCCCCCCCACTCTCCCCCCCGTTCGCGGCCCGCGCAGGTGACAAAGGGGCTCGCCTTGGGTAGCCGCTCCGGATCCCGGGTTCTGGGCGTGACCCAGTCGGACCCGGCCTTCTGGCCTCAGGTCCGGCCTTCTCCCGTCCACTGCCGGAGCCGAACCGACCTCCCTGGCGCGGGTCCTCCAAATCCCCTTCTTGTGGACACCCGGGGGCTGCTCCCGGTGTTTCCTGGCGTTACCGCTTGTGGAAGCGATGAGCCTGGGGAGCCGAGTCTGGGCTTCGTGTCAGCGGTTCTGTGGGCCGGGCGGGCTCGGAAGGTGGCTCCGAGAGAACAGGGGTCATCTGCACGCCGTAGCCAGCCCGTGACGCTGGCCAGGCGTCTTTGGCGGCACTCAGTTTGGCCGTAGGCGTTGGGTCATTTGCATTTTTAAAATACATTTGTAAAAGTTGTAAGATCATAGGGGTCCATTTTGGGGAGCAGGTAGCCCCTCCCTGGAGGCCTGAGCTAGCCACGCACCAGGGCGCGCAGCATGGCGGGGTCCCACCTTCGCACGGAGCCTGGAGGAGCCAGGGCCCACCTTCTCTGCACCGCTGGATTTTAGGCAAACCACACATTGTCCTCCCGTGGCCTTTTCCACCTTAGTAAAGTCAGGGTCTTGGTCCCGGTTCTGCCCTTGTTCCTCTCCTGTTTTGAACTGTGGCAGAGGCAGGACCTTGCAGTGTGCTCTGCCTAGGACCTGTGGGGCTGGTGGCCCTGAGCCTAGGGCTGTGGGCAGTGGGAGGGAGCCGCCCTTGTTATGGCCTGCTGCTGCTGAGCTAAAGCTTATCAGCCTTGGCCATTTTTGCAGCAGCTCTCCTGGGAGGGCTGTTATGGGTGTGGCAGGGGAAGGGCTGAGTAGTGCCTGCTTGGGTGGGTGAGGGGCCTGCCCTCTGTCCTCCTTGGCTGGCCAGGGATCCCCATCCCCCATCACCTTGCACCTGCCACAGAGTTGGCCTTGCCTGTGGCTGGAGAAGCAGCCTTGTACCTGAGCCAGCAGGGTTGCAGGCCAGAGTTTTCCCTGGCGGGAGGAGAAGGGGGTGCCAGGTTCAACCCTCTGCCTGCCTGTGAGAAATCAAGGTACCTGCTTCTGGGCATGCCTGAGAGGCGGCCTTCATGCTGGCCTTGTCTATTCAAAGAGCTTTGCCTGGCTGTGGGCCAGATCCCTACTTGTCCTGATGAGCCTCCTCTTGATTGGTTAGGACATACTTGCCTTCTAGGAAGGAAATGGGAGGGAGATAAGTTCTCTTCCTGGTGTCAGAAAGGTGAGTGTTGGGAGCCATACTGTAAGTGGGGTCTCGAGCCAGGACAATGAGGCAGGTGCAGAGTGGTTTGCATCTAGGGCTGAGCCTTCCCCTTCCCCTCCACATGGCTTTCTTCGTCACTTGCTCACACAGTCAGAGAGTACATGTCTCATAAATGAGCATACAGGATACCCACTCCCAGTGGGTTGACTCTTGGACTTCCCTCAGGCCCACTACTCACCACCATCTGTTCTCAGGCCCTAGACTGTGTTCTGCTTGAAGGAATGATTCCATGGGCATGGCTTATTCTCATCTGCAACATGGGGTTATTCCTGGAGGCTGTGCCCCATATAGGGACAGCTCTGTGGGCAGTGTGGGACAGTGTGCTCTGGAGCTGTGTGTTTACTATTACTGTCATTTAGCATGACAGCAGTGGTTTAGTGCTGCCCTTTGCTCTGGAACATGGATAGGCATGGCCCTGCTGTGATGTCAGCCTTGGTATCTGAGATGTCCAGCAGCACCACACAGTGCGGGTCATATGTGACATGGATGGGGCTTGTGGGTTCCTGCTGTGACCTCAGGGATGCACTATCTTTGCCTCTGAACTTTTTGGCTACCTCTCCCTATACTGTGTCACCCGCAAGCCTGCAGTTGGGGCTCAGCTGTGTGCTCACCACCTTGATCTGGAGCACCAGGTGGTCATGTCTCTGCCAGATCCACAGCCATCTTTCCTTCCTTTCTGTGGTTTTATCCCTCATGTTTGAGCACAAGCTGTAACTCTGGGGCCATATTTGAGGCTTTGGGAGGGATGTGCTCTTGGGCTTGTGTCTGGCCTCTTCCTAGGGGTGCCCCACACCCTGTGGTCATGCTCCACCTGCCTGGGGGTGTCTCCCATCCCAACCTTCAGTCTCATTCTATTCATCTGGAGCCTGGGTGGCTCTTTAGTTCTTGAGTGTTGTGAGATGGGTGCATGATTGAGATGTCTAGGTGTGGCCAGTGGAGACGGTGTTCCACTTGTAGCCCCTTTTCTTTAGCCCAAGGACACTGCACTGGTGGTGACGAGGTATGGCTGGGGTCCTGTGAGTGTCCAGCTCGGGGCCAGTGGTGTGGGCTCTGCTGAGCTCTATGTGCCTATGCCCAGGCTGTGAGCCACTGCTTTTTTAGATGTGGTAGTATTAAGTTTGAGTATCTGGTCGGCTATTACTTGGCACTCACCTTTGCTGGAGCAGCCCAGGTGGAACAAGTGACTGCTTCTCTACAGAAGAGCCCCAGGCTCAGTTCAGTAGCTCTTCATGGTTCTGAGGTGAGATCCTGGCCCCCCACCAGCCAGCAGTTCTGTTTTCTCTCTGACAACTTTTCCACCTGCCTTTTGAACTTCCTGTGGCCAGCATCCTACAGTGTGTTCCTGGTCTGAGGCATTGTGGTGCTGGAAAGCATCTGTAGCCTCAAGTGTTGTTGAGAACCCCGTGGGTGGATCCTTGCCTGCGTTACCTGGTATCCCTGTGGCTCTTCCTCATGGCATGCAGAATTGCAGGTGTGGGTGAGCCAGACGTAGCAGTGCACAGCTTTAATACCAGCACTGGAAGGCTGAGGCAGGAGATCTTGAGTTTGAAGACTGGCTTAGAAAACCAAAACAGGCATGTGTACCCTGAAGTCTGACTTACAGTAAGGCCTTTTGCAGAGTCTTGAAAGTTTTACTTTGCTAGTTGGCCTGGGTCGTGTGCTGGGTGTGGCTGCCTGGTTCCGAGCCTGGGGTACTGGACATAGGTGCAGTGAAAGGGAACCCACAGCTTGGGCCGAACTGGTTTGGTGGTCCAGTTGTGTCCCCTGAAAGAGCCAGCAGCACCTCCCTCTGTGTCTTCTGGTGGTCACTGGGTGTTGTCATTGACATCTGTAGGTGAGAGCTCTGTGGAGTGGACATGTCCAGCCCCCAAGTCTCCAGTACCCCACCAGCTGCTGTAGCACCCTCGTCCCTCAGGTAGCAGTGGCCCACAGGGTGCTGCCCATGTTATTCACCATCTCTTCCTGAACGCAGGCTGTGGCCTGTGGTGTGACATCTCCAGAGGAAATGTGTTTCTTTTGTACAAAGGCAAAATCAAACTGAGACTGTCTTAGCTACTGTGAGGTCCTTCTTCTGGGACTCTGTGTGCACCCTGCTCAGTACCAGAGCCTTGCTATTGGCAGGGCGATGTGGCCAGCTCTTGTGAGCAGTGTAGGAGCTTGAAGACCTTGGGGACTGGAGCTCAGCCCTGGCCTGGGGTGGCTTGAGGAAAACCTAGCAGGCTTGGGTTGGTTTGGGTGGACGGGGGCACTGGTGCTGCAGCTTACAGGGAGGGGTGAATGGCAGGGGCCTCATTCCCTTTTTGCACTCCTTCCCAGGCATCGCTGTCCCCTCCCCAGGCACCATGTGGTTCATAGCATGCTCTTCTGCTGCTCTCTGCAATGGGGATGCCCACAGGGCTGTGCTGTCTGAGGCAGAGTCTCCAGTGTGTAATCTTAAGGCCACTGTCTCTGTGTCCTCCATGAGGCTGGGCCTCCATGCATCATCTATAAAACCTCCCATTTAGGAGGGCAGGTAGGGTGATAGCCCCTCCTCAGCTCGGTGTCACATGGCCTCTACTCCTCCAGTGAAAAGGATGCTCCTTCCTGCTCTGGAATGGTCAGTGTGTTCCCAGGTGTTCAGGCTCACAGTATCCATATGTAACATGCATATGCACACATGGGGACATGAGAAGTCCACCAGCTATGGTGAATGAATTTTTTCTGGTGTGCAATGCAAGCACTGGCAGCCATGGAGCATCTTGGTTTGTACTGCCCCACAGTGCTAAGCCTGGGCCTTTGGCAGTACCTGTCTCGGTGAGGTTCGTGCAACAGCTCCTGCCCAGCTACCCATGTGCCCTTGTGCCTTAGGCTCCTTCCCCAGTGGGGTCCCGTCCCTATTTCAGGCAGGGTCTCAGTTCCTGGCAGACATCAGGTGGATCCATCTCAGGCCGTGCTCAGCACCCACCTGTCAGCCTCCACCTGAGTGGCGTGGTCGGGCCCCCTCCTTGAGCCTCCAGTTCTGGGCAGCCAAAGGGCTGTCTTAGAGTCACCAGAGGGCTGCTGGGGTAGTGCTGGCCTTTTAGCCCAGAGTGATTCATGCTAAGAAGGTGCAGGGGCAGGCAAGAGCCAGTGAGGCAGCCAGCAGGAGGGTGCCCCTCAGTTGCTGGGGAGCCCCTCCCTGGTAGGTTCTAGAGAGTGCAGATGGCTGAAAAGTTGGAGGACCTGGTCCTGGCTGGGGAGCATGGCCATTCCCAGGACAGGTGGTCGGAGGGTCTTACTCAGGGCATGAGGGGTTCTTGAGCTTCTGACTGTTGTGGGGAGGGGTGAGGGTGGGGAGGGACTACATCCCCTGGAGGCTGCCCACTGGGCATGGGTGCATAGAACAGCTGCAGTTGCCAAGTTGGGCCCTGCACAGGTGGGGTGGGGTGGGAAAATCGCTGTGACTGGGGAAGAGTCAGGACTGTTGTGGGGGTAAGCTTTGAGCAGTTGGGTCTGAGGTCATCAGAGCTGCGTGAGTAATTGCATGCACTGGCCGGGATACCTGAGGCACTACATGGCTGTGAGTAGAGATGGCTCTGCGCAGGTGCTTGGTTCTCGGGCACCGTGGTGTCCCTGGGGTGGCAGCACACAGTGGGAGCTGTATTGTCTGGTAGATCCCTGGACTTACTGCCTCCGAAAACCTTGGGTGCCACTGTCCCTTGCCTTGCCTATTTTCTTTAAAATAAGGTTTCAGTTTTGAAACAGTTCTAGATTTACTGAACAGTTGTGCAGATAGATGGTCCTGAGAGTTTCCATGTGCCTGTGCCCCCTCCCCCATTTCTGTCCTTCCTCTGTGTGAATGAATGTCATGGCCAGTGTCCTATGTGGTTGCATTTTGGTGTCTGCAGTATCCCTGTGGTCCTACACTGTGCTGCCTCCTTGTGGCCCTTTTTTGTTTGGAGGCGTTTGGCTGGATGCACTGTGCACCACACCATCCTTTTACCCAGTGGGTGGTTTGGGTGGCCTCTGTCAAAATGCCTGTGTTTCTGTGGGGCCCAGCTCTGTCCCTTCACCTCTGAAGTCCTACTGTGGCAGGTGCTCCCACCCTGTGGCAGGTGCTCCCATGCCGGCACCTGGTAGGGCTTTTTCCTTTCACCAGCCATCTTGGCCCTGTGCTTGTCTGGCTCTCAGGGAGAAGCTCCAGGTGTTGATGCTCATTCTGGGGTCTCACCAGCTGTGTGCATGGAACTGGAGACAGGTGCAGGAGCCAGTGGTGGAAGAGGACTTGTGAAGGCAGGGGGCCAAGTGATTTGTGTACACACTTGGAGCCAAAGACGCATGCAGAACCCTTGAGTACACTCGTAGCCCCGTTGTGCAAACACTTGGAGCCTCAGCTGATCTGCAGCTCCTGCCTCAGCTGAGGTACTGCTTGTTCTCCAGTGGCCTTTCTGGCCAGGGCCGTCTCATGCTTGTCTTGTGTCTCTGTGGCTCACATCTGTTGAGTTATGAGGTCACTTCCTGGGGTGACCATTTGGCTTATTTCTAGAGTCAGGGACACCACTAAAAGCCTCTGGTTTCTTGGACTCCTTGCTGTCCAGAGCCTAGTCTGCCTACGGAAGCTACTCCTGGGATATTGGTCACTACCTGAACCCCCACATCCCTGGTAGACATGGCCATGGCCATTGCAGGTGACAGTGCCTGTGCAAAGGGAAAGCAAACTCTATTCTAGCATCTGCAGCATCAGTGAAATCACCTTCTTCATGTTAGGTAGAGGGCCTCTCCAAAACCTTTCTGGTTGTGAGACCTGCCTGGGGCCCTCCACATAAAGTCCAAGTGGGTGCCTGAGGACTGCCCCCTCCAGGACACAGATACCTATGAAGTCATTTTTTGAGAGGCCACTGGTGGAAGGGAGAGGAAGGACACAGTGGGCCACCCTACCCTAGGCCTGGCTTAATTGCTTTCAAGGACATGGCAGGGCCAATGGTCTGCCTTCCTCTCTGTAGAAGGGGTATCAAGGCACAGGCCTCCTGGTCAGGGCATGGGCCTGTTTCAGTTTCTGAGCGCATAGTGAGCATGTAGGAACACTACTGACTGGGACCAGGTGAGGCCTGGGAAGGTGCGGCTGGGATGCTTGTGTTGTCTCTGGGATCCTAGGAGACTGAACAAGCGTCTTAGGCTGGCACTTGACTGGTACTTTTCTTGACCCTCCTTCTGCTGCAGATTTAGGGTTAAAGTGGAATTCCAGGTAGGCTACCCACAGATCACCAGCCACACAGTGGCACCCGGGGCCAAGTGACACCAGCGTCACTTGGGGCTGCTTTCTGTGCCCTGTCCTTTGCCTTCTGTTGTGATACATTTGAGGTGGTAGAATTAGTCATTTGGGGCAGTAGGTCTCATGGGGCCCTGTTTCTGCCCAGTCAGCCCTGCTGTTGGAGCCTTCTGGCAGGGTGAAAAGGTGTTTATAGCTGTATTCCTGAGCTCTGGGTGCCCTTCTGGGCTCTAGGACCTCAACTTGCTGGGGGTAGTGTGGCTTGAGGATGGGGGACCTGCCAGCTATTTCCTGGATATCCATCCCTGAACAAAAATAGGTGCTGGTGTCCACCCTGAACTCGTAGTGGCCTCAGGAAGGTGTAGGACCTGGGTCTCAGCAGAGGAGCTTTTAGGAGGTTGACAGCCTTGTCTCCAGGGTTCCAGCTGGACTGATCTCAGCTCCCTTTCCTCAGGCAGTCAGCGGAGCTCCCAGCAGATCAGGTGGCATTTCCAGCCTTGCCTTCCCCCATGGAGCAGCTGGTGTTGACCAGTAATGACTGGCACTGGTTGGCTTTAAGTATTGATAAGTATTGGCAAGCATTGACAGCTGAGTGTGGTTGAGTTGGGAGCTGGTGATACAGTAGGGGAGGGAGGCCTCAGCATAGGCTGCCCCTGAGGGCTCTGGTTCTGGGTGAAGGGTCATGTGTGGCTTAGCCCAGGTTTCCAGGTCCTTCCTCCCTTGGACTTTCCCAGCACCATCTGCAGGAGCACAGCCCAGAGCCCACTGCACAGATGGGGCTTTGTCTCCAGGGCCACATCAAAGCCTCACTGGCTGGTCCTGTGTTGTCCTGTGATGAGCTGCATGCTGTCCCCCGAGGCTGGTCATGTCTTGGAAGCCAGTGACAGGTGTGTGTGGAAACATGGAGTTGAGGGGAAACTCAGCCTTCTGGAAGAAGATGGCGCCATTGGATACTGGACCCAGTGTATTGTGGACTTCCAGCCATGTGTGACCCTTCTTGTGGAGTTGCCAGAGACATGTCCAGATAGGTGGTTTTGTCTCCCTGGAGTGTTGCAGGGTGTTGGGTCTGGCCTTTGTCCTAGCCAGTCTGATGTCCAGCTGAACATTGGGGTTGGCCTCTGAGCATTGTCCTTGTGCCAGGATCAGGAGTCAGCTCATTGCCACGCTCTGAGGGCTGGATGTCTGTGCCCACCTGTAGCCCCCTTGACCTGCTGGGCTGGAAGACCCTGCCCATGTGCGTGTGTGTTTTGGCCTAAGCTTTCAGCACCCTCCCTGGTTCTGGCCGCAGCTAGGCAGGAAGAACTAAGCAGCAGTTTTGGAAGAATTTGACCAGTAAATGGGATGCTTGAGCCACATGGTGTTAGCAGGAGATGCTGGAAAGCTGGCACCTTGTTGGAAGACCCATGTCCCAGCTTCACAGAGGCCGGGAATTGTCAATGTGTGATAGAAGCTTCCAGAACTAGCTGGCAGACCCTTCTGCACTTTCCCAGCCCTGCGCCCAGTGCAAGCCACATACTCTGTCTTCACCTTCTGATTCATGGACATTGGTGGTGCCCGGACTGAGGCCCATGGGGTGGCCACAGCCACAGAGCTGTTCCTGGGCCTGGGTAGGTTACTTTGAGGGCCAGCCTTGGCTTAGAAACATGATTTCAGGGTGAGCTTACTGTGTATATGGCAGGAGCCATGTGGCCGCAGCTGGCGGTGGGCCCCGTGTTCAGGTAGGTCCACCGTTGGCCACACCTGGGCAGGAAGGAGGCAGCCTGACTCTTCACCTTCCAGGGGCTTCCTGAGTCTGAGTTTCAGCCAGCCCTTGACGGCATTTTAACTTGTCTCTTGTGTTTAATTTTTAGTAAGACTTTGACCCTGACGCAGGCTTCAGTGGCTGCCGTGGAGCGGAAGCCTGAGGCTCTGGTTGGAGACAGTAAGACGTGGGATGAGGCTCCGTGACGGGACGCGGCTCTGCCTGGGGATTCTGAAGACAAAAAGCTTTGCACAGGCGAATTCATGGTCGTGGAAGCCCAGCCCCATTTAAGCAATGTCAGGTTGGTAGGGGCTCCCAAGTGACATGGCTCTGCGATGCACAGGAGCAGCACACCAGCGGCTCTGTTGTGGGCTGGCGGTGTGGCTGAGGTCCTGCTCCATACCTGTCCGCGGGTCACGGCAATCCAGCTGGCTGCCTTGGTCAGCCTTCACGCAGCCTCTGTGCTGGGGGGTTTGTTTCCGTTGGAAAGTGTCTTGAGAGACATGAGGGTGGGTGCTCAGGCCAGGTCTTCTATAGTAGAGCAAGGGTTGGCCCTGGGGCCACGTAGAGTCCCATGGAGCAACCAGCCCAAACGTGGGTCAGCAAGTGCTTGTAGTCTTCTGACTCCTCGGTGGGGGAAACACTCCGTGAGCACAGCCTGGTCACAATGCTGCTGCTGAGATTCACTCGAGCCCCAGGCAGCCCTGGTATGGTGACCTTGGCGGCCTTTCTGGGAGTGAGCCCTAGGACAGCTCCGTGGGTGTTGGAGAGGTTTTGCCATGAGCCCACTGAGTTGTGGGGGCTTGGCCTCCCACTCCCACCTGAATCCTTGGGTGTCTTCCCCATGCTTTCGACATAGGCATGAGCTTGGACCCCTGCCCACCTATGACGGCAGTGGTGGTCCTCCCCAGCGCAGAGGTGTTTGCAGGGCAATGGAGTGGGGTTCCCACAAGGCTGCCAGCCAGCTGGGCAGGTCCTCAGATGCCAGCTCCTGGGCACAGGTTCAAACTGCTCTGAGGACTTGCTTTGTGGCCTTAGATAAGGAGCTTTTGTGGAGGTGGGTTATTACCATCCATGTTCTTAGAGATATTAAAGCTGAGGAGTGTTGAAAGTAGGCGGTTCTATCAAGTCTTAAAACAGCAATAACAAATCCATTATTTGCTATAGTAAGTAACACTTTTACATGAGAAATAACCACTTTCCCAGTCCAAGTTGGGGGGCAAAGTGGTCTCATTGCTGTTTGCCTGCCTCTACTGACTGGTGATAGGACATTTGGCTTTTGGCACTGTGTGTGTGTGTGTGTGTGTGTGTGTGTGTGTGTGTGTAGGGGGCAATCCCTGAAGTCTTTGACCTTGCATACCCCTCCTTGAGAGCATGGTCTACGTGGGTCTTGAACCTTTTCTGTGTGTGAGGGTGGGCGAGCGACATGGAAACATCTTCTCTCAGGGTGGCCCATGAACCCTCGGGAGGGGTGTGTGCGTGTGGCAGCACCCCCACCCCATAGCTGGAGCCCTCAGTCCTGGCATTGCCTGGAACCCGCTCCATTAGCACTGGGGTGGTAAGTGAGACCTGGCTAGTGAGATTCAGCCAGTGAGACCCAGTAAGCTCTTGCGTAGTCAGTGAGACCTGTGCCACTGCCCAGCAGGTATTCGGCTCCAGCCCTGGGAGCATATTTAGTGACCATCCCATGTCCTGCTGTGTGTGAGCGTGACAGTCTTCAGCCCTCCCCAACCCCAGCTGTCCCTCAGGGAATCGCTTTTGTGTGATGTGGATTCTGTGAGGCACTCCCTGCTTCCTGGCCACTGTGGCTTGGGCAGCCTCCACACCTACAGCGGGTGGGGTGGAGGTGGAGTGGGTGCAAGGTGCACAGGACTGGCTGTTGGCCAGCTGCTGCTTCAGGGGCCTCTGGCCTGCTCAGTGGGAGCCTGCATGAGTCCACCTGTCATGCATTACCTGTGCCTCTCCACAGCCCATTCTTGTGGGTAGGTCTTTGGGAGATTGGGGCGGGGGGCGGGGGGGGGGGTGGGGGGTGCTGCCTGGTGCTGTCCATGGTGCCAGGGCTGCTGTGCTGGCTGTGTTTGTGAAACCTGTTTCTCTACCTTGTCCCCAGGTGTGTTATGTTTGGACAGAGTTGGCTTTTAAATGTATATACGGTAGCACTGGGGATCACCAAAGGGCCTCACGCACACTAGGCAAGTGCTATACTACTGAGCCAGCCCCTAGCTTTAAAAGTTCTTAATCATTTTGTTTGGGAGGCTAAGGGGTTCTGTGTATATTTTAACTTTTTCTACCTTTGGAAATAATGCCAGGTTGGGCCACATGCTTCAGTCATTGTGACCCTATAGGGTTCTGGGTAGCCATGCAGTCGGTGGCTTTACACAGAAAAGAACTAACGGCACACTTTCCTAAAGCCACCATATGTGACCTGCACATTCCAGTGTTGACAGGGTGACCTACAGCTGGGCAGAGTCAGGGCTGATAACCTTTCTAGCCTCCCCTGTTCTCTGTTATCACAACTGTCCTGGGGTCTCCCAGTCCCTGAGGCCCTGTGCTCAGGTTGAGGGATGGTGACTGCCAGTGAGCTGTAGCAGATAGCAGTCTGTCATTCTCACTGGGTTTTAATTTGCTTTCTGCAAAGATGTTGCACAAAGGAAGTCCTCGGGGTCTGTCTCTTCAGCCTCCATGGGTGATGGGCCCCAGGTAGCTGGCTCTCACATTGAGGGTGCTGAGCCATCTTCTCCTTTCTCGCAGGCGTCCGACCTCCCATCATGAACGGGCCCATGCACCCCCGGCCCCTGGTTGCGCTGCTCGACGGCCGGGACTGCACGGTGGAGATGCCCATCCTGAAGGACGTAGCCACAGTGGCCTTCTGTGATGCACAGTCTACACAGGAGATCCATGAGAAGGTAGTGCTGTATCCATATCTTGGGGTTGGCTGAGCTTCACATGGAAGGGGGAGCCTGGAGCGTGGGCCGTCTGACTTTGGGCTGTACCTTGAGCTGGCACACAACAATGGGCCATGTTCCTTGACCTCTGGCCACAGTTGGTCTGAGCACCACCTGGACTCCAGTGGCCTCTATCTTGTCCCCATCCCTGTCTGTAGGTTGATATGGGTTTACCCTGTGGCTTCTTGATCACTTTTGTCATGACCAGCTTTGCCAGAAGTGGAACCACAGGGTGTTGGCTGGTGATGCTAGATGCTGCCCTTAGTGCTGGAGGCCAGGATAAGCAGCTTCTTGTTTGGGGCCTTGGCATCACCTGGTGCTCCTGGAGCTCTTTCGCTCAGATCTATAGGTCCCTCCATGATATGCATGTTTATATGGTTTCTACCTATGCCACAGCTTGTCCAGGACAGCCTTTCTACTGTAGACACTGGAGAGCTGCACGACATTCTTTAAAAGGAACAAAAAAGCCTCCGTGAGCTACTGGTGGAAGCAGTCGTGGGCTGCAACCACAAGAGGCTCGGCATCTGCAGGATGGGTATGACCGAGCTGTTGGGCTTGGTGCTCACTCTTCTGTGAGGAGTGGCCAAGCTCTACTTTGGGAGGCATCACAGCTTGAGGGTGGGTTGCTGGCCCATCCTGGCTCTGAGCTGAAACCCAGAGGGTGGTGACACATGGACTCACACGTGCCCTCAGTGGCCTGCCACCCAGCTACTAAACCTGTATCAGACCTGGAACTTGGCTCCTCTGCACCCTGGTGCCTGCAGAGCCATGTGAGACAGCCTTCTACAGAGGGACAGGCATCGGTCCCGCCTCAGCATATCGCCACAGGTCATGCTTGGGTGCATGTCCATGCCCTGCCAAAACAGCTAGGTGGGAAAGAAGTCAAGGCCCTGTGAGCGAAACCCAGTGGAACAGAGCTGCTGATGGCTGGGAGCCTCAGTCTGACTGTGCAGTGTGCACAGCCAGTGCAAAAGCCCGGCTTAGAAATGCTGGAATGTGACATTTCTCTGGAGGAGAAAGGTCAAAGATGCAGAGCTGGAATACACCAAAGCTGAAAGTGAGAATTTGCAGGGCTTGTTTAGCCACCAGTACACCACAATGGGCAGCAAGGGATGAGAAGTCTTGGCCCAGAGCCATCTGGGGAGATGGTGGATAACAGGAAGAGGGTGAGAGCCAGGAGTAGGCATGGTAGCACATCTCAGTAGACAAGGAAGGGGTCAGAAGCAAAAACCAAGGACACAGAGGTGGCAGAACTTGCAAAACAGTTGAAAACAATACATTAGTGCAGCACAGTCAGTGTGTGGCTCCTGGGGGTGCAGCTTCTGTGGTTTTCTACAAGGAAATCAGGCACTTACCACACGCCCAGGGCCCACCCTCTGGGGTGTTTGTCCTAGAGGAACAAAACTCGTGTCCAGCAGAAGCCTGAAGATGAAGGTGTGGGTCATCTTCACCAGGGACTCCAGTTTGGAGTGAGCATTGCATGACCGTGCAGACTGCACATCTTGCCAGCGCAGAAGAGGAACAAGCCGCTGATAGTCACACTATGTCAAGAGGTCTTAGTGACTCACTTCGTGCAGAGCTGTTCCACAGGGTTCTGCACTGTGCCACTATCACCATGCTCAAATGACGCACACAGGTGTTGGAGGGGCAGAGCTTCTGGGCTGGGGCCCATAGGGCCAGCTGCAGACGCTGTTCTGCTGTGATAGACAGTCCTGGGTCCAGGTGACATGTGCACCTGGGACACACACACACACACACACACACACACACAAAATGCAAGGGAAAGTAGAGAAAATAAGGTACATATCTGAATTAAAAAACTATATCAAATGAAAAAACCAGAAAACTTCCAAGATCATAAGCAATACTAAGAAAGTTTTTACCAACAAAATAAACATCCTCAGCAAACTAATGTAAAATGCAAGTAAGTAGCCTGAAAGGTGTGTGTGTGTGGGGAGTAGGGACAGGCCCTTGGCACAGTTGCAGTCTCTGCTCCCCAACCTGCAGACAGCACCCCCTGTGTGGGGCCTGAGCCATCAGAGGAATAGGAGGCAAAAACACAGAACTGCCCCTGGTTCCTGTTGAGAGCTGTGAGCTCATGTACTCAGAGCTGAGCAATGAGAAGGGAGCAGGTGCCATGGCAAGAGCAAGAGGTAGAAAGCGCTCTTAGAAATCAAAAACAGATCAAGAGTGGTCATTGTAAGAGGAAGCTTCACACAGTCAAGGAATTCTCAGGTGAAAGGTGAAACCAGGAGGGAGGATGCAAGGTGAGGCCCAGCCAGAGCTCTGCTGGCCCTGGGAGTCCTAGCCCAGACCTCAGCACCCTCCTGCTCCCAAGTGTTCTAGCTGTTAGGTGTGGCCATGTGGCAAAGTTCCAACAAGGGAATTGGCACATCCCTACCCTCTGCTGGTTGAGAACCCAGAGCCTGGGTTCCCACCTTGGACCATAATACACTGGGAGTGGTGGAGCAAGACAAGAGCTGGGACTCAAGTAGCCTTGGAGTATGACAGGGCCCTTGGGCCCCTTGTCTCCAGGCCTCAGAATGGCAAAGACATAAATGCCTGGGAATTTCTGCTGTTAGAGTGGAAACTGTCCTTTGAGCTTAGTTGGGTGTCATGGCTTAAGGTGAGGAACAAATTCCAGAGCTAAGGAAGACCTTAGCTTTTCTGCCACAGTCCTCAGAGGAAAGTCAGATGAGTCCGGAGATGCTCCTCCCCACCCCCTGCAGGAAGCCCCCTGCAGCCCCATGTTGAGTGCTTCACCTATGAAGTGAGCAGTCATAAGCCCGCAACTGTTCATCTGTCACATCACTGAGACTGAGGAGGTGGGGGCCGGGGCACTGCTCCCATGGTGGGAGAGGCAGGAGGTCTGTAGAGGTGAGAAAGGGAGGATTCCAAGCTGTGCTGAAAGCCATGTCCGTGAGTGTAGGAGAGCATCCCAGGCCAGGGGCTGCTGGGAAATGTGACAGCCCCAGGAGACCCAGATGCTAGCACTGTGGGGTGCAGGGCAGAGAGCCATGGCTCTGACCTCAGGACCAAGTTTCAGTCATCTCTAGGACTAGGCAAACACCAAGAAGACAGACCTCCTTGTGTGCAGGTGCACATTGAATCACCAGTGCCCCCTCCCAGGGTGGGTCAAGACTCGCTGTTTGTGCCACTGTGAGTGGACAGGATAGAGGACCCTGGGACAGCAAAGTGCTGGTGAACAGAGTTCTCGGGCCATCGGATGGCACTCAGGATGGACCGTGGCTGTGGCACCGCACGGGGCACTAGTGTCCAGGTGATTGCTGGTATCAACAGGTCAGTGTTGCATGACAGTGGAAAGGAGAGTGTGTCTCCTGTGTACCCCACAGGAAAACGCTGCCAGTTACTCAGAAATGCAGCATTGTAAGGAAAAGGTCAGCTGGATTAAAAAGTTTACATAGCAAAACAAGCAGGGAAGTCCCTGCTGTTGGTGCAGCTGTGGGGGGCCACTGCTTAAGACCTTCACACCCTCCTGATCAACAGGAAAAAGTCCCGGGAGAAAATGGGCCAGGGAGGCACTGCTGTGTGTCAGTGAGCCCCTTCCTGGCATCATGGATCTAGACACCCTGCCAGGTCACCAGCTGTTCCAGTTGAAAAAACCTTGGATGCTGTAGAAAAATGGCCTGTCTCGAGCTCCTGCAGGGCTTCAGCAGTGTCTGAAGATCTGAAGTGTACCCAGGCTTTGGCCAACATCTGCTGTTCCTGCACACAGCTGTCAGAGAAACATCTGGGCTGATGGTAATGTAAGCAGCACTTTCACAGAATTAGCTCCAGCTGTGCGTGAGAACCAGCAAAGTACGTACCACATGAAAACACCGGCAAGTGGAAGAAGCAAGTTTGGAGCTTCTTCCTGAGTATCACTCACCAGGAGGTGGGTGTAGTGAGCCCTCTGTCCCTCTGGCTATCAACCAGCTGCCATCAAGAGCACCTAGGGCTTCGTTTCCAGCCAAGTGGCAACTGACCCTAGTTGGGCATTCATATAACAAGCCTGCTGGTGGTGTGCTGGCCCCGGACCTCCTTTTTGGCACAGAGGACACCGAGTGGGATGGGGTAAATCACTAGCCTGATCCCCCAGCTGGGGGATGGGCCATGTGAGTGGATGTTTGCAGAGAGTGGCTTCTGGGACAGATCTAGCTGCACCCACCCCTGTAGCCTTTCTGTAAGGTTAATGCAACACCTGGAGGCAAAGCAGCCACTTGGCAGCCACTAAAGGGAACACAAGACCTGCAGAGAAGGTGGACAGAACAGCTGAGGACACCATGGACTGCAGACTTCTGGAATACCCACTGACTACACAGCAAAGCCCACCCCTACTGTAGGCTTTTGCCTGGTAGCTGAGCACAGGCCCGCCTGGTCTGTGCAGGGTGGGGTCTGAGTAGGTTCCTTTTCTGAAACACCTCTGGCATTGTTACTAAAAGTGTACTCTGCAGAAAGAACGGCAGTGTGATAAAGTTTACTAAGTGCAGCTGGACAAATCACACCCCAGTGAAGATGAGGCTCCTGCATAGGTGCCCACCTGCGTGTTAGAGCTCTGGAGCACCCAGAACTGATGTCTGGAAGTCACCTGGCCCCTCGTCTTTGCAGCTGGACAGCCAGCCCAGGGCCTCAGAAAGGCTGTCCAGTGGACAGAATGGTCTCCATTTCTGAGAACTTATCCAGAGAAAATAACCGAAGGCCAGTTTTATTGCAGAAAAACCAGCACTGCAAACAGCTTGAAGGCTCCGCAGAGGTGCAGTGATCTGATGACCTTCCTGCTGAGACCTTCCTGCTGAGTTTTTCTGTGGCACAATTAAAATGTATACTTCTGAAGATTTCATGGCCGTGGTTCATGTTTAAGATAAGCAAGCTGTCCCCTGCACACACATGCTCACATGCCTCCAAGGTGTGGGTCAGTCCATCCAGCTGTCCTCTGCATACATATTGGCAAGAAGCCCATGTCCACCTATCTGCCCAGGCTGGACAGCTGAGCTTATGTCTCGTGCCAAATATTTCTCCAGCACCAGGGCCCATTCTAACCACTTCCTGTAATCCATCCCTCTGTCCCTGTTACTGGTCCGCATGGCTCTGCCTGCCATGGGCATCAGTGCCTCTTCATCTGTGTGGGACTGCCCCCCTCTTCCTGGGGTTATGGTCACCCTGTCTCCAGTCCAGGCAGTACAGGGGCCTTCCCACCCTATCTCTTTCCCACGCTTTGTCCACTCTCCCTGATGGCCTCCACTGTTACAGGGTCCTTGCCCAGCCACACTAGGTCCTGATGGGTCACCCATGCAGCCCTGATGCCCTCCCCAAGGCTGGGACTTCCATTAGCTCCACCCATGCTGATGCCCAGGGACCCACTCATCACACTCACAAGGAGGTCGCCTGCCTTGGGCTCAGATCCTTGAGGTTCCTGAGCAACTGCTTCCTCATATGGAAGTCCAGACCAGCCCTAGTGTACCCAGGCCTGGCACACAGGCCACCTCAGCCCTAGCTCATATAGTCCCCCACAGCTGTGAGGTGAAGGAAGACATGCTACCTCAAAGGGAGGTGTCTTGACCACGTGTCTGGCTAGAGGTTCAGGATCTGCAGAAAGTCTGTGCCTGTGGGCTAGGCCCAGGATCTTCTCTTCTCCCCCTAGCCTGGCAACTTCCCAGGTCCCCACACATCCCCAGGTTCCCAGCTGTGTCAACTTGCTTAGCTGGCCAGGTCAGCAGGAGAGAGAGAGAGAGGGCAGGTGGCAGATTGTGTTACCAGATGCAGAGTCCTCACAGCAATCCACCCTGGACCCGAAGGTGCCCTGTACCCGTCTGCTTCAACAAGGAGTGCTGTGTGCTCCTCCACTGGAATCTGTGGACATTGTGTGGGCATGGACATGGCTCCGCCTCGCTCCCCATCCCCTGCACGTGCCTCATTCTGCCCTGGCCTTGTGGACAGTGGCTGTCCCCGCCGCCTCCTGTGCTGTGTTCCCACATCACAGGCTGGTGCCTGGTCTCCGGTCTATATTCAGGGCCTGAGCCCCAGCCTGTCCTCCTTCCTGCAGGTGCTGAACGAGGCTGTGGGCGCCCTGATGTACCACACCATCACGCTGACCAGAGAAGATCTGGAGAAGTTTAAAGCCCTTCGAATAATCGTCCGCATTGGCAGTGGTTTTGACAACATCGACATCAAGTCAGCTGGGGATTTAGGTAGGAGCCTGGGAGCTCCCTTTCCTGCTGACTGCAGGTGTCTCTCTTGAGACTTTGACTATCAGGAGAGTCCTGTGGGGCCCCCTGGTGGGTCAGAGGTGACTTGGGACTGTGCAGGACAGGTGCAAGGTAGCAGGTCCTCAGAAAGTCTGTCCCTCGTGGAGAAGATGCAGCTGCTCTTTCCACACCGTGCTGTCACAGGTCTGCTGGGCCACAGCAACTTTCCTTGCTGGGAGCTAGGCCCTGGGGTGAGGGAAAAGGGCCACCAGACAGGTCACTATTGTCAGCTCCCAAGACAACAGGAAAGGGAGTGCTTATTTGCATATTACCACCACATACACGCATGCATGGACACATAGCCAAAGCACACACTGCACATGTACAGATGGGCATGTATGCCACAGCACGTGTGTACATGCATGAGCACCAGGACATATGTGGTCACATCACTGCACACGTGCTAACACAGGGCATGAATGGCCACAGCATATAACTGTGCACGTGTACACATGCAGGGC
Source organism: Castor canadensis (assembly GCF_047511655.1). NCBI lineage: Eukaryota > Metazoa > Chordata > Mammalia > Rodentia > Castoridae > Castor > Castor canadensis. Next base: position 154,742,992 of record NC_133394.1, read on the forward strand.
ATGTATCTCCATGGGCCATGTGCATATGTATACACATGAGGGCACGTGACCACAGCACACACTACACACGTACACACAGGGCATGTATGCCCATGGCACACATGTATGAATGTACAATAGGGCACATATGTCCACAGGACCCACTGCAAACATGTACACACACAGCATGTGTTCCCACAGCACACACTTCACACGTAGACACACAAGGCATATGTCACCACAGTATACGCTGTGCACACACCCAGGCATTGTGTGCACGTGCACAAACATTTCTGCACAGGTGCACATACGCAACGTTGTAAAACAGCACAGCCATCCTCAGCAGTCCACATGGAGTAACTTGCTGCTTTCTGTGATATTCTCTGTTTCTACTGCTTTTTTTCCTTTTTTTTGTGCTGCTGACAAATGAACAAGCAGGGTCACACGCTTTGTGTGTGCAAGCATTGCCTGAGGCCGCTGCTTTTCTTCCTCTGCTGTGGAGGGAGGAGCCCGCTGATTCTGTGTATGTGGTTGCTGCAGGGCAGGAGGGAAAGCCAGTTTTGTTTGGCTGGTTCACTGCCTGGTGGTGCAGAAGCCCCTCTGGGATTGCAGATCATGTCCACATGCAGGGGCTGTTGGGCAGCAGATGAGGGGCGCCACCATGTGCCATCCTCACCATACCTGTGACTTTACGGACTGGGGCTTGACAGCCAGGGGTGGGAGAGTCCTGGGCCTGTCCACTCTCACATGGTCGTTTGTTTCTGAGTCTCATGGTGACATGGCCCCGCTCCCCCTCTCTTTCCCGTTTCATGGTGAAATGAGTCATTTCTGAGGGTCCAGTGGGGTTCTGTCCTGGGTTTTTCCTGTGTCAGGCTCCTTCAGCACTTGGGAAAGGTTTTAAAACAACACAGCCCCATCTCAGTTGGGGATGGGGACATTCAGGAGGAACCACCTGCAAAGGCATCCGGCTGGGGTGGGATGAGGCCCAGGGAGGAAGGGCTTGCCTCTCACAGACCTGGGCCTGGCCTTTCGGGGAAAGTAGGCTGCCCTGGCTCAGAGGAAAAGGAAGCCCCATTGACCTTGCCCCACCTCATCACATTGATGTCAGTGAGGGGGCGAAGGGACTGGGGGGCTGCGGGGACCAGGCAACTTGGCCTGGGAAGCGAGAAGCTGTGATGATGCTTATGCGTGCTGGCAGCTGGGAACAGCCCCCAAATCTGCCCTGGCTATGATTCTGACCCTGTGTGGCTGTGGCTGCTTAGGAAGGCTGAGTGGCAGGGGCATGGGTGGGGTGAATCAGCTGCCGGCGTTTACTCAGCCACCTGCACATCTGGCTGGTCCAGGCTGTTGGAAGGTTGGCCTGGCCCCTGCCCAGCTGCTGCACGCTGAGTGGCCACACACAACATGAAGGGCATCTGAGGGTGGCACTGCACAGGTCAGTGTGACAGCACTGGTCTCTGGCCTCCCAGGGTGGCTGTCGGGATTGTGGCCGGCGTCTTACCCATGAGGCACCATACTTAGGGTACTCTCTGGGGGGTTGTCCTGGGAGGCCGGGGCCTGGCACATGTCACCATCTGTGCATTTTGTGTGTCCCCACAGGCATAGCTGTGTGCAATGTGCCTGCAGCATCTGTGGAGGAGACTGCAGACTCCACCATGTGTCACATTCTGAATCTGTACCGGCGGACCACCTGGCTGCACCAGGCGCTGCGGGAAGGCACACGGGTCCAGAGTGTCGAGCAGATCCGCGAAGTGGCTTCCGGAGCTGCCAGGATCCGCGGGGAGACCTTGGGCATCATCGGACTAGGTGTGTTGGTCGGCTCAGCACAGCCCGTCTGCTGCCACTGCCCTTCAGTTTGTGCTTTGCACAAGATGAGGCTCGGGGCTTGCCTTGTGGCTGTAGGGTTGTTCCTAGCCCAGGACAGGACTGAGGATGGACAGCCCTCAGGGGTGGGATTGTGTGCATCAGGCCATGTGCCTCACACCCAGGTGTCACCCATGAGTGTCATGAATACATGTGGCTATCATGCTTAGACAACACACAGGCACGCATGTAGGCATGTACACAGGTATCACACATGAATGACTCATGGACAGCTCACATGGGTACACATGTGGACTCTTGGGCATGTGCACAACTCACACCAAACATAATCCCCCACAGTCACTCCTCAGAGCCCTGGAGTGAGGACCAGGCAGCCCCAGGTCATGGTTTGTCCCCTCCCTCCTGTGTTCATTTCCTCTTTCCTTTGTTCATTCACTCACTCTTGCCTGTTCTGATACTACATGGGAGTTAGGGTCCCCAGCAGGGACTCACTGATGTGCCCCACACGGCAGCACAATAACTCATGCCCAGGGCTGGCCTCTTTTTCTGACCAGGCAACCTGCCCCTCACTGATCCCAATTGCCCCCCCAGCCCTGTCAACCTCACGCCCACCAGCAGTCAGGATTGAGATGGGTATGTGGGGCCACCTCAGTGACAAGGATGAAGTGTTCCTGGGACATGGCTGTTCCTGGCCAGAAATGACTTTGTTCCCCTGGACATTCATATGGACACTAGGACTGGTCAGCACCTCATAGCCCTGAGTGTGCCCTTCCCCTGTCCAGTCTGCAGGATGGACTGGCACTTCCCACATCAGGTCCCCAGCCCTAGGCTTTGTTGAAGGACGGGAGGAGGGTAGGCCTTGTGTGGATGAGGGACTATGATGTGGGTTTGCCAGAGTGTTGGTTGGGTGGGTCATTGTGGTCAGGGTGGTCGTGCCTGTGGGCCCTTGGCCTTGAACAGGCTGCCTGGCCTTATTCCCAAAGTGAATTGTCTGCCTCACGCCTGTGGGAGCTGCAGGGGCTGGCAATGTGCCCCTCAGGTGCCCCTGCCCTGCTACCCAGACCCACTTCCTTGTCCAGGGTCTTCCTGAGGCCATGCCTCTTACCTCCTGACCTGCAACATTGTCTTCTGCTTTGTCACATCTGGTGGCCCCTATAGCCATCTCAGAGTTCCCTGGCCTTTCTCGGAGCTGAGGAGGGCAAGTTCTATCCCCCATGGGCACGAGGGCTTCTGAGTTGCAACAGCCCCCACCTTGGGGACCCCCTGAACACAGTGCCTTTGCTGCCCCTCTGATGCCTTGACTACAGGGCAGTGCTGAGGGGCCTCAGTCTCATCCATGTGCTCCGGCCTCCTCTGCAGGAGAGCTGGTGCTGGTTTCTAGTTCTCCTGAGGGCTGTCCCCACTCCCCACACTTCCTGCCCCTCCTACTTCCACACGCTGCTTTGGTTTCATGGAGTGTGGTGTGTGGAAGTTTGCTGGTCAGTTCCACAAGTGTTGTGCGGTGATGGTGTGTGAGTATGGTGCTTGCAGTCTGGTGTGTGCTGTGCCCCGTAGCCAGTGATGAGTAGCTTTCTCCTTTGTCTTGGCCTTCACCTTGTTCTTGTTTGTCCCTCTCCTCCCATTCCCTCCTTGCCTTCCCTCTTCTTTTCTCCCTAAGCTAAGTGCACATTGGAAAACATCTTGCATCTTTGCTCCTTACTTCCCCCTGGGTTGATGCAGTGCATCCTTACTGAAATAGTCCTGTGCCCTTTCCTGTGAGCCCTGCCCAGCCTGCGGTCACCAGCGCTCCTCTAGACCAGAGGTTAGGCTTGCTGGTCCTGCTGAGGTGAAGCCTCTGTCTGCTGTCAACCAGCATAAGACTGCGACTCTCCTCCCTGCTCTGCCTCAGTAGTTCTTCACTGATGAACAAGATTCTGTTGTGTGAACAAACCACAGAACATGTAGCCAGCCCCTTGACAGGTAAAGATGCTGTACATGTTTGGACATGTCTCTTTGGGCACATAACACTCATTTCTCTTGGATTTGTACCAGGAGTGGAGTGACCAAGGCAGAGGAGGGAGGAAACCACCAAACCATTCTCCAAGCAGGCGCGTGGCTCTGCTTCCAACAACCAGTGACTGTCGACACTGTGACATCAGTCTGCGTGGTCTCTGCCACCCCAGCAGGATTTAGTGCTCTCTTACTGTCTTTCAGTTCCCAGCATCCTCACAGCTAAGGACACTGAGTGCCTTTCCTGAACTTCCTAGCTGTTTGGAGCTCCTCTGTTGTGAAGCAGGCACCTGCTAATGTCCCCTGTGTTCTGTCTGGTTCTTTGTAGTGTAGATCTGTGTGACCCTTCCATTCTGCCTCAGGCTGTAGTCAACTGTGTGCTCTGTGGGCTTTCTCTCTGCAAGTGGCTGCTATCCCTCTTTCACCACTGTGGACAGAGAGGTTCTTATCGTGGTGAAGTCCAGCTTTTACTTTTTGTGTCCTAGGGTGTTTCTGCCTGTCTCAGGGTCATGAGGACACTGCTTTCCTCTGGAAGCTTCATAGCCTCAGCATTTGCAGGCCTCGCCAGCCCCAGAGCCAAGACCTGAGGGGCCTCCCTTGCCTCAGCTGCATGTGCAAAGGACACCAGATCCCTGGTGTAACCAACTTCAGCAAGGCACTCCCACCAAGGGGGCAGGAAGGGGATATACCAGCTGCAGCCTGTCACAGAGTGACCTGAACCACTCAGAGGTCACACTGTTCTGCACACTTGGACCTCCCCTGGCCTCTCATTGGGTCTGCTCATCAAATGTCCTCAGACATGCTTGTCTCATCCTTGTCTTGACTCTGCCAGGTCGCGTGGGGCAGGCGGTGGCACTTCGGGCAAAGGCCTTTGGCTTCAACGTCCTCTTCTATGACCCGTACCTGTCTGATGGCATCGAGCGGGCTCTGGGGCTACAACGTGTGAGTACACTGCAGGACCTGCTCTTCCACAGCGACTGCGTGACGCTGCACTGCGGCCTCAACGAGCACAACCACCACCTCATCAATGACTTCACCGTCAAACAGGTGAGTGGTACTCCACTCCTGCCTCCTGGCTTATACCCCAGCATCCTTACGGCCTTCTGTGTAGGCAGATGACCCCTAACCTTGATAGTAGGGTGCCAGGGGCCATCCCACCCCTTGGGGGTGGGCCCAGTAAGGGCCACTGCCCACTCCAGCCCAGGGTCCCTCCCAGAACCCAGTTGCATTGGTCCATGACCAGCCCCTGCTCATCTCTGTAAGGGCTGCTGCCCCACTCTAGGAGGCCTGTCTACAGACGCCTCCTCTGTTCTCTGACTTCTCCCAGGCCTCCAAGGTGCATCATTCCCTGGCAAAGGCAGGACCACTGGCTTTTAGAACCCATGTCTGCACAGTGGGCACCAACAGCCTTGTTCCCACCTGTGCTGCCCTTCCATCCACAAGCTGAAGGTTTGAACCCACAGCTGGAAGGTCTTGCACCCGAAGCTGGGCACTGTCTCCTTGCATACTGGGAGGGCAGGCCTCACATCTGTCTCCCTAAAGCTGGAGGGCCCCTCCTTGGCCCCAGTACTTTCAAATGGTCGTGTGTGCCAGTTGTGTCAGGTACATGTGCACCCCCATGTTCATATGCATGTGCACAAGTGTGTATTCACGTGTCTGTGTACACACGCCCCAGGCCCCTGCAGCCACACACATGAGGATGAAACTAGTCAACTGCCACTGTGGATCCCTTAGTGGATAAGGCATGGCATGTGGACAGTGGCTAGAACCACAGTGTGAGGCCATAACATTTAGTAGTCGACCAAGGAGGGCTTGTGGAGTGGCTCAAGTGGTAGAGCCTAGCAAGCATGGGGCTTGAGTTCAAATTCCACTACCACTAAAAAAAAGAAAGAAAGAAAAAGGAATTGGCTAAGGAAAAGCCACTCAGTCCCAGAGGGTGGCACAGGGCCCAAGGCCAGTGGGTTTGGGTTGCAGCCGTCTGTAAGGGGGCTGCCCTGCGTGCAGGCTCAGGGGGAAGAAACAGGAAGCCGAGTTCTCTGCAGCTGTGGGTTCACCCTGTTCCCTCAGCTCATGTTGTGATGGCTGTCCTCCCTGGGGATGTGGGGTGGGTTTGCTTGCAGACATGCTACTGGAGGGAGTGGTCTCTGTTCACCACTCACATTGTCCTGTCTTCCCAGATGAGACAAGGGGCCTTCCTGGTGAACACGGCCCGCGGGGGCCTGGTGGACGAGAAGGCACTGGCGCAGGCCCTGAAGGAGGGGCGGATCCGAGGCGCAGCACTGGATGTGCACGAGTCAGAACCCTTCAGGTGCCGAGCGCCTGGCGCTGTTCTTTTCTTTTTCCAGTTCCTACCCTTCCCTTGCTCTGGCCTCTTGGCAGCTGGTGTTGGGGTGGGTTTGCTGTCCTTTGTGTGCTGAGGACTGGAGTCTCCAGGCTGCAGCCTGCCTTGGCCACAGCTGTGGGTGGACTGGGAGTGGGGGGTTCATTCTTCAGCAACTCTCAGGGCCAGGGGAGAGTGAGGCCCTAATGCCTGTGACTGGTGCCTTGGACCCTGCTTCAGGCGCCCACAGTTTCCAGGGTGCATCCATACTTGGCTCCACATCCAGCTGTGGTCCTATCTGGCTGGCATTCCTCCTGGAGCCCAGCTGGGTCTTGGTGGATGACCAGACCCCATGTGGCCGCTTCCTGGGACACCAGCAGGCAAGAGCTCCATCTTTGGGGTTGGGTTGTCAGCTCCCAGAGGAGATGGTGATGAGGGCTGGTCTGACAGCCTGAGCTCTCAGGGTCTGTCCTGCCCAGAGGTCTGTACCAGCACCCGTCATGGCTCCGTCCTCAGAGCCTTGGGGATCCTTCTCTGCTCTCAGGTGCCCTAGAGTGAGTTTGCTCATCCTGGGCTCCACCTTGTACAACAATGCCAGGCCATGGGTCAAGTGCCCTCAGGACCCAGTGCTTGGCCACCTCCTGTCCCTTCCTGACTTGGTACTTAGACCACTGATCACCTCATGTGCTATCCCCAGCTTTAGCCAGGGCCCTCTGAAGGACGCGCCCAACCTCATCTGCACACCTCATGCCGCGTGGTACAGCGAGCAGGCATCCATCGAGATGCGCGAGGAGGCTGCCCGGGAGATCCGGCGAGCCATCACAGGTGGGCTGCCCTGCTCTCATCTCACAAGTGTGTTTCGGACTGCTCATGGGTCGAGGGGGGGTGGCCCTTCTCATGTTCCTGCCCGGAGCCCTTAGGGGTTAAGTGATCACGTCTCACTGATGAAGACCTGCTGGGCTGAGCCCCATCAGCTGCTCTGAACTCCTCAGCAGGCCAGGGCACATGTTCCAGGCTGGAGGTTCCAAATTGTGAGGTGACCATACCCAGATGGACCCCACTGAATCTATGGGGAGGGAACCAAGGGCCACAGGAGGAAGGGCTGCTGCAACCATGTACTGGCCACTTGCATCCTGCCCATGGGCCCTGCTTCTGGTGCCAGCAAAGGCCTTGGTTTTAACCACTGCTCTGTCCCTCTCTGGTCCCTTTCCAGGCAGAATCCCAGACAGCCTGAAAAACTGTGTCAACAAAGACCACCTGACAGCCGCTACGCACTGGGCCAGCATGGATCCAGCCGTGGTGCATCCTGAGCTCAATGGGGCTGCCTACAGGTAAGTGGACAGGACAGGGGACAGCCCTAGAGGACAGCAGGTGGTGCAGTGCCCATGATGGGACCCTGGAACCAGGCACTGTCCTGCTCCTGAGGACATGGAAGACTGGGTAGGATGGTGCAGTCCACTTACCTGAAAGCCCAGAGGAATCGGGACCTCAGGAGGAGGCAAGGGTGGGGCAGCAATGGTTTCCTGGACACAAGAGAGCTGGGCAGAGGCCACCTTTGCTGCAAGGGCATAGGGCCTGAGGCAAGTGAGAATCCAAGAGAGGTCACCTGGAGTTCTGGGCAGGGCTGCTTTCCCTGCACCGAGGAGGCACTCACCGTGGGCCACGGCATCTGCCCCCACCTCTCTCCTGGACCTATGGGTTTCAGTGCTGCCCTCACAGGAAGGGCTGTGTGCACAAGACTGCTCTCCACAAAGACCTTACGTGTCCACCTTCCTCTTCCAGCAGGTACCCACCAGGTGTGGTGGGCGTGGCCCCCACCGGCATCCCAGCTGCAGTGGAAGGCATTGTCCCCAGCGCCATGTCCCTGTCCCATGGCCTCCCCCCCGTGGCCCACCCACCCCACGCCCCTTCTCCTGGCCAAACTGTCAAGCCCGAGGCAGATAGAGACCACGCGAGTGACCAGTTGTAGCCCGGGAGGGCTCTGCAGCCTCAGCGCCTGGCGGAGGGCGCCGTGCACCCTCAGACCGAGTGTGTGGAGGTGGCACCCGGTGGTGGCCCTGGCACTCCAGAGACTGGCCCTGGAGTGTGCAAGGCGGGCAAGAAGCAGCGCGGGTCCCCGTGTCGAGTGTAGTTGTCCCGTCCTGTGGGCTGGCTCACTGTCCTGTGTCCTTTGCGTTCCTCGTTAAGCAGAAGTTAGTAGTTAATTCTATCACGAGTGTTCTCGTCTGTGTACAGTTTTAGAACATTACAGAGGATTTGTTTGCTTAGCTGTCAACAAAAAGAAAACCTGAGGGAGCGTTCAGCAAGTCAGTTTGAGGTGATTTTCCTTTTCTATGGTGGAACGTGCCCGGAATGAGGCCGTTGGCACACTTCTCAGGACAATGAACCCTTCCCGCTTTTCTTTTTATGCCACACAGTGCATTGTTTTTTTACCTGCTTGTCTTATTTTTAGAATAATTTAGAAAAACAAAACAAAGGCTGTTTTTCCTAATTTTGGCATGAACCCCCTTGTTCCAAACGAAGGCGGCATTTCGACGCAGCTCAGAGGAGCCTGCAGTGCGTGCCCACTCACCATCGGCGTCCATCGGGGAGGTGGAGGTCGGCGGCCCCCGCCTGTTCCGGTGCCGTCCTGCTGATGTGCTAGGCTAGCAATATTTTGGTTAAAATCATGTTTGTGACTGTAACCATTTGTATGAATTATTTTAAAGAAATAAAAATCCCAGAAAGAGCCAGCACGTGTAGGCCTGTTTTAGTGGCTTCATCTCATGGGGTGCTGGTGGGTCTTGGTCCTGTCCATCAGGCCTCCAGGGCTTGACTCAGCCTCTCATGGGCAGGCAGCCCTGAGACCCAGAGGAAGGGCAGCAGCAGCTGGGCTGTGCATCTGCACAAGTGCTGCTGTGGGGAGGGGTGCTGGGCTGGGGCTCTGAACTGCAGACCAGACTGGCCAGTGCCAAGTTCATCCTGCTGTCCTGATACCTCTCTCTGGCAGACCTGCGACGTGGGAAAAGTGAGGGACAATGAAGAAGGGAGAATATTGCAGATGGAGGGAGCTGCCACGCTGGCTGGCCACCACCTGCAGAAACCTCAAGCCTTCCCTGGCTCCTGGCGTTAACTTGATGCTCTGTGCATTTCCATGAAGCCCTACATGTCAGCAGGTCCTTTCTGAGCACCCCCAGGGCCCACCACTGAGACATGTCAATGGCCTCTTCCTTTGTCCTACACCCTCAGTGCAGATGGGCCTCCTGTGCTGGGCCTGGCCTTGTGCTTGCGCTAGGCTGGCCTCAGCCCTCCTCAGTTCTTCCAGCATGGTGCAGTGCATGGCTGGGCTGCTCATCTGCTGGGATGGTGACCTCTGGGGCTGGCCAGGGCCAGCAGAATCAAGGTTTGTGCTATCCAGGTCTCTGCTGTGGCACCGGCTATCATGTCTCTGGCTCCAGCTGCACCCTCCCACCTCCCAGTCCTCATGCCCCTGATGGTCATGACCTTTCCTGGTCTCTCGTGTGGCTCTGGTTGGGGTGAGCTCAGCCAACATGTACTTTCACACTGCTTCTGGCGGAAGTGCCCCCATCGTGACCATGATGAGGTGTGGACTGGGCACAGAATCTAGGTAGCAGCTGTCTTCTGCCCTCTGCTCGTGTCTCCATCCGTCTTCTTTCCAGCCTGAGTGCTCCAGGAGCCAGGCCACCAACTGGCTTCTTTCCTTTCTCAGTGCTTTCAAAGTCCTGCCTTGCCCTGGCGTGATCTCCAGCCACAGGTTGTGTGCACAGTGAGGTTCTGTCATTCATCCTTCCCAGAGCTTACTGTGCTTCCTGAAGTGGCAGAGTTGGGTTTTGCCAGTCACAGAGCTGGGCTTCAGGCTGAGGCTGTGGCTTGAGACACATGTGTCACCGGCAGGGTAGGGCCATGGAGCTCTGTGGCCACAAGGCGGCGTCCCTGTGGCCAGGCAAGGCGGGGTGTGGGATGGAGATGACTCAGGATGGGCACCGGGTGTGGACCGCATGACTGTGTTGTGTGTGGAGCCCTTGATATAGCTGCACAGCTCTGAGTGCCCTAGGGTCCATCAAACGTAGTCCTGGAAACGCCCCACAGGTAAACATTTTGATTTGGAAAAAAAACTTAAAGATTTATGTACAAATATTAGAAAAGAGGGCTGACAGAATGGCTCAATGGTAGAGCACCTGAGTTCAAGTCCCCGTACTGCCCTCCACAAAAAATGAATGTTGAAATTAAGATAGATTTTATATGTACTCATTAAGCAAATAAAAACCCAAATTAAAAAGTATAGGTGCACAGAAAAATGTAAGATTGGAAATTAATCAAATAGGAACACAGAGCAGGACCAAGAAAATCGACATGAAAATAAATTAATGAAATTGATAAAACTGTCCAAATGCATGGAAAAAAATAAGAAAAGCACAGACAGCCATTATTAGGAATGAGAAAGTGGTTCATTCATTCTGGCAGTCATCAAAATGACAGGACAAGAGGAGTAACGTATGCCAAAAAAATGGAAAACCAAAGAAATGAAAGAATACTGCTGAAAAGCACACAATGATGAAAAGATCAGAAAACTCTATTAAGGAAATTAAACCAGGTGAAGTGATGCATGCTTATAGTCCCAGCTACTTGGGAGGCAGAAGCAGGAGGACAGGAGTTGGAGGCCAGCCTGGGCTACATAGGGAGACCCTACCTCAAGAGCAAAGGCAAACAAAAGGGCTGGGAGGTTTGGCTTGGGGTTGGAATGCTTGCCTAGTATACGTGGTGCTCTTGGTTTCAATCCCTAGTACCCCCAACCCACTCCAAGAAATTAAATATTAATTATCCAAAGAAAATGACACATCTGTGCAACTTCACTGGCTCGTCTTGAGAGACACTAAAGCAAGAAGTTGCTCTTGCAGACTTCCAGAGCAGACAAGTACAGACTGCAGTAGCTTTGCCACATCCCCAGAGACAAGTCAGGGATTCACCTAGGGAGTGCTTCCAGGGCACCACATGTCTACGGGGTGACCCCTAGTGCTGCCAGAGGCTACATGGGCACTGAGGTGACCCGGGCCCCTCAAGAGCTGGCCACTCAGCCCTGACCTTCCTGGCGGTCTCTCCTGCCAGGCTGGGTGGGATTGGAGTCTGTGCTCTGAACACACTCTGAAGGCCACTTTTATCTTCTGGAGCCTAGCCTCAGTGTTTCCTAGTTGGCCGTTTTATTTCCTCTGTGGTCATCCAGGGTGGGTGTGAGGGCCGAGTCAAGGGATTTAGGGGTGAAACTGGCTTCAAATTGAGATGAGAGGTACTAAAACAGCTGTCGAAGCAACTTTGTTGCTGTTGTTTTGGTGGTATGGGATTTGAACTCAGGGTTGAGCTTCCAGCCCTTTTTTGCTTTATTTTTGTCCAGGTAAGGTCTTGCTGTTTTGCCTGAGCCCACCTGAATCTCGCTCCTCCTTCCCACACCTCTGTGTAACCTGGATTACAGGTGTGAGGCACCATGCCCAGCAGAGGGAACATTTTCTGAGCTATAAGTGTGATTGTGGCACAACCCCTGACGGTGTCTGGGTGAGGAATGGTGAGTGGGGTAGATGGGGATGGTTTGTTAAACAGTACAGCAAAAGCACAAATCATGAACAAAACTTGGATTGTGACTGGGCCCCATGAAGACCCCTATTCCAGAGAGGGTTGAGAGTGATTGCTGAGATGGTTGAATGGCAGGACTTGCAAAGGTCCTTTGTTCTGGATCCCCAAGATCAAAGGTGGGGCCCTGGAGCTGCAGTGAGAATGCCCTTCACCAGGTCCAGGGCAGAGTTCAGCATGGCTGGCTGGGGTCCAGGGAGGTGGGCACAGCAGGCCCATCCACTCTGGCATCCCCATGGACACTCCTGAGGCCTCACTCAGTCTTCTGCCTGGGCAGGCAGTTGGGTGAAAGTCATCCTGGGATGGCCAGGGCCAGGGACCCCGGCTCTCCTCCCTGTGGCTTTTGAGCCTCCCCTCGGGGCTGGCCCTTGTACCAAGCCCAGAACAGGACCAAAGAGACCAGGAAGCACCCTCTGTCCCCCACTGCTCCCAGCTAGAACACAGTGGGACTTGAAAATTGATTTTCCAGCAAAAAACAAGTACATCAAAGCAGGAGTCAGAGGAGACAGCTGCCAGCCCTCCCCTGCTGTGCTCCCAGTGAGGAAAACCATCTGGGCCACTGGGCCTGAGCCCAGCCTGGAGGAGGACCTCTGGCCCCCCTGACCAGCACTGCTCCCCAGCTGGCCCTGTAGGCCTCTTCCTGCCTGGCCTGCTGCCCTTGGCCCCAAGCCTCGGCCGCCTCGGCAGTGGCCCAGGCAGGGATGGCCTGGCCCAACAGGGTGTGGTCCCTTTTGGGGACCCTGACTTCTTCAAGCACTGACACCTGACAGGCCTACCTCTGCTCCCCTACCACTGGCCACCATCCACTAAGGCCTGAGCCCTCTGACCATTCGCCTGGACAGCTGTGGCCACCTCATTCCCACAGTCCACCCTACACCAGCAGCCAGAGGGGCTTCACGGGTAGGATTTAGAAATGTCTGTGATAGGTCATACGTGGGTGACTTGGAGAAGTATTCAAGAACAGAAGGACAGAAGGTCACGCAGGCCCCAGCCAGGCCCTGAGTGGAGAGTTCATAAGCAAGGACTCTAAAGGCCCTTTCCTCCCTCAGAGCAGTGTCTGCTTTTGTTTTTATCGAATTATCTTGGTGTTATCAGCACTGTGGAGACCACTGCAGTTTATCCATTTAGCGACTGGTGTGTACAATGGACTTTTGCGGTGAAACTGCTAATCCAAGATACATCCATGGGTAATTGGGGGTGATAGTCCCAAACCGTGTACTGCAGGATGTGACCGATTTACTCTCCCAGCAGCATGGAAACGTGCCTGTGTCCTAGTCACCCAGACGCTGAAGTGTAGCGGGTGACACGTGCCTTTTCCTAGTGAAATTCACACCATTCACGGCTCTGTCCTGTGAGCTCTGTTCAATCTCTGCTCCTTTTCTGTTCCAGGAATTCCGGCTGTTCTTTATCTTATTGATTTGCAAGAGCTCTTTGTATGTTAAGGCAATTGGACTTTTGTCTATAGTATGAGTTGTACATACAGTGTCCTTGAGGATCGTTTAATTGTCCATTTGTACATTTATCATTTTTCTCTGCCACTGGATGGCCAAAGGAAGGAGTGTTGGCCCCTAGCTTGTGGTGGGTGTTTCCAGAACTTTGCAAACATTGAATAAATGGGGCTCTGGTCAGGCCTGTCCCTAGGAGAGGGGCATGTTGGATACTATCACACAGGTGTCAGAGGCGGAGGTCCTGCTTCTGGACCACAAGGTCCTCTTCACCTAAGAGGAGCCACCCTTGGGGACCCCAAGACTGCTGAGGTGGGGGCCAGGGCAAGGCCCAGAAGGAGAGGCTGGGGAGAATTTGGGGTGGTTAGGCAGAGCATCTCCTGGAGATCTAAGAGTGGGGGCTGGCAGGAGTGGCCACAGCTGGGCAGGCAGGCTCACTCCTCCCTCACTCTGTTGAGGAACAAAGGGCATTGGTCCAAGGCAGCTAATGTCTGGATTAATTGGGTCCAGAAGCTAATATTTCCCATGGAAGAACTCTCCAAATCAGCAGGGCTGGAGGCTATCGAGGCCCTGGCATTTGGCAGGGCCAAGAGCCCATGGGTTCTGGGGCAGCTCTGAGCAGGGCTGGGCAGCACTCTCAGCTGCCAGACCCGCTCCCAGAGGCCCTGGGCTGGTCAGCTCCTGAAGGTGTGTGGGCTACTCTCCCTTTCTGGCCTTGGTCTCTCAGGGGTCCACAACCTGCCCTTGGGGACCCTGAGTCTGCCATGGTGGAGGCTTGAGTAGAACCCAGAGGGAGAAGCTGGGGGTATTCCTGGGGTGTCAGGGAAAGCAGAACCCCAGAACAGAGAATACCCTGGGTGGGGCAGCACTTCTGCCCAGCCCAAGTGTCCAGCCACTGGCATAATGGGTTGCATGGTTCCCCCAGCCTTGGCTGGAGAGGGGTAAGAGCTAGCCCCCATCCAAAAGAGAGGGTCTCACCTATGTGGGCTTCACTGATGTCGGGCAGAAAGAGCTGCCTGACAAGCCTGGCCTCCAGGAATATGATCCCTGCACACAGGCACCCTGGTCTCTGCCTCTCATTTGCAAGCCCCCTTTCCCAGCTTGGAATGAGGGCAGGCGGATGGAGAGGGATCCATGCCTGCCCCGGGCCAGGGGCACCCAAGGCCATGTGGGCACATGCCATGGTCACATGAACAGGGGCCACCTTTCAGAGCACAGCCAGCAGACAGGAGGGACTGAGGCCCAGGGACCACCGTTCTCATTCTTGGTCAAATGCTTTGTTCTGAGCTCGTATTGTATCCCGGGGTCCAGAGCGGCTCTCAGCTGTCTGCACTCAGACTAGGACCCCCAACCCTCCTCCTATTCTTCCTTCACCCTTTTCCCCTGCCCTTGTCCTTCACCTGTTACTCATCACTTATCTGGCCACTGCAAGGGCAGCCACTATGAAGACAGACCCCACAGATCCTCAGAGGCCACCTGCATGCCACGGGCCCCAGGGCAAACCTATGGGGGACACTTCCTCACTCACACAAACCCCCATGCTCTGTTCCCTATGGGTTCAGCCTGGCAAGGGGTCTTGGCAGGCAGGTTCCTCCTCAAGTGGGTGAACAGAGTCCCACAGCACCAAGGGAGGCCCGAGGGAGGGGCCCAGAGGGCTGCCTAGGCCCTGTCTGCAGAGCTCAGTGGCCCCTGATCTTGGAGAGTGGGGGGATTCCCAGCCAGGACCTTGACACTGACCTTGACCCCATCGGAGCCAGACAGTGTGAGTTGAAGACAGGACCACAACCTTTTTTGTGACTTGCCACCTGTACTGGTAAACCCCAACCCTTCCCCCTGCCCCCTGCCCCCAGCTCCTCTGAGTAGCCCTGCCCTCTGCACATGAAAAGCTCTGGCTCCTCTCCAGGGTCTCTACCCACCTTTGCTCTGTGCCTTTCTGGGACTGGGTATCTGCGTGCCCACTCCAGGGAAGGGACAGAAGCTGCTTGCACAGGACCTTTTGCGTTCCTACCCTCACCTCAGCTGGTCCAGCTATCATCTCTGACACATCTGGTGTGAGCTGGGCCTCTGATTTTTGGGTGCTGCTGGGTGATGGGCCAAGTTGGAGCTGAGCTCCACGGGCTCAGGGAGTTGGACAGGGGAAGGAGAGGTGAAGTTTAGACCAGACCGAAGGTCACAAGGCTCTGACCACCTGGCCTTGTGGGGTCAGATGCTAGACAAGGAGGTTGGTGTGGGTAAAGGAGGCTCAGGTTTGGGGTCAGAGTGGGCCAGGGAGGAGTCTGGGCAGGCTAAGGCCGAGGCCAGGGGTAACCACATCCATTCTGCTGAGGCACAGAGAGACCTCACGGAGCCAGGCTGGCTGCATCCCTGCCTGCCCCTTGCTGGTATCTGGGCTTCAAGCCTTGCGTCTCCATCTGTGAGTGGGTGAGGCCACACCTTTCCTGGGCCTTGCTGTCGGCAGGGGTGCAGGCCTGGGCAGCAGCCTTGGGGGGCCTGGTAATGGCCAGGATGGGAGCTCACGACCCATAGGTGGCTGAGGCTCAGGGCTGGGAGCCAGCTTTCCAATAAAAGTGGTGAATGTTTTAGCAAATGCAGAATCCTGGAAATGGCTTAGGAAAAAATCCCTTCCGTGAACCCAGCCAGCTTGGCTGAGAATGACGCAGGGAGAGAAGCAGCATTTGGCTCTTGGAATCATAAGAGCAATGGCTGCCCGAGGGCACAACGTAGGGAGGTTTAGAATCTCTCCACGCTGGGCCTGGGCCTCCTTAGGTGAACTCTATGACAACAAGGTGTCTGTCTGCTGCCCTCCCTAGCTGGTGCTCCAAGAGGCTGGCCCAGACCCTCTCAGCTGACCCTCCCCGGCCACATTTCTGCCCTTTCTCCAGCCCCCCACATGTCCACCAGTGGCTGAAACCACATGTTGACACACCCTCTCCACACCAAGTTCTGGCTTGGGCTTATATCTGCTGTCTGTGCTCAAATCACAGCCTCTTGGGAGTTCCCGACCCTTGGGCCCATGGTGAGACGCTGGCTTGCTCAGCCTCAGAGAACCCCACCTCCCTCCCTTTCTCCCCACAGTTGACAGCAACTGAGCCCCTCTGCTCTCAGGGCCTGGCCACTGCCATGCGGCCTCGGACCTGGCCCTGCACAATCTGCCACCTCCACTGGACACGCCCCACCCTCACACAGGACCCAAACACATCTTAGAGCCAGAACCCAACACACTTGCTGATGGCGCTGTGGGTCCTTGCCCCTGTGTCTCGCTACCCCATGTTCAGTTCTCTTCCCTTGTTATCTGCTGAACTCTGCCACCCCAGGACAGGGTCCCTACAGAGAGAGTACCCTGGTCTGTGTGCTCACAGCTGTGTCTCCTTCACACTGTCCACCCTGTGGCAAGTGTGATGGACATATAAGTGAGGCAGAAGCAGGGAGTGTCCATGTGCGCAGAATCTGGGCTACACACCACCCAGGTGACCTTGCTTTTGAGCAAAGCTGTGGACAGGCAAGACCAAGATCTTGATGGCTTCTGGCCCCAGCCCCATGAGCTCTGTAGACCCAGGGCTTAGCTCAGGGGAGCAGGAGCCTGAGAGTGGGGAAGCTGTTCATAGGTGAGGGAGTGAATGGCCCTGACTGACCCTGGGTAGGTCCCCTCCTAGTCCAGGAAGCTAGACCAGGCCAGCCTCAGCCCTGAGAGTGGCCAAGGCCTCATTACTGCCACTACCTCCTATGGGAGGAGCAAGTGACTAGGCCTGTGCTGGCCCCTACAGGGCAGCATCACCCTGGCAGCCCCCAGCCCAGTGTGGGGAGAGCTGCCACACCCAAAATGAGAACCACATGCTGGGCCTGGCCCTCCATAGCCCGCAGGCCCATGGCCCCCTTCCCTCCTCTGCTCCCCAGCTGGGGGAGGCAGATGCCAGTGGGCACTGTCAAGAGGGCTCAAGGTGGGGGCCAGAGACAGTGTAGTTTCCTGGTGGCTGCCAAGCCTTGAGCCTCTCACCCCATCAAAGCAGAGGGTCCCCATTTGTCCCTGAGGGCTCCTACCTCCAAAGCCTCTTTGGCTTTGAGCTAGGTGATGCCCCTGGCGGTTGCTGGGTGGATCCCCATATGGGGCCTGGGCAGCTGCTGTGGGTGAGGCGTTGGGTGATCAAGGACAGGCGTGCAGGGAGGGCTCCAGCATTTCCCCAATCAACACCAGATGACTTATGGCCTCCCTTGGCCACCCCACCCATTTAAGGCCACTGTCCCAGCAGCACTGCTGGAGAAAGCCTCAGGATGCCAGGCCCCACTGCAGATCAGGAGGCCTGATCAGACACCTGGAAACGGTGGTTACTGGAGAGGATGACCCACTTGTGACCCTAAATCCTAATGCCCACTGTGTGCCCCAGTGCCAGGCACCGTGCCTTAGACCAGCATAGCAAAACAGCACGGCGGCTATCTGGCAAATGAGAAGGTCCCAGTGGAGCTGCCACCCCACAGCGTCCTGATGGGCTCAGCCTCACCCAGGTGGACTTTTGTGTCCAGATGCCTGGAGCACTGCCTGGGACCTGGGATAGGGGTACTCTAGCCTCCCACAGCCAGCCTGCTGTCCACTGAGCCACTACCAGATCCCAGCTGGGGTGGGGGGCATGAGCGCTGGTTAGATCTCCTGCCTCGGCCAGCAACTAGCCAGGCCTTACCTGACCAAGAGTCTCAGAAGGGGTTCATCATGCACCCCATCGAGACTTCAGGCAGGCCTTGGAAAAACTGTGAGAACACAGGTGAATTCAGTAGGCTGGCAGTGCACAAAATTAATATTTGGAAATCAATACCTTTTATCAAATACTTCCAATTAGGCTAGCGCATGAAGAGAAGGCACCATTTACTACAGCAATGAAAAGTAGGACTGTCTCAGGGCAAACTCAGCACACCAGATCCACATAGGAAATCCTGGCAAGCCACAGAGGGACATGGGTCCCAGTGACAGAAAGGCCACCTGTCCTAGATTACTACATGCGCCACAGAGACAAATGTCACTGCGTCCGAAAGGAATCTGGTCTGACACAGTCCAGTTGAAAAGACAAAACGTTCTTTAAACTATACAAACTGATTACAAAGTTTAGAAAATAAAGAAGTGAAAGCTACGGAAATTCTGGGGTACCTGATGTTAACATCCACGGTGAGGCTGCCACTGGACACTGCATGGGGTTCCAGGGTCAACACATGAGCTAGGAAAGCAAAGGTGACCCCAGCACAAGAAGGGCCAAGTGCACTGGAGGGAGACGGTTCTGGTGGGGGGATTAAATACGTAAATAGTGCCAGGCCGTCCACTTGGGTTGCATTGTGGCAAAGACACGCCACGCCATCAGCTATGTCAGGAGCCCCTTCAAGTCCTCTGGGTGGTGGGACAACGGCCTCCTTAACTGGTGGGGCAGTTAAAACCAGTGTGCTGACAACAACAAAAATGAGCAACTGAACTCACAAACAGACAAAAGGCTCGAGTGGACATTTTTCCAAAGAATTCCTACAACAGACAACAAACTGTCAGAGAAGTGCTGCGGGCAGCTGTGGAGAGACCCACTTCACACACACTAGGAGGGCTGGGATAAAACGTGGAAGACTCAGAGCCTTACACACTGCTGGTGGGATAAGGTCAAGCAGTACTGCCTTGTGGCCCAGTAATTCTGCACCCAGGTCTAGACCCAAGAAAGAGGAAAAGGCATTCCCACAGAAGCGTGTATTATGAACACTTGCAGAAGCACCGTTATTTCCAGTAACAAGCAGTGGACTCAGCCACTACTACTGTAGGGCAGTATTCACCAATAAAAAGGAATGAATTCCTGGTTCCTGCTACAAAGCAGATACACCTCCAAGTATGCTGAGGAAAAGAAGACAGACACAAAGCTGACTAGCGAGGGTGGGGAGAGCGGGGCAGTTGGGGAAATGGTGGGGGTCCTAGGGCACAGCTGAACTATATTAGCTCTGACTGGGCAGGTTAGGAACCACAGAAGTTTACCTCTCAGCTGTGGAGGCTGCAGGTCCAAGCCCGAGTGTCTGGTGAGGGCTTCCCTATTGATGGCTTTTCACTGCACGGTCCTCACATGGAGGAAGGGCAAAAAGGCCTTGTTACTGTCCCCAGCTCTTTCACGAGGGCCTCAACAGCAGAATGGCCCCAGGGGACAAGCCTGGGGCACCTGAAGGGCCTCAGGACTCACTGCTCTGAGTCCCGGGGTCTGTGCTTCCTGAGTCCTGGCGCAGCATTCCTTGGCCACCATAACTGTCTTCAAAGGCCCAGGTGAGGCTCCACCTGCTGCTGTGGAGGCAGCGAGGGGCAAGCTGGCAGCCTCCCTAGGTACTGAGCCACGCAGAGGCATGAGCTCCACCCAGATTTCAGAGGATGTTATGGACAGTCTCAGGGCCCAGGTGGAGACTTGTCACAGGGACAGGGCTTCTACAGACAGCTCTTTTAGGAGCCGGGAGAGCTGTAGGCCCATGGGTCTACCATAGTGCATGCACACACACGCACATAGGCACGGACGCATGCACACAAAGGGCTTCGTGTGCTAAGTGAGGACACAGCTTTCAAGGTGCCATCTTGAGGAAGAAAATATCCTTACTAGACCAGCTGACCTTGGACCTCAAGCCCTCAGCACTGTGAGAAACAGACTGCTTAGAAATTCCCAGTCTACAGTATTCTGTCACAGCAGCAGACACGGGCTGACACATTCAAACCACTCCAGGGAGTGGCTGCTGAGGGGTGCGGGGCCTTCTGGGAGAAGACAGTGCTCTGAAATGCTGTGCATGGACTGATGTGCCCAACAGTTACCTGTGAAGGGGTGACTTTTACATGTGGCCATCACACACCAATACAGCTGGTTTTCACAAAAGCCATGGTTGGTGGCCTGTGTGGAGGCCACCCCTTATGGAGGCTGTACTGGAGAGGCAGGTGCAGAACCTCAGGGGTTCCTAGGTGTTGTCTATAGTGACAGCCCTCTGCCTTTCTCCCTAGTGGCACCTTCTCTTTTTTCTTTCAGGGCCTCCTCCCTCTCTGTGTGGTTTTGGGGCTGCCCTAACAACACTTGACCTGAATGCCCACCCAGATGCTGGGTAAAGGTCAGCCAGTTCAGAGGGTGATTCAGGGATGAGAGCTGCCAGGCCTTTCCCCTAGCTTTGGAGAGGACCCTGGGGCAGGCAGGAAAGGGCCAACCCCCAGTGTGAGCAGCAGACCAGAGCCCAGCATTCCACAGATCCAGACTCTCCCCTGGTTAGAGGACTGTGATCCCATGGGTCCCAGCTGGGTGAGTGCTGCCCTTTGTCATGGTTGTGTCCTGTATGTTTGGGGTTGGGGGAGGGAACCAGGAACTGTGCACTGGGCCAGACAGACAGAATCTAGGTCCCAGTCAGTGTGAGGATAAGTAGGACACATTAGGCAGCGTGCACCACACACCCAGACAGACTTCACAGGGTGGGAAGGGGCAGGAGGCCCGGCCCAGGGACCAGGCAGGGATGGGAACTACCCAGAATGTTGTGTGACCTGTAGTTCCATAAACGTGTGAAAGAGAGGTGGGGTGCTGGAGTCCAGGGCAAGTCAGCAGGAGAAGGGACACCCCTGGTGGGCTGCTGGCCCTGAGGCTCCATCCAGCTGGGGGAGCTGACATGTCACCACAGAGGCACAAAGGGGAACCAAAGACTTTTTGGGGAAGGGTGCCCCACCATCCCAGCCAGGCAGTGTCCACACACAGATTGGGGCGTATGGCGGGAGGTCAGTCACAGCTGGCCCCGAGCCCTCAGTCCCAGCTTCCCACTGGAAAAGGAGGACACCGAGGTGGAGGTCAGTGCTGTGTTGATGGAGAACAGCCATTGCTGCAGGCAGCCAGCGGAAGGTGCATTCCCACGCAGTTAGCTCATGGTTTACACATCCCGGCAGATTGATAAGGTCATGAAAGGAGAGCAGCTCCAGGCTGAGGATCCTTGGGAGCAGAGCCAATCCCACCCACGCCAGAACTCTCCGGAGTCCTTGGGGTCGTCTGGCTCTGGACACCAGGACTGCTTGTCTAAGACTGGCCGTCTCCTGAAGTGCCACATGACCTGTCCCCCAAAGCAAGAACCCCCCCAGCTCAGTCCTCTTCCTCAGGGAGGCCTCCAAGCCAGGAAACCTACCCACGGTCCCCATCCTCCTGAGATACAGAAATCAACCATTTCCCGGGCTCATCTGAGCACTGGAGAATTAATCACATAGCACATGACTGGACCTCAGTGGTGTTAAGAACACCAGGTCCCTGGAAAGAACAGGGCTGGGTGCTTATCAGGCACTGACTGCTGCTGAAGACCCTTCTTGATATGGTTACCAGTGACCTTGCACAGTGACTCAGCTGCTCTGTGCCTCGGTTTCCACATCTGCCCACAGGGACTACTGGACAGCTGACCAAGCCAACATGGGAGAGGGGCAGATGCACTCATTGTCTTCTGGCCTGTTGGCCAGCAACTGTTCTCCCACTGACTCCCAGGCTGGACCTGCCTAGAAGTCAGCCTCCTTCAGTAGGGACTGACACCTCACTGGCACCACGTCCTTCCAAGAACACACAGTCTTCCCCTTGCTCAGTTTTTTGTCTGAGCTGCGCTGAGTTTACAGTTCTCCTTATGTTGAGTCGCCATCTTTCCTGTCAAAGTTTTCACACGTTTTGCCATCATGGCAGGGTCAATGCTTGCTCTTCTTCTTATGATGGTGGCTTCCTCCCCAACACAGGCCACTTCGGTGGCCTGGCCTCAGATAATGTGGCCCTGCCACCTTCCTTTGTCCCTCCCAAGGGCTTCCACTGGGCATTTCTGCAACCCAGGATTCCCTGAGGGCTGGAGGGAGGAAGGTGGTCCATAAGCACCAGGAGAACAGTAGCCACTGACCACCTGGGCCATTGTGGGAGAGAAGTGAAAGCTGGCGTTTCAGAGCTTCTTGTGACAGCATCTTGGCTTTAGTCTCCCCTCTACTCCATCCAGCAGCAAGGAAGCAATTCTGCCACTTTCGTTTCTATTCCTAGAGAAGTGGGGAGCTACCGCCTTTGGTATGTGCACCTTGTATTAACTTTTATTCTTGAGTTTTAATTGTTAAAAAGTTTGAGGGAGTCACTAGGTTTAGAATTTGTCATCAACAGAAATCATTTATCTATTTTCTGGTGTTTATGTCACTTATTTTCTTATCTTATTGCATCTGCTGGAACTTCTAAGAAAACATTTTACCACAGTGGCTGCTGCAGACATCACCCCTGTGTTTATTGAAGTGCTTTGCATTTTCCATGCATGACAGTCTTGACCACTGTGGGGTACAGAGCCGTTAGCCAATCCTTTCAATCCAGGACGGACACCTGTCAGGACTTGTTTTGGCTCAATGTTTCAGAGGTTTCAGTCCATGGTCAGCTGGCTCCATTGCTGTGGGCCTGTGGTGAGAGCTGCTCACCCTATAGCAGCCAGGAAATGGAGAGGCAGGAAGGGGCCAGGGATGAGACACCCTTCAAATGCAAGCCCCCAGAGACTAGCTCTCTTCCGCTAGGCCCCAACTTTTAAAGTTTCCACCACCCTGCAAAGCACCACCGGTTGGGGACCAATCCTTCAACACTGAGCCTGTGGGGAAGAGCCTTAAGGGTTTTTCTGTGTTAATACTGACAATTATTGCCGAATTTGCTCAAACTTATCTTTGGATTTATGGACTTGGCGCTCTGGATTTCTGAGCTGATCTGTTAATGAATGAGTTGGTTCACTCTCTATGAGTCTGGCCCCGTGTACTCCGTTACAGGACACAGCCCTGCAGGTATTTTATTGGGTTCTGTTTGCATTCCCTGAGTTTGCTTTTGCATCTTCACTTAAAAGTAACTCTAGTCTATGGTTTGCTCTTTTTGCCCTACATGAGGTTTTTGAATTAAGTTATCCTGGTTTCATGAGGTGAACTGCAGATTTTCCTTCCATCTTTTCAAGGCTTAGAAGGGTGAAATGACACTGGACCGACTCTTCCCGCTCCAGGGTAAAAGGCAGTCAGCAGTGAACATCTGTGCCTCCCCAGAACCTTCTTGGATTGTTTGCTCTAATTGCCTTTCCAGGTCCCTATGTTCACCTCGTCATGCTTTCCCCTGACGCAAAGTCACTTGGTGGTTTATATCCACCAAAAATTACCTGTGGGCGGCAGGCTTCCCAGGACTGCCCTGGATTTGAGAACTGTGGTAATGGTCATCTTCCCGTCATTCCACACCTACACCCACCGTTCTTATCCTAATTCCGTGTGGGTTTCTAAATTCCAATGCACAAGTTCTAAATAGAGACAGTCACTCCTCCACCAGCCTTTTAGGCAGGGCACAGGGGCTCTATTTCAGTTTATTTTAGGAAGAAACAATCACTCCTTTTTCTTGTTACTTCACTAACTTCTGGTTCGTCTTCATAATTCCCCAGATTGACTTTGCGTAATGTACTTCATTGTTTTCACCCTATTCAGATGGACCTGGATCCTTCGGGTGTGTTCTTTCCTCAGAGAACACCAGACGTGTGGGACTGGTGTGCTGAGCCCTTAGCTCCACAAGACTGTCCTGTTTCCATGGCTTTCTAGTGCACACATTCAGATTTGATTTTCTGTTTTATCTACGGGGTCTCTAGGAATGTGTTCCTTAGTTTCTGAGATTAGTTTCTGGGAAGAGTGACACTTCTTGTCGTTTATTTTAAATTTTGCTGGATTATAGTAAGATCATTGCAATTAGCCTACTTTTTTTGCTCATCAAGATTTTCCTTGCAGCCAAGTACAGGGCAGACACGGACCTTCAAAGGCTGTGTTCTCTGTGGGGACGTGAGGACCGCCATCTGTGTGGATCTGTTTGTGTTTCTCTTCACCACCAGGTTCAGTCACGGAAGCTCAGCGGAGGCCACTCTGCACCTCCCACAGGCCTGTCTGGCCTCCCCGTTGGCTCTGTGTGTTTAGCTCCGTGCTGTTGGCACGCAGAGGTCTGTGGCTTGTGACTCCACGTCTCCCCATGTGCACATCAGCATGCTCACATCTGCACCCTCTCCTCTCTGCCTTCTCTGTCATCAGTGCTCACCAGCTGTCTTCTCTGCACCTGGACGACAGGTGCTGAAGACCTCTTGTGCTCAAGGCCATCTCTGGGCTGGTGTGAGGTGTCCAGTCATAATGACATTGCAGTGGACTCTGCTTCCGGGGCTGGCGGCGAGAGCTCCAGGCCTGGTCAGTGTGTCCTCTCTGAGGCACAGGCTTGCTCTGTGAGCTCGTGGAGAACCGTCCTTCATTCCAGGCTCTGCAGGCCTGGGAGTGTGCGGTGTGTGGACGGCAGCCATTACCCGCTCACCTAACGGTGCGGAGTCTGCCTGGCCTCTCGGGATCACTGCTCCCAGCCTTGGGCTCGCTGGGCCCCGGTGGGCTCTCTGGCCCACACGCTTAGATGCATTTTCCCACAGCTGCCTTCACGGTGTGCAGCGGTGAGAAGTCCTGGGGTGTGTACAGCCTCACGCTGTCAGACAGGGAAGGCCAAAGTGCAGAGAGGCAAAGTCACCAACTTGAGGATACAGCGACGTGTGAAGAATCTGGAATTTCTCCATTTCTGACCCCAGCACGTACACCCAGAAAGGGAGGTGATAGGGGCTGCTGCTTTTCCAACACCCCAGCCAAGCCCTGCAGGACACTGGGTGCCCTGGTGGGTGTGCTTTGTGGGTCAGTGGGGGAGGTTGGGGGGGCTGGAGGGAAGCAGGGACCAGGGGCCAGAAACTCCCCTGCACCCACCTTTTTTGGGGGGGGGGAGTGCTGAATTCAGGTCCTCACATTTGCTAGGCAGGAGCTCTACCACCTGAGTCACACCCCAACCCCACATCTGTCTATTTCTGCATCGGTCACAGGACCCCATTCACACTGTCCCAGTGAGGGTGAGACCGACTCAGCCAGAGCACTGGGGACAGCGCCAGTGTCAGGCCCTGTGGGATTCAGCTCAGTGCTGTGTCCCTGAAAGTGGTCCTTCAGAGTGGGAAGGATAATTTGGGTGTGACCATGACCCCCCCTCAAGTTTATCATCCACCCTGACAAGTCACAGTGGCCAGAGGCATCTCATCTCTCAGAGGAATGGTGTCCTGATCACTCATGTGTCACCTGATCTCAATGGAGGGTGGGACACTCTGGTTGGGGGGAGAAGGACAGGGACACGTCTCCTGTGGAGGAGCCACTTTGATCACTGACACATTCAGGGCCAGGACCAGCTCTGGGTCTAGGTGGCCACCTGTCAGGACGGACAAACCTGCCCTTCACTGCAATCATGAGGAGGCAGCAAACTCAAACCTTGTGACATCCTCAGGACCTGGCCTGGCCTGGAAGGGGCTGAGAGGGCAGCAGCTCAGCAAGACTTATGCCCTGCAGCAGAAGGACACAGCGAGAAGTTCTGAGAGCTGGACGTCTGCAGCCAGGGCAGTGCTGTGTCCTGAATCCACTATGTGGGTTGGCGCTGAGCTGGAGTTGGTGTGTATCATTGGAGGGAGCTGGGCAAAGGGACAGGAGCTCCACTATCTCTGCAACTCCTCTGCAAGCCTCTGAGTAGTTCAGGAGCACAGTTCAAGAATCTTGGCAGAGTCATGGAGACAGCCAAGATGCCCCAGCACTGACGAATGGATTAAGAAAATGTGGTATCTATACACAATGGGATTCTATGCAGCCATGAAGAAGAACGAAATGTTATCATTCGCTGGTAAATGGATGGAACTGGAGAACATCATTCTGAATGAGGTTAGCCTGGCTCAAAAGACCAAAAATCGTATGTTCTCCCTCATATGTGGACATTAGATCAAGGGCAAACACAACAAGGGGATTGGACTTTGACCACATGATAAAAGCGAGAGCACACAAGGGAGGGGTGAGGATAGGTAAGACACCTAAAAAACTAGCTAGCATTTGTTGTCCTTAACGCAGAGAAACTAAAGCAGATACCTTAAAGCAACTGAGGCCAATAGGAGAAGGGGACCAGGAACTAGAGAAAAGGTGAGATCAAAAAGAATGAACCTAGAAGGTAACACCCACGCACAGGAAATCAATGTGAGTCAATGCCCTGTATAGCTATCCTTATCTCAACCAGCAAAACCCCTTGTTCCTTCCTATTATTGCTTATACTCTCTCTACAACAAAATTAGAAATAAGGGCAAAATAGTTTCTGCTGGGTATTGGGGGGGGAGAGGGAGGGGCGGAGTGGGTGGTAAGGGAGGGGGTGGGGGCAGGGGGGAGAAATGAACCAAGCCTTGTATGCACATATGAATAATAAAAGAAAAATGAAAAAAAAAAAGAATCTTGGCAGTATAGCTGTCCTCCTTGTTCTTCCACCCACTCTCCCTGGTGTGCTGGGGCTGTGACTCTGCAGCCCCCTGCCCAGCAGACAAGCAGTACTGGAGGGCAGTCGTGGCTCATTCTCTCTTTTAGGGGGTGCGGGGGGGGGGGGGACTGGCCCTTTCTTAAAATCCTTAAGAGCAAGACTTACTTCTACACTTTAAAAACATCCTTTGAGAATTCCTAGAAGGAAGAGAAGCTGGGCCCCTCACCAAACACAGGTCCAGCTGTTGTGCACAGACTCCCTGGGCTGAGCCCATGTCCAGGTCCTGCCCCTTCTGCACAGGTGGCTTTGTGGACCACTCTGTGCCCCCTCTTTCCCCCGCCCAGGACACACACTCTGGACAGAGGAGATGCTAAAGTTGGTGCTGCTGCTTCAGGCACAGCTCCAGGGCTGATCTCTTCGACTGGGATACAGCTGCTCCCCAGCAGGGAGGTGAAAGTAGCCTGGATCCCAGGGAATCAGGCATCCACAGGCAACACCAAGGGGCCGAGGACCCTGGGAGATGGTGAAGACCCCAATGCTGGCAGGCAGCTGTGAGCTTCCCAGCATCAGCTAGTAGTTACTGTCAGGGCCTCCAAAGGGCCAGCAGCTGGTCCAGTTGCCTCTGGGGAGAGATGGACTTGAAGTGCTCCCCCCACCCCAGAGATGGCCACACAACCACCAGACCACATCAGGGAGGAGCGAATAAAAGTGAGCCTGAGAGCTGCTCACAGAGGGTAGCGGAAGGGCTCTGGCAGCACTGCTGTATCCTGGGCCTCTCTGGGCTGAGCAGGATGGGGGGTGGTCTTCCACACAGCTGGAGAGCCCTGAGCCATGGGGCCCGGCAGGGCGGCGGCTGTGGGCTGGGGCCTTGCCAGACAGCCTGGGCCTGGTGTTTTTCCTTCCACTGGCTCTGGCCCGGGGCCTGGTGAGCAAATGCTGACCCACATTTCCACTGTGCAGGGCAGGAAGTCGGCCACCAGCAGGGCGGGAGCCTGGGAGTCCTGGAGACACGCCGCGGGCCCCTCAGACTTTCCAGGCTGGGAATTGGGTCTTGAAGGGGAGGGGGCCTTCCTGAGCTTCCGGGGAGAGCACAGGGACAAAGCAGAGCCAGAGGATCTGAGTGGGGGACTGTGGTCTCCTGTGTCCCTCTGAGGACATAGGAGGAGCCACCGGCCCTCTTGGGGTGGGGTGGATGGTGGCCAATGCAAGGGTCTTTGCCGCCACAGGCCCTACTGCTGTGCTCAAAGCCAGCGCTGCTGGGGGCCGCCATGACCACACTGGCCATTCTTTATCTCCAAAACTCTCCATGGGGTTCAGAGGGTAACTGAGGACATGGGAGCAGCTGGAAGGGAGACCGGGAGCTTCCTTACTCTATCGCCCCCTGCAGCACATCTAAAGACAAGAGGGAGGGTCACTGTCCACATGGCCCATCCCATCTATGTTCCCACCAAGACTGGGGCAGGTCCCATGTGAGTGTCCCCATTGCTCTGTGACAAGGGGCTGGGAGGAGCACAAGGTCCTTTTCTCCTCGGGGAGGACCACGCTGTCCCTGGCTTCTTATACTCTGAGGTCCAGAGTTGGTCTCCCTCCATGCTTCTTCCCTAGATGAGGGATGCTGGGACTTTGGGGGCAGGGCTCTGAGGAGGGCCAACCCCTCTCTTCTCAGGACAGTTACTCGGGGAGGGTTACACACAGTGGTTAGGGTTGCATGGGTGGGGGCTCAGAATGAACCTGGGCAGAAGCTGTGGAGGGGCTTTGTGCATCCCGAGAACAGTGGCAGGATTGGTTTCAGATTCAGGTCATGTGTGTCTGGGGTGTTGTACATGGCACTGTGCACACACATATCAGGTGTGTGCACACGTATTGGTGTACACATGCAAGTGTGTGTGTCAGGTGTGTGTGTGTGTGTATGTCTGGAGCTCTGACTGAGGTGGGTACCTAGGTGTCTCCATCCATGGCCCTACCCTGTGCAGGTGAGGGCAGAGACCCAGCCAGCAGCCTCTGCACCTGACATAGGGACTGTCCACCTGGCCTGACATCTCCCTTAGCTGGGTGGCACCCACTGACTGTGCTGGTGAGATGTGTAGCTCTGGCGTGTGCTGGACACAGCAGGCAGGGTGCTCTATGACAGAGGGAGCAGCAACTCCCCTTGGCGGGGGGGCGGGTCTATGTTCTGGACACTCCTGTAATCCAGCCATTAATCTCTGTTAAAGAGGATTAAGAAGGAGCTGTGTGTCCAGGCATGTTCTCTGCCCGGGGGGCTCAGCTTTGCCTGTACCACCTAAGCCCCAGATCCAGACACTGTCAGGCCTCTGCCAGCATCTCAGGGAAGAGAGCAGGAGGACCACCAGGAAAACTGAAACACAAGCCTCAATTTCCAAGCCCCTTCCCAGGACCCCAGCCAATCCTGGCTGTGAGGGGCTGCCAAAGCTGAGCCCTGGGTTGACTCAGAGTTTGGACCAAGTCCACCCTTAGCAAAGCCACTTGGCTGGCCAGTAGGTCACGAGGAGAGGCATTATCTATCTGCTGAAGCATGTTGGGGCTGCAGACTATCTGGTGAGCCCAACCTCATCCCACACTCTGCAGAGGGCACTCTGCAGAGGGAGAAACGGAGGCCTTGGGAAGGTGTTGAACATGCAGCTTGCTGACCAGGGCCCTGAGTGGGATTCTTACCTCCTGACTGTAGCTCGGGGCTGAGGAAGGGCAGGTGAGGACTGCCCAAGCGCTTCCCCATGTATGCCAAGACCTGCTGTCTCCCAGGAGCCTGGTAGCAGGGCCTGCATGGTCCACAGCCACCAGTGCTGGAGGCTGCTGGGACGATGGTGAGTAGGGCTGAGGGACCAGCTGCCCTGAGGACCCCTGCTCCCAGGACACAGGGTGATGGGAACTGGCTTCAAATCATCCAGTGGATACAAATCCCTGCCTAGAATGTGTGGGGCACACAGCCCCACCATGGTTTTCCACCCTCCATTATAGGCAGTATACCTAGGCCCTGGCGCTTCCCTCCCTTTGCTCTGCTGCAGGGCCTGGAAGGTGAGCTTGCTCACTCCTCTAGGCCTTCCCAGTGGGTTTCAGAGCTGGGCTCCAAGACACCAAGCTCTGCCTGATGGGCTCCAGAGAGGTGTGAGGACCCCAAGTTGTACATCAGCCCACACCAGCGCCTATCCATTTGTCCATAGTAAAGTGGAGACCCCATCAGGCCACTCCTACCATAGACTACTGCACAGCTGAGAGAGCCAGGACCTACACACGACTTTACATGGGCTGTGTTGGGCATGGCACAGTGAAGAAAGCAGCCAGTTAGATCCTCTCGTGGAAAGTCCCAGTACAGTGACCTGTCACTTGGCTCACCTGGTGGGGATGGTACTGGATGGCCAGCATCAACACCTGGCCCTGGTTGTAGGCCTCAGGACAATGATATCCATCCTTCTGAGGACTCTGCCCGGTCTGCCTGCCAGAGCCACCTTTCTGCGGGTCAGGCATGGACTATGTACTGCCGCCGATGTGTGTTTACCCACTAGCAGTCACTCAGACCCTGGAAGCCATTACTGTACACTTTCTGGATTTGCCTGATCTGGATTTTCTGTGTCTGGCTTTTGCTTAGAATGTTTTCCAAAGGTCACCCATGTTGCATCGGGTGTCAGAATTTCTTTGTCGGCACGAACGGCTACACCGCAGTCTGTCCATTGTCTATTGATACTTGGCGTTTGCCCTTTGGGCTGATATGGGTAAAGCTGCTATGGACAGTTGTGTACGAGTCTTTGTGTCGATGTATGTTCCATTTTTCTTGAGTCCATGTGATGGCCATGAGAGCAAAGCCCACCCACACAGCTCTTGCTCCACAGGAGATGGCAAGTGCCAGCCTCAAGTCAGCCTTGGGGCAGAACTCGGGGTGCACTCCACACCCCCTTCCAGAAGCTCATCTTGCCCTCTCCTTTCCCCAAAGCCACAGAGGAGTGATTATGGAGGCCCCGGTGCCCTGGTGGCAGGATGACTTTGGCTCTCCTGGCACTGGGGGTTCTCTGATGGCGCCTGTGCCTCCTGATGGACCGAAAACTCCTGGGGGTGTCAGACAGCTACTTGGGAGTGGAATGGCTGAGTCACATGGTATTTAATATTTAGCATTTTAAGGAGCTGCCAAACTGTTTTCCAAAGCAGCTGTGTCATGTTACCTTCCCACAGCAACGTACAAGGGCGCTCTGCTTCCTCTAATTTCCTTGTCAGCTTACTGCTGTCTAATTTTTACTACATCCGGCCTAGAAGTTGTATCTCACTGTGGTTTTGATTTGCATTTCCCTAATGATGGTGACCAGCTTTTCATTCATCCTGGACATTTGGATATCTTCTTTGGAGAAAACATCTATTCCAATCCTTTGCCTGTTTGTGTGTGTGTGTGTGTGTGTGTGTGTGTGTGTGTGTGTGTGTTGTACCGGGGTTTGGGTTTGAACTCAGGTCCTCAGCTTGCTAGGCAGGTGCTGTACCACTTGAGCCACCTGAGGAACTGCCGTACTGTTTTTTGTAGCAGCTGCACCATTTTATATTCCCACCAGTCACGCACAGGCATTCCAAGTTCTTCATCTTTGCAAATTCTTGATATTGTCTGGTTTTAATACTATTTAGATAGTAGCCATCTAAATGAGCGTGAGGAGGTATCTGTTGTAGTTTTGATTTGCAATACCCTAGACGGACATCTTTTCTTGTGCTCATTGGCTGTCCGTGTATAATTTTTGGAGAAATTTCTACTCTACTTTTTGCCCGTTTTTTTGTATGGATGTTAATACCTTATCGGATACATGATTTGCATATGTTACCTTTCATTTGATGGGCTGCCTTTTTACCATAAATTGTCTTGTATGCACAATTTATTTATTTATCTGGTGACAGTAGAGTTTGAACACAGGGCCTCATGCTTGTCAGGCAGGCGCTCTACCACTTGAGCCACTCCACCAGCCCTGTTTTGTGTTGGGTGTTTTTGAGACAGGGTCTTGCAAACTGTTTGCCCAGGCTGACCTTAGACCACAATCCTCCTGATCTCTGCCTCCCAAGTAGCTGGGATTACAGGTGTGAGCCACTGGTGCCTGGCTATGAATGTGAATTTTGTCAAATGCTTTTCCTGCATCAACCGAGGTGATCTCGTGGGTTTTTCCCTCATTCTTAATACAGTGCATTATATTGATCTGTTTCATACCCGTAACCATCCTAGCATTCCATGGATTTTTTTGTACCTTATTTCTCACTATCTTCTTGGTGTTTAGCTGATTTTTTGAGCAAAATGTTTAAATTCCTTTCCATATCTTTTTGTGTATCTTTGATAGCTATTTTCTTTGTGGTTATCTTAGGGATTACATTTGATGTCCTAAAGTTACAACACTCAGATTTGAATTTATACCGATTTAACATCAATAGTTTACAAAAACTCCTCTTTTACAACCTTTGTCAGTTATTGATATCATGAAATTACATCTTTATACAATGCATACCCCAAATCATAGCTTAGTAATCCTTTTAAATGCATTAGTTTCTTAAATTATGTACAAAATAAAATATGGGTCATGAGCTGAAGTTAACAGTAATACTAGGCATTGATTAATTCTTTTTTTAATGTATTAAACCTCATAGTGGTTTAGAACATGAAGGAATGGAGTTACAAGCCGTTGTCACACGATAGTGACGTTCGTGACGATATTTGTATTTACTGAGATCTTCATTTCTTCACAGAGCTTCTGGTTACTGTCTAGTGTCCTTCCACGTCACCCTGCAGGACACCTTGAGATTTCCTGCTAGTGGTGGTGGACTCCCTGACCGTTGTTTAGTATCTGATTGTTTCTTCTGTCTTCTCAATCTGCTTTTGGTTCTCTCTAGTGAAGTTTTACTTCATGATTGTACTTTTAAGCTCCAGAATTTTCGTTTACTCTCACACTGTCCACTTTCTCCACAATTTATTTTAGTTCTCTGAACTTTTTTTTTTTTTTTTTGGTACTATAGTGTTAACTCAGGTTTGAACTCAGAGCCTCATACTTGTGAGCAGGTGTGGTACCTCCTGAGTCACTGTACCCGTTCTCCTCTGAACATCTTTAAGGCAGTTGCTTTGGGGTCTTTGTCTAGTAGGTCTCAGTCCTAGGGTGTCAAGACCCTTGGTTCTTGACAGAGACCCTGGGCCCTAAAGGTTCAGTAGCTCCTTGGATCTCTTCCAGTGACTAGAACCCACAGTTTCTCATCTCTGCTTCCAGCCGCTCTCTGGAACTCTTCAGCCACCCTCTTGTGCGCTTGTTAATACAGTGACCACTGTTGCCTTAACTGCTGCCTCTGCTCCTCTGCCACTGTCTCCTTGTTATACCAGCTCAGCCTGCCCTGCTACTAATAAGGATCAAAAGTAACCAAGAAAAGACCACTCAATGGACTTATTATTGCAACATTAAGGCAACAAAGGAGGGTTTCTCCCAGCTGGCTCAAAAAGTGAGCCTAACAGCCTGCTTATACAGCCAGAAGAGGTGTGTGTGGCAAGTGTTTGCACCAAGCATGGCACAGTTGTTCATGCAAATGAAGAATTGTGTTTGCACCAATCATGGCACAGCTGTTCATGCAAATGAAGAATTGTGTTTCACCAATCATGGCACAGCTGTTCATGCAAATGAAGAATTGTGTTTCACCAATCATGGCACAGTTGTTCATGCAAATGAAGAATTGTGTTTGCACCAATCATGGCACAGTTGTTCATGCAAATGAAGAATTGTGTTTGCACCAATCATGGGCACAGCTGTTCATGCAAATGAAGAATTGTGTTTGCACCAATCATGGGCCTTCTTATGGGCTACAAGGGGGACATGCTTCCCCTCTGGCCTGGGTGAAAATGGCTGATAGACTCTACCAAGATTTGTGGTGGCCAAAAGTCTGGCCCCAAATGAAATAGTTCTGACTGAAATGGTGCCTCTGGAGTTGGAGTTCTGCTTTGACAGAAGCAGCTCTGCTTGCAATGTAACTTCCTCAAGGTGTTCATGAAATGCTCGAAGCAGCTGGGCTCTGGGCTTTGGCAGCCTATCTGAGCGCTTGGCTGACAAGTCCTTCACTCAAGGCAACCAGATCGTGGGGAAGGATCTACCATCTGTGAATCGCAGACTCAACTTACCCTTAGCGTATCTAAAGGGCTGCTCATAATAAAAGCCTATAACTAACACTGACAGTGCTCTAACAGTATTTAGCAGTGCTCTTTTCTTAGCCAAAGACACACAGGGAGATTTGCGTCACTCTATCTGTCTCAGTGTGTAATGGATTACTTCTCTCCTGCTGTTTTTGAGATTCTTTGTCTCCAGCTTTCGACTGTTTAATAATGAAGTGACTGTTTAATTTGCATGTTCCCTGCTTGGAATCTGTTGAGACTCTTGGACATGTAGGTTAATGTTTTTCATTGACTTTGGGGTGGTTTAGCCATTATTTCTGCAAGTAATTTTTCTGTTCCTTTATCTTCCTCCTCTCCTTCTGGAACTTCAGTTATGCAATTGTTCATAAGTTTGATGGTGTCTCCTAGGTCTCTGAGTCTCTGTTCAGTTTTCATCATTCAGTTTTCTTTCCAGACTGAGTAATCGTGATTGGCCTATTCCCTTTTGTAGACTGTTTATTCTACTTGCTCAAATCTCCAGCTGAGCCTCTCTAGTGAACTTTTCAATTTAGTTAACTTTTCCACTCCAGGGTTTATATCGTTCTATAAATTTCTACCCTTTGCTGGTATCTCTACTTAGTGAAACATCACTCTCCTTTAATTATTTAGGTGTGACTTCCTTTAGTTCTTTGAACATACTTAAGACTGATAATCTAAAGTCTTTGTCTAGTAAGTCAAACATTTGGGCTTCCTCAGTGACAGTTTATATTGATTGTTTTCTTCCCCTTTTGCATGGGCCATATTTTCTTGTGTTTTTGCATGTCTCATAGTTTTTCACTGGAAGCAGAATAGTTTAGGGAATATAATTTGGTAACTTCGGAAATCAGATTCTCTCCTTTGGGGTTTGTTGCTATTGCTGCTTGTAGTGTGTTTAGTGATTTTTCTGACTTAAGTCTGAAATATCTGTATGCATTACCATGTGTGGTCTCCAAGTCTTTCATTGGTTTACTGGGGGTCAGCTGATTATTGGACAGAGGTTTCCTTAGATGACTGGAACCAATAAGTCATCCAGTCTTGATTGTGGGGCTCTCTTGTGCTGTGCTCTCAACACTCACCCAGCAGTTAACAGCTCTGCACTAGTCCACAGTCTCTGCTTGGGAGCTTCTTGGGTCTTTTCTGAGCATGCACACAGCCCTGGGAGTATGTATGGGCATCTAGATTCCCAGGGATAAGTTAGACATTTTCAAAGCTCCCAACAGACATCCCATTTCTCGGCTTTTCTTTTTAGGTTTTTTGATTGGCCTATCATTTGCAAAAACTGTTAGCCACCACTGTGGGCAACTGCAGCATTAAATGACCTGTGGCTGGTTTCAACAAAAGCCTCTTGGAAAAGGCTTTCCACCCAGAGTGAGCTCTGAATTGAGTCAAATAGTTTCCCAAGTGAGGTCTTGTAGGGAACCTTCAGATAGGTCAGATAATGACAGCTTTCTGGAAACGAACCTTTGAAAGGGCTCCAGCCATGTTCTAAGCCAGTGGCTGCCAGGCTATTGTTTCACCACAATTGCAGGTTGTTTGTTTCCAGGCTACATTAGACCTGGAGAGAGAGAATGGGCAAGGGGTGAGGTATACACCACAAAACTTTTTTTTTTTTTCACCAAAATTACCCTATTTTCTTTAAAATACAGTGACTTCCCACAAACTGCTGCAAGCCTTTGGTTGATTTTCAGGGTACTGAAGGATCTGTGGACTCTGTTGCCCCCTTCTCCTTGCTTTGGTGATGTTCTTGGAAGCCCTTACTGCCACTTTTCTGAGGTCCTGGCATTTTACAATGAATGTAAAAGATGCTGAAGACAGGCCCACATTTCATGGAGGTGGCCTGTCGCACAGTGGACTAGCTCTGTATGTAGAGCCAGTCAGCAGCAGATCCTATCCCACATCTGTATCTTGCCAGCCATGCCTCCCTGTGAGCTCAGCTGGCAGAGTCGATGTGTTAATTTGGGATAATTCGTGCTCCCGAAGCTCCTGGAGTCAGGTGCAGGTGCAGTGGTCACACTTAGCTGGTACGCTCACAAGAGTGGGTGCTTGTGTTCACGCCCTGTGGCTTTCCTTGTAGATGCTATCCCAGAGAGCAGAGGCCCCAAAGCTGAACCCAGGACACAATTCCTGGACCTGGCTCAGGCTCTGAATTAGAAGTGCTCTGTGAAAACTGATCACAATGGAGGTGTGGGCATGGGGAGGGCAGGGATTGTCATGGGTAGGTTCCTGAGCAGGTGGGGCCAGAAGCCAACTAGGCAGCCTGGTGGCTGTGCAGCTCTGAAAGTCGTGTCTGGAAGCCCAGTCCTGAGTCAACTTGTTAATGGCTCCATGAGCCTCTTAACACCCTGCAACAAATCCTTGTCTGCTTACACTGGCAGAATGGATTTCCTTCTCTGCAGGAGCCGTGATGGGAAAATAAAGCCATGACACGCCACCGGGCATGACCAGGCGCTCCTCTGGGCTGGGTGGGCCGTAAGTGCTCTCCCAGAGACTTTGGGACAGGGAGAGGAGGCATGAGAAGAGTTCTTTGGGTAGAGGAGCTTGCAGGGCCTGAGCAAGCTGGAAGTCCCTGCACAGGGAGACCAGTGAAGGGCTGAAAGGAGAATTGGGTTGATGAAAGAGAGTCAGACCATGTGGTCTCATTCCTGGGACATTAGGCCCCAGGGTTGAAGCAGCCTTTAGAAATTCATCATGTATGGACCACACCATGGTGCTTGGCACGAGCCAGTGAGCAATGAGGCAAATGAATATGGGCCTGTGTGGGCCAGCATGGGTGGTATGTGTGGGTGAGTGTTTAATGCACAGCAGCCCCTTGGGCAGCCTGGAGCCTGAGCTCTGTAGGAGACGCCTGTCCCATGGGTGGGCGGGGATTCCGAGTCTGAGTCAGCAGATGTGGCTTGGGAGTTGGTTCTGCCCAGGGAGGGGCAGTGGGAAGGACCTAAGAGAGCAGTTCTTACGCCAGAATTCAAACAGAAAGATAAAGAAGGCTTCCCTTTCCCCTGGACCCCAAGACCTCTCCAAGGTACCCTGGGCTGCACAGAAGGGACCACAGTTTAGGTGCAGTGGATGAAACAGGAGGGCAGACAGGTCTGGAGGACAGAGGGTACTTTACAAGAGTCCCTGTGAATGCCTGCTCTGAGCAGTTCACAAACACCTCCATGTGACCCTATGCCCACCCACACAGATCCAATTTGAGCAGCACAATCCCAGCCTCCATCCCAACTTGGGGAGGGCACTTGAGAGCACCTGTGGTTGCCTGAACATCCAATTTGTCTGGGTTAACAGACACCTTAAAAAAAATCACCAACGCCCTGGGAGTGTTGACCTATCAGTTACTCACACTGTATACCAACCTGAGTCACAGTAGGGACAAGAGAGGCAATGGACAGGGGATGCCTGCTGGGGCAGGGGGACAGGCAGAAAGCCCAGTGCTGGCTCTGCAGACACACACAGCCCATAGCCACAGCCTTGCCCATGCTCCCTTGGAAACCATCTTAGGCCAGGGCTGCAGAGTGACCTCCAGAATGGTCTGGTTCTAAGAGAACCCTGGCACTGGCGTCAACCAATTAACCAAGCACTTGTTGGATGACAGAATCCAGTTCACAGAAGGCATTCTTTCCACCCCAGGCCTGTACCTTGGGATGTTGGGGTTACTTCCATGTCCCTATCCCTGAGATGCACGAGGTGTTCAGCACCTGTTTAATGAAGAAATTTGCTCTGTGTGTGAACGTGCACACCCATACCTGTGTGCACAGATGAACGCTTTTGTTTGTGGGGACACCGTATAAATGCTCCCTCCTGTGGTTCTCAGAAGGAGGTGGGATACAGTGTCCTGGTTTAGTGGCTGAGGGTCAGCAGGATGCCCAGAACCGCATGAGACCCCAGTCCAGCCCAGCCCAACCCAGGAGAGGAGGGTGCAGTTTCCAAAAACTAAGCTCAGCTGTCCCTAAGCCTCTCTGTGCCTCTCTCTCAGCACAGCAAAGAAAACTTCCCATGTCCTGTCATGTCCGAGAACCTTCTCAGGCAGGCTTTCTTGGGGACACGCTCACCACCAATGGGGAGTTCTCCCCTGTCCACCTCCCATCCAGTCCTCCTGGGGCAACTCTGGGTATGTCAGCTGCAGCCCTGCCTGGAGCACCTGGGCTGCAGTTCCCAATGGCTGAGTCCCAAGCTGCACAGCCTTCTCAAGGTGGGCCTGGGTGGGGGCTGGAAGAGGAGCCTCTTGAGGCCACCACTGGACATGGGGCAGAAGCTGGACTGTGCCCACAGCATAGCCTGGCCCCAGCACGAGATGTTATTCTAGACCTATCTCTTATTTTCTCCCTAAACCTGTAATCAGCCTCTTCTCCAAGGAGTCCACATTCCTTTTGGTGAAGGAGCCTGGCCTGCTCACTGCTGCAGGGGTCACTGCTCCTAGATGCTGAGAGGGACACAGCTAGGAAGGGATGGTGCATATCACATTCACAGCCTAGTTATCTGCTTGAACAAAAGCAGGAGCCCACGCTGGTACTCCAGCAATCCTCCAGTGACACGGTGTTCATCTGGAACTCCATGGTCAAGTAGTAAAACTCTGTGGCTCCTGAGGCCCACAGAGTCCCTAGAACACAGCAGGTGCAGAGCTCTAGCCCATGCCTCTGTGGGGAAAGGGCCTCTGAATTCAACATCAGCATTTGTGTGGAGCAGAGACTTTTCTTAGAAGCGTCCTTTTCCTCTTGGTCTCTGGCAAGCATACTGTGGGATTTTCAGAGGCTGTCTCTAAAGGCCACCTGTATCCGACAAGGTGAAAGAAAATTCCTTTTCTGATATCTGGACTTTCATCACAGACTTCAGCTGCACATTTTATCAGATTAGCTGCAGAAGCAAATATGAGAGTCCATCTTTCTTATAGTAAGCCAGAGAATAAAAGGATTTGTACAAATGTGGAACCATGCCATATTCCAAAGGTTTTGGGGGGCAGTACTGGGAGCGGAACTCGGGGCTTCATACTTGCGAGGGAGGCACTCTACCACTTGAGCCACTCTGCTGTCCCTTTTGGGGTGTTTATTTTTAAGATGGGGGTCTTCCTTTATGCTGGGGTCAGCCTGCGATGATATTCTCCTGCTTACACTTCCCGTGTAGCTGGGATGACAGGCACATGCACCACTATGTTCAGCTTTTTCTTGGTTTGACATGTGGCTTCTCTTTTTGCTTGGACTGGTCTCAAACCACGATCCACCCGCTATCTGCCTCCCAGGTAGTTTAGGATTACAGGCTTGAGCCATGGCACCTGGCTCTAAGGTTTTCATTTTGAAAAATAGAACTGCTTCTATAAAACATTATGGTACTTATGTTAACATGCAACATAATAACATGCCTTATTTTGTTATTTTAAAGTGAATTAGTAAGTTTTCTAAGCACTTGCTGTGATTAGACTATGATAAGCATGGATGGATATAACTCACTTGAGCAGAAGCTCTTTGGGGGTCTTCAGAGACTTTCAGGAGCAAAAGGCAGTCCTGAGATAGAAAGCTTCAGAAGCACTGGGGTAGAATTTGTCTTTGGTCTGGAGTCTAAATTTTGTGTTCAGCTACCCTTCTGTGGCTGTGTTATTTATTTGAAATACAGGTTAGATCATTTGTTTTTGTTTGCAGTCTATGCTTGTTGATTCTATTTATTCTCTCTCACCGTCTCAGTCGGAATATGTGAAACATTAACAGATTCCAAAAACCAGAATGTATTTTGTTTAGGCTTAAAAACTCCTTGGATATTCTGTGAACAGGGGGGCTATCCATGATTGAGCAAGATGTCTCCACTCCCCTTCTTCCTCCGCAGTTCCTAGACCTCATGACTGGTTCTGTAAATATTTTCCGGACACTGAGCAGCAATAAACTTCAGAATCTGTTAGCCTGTCCAAAGGAGGAGAAGTGCCCCAGGGGACAGGCCAGCCTCCTTCCCCTGCACTAACCTCTAGCACCGAGGAGAGGCACACTGGTGAGGGGTCCTGGGGAGGATGGTGCTTCTTAGTGGCTCATGTCCCTGAGCACCTCTGACCTGGTGCTGATTCCCTCTGGAAGGGACCCATTCCAGATCCCTCTGGCCAGCAGCATGGACCACCATGGTTCTATGCAGTTTTAGGCTATGATGGGAAAGGGGCAACTGCTTTGGGTGGCTAAGCTGGTAGTCCTGGGATTTCTTTCCCGCACTTCAAGTTAAGTGAAGAATGGGGCCCTTCAGGACACACCTGCGGCAAACAGGCCCCCTGTGGCCTCTGGTCCTGGGCTCCTCCTGACTGAGCACAGAGCTCCTTACAGCACCATCCAGAGACCAGACGCTGGTTAGGGGAGGGAGGGAGGAGGGCGGAGAGAGGGAGAAGGGAAGACAAAGAAAGGGGTGCGGCAGCAGCTGGCCGGAGGGGCGGGGAGTGAGCTCAGCAGAGCAGGTCTGCTAGTCAAGCTGTTGGGAGGGTGGAGAGTGACAGCCCCTGCAAGCGCCTCCAGGCAAGGCGCTTTCTCCTGCCCTACTTCCTATCTGCCACTCTTTGGGACCAGGCAGTGGGGCGCCGTGGATAGGGGGAGCTAGGACCTCACTGGCTGGTCAGAGGTACTCTGAGCTCTCACAGCTGCCCAAAGCCTCAGTCTGCCTCCTGCTGCTCTTGTCCGTGAGTGGTGAGTACCATGTGCACCTGGATCCCAGGACTTCTGGAACTATCCCCCAAGCCAGAAACCTGCAGCACTAGAAGAGACCCACCTTGGGGATGAGCCAGGGCCTGAGCTTTGCTGGTGTAGTCAAGGGCACAGCTAGTGCGTCAAGTTTACCTGCCAAGTCCTGGGATCCTGTGATGGTGGAGGGACAATGGAGAGCCATGGAGAAGTGTGATGCATCCCAACCTGCCCAGGGAGCAACAAGCCTGCT
The DNA here is from genome assembly GCF_047511655.1 of Castor canadensis. Taxonomy (NCBI): domain Eukaryota; kingdom Metazoa; phylum Chordata; class Mammalia; order Rodentia; family Castoridae; genus Castor; species Castor canadensis. The sequence continues at coordinate 154,783,498 of NC_133394.1, forward strand.
GAGCTCTGCGTTCTAGGCGGTGACCCTGGGAACCGTGAGCCTAAGGTGTTGGCAGACGTGCTGGCGCCTAGCCACACCTCGTAACCTGGTGCACTTCACTTCCCTAATGGCTGAAAACTCAGCAGGAGAGTTTTGGGGAGAAGGGGGTGTACTCACAGGCACCTCACCTGCCTGCAGATCTCTCCCCACGCTGTGGGGGCTGGAGGCATCTGGGGACTAAAGGTGTCGGCACCACTCTTCCTCTGCTGTAGGTGATGGAAAACCTGAGTGCTGCCACTGCCTCAGGCGGGGCTCTCTGGACCCTTCTCCTGGCCACACTGGGCTCCACTGCTGGCCAGCCGCTGGGGGAAGAGTCTGTCTGCACAGCCCGGCCTCTGGCCAAATACAGCATCACCTTCACCGGCAAGTGGAGCCAAACAGCGTTCCCCAAGCAGTACCCCCTGTTCCGGCCCCCTGCGCAGTGGTCCTCCCTGCTGGGTAAGGGCAGCTCCTCCCTCTCCCCAGCCCAGGGCAATGACCCACCCCATCTGGGCTACAGAATGGGAAGCAGCACTTCAGTCTGGGGCACTCTCACCCAACAGACTTCAATCCATGAGACAACTGCTAAGCACCAACTGTATGCTGGCAGGTGGTAAAGGGCAGGGTAGACACAGTCATGGGGAAGGCTGGCTGGACATGGTCACTCAGCAAGTGTCCTGGCAATGTGTACATGTAAGATGCCACTGCTCACATGTGACAAGAGTGAATGTGGCTCCTTGCCTTTCAGTCGGGGGAGCTGATGTTTGGGGAAGGGGGACATGGTGTTCATGGGGGGGTTAGTGGGGATCTGAGCCTGCAGCCCTGCTGCTGGTCCCAACTGGCTGCTCATGCAGCGCGCCGTCCACACAGGGGCAGCTCACAGCTCTGACTACAGCATGTGGAGAAAGAACGAGTATGCGAGCAATGGGCTGAGGGACTTTGCAGAGCGCGGCGAGGCCTGGGCACTGATGAAGGAGATTGAGGCAGCAGGAGAGAAGCTCCAGAGTGTGCACGCGGTGTTCTCAGCCCCTGCCATCCCCAGTGGCACTGGTCAGACCTCCACGGAGCTGGAGGTGCAGCCCAGGCACTCGCTGGTAAGTTGTGGCCAGCAGTATGTGTGGGAGAAATGTCCCTGCAGCTGCAGTGGGCTGAGCTTCCTGGCTATATCCAGGTGTCCTTTGTGGTACGCATCGTCCCCAGCCCCGACTGGTTTGTGGGCGTCGACAGCGTGGACCTGTGTGAGGGAGGACACTGGAAGGAGCAGGTAGCCCTGGACCTTTACCCCCATGATGCAGGGACAGACAGTGGCTTCACCTTCTCCTCCCCCAACTTTGCAACCATCCCACAGGACACGGTAACCGAGGTGAGTGGTCTACAGGCCCACTGCCCCATCACCCTCCACTGTGCAGGGTGCTCTGGACTCTGAATGTGGTGGCTAGGGGAGGCAGTGCTGCACTCTGCGATGGACCTCTGGGACCCCAGCTTTTACTCCTGTAAATGGCCCTGTTTCTGGTGTCCATAGTGAACAGGTCACTGCAGTCCTGCCCTGGGAGCTGGCAGCACTACATCAGGGTGGCGGTCTAGTAAAGGCTCCCCCTTTCCGGTCTGTTTCCAAGACCCCCAGTTTGCAGGGCTGCTGTGCAGAGTATGCAATTCTGCCTGGTGCATGAGCACAGAGTGGGAGCTGTTTTTGTGGTGTCTCAGCCAAAGCCCTGTACTCCATGGCCCAGGGTCCAGGGAGAGGCCACGATGAGCGTACCTGACTGCACTAGGCTTGGGCATTGCTGCAGTGGGGTTGGGGTGTTTTCTGGCATTGTCCTGCTGCACTCTGGGCCATACACACTCACAGAGGTGGCCTTCTTGGACCCCTTGCCAACTCTCCTTCTTCCTCCAACCAGATAACATCTTCATCTCCCAGTCACCCAGCCAACTCATTCTACTACCCACGGCTGAAGTCCTTGCCTCCCATTGCCAGAGTGACCCTGGTACGGCTCCGGCAGAGCCCCAGGGCCTTTTTTCCACCTGCTCCAGACTTGGCCAGCAGGGGCAATGAGATCGTCGACAGCCTCTCAGGTAACATCCAGGCTTCCCACCCCAGCATGCTGCAGGCACATGGGCTGCAGACAGAGGCTGTGGGTTGGGAAGTACACTGTAGCCCATGATGAGCATGTCTGGCTCCAGATACCAGGCGCTCAGGTTTGGAGGGGAGCTTAACATCCACCACTGGTCAAGTTTGTGTGTCCTGGAGCCTGTGGGGCATGTGTCACCCAGTGACACACATGCCAGCACCCACTCTGTATGAGGCACATGGAGTGAGTCCCACTCTGTGCCAGGTGAGCCCTCATCCTTAACGCCACCCCTACCGGTATGGAGTGGCTCTCAGGTTCCTAAGGGACCCCCCACTCTGTGGGTCTTAGGAGCCTGAGGCTGACCAACTTCAAGGGGGGGAACTCACGACAGTCGTTATGAGATGCTGGCCATTTTTAAAGTTTAGGGTTTGGCTGATCTAAGCACTGGAGATTTAATTCTTCCATACCATCTATAGTTGGCAGTACTTATACCACAGGGCAGAGGTAAATAATGAGGAGATAATTGAGCAGCAATGCCCGTCAGAAATATGCTCAGGGTGACCTGCATATCACAGCTGAAGGGACAGGTGTGAGGATTTTTTCAGTTGTCCCATTCATCCCCTCACAGGCCCAGGCTGACCTGGGGCTATGATCCTCCTAATTCCTACTCCCAAGTAGCCGAAATCACAGGAAAACTGACGGCTCTTAGATTTATGAATACGATGTAAACAGAGACAACATAGGAAAAAAGAACGATACCGAAACTATCTGAGCTGGGGGTGGAGGAAGCATGCCGTAAGCAAAGGGTACGTTGTAGGGACAGCAGACAGGGGCTGAGTTAGAGAAGGGACATAGAGAGGGTGGGGGTGGATGGGGCCAGCGAACTGTAACTCAGAGCTGGTGACAGGAATTCTAGAGTTCCACCCATCACTAGCTGGCACAGGAGCTATTTGACCCCTTTCTACCAAATACCATCTGAGGAGGACAACATGGCACCCCTGCCCCAAATGCATCCAAGGTGCCCTACAGCCCTGAAAAGGGCTGCATATCTACCCCTTCCTGGAGCCCAGGCTTTTCACATCAACTCTCCTGACACTGCCCTGCCTCATTCCCTTGTGCCCTGTGGCTCTTTCCATGGCACTTGCCACCTGCCACAATGTCACCTGGCATTGCTCACTTGAGTCTCTCCCACTATTCTCAGCACCCTGAGGGCCTGCTTGGCCCATGGTGGGTGTCACCCAGTATGCTCCCATCAGACCCACCCTGGTTCCTCTCTCGCCTCCTGATCACATGCTGGGTGCCACTTGTCCCAGGCCTCCTCCTCACAGGCATCAGCAGCATGCAGAAGTCCTCAGAGCTGCTGCAAGTGCTCATGTCACAGACCAGGGGGCTCCAACTGCTCGATGTTACAGTCAGGAAGCTTCCATGTGGCAGATGGGGGCTCAGGTATCCTACCAGGCTGGCTACCTGGAGCTCTTGCTCTCAGGCAAAGCTCTTGATGCAGCTTAGGATATGTCTGTCTCTGAAGCCTCAGCTTCCAAAGGTCTCTGCAGACTGTCCCACCACTCTCTCCGCTGTGGAGAGGGCTGCTCCAGGTGTGAGCATGGCTGGGGCTGCTAGAACATTCCAGGCACTATACCTGGACCTCTGGGCCCCCATCACTCAGTTCTTTCCTGAAACTTTTCATTTTTGACTTTTTTCTGGAGTCTCATCTACCAGCTGCCATGGACCTGGTTAGCAGTGAGGGCAGGACATGTAAGAATCAAGTCCTTTGTTAGAAGCCACTGCCCTGCCTCTGTCTGAGAGCCACCTTGTTCTCAAGGGTGCAGCAGCGGCCAAGGCCAGGCTTTGGGCCTCCTGTGAGGGCTGGTCCACCTCTGGGTCCTGGCCGTGGAGGAATATCTGACTGACTGGTTTGGCATATGGCATACAGAAGAGCTATTTCGTTTACTTTTGGAAATGGAATTTAACAGGTGATTTACTCATAACCAAACGTTGATGATTTTTAATTTTTTGAGGTGCTGGGCATTGAACTCAGGGCCCTGAGTTTGCTAAGGAAGTACTTTACCACTTGAGTCACGTCCCCAGATATACTGTTCTTAGTTTGTTCTTCGTCTAGGGTCTCAAGGTTTTGCCCAGGCTGACTTGGGGCTGTGATCCTCCAAACTCCTACTCCCAAGCAGCTGAAATCACAGGAAAACTGACGGCTTTTAGATTTATGAATACGATGTAAACAGAGACAACATAGGAAAAAAGAACGATACCGAAAATATCTGAGCTGAGGTAGGGGGGCACAACCCAAAGGCCTTTGGAAATGCTGGTTATGAGGGTCTGTGCTATAGCAGGGCTGGGCCTGGGCCAGACGCACGCCACTCAGTGGCTTCCATGGCTGCTGTGTCCTCCTTCCCCAGCTGGCAAGGACCCTTGGTTCAAGCTGCCACCAGGCAGGCAGGAGTTTGTTTCTCAAAGCCCAGGACACCATGCAGTCTCAGTCCCGAGTTCAGTGAGTCTCTTTGAGACCTACTGTGCAGCTTGCTCTGTGCCCACTGAGGCAGTGTGTGCTTCCTTCAGATTGATACGGAGCAGAGTCCCCAGAGAGGGACACACACCTGGGTGGGCTTCCCTTCTGTTCCCACCAGGTGCCTCTTTACACAGGTGTTCATGTGTTGGGTCTTCCCTGTGCTTGCTCCAGTTCCAGAAACACCGCTGGACTGTGAGGTTTCCCTGTGGTCATCCTGGGGACTATGTGGAGGTCCATGTGGGAAGCTGGGAGCCAAGAGCAGAACTCGCTATGTCCGTGTCCAACCTGCCAACAACGGGACCCCCTGCCCTGAGCTTGAAGAAGAGGCAGAGTGCATCCCTGATAACTGTGTCTAAATCCAGAGCCCCCAGCCCCGTGGACCGCACTGAGCCTTTGGCTCAGGTCTGGGTCACAGACAGCACCCAGGAGCATGGGCGGTTTTGCATCACTCCTAACCTCAGGCCAGGATGACAGATGTTCCCTGCACAGAGGACCTTCGGCAGGGAGGACATCTTCGAACAGGCTCCTTCCACAGGCACATTAATCCCTGAGGCTCACCACACTGGCCTAAATTATGTTCCTTGTAATTTATTAGCATTCCAGGAGGCTGCTTCTGATGCAGAGAACACACACACACACACACACACACACACACACACACACACCAGCACCGGTGAGAAGCTACCCCAAGCCCAGGACCCCTCATCCACAGTTGTCAGATACCTCAGACCCACTGCCATTGCATCCACTCCCAGGGCATGGCTGCCATCTGTGCACTGCTCCCAGCATCCAACGGGAGCCACCACACAAGAAGTAAAGGGGCAGTTTGGAAACAGTGCTTCATATTACTGATTTCTTTGCATTTGAATAAAGGCTATCGTTCCTCATGAATACTGGAGGCTGTCCTTGAACCTTTCCTGGACACCATGCAGTGGAGAGGTGCTTGGGTGTGTACTAATGGGGCAGGAGACACACATTCTTCTTCAGATGCTTGTGACGCTGCTATGGTTGCAAGCTGGGGAGGGGTGCCTGGGCAAGGGAAGAGGGGGCGACTCACAGGGACATGGTCCGAGGCTTCAGAAGCCAGCAGTTAGCACCAGAGCAGCACCAAGGGTAGTGCTTGCTGATCCCAGAACCCAGCACACGTACTGCTGGCAGGAAGTGGTGGGAAACAGAGCACTACCGTAGAACTGCCATAGCCACAGGGGCCGTTACTCTGCCCCTTCCCACAGAGGAACAGCTCTACTGACACAAGCAGGTGCCTCCCGCGGTCCTGAGCTCAAGGACCCCAATCTTGTGATAGTCAGCTTTCTGTAACTGTGATAAAATACCTGAGGTAATCAACTAACAAAGAGGAAAGGTGGATTTTGGCTCAGGTTTGAAGGTTTCAGTTGATGGTTTGGGGAACCTATTGCTTCGGGGCCTGTAATGTACCTATCATGGTAGAGAATGCATAGTGGAGCAAAGCCACTCACCTCATGGCTGAAATGAAAGAAAGAGAACTGGGCCAGGGCCTCTCCATCCCCCCCGCCCAGCATCTGAGCCTGGGCTGGGCACAGTTTTGGGATGGAGGCAGTCAGGGAACAGCATCCCAGTCCTTCCACAGCCCAGACATGGAGGACACAGCTCCTTATGCTAAGGGGCCTTGGTAAACCACTCTTCTGACTGGCTGAAATCCTCCACCCATGATGCTTCCAAAGTCAGATCCCAGGCCCACTTCCTGACACCTGCTATCCTATCATCCTTGAAAATTCTTGAACATAAGCCAAACTCATAGGGTCATGAGTCCTGAGGTTGCCATGGAGAGCTGAGAAACCATGGTTGAAAGTTTTTCCTAGCGTTTCCTGGAGGGTAACACCAGAGGAACTTGGGAGTATGGAGCACAATCCTGCCTGAAAGCTTCCCTGTGCACCAGGACACAGAGTATATCCAGTAACGAACACTCGCCAACCTGCCACACACACAGAACCTCACGCCCTCTGCTGGGGAGGCTGAAGACCACAAAACCAGACCTATGAGTCTAGGGTTGGGATTAACAGACCCAGGATGTCAGGAGAGTAAACCTTACCAGGATTTCAGAACTCAAAGGTAGATCACAGGAAGGTATCAGGATGGATTTGAACCCAAACAGAGGGACTAAAGGCTGTAGCCAAGTGATGACAATTGCAAGACCAGATTTACAAAGCCGCATGCTCAGCCTGCAAACCCATCGGTAAGGCTGATGAAGACCCTGTGGGCACCATGCCCATTTCCTCTCCCTCCTGGACATGTTGTTGGACAGGGTCATGGGTTGGCTCTGAGCAGATTGCAGCAAGAGAAGGCCCCTGCATCTACCCCAAAAGGCCAAAGAGGTACCTGTGGAAGTGTAAGAAGGGTCAGATTCTGACCTAGCTTGTTGATGAAACAACAAACTTACACACCTGCATTTCACATGACTCCTAGTGATTCAAGCAGTTGAACCGGTTTTAGCCTGTAGAGACAAAGCTGAGCAAGGATAGAGGTCACAATGAGGATGCTTCATGGAGTTTGTGGTCCTGATGTGCACTGTGCCATGGGTGAGGGACACCTGGGCCAAACTATGCAGGTCAGTACCTGTGCTGAGAGACGCAGGTATTACTTCAACTGGTTGTGTTTGCTGCGTATCCAGGGGCTGCTGTGCTGGGCTTGACAATTCCAGAGGAAGAGAAGGATGTGGTCAGCAGCAGGAGGACAATCATGACAATGCTTGCTGTTCCTAGTAACAAGCAAGTGGTGGCAGGGCTGGGCAGTAGGCAGCACTGTGTGTAGGAAGGCCAAGGGTAATGGGAGGGACCGAACAATCACCCAGCTCTACTCTACTCATGCTTCACTGGAACCGTGGAGGAGGGTATGCAGCCAGTGCCACCTAAATGCCCACCTCTGGTACCCTAAGAGGATACTTTCCACCCAGGCACCAGTCTTCACTCAGAACGGGTACACTCTCTGAGATACTGCCCTTCTAAAAAGTTTTCCCCTCCTACTTCTTCAAGTTGCAACCAAAACATTTGACCTAGGGCCAGTGCAAGGAGGAGTTGGGGCCAGGACAGAGAAGAAGCCCCAGAGGCAGCTGGGAAAGGAGCTCCTAAGGACTGCTGGGCAAAGGCCAGGAATAGAGTGTAGAGGACAGCCTGGCACTCAGGTCAAAAGGCCACAAAGTCAGCACTAGGAGAAGGGAAGACTCTCTGTAGCATGCTTTCCTAGCCCCAAGGCAGCCTCTAGTCTCCTCAGAGTCAAAAGCAAGCGGTGGCACAACACCCAGATCAAGGAACAAGAAAACAGTCACCACAACTGACTGAAGTCAGCAGGAAAAGTAAATGATACAGACACCCAAGGCCACAGAAGATGAAACGGTCAGACTGAATATAAAACAGGTAAAACAAAATGACCGACCAACAATGGACAATTAGAAACAAACAGATAGACTTGAAAGGAAAAGCTAGTCTTAGACAGTGGGTCAGAGAGTTGATTAGGTGCAGCTGGAGGGCAGGCTCATGGGCTACAGGACTCAGTTGAACACACCACCCAGACAGTAGAGACAGAGGGAGGGGCATTCTAAGAAGGCATGGAAGATAAAATGGGAAATTCTAAGATGTTTTAAAATTGTGACTCTAAAGGCGATAACCAGAAGAGATAATATTTAAAGGGACAATGGTGCAAGCCGCATAGAATAAAACGGTGTCTCAGAACCAGGAGAAAAGCAGGCACACCCACACATAGTATGTTGAAGCTGCTGAATACCAAGCACACAGAGGAGGCCTGCACAGGAGGAAAAGGTCCATGCCTCCACAGGACCCCAACTTCACATCAGTGGCCAACCAGATGAGAGAAATTACCTGTCAACCCAGAGCTGTGGACTCAACCATGCCTGCTTCTTCAGAATGAGCCAAAGACAGACATTTCTAGACACACAAAAACAGAGAGCTAGCTACCAAGACAGCTTCCTGAAGGAACTTCTGACTCTCTAGAAGACTCTGTGAAAAGCTCATGCCCACTTTTCCGTAAATGTATTATACAATATTTTATAGAATTCACCAGTGAGAGATCAGTGGGCCTTGAGTTTTCTTTATGGCCATTTTTTTCTTTTTTTGCAGTACTGGGGTTTGAACTCAGGACCTCCCACTTGCCAGGCAAGTGCTCTACCACTTGAGCCACAGTCCCAGCCCTTCTTTGCCTTGGTTATTTTTCAGGTCGAGTCTCACGTTCCTTGCCCAGGACTGGCCTCAGACCAGAGTCTTCTTATCTATGACTTCTGTGTAATTGGGGTGACAGATGCACACACCATACCCAGCGTGCTGGCTGAGATGAAGTCTTGATCACTTTTTGCCTGAGCTAGCCTCAGATCTCCCAATCTGCATATCAAGAGAATGCAGGATGTATCTTTACTAGATGTATGGTTATTAGGACTTTTACTCTTGTGTAGGTTTTGGTAATTTGTACTTTCAGAAAATGTGCTGATTTTTCTAAATTGTTAAATTAGCATAACTCATTCATAATAATTCCCTTATTATACTTTTAATGTTTATAGGATTTATAGTGATAAATAGTTTATAGGCTTTATAGTGATGGTGTTCCTTTTTTCATTCTGACATTGGTAATTTGTGGTTTTTCCTCCTTTTTACCTTGGTTGGTTCAGGTAAGTTTATGGATCTTTTCAAAGAACTAGTTTTTTGTTTGATTAGATATCTTTAATTGATTTTGTTTCAGTGATTACCATACTTCAATACCATGTTAATGTTTTCTTCCCCTAATTTCTTTCTTTATGTCTTTGGGTTGATTTTACTTTCTTTGTCTAGTTTATGAAGATGAAAGTTTAGGTTGTGCACTTTAAACTTTTCTTGTTTTCTAATATAAGCACTTAAAGGTATACATTTACCTTAAGTGTTGCTTTAGCTGCATACTTTACACATGAAATACATCTGCACTGCAAGTAAGTTAAAATGTTTCCTGTCTTCTCTGTGACTTCTTTGATGCACAGTTTATTTTAGTGTGTTTAACTTGCATTTATTTGAAGGTCTTCATATATGTTTGTAACTGATTTCTAATTTAATTAAGTTATGATCAGGAACATATAATGTATGATTTCAGCCATTTTATACTTACTGAGACTATTTGATAGCCCACAATAAGGTTTGTCTTGGCAAATATTCAGTGTGTCCTAGAACAGACTGTGCATTCTGTCATATAGGAGCAGTGTTTCATAGAAGTGGGTGGGGCAAATTGTGTCACACTGGTTGATGATGCTGTTGAGGTCCCTCTATCCTTACTGATTTCCCTTATTTGCTCCACTAATTACCAACAGAGGAGTGCAAGAGTCCGCAGATGTCACTATCATTTATCTTCCTCCTCCAGTCCTGGCAATTTTGATGCATGAACTCTGAAGCTTTATCACTGAGTGCACATGTACTATGACCACAATGAAGTGTTCTCCATATCCAAGGAGGCTTTCCACTCCAATGCTGCTGGGTCTGACATTAATGTAGGCATCCTATGCTCTTTGCAGATATGTTGTTTTTATGGTTTGGGGTTTTTTTTTCCCACAAATAAACCCATTTGTGGCAACCTGTATCAAGTAAGTCTATTGGTGTCACTTTTCCAACAGTAGGTGCTCATTTCCTGTCCCTGTCTCACATTTTGGTAATTTCTACATTATTCCATATTTTCCACTAGTATTATATCTGATCAGTTATGATTATTATATAATCATAATATTATATTATGGTGATCTATGATCAGTCATCTTTGGTGGCACTCTGAAAATTGTTTTGGGGTGCCATAAGCCACACCCAAAGTGAGACAGTGAACTTAATTCACAAAGGCTATTTGTGTTCTGACTGTTCCTCTGGCCATTCTCCATCTCTTTCCCTCTCCTCGGGCTTCCCTATTGCTTGAGGACACAATGATACTGAATTAAGCAAATTAATAACCCCACAATGGCCTCTAAGTGATCAAGTGAAAGGAGGAATCACACATCTCTCCCTTTAAATCAAAAGCTAGAAACGACCAGTGGTTGGTTCATGCAGTTCCAGGAAAGAAGCCATCTCCATGGTATAAAAAGGCATGAAGCTGCAGCAAGTTATCTAGATTAGTGACGATACCTGATAAAGGTAGCTGCACTGAACCACAGATTTCCAGTCCAGATAAAGCAGCCTTCTATGGGAGGAAGGTGCCATCCAGCATATCATGTACCTGGCTTCAGTGCCTCAAAGGACAGGCGACTCTGGTTAGGGGCTAGTGCAGTTGGTGACTTTATGTGGAAGCCAGTGTTCTTTTAGCATTTTGGAAATCCTAAGGTCCTATATTGAATCTACCCAGACCATGCTCTATAAGTGGACCAAGAAGCCTGGGTGACAGTAATCAGTTCACAATGGCTTACTGAGTACTTTTAGTCTACTGGTGAGACCTACTGATGAGAAACAAAGATTCATTTAAAAATATTACTGCTAATTGGCAATGCTCCGGGTGACCCAAAGGCTCTGATGAGATGTACAAGATTAATGTTTTCATGCCTGTGAACACTGCATCCATTCAGTGTGCTTGATCCCTGCAGCCCAGGGATCAAGGAGTCATTTTGATGAGGCATGTAGCACCACACCCATCTGGGCCCACCAGAGTGGCCCCAACCTCATACCACCTGGGAACTGACAGGTGCCAACACCCACAACTGGGTACCCTGCACCCAGAGCTGAAGGGAAACCAAACTTTAAGGGAGCTGCATCCTAGTTGGTGCTGCAGTCCCAAAACCCTGCAGTTGGGCCCCTGGGATACCCACAGACATCATCAATATTTATAACAGCTGAAAAAACTGCACAGATCCCAAACTAAAGCTCCCACTTGTAGTCAAAGCCAATGCAGCATGTCTGACCCACACCTTAGGACACAGCACCAGCAGAAATACTTTACCATGAAAGTCACTCTTAAGGTTGGGAAGGCAACTGGCCCACCAGTACACAAATATCAACATGGGGACAGGAGAAGCATGAAAAGCAAGGTAACATGATACTTGCAAAAGGACATACTAGCTCCCCAGAAATAGACCCCAGAGAAAAGGAAATCAAAGAGTTGCCTGTCCAAGAATTCAAAAGAATGTTTCTAAGGAAACTTAACGAGATGTAAGAGAATACATACAGACAAATCAATGAAATTAGGATGGTAACTCACAATATAAATGATAAACTCAGCAAACAGATAGAGATCATTAAAAGGAACCTATCAGAGCAAGGCATGGTGACACACACCTCTAATTCCAGCGCTTGGAAGCTAGAGACAGGAGGATCACTAGCTTAAGGACAGCCAGGGCTACACAGGGAGACCCTGCTCAAAAAACCCCCACAAAACCCAAAACAAACAAGAAAATAAACAAAGAACTTATCAGAAGTGTTGGAGTTAAAGAACTCAATAAATGAAAAAAAAATTACAGTGGAGAGCCTTAGCAGAAGAATTGATCAGGCAAAAGCAAGAATTTATGAGATTGAAGACAGTTTTTTTTTTTTCAATAACCCAATCAGATTAAAAGAATAAAATAAATAAAAAGAGCAAAGAAAGCCTGCACAACTTCTGGGGTACCATTAAGTGAGCAAACATTTATATTTTGGGTATTCCAGAAGGAGAAGGGAAAGGGCACAGAAAAATATACTCAATGAAATAATCGCCGAAAACTTTCCAAACCTTGGGAAAGATATTGAAATCTATGTTGAGGAAGCTCAAAGTACCTTTAACAGACGACCAGAAAAAAATCCTCTCCAAAGCATATTATAGTCAAACTCAAAAGAATAAGACAAAGACAGAATTCTACAAATAGGAAGAGAAAGCATCAAGTCATTCATAAGGGAATTCCCATTAGACTAACAGCAGACTTCTCAGCAGAAACTTTGTAGGTCAGGAGAATGGGAAGATATAGTCAAAATTGGAAATGAGAAACTTGTTGACAAAGAATACAATATCCAACAAAGGTGTTCTTCAGAAATGAAAGAAAAATAAAACTGAGGGATTAATCACCATCAGATCAACCTCCAAGAGATGATTCACAGAGTCCTATACTAAAGTGAAAGAAAAATAACTACCATCAGGAAAACATGCAAAAATTATAAAAAACTCAACAGTAGAGCAAATATGCAAAAGAGACAGATAATGAACTGCTATCAACACAGAAAACCAACAATCACAAAGACGAATAAAAGAGCAAGAAGAAACAACTGGAAAAATGAACAGAATGACAGGAGCATGTCCTTACTAATAATAACACTGAATGTATATGGATTAAATTCTCAAATTAAAAGATACAGACTGGATGACTGGATTAAGAAAAAAATTAAGCCAGGCATGGTGGTGCACACCTGCAATCCTAGCACTTGAGGCTGGAGGACTGCAAGTTTGAGGCCAGCTTGGGCTACGTGGGGAGATCCTGTCTCAAAAAACAAAATGAAACAAAGCAAACAAAAAGAAATGCCTAAAACCAACAATATGCTGCATAGAAGAAACTCACTTCAGTAAAGACACACATAGACTGAAAGTGAAAGGGTATATAAGATATACCAGGCAAACAGAAACCAAAATCAAGCAAGAATATTTATACTAATATCAGATAATAAAGACTTTAAAGTTGAAAACTGTAAAGAGTGAAAAGATGTTCACTCAACAAAAGGAAGCAATCACTGTGAATATGTTTGTACCCAATTCTGGGGTATCCATTTACACAAAGCAAATGTTATTAGATCGAATGTAACAACAGCTGTGGACTGTAACAGTCTACTTTCATCAATGGGTATGTCATCCAGATAAAAAAATCAATAATGATCATCAAAATAAATTACACTGCAGACCAAACAGATCTAACATTCACAGACCATTTCATCAAACAGCTGCAGAATACATGGTCTTCTCATTGGCACATGGAATATTCTCAGCACAGACCATATGTTAGGTCACAAAACAAGCCTCAACAAATTTAAAAAAGTTAAAACCTTAGTCTGTATCTCCTTTGACCACAATGGAATAAAACAGAAAAAGACAAGAGGAATTTTAGAAATGTTCAAACAGATGGAAGTTAAACATTTTATGAACAATGAGTGGGTCCATGAAGAAAACAAAAGTGAAATTAAGTATTTTTCTTGAAACAAATGAAAATGAAAACATATACCAAAACCTATGGGACACATAGCAAAAGCCATACTAAGAGAGAAGTTTATAGCTATATAGTTTTTGATGAGCTGCCTACAATCAAAAACCATAGAGACTCAAATGAACAACCAAATAATGAACCTCAAGAAATGAGAAAAGCAAGACCAAGGCAAACCCAACTTAGTAGAAGGAAAGAAATAAGGATCAGCACACAAATAAAATAGAAACTTAAAAGGCAAAACAAAAGCTCAATGAAACTAAGAGTTGGCTTTTTAAAAAGATAAACAAAATTGACAATCCTTTAGACAAATCAAGAAAAAAGGAGAAGTTCCAAATAGTCAAAATTACGGATGAAGAAGGAAGCACTGCAAATGATGTTGAAATACAGAGGATCACTGGGGACCATTATGAGCAACTATATGCCAACAAACTGGAAAACCTGGAAGGAATGGATACATTACTGGACATGTACGAACTACCAAAATTAAACCAAGGAGACATAGGAAACCTGAGCAGACCAGTAACAAGTAACAAGACTGAGTTAATAACAGACTCTTAAAGAAAAGCTCAGGGCTGGATGGCTTCACTGTCAAATCTTACAAAATCTTTAAATAGGACCTAGTACTAATTTTTCTCAACTATTCCAAAGTACAGAAAGAGTTCCCTTCCCAAATTCATTCTATGAGGTCAGCATTATCCCAATACCCAAATCAGACAAAAAAGAAAACACAGCAATATCCCTAGTGCCCCATATCCCATATGGAGAACCATATCCTTCTGATCTGTCTCAGAAGCTACCTCTTCATGAAGATGGTATGTTGAAGGGCCTGGGTGATGGTACCCAGGACATCTTCCTACTATTCTTGCAGCTTTTGAAAGCCTACAAATATTTCAAAATGAAAGGCTGAAAAAGGAAACTGGATGGCAAAACTGAAAGGACCTAAATAACTGCTCAGTGATTGTCACTTGTTATTTTTTGAGTTTGTCAGGGTAGGGCTTCAGTTAAATCCAGGCTTTCACCTCTTCTCAGTCTAGAACATTTTCATTTCAGCAACCCAGACGTCTACATCCTACTTCCTCTCCTGACATCAGCACACTTCTGTCCTTCCCTCCTTTCATTCCTCCCCACTTCCTGCCAAGCAGCAGAGACAACCAGAAAACGGCCATGTCAGATTAGCCACAAAGGCAGGCACTGGGGCCTGCATCATGAGGCCCCTGCAGTGCTGGGTACTGGGGCTTCCTCCAGCTCATTTCCCTGGCCTGACACTGCCTGTCACTTCATCAGAACAATTCAAAATCTTTAAAAAGTAGCAAACCAAAAAGAACTCTAAGGCCATCATGCTTGGAAAGGTCCCAAGGTCCAGGTGTCTTTTTATCTTTCACTGGGATTTGCTGCAATCACCTGCCCAAGCGTAGGCACCATATGTCACTTCTCACAAAAATCAATTCTACAAAAGTATCAGGTGAAATACAAACACCCAATAAGCAGTGCTGCCTGCAACCGATTCACTTAAAAGAAAGTACCGTCAGAAGTGGCTAAAGTAACAGAAATGCAAATGCTAACACTTCTTTTAAGTTTTATGTTTTCACTTTCAGCTGGTTTTTATTTCCATGTAGGGGAGCGAGAAGAAAAATGTATAATAGAAGACATTCCAAGTGACACATGGATAACAGGTGGGTGAGATGCACTCCGCTGAAGGCTGAATTGGAATGTTATTTTATGATACTATGCTAATCTCTTGAAGTCTGTATTATTTGGCAGCGAGAATTTGCTATATGGTCTTCTCTTGATAGTTTATCAAGTTGTACAAACCTGACATGAAAACTGCCTTAAGAGTGAATTATATAATTCATAAAATAGGAAGGTGGGTCCAATACATCAGAATTCAATCTTGATTTGTTTTCTGGACTATCAGGTTTCCTTAAGAAAAGAATCTCTTATGCTAGTTGTGGCTGAACACTCAAAGCATATGTGAAGCTTAGACCTCTTTAGTAAAACAGGACACCAGGCACCAGTCCATGCAAACCTCAGCCTCTGGAGCCGGCAGTGCCTCAGTCTTGCATTGAGTAGTGCTGAATTCTCCTTTTAGCTCATCTTGGCCACTATGGGTCAGTGTTCTACTTCCAAGAGTAATGACCCAGCCTGTAAAAAAGCAAATAAAAGCAGCGAGCATGGAGGCAGAGACCAAGGCAGCGTGAGGCAGAACGTGGGGTGAGTGGAATGGACAGGAATGATGTGGAGGGAACTGAGTGGCACTGCAGTCCTCCCTCCTCCCTGGTGTAGGAAGAAGTTGCATAGGAGACTGTGGAGACTTGACAAGACTGATGGGTCTAGATCCTCACCCTGCTGCCCTAACACCCCACGGACAAGCTCCCAACTTCTGCTTCTTCCTTTGTAGAACGAATGGTGCTGACACAATGGTACCTATTTCTTTGGGTTGTGAGGACAGTTAAAGTAACACCTAATGTTTTAGAACTAGCTCAACACAGTGTCTTCTCAGTGTGCCTTCATGCAGAAGAGCATGGCACCAGGGTGAATCCCAGTGCCACTGGCCATTTTCCTGGTAACCTGCATTTCAAGGGGAAGAGAGGTAAGAGGCCTGCTCCCTCTGCCTGCTGTCCTGTGGCTATCATCTAGATAGAATTGGCTTGCAGCCTGGAGACATCGAAGCAGGATGGCCAGTGAGGCTGTACAATGCTCTGGCACTTTGTAAGTAAAGGCCTCATGTGTCTGACCCTCATCCCCACCCTTACTGTGGCTGGTACCTCATCCCGAGAGTCAAGAATCTGTTTTACTCCTTGCCCCCTTGGACACCCTGTCTGCCTCCTCCTTCCTTGCCTCTTGTCCTAGCTCCTCTCTAACCCCAGGTGCCCTCACCTCCCCCTGCCTCTATGCTTCATTTCTCTTCTCCCCCACTGTGCAGTGTCCTTAGTCAAAACCCCACACAGCTACTTAGGTTTCAAGCTCAGCTTCTTAAATCTACTGTAACTATAGAAAAATTTGGAAACACATCAGGTCACGAATCATGAGGCATGCTCTGAAAAAACATTGAATAACTAAACCTCAAAAGATAAAACAGGCAATAGAAAAATGCACAGATGATTCAGAAAGGGACTTTAAAATAACTTTAATATGTTAAAGAAATAGAGAAACAGATGCACAAAATGGATGAAAATATGAAGAATTTTAACAATTGGAATCTCTCTTTAAAAACCATGGTACAATATCTGAAATTAAGAACTGCATGGAATCAACAAAACTTTGGGAAAGAAGAGGAGATTGGGCTAGTGAACCTGAAGAGACCTCAATCTGAAAGACCAAAAAAGAGTGTGAGAGACACAAGGAAGGCAGATATCTGCAGCACGGCAGCCCCAGTGGAAAGATAGGAGACAATGGAGTAGAGGCAGTACTCAAAGAGATTTGGAAACCAATGAAAGACATCAATCCAGAGATTCAAAGAACTCAAAGTTCCCCAAGGAGGGTAAATATGAGGAAAACCATACCTAGGCAATCCTAGTCAACTAACAAAAAGCCAAACACAGTCTCAATCTTTATCAGTTGAGTGTACCAAATACTATAAGAAAGTACTCCAAAATATAATTCTTAAACACTTCTTTTAAAAAATTCCCTTGGCAAAAAATTTTATTGCATATTTATGGGTTTTTTTGTTCATGATATGTTGTGAGTCCTTTGTCTAATGTGAGACCTGGCTCAGTTCTACTTGCTGTGTGGTCACACTGAAGCCAGGCTCTCTGGACTCAGGCACATCTAAGTTGCCTGTGTCAAAAGGTGACTCTATGCTCTCCACTAAATTCCCACAAAGGCTCAGCTGTCTGTGATGCCCTTCAACTCTATGCAGTGCACACTTAATCATAAATGCAAGTGTCAAACACTGCTAGGGAAGAAGTGATGATTTTCTTACATGCTTATATCTAATTTTGAGATCATTATTAAAATGAGAAAGCAAATTTTAAGATATTCTGGAAACCTAGACTCTTGTACATCCCAGGGCCCTAGTCTAGCAAGTACACTTCTCCTTCTAGCTCTTAGGACCAATGGAGTCTAATGAAATACACCCATCTAGAAAGTTTGAGACAGATGACCTCAGAGCCAGTCTCCAAAACAGAATGCAAGGAATTCAAGGAATTAGGCTTCCATTTTCTACCACTGAAGAATCAAAGAATGGGCTTTGGAGACAAAGAATGTGCTTTGAAATCAGTTTAATTGCCTGATAGCTGGAGACTGTGAGCCCTGCCTTCTTGTCTGTGAATGGAGACACCAAGGGCCCTGCAGCAACACAACAGCTGGCATGCTCCTGACTGCTGCAGGTGCTCCACCAAGGTCAGTTCCCATGCTCTTGGTCTTTGTCTTTGACCTGCCAACTTGGCTTCTGGGTGTCCACACTGTGCCTGCTAAAGAAGTAGAGGTTAAGTGTTGCTTTGATCCAACTCTTCCCCACCCCTAGGAAGGAAGGGACATTCCTGAGAAGCAGAGGCCTGTGCTGCCAGCTGAAAGTGAGGAGCTTCAATACAGGACTTGGTACCTATGAACTGCCAGTCAAGGGCACTCCAGCCAAGTCTGGGTTAAGAAGTTCTTGCTCTTATAAACTTGCCTATAAACTCCTACGCCAGATACATTCTGTACATTTGATCTTGCTTCTCTTAGTTCTACTGGTTAATAGTCCTTAACAAGACATTCTAGATCATCTTGGGAGAAAAGAGGAATGCTAAGAGTAGGGAAGTAAAAGGAACAGGAGGAAACCCTAGAAGTGGCAACTGTACCTACTGTTACTCCTGCCTGGAGAGTTTATAACCACTTATTTGCTGGTCCTTGGAGATTTTTTTAGACCCTTATAAATAAAAGGCAGGGACTGGTAGAAAGAGAGAAGTACCAGGGAGTATGGTGATCATAACGTGGAGACTCCTCACTGAAAAGAAAATATTTACGATCCAAAACCAACAAGTGACAACTCTGTTCCCTTGGAAAGGGTCCTTGACAGGATGCTAGCCCTAGCTGAAGCACCCACGATTCAGTTGGCTGTTTGATCAAGTACACATTCTACTAGAGACCAGGAGACAGGAGGAGGGGTTGGAAGAAGAATGGGTACAGTTGCTCAAAATTCCAACGGGGCAAACCAGACCCTGTTCAGGTCTTGGGGTGGGAACTGTCCTGAGTGAAGGATTTAGCTGCCAGTGATTTGCCAAGGAAGCACTCTTGGAAAGAAGAAGCCAGAAGCGTGCTTTCAGGTCAACTGAGGTGCGTTCCAAGCCCCGGGCAGCTCAGGAGTGCGAGATAGCTACAGACATATGACCCAGTAATTCCATTCCTAGGTCTATACCCCAGAGAATTGACAGCAGGGCCTAGAGACATTTATGACTCACAATAGCCACGTGGTAGAAATAACCCAGGTGTCTATCAGCAGATGAATGGATAGACAGAATTCAACTACTTCTCCTTTGTGATGAAAAATAAACAACTAAGAAGAGATGGTAAGGCAAAGATCAGAAGTGTACCATTTTTATGCTGAAAATGACAAACCAGAAGCAGAGGGCACCCCACATTGAAGAAGACAAAAGGGCACACAGAAGATCTGAAGTGGATGAGAAGGTGCTCAGGTGCGTTGATTATTAGGAAAATACAAAGTCAAGCTCACTGAGATGCTACTGCACACCCACCAAATGCCAAAATGAAAGGCAGAGGACAGAAAGTAGACATGAGCTCTTACACACTCCCACTCATTAGTAGGCACCACTATTTTGATATCTACCAAAGTTGAATATAGGCACACACAGGGACTACGTGAACACAGGAAAGACCCAGCAGGAATGCGTACTTTGTCCCCAAAAGACATGAGCAAGAATACTCATAGCACCAGTATTTATAATAGCCAAAAACAAGATATTGCCAAACTGCCCATCAAGAAACAAATGTAAAAACAAAAGTTGTCTATTCTAAGAACGGAGTATTAGGCCAGGTATAGTGACATACATCTGTGATCCCAGTCACTCAGGAGGTGGAGGTACAAGGATCTAGGTCCAAGGCTGGCCCCAGAAAAAGCACAAGACCTTACCTGAAAAACAAATGAAGCAAAAAGGACTGGGGTGGGGCTCAAGTAATAGAACATTTACCTAGCAAGCTTGAGGCCCTGAGTTCAAATCCCAATAAACAAAGAAACACCCAAAAACAAAAACAGAAAAACAAAACAACCCCCCCAAACTATAACACAGATCATTATAGTAAGCACAATGTTGATGAAAAGAAGACACACACACACGAGTATAAAATCCGTCCAAAATAATGTCTTTGGAAGTCGTAGTAGTGGCTGTCTTTGAGGGAGGTGAATAACTGGTGGCTAACGGTTTCTGGGGTAATGATGTTCTGCTGAAGGTGATCCACTTGTGACACTGATGATCTACGCACTTTCTGCCAGCGTCCTACGCCCTCTACTTAGAACCTCAAAGAAGCTGTAGGGAAACACAAGATCCTTCCAGGAACTGCGAATATGCCACAAGGGACATGGTGTTATGGTATTCTTAAAAGCAGTTGCTTCATCAAACACAGATGACTACCTACTACCCGCCACTCTGCACTCAGAACTGGGCAATGATAACATCTTCCTGCAACTCTCTGAATAGACTTCAATTTAGGTTACAGAAGAATATTTAAGACATGGAAAATTAACACAAAAATTAAATGGAAAAATCAAAGTATAGACAGAATGTACATTATGATCTCATTTTTATAAAATATACAATATATACTTATAGGGAAAAAGCTACAAGGATAATACTGAATACCAAAAACTTCTAGAGGAAGTTTTGTTTTCTAACACTCCTATAGTGAACATGTTTTATTTTTCTAACACCAACCCAAATGACCCACAGGACTCTTAAGACTCTTAGTCTAGACAAATGGGAGGATCACATCAAGATCAATGAGAAGGTTGACTGCTTTGTCTGCCAGGAGACCTAAAGAGTCAAGTGGCCTGGGGAGGGCCTCTGGGTACTTAGGGCGGCTTGCAGTCCACACTACATAGCCTGGCACCAACAGGCTCCCAGTGTTCACTAAACCAGGCACCCAACAGAAGAGAATCTGGAGAGCGAGTTCTGCCCAGAGACTCTGCAAGCTCTGGTCTGAGTGTGAGTAGAGGGTGTAGTTGGTAGTGGTCAGACCCTTAATTTGGTAATCAACCACACTGAGGTATAACCCCAGCTATGGCACTTTTCCTGAGAAGTTTAGATCAGTTACTTAGTCTTTTCAGGCCTCAGGCCCCTTACCTGGAAAACTGGGCATTGTTATGTCTACTTTTCAGGGTGTAGCTACTTTGCACATTAAAGTTCAATGACAATGTAAAGAATTATCAAGTACTTACAGATAGCTTACAATGTGCTAAACTCAGCATCAAGTAGCATACAAATCTAACACACTTACTCTTCTTACCCTGAGAGATAAGCCATTATTATTCTTGCTTTACCAATGGTGAAACAGGCCCAGGGTGGGCCAGTGTCTTGCCTAAGATGGCACACCTAGTAATTTGTGTCCCTGTTCCAAGCCAGTGAGCCCTGCCAGCTCTCACCATGCTGTGAGAAGCAGGATAAGGCATGTCCTGGGTGTGCTGGCACTCTGCATGAATGCTGTTATCCCAAGGATTGTCCATTCAGACTGCACTGACCTCTCAGGCTTATTCAGCCCATGAGCAATGCTTCTCTTCTGCCATCTGCTGGCAGCCCCAGGCACGACACCTCCCTGTCATTCTCACCTGCCTGAAGGGAGGCTTGGGGTAAGACAGTTTGAATTTAGGGCTAGAGGATCCCAGCAAAGGCAAGCATAAATCACCCTGATATAGTCTGATAACTCAAGGCAATATACCAGGCACATTCGTGTTTAACTGGGGGAGCCCAACTGGCATTCATTTATTCAAAATGCTTTACTGAACATACGCTGTGAGACACATTTTCATTCATTCCACAAATAACTATTGGCCTCTACCATATAGCCAAACACTGCCCAAGGCTTATTGCCACGCCCAGAGATACAAAGAAAGAGAAAAGTAAAATGTCTCCTGCTCACCAGTACCTCACAGAATGTAGTCAAGGGGCACTAATAGACCACGGTATGCTGACAAGAATAGCTCTGGATATGCAATGTAGGGACAGCACCAAAAACAGGGTCCTAGAAAAGTAAAGGGATGGCCAGTGACAGAACAGGGGCACCCCAGCCATCCACAGGCAGAAAGGGTGAGCTGTAGGAGGGATTTGGTGGTGAAAATAGACACCCTGTTTACATGAGGCAAGGTCACCATCAGGGGTTGCTGGAAAAGGCTCGGAAGGAAAGATGCAGCATGGACTCAGGTGGAGAATAGAGAACACACACAATTCATTTCTAGGTGGCTGTGTATCTGGAAAGCGATCTGCCCGCTTAGCCATGAGCGCTCCTCCAGGAACACTCAGTTGCTTTGGCAAAGATGTCTAGTCACCTTTAGGGCTTTGCTGCCCATGGTGTCAAACATTCCATGTGCACTTGAAGATATATGCTCTGCTTTTTTGTGGAGAACAGTCTTTTGTCAAATGGGTCCTGTTAATGACACTGTTTGATTCTCCTACATCCTTACTGATTTTCTGTCAAGTGCTCATAGGGATGTTGAAGAACCAACTATGTTGAACTTCTCTCGGGTTCTGCCACCCTTACTCCATGTGTTCTAAGCTCTGTTGTTTGGTGCATTTAAGATGCTGTGTCTTTTTCATCATTATGTAATCTCTTGTGGTCGCTGGTAATTTCTTGCTCTGAAACCCCCAAATGTGGTATTTATATAGCTATTCAAGCTTTTTAAAATTCATGAGAACGGCATTTTTTTGGTGGTACTGAGATTTGAACCCAGAGCCTTGCACTTGCTAGGTAGACACTCTACCACTTAAGCCACACCTCCAGCACTTTTTGCCTTATGTTATTTTTCAGATAGGATCTCACTTTTTGTCAGGAGGAGGAGGGCTGGTCGTGAAATATCACCCTCCTAACTACAGCCTCTCCCATAGCTGGGATGATAGGTGCATACCACCACACCCAGCTTGTTTTTGTTGAAATGGGGTCTCACTAACTTTTTGCCCAGGCTGGTCTCAAACTGCAGTCCTCCTGATCTCCTGAGTAGTTGGGATTGCAGAAATGAGCCCAGCCTCCATAATGGCATTAAAAAAAATCCTTTTAGTTTTAATCCACCTCTGAGTACTATACTCAAAAAGTTTTGCAGACTGCATTAAAATCGGGTCATTAAAAATCCACTCTGACAAACTTTTTCTAATCTGTTTTTTGACTATTACATGTAGTATAATTATTGATACCAGGATTTAGGATCATTATTTTATTGTTTCCTATTATCTTTTTGTCTCTTATTTTCCATTCCAGCCTACCTTGAACATTTTATAATATGGCATTTTGCTTCAACTCTAGTGTTTGTCATTTTATCTCTTTCTATAGTTTTTATTAGTGGCTTCTCTAGAGATTACAACATAATACACATTAGTCTACTAGCACTTCAAGAGGAATATAGAAACCTTGTAATTGTCATAAATGTTATCTCCACATGCATTGAAAAGCACAGCAGTCACTGTTATAATTTTTGCTTTCAACTGCCAACCATTCAAAACCAATCAAACAATTTTTAAAATAAAAAAGTCATGTACTCTTTGTTCCAGATATCTACCCTTCTTTTTTTCATTACTAATATTCCAAAATTCCTTCTATTACACTTACTTTTGAAAACATTCTTTAGGAATTCTCCTAAATCTGCTATTCTGACAAATTCTCTTAGTTTTCCTAACTAAGACTATTTTGCTTTCATTCCTCAAAGACACTGTTCTTAGATGTAGAATTTTGTTTGGCATTTATTTTCTTTTAACGGTTGAAAAATGTGCAAGAGTCTGTGCTTCTGATGAGAACATCATTGACACCATCAGTACTGTATCCCCGGATCACTGAAACCATTAGTAATGCACCCACATCACTGACACCACCTGAACTTCACCGAGCATCAATGATACCGTGACTAGAACTGCACCCAGCATCACTGACACCCATCAGTAATGTGCCACCCCCCAGTATTTTCCAGATTTTTTTCTTATCTTTCATTTTGAGAATCTGGTTGAGAAGTTTTTGAGTTGTATTTGGAGTACTTATCTTTTTTGAGATATGCTGAACTTCTTGAATATTGTTTTATGTCTTTTACCAAATTTAGTAGGTTTTTAGCCATTAATTCTTCCTATATTTGTTCAGTTTTACATTTTTTCTCCTCTTCTGGGATTCAAAAGTTCCAAGTTCTTTCGAGGCTCTTTTATTTTAAAAAAATAATCTTTTTCTCCATTCTCCATAATAGACTATTTCTATTGATCTAGTTTCAAGTTCACTGATTCCTTTCTCTATTATCTCTGTTGTTCCATTGTGTTGAGTTTTTTTAAAATCAAAACTGCATTTTCTTGTTTTAATGTGTTTATTTTGTTCTTTTTATGTCTTCTATGGTTTTACAGACTTCATTTTTCCATTTATTTCAAGATTGTTCAGACTGCTGATTGATTGAAGCATTTTTATGATGGCTGCTTTAAAATTTCTGTCAGATAATTTTAAGAACTCTCTTATCTTGGTGTTGATGTTTGTTAACTGTCTTCTCATTTAAGTTGAGATTTTCCTTGTTCTTGGTAAGGTGAGCTATTTTGAACTGTGTCCTGGACAGTTGAGTATATTTTGGCTCCAGTTCCTGTTTAATTACTATATTATATTCTAGTAGGAATCAATCCATTTAGATTCAGAACACACACCTTAGTTCTCTGAGACTGCACTTCTATTCTGGTCTGCCTGGTTTGTGTGCAACCTCGAGGTCAATCTTAAGCCTGGGTGGTATTCCACACTTCAGTTGGAGTTTCAAAGTTTTGGCTGCATTGATTCTGGCCAGTTTGATGCATGGGTTGCTCAAAGGACTTCATACTCAGGTTTGATCTTTTCCTCTGCTCCCTCCTCTCAGTAATCTTTCCCATTCTCTCACTTTGTGCAGGCTGAGCATGTTGCTAGGGCTCCACCTGATTGTCTCCACAGCTGAAGCATCCAGTGAGAAGGGTGCAATTTCTTTCAAGGTGTTTATCTGGACTATCACCCTCAGTTCTGAGTCTACCTTTCTTTCTCCATGTTTCAGTTTTCTGATGATTGCTTTATACCTTTCGCCCAGGGTTTTCAGTTGTAACCAGCAGGAGGAACAGGTTGAGATGAGCTTATTCCATCTTGTGAATACCTTGTTGAGACACACTGTTCAAATATGTATAGCTAACAAACTTACGGAGGGGAGGCAGTAGGTCAGTACTCTCCGAAAGGTGCCTAAGTCTGAAGCCATTGTGCAGCACAGTTACTGAGGCTACTGCTGATTTCCCACCCCAGGAAACACGCCCTCTGATGTGCCCAAAGGGAACTTCATTTTCCAAGGATTGCTCTTCATGGTCAAGTTCCTTTCTGCATTCCCTGTTGGGAACCTGCCTCCCTCTTGCCTTCGAGGGAGACACTTTAGCCCTGGAGTCCATTGTCGGCTTTAAAATCAGATTGCCTTGTTTATAAATCTGCCTCTACCAACTATGACTTGGGCTGTGACTTTACCAGAGACCCAGTTTCCAACCTGTAAAATGGAACAATAACACAGAATCCAACATTTTTTACTACTTTGCCACTATCATGAGTCCAAGTCACTTGGTTATAATAGTCTTGATCCTTCTTCACTCTTCTCCACATAATCAGAATAAAAAACTTAAAAGGAAAATCACATTGTTTTACTCCTCCACCCCTCTGCATCCCCAAATCCTTACAGTGGATGTGCAGTCCCTCTACCAGTAGGCCTGGTCCCTACTGTCCTTCATCCTCCTCTCCTGCCACTCTCCATACTGACCTCACTCAGCCACCTGCTGCTTCTGAATACTCCAAGTATCCCCTAGCATCAGGACCTTTGTGTCTGCTCTTGATGTTTCCCCAGATGGAGACAGCACAATGTGCTGTTGAGGCAGAAGGCACTACACTTACCAAAAATATATTATGTAGAAATATTTATAATGTTTACACTTTTAAGTTATGAATAATAAACAGATTAAAAGTTTTATAGATATCACATTCAGTGCTAGGTATGTATCAAATGATTCTGAGTGATTGACATGTATATGAGTCTTTGTGACATCGACCCAGGGTATGTAGGTAGCATTTTTATGATGACTTCACATATGATGAAACCAAAGCACAGAATCTGCCTTGGTCACATTGTGACCAAGTAGTAGAGTCAGGATTCAAGCCCAGACAGTGCAGTGCCTTCTTCCTTAGCATTCTGAAATTGTCTAATATTTACACTTTAATATTATAAACACATATAAGTGTATTTCACTCCTCTGTTCCTTCACATCTACGCTGCAATGTCAGAGAAGCCTTCCCCAACTTCCTTAGCATGACCATCCCTGTTACTTGCCTTTCCTTACAGCATTCTTGCCAACCCTATCACAGCCTTGCTTGTCTTCAGTTTCTGGCTGTGGGAAAGCGCCGTCATAACAGGGAGTATTGTCTACTGTTTTCACAAATGTCCCCAGCTCCCAAACAGTGCTATGGGGAAGGTGGTTATCAAATCACTGGATGAGTGAATGAATAAAAATACTTTCCTCAGAAAGTATTCTTGAAAGTTAAGTCACACACAGCTACTCTCCCCATACTGCAGGGAGTTAGAGACTCTGTCATGGTTCAAGCTTTAGTGGAAGCCCCTAAAGACAATGAAACAAAGGATTCAACATGGCTACACTCATGTCTCAAGAAGGAATCCTGCTGGAGGTGCGTGGGGTTCAGTAATGGAGGACATAAAAGTTAGAACCACTGGGGGATGTCGGAACAGGTCTAGGAGTCTTCTGAGTGCTGCCCTGCATTTACATTCTAGGTGGAACCCTTTCATAAGCTTATTTTCAAGTCCTCACAATTCTAACTAAGATTTAAAGGGGATATGTATTATTCCAGTTTTTCTGAATAAGAAACTCAGGCTGAATGGTGAAGTAGCTTGTCAAGTCAACCAGTCAACATAGTGACAGTTGGAATCAGACCTCAACTCTCTGCCAGATGACCCAGTCACCAAAAGCCATCCAAACTAGCAGTATTTGGTGACACAGACAAATTGAGAAATATAAATTCATTTAATTTAGCAGTAATAGCCTATTACTGTTTCCTATGTCTTATAATAAATGTCTTATGTTTTTGAAATAGGGACTTTTAAGGTACAGCAATGGGACATAGGCAGACAGGATTTCCTTGAATCTGCTCCTGGTTTGGGAATGTTTGTGACTGTTACAAGCTACAATGATGAGGTAAAATATTATTTTATGTTTTGTTACTAAAAATTTTCATTGCTAAAAATTCACATGCTGTAGCCCCCAGTTTTGAAAGTTCTACATAAACAATAACTGATTAACACTTATAATCTTTTATATAGAACTGAATAAAGGCATGACACAAAAATGCAGGAAGGGCCTATCCTCTATGAAGAGAGACTTCTCTACGTAGAAAATTTTAAAAGCAATCAAATGGTAGGCCCCATACTGGTTATCTGGGGGCTTTCTGGTTTGGCATGGGCTGCAGATGTGCTAAAGCACAAGGGTCAGATAAGCCACTTCCTCTCCTGCCTCCCATTCTGGCAGAGGCTTTGTCAAGGAAGAAGAGGCCTATGGATCTGTCTGGACATACAGACCTCTTCCTCATGGGGGCGTTAGCAAAGCAGAAGCTACCACAGTCAAGTGGACAGAATGTGGATCACATACAGAATGTCACCTATAAGTTACAACCTTGGCTCCTTTACCCTCAGTCTTCTTATCTTTACAATGGAGGTAACCAAGACATCTATTTCCCAACTGTGTCAGCTCAAAGTTCTGTGGCTTTATCAGATCACTGATTTAAACACAGGTATCCTGGAGCTGTGCTTAAGGGTAGCAGGATGGTGGTGAACCAAAGCCTTAGAGAACACTGGCAAGGACAGGGTACTGAATGTAGACAAGTCCCATTCCATGGATGACTGATTGGTTCGAGCTCATACTAGACATCTTGACACCTTTACTCAGCTTCTTGCTATACCAGAATCCAATTCTCCCTTGTTCTTTCCCAGTAATCTCTGACGATTTGTCTGAAAATGTCTCCAAAGCTTATGAAACTCAGTTAAAATTTGGGTTGGGTTAAAAACTGTCAAATTAAAATGTGTTCATTGTTTTTACAATGACAGAGAACAATCATTCGTTAAAATACATAATTGCAGAGCCAGGCACAATGGAACACACCTGTAGTCCCAGTTACTTGGGAGGTTGAGGCAGGAGGACTGCTTGAGCCCATGAGCTCAAGGCCAGCCTGAGAAAATGAGCAAGACCCCATCTGTTTGAAAAATAGACAACTGCCTAAAACAAAATCTCCTTCTAGAAGAGAGGAGAAATATTTTCCCTCATTCTATAAATATTCAATAAATTTATATTATAGGCCTGATATATGTCCAACCCTCTTCTTCCCCCTCCCCTTTTTTTTCCTTTTTCTTTTATTATTCATATGTGCATACAAGGCTTGGTTTATTTCTCCCCCCTGCCCCCACCCCCTCCCTTACCACCCACTCCACCCCCTCCCGCTCCCCCCCTCAATACCCAGCAGAAACTATTTTGCCCTTATCTCTAATTTTGTTGTAGAGAGAGTATAAGCAATAATAGGAAGGAACAAGGGTTTTTGCTGGTTGAGATAAGGATAGCTATACAGGGCATTGACTCACATTGATTTCCTGTGCGTGGGTGTTACCTTCTAGGTTAATTCTTTTTGATCTCACCTTTTCTCTAGTTCCTGGTCCCCTTTTCCTATTGGCCTCAGTTGCTTTTAAGGTATCTGCTTTAGTTTCTCTGTGTTAAGGGCAACAAATGCTAATTTTTTAGGTGTCTTACCTATCCTCACCCCTCTCTTGTGTGCTCTCGCTTTTATCATGTGATCAAAGTCCAATTCCCTTGTTGTGTTTGCCCTTGATCTAATGTCCACATATGAGGGAGAACATACGATTTTTGGTCTTTTGGGCCAGGCTAACCTCACTCAGAATGATGTTCTCCAATTCCATTTACCAGCGAATGATAACATTTCGTTCTTCTTCATGGCTGCATAAAATTCCATTGTGTATAGATACCACATTTTCTTGATCCATTTGTCAGTGGTGGGACATCTTGGCTGTTTCCATAACTTGGTTATTGTGAATAGTGCCGCAATAAACATGGGTGTGCAGGTGCCTCTGGAGTAACCTGTGTCACAGTCTTTTGGGTATATCCCCAAGAGTGGTATTGTTAGATCAAATGGTAGATCGATGTCTAGCTTTTTAAGTAGCCTCCAAATTTTTTTCCAGAGTGGTTGTACTAGTCTACATTCCCACCAACAGTGTAAGAGGGTTCCTTTTTCCCCCACATCCTCACCAACACCTGTTGTTGGTGGTGTTGCTGATGATGGCTATTCTAACAGGGGTGACGTGGAATCTTAGCGTGGTTTTAATTTGCATTTCCTTTATTGCTAGAGATGGTGAGCATTTTTTCATGTGTTTTTTGGCCATTTGAATTTCTTCTTTTGAGAAAGTTCTGTTTAGTTCACTTGCCCATTTCTTTATTGGTTCATTAGTTTTGGGAAAATTTAGTTTTTTAAGTTCCCTATATATTCTGGTTATCAGTCCTTTGTCTGATGTATAGTTGGCAAATATTTTCTCCCACTCTGTGGGTGTTCTCTTCAGTTTAGAGACCATTTCTTTTGATGAACAGAAGCTTTTTAGCTTTATGAGGTCCCATTTATCTATTCTATCTCTTAGTTGCCGTGCTGCTGGGGTTTCATTGAGAAAGTTCTTACCTATACCTACTAACTCCAGAGTATTTCCTACTCTTTCCTGTATCAACTTAAGAGTTTGGGGTCTGATATTAAGATCCTTGATCCATTTTGAGTTAATCTTGGTATAGGGTGATATACATGGATCTAGTTTCAGTTTTTTGCAGACTGCTAACCAGTTTTCCCAGCAGTTTTTGTTGAAGAGGCTGCTATTTCTCCATCGTATATTTTTAGCTCCTTTGTCAAAGACAAGTTGGTTATAGTTGTGTGGCTTCATATCTGGGTCTTCTATTCTGTTCCACTGGTCTTCATGTCTGTTTTTGTGCCAGTACCATGCTGTTTTTATTGTTATTGCTGTGTAATATAGTTTGAAGTCAGGTATTGTGATACCTCCTGCATTGTTCTTTTGACTGAGTATTGCCTTGGCTATTCGTGGCCTCTTGTGTTTCCATATAAATTTCACAGTAGATTTTTCAATCTCTTTAATGAATGTCATTGGAATTTTGATGGGAATTGCATTAAACATGTAGATTACTTTTGGGAGTATCGACATTTTTACTATGTTGATTCTACCAATCCATGAGCATGCCAACCCTCTTCTTGACAGAATACTTGACCCATAGGCCTTATTTTCAGGAAAGCTCTCTCCATTTGGAGGTAAACTGACAACAAATAGCTCTAGTTTCAACATTTCTTACAATCCCAGATCTCCTTGTAAACTTTTTCATCACCCCGTAAGCACTCTGTTTAACCCGTGTCATCAGCCTTGATCATCTGTCCGTTCCTGTGACATATGACTGATATCCTAAGGGAGTAAAAGGGAAGACAGTAACAACTTATAGATTCTGCATTCCACTTTTTCATTTTCAGTATTCCTGTCACATTTTGTGGAGGGAACTATGGTTCTGAGGTTAAATGACTTACACAATGTCATCCTGTCAACAAGTGGCAACACTGAGATTTAAACTCAAGTACAACTTTCTCTAATACACCAAGCTAATAAGAATTCAAAAATGTTTACTGAATTGGCTATTCACTGGGACAGGACTATGTAGAGATCTGAATGTGAAACCAGGTCTCAGAATTTCAGTTGAGAAGATGAGTAATCTCTAAGTATTTCTTCAGGAAAGAGTTGTTGTTAACACTACAATAGAAATTATAAAACCTGACTCATAACTGCAATTTCATTTGGCAAACTTTCCCTTTCAACAGTTTATTTTTTAAAAAGTCAAGTCAAGTGCGGTGGTCCTGTAATCCTAGCTACTTGGGTAGAAGATTAGGAGGATCACAGTTCAAGGCCAGCCCAGGGAAAAAGTTAGTGAGACCCCCATCTCAACAAATAAGTTGGGTGTGGTGGTACATGCCCTTTATCTGAGGCTAGCCCAGGCAAAAAAAGGCAAGAGCCTACTCCAAAAATAACTAAAGAAAAAAGGGCTTGGGGCACACCTCAAGCGGTAGAGCACCTGCCTAGCAAGCACAAAGCCTCAAGTTCAAACCCCAGTACTGCTAAAAAAAAAAAAATCAAGTACATAGCAAGTTTTTTTAATTTCTCAAATCAAAATTGAAACATTTAAAAATTATTGCATTTTCTACATGTTTTTATATATGTATATGTATGTTTTTAAAGATGATTTAAGACTTCACTTTTTAGAAGTTTTAGGTTCTCAGCAAAACTGAAACATCCGCAGCCTTACCCAACTATCAACAACCCCCACCAGAGTGGTATCTTTGTTACAGCTGATGGATAAACATTGACACAGAATTATACCCCAAAGCCCATAGCTTACATTAATCTTGGTGCTATATATATTATGGGTTGTACAAACATATAATAACAGGGGTCCGTCACTGCAGCATCATACAGAGTTGTCTCACTGTCCTAAAGGTCTTCTTAGGACTGCCTATTCACCCCTCCCTCTCTTCAACCCTTGGTGACCACTGAGCTTTTTACTGTCTCAATGACTGACTTTTCCATGGCCTCCTACTGTTGAAATAATGCAGTATGCAGCCTCATCAGGCTCTTTTCTAGTCTTTTCAGTGTCTTTCACTTAATACACACATAAGGTTCCCTCCATGTCTTCTCATGGCTTATTGGCTCATTTCTTTCTAGTGCAAAATAATATTCCATTGTCAAGATATGCCAGTTTATATATTCACTTATAAAAAGACATTTTGGTTGCTTCCAAGTTTTAGCAATTATGAGAAAAGCTGCTATGTCATCCTTTTGCAAGTTTTTGTGTGGACTTGTTTTCAATAGTATTTGGATAAGAAACAGGGATCATGACTGCCATTTCTCATGGTAATAGTATGCTTAGTTTTCAGAGACTACCAAGCTTCCATTCTCACCAGTAATGGATGAGAGTTCCAATTGCTCCACATTCTTTCCAGCATTTGGTATTTTCAGTGTTTTGGATTTTGATCATAGGTGTGTGGTGGTAACTCACTGTTTCAGTTTGCAATTCCCTAATGACATGGTGCTGAGCTTTTTTCATATGCTTATTTACCATCTGTATATCTTCTCTGGTGAGGTGTCTGTTCAGACATTTGTCCACTAAAAAACCAAGTCATTTCTTTTCTTACTGTTAAATTTTAAGCTTTTTTTGTATATTTTGGGTAACAGTCCTTTATCAGATGTCTTCCATAAACATTTTCTCCCAGTCTGTGGCTTATTTCCTCATTCTCTTAACAACGTCTTTTACAAAGCATTAGTTTTTACCTTTTAGAGTTAAACTTATCAGTTTTTTTTTTTTTTTTTGTGGTACTGGAGTTTGAACTCAAGGTCTCACCCTTGCCAGGCAGGAGCTCTACCACTTGAGCCTCTCTGCCAGTAGTTCCTTCTTTCTTTGATCATGTCTTTGGTGTTACAACTAAAAAAACCATTACTAAGCCCACAGTCATCTAGATTTTCTCCAGCTATCTTTTAGGAGTTTTAATTTTGCATCTTACTTTTAGGTCCATGATCTATTTCGAGTTATTAGTGTGAAAGGTTATCAGTAAGGCCCATATCTAGATTCATCTTTTTTGCATAGAGATGTGCAAAAATGATTTCTCCAGCACCATTTTCTTTGAACAGGCTATCTTTTCTCCATTGCCTTGATTATTCTCCTTTGTGGATTTATTTCTATACTCTCTATTCTGCCCCCATGATCCGTTTGCTTATTCCTTTTCTAGTATCACACAGTTGTGATTACTGTAGCTTTACAGTGAGTCTTAAAGTAGTACCAGTCCTCTGACTACTCTTCTCCTTCAATATTGTATTTGGTATTATGGGTCTTTTGCCTCTGCAAATAAACTTTGGAATCAGTTTGTCAATTTGAAAAAATAACTTGGTAGGATTTTATTGGGATTGTGTTGAATCTATAGAGCAAATTGGGAAAAACTGACATCTTGACAATACTGAGTCTTCCTACCTATGAACATGGACTCCTCTCCTCCATTTACTTAGGGTTTTTTGTTATTGCTGTTTTATTTTTTTGGTACTGGAGTTTGAACTCAGGGCTTCATGATTGCTAGGCATGTGCTCTACCACTTGAGCCTCTCTGCCAGCTCTTTGTTGTGTTGGGTATTTTCAAGATAGGGTCTCACAAAATATTTGTTGGGGCTAGCTTTGAATCACAATCTTCCTGACCTCTGCCTCCTGAGTAGCTAGGATTACAAGTGTGAGCCACAGTGCCCGGCTCCATTTATGTAGTTCTTTGATTTCATTCATCAGTTTTGTAGGTTTTCTCACATTGATCTTGTACACATTTTGTTAGGTTTATAAATATTTAATAATTGAGAGGGTGCTAATGTAAATGGTACTGTGTTCTTGATTTCACATTCCACTTGTTCATTATCCATATATAGAAAGGCAATTCACTCTCACATATTAATCTTAAATCCTTTAAACTTGCTATAATTGTTTATTAGGCCCATCAGTTTGACAATTCTTTTAGATTTTATACATAGACAATCATATCATCTATGTACAAAGACTTATTTCTTCCTTCCCAATTGGTTTGTCTTTTATTTCCTCCTCTGATTGCATTGGCTAAAGCTTCCAGTACAATCTAAGAGGCAGTGATAATGAGAGGTGATAGCTCACCTCCTTCCTAATTTTAGTGGGAAGGGCTTTTATGTTATCACCATTAAATATGTTGGTTATATAGGTTCTGTAGATATGGTTTATTAAATCAATGTAAGTTTTTCCTTTATTTCTTCTTACCATTAATGGGCATTATATCTTGTCAAAAGCCTTGTTTGCATCGATATAATAAATGTGATTTTTCTTCTTTAACCTACTGATGTGATGGATTTTTTTTTGGCAGCCATGGGGGGTTTGAACTCAGGGCCTTACATTTGTTCAGCAAGCACTCTACCATTTCACCCATGCTCTTTGCTTTAGTTATTTTTTTGGATAGTCTCATGCTTTTGCCTAGGACTGGCCTTGAACTATAATCCTCCTACCTCTGCCTCCTGCATAGTTGGGATTGCAGATGTAAACCACTGTGACCAGCTTGTTCTTTAGGATAGGGTCTAATTAACTTTTTGCCTGAGCTGGCCTTGAACCATGACCCTTCTGTCTCTGCTTCCCAAGTAGCTTGGATTACAGGCATGTCCCCAAGGATTATTATTAATTGATGTTTGAATGCTGGTGTAACCTTGTATGTCTGTAGCAAATCACACTTGGCCATGGTGTACAACCCTTTTTATACACTGTTGGATGTGATTTGCTGTTTTGCTAAGGGTTTTTTTGTTTTGCATGCATACTCATGAGAGATGACCTTCTGTAGCTTTCTTTTCTTATAGCATCATCTGGTTTTGACAAATGAAAATACAACTTATTAAAATTTGTGGAAAAGTAGTAATTAGAAGGAAATGCAAAACACTGAATACATATATCAGACAAGAATACTTAAAGTCAACAATTCAAGTTTTCTAGGAAACTAGAAAAAGAACAAATTAAATGCAACGAAAACAGAAGAAATAATAGAAAATAGAGCATAAATTACAAACAGAAAATAAAAGGGAAAAATCACTGAAACCGGCCTCTAAAATAAATTAGGAGCTGGGCACAGTGGTGTACACCTACAGTCCTAGGTCTTGGGGGCTAACACTGGAGGATTACCCACTGGAGCTCAGGAGCTTGAGGCCAGCCTAGATAACATAGGGAGACACTATCTCAAAACAAATGAAAACAACAAAAGAACAAACGCATTTATTAGGAGAATTAGGAGGCATTCTTTCTGCTTCTCTTTTGACAGAGGTTGTACAGAACGAGCACAATTTCTTCCTTAAGTGTTTTGTAAAATTCACCAGTGAACTCGTATGGGCTGATGCTGTTTTGGAATGTTATTCATCTTGATTTAATTTCTTTAGTAGATTATGGGCCTATTAATATTATTTTTCTTCTTGCAT
This sequence comes from Castor canadensis, assembly GCF_047511655.1. Classification (NCBI taxonomy): domain Eukaryota; kingdom Metazoa; phylum Chordata; class Mammalia; order Rodentia; family Castoridae; genus Castor; species Castor canadensis. Next base: position 154,818,503 of record NC_133394.1, read on the forward strand.
GAATTTTAGTAGATTGTATCTTTCAAGAAGTGAGCTCAGAGTGGTGGAGCACCTGCCTAGTGAACATGAGGCCCTAGGTACTGCTTCAAATACTTCTTCTTTTCCTTTCTTTCCTTCTGATATTCCCATAATACGTAAGTTACACTTTTGGAGTTGTCCCACAGATTTTGGATAGTCTGTCCATTTTTTCCTGCTCTTTTTCTTTTTACTTTTTGAGTTTTCCAGTTTCTATTGACCTATCCTCAAGCTCAGAGTCTTAGTGGTGTCCAATCTACTAATGAATCCATCAAAAGCATGCTTGATTTCTTTTATGGTATTTTTTACCACTGTCATTTTTATTTTCTTATAATTTCAATTTCTCCCTTAATTACCCATTTTTCTTGCATGCTGTCTACTTTTTCCATTAGTCTTTAGCATATTTACCAGCTTTTAAAAATTTCTGACCTGACGATTCCAACATCCCTGCCATATCTGTATCTGGTTCTGATGCATGCTATCTCTTGAAACTGTGTTTTCTGCCTTTAAGTATGCCCTGTAATTTTTAGATGAAATACAGACACGTTACCATACAAGGAACCCAGTGCTGTCTCTCCCAGAGATTTTTGTATTCCATTTGTTTTTTTTTAAGAGTATATTAACTATACAAAATAATGGGCTTCATTATGGCATCTCATACATGTATATAACATACTTTGACTACATTTACCCCATTATCCTCTCTTGTTCCCCCTTCTTCTCCTGCTGGTCCCCTTCCTCTTTCCAAATAATTCTACTTTCATGTCTTTAAAAAACAATCTAGATCTCACATGAGAGAAAACATGTGATGTTTGTCTTTCTAAATCTGACTTATTTTGCTTAATATGATGATCTCCAGTTCCATCCATTTTCCTGCAAATGACAGTGTCATTCTTTTTTATTGAAGAATAAAACTCATTGTGCATATATACCATTTTCTTTACATTCATCTGTTGATGGACACCTAGGCTTGTTCCTTAACGTGCCTATTGTGAGTAGTGCTGCAATGAACATAGATGTGCAGGTATCTTTGTTTGCTGACTTTGATTCCTTTGGAGCTGAAAGAGTGGTATAGCTAGAACAAACAATAGTTCTACTTTTCAGCTTTTTGAGGAAAATTCATACTGATTTCTGTAGTGGCTGCACTAATTTACATTCCTGCCAATAGTGTATAAGTGTTCCCATCTCCATCCTTACCAGTAATTGTTGTTTGTTTTCTTGATGACAGCCACTCTGTCAAGAGATGGATAGAATGTCGTTTTGATTTGCATTTCCCTGATGGCTAAAGATGCTGAATATTTCTTCATGAATTTATTGGCCATTTGTACTTCTTTAAGAACTGTCTGCTCAATTCATTTGTCCACTTATTAACTGTATCATTTGTTCTTTTACTATGTAATTTTTTATTTCTTTATATATTCTGGATATTAATTGCCTATCAGATGAATAACTGGCAAATATTTTCTCCTTTTCTGTAGGTACTCTGATAACTGTTTGCTATGAGAAGCTTTTTAATTTGATGTAATCACATTTGTCAATTTTTGCTATTATTTCCTGACCTATCAGAGTCCTATTCAGAAAGTCATTGCCTACTCCTGCATCTTAAAGTGCTTCCCCTATACTTTTCTCTAGAAGTTTCAAATTTTCAGGTCCTACATTAAGGTATTTGACCCATTTGGAGTTGATTTTTATATAAGATGAGAGATAGGGATCTAATTTTTAGTCTTCTACATGAGGCTATCCAGTTTTCCCAGTCCCAATGGTTGAAAAGCTTGTCTTTACTCCATCTGTTTTTGACACCTTTGTTGAAAATCAGGTGGTATAACTGAGTTTATTTATTTCTATTCTATTCCATTGGTCTTCATGTCTGTTTTTGTGCCATTATCTGCTACCTCAATTGTCAAACATATCTAAGAAGCATTGTTGATATTCAGTTTGTTCAGCATTTTTTTGTTGTTAGGATAGAATGACAACTTCCAAGCTCCTTATAACCCAGACCAGAAGCACTAGAACATCTGTTTTTATAATTTCAAACAACATAAATTATATTAAACAGAAAATTAAAGTTCTCTAACAAACATAACCACTACTAACAACTTGATGAGAGTTCTTTGGAATCTTTTTCTAAGCATACAGAAACAGTAGGTACTCTCTTACAAACAATAGTTTTTATGAAAATAGCATTGTATACAGACTTCTCTACTATAAAATATCATGGACACCTTTAGTATAGATACAGGTTAGTGTTCCTTTAGTTGGCTTTCTCTAAACTTACTTAATCAATCCCCTACTGAAAAGTACTAAAGTTACTTCAAAAATACAATCTTCCTGTTACAAATAACATCACAGTGAACATCCTGTTACATAACTTTGTCTATTTGTGAATTTCCGTAGAATAAGTTTCTATAGGTAGACTTGCTGAGACAGTGATTATATATATATAATGTATATATATATATATGTATATAATGTATATATATAATGTGTATATGTATACACACATTTTATATATATATATATTACAGGGATTCTTTTGTATGTATGTGGTTTGGTTTTGGTTTTGGTTTTTCAAGACAGGCTTTCACTATGTAGTTCAGGCTGTCCTCAAACTATTTAGTTGAGGCAGCATTAAACTCACAATCCTCTTGCTGCCTCCTGCATGCTGAATTATAGGTATGCACTACCATGCCTGGCTCCATTTTAAATTTTAATACATATACCCTAACTGCTCTCCAAAATGGCTGTTCAATTTACATGTCCTTCAACAGTACTTAGTGTTTATTTCTCCATACTAGCCAAGTACATTTTAATGAACAAGTGATGTCTTACTGTAGTTAGTTTGAATATTTTATTACTTGCAAGGCTGAATATTTTTCATGCTTATTAGCCATTTGATTTCTTCTTTGGGAAGAAGATTTAAATAGGGAGATTTATTCTTAAGAACGGACAATAGAGAATAATAAACTTAACTGTTGAAATCTTCAACCACAGATATTGTTATCAAAATTATATGGTGCAGAAGGAACATTCCATTTTACTTCGCATTCACCTGGCGAACACATCATTTGCTTACAATCTAATTCCACAAGGCTTATGTCATTTGGAGGGAGTAAGCTGGTGAGTACATGCCTCCTGTGTCCTTGTTGATGAACACAGCGTCACTATTCAAGCATGACATTGGTATGCAGAACCATCACACTCAGACTGGCTAGAAACTTATTAAAGTCCTGTGCTCAGATCTCAGTGCAACAACCAAAGAGGGAGCTGGAGAGCTTGGAAGGCGTTCAAAGGAGAGCCATGAAGCTGATAAAAGGGTTTGAGAAAAAAAGAGTTGTGAAGGGAGGTTAAAAGAACTGTGATTATTCAGGCTTGAAAACAAGTGAAGGCTGAAGGGGGAATTAATAATGGAATTCTAATAAATAAAACTCTTACACAGTAAATGGTGGTTGGCTGTTTTCTACATGTACTGAGAACAGAGAAAGAGAATTTGTACTTTGGCCTATGAAATCCAGCTATCTGTAAAAAAATATTTCCTGAGAACATTAACCAAATTTTCTCAGCACCAAAAGCATTTACCTAATAGTAAATTCGATGTCAGGAAGGCGTAATACTTTCAAAGCAATGGGTTACCATTTAATCACTGTTATTACAAAAGAAATACTGCATAAAATAGAGAACAGAATACCAGTGGGGGAAAAAAAGGGAGAAGTGGTACCTCACTCATGAAAAAGGGGATAGGAAAGAAGGAAGAGAGAGGGGGAAGGGAAGGACACAAAGAGAGAGAATGCAAGCAGAAAGACTGGAGCTATTTTTAAAACGTACGGTTTCTTCCTTTTTACTGTTTGTACAGCGCATCCACTTAGATGTTCGGGTTGGAGAACATGACCTTGATGCAGCAATTGCTCAAGCAAAGGACAAAGTTAATGAAGTTACCTTCAAGCTTGAACATCTAATTGAACAAATTCAGCAAATACTCAAAGAACAAAATTATCGAAGGGTCAGTCTGCCTATTCAGCTTGTTTTATCTCTTCCTGCCAGGAACACATTTCTTAACACAACCCCTGGACCAAGGAAAGAATGAACTACCTATACCGCAGTCTTTCTAAGTTAGAACTGTGTGGATATGCAGGGAGTTGGAAGAAAGCAATCCTTCTTCAGTCTCTCTGATGGACCATGAGCTCCTCTAGGAAAGTGCTCTTTGGTTAATTTTCCTTTTAATTTCCAATACCTGCCTAGTAAAGAACACAGCAGCAGAGGGTGTGACCCCATAGAATGAATAAATGAATGCTTCCAAATGTACTCCATATATTTTTAGATGTTCAAGCATGTTCACATTCTAGATCACAAGTTTGTTCTTGTGACATCAAATGTTTTCTAAGTTACTGAGCTCAGTGGATGCTGGTCAGACATGGGCTCACATCTGTTCTACCACTAACTGACCTTGTGTCATCACTAAACCTCAGTTTCTTTTTCTGAAAAATAAGTCTAGGTTTGATAATTAGGTAAGGCAAGTAGGTGCTTAGTATAGTGCCCAGCACAAAGGACAGACTTAAATGATGAAAAGTCTATCACTACTGATTACTGTTCATTTTGCCTGATGGTAGCAAATAAAATGTATAAAGTAATAGATTAAGCCCCTGACATTTTAAACCAAACTTTAAAAATGTGTTTTCAAAGCTGGTTTTTACTGTTTTACACATGGTTAAACAACAGATTCTTATGCATTTTGGCATAAGATACTAATTGGGCAATATTAAATACCTTGAACACATACAATAAGCTTCCCCTCAAAATCAGGCACTAAGTACATCAAGAAACTAAACCCCTCTATTTCTCTTCTGCATAGGACCGTGAGGAAATTTTTCGAATGACCAGTGAAGATACAAACAGCAATGTTTTATGGTGGGCTTTTGCACAAATATTAATCTTTATCTCAGTTGGAATTTTTCAAATGAGGCACCTTAAAAACTTCTTTATAGCTAAGAAACTTGTTTAAAATATTATCAATGGAACAAATAACCTGCATAATTTGTTCTTATGACATGAAATGTTTTGAATCACTGTGCTGTGAATAAACCAAAATACATGCATAAATGTGTATTATGTTTTTATGATTCCAAAGATATTAGAGGTTGAAATTGTTATAGGATTGCAACATTGATAAAATGTTATAGCAACGATGTGGCTTCTGAATTTGATAAAATAAACACATTTTATTTTAAATTTGGTATAAATCAGCATGGTCCAATAGCAATAACAAGTGAACCACAGATGTAATTTTAAGTTTTCTGGTCAGCACATTAAAAAGGATTCCACAACATATCAAAAATATTACCAGGCTGGGTGTGGTGGTGGTAGTAAACCTGTAGTAAGCTGAGGCAGTGTAGACATTGCCTCAAAAACAGGAAGGAAGGAACTAAAACACTGCCATTTAAAAATACACTCAGTATACCGCTATTAGTGATGCATTTTATAGACATTTTTCATACTAAGTCTTGGAATCCTGGGTCGTACCCTCATCCAATTGGGACCAGCCACGTTTTCGAGGGCTTAGTGGTCACATGAGGCTCACAGCAGCAGAGAGCAAGCACATCCTTCCCCTAAGGCACTTCCCCAATCTCTGCTTTCTCCCTTTCTCCCGAAAGGGCAGCTTTTCTCCCTCAACCAAGTGGCCCAGAAACTCCCCGAGCCAAGGGTCCTTGCAGCCCCGAGGGGCTGGCATCCTGGGAGGGGTGTAACTATTAATTTAAGAATAACTTTCATTTCATGCTGGGTGCCGGTGGCTCCCACCTGTAATCCTGGCTACTCAGGAGGATCCTAGCAGCGATCAGGACGATCGCAATTCAAAGCCAGCCCGGGCAAACAGTCTGCAAGGCCGTATCTTGAAAAAAAAACCTCATCACAAAAAAGGAAAGGCGAGTGGCTCAAAGTGTAGGCCCTGAGTTCAAACCCCAGTATACTGGAAAAATAAATAAATAAAAGAATAACTCTCAGTTTTAACTTTTAGGTCCAAAATAGTGAGCCGTTTCTGCAGTGTAGTATTTTGAAAGGAAACTCATCTCCCTACATCAAGACAAGGCAAGTGCGTGCCTAGCCCCCGCCCTGGTTCCTTCCCCCTGCTCTGCCAGGCTCCTGGGCTCCCCGTCTCTCTGGTTACCCCATTTCCTGCCCGTCCCCCATCACGGTGAGCCCACTCAAAGGCTGCTCCCCGCAGACTCCCTCCATGTCCATTCCCTCCTGAGGCGGCCACCCTTCCTCCCGTCTACACTTCACCGACTCCAGGGACCGCATCTCCGCAACAGTCCAGCGACGCAGGTTTTGGCGGGAAGGGATGCTCCAATGCGCAGGCGCGGACGTGTGCGCAGGCGCGGACGTGTGCGCAGGCGCGGACGTGTGCGCAGGCGCGAGGGGCGGGGCCGCGCAGGCGCAGAGCTGCCGCTCCGCCGTCGCACCCTGCCAGAAGGGGTGTCCCTGCGTCTTGAGCCTCGCGTGGGCTGCGTGGGCCTCTTGTGGGCGAGCTATCGCGGACCACCCCGACATGGACAGCTTGGTGTTCTGTAACCGCTGCTTCCAGTCACCGTGCAGGAAGTCGTCCTTCAGCCTGACCAACTGCGGGCACGTGTTCTGCGACGTTTGCCTTGGCAAAGGTCAGGGCGGGGTGGGCGGGGCGCCTGCGTGGTGAGGAGGAACTGAGTGTCCACGGGGGAGGGGGATGTCCATGGGTGCTGGGGCGTGCTCACGGAGGACGGGGCATCTACCTGGGAAGGGGTTACCCGTGGGTGGGGTGAGGCGTGTTCCCAGGGGAAGGGGTGTCCGCAGTAGGAGCGTGGTGTCCATGGGGGGAGGTGGCCTGCTGCGGAGGGCGCTGGATGTGCGGGCACCCCCTTCCCCGGGCAAGTGAGTGTAGGTTGATGACTGCTGCAGGATCCCTGGCCTGTTGGAGTCCCGTGCGTGGTTAAAAGCTGCTCTGCGGCAACCGGAGCGTCCAGAGAACCCAAGACGTGAGGATCGTTTTTGGTTGAAGGAACGCATAAGGACCAAATGCGGTGCCTACCTATGAATCTGCTCAGGAGCGAAGGGACAGGTGCATCACCAGCCCCTAGAGGCTTTCGTTTCTCTTGGCCCAGCCTTAGCGTTTAGAGCCCTCTGCCAGCCAGCAGTAGTGCGTCCAGTGCCACAGCTGTGTAACCACACCCCAACTTACTCCTCAGTTGGACTGACCAGCATCTGGGTTGTCCCCAGATTTGTCTGTGACAGATGGTGCTACTGTGAATGCTCGTGCAATGTCTTTGGTGAGCACAGGTTCACATCTGTGATGGGTGAACGACCAGGAGTAGAGTTGCTGAGTTTCAGCTTTGAAATGGAAGTCTGGCTGCTGAATGAAAAGTAGTCTGGAGTGAGATTTCATGGAAAAGCTGTACAGTGGAGTATGTGAGAGGTAATGGGGATGGGATGGGGCCAGAGGATAAAGAGAAGTGATGGGTTTGAGAGAGGTTAGGGAGATTCAGCAAAAGTGAGTTAAGGAAGGTAGGGAACTAGACAGTGTTTTCCCTGCTGGACAATGAAAAACTTGTGAGCTCACATTGGACACTGTGTCCTGTGAGAGCTGTACAGGGAGGAGACGGTTATGTGTGTGGGTCTGGAATGCAAGAGAGCCAGGACTATATTAGGAGAGTTGATAACGTGGTGATAATAATTGCAGATACTGAAATGTAGAGAGCATCAAAAGGGCAATGGCTAGAAAATGTCTTGGAAAGAGTGTGGTTTGAAGAAAGTAAGTGAAAATGGGAGAAAAATATGTATGAAGACGAAAGTAGAGGTGTCAATAAACTAGACTTCCCAATGAGCCCAAAGGATCAGTGTTTGACATTATCGATTGGATTAGTGGCAGAGGTCCCTTATGACCTAAGATAACGTGAGAACAATGGAGACATGGTGTTGGGAGTTAAGAGTGTTACTTACATCTTTTGAGGCCAGCAAGACCCAGTGTTGGCAAGTGACTGGCATAGAGCCTGTGCAGGATGTGGTAGTGCTGGCTTTTGAAACCTGAGCCAAACAGTGGTTCTGGTAGCTTGAGCTCATCCTTCCAAAAAGCCACAGATTCTGCGTGTTAGAGGTATATCAAATCTAGGGACACACAAAAAATTGGAGAAAGGGTCGGGGGTTCTGAGTCCTGACTTAGCTATCCGGTAATCCATTGCCCGTAAGTCCCCCTTAAGCTCTGGTATGTATCCTTCCAGTAGATGCAATTTTTTTTAAAAAAACAAAATGATATGATATGTTTACCATTGGCATTCTTTTTATTGCCTGCTAGGACATGGACCTCTCCTGTTAAAATGAGTCTGTATCATCATTTTATGCAAAATATACTTTAGTTACTGTTACTTTCCTTACTGAAAGACACATTTTATGACATTTGGCTATTAAACACCTCTTGTTCACTTTTTTCCTTTGAAATACATTTCTAAGGGAGGAATTGCTAAATTTGGGTATGCACATTAAAGTGGACCAAACTGCCCTCCAGAGAGACTGTGCCATTTAGATTCAGTGTTGATGTGTCCTCCCTAGTTTTGTATATCTCATTAGTAGCCTGGATTTTCTTTTCATACATTTATTGGCTATTTTCATTTCTTCTTGTTGCTCATTTGGGTCCCCTCACAGCCTTTTATTTGGAGTGTTTCTTTTTAGTTGACTTGTAAGTACTATTCATATATTAAATATCAAGCATTTTGTCTGTCAGTGAGCTGCAAGTTACTTCTTCTCTGTCCACCTCTCAATCCTCTTTCCCCATGAACACTCAGGTTTTTATGAGTCAGCTTTGCAATCACTCACTGTGTATTTTCTGACTTTGATGATACAAAAGGGATTTTCCTCCCTCAAGAATCTTCAGTGAAAGAGAGAAAAACAGAGGGATGGGAACGTGCTGTGGAGAGTGGATGTTCTTAGGAGGGGAGCAACTTGAATGTGTTTGTAAGAAAAGAGGGAAGGAGGCCATTCTGGAGGCTGTTAGAAGGTGACCACTCATTCTACACCAGGCTGCACCTCTGTGCAAGATGCTGTGGGCTCTGAGATGAGCCTGACCACACAGACTTGGGAGGAGACACCCATCTGAGACAGAAGGGAAGGAGGAAGAGTGAGCTGGGTTATTCCTTGCTAGGTAAGTTAGAGGAGAGGGCAGGAAGGTCAAGGTAGGTCATGAGTAGAGCTTCTTTTTTCCCAGTAGATGATATGAGGTTCCTTGTTTGAATATCCCCACATGGATTCAGGAGGGTAAAACACCCAAGAAAAGCAAGAAGGATTGCCCATCAGTGTTGCAGACCACTAGAACACCTGTGACTCTACCTCTTCAGTGAATTTTCCCCAGTTCTTGGCTGCATTGGATCGGAAGAGGAGAGGAATAGCAGTTGAACTTGTCCAGTTTTGGGTTGAGTGTACTCCCTGAAGGAAAAGGGGTATGGAGGCAATGACAGTGACAGGTCGGTCCTGGGCTCCAAACTGCCTAGTAAATAAAGGACACTGAAGGGTTTAAGTGGCAGGCCAGGGTGCCAGGCCTTTCCTGCTCTCAGGGAGGGAGCTAAATGTAGGAATGAGTCCTTCATTTTACACTGGGTGCTGTGGACGTCGATAGCATGGTCACACAGAGTTGCTGCCATGGGGCATGGTACATCTTTGTGGGGTGTGAGTGGGGAATAGCAAGCTTAGCTGAGAGCAGCCACTAATGCTGAGAGTACCCACTAGAGTCCAGGTTTTCCAAATAGTGATTAGAATTTCATGGAGAGGAAGGTGGTGACACTGGGCCAGAATCACTCTAGAACTGTGGCAGAGACTTAGAGCTTGAAGATGAGTTAGTGGAATATTAGTAGACAAGCATATTAACCTTTTATGCTTTGGCCCAAAACTGGCTCACAGATAGCAGAGACTCAATAAGTTATGTACCTAGTGAGCAGAGGAGTGGTCTTTCACGATGTGTGACTCCTTCTATAGTATTGTAGAGGTGACCAGAACTCATCTTTCAGGTGGGGTTGGAAGATCTATTTTCATTGTAAATAGTTAAAATTTTTAATTAAGATACCACTGTAAGCCAGTCATGGTAGCACCTGCTTATAATCCCAGTTACAGGGGCAGCTAAGGCAGAAGGATTGAAAGGTAAAGGCCAACCTGGACAACTTAGCAAGACCCTGTATCAAAAATACAGTTTTAAAAAAGGCTTGTGATTAGCTTAGTGGTAGAGTGCTTGCCTAGCATGTGTTAGCCTTGAGTTCAATCCCCAGCCCCATCTACACACACACTCACACACACACACTCACACACACACACACACACACACACACACGGCCATGGTAAAATCTATTTATAATCAATATTGTTGGTCTTCACAATCTCTGTCTTGGGGAATATTTGCAAAAGAATTCCTTGTATATTGTCCACCTGTATCCACACTCACAGCCTCATCTCCTGTCTGAACATAAATAATTGAGGTGCTGTAACCCTGCATACTTCTTGAAGAAGCATTGCAGTTATTTTTTTTTGTAGTGCTGAGGATTGAACCCAAGATCTTGCACATCCACACCACCACTCTACCACCAAGCTACATCCCCAGCCGCAGCAATTTAAGGTCTGTGGTCATACGTATTCAAAAGCACTGGCCAGTATAACATAATTAAATTTGTTTTTATTTTATAGGTAAAAAGGATGAATGCTTGATTTGTAAAGTTCCTTGTCGTACAGTTTTACTCTCAAAACATGTAAGTTGAAATCTGTAGAATTTGAATATTAATCACAGTCATAGTTCCCTTTAATTGCAGGTTAAAGTTTAGTCATTGTGGTAGCTAAAATTTTCATTCATTTTGCTAGATTAAATAGAGCCTGTAAGACTTCCACATAACCAAAGTGCAATTAGGATTTGATTTTCAAAACCTCACTGTAACTTTCTTTCTTAGTCATAGATTGACCTTATTCACAGTTTGTTGGTTGTGCCATGTTCCTGCAAATGAAATGTGTTATAAAGACTTCTTTAGCACACCGCCAGCTCTTAAAGAGGGTGACAGTTTGGTTTTTCATAGACATCGTATGTGTAATTAAGAGGGTTTTTCATGATGTATGTTTAAAATCAGTTATTGCTGCAGCTGGCTCAAACTAGTGCCTTTGGTTCTTTCTGTAAAATGTGTTAGATTAACTTGTTCTTTGGCATGAACTTAAGCTTCAAATGATTGTTCTTTTCTATATCTGCCCTCCAAAACGTGTATTTGAACCAATATTTTAAAGCATCATAATTTTTATTACAAATAAATTACAAAATTAGCACAAAAATTCAAACAATATAGAAAACCGTATTAGAGATTATGGAAATCCCCCAGATCCTATTTCCCAATCATGAAAACATTCAGGGGTTTGGTACCTGTTCTGGGTGTGTTTGTGATTTATTTCTTTATAAAAATGCTTTCCCAATTGATATTATGTATTGGGTACACTCTTTTTAAATGGCTGCATAATATTTCAGTGTTTTTCTTTTGATGAGCCAAAAAACCTTACACTGAACAGGTTTACCAATCTCTCTCCACACTTTATAAGAGTATTTTGTGGCATAAATTCCTAGTAGATGTATTTAGGACCACCTGTTCCTTCTGCACATTGTGGATTGTATTACTTTGAGTACCACTTTTCTGAATCATTTTTTGTTTGCTTTTGTTTTTATTATTTTATTAGTATTTCTCAAAGCATTTTATTATACATTCATTGTACAGGGGGATTCATTGTGACATTTCTAAATATGCTTACATTGTACATTGATTAGGTTCACCCCTACCATCTTTCTCCCTTATCTCCCTCCCCTTACCTAAAACAATTGCAAAAGATTTCATTGTTCTATTTCATATAAGCATATAAAGTGCATCGCCATGTTCACCTTCCATTATCCCCTCTCTTTACCCTTCTCCTTCCCACAAGTACCTGCCTCCTCACAGGACCTATTTTACAGTCCTACCCTTCATTTTTAGTTCTAAAGTCAGTGTTCACAGGGGTTCTCTATGTATCTCAGCTATGAATATACTGAATTGTTTCTAAATAAGCTGTAATCTGTTCTTCTTTTCTAATTCAAGAATTAGTTGAATTAATATTCTTTAATTTCTAAGTTGGTAGATTTTATCATTTCTGTGCTTAATTTTTAGTTTTAATGGCACCGAAACCAGAGACTGTATGGTATCTTTTTTAGTTACCAGAATTTTTGTTTTGGTGGTACTCAAATTGGAATTCAGGGCTTCACACTTGCTAGGCAGGCACACGGTACCACTTGAGCCACTTCACCAGCCCTTTTTTTGTGTTGAGTATTTTCAAGATAGGGTCTCATGAAGTATTTATTTGCACAGGCTGACTTTGAACTGCAATTCTCCTGATTTCTGCCCCCTGAGTAGCTAGGATTACAGGCATGAGTCTCCAGCTCCCGGCCACATTATGTTTTAATACATGGTGATTGTTAATGTTCTGTGGGTGCTTGTCTTTTCTGTGTGAGTGAGTGAGTGAAGCTGTTGAAAGCATCAAGGTCATTCCTGCTGCTCTTTTTCTCACACCCACATTCTAAGCCATCAGCCCGCAGATGGTGGGCTTCTCCCTTAGCAGTCTCTTCTGAACCCACATCTTCCTTGCCTGATGCTCCACCTCACCAGAGCTGCTAGTCCTTCCTGCTCTCTATTCTGCAGCCAGTGGCATCTGCTTGGATATAGGTCAGATTGTACCTCCCTGAATCCCAAAGTCCAAGAGTGAAACCCAAAGGCCCCTCATGCCTGGAGGCTCTGTGGCCTGGTCTCTCTCAGTCTCCTGACCCAAGGCTGGCAGCCCTGACCTGCTACCACTCCTGTAGCCACGCAGCCAGGCGCTTCTACCTTGTGCCTGACCTTTCTGCTGCCTCTTACTGGGGTGTGCTCTCAGCACAGGCTCCACCCCACAACTTTCACATTAGGTCTCTGGAGTGTCAGCTCCTTGGGAGGCCATCCCAGCTTCTTTGGGATGGTGGCTTCTTTGATTATGACTTGCAGAAGGAAGGGATGGGTGATGTGGCACACACAGTGTATGTGCATTTGTGTGTGCTGCCCAGGAACACCATTCAAAAAATGGTGTTTTTCTTCACTAAGTGTAGTGCCCACTGATGGTTTCTATTCTGATCTCTTTCTTTAAAACAAACCAGTGTGACAGACTAATGTCTGTCTATACAAAAAGTGACCCTGGCTCTGTCCCTTAACAGCTGATATATATTTATATGTCAATTTATTTGTCATTGAAGTAGGCCATTGCTGTTGCACACATGAAATAGAATTCCACTGTTATATTGGTCAGATGCCTGTGGGATGCAGGAGGGCAGCTAAGCCTTGGGGAAAAGCCAGATGCTTCTGGCAAGTGCAGATTAGAGGGATGTGACTGTGAATTTGCCTTCCTGAGGAGCCACAAGAACAGATGAATTCAGGATGGGCATGGCTGGTTTTCAAGCAGAAATGGAAAGCAATGGCGATGGTAAGGAGATGGAAGCCCCATGGGATGGAGAAGCTGCCGGTTGCTTTTGAACTCCAGGTGATATAGTTCTATCTGTAGTGATAAAAGGCCCAGCAGCCTAGGTAGTGCACCCTCTTCATGCTCCTTCACCTGGCACGACTTTGGGACTTTGCGTACTTGTGTTCATGTGAATGCTAGATTTGTCATTTTCCTTTCTTGTGATGCCATTTTCAAGTTTGATAGATAATAGTTAATGTGACCTCAGAAAAGGAGTTAAAACTGATTTTCTTTTTCTTTTCTCTGAAAATTTTTTGTAATTTAGTTTTATTTCTCTAATGGTGTGGTAGAATTCAGGAGTTATAATATTTGGTCCTGTAAGGGATTTTGTGGGAAGCCTTTTGTCTAGGAATTTGATTTCTTTATTAGGTATGGGACTATCCAAAATTCCTGACTCTTCTTGGGTCAATTTAAGTAAGCTGTGTTTTTCTAGGAATTTGTGTACTTCACCTAATGTTAAATTTTCTTATCAATGTATTTATGATCCTTTTTAATGTCTGTAAGATCTGTAATTTTTTTTTCATTTCAACAATGGCTATTGTGACTTCTTGACCAGTCTTACTAATTATTGGTTACTATTAGTATTTTCAGAAAACTAATTTTTGTTCTATTGATCTTAGTTTTTTTCTGTTTTGCTAATTTATCATTTCCTCTTTTGTGTTTTTGGGACACGATGTCAATATGTAGGCCAGGCTGGCCTTGAACTCTAGCCTTCTGCCTCAGGCTCCAGAGTGCTATGATTACAGGCTTATATCATGTCTGGCTTCATTTCCTCTTTTCTTGTTCTTTACAATAGGTACTTAGCACCAATTTCCAACCTTTCCTTTCTAATGTTTACATTAGTACCGTTATAACTTTCCCTTTGTGTTCATCTTTGCCTGCGTTATATGTATCTAGCTATTGTAGTTTTATCATCTTTCAGTTTTGAAAGGTTTCTTCTATGACTTAATGTGTTACACAGAAATATATTGGTTAGCTTCCAAATATTTGAGAATTTTTAGTTATTTATATTAACTTTATTGACGCTTAACACATAGGAAAGTCCAAAATGAGGTTTTCATGATCAGAACATAGCCAACACTTAGATCAAGAAGACGTTAGTTTATGACTGCAGTGGTTTGCAATGTTACATGTGGTGGGAAGCTTAACTCCCCTTCATCAGCAGTGTTGGGATGTAGGCCTGGTGGAAGGTTTAGGTCATGAGGCTCCACTCCGTGGATGGACAGTGTAAATTTTAGGCAGCTTAAGGCTGTGAGTCCCCTTCTGCCCTTCCATCATGGGTTGACACTTGCCAAAAGCCAGCACTGGATGGTAGACTTCCTTGCTCCAGCAATGTGAGAAATTTCTTCTGTATTTCATAAATTATACAGGTTTTGATCTTCATTGTGATAACACAGTATGGTTTAAGACAGCGATTATGCCAGATATTACAATAGGTAATGTTGACCTTTTAGAGAATGATATAAATTGGGTTTTCCTAGTGGTGCAGGGACTGCAGGGTTCTTTCTCTTGGTTCACCTCTCACTTTCTTGCTCCTCCTCTGACAATATATAGATTCTCGCTGTGTGCTAACTCACAACTCCACACTGCTGCCTGTAGCTTCTCCCCTGCTCCCTGCTGCCTCCTGAACTCTGTTTCCATCAGGGATCATTTCCTACCTGCAGAGAGTTCCTTTTATTACTTCTCTTGGTGCAATCTTTTGGTGACAAGTCCTCTCAAATTCCTTTTATTATTTCTTTTAGTGCTGATTCTCAGTTCTTATTTGTCTGAAAAAATGTTACCTCTCCCTTTTTGCCTTTATTAGAATCAATAAATGTAGAGTCATTTGCTTTCTCTTCAGACCGACTCTGATATCCAGACGTTCTTTATGCGCATAGATGGTCTGTGTAAGAAGTACTCCAAGGAGACCTCCCAGGTGAGTAGTGGCATTGAGACTTGGCTCTGTGATGCCCAGAGCACACATTTTAGAGGTTCTGCAATCTGTGTGGTTTGGAGGCCAGTCTCTTGGAGATGTGGGGTGGGCAAAGATTTTCTGCCCTCCATGAGTTCTTTTCATCTTCTCAGTGGTAAGCATTTACTGCATAAAAGTTTTCAGCTGTGACATTATCCATGTGATGTGTTTTGTTGTTGTTGTTTATGCTTTGCTGTGACATTGAGACACATGTGAGCTCCACTCAGCTTTGGGCTCCTTTGGGCAGGATGCCCCACTGGTATTCATAGTTATGACCCTAAGAATCTCAGGCTTGGAAATAAACTCCTGCTTGGGTCAGGCTTTCAATTCAGGGCAGCAGGTTTCTTTTGAAGCTGATCGTTGCGTATGGTTGCCCAGGACTACATATCCCTGCTTAGTTCCTGTCATGGTGGCATGTGGCTCCAAAGACTCCTGCTTTCCTGATGCACTCTCCCTGACTCCTGGGAGACCTAGTTCTCTGCTAGCTTCTCCTCTCTTTGCCTGTTTCTTCCTACCCTTGTCCCCACCAGCACATGCATCATGTGCCACACGGTGCTGCCTGTACTTATGGTGGTCTCTCCCACTCTCAGCCTCTAGTGCCTTGTGTCAGCATCCGTGGTGCCTAACCATAGGTCCCATGTCACATATTTTACCTCCATGGAAACCATTGGACAACTGGTTTTCAGGGAAGGCTGTCCATGAATGGGGCTCTCCTCTAGTCCCTAGCCCATCCCTCCTGTCCGCTTTCTGTTAACTATGCAGCTTTCGCTGTTGGCCACCTCCCACGTTCCCCAAGGGGAAGAGGCTCCACCTGAAGCAGAAGCCTAGGAAGAGTATGTGCCTACCCTACTGATCCAGCAATGTTCTTCCTGGCTGTTGGCGCTCATGTTCAGGTTATGGCCAACCAGGGCTCCACCACCTCCTTGCCCTCTCTGGGAAGCTGTTGTCCACAGTAATGTCTGAACTGTCAGAGCACTAGGGCTGAACCAGCACAGTTCCTATCTCAGACAGTGCCTAACCTCATCTTCCAAGGAAGCACCAGAGGCTGGACACACAGAAACCAAGCGTCAGCTAAAGAGGCCCCAGAACAGAGGGTGGGCAAAAAGGGAGCACCAAACCAGAACATACTTGCATAGCTTCTCTGTTCTATCCAATAGGACTCACACTCAGGCCAAGAGCCTTCATGGCCCAAAGTCACCTGAGTTTGTAAAACACAAAGGCTGTTGCAGGTATCAAAACCACAGAGGAGCCTCCACAGAGGCTGGGACCTCTCAGGAGAGTAGACAGCACACCATTCCTGTCTTGTCGTATCTGCCAGGAACGCAGAGCCTGTCGGCCCCAGCCCAGGACAATGCAGGCTCTGCCCAATTATCTCCACTTGTGGGTGAAACTGCCTCATGGACTAAGTCAGCATGTGGTTCAGTGGTGGAGCATTTTCTGGCATGTGCAAGGCCCTGGCGTCTGTCCCCAGCCCTACAAGAAACCAGCATGGGGTGGAGTTTCCAGAGGATATGCAATATGATGGTGCAGCTTGTTATTTATATTAACACAATGGGTTATTTTTAAATGAATTAATATTTTAATATTCTGCCTGTCTCCATTTTTAATAGGGTAAATGTTGACAGTTGAAACCCACATGGACCAGATCTCTTTGGAGTCCTCAGTAACTTTAAAAAGGCACAGCTGGCCTAGACCAAAACTCTTAGCATTGCTGGCCCAGGCCCAGGGATCTGCCCCAGGACAGCCTCAGAAAGCCATCTCAGCAAGGACCAGCTGAGGTCTTTGGCCCTGTCAGTTACTGACCTCCTTCTTAACAATGAGACACCTTCTTTTCTGATGACTTTGGGATCCCCTCCTGTCTGCACAGCCTCTGCCCCAAGAAGGGCTGGTCAGTGCTCAGTCTGCCAGTCAGGTGCTAGCCCCAGTAAAAGCAGGAACAGGTTAGTGTGCAGAGGCCACAGCAAGGAAATAAATAAATGAAATAAATAAATGTTTGGCCAGAGCAGCTGTTACTCCAGACCCTTCACACAAAATACCTTGCCACTGTGCTGCTCCAAGAATTTGAGATGCACTTGGGGAAACTGATCTTCAGCCTGTTTTGTCTCATGGCCTTTGCTCTCTGGTTCTCTCACCAGTTGGGCTGAGGACAAAGTTGTGTGAGGCCTGGGCAGCTCTCCTAGTGTCTGAGCAGACCTGGTCCAGCATGGTGCTTTCTCAGCTCTTGGGTTGTTCCAATCCTCTGTCCCAATCCAAGAGGCACATTTTTTGCAAGATAAAGACTAATAGTTCCTTTTTGTTTTGGATGTTTGTTTTTTTTTTTTCTTGCAGTACCAGGGCTCAAAGTCAGCCATTTTTGTGTTGTTAGATATTTTCAAAATAGGGTCTCACAAATTATTTTCCCAAACTATCTTTGAACTGCGATCTTCCTGATCTCTGCCTCCTGAGTAGCTAGGACTGCAGGCGTGAGCCACCAGGGCCCAACTTATTTTTGTTTTTTTGAGAGTCTCACCATGTAACCTAGGCTGGCCTGGAACTGATGATCCTTCTGCCTGAGCCTCATAAGGGCTGGGATTATAGATATAAGCCACCATGCCCAGCCTTCACAGTTCTTTTTCATTTTGTTTTATTAATAAAGTCTTCTCAGAAGAGGTCATAGCCAGCATCTCTAGTCTCTGGAGCATAACACCTTGCTGGAGTTCAGGCCAGAGAAACTAGGGACAGCTTGAGTTTGTAGGACAAAAGACCCAGCCACATGGAAATGGGGGTCTGGGCTGCCCCCACATTCACAAGAGGGTCCTTTGGACTCAACACTCCAAGGACTAGACCCATTGGCAGCTTATCTCCCTCCTCCCCAGAAGCCCAAGCTCATCCCCTCCCCTCGGTGAGCTTTCTGGGATCCAAAGATGCCTCTCCTGCAGCCCCCTCCTTGCTGCAGACACACTTGCCTTGTGAAATCAGCATCTGACTTGAATGGGACAGGGCAAGCCACAGAGGCTTGCATGCTACCCACCAGGTCCTAGTTATCTAAAAACCACCCTGCCAGAAGAAGAGTAGTATCCCCCATCAACAGGCCTTGCTAGACCCCAGTGCCTAGCATGTCAGCAGCTCTCACTCTGCCTGGTAAAGATACCACATACTGCAGAAAAGCCTGTCCCTGTCATGGTTCCTAATGGTAATGCCTTAGCATTGCTTAGGGGTAGCACATAAAGTTCCTGTCCTCTTCCCACAGGCGTGGGACCCACTGAGGAATAATGCAGAAGACTGGTAGCTGTTGGGCTCATCTTTTTTTTTTTTTTCCAAGGCTGAGGTTTTGAATTCAGGGCCTCACACTTGCAAAGCAGGCTCTCCTACTGCTTTAGCTACTCCACCAGCCCTTGGGCTCATCTTTGCTAAAGGTGCAATCAGTCTGCTGCCAGAATGCCTCCCAGTTCCACCTGGCCCGTTAGGTCTAGAAGTGGGATGGCATTGACTGGCCTTTCCTATACAAGTCTGAGGTAGAAAGGGAAGGAAAAGCAAATCCCCTATGGTCACAGCTTTACTTAGTCCAGGTGTGATTCTAGCCCCTGTGATAAGTGGCAGGTACGTCTGCTACGGTGACCATCCTGCGGGGGGAGCCAAACCTGCAGAACCCCACCTGCAGGCAGGTAGAAGTTTCTGACACTGGCCGTTGGAGCTGGGCTTTGAGGGGTGAAAACAAGTATTCACCTGACATAAGAGGATGGGAGACCTCCCAGCATCCTTGGGGGAAAGTGCTTGAGTATGTGGCCTGTGACACCAGCAAGGAAAAGAGGACTCCTGCAGAGTGGCCTTAGGAGTCTCTTCTTTCTGTTCTTTGTGGTCTGCATGGGCAGCCCTTGGGCTATTGTTGCTGGCTTGTCTCAAAAAGCCAAGGCTCCTCAGAGTCCCGGAGACTGAGTCATGCCAAAAATGCAGAGCCATAGCTCAGAAGCTGAAGAAGGTGTCATTTGTGCTGACCTGAAGGCAGGCTCCTAACACAGCCTGTTTCTGGACATAGCTTCTCTCATAGCTGATGGGAACTCAGGCCCTATCTGCTGGGGGTTGTTCCTTTCCTTAGCGTAGCCTCCCTCTATTGTACCAGATTGATGAGCCATGGGGAGAATGTAGCTCATTCCGTTGTTATCAGTAGATTGCTGGAGGAAGCAAAGTGTGAGCCAAGATTTACAGGAAAGTAACTTTAAGTTCTACTTGAACCCACAGTCAGCCTGGTTGCCTGTGGACCTCACATTGAGAGGTGGCAGAATTAGGTGAAGCAGTGACAGTTCACTGCCTCACATGGTTGGCACCATTTTCTGAAACTGTCATAGGAAATGACTTTCTCCGAGTGACTTGAAGACTATTCTTCACTCACTCACACTGGTCTCAGGTATTCAGCTCAAGATACAAGCATGTATCCTGTTGGAGCTTGTCCCGCTCCAACAGGAAAGGCTGCTGGGGGAGCAAATGGTACTTAGGAGACTTTAACCATGAGCAAGTCACCTGCATCTGCATTTGACCAGCCTGCAACATCCCTCACTGCTGCAACCTCTGTGCAAGCAGTGGCTGGCCACTGGCAGCAGCCAGCACCCAGCCCAGCAAAACTGGTGTCTGTCCCTAGGAAGAGGAGTCTACTGGGGAAGAGTGTACTGGCTGGACATGACTCAAGCCCGCCTAACAAGCAGGAGGCCTTAAGTTCAAACCCCAGTACTGCCAAAGAAAAGGATGGGAAGAAAATCAAAACAAAACAGTGTGCTATATTCCACTCAGTGTGCCTTCTAAACTTCCACGTCTGTAAGAAATGTACAGTAATCCCTGTCTCATTAACAGCTGACATGTGTCTTCTTGTCAGGTTTCAGAATTTCAAGAAAAACACAGGAAGAGATTATTGGCTTTCTATAGAGAAAAGGTAAATTGAATTGATCTGTTGCCATTTAAATTGTTTGACCATTTGATTTAAATGTCAGATTATTATCTAACTTCATGGCCTTAAAGTGGGTGAGCTACCAAATGTGAGGTTTGCTTTTCTTTGTGTTTCCACTTATGGAAACATAGTCAATTCTCTTCCTGACCATCAGCCTGTTTGCCTGACAGCTGCTCAGGAGCCTCTGGGGTATGGACCACGCAGGGATACCCACTCAGGCATCCTGGGCTGCCTCGCCTGCCCAGGTGATGCAGAGGCCTCTGGAATATAGGAGCAGCACCTAGGCTTCTCTGCTCACTCATGTCGATTTTTTAAAGTTTTTTTTAAGAACCTCTAATGGGGCTTGGGTGTAGCTAGGTGGTACAGCGCTTGCCTAGCATGTGTGAGGCCTGGGTTCGATCCCAGCACCAAAAAAGAAAAGACAAAAAAAAAACCTCTCCCCTAAAAACCTCTAATGGTTGTGGAGTGAATGAAGTGAGGAGCCAGCTTTGAGGCCTCAAAGCTCAGGCCCCTCCTTAAGTTCAGTGTCCTTCCCCAGCCTACTACCTCTTTTCTGCATGAATGCAGCAGGTATGCAAGCACTCAGGTTCTAAGCACAGCCCACTAAGCTCACCCCACTGTGCTCTCTCCATCCTTTCCCACATCAGCCCCATCTCACTGCCTGGCAGCTTCCAGAATCCAGCCTGGAGGCTGCTTGCCTTGTGCCAAGCCTTGGCTAAGCCATTTTGTGTGTTGCTTTTTGATCCTCCCTGCAAACCTAGAGGACAGGTAGTACTAACCCTATTTTACAGAGAGTACCATAGGATCAGAGAATTTAAGTTCCGACCTTGAAATCTCACAGGTGTCAAGCGGCAAAGCCAGGTTCAAACCCTGACATGTTGTAGACTGTGCTTTGAAATTACCTGTGTGTACACAAGTATGTATCTCAGACTTGAGACCAGAGTCCCTAAGGAGCACCTGGCAGGGCTAAACACTCTGGGCTTCTGCCCACCCATCTCAGTATCGTGTTGTTTTATGGAGGACTGGACTGAATGTCTCTGGGGCTTGAGCCTGACTCAGCTCTGCACTGGACTCCAGTGCCTGTGAAGAAAGGACCTGGTGAACTGGGTTTAATGCAATGTCTGACTTAAGTAATTTAGACAGCTATGTTGGGCGCCAGTGGCTCACGCTGAAAATCCTAGCTACTCAGGATGCATAGATCAGGATGATCATGGTTCAAAGCCAGCCCTGGGCAAATAGTTCACGGGACACTCAAACTATAAATAAATCTCGAATAAGCCTATCACAAAAAAGGGCTGGGGAAGTAGCTTAAGGTTTAAGCCCTGAGTTCAAACTTCAGTGCCACAAAAAAAAAAAAAAAGAAAAAGAAAAGAAACTTAGACAGCCAAAGTTTGTTTAAACTGCCACTTGGCATGGTCTGTCTGATAATAAAGTTTTTCCTGTTCAGATTTCTCAGTTGGAAGAGTCCCTCAGGAAGTCAGTGCTGCAGATAGAGCAGCTGCAAAGGTAAGGGCCCCTTAGGAGGACAGTTGTCCTCCTCTGTCCCTCTGAGGCTCAGAGAGAGGCTACAACCTTGGTCAGAAACCAGGGAATTAAGGAAAGGGCACTTTTGTTTACCTGAAACTTCTGTCAGCACACACACAAAAAAATGCTGTGGAAAAGCCAAAGGGAAGGAAAGGGAAACAGAAAAGAAGTGAAACAGATGCAGGTTCCCTCAAGCCCTGAGGCAGCAGGAGAGGCCTGGAAGGACAGCAGGCTCCCACCCCTCCAAGAATGACCATGGTTGCAGGTGGTGTGTGCAGCCAAGGACTGTGGGACCCAGCCTGCAATCTGCAGCCCGCAGCCTCCTCTGCCTGGCATCGCAGCCAGCTGGAAGTGAGCATGCTCAGTCTGAGCATAGTGAGTGGGAGGACACCTCCCAGGGTGCTAGAGGTGACCAAAAGTATTACCTTTCTGTGTTTGGAAAATTGAGCCTTTTATTTTATGTTCTTCTTTCTCTTTGATTTGCATACATTAATTATACAAGGTTTCATTGTGATATTTCCATATATGCTTATAATGTACTTTGATCAAGTTCATTCCCTCTTATTATTCCTTGTCCTCCCTCCCCCCTTTAACCAATTTTAACCTGTTCCATCATTCTGTTTTCATACATGTGTATAAAGTACTTCAGTCATAATTGCACCCCCATCACCCTCTCTGTTAGCCTTCCCACTGGCTCCACTCCCCAAAGAGTTCCTGTTTTGCATGCATTCTTCTTTTGTGTGCATCTAGATGTCACAGATAGAGAGAACATGTAACTTTCGTATTTCAGTCTGGCTTATTTCACTTAGCATGTTCATGTCTGGTTTCATCCATTTTCCTGCAAACAACATAATTTTATTCTTCTTTATGGCTGAATAATGCTCCATTGTGTATATGTACACATTTTCTTTATCCATTCACTGGTCATGGGCACCTAGACTGATACTTTAGCTTGGCCATTGTGCATAGTGCTGTGGTAAATATGGGTGTGCAGTTATGCCCGGGAGTGCTATAAAATGGTAGTTCTATTTTTAGTTTTTTTGAGAAACCTCCATGCTGCTTTCCACTGTGGCACGTCATATCATCTGCAAATAAGGATAATTTGACTGATTCCTTTCCTGTCTGCACCTTTTTATTTTTTCCTGTTGCCTTATTGCTCTGTTAAGAATTCAAACATTGTATTGAATAAGAGTAGGAAGAGTGGATACCCTTGCCTCGTTCCTGACTTTACAGGACATGGTTTCAATTTTTCCCTGTTTAGTTAGGACAGTCTTGGCTGTAGGTTTATCATATATTGATAAATATATTTTTATTATGTTGAAATACATCTTTCTGTACCTAATTTATTCAAGGATTTTATCATGAAGGGATATTAAATTTTGTGAAAGACTTTTTCTACATTTGTTGAGATGCTCATGTGATTTTTGGCCTTGATTCTGTTCATGTGCTTATTATATTTATTGATTTGCATATATTGAACCATCCTTGCAGCCCTAGAATGAAACTAACTTCATCATGGTGTGTAATCTCTTTAATGTGCTGTTGAATTCTTTTTGCAAGTATTTGAACATTTTTGTGTCTGGTTTATCAAGGAAATTGGTCTATAATTTGGTACTGTTTTGCTCTTCTCTTTTTCCATAGCTTTCAGCTGTCCTGTCACCCCTTTTGTGATTCCTTATACTCTTCCTTTCTTTCTTCAGAATATAGTCTCTTCTGTGTACTTGACTCTTCTCATTCACACAATCAAAACGGGAGATGCTTCTCATCTGCCGTTTTTCCTCTCGCCTTTTAAAATTCTCGTTTAGGTGTCTTTACTGTATTGCTGCTGTTGTGAATGCACTTTGTTTGTATTTGATGTTCCTGGAATTTGGAATCAATAACACAGTATGGTGCATCTTATGTACAGTGATGTCTCTGGTTTTGTGATGTGTTGGAGTTTCCTGTTAAGCTTCTCCCTGTGAATCAGTCAGTTGAGTGGTTGTGCACTAGTTTGAAAATCAAGGAGTTGATGGTCCTTTTGGTATAGCTGTCTCCCACTGCTGTGGGAGTAGGTGGACCCTACCTGTCTGTCTGTTGGGAACCTGAAAGGGGCATGGAGTCAGGAGTGTAGATGTCTGTCACAGTGACTGCTGGTCCTGTTCCTCACTCTCCTTTGCCTCCATTTGGGGAGAAATGGCCTCTTTCATGTCTTTATTTGGGATGTGCTTGTCTTGTGAGTGGTGTGTATTCCAGGGGTCAACAAACCCCAGGCCCCAGGCTGAAGGTGGCTTTCACATTTTCAGAAGACATAGAGCACAGTGCCAGAGCCTTATGTGGCCAGCACTAGCACTCCTTTCACAGATGCTTGCAAACTCCTGCTTTTAAGAGTCCTTGGAGAAAGACAGATTATGTATCCAGGTGTAGAATTACTTCTGTCTTTTCTCCTTCTATGTGATATGTTTTGTTTCTAAGCAGGCATGTTCTTTCATTTCTTCTAGAAGATTCCCAGCCACAGTCCTTGAAGATGCTGCTTCTTGCATGCTCCTTTGCTGCTCTGGTTGGAACAAAACAAACTTGCTCCTCCTGCCTTCTTATGTCTCCCAGCCTGTTACCATTTCTGGCTTCTCAGCTGAAGAAGCAGCATTGGGCTGCTTCTTCAAGCTCTCTGATTCTCTGTTTAGTACTACACTTACATAACGTCCTCCATGGAGTTTCTGTTTTTACCATTAATTTACCATTTCTAAAATATTGCTGCTCACTTTCACTCAGTTGCTTTCTCATTGTGTCATCTCTTACTCAGGTGTTTCACATAGGTTTTTTGCTTTCCATATTTGGCGTCTTCAGGAATTCAGATCTGCCTTTTCCCTTTGGCTCTGGCTCAGGGTGTGTCTCTGGTGGGTTGCTGTTCTTTGGCATAGATTGGTCTCACTCTGCACGCCTCTATGGGCTGCCCACTCACCTGCCTGAAGATGAGTCATCCACAGCCTCCACTGAGTGTCAGCACTGCTGGCTGGCTGCTACTGTTGTCTTCTGTGGAGCAGGGATTCCTGGAGACACCCTCCCCATTTGCCCAGGACCTAACAAAATGTGTCCTAGCACATGGAAGCAGGAGTTAGCTGAGTACCCTTCAGAGGACCTAGGCCATAGCCATGCCAGATGCAGAAGCTAAAGATGATTTTACCTGCTATGGTCCACAGGCCTTCAGCAGGGCCTTAGGGAGCACCTTCTGTGCTCTCAGTACCATTTGGACTTGGCAGTTCATTCGAGCCAAATGTACCAAGTACCTGTCCTCAGGGAGTTGCTGTTCAAGGGAGGGCAGAAAGTGAGCTTACATATCAAGCAGGAACACATGCTGTTAGGGTAAGTGATGTTGGGTGAGAGACAGGGGATACATGTGCCAGGAAGCATTCCAGTAGATGACCTTAGAGCATAGGCCTTATCACAGATGTGACATAATTGCCTTTTCTTAGCTCTTTTGATCCTAGCCTGGGTTTGTCAGGCACAGACTTTTCCTGAATCTCAAATACCAGTTTGTAGCCTGGCAATAACTCCTCCTTATCGTTGCTCATACACCTCCTATAAGTCTGAGAAAATGGACATGCTTGGTCCATGCCCATATGCATACCCCAGTGTATCTACCACTCATGGTGAGGCAGACAGGAAGATCCAGGTACAGCACCCTGCCAGGATGGGAAGTTGGAGCTGGCAGTAGGCCTGAACTGGGGTTCTGGGCATCAGACCTAAGGCAAAGCCATCTCTGCTGCCTACAGTCATGGAGATCCAGTACTTTGCTGAATCTGAAAAAAAAAAAAAAACAACCGAGCAACTTGTTCCCATTTCTCCTGTTGGCCTTTGAAACTTGATATGTTATTAGCTTCTGCTGTTGTGTCTGAATTTCATACATTTAACCCTACCTACCAGTAGCTAGTTGTAACAACTGCAGCCATAAGAGTTAGCTATGTACATGGTGAGCAGTGTTGATTTCACTTTGCTTCTGGGTTGGGGCCAGGCAGGGAAAGAGGACCAGCAGAAAATGGGAGATTGGTTAAATTCAAATGGAGTGCTCATCTTCAGGACAACTAAGATTAGCTGGCTGTTTGAATGCTACCTTATATTTTCAGTAGGGATAAATTAGTGGTACATAAATTTCATCATTTAATGCAGTGTCTTTTCTCCATCTCTTTAGTATGAGATCATCACAACAAACAGCTTTCAGCTCAGTAAAAAATTCACTTTCAAGTAAGTAAAGTGATGCAAGAAAGAATGCAAAGATACCGGCTGCTGAATCACACTAAATATACACTGAAGTAAAAATGTTTGTAATCATTGCTCCTTCAGCAAAGCCAAATGGATATTTCCTGTTGCCGCCTAATTCATCAGCCCCTCACAGGTGGGTGGGCCTGGTGGGATGGTCTAAGAGTTTATAAAAATTGTGGGATCCACAAGTCCTTCCTGTGGACACTTCTACATTTCTCTTCCTATCCCCCTTTCAAGCCCCCAAATCTCACAAACCTAGAGAATGAACAATTTATTGAACGGTTCTGCTGCCTTTGGTACTTATATCATTGTAAGACTGAAGTCTCCAAATTGGGAGTGTGATCCTTAATGGCCAATCAGAGCACCACATGCTTGCAGCCACTGATTTGTTGAGGATAATCACGTGAGCCAGTGTTATGTGCTGGGGTTGCTGAGCCAGAGCAGAGGCAGCTCCACCCTGCCCAGAAATGAAGGGGCTGGCTGTGGGCATTTATGGGGTGCTCTTTTTACCTAGTGGATAACCTAATGCCTACTTGTCTGACACTAGACCAGTGATCCTCATATGGAAAGCTTGTTTCCATATGAAACATATGGCTATAAGAACATATGGCTATGTCCTTGTAGTCCTTGTCTGGCCTATGTCTCTCTCATGGTGACCATTGCTCTGTGCTGGGAGCCCAAACTTGTGTTCTCTGGTGTCCTAGGGGAAGCCCAGCCTCGGGCAACCCTGGTTCTTCTAGTGGAGGGTGCACATTCATAACACCACCACAACAGGAGATGGATTCAAAGATTTTCCTTCAGATCCTATCAGGCAGGGCATGATGATCCTATCAGGGAGGGCAGTCCCCCATCCTCAGGCCTCATGAGGCAGGAATGAAGAGTTAACCAGACAGAGGGAGAAACCAGCACCTATAGTGGGTCCAGATGTCATCCAAACAGGTTTTCCTTGAGGATTTAGTTGATGGGTATGGAACAAGCAAGCACAAGTTCCAGGAGACCACACTGTGACTGAGAGGTGGTCACTGTGGCATTTCTACACAATCCAAGGTGCGAGGTCAGGCAGGCAGGCTATATCTAGCTTTCCTTTAGGGAGTGTCATCAAGAGGAAGGTGAATATGGCAGATACCTAGGTCAACCACACTGAGGAAGGAGGGGAGGTGGAGGGATGGAAACCGTCTAGGATGACTGAGCTCTGCTTCTGATCTGGGGACATTAAACTTATATTTAAAATTGATACCTAGGCAGCACAAAATTAGAATGTACTATACCCAGGCTGGACTCTTGCTGGAAATGTCAGGGAAAAAAAGGCCATTAGGATGGCCAAGCTAGGGGAGGGCCAGCTCAAAAACAAATCCAAATGGTGTTTTCCTTTCCACCTTTGGGTTAATGAATGGTATAACATGTAGGCTTTCAGTATATGGTAACAAAAGGAAGTGGATTTTCTTGCTGGAGGGAGATCTAGTCAGCAGGTCCAGGAAAGAGTTGGAAATCCTAAGGGGTGGGGCAGCAGGAGACCTGACTGGAAGATGGGGCCCTCCTAAAGGAGCAGTGGGTTGGGGGAGAGTGGCCACAGCTCCTGCACCCTGAAAAGGCTCTGTTTGATTCACAGGGCAGCTACTAAGTGCAGGAGGCCATCAGATCTGTGATTGACCATGCTCTCACAGCATCATGAGAGGAGGGAAAACATTCACACAAGGTCTCCTTACATCCAAGTGTGTTTAAAATGGCGTTTTTAGATTATACAAAAGTCCCGGGCTCAGTTAATATATTTCATTGCTTAACAGAGTGGAATCTATGGAAGTTGACCTTACTCCTTCTCCAGTGAGGAAAGTAAGTACGGTATGCTACTGTGTTGCCCATGTCTCAGAACATACTGGATGTTTAGCCCTTATCGCAGTCCTCAGCACTCATAAACATAGCTGTTTATTTAACAGTGAACTGACCTCAACTGGAGCTCTTGGCTGTGTTCTGGTCCCTGGGGGTAAGGGTTATGGTTCTAAACTAGGTCTTGAAAGACCTTTATGGGAATAGGAATGATTCATTCTGCCATAATGCCCAGGCCTGTCATCATGGAGCAGGCACTGGATCCTGTGCTCCTGTGCAAAGTCCAGCAGGATAGGCAGGAGCATAACCCTGTGTTCCCCCCACTACCCCGCCTCACCCACAGCCTTGAGAAGAGACAGAAAACACTGCTGGAGAAAAACAGAAACTCTGTCAGCCCAGGACAAGAAGTAGCTTAGAAATGGGAGGGCTGAGAAACAGCCACAGCTGCAAGTTGGAAAGAGACAACAGAGGAAGTACAGCCACAACCCGGGGTGGTGCCATGCAGGTCACTTATCTGCCTGGTCCAGATAGAACTGGTTCTCCTGTGTGTGCCATGTCACCAGATACTAGGCCTCTCAAAGAAAGGGTAGAGTTCCAGGAGCTAGGGTGCTCGGTGGGCTGGGACCAGCAGGAGGGAGAAAGGAGGGCTGTGTGTGCTCTGATGGTAGTGAGTGCATTTCTTTGCTGCATGTTCATTCATGTATCACTAGGAGAACTTTTCATAGAGCTGCCTACCACTAGCACTGTTCTCAGCACTTTGTAAGTGTGATGTCCTCCTAGTGGTCCTCCAAGACTATGAGGACTTAATGATGAGAAGTGATGCTCATTTCCAGGGGAGTCCCCTGAACCTACTTATGGAGGAACCTGGATTCCAGAGTAAGAAGGTGGAACAACTTTGTGTAACAGGGGATGAGGAGCTGTCCACAACTTTGGAAAGAAGATACCCAATTTCTTGGCAGGAGTTATGAATACAAGCCACCCCTCTCTGCCCAACTCACTTCCCAGCAACCCCTGTCCATACTTGCTTCCTCCAGTGTACATCCCACCTTGCCCTGGGCACCAGGGCAAGCTCAGGCCCTTCACTGGAGCTCGTGGATCCCTGCTGTGCACCTCAGCTCAGAGGCCAAATACCTACTTCCATGTGTGCTTCATTTCACTCACAGCCTTACTTCAGGGGTGAACATGTACTTGAGCATGGCTTTCCTTCTCCCCACACCATGACGAGGAAGGATTCTCTCCTGTCAAGTCTGTCCTGTTCTGGTTTTCCTTAGGATCCAGGCAAGTCAGCTAGTTTAGTGATAATGAAGACAACAGGCTCAGTTGACCTACATATTACTGGGCATCATATGACAGCTGAAATACCAGACACACTGAATAAAACTTCAGAGTGAGGTGCCAGGCCATATGATGGCAAACATCTGGAAGGGGCCAGATAGTAAATACTTTCAACTTTTCAGACCAAATGCTCTCATTTGCCACTACTGACCTCTACCACAGGATCTAAAACCAGCTACAGATGTTATGGAAATGAATGGGTGCAGCTATGTTCCAGTAAAACTTTATTGACAAAAACAGGTTGCTGACTAGTTTGTCAAGCCCCATGCTACACTGCAATGTGAAGTTTAAGGAATATGTCTAAAGTAAGCCTTTCTCCTCCTGAGACTCCTATGACTCCTGAAGTGGATGTTTGTAGAGCTTTCTTTGGAGAGAGTGCCCTCCCATAATGGGATGGAATGAGAGGTGTTCCCATTGAGTCCAAGCCTTAGCCAGAGGTTCTGGGGAGACCTCTTGGATTGCCCACCTGTGCTTGGATCTTACTTAATGGCTGGAAGAGAGCAGGCTACACACCCCTCTTGAGGTGAATGTCCTAACCTACTGAGGCACTGAGAAGGAGTATCTAGCATGAGGAGTGAGCCTTGACTGTGATCTTTGCTCAGAGCTTTAGTCTTAAATAAGAGTGGGACTTTCTGCTGTGTACAGCTGACCAGTGCTGACGAATCTTTTCTATAAGGTAAATCATGACTTACAAACATTAAGTGCTTTATTTAACCATTCATGGGAGAAAGCAGTAAAATGGAAATGGGAAAGCCAGTGTCAAGGGGAATCCAAAGAGCAAACATACATGGGAAGCTTTATGGAATGTGGATGTGGAGACAAGCACAATGACAGACAGCATCATTCCTAACCCACATGTGTGGCAGAGGCCACTGTGGCCCATAGACAAGAATCTGCCAGCCATGAGACAGCCCAGGCCCAGAGGATTTCCACATTTTCACATCAGGAACTTCCTGGGTCTCACCAGGAAAACCCTCCACTAAGCAAGTGTAAATACAGGGAGAGGACACGATATACTTTGACTGTATCCTGTGCACCAAGCCCACTCTGCGTGCTGGTTACAACCAGACAGTGTTGGTTTGTGTTGGTGAAGCGTGAGTGGGGGAGGAGGGCTCTAGGGTAGGAGAGGCAAGCTCCACTGTCTTTATGGAAATATTTGAGGGGCACGTGTGAGAAGAGGAGGTGAGAAGCCTAATGTGCTCTTGGCAGTTTGTGCTGAGTTGAAGACTAGTGTCCTCCCATGTTTCCCAGGGACACCAGCTTTCCACAGGAAGACCTCAGTGCTCAAGGGTATACTTTCTAGGATGCAGCCTGACATACAGCACCCTCTCCCTGGGCCTCTTCACTTTATAGTGTCATTCCTAGAACCATCTGTGTGGTGTGGTCCTGAGCTCTGTTGTATTGTCCCAGTTGTCACAGTCAGAGTAAAAGCTGTACCTAGGTCTAGAGTGACCACTGAAACCTGGTGCCACTGAATGCAGACCCAGATTCCTACTTAAACCAGCAACACCCAGGCAAGCTCAGGGGATAGAGTATCAAGCAGCCCAGTCCTGGTGTACCTTATTCCACAGAGCCCAGACTGGAGACAAATGGCTAAAAATGACAAGTGCACACAATGGCACCTCAGCAGTCTCTTCCTGCATGTCCATTTGACCTCTGCCACAGACCAAGCCTGGGGCCACCCAACAGCTACCTTGGTGTGGTCCATCATCCTGGGAACTCAATCTCTTGGAATTCTTTTTGCTTCAACTTTTACTGGAGCCTTCCCCCAGACAGGGGACTTGAAAACTAAGCCAAAAAATCAGAATCACAATCCTTTTTGTGTCTCTCTATGTGTGTGTTATTGGGGGTTGAACCAGGCCCTCATGCATGCTAGGCAAGCACTTTACTTCTGAGTTACAACCTCAAGAACTTTTTAATTTTATTTTGAGATAAGGTCTTACTTACTTGAACTTGTGATACTCCTGTCTTGGCCTCCTGAGAAACTGAGATTATAAGCATGTGCGACCACACCCAACTGAGAATAGTTTACCTCATTCAAGTCTTTTTCTCTATGAAGTTTCAAATGTATCAGTTGGTTCAAGTTCACATGAGCTCTTATAACCAACTGTGTTCTGTAGAACAGTTAGATGAGGGCTATGAGCTGAGGGGACAAGAATGAGTACTACCTGGAGGGTTTGCTGGGGTATGAGCTGTGGACTGGCCTGTGGATCCAGTCACTGCCCAGGTCTGTTGGAGATACCATGGCACACAGTGAACCTCAGGAACCTGGGCCCTTAGACTCAGTGGGTGGCCACAGAGTAAGCCCCATGGAGAGGGAGGACTGGCTGGCACTGGGACATGTGGAAGTGCCAGCCACTCTACAGGAGGATGACTGAATGGACCATGGTTCAAAGGGGGTGGGGTGACTTCCAGTGAACTATGGGAAGGACCCAGAAACAAGGAATAAGAGTACTATGATAGGTGAAAGGAGGAACCTAGACTGTCCCATGAGGCAAGAACTCTTCTGTGTTCACAGCACGCAGGCAGTAGCTGAGGTACAGGGAGAGACGCTCCAGACTCCACAGTCTCCATCTTGGTGGGGTGTGAGTGAAACCCTCAGCTTCACGAGGATAGGAGTAGGGTGCAGGAGTCAAGCCAAGATGAGGAGTATGCCAGTGGGAAAGTGACCTGCAGGCAGCATGGAGGCCACTTGAGTATCAGGTGCCTGAGTTGGAGCTCAGGTAGGGGGCTGGATCCTCTAGGGTTTGACCAGCAAGGCAGCATCCAGGATGTCACAAAGGAAGTAGGGACCACCCAAGCCAGTGGAGAGGCAGTGGGGACGGGGTTTCCTAAGTGGGTTGGAGATGCCTTTCATCAAAGGGTCGTGGGGTGGTGTGTCGGGCAGTTAGCACCAAAGTTTCAGCAAGGGCATGCTGCTGGTGATGGCAGAGTCTAGGGCCCCAATGAGGGAGATAGGAGCCTGGAACAGGAATGCCAGCAGTGGGCGATAGCTGAAAAATGACCCCAGAACAGACTGGCCACAAAATGCCTCAGTCACATCCAGTGTGCGAGCAGAAGCTTGTGACCTAGCTGCACAGCCTTGCCAGGCAGCTCTGAGCCTTCAGCCTCCTGTGAGTCAAGCAGGGATGGTGACAGTGCCTGCCTTGCTGCTGTCCCTAGGAGGAGATTGCAGAACAGGGCCTGATCAAGTGGTCTGCCCAAGCAGACCACTTCACATTTCCTAACATCAGCCAAGAACTTCATCTGCCTTCCTCCTTCCTGACATTGTTGAAAACACTTAGTGGGGTCCTGCACCAATTCATCATTTCAGGCCCTGGTGGAGCAGAGGAAGTAAAACTAGCAATCCTTGGGATACATTCTCCAGGTGGTGGGCAAGCTGGTTTTGTCTGAGGTGCTGGGACTGTGGGGTAGAGCTCCAGGGCTCTAATAAACCATGAGAGTCTGAACCTCACAAATGGCAGCTGAGAATTTCACCAACTGTTTTTCTTTTGTATATTTAGCCTGAGGTAGCAGCGGGCCCCACGAGAATCTCTTTGATTAGTCCACCTCAGGATGGACGCATGGGTGAGTACGGGTTCCTTAGATTACCTCAGATCCACACACAAGTTAATATTTGTTTCCTGAAGACCATATTTTGTCAAAGCCGTCAGCACATATCCAGATAAATGTTGCCCTCCAACAGTCAGCTGGGAAGCTGCACATTCACCTCAGCGGTGAGTCTTGAGCCCTTTCAGGAAGAAATGTGTATGCGTCATGGGAGGAGCCAGTCCTTTTTTACTGTCTCCTCATGGTTTTAGTCAACAGTTGTGTTCCTAGGTTTGCTTGCTGGTAATTGGCTTGGGTCTCTTGGATCCATTTTCCTTGCTGACTCTGGTCCAGTGAATGCTCAGGCCCTGGCTTCTCTCATGTGGACCTTCCCACTGTCCCCAGCCCTCCTCCAGAAGCATGAGGTTTCCCCTCCTGCTCCAGGTATGGGAGCTGTTATCCCCAGGTCTATGGCCTTGGCCCACAGTGTCACTGAACGTACAGAGCCCCAGCTATTCCCCTTGCTCCTTCCTGCATCTCCACCAGATGACTGACAGTGCCATATAAAAACAGTTTCCAGGGCTCAATGGGTTTGTGCATAGACATTTATGCATGCTGGATTATCCCTTCCCATGTGTTTCTAGAAGGGCGGAGGACCCATGAACTCTAGATTATTCTCTTCCCATGTGTAAGGAGGGGTCACAGAAGAGCTGCCCTACTCTCATTCAGACAAGAGGCCTAGCAGAGTCTTGACACCCTTCTCAGCCACACCCTCTGTCCTGTGACTCTTCTTCGCCAATCTTGAAGGGAAAGTCATTGTGATTTTCATTTCTGTGACTACTAACAATTCTATTTTTATTCATCTCTTTTGTTTTTTCCTTTGGATTATCTATTTTTGCTCTTTGTCCTTTACATATATGAAGTTTTTAACATGAAAGATACTGACCTTTTACCCAATTTGCCTTAAATTTTGCATTTGACTTTACAGTTTTAGAAACATAACTTTTTTATTATTGTACTGGGGTATGTTGTGACATTTACAAGAGTTCTTACAATATATCACAGTTGAATTCATCCCCTCTGTCATTCTCCTTTATCCCTCCTCCCCCTATTCCTGGAATAGTTTCGACAGGTGTCATTTTTCTGTCTTATTTATACATGAGTAGGTAATATTTCTATCATGTTCACACTCCCACATCATACTTGTGCCAGCTCCACAGACAGAACCTGTTTGCCTTCCTGTTCTCCATTTTTATTTAAAAATGAAGATAGCTATACAGGGAGTTTCTTTGTGACATTTCCATATATATATATACATGTATATATATGTATGTATGTATATGTACATATATGTGTGTATTATAATCCAAATTGGCTCATCCCCTCTATTTTCCTCCTTTCCACTTTAGTCCCCTTCTTATTGTGGTTTCAATAGGTTTAAGAATCCTGTATGTACTCAAATCTATTATTATTGTCCTTTCTGTTGCATAGGTTTTTGTGCATAGGTGGGTATTTTGTTTTGTTTTTGAGAGTTTTTAATACCTAAATTATTTCTCCTATCAGGTTTTTTAAAGGATTTTATTCTATTAAAGTAGTTTTAGGTTCACAGCAAAACTGAGGCAAAGGCGTAGAGATTTCCCATAGTCTCCTTACCGCACGCATGTGTAGCTTCCCCATCATCAGCGTTTCCCACCACAGTGGAACATTTGTTGCAGTGGATCAACCTACCTTGACACATCGCCATCCCCCAAGCCCGTCATTTACATTACGATTCAGCGTGGTGTTGGACATTCTGTGGATACATGGGTATGTTAATGACACGCACCCACCATTATTGTATCATGCAGAGTAGTTTCCCTGCCCTCACAGCCCTCTGTGCTCTGCATGTTCATCCCTCTCTGTCCCTGGCAATGACTGATTGTTTTGCTCTCTCTGTTGTTTGTCTTTTCCATGTCATACAGTTGGAGTCATGTATGCAGCCTTTTCAGACGGGCTTCATTCACTAATAATAAGCACTTAAGTTTTCTTCATGGCTTTTCATGGCTTGACAACTAATTTCCTTTCAGTGATGAGTAATATTCCACAGATTGTTTATCCTTTTATTTGCTGAAGGGCACCTTAGCTACTTCCTAAGTTTTAGCACTTACAAGCAATGCCTCTATAGATACGTCCATTGCAGATTTTATACAGACATGAGTTTTCATCTTCTTTGGATAGATACCAAGGAGCACAATTAATATGACCATATAGTAAGAGCATGATTAGTTTTGAAAGAAACTACCAAACTCTTCCAAGTAGTTACACCATTTTGTTTCCCAGCAACAGTGAAGAAGAATTCCTGGTGCTCCACATTGTCCCCAGCATCTGGTGCTATCAGAGGTCTGGTTTCCACTGTTCTGATAGGCGTGTGACCATGTCTAGTGTTTCTTTCACAGTTCCCTGAGGGCATGTTATATAAGCAGCTTTCCAAATGCTTGCTGCTGTACATCTTTGGTGAATAAGGTCTTTGACCAATTTTTAATTAGGTTGTTCATTTTCTTAGATATGTCTCTTGAAAATATTTTCTTCCAGTCTGTGACTGTCTTCTCATTCTCTAGATGCTGTCTTTTGCACAGCAGAATTATCCAGTTTCCAATGTTTACCTTTTTCCAAACTTCTTTTGACTCTCTTGAATTATACTTTGAGACAAATATCCAACTTGTCTTTAAAAATAATTTGTTTTGAAAATGCTTCAAGCATACAGAAAATGTAAGACCATTATAAAATACTTCCATGTCTCCCTTATTCAGATTCCCCAACTGTCAGCATTTTGCCAGATTTTCCCCTACCCATTATCACTGGTTTTCATGTATTACAGACTTGGTGCCTGAGCACCCCTGAAGAAAACGAGACACCCTTCTACACAACCACCCAGTGTTCAGACCAAGCCTTAGCCTTCACGTGGCTCTGCCATCCCTTCCTCTCTGGCCAAGAATCTCATAGAAAGAAGAATTATAGCAGGCTGTAATGTCTCTGCAGTCTCCCCCAGACTTTCCTCTCAGACTCTGTTTCTTGTCCTTAAAGAACACAGACCTTAAATTCTGAAGTATGACCTGGAACCTGGGTCTTTCAGAGTGTCCTCATGAGACCAGGCATGCTCTCTTGGCAGGAATGTCCCAGAAGTGCCACTGCTTTTCTCAGGGCATCACATCAGGACACAGGAAGCTGATCTGTTCACCACAGGACTGTTAGCCTCAGTCACCTGTTTCCTCCATGAGGTTGTTAACCTGACCATACTTCTGCCAGGTTTCTTCACTGCTGCCTGCCCCATAAAGAATGAGACTCAGGGAGAGATACTAATGTCCATTCCTTCATTAGGCCTCACCCATCACAACGAGCCACTCTCCCACAACTGCCTCATGGTGGCTTTCTGTTTTCACAATTCCTCCTATAGGTATTGATTGACATCCCACTGCAAACATGAGCTTTCCCTTTACCCAGTTTAGGCATTTATTGGCTTAATGCAGTATAGATCCATAGGTTTCAGTTTTGTTCTGGGTTATAGTCTCTGCTTAAATTCTCCCAGGCTTTTGAAAAACCTCAACCAGGCAGGGTGTGGTAGTATACTTCTATAATCCCAGCACTCAGGCTTAAGCAGGAGGATCGTGGCTGGCCTGGGCTACTAGGGAGGCTCTATCTCAAAAAAAAAAAAAGAAAAGGAAGAAAAAGAGAAAAACATGACATGAACCACAGGAATTCTATATTCAGTGAAATGATTTGAACATAAAAACAGAACCATTGCTCACAAATGTGTGCTGTAAAAGGTTTTCAGGTTGAAGGGAAATGATGCCATAGTAATTTAAACTACAGAGGATGAAGAGCATCAGAAGGGTAAATGTGAGGATAAACAGTTGCATTTTTTTCTTTTGTCTGTCCTGGCAGGCATGATGGCTCTTGCCTATAATCCCAGCTACTAGGGAGGTGGATGGAGATCAGAAGGATTGCAGTTCCAGGCCAGCCAGGCAAAAAGTTAGCAAGACCCCATCACAACAAATAAGCCAGGTGTGGCAACAAACGCCTGTGATTCCACATTAAGAAAGCCCTAGGAAGGAGGATTACAGTCCAAGGCCAGTCCCAGGCAAAAACAGGAAACCCTACCTAAAAAAGAGCTGGGAGCGTCTCAAGAGGTAGAGCACCTGCCCAGCACACATGAAGCCCCAAGTTAAAGCAGTACCACAGTTTTACAGAGCTCAATTCTCTTCTAACAAATTGATAGAACAGCTAACAAGGAAAGATGTAAAGGGAAATGTAAGCAAAGAAGATAAGTGGCACATAAGCAGACAAATGTAACTACATCAATAGTTAATTGACGTAGTTAATAACATCAAATGGAATGGACAAGATGCTCCAATAAGAAAGCAGATCATCAGACTGGTATTAAAGAAAGATCCAGCCATATGCCGGCTAAAGGAATGACTCAGTTCAAAGGCACAAATAGGTTGAAAGAGAACTTAGAGAACATATATCCTGCAAATAGTAACCAGAAGAGAACTGGAGTGGTTATTACTGACATCCAAAAAATAGGTTTGAAGATAAGAATTACTAGTGACAAGAGGGACATTTTATTGTGGCAACATCGATATATTAGGATGTACAATTATTAATATGTACACACCAAAAAGCCCCAAAATATATGAGGCAAAAACAGAATTAAAAAGGGAAATCACTAATTCAAAAAATAAAGCTGGGATATTTTAATATCCCACTACCGATATTCAAGAAAACAACTAGATATATAATTATCTAGTCAGAAGACTTGAACAATACTTAACCAAATTGGACCTCATAGAAATTGGAAAATTTTGCACAACAGAAGGCTAGCAATTAGCAGATAAAGAGAAGCAACTGTGTGACACTGCATCCCAGCCAGAAGTTGGCAACACTTCCTGTGTGCAGCACCTAACCTGTTCCATGCTGCAGATAGCTAAACCTGCTACTTTTTTTTTTATGCTATACTGGGGTTTGAACTCAGGACTTCATTCACACTTTCTTTTTTTTTTTTTTATCAACATTTATTTTATCTTATTTTCATTTTTCTTTTATTATTCATATGTGCAAACAAGGCTTGGTTCATTTCTCCCCCCTGCCCCCACCCCCTCCCTTACCACCCACTCCCCCCCTCCCTCTCCCCCCCCCAATACCCAGCAGAAACTATTTTGCCCTTATTTCTAATTTTGTTGTAGAGAGAGTATAAGCAATAATAGGAAGGAACAAGGGTTTTTGCTGGTTGAGATAAGGATAGCTATACAGGGCATTGACTCACATTGATTTCCTATGCGTGGGTGTTACCTTCTAGGTTAATTCTTTTTGATCTAACCTTTTCTCTAGTTCCTGGTCCCCTTCTCCTATTGGCCTCAGTTGCTTTAAGGTATCTGCTTTAGTTTCTCTGAGTTAAGGGCAACAAATGCTAGCTAGTTTTTTAGGTGTCTTAGCTATCCTCACCCTTTCCTTGTATGCTCTCGCTTTTATCATGTGCTCAAAGTCCAATCCCCTTGTTGTGTTTGCCCTTGATCTAATGTCCACATATGAGGGAGAACATACGATTTTTGGTCTTTTGGGCCAGGCTAACCTCACTCAGAATGATGTTCTCCAATTCCATCCATTTACCAGCGAATGATAACATTTCGTTCTTCTTCATGGCTGCATAGAATTCCATTGTGTATAGATACCACATTTTCTTGATCCATTTGTCAGTGGTGGGGCATCTTGGCTGTTTCCATGACTTGGCTATTGTCATTCACACTTTCTAGGCAGGGACTCTACCACTTCAACTATGCCTCCAGACTTAAACCTGACCTCTTTAAATGTCATAGTGGTTTTTTTATTTAAATTTTTCAAATGAAAATCTTTCTAAAGTGTCCTGGATAACATCTATTTCCTTATGGCACCTAACTTGAAGTTGTCTTGGGGATGGATGGTCACTTTGAACTCCTGCTTTTTAATTGGGCTGATACCTGCTGGGTCTCTCAGACTGTGACGAGCACTCCCTCCACTGGTGCCCCTGGCCCTGCTATGCTTCCCAGCTGCCAGCTTCCTCCAGCAGTGCCCTGGCAGTTTTCTGTCTCAGGTTCCTGCTCTTTATAGCGTGATGGCTGCACTGTTCTTGATGCCCTCCCTACCTGAGGCTGCAGTCTGTGGGACACAGAGAACGGGACAGTCTTACGGTCTGAGAGTCCATGGTCCACACATGGCTCTATCAGCACTGTGCCATAACCTGCGGTTCTCGCTCTCGGTAAAAACTGTCTCAACAGAGCACTGAAGAGTGAATAGGAAGACATTGCAGAATATAGTGACAGAACCAAAGGTACCTGACACCCTTGGTATTTATGGGCCTGGGTATTAAAGTACACCCAGGATTATTTAATCAGGATGGTGAGGCCAACAGATCTGGGATGACTTCCATGAACAGGACGTTCTTAGCCAGGCATGGTGCCACACTCATACTCCCAGCACTCAGGAGGCTGAGGCAGGAAGAACAGGCTGACCATTGGTATTGGCTGGTTTTTATCAGTGGACTCCTGGGTATGGGCTGCCCCTGGTTGTCTTCTGGCCAGCCCGGGAGTGGTCAGGGCAAGGGAGTCTGGGGTGGCTGGTGTTTGTGTCAGAGCTCACAGGCAAGTCATTACCTGGCTCTCAAATGATCTCTCCCTGGAGAGGCAGTCTGCAGGGCCAGCAAGGACAGGTTGGCAGACTACCATCAAACAGGATGCTGTTCTTCCATCTTGGTTCTTAGACATTCTGTAGGATCTTTCAAGGGGGCATTATGGTGCCACCAGTGGGCAGTGCCCTCCCTCTGTCTAGGAAGGCAGGAACAGCCCTGTAACAGGTACATAGATACCTTGTCCTCAACAGGCCAGTGTTCCTCACAGTGCAGTGCCATAGCACACAGGGCCCTGGCCAGTCACCAAAGCCATCAGGGTCCCCCACCAGTGGTTGCCTCAAGCAGCATTGTCAGGCCTCCTTTTCATGCTCCCAGGGATCAGGAGTCAGCACCTGGCCAGGCTTCCATACAGAGGGAGCAAAGAGCCCCAGAGGTGCTTTTCCACCTCTGAGTTTGATTCTCAGGGCTTACTAAGCACCCTGTCCCAGGCTCCCGCATAAGCCGCAGGCCAGTGGAGGGGACTCTAGCCCAGGAGAACCTATGTGAGACTGAAACTTAGTTGAATTGGTCACTTTTGGTTCCAGGTCTTGATGTAAAGCTGCTGGTTTATTCCAATAATTTACATGATGTTTATGTTGCAAACGGGCATAGAGGTAAAAGATGAAAACATTAAGACACCTGCACTGTCCTCATGGCTTCATCTGCAAAATCAGAAAGATTTCGGAGTGCACTGTTCAGCATGTCAGTATGCACACTCAGGATTGGGAAAGGACAGAAGAAGGGGATCAGAAGGTGCATCTGGTCCCACCTGTTATTGATCTCAGCAGCAGTGCAGAGAAGCAACAGGCTTCTGGTCCTCCCTCTCCCTCAAAGTACCATGTGAGCAAAATATGTTTTATTCCCTCCACAGGCAGTGTCTCCTGCCGGGGCCCACAGCAGCTCAGCTTGACGCCCAGCCACATGAGTGTAAAGGCTCTCAGGTACCATTCCCAGCAAAATAAATCAAAACTGACAATACTGTTAAAGTGCATACATTGTCTCTTAATCCTATTTGCACAGGTGCAAGCAAGGTTATATGGTATGTTCCACTTTAAATTTTGAATTTTTAAAGCTATGGCTTAGGCATTTGTTCTGTTTTTTTAAAAAAACCCATTAAATGGCTATACAGTATTTCCTCCCAGGAGTAGACCAGGCCA
Source organism: Castor canadensis (assembly GCF_047511655.1). Taxonomy (NCBI): domain Eukaryota; kingdom Metazoa; phylum Chordata; class Mammalia; order Rodentia; family Castoridae; genus Castor; species Castor canadensis. The sequence goes on from NC_133394.1 coordinate 154,859,209, forward strand.
TCCCTGAGGAGGTAAGGGCTGGGATGTCTTCTGAAAATAAGTATTTTTACCTCTCTGTCAGCTACTCACCTCTGCCTTTGTATTAAGAAAGTGGTGGTAGGCAGTATGGACACAAGTGGGCCTGGCTGCATCCAAATAAAACTATTTGCAGAAGCAGGTGGCAGGCTGGACTCACCCCATGGCTGTAGCATGCTGACACTGAGTACATCACAGCTCACTCGAAGGCACCTTCTGGGACAGGTGGGCAGCCCCCTCGTTCCCACACACTGAATTCTGTATACAGCACTCTATCTGAGTGCACAAAGGTCAGGCAGACTCCTAGATTCAGACCTTGACCTATCAGCCCTTTGCCTGGCCCAGTACCTGTGGTGAATTCACACTTTATCCCACACCACTTATGGCTCACCAGCTGCAAGAGCATATGACCAGGTCCACACAGGCACACTTGTCCTGTCAGGTTGTAAGGCCATCCACATTGGTCAACCAGATAAACTCTTGTGATAAGAAGTCTTTGCCACCCTGGGAACATGGCCCCTCCTTCCTTGCTGCCTGCTTCCCCATGCCTTGGCCCCTCCTTGGTGCCCACTCACCAGCAGCATCAGCCCTGCCTTGGTTACTGCCTGTTTTCACACTCCCCAGTGGGTGGGTGTCATGCAGGTGTGGCATCTTGGTGCACAGTCTGTCTGCACTGTGCGGATTTTCATGCAGGCCAGGCAGGTTGCTGAATGCAAAGGTATCCAGGTGGGTCCTTTTGAATTGTGTGCAGTAGATGATGGCAAAAGCAGCAGCCTTGGGAGAGGAGGCTGTGGCTCACAGTTCCAGGAGGCAGGAAGGGCCAGGGAAGCATAGGCATGAATTAGTCCTGCTTTACATGGAAAGAGGAGCAGCACATAGGGCTTAGGGCTTTCAAGTTTGCATAACTCCATGGAATCTGAGCTCTGGGGCAGTCTCTGCTTGTCCAGAAACAGTGCCTGGCATGCGCAAGTTAGATCAAGGAGTATATGGATTTTGGGTGGGTGGGTTTGCCTGTGAAGACACACTGTGTCCACAGGCGAGCTGTTCACAGACTCCAGGAATTAGCTGCCTTGGGAGGAGCAGTGTCCCCAGGACCCACAGGACTCCAGGATGTATAGTCACCATAAAATCCAGGAAAAGTAAAATTAGCAAAGACATGAAACCCAGTTAGTGGTGACATGGCACAGGGTAGGGTCACATGACTCAAGACTCATCACCCTAGAGGCCACGGTCAGAAGCATGGGATGGATAAACTTGCCACAGAAGCTTCCAGAACCTTTAGAGTGATGAAGGAAATCTAAAGTCTGTAGTTGCTAAGGGATAAGCAGAGCATAAGCCCCTGCCTGGCTTAGGGAGCAGGGCAGAGCCATGTGGTAAGAAGAGGCCAGAGTCACAGAAGGAACAGAGGGTTGGGGACACTGAGATGGCACCAGGAGCAAGGGGGCCATGGGCTAAAGTTGACCTTGGTGACAGGCCAGGTCAGGGTCACAGAGACCTTGCTCCTCCATTGTTCCTGCTCAGCTCCTCAACATGGCCCCTGGGGAGAGGTAGATACAGCTATTGACTTTGGTCACCATCTGCAAAGGAAGACCCTGCTGACAGTAGCAACAGCCTCATCACTGGCCCCTGGAGTGGCTGCCTGGTGGCACTGTGGATGCCACTGCTGCCCCATGACCACCAGCCTTGGGCACATCGCAGGCCTCGCTTGTCCTGGGTGCCGAGAACATGCTTTAGAATCAACAGATGGCCTCAAGAGCCACAAACCAGTTCAAATGGAAGTGTCACCAGAGACGTCTGTAGCATTTGTGACTTAGTTTTCGTTGTTTTATTACTAGGGTCCTGCCACAGCAGAGGCCCTACAAGGAACCATTACCAGCTCCAGCATCCCAGCTGCTGGGCAGAGTAGGACAAGGGGGTGCTCCCATCCTCAGCAGCTCCTGGGCTGGGCCTCCCAGGCAGCCCATCAGCATCTCGGGCCTGCTGCAGAGGCAGAGCTTAGGCAAGTATCAGCTGACTGCTTGGAAGAGTGTATGCATGGGTGTTTCCCTGGACAAACACAGGGGTGAGGACACACAAAACCTTAGACCTCAAGAAGTGCATTCTGAGCATATCTGTAATCCTAGCTACTCGCAATCAGGAGGATTGCAGTTTCTGGTCAGCTCAGGCAAACAGCAAGACCTCATCTCAAAAGCTGGTGTGGTAATGCACACCTGTCATCCCAGCTATGTGGGAGGCATAAATAGGATCGTTGGGGTCCAGGCTAGCCTGTGTGTAATGCTAGAGCCTAATCGAAAAATAACTAAATCAAAAAGGGCAGAAGGCATGGCTCACATGATAGAGTGCTTGCCTAGCAAGTGCAAGGGCCTGAGTTGAACCCCCCCCCCAAAAAAAATACCACCAAAAAAAGAAAAAAGTGTGTGTTCTGAGCTTTTCATCAGTACTTGAGAAATCCAGTGGTGGTCACTCTTCTGCACTATACACTTTTTAAATTATGACTAACATTCATCAGTAATGCTCTGAAAGAACTAACCTGACTTCAGAAATTTTAAAGTACATGTTTAACGAGCTTTTCCCCAAACCTACTTTTCTTGGGTGACATCTGCATTCTCGTTTTCTTCAGCAGTGTAGAGTTAGGAAGTCATTTCAAAGTTAACATCTCCTCATGACTCTCAATGCTTCCTGCAGGGTTCGCTTCCCCCAGGGGATTGACACAGGGAAGATGAGCACAGTCCAGTCCTGCCTCCTGCACCTGCTGCAGCACATGTGCAGCCATCAGTGAATGCGCTGTATGGTTCTTTGTTGAAGAGATGATTAAGTAGTAACTGAATAAACTGGCATCCTGACTGTCAGCCTGCATGTGATGTGCTGGCAGCTGTGCTCCTCTCCTCCCGAGCAGGGCTTTCCACGTGTGGGTGCCAGAGCACCGCTCTTCCGGGACTCTGTCAGGGGTCTCCAGTCGCAGCTCTGGGAGATGGTGTGCTGTGCATGCACTGATCCCGCAATGTGGTGTATGCACACAGAATATCCACAAGGGAAAGCCAGTCACTCAGGTAAGCTGCATCATCTCTTTGTGCTGTGTTTTGTCAATTGCACAGCTCTGTTCATGTGACACTTGTGCTGGTATATGAGACTGCGCCATAGATGGGTCTCTGTCTGCAAAGAAGAGTTCTGCACCTGAACTGACCTTGCAGGGGAGGCCTGGGTGTACAGAGCCTGTTACTCTGTCAGACAGAGCTCCCTGGCTGCAGGAGATACTTGCAGCTCTCAGAGGGGAATGGCCCTGTGTCTCCCACAGGTTAGCACCATATGGGCTGAAAAGGGGCTTATGGGACTGACTAATCTCTATTTTACATTTCCCTAAAAATTGTCAGAGAACTTGGGTTGGTCCCATAGCAGGTGTGTGTAACAGAACAGGAAGGAACAAGCACCCTCTCTGCAGACTGGCTGAGGCACAAGTAGCCTGCACACCATACATGGCTGTCACACCAGCCACCTGGGCCTCAAGACACCATGATGCCTGGGCTGCCAGGCAGGAAGAAGCCTCACTTTTACTGTCCCAGAAGGGACATGTGACATGGCAAGGCTGTCCTGGCTGGGAGTTTACTTGATCCCAGAAGTGTGTGCTGATGCCCACTGCTCAGAATCTTGTAACGTGCCTGTTCTATGTCGTTTCTACTCCCAGAAATTTCTAAGTGTTCTAAAGCCGTGGTTACAATGTAAATGTTTCTCTCTGTGCTCATTATATAATTAATATTAAATACCTAGATGTAAGTTGAGTATGAAATTTAAACAATAAAAATAACATCACTTCTTCCTCAGACTCCTGTGCTCCTGTTGCCTCAGCGTGTACATTGAGCAGTGATAAACCTTGCTGGTCTATGAGGTCAGAGAGACTGAGGGTGGCTCTGCAAGGGGCACAGCAGAACTCTGTACTCATGGCCTAGGGACTTCTTTGAAAAGTGCCAAGAAACCCTTTCCTTCCGGTGCAAGCTGACAACCATTTCCACCCCCTGCTACACTTTACCCTCAGGTCAAGTCTGGAGTCCCTGTCCCACGAGCAGATCATCAATCCATAATTTTAAAATCTCATAGTGTCTGCTACTGCTTCATACTGCCTCCTAGATGTAAGCTTTAGTGCTGTATTTTTACAGCTGATTTATTTTTGATGTTTCTACATAATTGAGCTTATGGTCAGCCATCTAAGTCCAGCAGCGTCTGGTTGGGTCAGGATGTTTGCCATGGTCTGTTCTTTCGTCTCTATTCATTATCTCTAACATGGGCACATCTGTTTTCCTTTTCCAGCAATCTTCACTAGAAAAGGAGAATTAAGTAAACACCCAGCTAGTTGCACAAACCTGCTCCATACACAGGTGGCTGCACTGTCACCAGCCACTGCTCAAAGTCCAAGTTCAGCAGAGGACAGCAGTTCAGGGCCCTGACCGACAACACAGAGTAGGTTGTACAAGGCAAGTACAGGAAGTCAAGGCCAGCTGTGAACAGCATGGGCAGCAGAGAGGTGAGGCCTTGGAGATGCAGCACACTGGTCCTGCCTATCCTGGGCTTGGAAGAGCAGGTCCCACCTATTGACACACCAGCTGCTATGCTCTGCTGTAGCACTGTCCTGCTGAGGTGCCTCATAGTCTGGCTTGGAGCCAGCGGTGTGCTGTGGCATGTGTGGTCACATACTGGCCGTGGATGCCCATGCTGTGGGCTTTTTTAATGTCTTGCAGTCAGTGCTTAGCAGGTTTCAGGGGTCACCTCAGCTCCTACCTCACCATCTGCACAGCTTCACGGGTTTCTTGCCCCTCAGTGTCCGTCTCATCTGCAAGCATGCAAGGCCCTCGCTGAGACAACAGAAAAGCAGAGCTGCCAACAAATTGTTTTTCACACTCTCCACGTGTATTGCAGAAAACTCCCAAAAACTAGGGGAGCAACACATTCCTCGCAATTCTTTCTGTGCTAAGGATGTGTTTCTCAAGGGAACACATCCTTGAGACTTAAAGCTAGTTTATAGACAGGAAATGTCTATAATGTCAGAATTACACTAATTGTAGAAGAGACTGACCAGAAAGAACTAAAACCTAAATTTTATTGATTAATGCAGCCAAAATCAATGAGTTAATAGAATGTTCTTTGGGAAAATAATATAGTTCTTGTTAAAATTGGGCAAGCTTTGTTTCCTTCGAGATGCCTGCCATTGACAATGCTGGTATGTGCAAGCTGACTGGCATGATGTCTTTAAACGTGCGGTGTGAGAAAGTTTGTGTAGCTAGTTGGCAAACAGGTAAAATATTTCTGGGTAGCAAATGGAGTGTCAAAGCATGGTTATGTCCACTCACGTCCTGCTGTTCTTCCATCCCTGAGACAACCACAGTGTGGCTCTGGTGCACAAGAGGACGTTAGACCAAGCAAGCCAGAACCGCCTAAGTCCCAGTTGGATGCATTTCATAGGAAAACAAGCTGTCTATTCAGTGGTGTTCTGTAAAAGCTTTAGGCAACTAAGAAAATCACAAAGAGAAAATGGGGCAATGAGGTAAGACACAGAGGTTCCCTGGGCACACAGCCAGCTTGTGCCTCACCGCCCAACCACTGTGGAGTTTATCAGTGTTTCCAGTGTTTCCACAAGCTGGCTAGGGGCAGCTTGTGTCCCTAAAAGTGTACCTTAGGAGCATTGTCTAGAGTAGTAGTGGCAAACCCCAGGTAAATGCTAACTTTCAGTATTTAGGGACAGAGCCAATGTCAGTGGCAGCTATGAGCTCAGATTCAGTCTCTCAGGCAACCTGAACAGTCTTGGGTTTCCTCTTTTGACTGAATCCTTATTTTTAAGGGGTATCAGTGTCTCAAGTTGGTTCTTAAGAATCACATGTAGGCGAAGCATTAGTGGCACACCCCTGCAATCTCAACAGGGGTGAGAGACAAAAGCAGGAGTTCAAGGCCAACCCAGGCAAAGTTAGACCCTGCACAAAAACAAAAAAGTCTGGTGGTATAGCTCAAGTGGTAGAGAACACTTGCCTAACTAAACCTGGGGCCATGCTTAGTACTGAAAAAACAAAGTGTGGATATAAAATAAAGAGACAGTTTCTCAGGGTGGTTCAGCACTCTCTTCTGTGTTTTATTGTATGTTATATTTGTGCCATTGATGTCATTTGTATCTTATACCTGAGCCACTTAAATGGAACACCCCAGTAGATTCTCAGTGAACCCTTTATTGTCATGGTTTCTGTTTTTTATCTTGTTTTTATTACAAGATAACACCTACCTAAATCCCAAAACTAAGAGTAGGAATAAATTGCCCCTGGCCTCCAGTTCCTGGGCCTCCAACATGACAAAGGGCACATCCCAGACACTGGACACGGCCAAGGTGATGTCCCAGACCCCCACCCAGGGTGTCTTTTTTCCTGTGGAAGCACAGCATCTTGCAGACCCATTTCTTGTGTCTCAAAATTCCTGTTTGGAGCTGGGCGCTGGTGGCTCATGCCTGTGATCCCAGCTACTTGGGAGGCTGAGCCTGGGGGGATTGCAGTTCAAGGCCAGCCTGAGACCCCATCTCAACCAATTGCTGGGCACAGTGGTGTGCACCTGTATTTCCAAGTTACATGGGAGTCTGAGATCAGGAGGCTTGAAGTTGTAGGCCAGTGAGACTCAATCTCAAGAACTGGAGGTGGTGGCATGTACCTGTTATCCCAGCAGTGAAACAAAAGACCCACTGTCCAGGCCGCAGGGGCAGAAAGCAAAACCCTATCTCAAAAATAAGCAAAGCAAGAGGACTGGAGACATGGCTCAGGTGGTAAAGCACCTGCCTGATGGGCTGTAAGCTCTGAGTTCAAATCCCAGTACTGCCAAAAAAGAGAAAAAAAGGAAAAGAATTCCTGTTTTCTGAAGTCAAGTCATTTGGTTTTAATGAAAGTGGATCATTCTTTCCAGGTGGTCCTGCCACCTGCTCTGTTGCTCACGTGATTGAACATGATTGTATGAGTATTGTGATCCCGCTATCACAAGCAGTGCAACTGGGTGCATCCCTGGTGCATGGGGTGTGGGGCTGTACCTGACCCCATGTCTTCCTCCAGGTGCCTGGCTCCTCCCCTGCTGGGTACCACAAGTTTATGGCATACACCCAAGGAGCACACAGGTGGCCTCTGTATTACAGCTTGTTAACAAACAACCACGAGTGGTACTGTGCATCCCAAGAAGAGCAAATGACCAAGGGCTTGGGAGGCACAGCTGAACCCCCTCAGGGCACAAGTAGCCCCACCATTAAGACCCTGGCCTCAAAACTGGGCATAATGGTACACACCTGTAATCCCAGCACTTGTGGGAAAAGGCAAGGAGGATTCCAGACCAGCCTGGCCGACATAGCGATACCCTGTCTCAAACATACAAATAAGTATATCCTGTCCCAGGAGAGCCAGGGTTGAGAATCAGGAAGGCCAGCAGAGTCCACAGCCTGAGGGAGTCTGAGAAGGCAAGGTACCAGTCTTAGCCCTGGTGGGCACTGGGTAGGACTCAGGCAGACAGTTTCAGGGGGGAGTGCTCAGTCCAGAGGACAGGGAAGAATTTAGAGGGTCCAAGGGTGATCAGGGCGACAGTGGCCCCTGACATAGGATGGGGTTAGGGAGGCAGGGATGGTGACCCCAGTGGGGAATGGATCTGAGGGTCACCTGTCCCTGCAGTGGAAACAGAGCCAGCAATAGGTGGCAACAGATAACCTGGACATGGATAAGCTGGGCCCACATGGGTTGCTGGCTAAACTGGGAGGCCAGAAGGAGTACCCCCAGAAGTAGGCAGAAACTCCAGGGTGTGTGACCAACTTCCCAGGCCCAGCCAAGACAGCAGGACAGGTAGGACAGGCCAGGAAGGCAGCTGCAGCTGTGGGCCAGCACATGGTTCACACGAGGGCTGGGAGGGAGCAGTGAGGCTGGAAGGGGTCAGAGGGTGGTGGGCAGTGATGGGTGTCTGCTGGTCTCCCGTGACAGAGGAGCTGTGGCCAGACTTGGTGGAAAAACGAAAAAAAAAACCTCCAACGTGAGCCCAGACCTGGCTCCAGGAGTAGCAGAGTCCACACCCTTCCCCCAACACAAGGACCTCTTCCTACCAGGCCTCACTGGACCCCCCTGTGAGTGTGCCTCAAGTAGGACACAGGCACCCCTGCCTTTCGCTGTTTGTTTTAGGAACTGATTTTCTGTCTAAATTTGCTTACAGTTATGTATCTCACACATATGGTTCTTAAGGCCAAATTCACCCACCAGGAGCCTCCACCTGGTCCTTCCCAGCACCCTCCCGGGGTCTGATTTGCTCTTTATGGCCCAGTCTTCCATTTTCAGCCTCAGCAGGTACACATTCAGATCCCTCTGTCCCAGTAGAAGGTAGCAGGTCATGAAGCACTTGTCTGAGTTGTCCATGCCATGCATCTGGTCTGTCCTGCACAGGCAGTGGCTTCTGTGCCTTAGTTTTTCTTCCCAGGGAGGGAAATGCTTCTGGACTTCAGAGCTGCAGTGTTTCTATTGCCCTTTCTCATCACCTTCTCCAGATTTATCACCAGGGCATGCTGGAAAGAGACCAGCCTCCCCATGTGAGCCTCCCAGCCTCCACATCCAACTCCAAGGTGCAGGACCTCCTCACATGGCAGTGTCTGTTGGCTGCACACACTCACCGGGCGCTGGGCTCGGCCTGCTCTCCCCCTCCCCCCACCTCCTTCTTGGCTTTCCATCTGTAAGAGTCAAAACTGACTGCCATCTGGCCAGAATTTCATTTTTGGCTTTAAATTTTCCGTGGCTGAAGACTGTAAAGTTAGGTATTAATTTACAATGGCTAAAAGTGGTTTCAAAAGTGAGAGGACATACAGCCGAGCACCGTTTTCCCAGTGGCAAACAGCAGAAGACTGAAGGCAGGCCGTGGAGACACGACCGCAGTCAACCTCAGCAAAGCCGGCGCCGAGGGCATGGCACCCCTTCCAGCCACAGAGTCTGGCCAGCTGCTGGCCTTGGGCCTGGCATTGGGAACCCAGGAGCCATGAGATGGAGGAGGAACCACAGTTCCTGAAGACCCCAGCAGCCTCCCACCTGCCAGTCCCTGAAGAGTGTTTTACTGGAACAATCTAGAAACCCCAGAATTAACAGGAAAACCAAGGATCTGGGCTCAGGACATGGGTAGGCACACAGGAGAGGCCCAGAGACCTTCTCCAGTCATGTCTGCTGACCTCTCACTGCAGGATGCCACCTGTGTCTTGCTGGACACTCCATTCCCCTCCCCCCGAGGAGCCTGAGTCACCCTGAGTCAGTCCTCCAGGCAGGAGTGCCCCCACACCCACGGCCAGACCTAGAGGACTGAGCTCCCCTCACCAGCTTCCTGCAGCAGCGCCATGACGCAGACCTGACCTGAACCTCAAGTGTAGTGGAACCCTGGCTGGGCAGCCTGAGGTGCTAAGCCCACTCCTCAGAAACACGCGCATGGCTCTTAAGAAGTGATGGCCACTCTGGGCAAGACAAAAATTCTTTCAAACCCAACCAATTGTAAATATAAAGAGAGGTTTTGAACAAGTTTTCTTTTCAGACGAAGAGGAAATTCCTAGAATTCTTAGGTGGTAAATCCAAGCCTTCACACCAGCTTCACTGGTGCTAAGCATGGTCTGTTGGATGGACCAAGGGAGAGAGCCTGGGGGCGAGTGTGGCTGCAGCCTGAGAGCCCACTCAAGGGCCTCGCCTTGGCCCCCTCCCCCAGTTGCCCAGCTTGCTCCTCTGGGCCCCTACTCATCCTCCAGCATCAGTACGAAATAGTCTCTAAAGCCCAGGAGGAACCCCACGTCCTGCCTGGGCTTGGCCACTGCTGCCTGGGTACAGCCGACGGTGGCTGCATTAGCTAAACCACACATCACGAGATCCTGGCCCTCCCTGGCCAGGATGCTGGGTTGTCCCACCCAAGCCTGCTCGGCATCCCACCTGCACCCACCCTTCCATGGTGGGCACCTTTGGTTAGCTTTCATTCAGAATGGATTTCAACTGGCAGAAAACTTAACACGTGGATGTGGGTACAAAGAATTTAGCTTCTGGCGCCAAGAATTCCCTGTTGTCAGCACTTTGTTCATTTGCTTCATCATTTGGACTCCTAGGCGCACCCGCACATACCTTCACACACATGTGCACATGCAGGCACACTCGTGTGCACCCAATGCACAGACTCCTACAATGCACACACGAGCACATGCATGCTCACAAGCACACACTCCATACACACACTCCTGCACATGCAGACACATATGAACACATACGGGTGCACAAGTACACACTGGTATGTGCAGGCCCATTTGCACATATATGCATACATATGCACAGACCTGCACACACTTTTTTTAACCATTTGATAATTGCAGGCTTCATGATTGGTTACCCCAGCTACTGGTGCAAGTTTCCTACGAATGAAGACATTTCTCACACAATCTCCAGGACAGCCCCTGACTTCGGGCTTCTCCTCCCGGACATAGGCCATATTCCAGCTTTTCCGGCATGGTGCATCTGGACCAGGTTCAGTCTGGAACTTGTGCTGCATAAGGTGCTTTCTGGTGTCCTTGAACCTGCAGCATTTCTTCGGCTCCTCTCTGCTTTTTGATGTTGATAGTTTTAGACAAGACGGGCCTATTTTTTAATCTGATGTTTCCTTGCAGCCAGAGGCAACTTGGGCCTGTCCTTCCAGGGTGAGCAGATAAGCACGTGAGGCTGCACCTCGAGGGACTAGCACAGCCCGGCTCCATTTTTCTTTAAGCTAATTGCTGAGATGCAGCAAATTCTCTCAAGCAGGCCCCTGACTCCAATGCAGACACACACATGGGCTTCGGGAGGATGAGGCTGTGCGGCTGTGCCATGCACTCTTGAAGCTGGCCAACTGCGGACATTCCAGGCTCCAGGACTCAGTCTTCAAGGTGGTTCTCACCCACAGTCCTCAGCCAAGGGTGCACCCTTCACAGTGCTCTATGGCAGAGGGTTTTTGCTGTTAAATTTCCAACCTATCACAGAATGAAACTTTTGTAAAAACTCAGTAAAAATTTTTATTGGATAATAAAATTTTTCAAGATACAAAGCACAGATCCATTTCTTTCCAGTAATGTCTTACCTAGTAATTTGCTTCTTACTAGATCCAACAGATGTGAAATTACAGACAGAAGTGTCTAAAGTGAACAGCTGCACTCACCACACGGGAATGGTCGCCGCAGCTCAGGACTGAGCAGGAACCAGGCCCCATGGCAAGTGGCATTTGTGGAGAATTCCCCCCTCATGTGGCCCAGTGCCCCTCCCAGATCGTCCACATCAGCACTTCCCAGCCACACACTCAGCTGAATCTACCCCAGGCAATGGGGTGACCCTGGGGTGCTGGTTGGACCAGGAGTCAGAGAAGAGGAACAGCACCCCTGTTCCCTTGTGCTGTCCAAGGCAACTCCTCCATCCGAGACCATCAGCAAACCCTGTCCCTACCTTCTGGTTGATGAGTCTGGGAACAAATGTCTTGAGGACATCAGCAAGATGGGAGCAGGGAAGGCAAGAGGTGGCATCTGCCCCTAAAACAGGGACACTTCTCAGGTGCAAGCCCAGGGTGTTCTTGACAGGTGTGTCAGCAACTGGCCTCACAAACGTGAAGCCACGAGCATCCTTGAGTTAGATCTAAGTGCCCTCACAAGACAAAATCTCCAGAGACAATGCTGAGAGGAAAGGTAGGGTGGTGAAAGGCAAAAATTAGCGCTCCCTGCAGAGGGCACACACAGCCTACATCATGACTCGTACATCTTCAGGAAACATGACAACCCCTACTGGCCAGCGGGCCCAGAAAACGCAGTGTGTGTAGAGCTGTGGCTTGGTCTGGCCATGGGAGGAACAGAGGCACTGCAGGCTCAGGTATAGGCAGGATGCATCATTGGAACAGAGTGGCCCCATGGGCCCCTGAATGAGGCTGCCTGGCCTACACGAGGGATGGTGAAGTGTTGGGCTGGTACTCTTGAACCTCCATGGCGTGCAGCACCATTTGAACCCAAGCTCCAATACCAGCGTCTTAACCTTCCCGACCTGCTGCCAGTGATGTAGGGCAGTGTCTTGCATGGCCACTTCAGGATAAACTGCATGACATGGTAGGGGACATTTCTGCCACTAGCTGGCCACCAGCCATTTTCCTCTGTTTCTTTTTCTTTCTTTCTTTTTTTTTAAAGAAAAATCCCTAATCTATGGAGGCCAGGGCGTGGCTTGGTGGACAGCATGTGCTCAGCATGCCTGGGGTTCAATCCTTAGCACCACATATATATTTTAAAAAATTGAGACTCCTAATTTTCTACCTATTTCACTGGAAATAGCAGAGTAGCAGGACAGTGCTGCCTGGCTCTGGTTGTTTCTAAGGCCTGCTCTGCTCCTGGCCTCTGCATGGACGCAGTGTATCCAACCTCAACCACTGGGCTTTCAGGACAGGAAGTGTTTTCTGCTGCACAGGCCAGTGTGCCCGGGTCTGAGACTTTGTTCTCACCCCTGGCTCACTGGGCTCTGTCCCACAGTGTCCTCCCCCAGGGAGGCTGACAGGCAGGCAGAGAGCCACATGGGCCCCACCAGTACCCCAAGGACAGGGACCTACGGTTTCCTCTACGTCTGGGGTTTCCATAGGCAGAGTGTACGAACTGGCCAGACCAATTGGAAACAGGTCCAAGCCCTGAGTCAGGAAAAGCAGAGGCCGCTCTGGCCTATTCAGAATTGTGGGGAAGGGTTCAGGAATCAGTGCCTCTAGGGCCATTGCTCTGTTTACCAGGGCTTTGTGGACTTGTCTCTGGGAGTGTCCCCAGCCCCAGAAGATGCACACTGGGCAGGAAGGTACCTGAGCCTCAGGGCAGACGCTCATACTGCTGCTTCCAGCGACAGAGGGATGCAGGTGAGGGGAGCACGAGGTGTTGAACATCCCCAGATGGGGGTGGGTGCCCACGCATTCCCTGAAGAGCTGCTGGTGAAACGGGGTATGGGCGGCAGGACATGTTTTCAATGCAGTATGTCAATTGTCATCATCTTTATTAGGAAATTTGCCTTCACAAGAGCCTGGGTGACCTCAGGAACACAGAGCATTCTCGGTGATGGTCCATTTGACAGACTCACCAGGCACCCACACCAAGCTTGAGGAACAAGATTAACCTTACAAAGAGCAATTCTGGCACCAGCTGAGCAGAGAACACCCCACCCAAACCCCGTCACCTTGGGTACCAGTCAGTGTCACACCTGCCCACAGAGCACATCGGGGGTCTGCTTTGTCCTCGGGAACCCCCATGCCCAGTCAGGGACCAAGACTACCCAGGACTCTTGAAGCACCGGGGTGAGCCCTGGCAGTCTGGGAAGACAGGACAGGACGCCTGGGGCTGCTCCTGCCATCTTCAGCTAGAGGCGCGTTCTCTCTGAGGGAAGGGAAGCAAGTGGCTACAGACACTCCGAGGGAGTGGAAAAAATTTGGTAAATTGGAGTTACGGACCTTTAGAAACCTCAGGAATCTGTTTTCAGGAAATGTCTTTTCTCCATCATAGAAACACTGAGAAATGTGACCTTGAACTCTGTTGAACACAGTGCTGTCTGCAGCTAAGGCCTGAGCACCAGGAGGGCTCAGGCTTCAGGGCTGTGCGCTGGGGGGAGGCCTTGGGAGCTTTCAGGGCATTGGGGGTGTCAGTTGCCAGAATACCAGGATGGGAGAGACCAGGCTTGGTCAAGCCTGGCAGTCACTGGGGAAAAACAGAATCCTTAGTCAGGCAAGAGCGTGAAAGAAGGGCCACAGGGCTGGGGCCAGGCTCAGGCACTGAGACGGGGTTGCTGCTCACTACCCAACCTGCTTCTTCCCATTGGTTCTGCTGTTGCTACACAGCTACCGTCCAGGTCCAGGCCCATCCAGAGACGAGGGGGAGCCTCAGGCTGAAGTGGGGGCGTGGGTGAGTCAGCTGCTGCCCACTTGGGAACTGTGTCACCAGATGACTCTCACTCCCCCGTGAGCCCCCACCCTGCTGAGGTGGTGAGTGAGAGCGTGAGTCAACCCTGAGGCACCAGTACTCGCTGGGAGAGCCCAAACCCGGACTCGCAGGTGTCAGAGATGGTAGACACGGAGGGGACACACATGTCTGTCCTGGAGATGCAGCGGGGGAAACTGAGGTCCTGTTCCACGTGCATCCAGCAGGCAACACACCCATGGCCTGCCTCTCCCAGGGGAGGTCTTCCTCTGCTCCCTTGGCTCTCAGTGCACAGACCACGGGGGCTGTGGCCTGGCTTTTTCTGAGCCCTCCAGCACTCTGACCTGAGGCAGCCTGAGGAGCAGCCCTGCCCTCTGTCACTCTGCCCAGGCGGCCAGTTGGGTATGTGTGTGTGTGTGTGTGTGCACGTGCATGTTTGTGTGTCCATTTGTACATGTGCGTTTGCATGTGAGCGTGTGCATGTCTGTACACACAGAGGGAGGGATGAAAGGTTCTGTCCTGCCCCTGCTGGGGATTACCTCAAACCCAGCATGGAGGACCAGCTCTGGACCAAGAGGTCGCAATCTTTGCTGATAGCTCACTCAGCTCTTCCTGGCTCCAGGTGACTTGGTTCTGTCTCCAGGTCCAGCGCTGCATGGAGAGAGGACACTGCTGCTTCCTGTGGGATTCTGGGTTTATGCATCCCGCAGGTAGGCTCCCTGCGAGGTACGTGTGCAGGAAAGCTTGCACTGGCCCAGCCGTGGTCACTTTTCAGACCTCCTTCCTGCTGAAGCAACCCTTCCTGCCCTATAATACACTTTTAGTGCTTCTGGTTTCTCTGTTTTCACATCTCAGACTGAAATTTGGCAGAAAGGTGACTTGCCACAGGACTTTTCCGAGCCAAGACCTCTCTGAGGACAGACTGCCTGATAATTTGAGAGCACAGCCTGAGTGTTTTCTTTGCAAAGTTGAGCCGTGGAATTCCAACGGGCCCTTCTGGTTGGCTGCGGTCAGGGCAGAGGGAGAGGGGTGGTCCTGGTGTGCGTCTGTACACTTACCGAGTAGTAACGTGAGAAGGGGCGTCAAGTTCTCCTGTCTTGAAGAAGCACAAAAGCACTGCCGGGAGCGCCCTGTTCACACGACCCCTGGGGCGAGGTCACCCTGTGAGGCCCCCTCCTCATGGCCTGGCCCCCTCTGGTGGGGTGGGTGGAGGGCCCATGCCCTGGGGGGAGGGTGAAATTCAGCATGACTTCTAGAACTCTCCACAGAGTCACCCCCGTCACCCATCTCAAGCTCCTGCCCCCAGAGTCAGCCCTGTTTGAGCTGAGTTGGCTGAACCCTGGCGCTGTGCAGGGCGTGCTAGCCACCAGTTCGACCCAGGCAAGCTGGGGGGTGTCACGGAGGGCAAATTGTTGCCATGTCCCAAGTCAGCCCTAGGCCTGAGCTGTTCACTAAACTCATCACCTCAGCTCCTGCCCCTGGAAACCACTGACCTCTCATCCTCCTTGGGGAGGCAGGACTTCCAAATGCAAAGAGCTTCAATCCAGTGCCTGGAGCTGTTTCTAGATATTTTCTGGAAATCAGAAGGTGTCTCCTGTACATCTGGGGCCCAGCCAGACTGGGAACCTGGGCCTCTAATTTACTTAGTGGGCACTTTTGTCACTTGGTGTATCAGCCTTGCTACATGAAAGAATGTTCACTGCTTTCCAAAGAAAACAGGCCAGCTGGTGAGTGGGCCATGCTGGGTGGGTGGGTTGGGTGGGCAGGCAGGGACCCTGATCCTTGGCTGGAGGAGGGGTCTAGCATGGCAAAGATAGGCCCACAGGTCCCAAAGCCTCAGCCCAGCAGGAAGCCATGCAGGTGCACCCTCGAGACCCTCCTCCTTAGGGACACTGGGACAAACAAGGAGACTGCCTGCTAGTGCCTAGTGCAGCCCCCTTGCCCGTGGTTCCCTGATCTGTTGTTCCAAGGGTGCTTGGAATCCTGAGCTCTGCCCTGACTCTGAACTGTGGGTCAGAGTATTCACACACTCACCTACGTATGCACACATTTTGATACCAGTACACACATGCACACAAACATTGCACACCCCCATGCGTGTACTCACGCACAGACTCACTTAGGCACGTGTGCGCACTGCTTATACAAGCATGTGTACCAACAAGGGGATTGGACTTTGAGCACATGATAAAAGCGAGAGCACACAAGGGAGGGGTGAGGATAGGTGAGACACCTAAAAAATTAGCTAGCATTTGTTGCCCTTAAAGCAGAGAAACTAAAGCAGATACCTTAAAAGCAACTGAGGCCAATAGGAAAAGGGGACCAGGAACTAGAGAAAAGGTTAGATCAAAAAGAATTAACCTAGAAGGTAACACACATACACAGGAAATCAATGTGAGTCAATGCCCTGTATAGCTATCCTTATCTCAACCAGCAAAAACCCTTGTTCCTTCCTATTATTGCTTATACTCTCTCTACAACAAAATTAGAAATAAGGGCAAAATAGTTTCTGCTGGGTATTGAGGGAGGGGGAGAGGGAGGGGGCGGAGTGGGTGGTAAGGGAGGGGGTGGGGGCAGGGGGGAGAAATGAACCAAGCCTTGTATGCACATATGAATAATAAAAGAAAAAGGAAAAAAAAAAAAAGCACGTGTACATGACCCAACCCCCCCATCACACGCAAAATTGCAGCGTCAGGTGACAGCTTTGCAGAAAAGAGATGGTAGAGCCCCGGAGCTGAAGTCTGGGTCTGTACCTGGCTCTTTTGCTTCCCACAGGTGAGACTTTGTCCAGACGAGGGCCTGTCCTAAGGTCATAGATGAGGGTACGACATGTCTACTGGATACAGAATGATACTGGGGAGACACGGGCCTGCTGAAGCTCACCCTGGCAGGCACTGTCTCAGTTGCTGCTCTCCCTAGGACACATGGATTACCTAGGACAATGACCACCTCTCTGGCTCTAGGCCACAGAGGCTTAAGTTTCCCCACTTACCTGGACACGAGGCTGATGGAGGCATTTTGTTTTCCCACCTGGCTCTATACCTTTCAAGACCCCAACCCGTCCCTCCAGCTGGGCCAGGCATTCACCCTGGGCAGGTCCAACAGGGCAGCCATGCCTGCTGGTAAACATACTGCAGCAACTGTTGCACAGCTTAGACCCCAGCACCAAAATGGGTCTGTATTCTCAGGAAACTGTGGCACAAGCTAGAACTGTTTGTACCCCTTCACCAGAGACATCCCCAAACCTGAGGCTGGCACCCTTCTTAGGAGCCTCATAGGGCCAGCTCTCAAAGCCTGGGCAGGGAAGAGCCTGGCCTCAGTGGGTGGCCCCGGCATATGCTGGAGCCTTCAGACAGAATTCAGGTACAGGTGGGGAGGCCATGGCAACAATCCAGGGTGTGCTGGGTGCAGCCGAAGGCTCAAACCAGGAGCAGTTTGGCCTCAAATGACCAAGCCTTGTGATGCCAGGGCAGGGCTTCCTCCGAGGAGGAGCCCAGGAGCGGAGGTGTGAGGTGGCATCTGCTGGTCTGGGGTAATAGCACTGCTTGGCAAGGGTGCGCTATTGTCCTGTACACCCTTCCCTGGTTGTTGAGCTATCCTGCGGGGGCGGCAGCCTGCGCCCATCAGTCTGGCAAACCTGTGGCTACTTGTCCTCCTTGAGAGCGGACGCCCCACCCTGCCGCCACTGGAGCAGCAAAAGCTCAGGACAAAAGCTGTTGACTCTGCAGCCCTCGCTCAGAGCGGAGCTTCCGGAAGGCAGGGGCCGCGGCACTTTGTAGTGTTTGCGGAGGGAATCAAATAAATGGTGGCCCTTTGAAGCCCCAGCTGCTGGCACCGGGCGGAATATCAGAGAAGGTCCCTGGGTTGGCTCAGGGTGGGGTTGGCCTGCCCAGCCCCCAGTTTTCCCAGTCTGGGACTTTTCCTGCCCCAGAGCCTTACTCACTTGGGTCCAGAGTAAGGTGGGTCCCAGACAGTTACAGCCGGAGCCTCCCAACACCCCAGTGTGAGGGTGTTCTCAGCTTCCAGACCAGAGGCCCAGACTACTGCCCGACCCAGGACGCTATTTCTGATGCAAACTGTATCCGTCAAGATCTATGCACCCACTGACCATGGAAAACGTAGGACTCTGGGTCCTTGGGATCCCAGCAACAGGACAACTTCTCACCTTCCAACCCAAGCCATACTCGGGTGCTGGGAAAATGTGTGCATTAGCACATGACAGCTAAAACATTGGGCACAAGGTGGCCTCTAGTGACAGCCACAGGAGTTACTGTGCAGGTGCTGGCAGGTGGCCCTGGGAGGAAAAGGATCCAAACTGCCTAGTGGGGTCTTTTGGGGAAGGTTTAGACTCTGGGGTGGGAAGGTTTGCTGTTCTTTGATGAAGAGTCACATTCTCCCCACCTTGCTGAGGCCTCCAGAGCACCCATTCTCTGGTCACAGCCCCATCCAGGCTGATGTGGCCACCCAAGCCCACCAGCAGCCTACATCCAAGGGGACCATCTATAAAACACTCAGTATTTGTAGGCATGTGTGGGACCAGCATGGTACCTTTCCTGCAACTTCCCTAAAATGGGGGCCCCCTCCTTCATCCCGGCCAGGCATTGGAGAGATGTCAGGCTTGTACCCCCTGGTTGGCTCATCTTGGTCCTGAGAGCCTTTCTGGGTGAGCCAAGGTACCTGGGCAGAGGGTGGACGGGGTTCACATCTAGAAGCACAAGAAGTCAACCCTACCTTGGTGACCTGGTGTCAGTGGCAGAGCTTATGATCCCAGGCTTCCACTTAGTGATGTGTAGGGACATTGCAGGGGAGGCCAGGTGGACTGGGGCTCCAGTTTGGGGGCCTGCACAACCAAGAAATCTTCCAGATGCTGGCTACAGTCTGGGGTGAGGCAGCAGGAAGGCCGCCAGGTGAAGCTGGTCTAGGAAATCCAGTCCTTTGGGGAAGCGGGGCTAGCCAGGTGGGCCAAGCCCTCCAGTGTATGTGAGGGGAAGTCTGCTGCCTGTCCTGCCCCCAAGCTAGGTGTTTACCTTTTTAGCAACTGCTGGCACCACATCCCAAGGCTGCTAGGCTGTGATTGAGGCTGCACAGCCCCTGGTGAGTAACGGTTGGCATGACTGTCACATGCACACACACATATACACAGGCCTTGGAGGCTCAGGACACTTGGGCCTGCGTGGACCCTCTATCTCCATGGGTGGGGATCTCCAGGCCCTTGTTTCCTCACTCCTGGCCTAGGCAACGCTCTCCCTGGTTCACAGGGGCCCCTGATCCCTGTCCTGACTCTCTGAGTACATGAGGCTGAAACCCCACAGAGTAGGCTCCCCAACCCACTGACTGCCTTCCTATCTTCCCTAGGTGGGGTCCTTGGTGTCCAGGAGCTCCACTACCCATGTGGCAGTCCTGGGAGCCAGCCTGTGAGTACATGCCTGAGTTTCAACCTATGGATAAGGTGACATCCCCAGGCCCCGACTTCCTATGGCCTTCCCACTTCCAGGTTGGCTTCGGCCCCCCTCTTCATCCTCCCAGAGGGTCCAGCACAAAGAGTGAAGTCTGACTCCCCTCAGCTGGTGACATGAGAGCTGCTTGTGGAGGTCAATCCCTTAGGTGTCCAGGCCTCTAGGGATCTGTGCCTGCCAGGATCAAAGCTGCTGCAAGGGCAGGGTTGGCCTGGGAAGGAGCTGAGCCTGGGAGATAAGCATGGAGCCAGGACAGGGCTTCTGAGCTCCATTTTCAGCCCTAAACAGGCCAGGCTGAAATGCATCCCCAGACAGGAAATAGCAGGTAGTGTTCTGCCACCTACCAGTCCTCACTGAGACCCTGTCTGGGAAACCCTGCCCAGGAGGCCCCAGAGGCCAGTTTTATGACTGTGGGGTCCCAGGGCACCCATTTCCTGCCAAGGGACATTGAGTGGACTCTAGGCCTGAGCAAGGTCCCTCGAGGTCCTCTAGCCCAGTACCTCCTGCCCAGGTCCCACACAATAGGGATGCAAGTGGAGGAGGTACGAGGGACAGCAGGGTCTCAATGGGCACCCCCCCCACACACACAAACGTGCACACATACTCACATACATATGCATGCACAAACAAGCACCTGCACCCGTGTATGCACACGTGTGGATGTCACACAGCATTGTGGTGTGCATGTGCAGACTGGCACACATATATATGTACACAGCACATGTGCACACACTTCCATTAGCAGCAGAGGAGGTGGGGCTCAGGCCTGGGGCCAGGGTCCTCATGCTCCCTCCCTGTCTTGGAACTGACCCTCCAGGCTAGGGCCCTTCTCGTCAGTGCAGGAGCTGGTGCCAGAGACCCCCCCTGTCTGGGAGCTTCGACAAGGAAGGTGGGGAACCCCCAGTCACAGAGGTCCCTTGAGAGTGACAGGAATAAGACCCCTCCAGACTTCCTGGGTTGGGTTGGGTACATGTCCCTGTGGACCCCTGATCGGCCTCCATCCTCTGCCAGAAAAATACC
Source organism: Castor canadensis (assembly GCF_047511655.1). Taxonomy (NCBI): domain Eukaryota; kingdom Metazoa; phylum Chordata; class Mammalia; order Rodentia; family Castoridae; genus Castor; species Castor canadensis. Next base: position 154,879,639 of record NC_133394.1, read on the forward strand.
CCAGGGCTGTTTGGGGCCAGAGGGGCGAGAAGTTGGGAAGGCACAGCAGGATGGACTTCCTCTGCTGGGCAGTAGGATCTGTGAAAACCAACATGCTGACCTGCCCACAGCCCATGCAGAGCACAAAGAGTAGAAGCACAGCCCACACATGCCCTGCAGGCTCAGCTGAGACCAGCTCCATGGTGACTCTCTGTAGTCCCCAAAGAGCTAGGGCCAGGGAATGGCATGGGTGCATGCTGGCCCTGGCCAGGAGGGTGGGGCATGGGCTTCTAGACCCATGCAGCTGGGCCCCTCACCCAGGGCCACTGCCTGAGGAAGGGTCTCTGCTCAAGAGCAGGGAATAGACGGTAGCACACTCTCCCCGGGCCACCGTCTTGCCCTTCCAGATTCTAGACCATGCACATGCCCCTCAGAGCAGCCCAGGGGGACCCGCACATCCTGTAGCCCCTGAGGATGCTGGGGCTACAGCTGAGTTGGCCTGGAAAGCAGGATGGAACAGCCTGCCCTTCCCTGAGCAGGGCCCTGCAGCTCCTCTGCTGGGCTGGGCCCTAACAGCCCAGGCCTGCCCAGCGGGCGAGAGCTGCTGGCTGCCTCTCCTCTCATTTCCTCTTGGCCCGCAGGCTCGGCTGCCTCAGGAACAAAGGGTGGATTGTGCCTCCTTCAGGCCCACTCGTGGCCCTGGGCCTGACACGTTCCCCTGCTGCCCCTGTAGGGGCCTGTGGGCAATGGATGTGCCTCCAGCCAAGCAGACCTTCCTGGGCCAACCTTTGCAGCTCAAGCCGGGCACCAGTGCATCAGCCCAGGCTCCTCCCCCAGACGCCTCTAGCTCATCCAGGTCAGTGGCCAGGCCATCCAGCTCTGCCTGCCCAGCACCTAGTTGCTTCTTGCCCCCCAGATCAAGGACATTCAGCCTAGTCCCCACCAGCCTGGACCCCTCCTCCATGTCCTCCACCACCCTTCTGTCCTACTGGACCAGGAGCCAGGGGGCCCTTGCCACCCATCCGTAGTCAGGCTTCCCCTCCCTGGGAAATTGGGGGTGCCCCATGCTAAGTGCTGGTTTGAGGGAGCTGAGGGGAGCCAAAGGGCATCAGGTCTCTGTTTCTAGGAGGGCAAAGTGGCCACAGCTTCACAGATGCTGGTACATGTCCAGCGTCATGGTCTAACAGCTCCTTCCCTGATTATCTAGTGAGTGCCACTGTGTACAAGCCTGTCCAAGTCACAGTGGGGCTAGTTGTTGGGGACACCAAAAGGGAAACACCACCTTCATTTCCCAGAAGGCTAAGGTCCATGTTGCAGAGCCGTCCACAGTGAGAGGGACAGGGATGATTGCCCAGGGTTTGGGGGCAGGAGGCTGCTTTAGCAACAAGCTATCCAGAGCAACCTGGGCTGCAGTCATGGAGCAGGCCCTAGATGTCTGTATCCACAAGCCAAAACCTGGATTCTGGGAGCCTGGCCACAAAGCCAGGTAGCAGGGGGCATTGATGTCACAGCCAGAAATGGGGTACACCCAGCCTGGGCAGGGGAGTCCTGGGGATTGACAAGGAACAATCCCCATGCTCCCTGGCTAGTTCAGGCCTCACCAGAGCCTGCAGGAGACATCTGAGTATCTACCTCGGAGTTCTGTTCAGTCGTCTGAGCCCCTAGCCACCAGCCCTCCCCACTCCCTGCCCCTGCAGCCTCTCCCACCCCTGCTCACTGTTGGTTTAACTCCCACCACCTCGTCAAAGGGGCTTTGTGGACCGCTGAGTGGAGCTGGGTGCCGATTGTCTTGGAGGGGCTCCAGGAAGGAACGGCAGAGGACGGCTTTTGGAAGAAAGAGCAAAAAAAAAAAAAAGAGGAAAAAGCTGTGAACACAGAAGGAATTTGCCTCTGTGGAGCCTGGCGCCTCCCTGGCTGCCCCTCCCCTCTAGGGCCTGGGCTCACCTCCCGTCCATGTGGTCACCACTGGCTCCCACCAGCCCCTGTCACAGATGAGGACACTGAGGCTCATAGTGGCTGGGTGGCTGCCTGGAACTCACAATACAGAGAGACTGACTGGCCCTATACTGGGGTGCAAAGCCAGATGGAGAGTGAGAGGGCAGAGGCTGGGGTCACAAGCCCTCTGGCCCTGAAGACTCCCCACCCCTACAACATGTTGGAGAGTCAGAGCCCAAACCAAGCACAGAGCTCAGCACTGGGTAGCCACCAAGTCCAGAGTGGACCCCAGTTCTCACTGCAGAGCCATGTGCAGCCAGGGTCCTTGTGGGGTGCAGCAATGCCTGTGTCACTGAACACAAGTGACCATGGGAGGTCCAGCCCACAGGGCACATATACCCAGTGGGAAAGGCATCTCTCCCTCCATCACTAGGTCCTGCCTAAGGCCAGATGGTCCTCGAGTTCTCAGATGTACAATCCCCCAACCTGCATCCTGGGCACTGCTGGAAGGTCCTGGGAGAGGAAGGACAAACTACTTCTGAGCAGTAGTTTGTGGGGCTGAACAGACAGGAACCCAAGTCCTCAACAGGATGAGTTCCTTGACAACCAGCTGGGCCTTGTGCCCCGACCTCTCCATCTCAGTCTAGTCGTAGGAGGGGCTACAGCCCAGGGAACCAATGGCTTTCTAGGAATGCCATTTGGGGACTGCTTCCTAGCAAAAAGCAACTCCTTGAGGAGGCCAGAATACCAGCTCTCTGCTCAGACCCCCTTCACCCACCTTCTGTTTCTACACTGCACTCACACATCCCCATGGGGAGTCTGGGAACCCCCAGGTTCAGATGGCGCTTCTGGGAGTCCCCACCCGAGGCACAGGGCTGTGACAGACCCTGCTGAGTCCTATACCCATCAGGCTGACCTTTTAGGGTGAGGGGTAGGCACCTCAGCTCATTCCTGGACACTACAAGCCCCTTTCAGCTGTGAGAGGGGGTGTGGACTGACCTAGCCAGGCTCCTTAAGGGCCCAGCCAGACCCACCCATGAGACCTAGGATAAGCCATACTTGCCCCAGCTGTTGGCAGCTGTCACCACCTGCCGGCGCAGGGCCAGATGCCTGGCGGCTGTCACGGCAGGGAACTGGGGTGGGGCGTGCAGCTGCCTCGGGGTGGGGCATGGGAGCCTTGGCTCTTCCCTCACCTCCATTGCCCCTACCTGGGACTGCTGCAGACCCAGGCCAGGTTCCCCACCCCCAGACACCAGGCCTCTCTGGTCAGGGAAGCAAAGGCCATGGGGGGGTTGATGTCTCCCCACCAATCCGGCTGTCTCTAGTTCTCCCACCACTCCCACCAGTGTGGCCTGGCCTGGCTGGCCAAAGCCTCATGGAGCCCCAAAAAGTGCAGCAGAGGTAGGGACTATATTTCAGAGCCCTGCTGGTATTTAGGGTGGGGTGACACAGGCTGGCCTGGACTTGGAAGATAGGGTGGATGCTCGGTCAGTGACTGCAGCATGGGGACTGGATCCTCCAGAGGCTGCCGCTCCACAGTGCTGGCCATTGGACCTAATGCTGAATGCTGCCTTGTCCCACCCCAGACAAACTCCAGAGTCCAAATCTCCCAAAAGGAGCAAGACCTGCTCTGAGGAGGGAGACCAGCCAGGTGTGTGCACCTGCCTGAGCTGGGAGAGACTTGTGCCTCACTGGAAGCTGCCCAGGTCAGGGCATGGAGGAAGCTCTCCCATTTCCTAGGCATGAGAGGCCAAGCCTGGGGGCAGCTGCTGAGCAGGCCAGTGCAAGTTTTGCACCCTGAAAGCCAGGGATACTGTGGTGGTTGGTGGCTTATAGGGTGGCCTGTGCTCACGAGGCCTAGCAGAGTGTGCCTAGCAGAGCACACTCAGAGTTGACCAACCAAATGTCCTCCCAGCCCCTCACACCCAGCAGCTGAACCCTAGCAGCTCAGGACAATCCCTGGCCGACTCTGCCTTGGTCTTCGTCCCCCCAACCCTGCTGCAGGAAGTGGAGAATTGTGGCCTTTCTTGGCTATTGTTGGGCCAGATCCTCAGAGGCAGGGACTGGTGGTCAGACCTCCTCTAAGAGGTTTAAAATGACATTTAAACTAGCCAAATTCCTCATCACCGTTTGCTGTGGCCAGGGACAGTGTGATGGCTGGCGACTTGCTTGCACCGGCATTGAGGAAAGCAGGTGAGCAGGAGCTCGGCCTGATGGTCAGTCACGGCCCAGGTGGAACCAGGACCTAACTGGGGTGGACATCACCAGGTCCCCCAGACTCCAGTGCTCAGAGTCTTCAGGAGACTTGCAGAGCCCCCAGCCCTACGGCTCCAGGCAGCACAGGGGACCCTGAAGGAGTCCACCCCTGCCACAGGATCCTGGCTTTGATCCATGCTGAGGTTCAAGATGATGAGGCCAGAGAAGTCACGCCCTTGACTACTGGATGGGACAGTCTCCCCCTCTCGGTTATGGAGGGTGCTGAGCCCCACTACCCTGATGCTTTGCTAAGGAGATAGGGACGCCTCAGAGGCCAGCCAGTCCTGGGGGACACCTGCTGCCTCCCTGTTTTCTTAAGCTTATGACCAACTCTGGTGAGGTGTGTGGCCTGCATAAGAGCAGCCTTCTCCTCACAAGTACCAGCAGTCCAGCGATCAGGGCACCCAGCCTGCAGGGCCTCTGAGGCAGGTGAGGGCTGAAGTGGGTTCAGGGGGTGGGAGAGCTGTGGACACTATGGGTGGGGCCTGATGGGCAGGGAAGGACAGCATCCATGGTCATTCGGGTCTAGCAGGTAGGAGCAGTGCTCAAAGACAGAGCCGCTGATGGGATCAGGCCCGCCCCCACGGAGAACCAGGGTTGTGTAGTGACCAGGGACCTGAGCCTGGTCAGGCAGTGACCAGAGTGCCTGGGGAAGGGGCTGGCAGAGAGGGAGGCACTGTAGAGTGAGTGAGGCCAAGAAAGGTATCATGTGGGTATGAGCCTTTTCACACTGCCCTGGGGCCAGTGAGGGGCCTTGGTCTGTGGGCTGAATAGGATCAGCCAATGAAGACACACGCCTCCAGGTGGGAGGTGGTCAGCCGTGGCCCTAAGTCCCAGGCCAGGCAAAGGCGGCCAAGACTTGACATCTGCTTCAAACAGGCCCTGCTCCTGGCTTTATCAGAGTCACCCCCTCACCAGACCCAGTAGGGTCTAGTGTGGGCTGGAGATGCTGCCATAGGGGTCCCTCCCAGCAAGCCCTCAACTCTTTCCCTGAATCCCCTTTTCCAGCCCAGCTCCACCATGAGGTCACTGGACATCTTGGCGGGCAGGGTAGCCAGCTCATTTGGTAGAAAAAGCAGATGGTGACCAGCAAGGGACTCAGTCCCTCACAAATATTTCTCTCCTCGGAGGTAGACTGGTGAGTCCTGAATATAAACTGGTAATTCCCAGGCTCTGAGGCATTGGGGACACACACCTGGGTCCCGATTTGGATGGGTCCTCATTTGGCTGGGTCCCAGAAGCAGCCACTGTTCCTGCTTTCCTACAAACCATCACCCGTGTCCCTCAAGGTTCCATCAGTCCCTCCTGTGCTGAGTGGCCTCAGGACCTGCACCCTGAGGCAGGCTGGACAGAGTACCCTGCTGGGCCAGAAGCTCCTCCTGCCGGATGCTAGTGTCAGCCATGAGAGGAAGCTGCCCCTACCATGTCCCAGCCCAGCCCAGGGAGCCCTGCTCCCCACATGCCCACCCTAGTGTGTCCCTGAGATCTGTGTGCCAGCCTGGCTTCATGTGGCTTAGCCTTATGCTGCCTGTGAGGGTAGCTCTGCTGGCACCAGCCAGGTGCTGGACCCTGTGTCCCATAGCCAAGTATGTGTTGTGGGGGGTGTCCCTGCCCTGTGCCCCTCTCCCATGTCTCAGGTCCTCTGTGTCCCTGTCCCAGGCCCCAGGATGAGGCTCTGATCTCCAGCCAGGCCCTCTGACCATGGAGGTGGGGCCATCCTGGTCCCCCTCATCTCTGTCTCACACTGCCACCCTGCTCCCCGGCATCAGCTTCAGCACCCTCCCACTGGGACAGCTGCGGGCCGGCTTGCGGATGCCCTTTGAAGCTAGGAGTGGGGTGGGTGTTACACCCGAGGGTGTCAAGAACCTGTGCCGGCTTTCAAGTTCACCGGCCTTCAAGAGGAACCAGCTTATCACTGCCCAGACAGGTCAGAGGAAAGACCAGGCCTGGCTCTGGGAGGCATCCCCTGTGTACCCGCCACCTGCCGATCTTCACCCAGGACACCAAGTCTCGTCCTGCATGGCCCATCAGAAACTACTGAGCCTGGTCTACTCTAGGGATCACCCTGAAGCATAGCTGGGTCCCCTCCTCTGACTGGCAGGCTGAGACTGTCAGGGCAGGGAGAGCTGGGGACAGATATGTGTTCTGCCCCATGCCTTTGGTCTGGTGACTGCCTGCTGACCTTCTCATGGTGGACAAGGGCACTTGGGGCTGGCCTTATCCACATAGAGGGGTGGCAGAGGTTAGAGGATGGGTGCTCCCAGCTCTTCTCCTCCTGGGCCCCCTTGCCCCTCAGGTTTGCAAGGATCCTGTTCACAGCCCCCGTAGTACTCAAGCCCAGTGTGTGTTCATCCCTCGCAGGGCTTGAGCCCCCAAGTTGGGGACAGAGTGCATGAAGGAGACATGCTGAGAGCCAGGTGTAGTGGTATGTAGGTGCAGATGCTCCCACAAGCTCCTGCCCAGCCCTGGAGCCTCCCAATCAGAGAGGTTGGGGGTTCGAGGCACCATCTTTCAAATACTCTGCCCAACAGGTCACCCCTCAGAAGGCTGTCCTCTCCTGCTCCATCCCCTTGGCCCCAGTCTTTCATCTCCCTCACATGGTTATTTGGCCCCACTATCCCCCAGATACCCCTTGCACATGTTGGGAAGGGAGATAGTTTTGCCCCTGGAAATGTTTGTCCCTGGGTGTTAATGCAACCCAGGAATGGGGTGGGGTGGCCAGTGTGCCTCGGTCAGCTAGCCCTCCCCAGCATCTGCCAGCTAGACATGGCCCCATCATCCATGGAGTCAGGACCACACTAGTGTGGATTCCCCCAGGATCAGACCTTGCATCCTTGGGGACAGAAATAGAGTCCAGCCTGAGGAGGCTGGAGGCAGGGGCCATCCTGGGCTGCCTCAGGAGAGCCCACCTCCAGAGACCCCCCTGGTGACATTTTCTGAGTGGCCACTTGTCACTTGTGGGGCCAGGTGGGATGACTCTACTAGAGCCACACTGGTCAGGTGACACATTGCAAACCAGTAAGACCACAGCCCCTTGTGCCTATAGCTTTGCCAGATTGCACATAAGGCACCTCTGTGCCTTTCTCTTCTTTTTTTGGCAGTACTGGGATTTAAACTCAGGGCTTCACATCTGCTAAGCAAGTGCTCTGTCCTTTTTGTACATTTCCTAAACAGCTCTGAACCCAGGGCAGAAAACTGCCCAAGCTTAGGTGGCCAGCTTTGGTTTCCCCAACTGAAAAGACCATAGCTGCTGGGAGAACACTGGGATGGAGACCTCAGGACAGAGTGACCATGACCTAGGTCTTGCCTCTCCCCAACTCCCAGCGTTGCACTGTGAAAGCCCCATAAAGTGGAACTGGGAAAAGCAGGTGTCCAGCTTAAGGTGGGGGGAATGTGCAGGATGGAGGGGGCACCATCTGACCAGGTGTTCAGGACTACAGTTGTGGGCAGTGCTCCAAACAGCCACCAGAGTGAGTGCTGCAGTCAGCACCCGCCTAAGCCCTGACATCCCACACCACTAGAGGTAACCAGAAACCTGAGACCTCACACAGGATTGAACCTGGGACTCAGGCCCAGGGAAGGAGCTTCCAGAAGCCTCCCGAGAGGGGAAACACACAGGTACGCACATCAGCATACGTATGAGAACACAGGCAGCACGCATATACACTAACCAAACCCAGGTAGAAACACCAGAATGAGGAAAAGGATGCACACTTTGTTGTTTAACAAAATAAATTAAATATAAGAGGCTTCTGCTCAAACTCTATATAAAATTACAGAGGCCAGGGCCATCATGGGCTTGGGGTGGTGGGTGATTGGCCCCATGGGGGTGTGGACATCCAGCATGGCAGCAAGGCCAGGCGGGTCCTGAGCCCCAGGATAGGTCAGAGTCCCTGCGTCCTGGCCTTCCTTCCATCATTACATTAATATTATCTTCATATCTTAAATATAAATATCAAGGCCCTTCTCTCTGGCAGTGGGAGGGTGGGGTGAGTTCCCTCGGGCGGCTCCAGCCTCTCAGGGTCTGGCTGCACTGCCCACCCTGGCCCTGGGTGCTGGTAGGGCTCCTGAACACCCAGGGCAAGTGGAGGTAAAAGCAGCCGCCAAGGTTGGGCAGGGACACAGGTGGGCAGAGGTGGGGGAGTGACCATGGCCACCAAGATACCCCCCTCACGGGCCGGGGAGAGTCCTTCAACTAGCCCATCGCTACACGTCACAGCAAAGTCACGCGACACAAATCCTCCTCAAGGCTTTCAGTATGTGTGTCTGTCTGTCTGGCAGTATGACCATGTGTGTGGCCAACTACCTGTGTGCCTCCCACAGGGGGTCCCAGTGTGTCCTGCTTCCCTCCCTCTCCAGCCTGTCTGTCCATTGCCCTTGGCCCCCACATGCCCTTCCTGTGGCACACAACATTGAGGACAGGTGGCTGCTGTCTAGCACTGATAGTGGACGTGCTGGTGCTGGTGGACCTTGCCCTCCACATGAGAGTGTGTGTGTGAGTGCATGTGTGTGTGTGTGTGCACGTCTGTATACAGCTTGGGGTACAGCTTGGGACCAGCAGCCGAGCCTGAGCTCAGCAGATGCTGCGGGGCAGCTGGAGGACTGTGCTCCTCACATAGTCCCACGGCTAGTGCAGACAAGTCCTTGTCCCCGCCGCGGTCTCGGGCTGTCCCCGGGGGGCGGTGTCCGGGCATTGGAGGTGCAGGTGTGGGTGCACATGGCTTCTTCTTGGTCTGGCAGAGCCAGAGTAGCACAGTGCCCAGGATGAAGACAGCACCTGCTGGGATACCAATAACCACAGGCCATGGCAGGCTTGTGGTTGATGATGAAGGAGCCACAGGAGGCCCTGGTGGTTTGGGGTCTGCAAAAGAGACCAAGGAAAAAGGCAAGGAGAGAAATGTCATAGCAGGGACAGGGAGATCAGCCCATATGTGGATTGTGTGCATGGTACCCCTGGGTTCCCTGTGCAGTAGGGGTGACCTGTCCTGCGTGGCCTAGGGGGAAAGCAGCCCCACCCTATTGGTCAGCTCTTGCAGCCCCCCCCCCCGGAAGAGCCTGGGCCAGAGGTGGGGACCTTGAGTGGTTGTGAGACCGGGGGACCACACACCTGGCAGCACTGTAAGGAAAGCGCTGCGGAAGCTGTAGCCCATGGTGTTGGCGCCCAGGCAGATATACATGCCCGCATCATCCTGGCGGGCACGGGAGATGAGCAGCTTGTTGAGGTAGGAGCCATCAGGCCGCGACCACCACACATCACCTGTGGGCAGCACCACGAACTTCTGGCCACCCACATCGATGGTGGAGTTGTGGCGGCCCTCGGAGCCATACTCCACCCGCTTCAGCCATTGGATCACAGGCTTCACGTCGCTGCGCACCTTGCATTGAAAGGATGTAGTCCCCCCAAAGTCCACTGTTGTGTTCACAGGGTGCGTGCCCGTGAGCACAGGCTTCGAGCGGGTCCGCTCTAATGGCAGGAACAACGGGTCAGCATAGCTCCCAGCCCGTCAGGTCCCTGCCCCTGCCCCCCAAGCCCCTCTCACTCACGGATCACATCCACTTTATAGGTGGCGTTGATGGCCCCCGCCCTGTTGTACACACGGCACGTGTACTTGCCACTGTCCTCAGGCCGCAGATTCTTCAGGCTCAGTGTCCACTTCCTCTTCCTGTGCTCACCAGCCTCAGGGCGTGTCAAGGCCTGGTCGTCCTTCATCCACGTGATATCAGGCCGTGGGTGCCCACTGGCCACACATTTAAGCCGCACAGAACTGCCCACGGGCCTTGCAATCACCCGGCGCCTCATCTTGGAGGGCTGTGTGAAGCGAGGCCGGGCTGTGGGGCGGGGCGTCATCGAGGTCAGTGAAGAAGCTCTGTGGGACACCAGGAGGACAATCACCTCCCTGTCCCAAGCACATAGGACACCCCACGCCATGCTCACCCCACTGCTGGCTGGCTGGGTCCTCCTGGCCCCCAGAGGAACTGCTGGGCCCTGGGATCTCCTTCCCTGGGCTGACGTCATCTGCAGAGAGATGGAGGACCACAGGGAGAGTGGGTGAGGCAGGTGCAGGGAGACCCTTGCAAGACCCCAGTGTGGCTTCAGCCTGGACAGCCCTAGAATCCAAGCAGAGGTCACAGACACACCCACATCTCAGGGTCCAGGGACAGCTGGACGAGGGCTGCCTGCCAGTCCACTCCCAAGTGCAGGTGACCCTGACAAGCATGGGTAGGCCTGGAGGGCCAGTCCCCTGGCTCCGGGGGGTCTGCAGGACCCGGGAGAGGAGGGGGCCAGGCCCAGTCAGCAGCTGCAGTAACCCTAGCCCACATCAAGGGGCCGAGGGCTTGGTGCATAGACATGGTTCACATACCGCCCATTCATCGTCCTCTTTGAAAGAATATGGTGGGGGGGGGCAGCTGCAGTATTTCCATTCCACAATCTACAGAGCCCTGCATTGGGCAGTGGGGGGAGGTTGGGACGGGCATGCTGAAGAATGTCTCCCCTGCCACCCTATGAGATCCACCTCCTTTATCAAGCCTGGGACCAAGGGCCAGGCTGTCTCAGGCCACCACCCAGGACCTCTGCTATAAAAGATAGCCTGGCTTGGGGGCCCCACACCAGGGAGCCCAGCAGAGTGGGTGAGGCATGCCTGGTACCAACGTGTGAAGGGCACGCCACCAGGGACACCTGTCTATTCCCCTATGCCTGGGCCCCAGGGGTAGAAGAGAACAGAAAGGCCATTCGCTTCCCAGCGGCCCCTCTGAACTCCGAAACCCGAGCCTCAAAGTGGTGGCCGACGCCAAGGCATGCCCTGCCAACTCTGTGGCCTGCTCAGTCCGCCCTACAGTGGGACCACCGCCTAGAACCCCCCCATACCTACTCCTGCTGCCCGGGAGGAGAGGAGGCCAAGGCTGGGTCCGTGGAACAGGGACCTAAACTACTGGAGGCTCAGTTTGGGGGTGAGGACAGAGCAGGACCCAGGGGGTCCTGTCCACTTCCTGGGGGGTCCAGCACAGGCTGAACAAGCAGGGTGGAGTTGGGTAGCATAGGGAAGTTTGCTGTCAGGGCCTGCTGATACATGCCCCATGTAGGTGTGGCCACCCCCCAGATGTACATGTTGCCTTTCCACATATCCCATGTCCAAGCAACTCTGACCCAACCATGACCTCTGAACCAAACACCAACTGACCCATCACAATGAGGGTGTAGTTGACGCTGAGGCTGCCGAAGCCGTTGGTGGCCTTGCACACGTACACGCCTGCATCCTCAGCCTCCACCTCTTTCACCTTCAGCCCTTGGGGCAGCACCCGGAAGCGGCTCCAGCCACTGTGGATTGTGCGGCCATCCTTGGTCCACATGGTCAGCGGTGGTGGGTCCCCCTCCACTGGGCACTGCAGTCGCACAGTGCGGCCCAGCCGGGCCACCTGCCGTGGGATCACCTTGTCTGCCATTCTTGGGGGGCCTGCAGGAGTCACAGGACTTGGTCAGGGGCACTTAGGCATCTGGTAGCCCTGTCTAGGCTCCACTCAGGAAACCTGCCCAGTAAGGCAGCAAAGGCCCCAGGTGTGAGCCTCTCCTCTCCAACCATAGCAGCCCAGACTCAACAGAGCCCACTGTGTGCCAGCCCCAAGCACCTTGCTGGTGGACCCTATGGCAGGCAGCCTGTAGCATCAGCAGTGTCCTCCCTGAGGAAGGTGAGCCCCAAAGAGCTCAATAATCCCTTTACAAGCATGAATCAAGAAAACAGGGCCATTTCCTGGTCATACCAGAAGGAAGTACATGTCCCCTGGTCAGAGAGGATGGGGCCTCAGGAACAGGGCAACAGGTGGGGCTCCTGGCTGGTTCCCCTCAACTGCACACACACACACACACACACACACACACACACACACCCTCAAAGGATGGACCATGTTCCCACCAGGACCTGGCCTGGTTAGGGGACCATCCCACTTCAGATCCTGTACCCCACCCCTGCCCCAATACCCCATCCATCATCATTCCAGGGTCCAGCCAGGCCTGGCAAGGGACCAGTGACCTCATAGCCATCCCACACAAATAGAACACAGGTCGCCAGAGCTGATGCCCAGGCTGGATAGCCAGGTGTATGTCTGTCAGCATTCGCTGCCACATATGCTTACAGATGAGTGAGGCATGTGTGTGCACACATGTGTGGGAGCTAGTGTCCCATCTGTGTATGGTCTGTCTGTGTCTGAGTTCATAGATCGTATCTGCCCAGGGCTGTTTGCCTGCCTCAGGACCCAGGCCCTGTCAGGTGGCTAAACCTCCCAGGGGTGTGACCCTAAAGCCCTAGAGTCAGAGGGTGGTGTCTGCAGAGAGCAGGGGTTTTGTATAGTTTCTGTATGGCTGACAGCCACCTCTAGCCTAGGAGATGGAGTGGGTCCAGAGAGCCAGCCCCTGGCACAGCACCCATAGGAGGAGTGCACGGCAGAGGCCTAGGCCCTGCAAAGCTGTCTGTCCCCAGGGAGAGGACCAGTCCTGGGCCATGCACTCCTCACTGGGCCGAAGTACCTCGGGGTTGGAGTGTAGGCCTGGCAGGCAACAAGTGACTACCCAGCTGGGAAGGCAGGTCCAAACACACAGACCCTGCAGGCATCACTACCTTGTGGTGCTGCAAGGTAGGAGGCTTTCCCAGAAGGGAGGCTGAGCCAGGATGGGGACTGCAATTGCAGCACCAGGGGTCCTCACAGGGAATCACTCATCCCCAAACTGGGAGGGGCAACCACAGGCACCTGGCTTCCCTCAGGCGTTGTTTGCAAGCACATTGGTGAGGAGTATCCACTCAGCACTGCAGCCACCCCTGGCCAGGAACATCCTGGGCACAACACTCCAGGCCAGCCACAGTTGGGGGGTGCCAAGAGGTGGTGTCCACTCCATGATGTTGTTGTGACGAGGCCCGAGGGTGCATTTATTTTCCATAACCAGCTGCTTTTGACATGCAATTACCGTTATGTTGCCTCAGCAGCCCAGCTGGCAAGCTTCTGTGAGCATCCTCAGACTCAGGGGCTGCTGTGACCTCACGGGGCCCTAACCACTTCAAAGGGTCCACCCTGGCTGGGGAGCTGATGTAGGCCACAAAAGGAGCTGCCAGCCCAAGGGAGGGGGGTCCAGGACTTCCAGTGGGATTCTAGAGGCAACATCTCTGGTTTGCCGGGGGTGGTGGTCCTAGGAAAAGGTCTCTTCTGAGTTCCCCCACTCTTGCCCACACCTGCCTGGCTTAGCCCCTTTCCCATCTTTTTAAAATTCTCTTCTCCAACCCATGTTTCCCACTCTACTCAGGTTCCCCATTCCTATGCTGGGTCCCAGCCTGGTCCTAGCTGAGGTCTCCACAGCAGCCCTCCCCTCTCCTGCCTCCCTGGTTCCCCCTAGAAAAGGAAAGAGAGAAAAGGTGGGAGGGAGGCTGACAGCTCACTTCTTCCCTGAATGGACCACCCAGGGCAGTGGGGTAACCCAAGCACAGTTGTCCCAGGGGCTCACAGTGGGAGGGGCAGCAGAGCCCAAAGACACATGACGTCCTGAGACCCCCTCCCCAACCCTCTCAGTGTCCCAGCTCCATTCCAGGCAAACCCTGCCCACCACCTGTCACTGTCTGAAATCCCACCACTCACAGGGTCTCCCAGGCCGCAGGACAATGAGGAAGCGGCCAAGGCCCTGCCTTAGCCCCTGAGGCCCCCGGCCAGTCTGGTGCCTGGGGCTTCCAGGACAGACCTTCCGGCACATGCATGCACTCACAACTGCCCAAAGGGAGCCTGGGGGCTGCCAGGGGAAAAGCTGACCCAACATTCCTACACCAGACAGGACGCCACCTCAAGTATAAACACCCAGCCTCACTGTGCCTCAGGACAAGTCACTCCAGCCCCTCCCTGCCCCGTCATAAAGAGAAGCCTTGGGGCATAGTGGAAAGAAGGAGCCCAAACGATGACACACACAAATGGAGAGGTAGAGAGCCCTGCCCATGGCCACCGCCCAAGAAGGGGCAGAACCAAGTGACCTCCAGATGGCCGGAAGCATGGTCCTCAGGGCCAATCTGCACACACTGCTGGGTCCAAACCGGCGGCAGCCTAGCCAGTGGAGCCAGCCTTATCCTAAAGTAAACAGCATCCCTCCAGCCCTGCCCCCACCTGGGCTCCACTGTACCCCACTGCCTGTCCCACCCCCAGCCCCCCAGACTCCTGGGAATGTTGGCCACAGCATGGCTGCCTCTGCTCTATATTTAGCTCACAAAACACAGGTCCCCACTGTTCCACCTGGATGGGTGTCCAACCCACTCAATCAGTGAGGAAACTGAGGCAAGACCTGAAGCTACAGCCAGTGAGGGAACTGGCTGCCTCACAGCCCACCTGAAGAAAGCTGAGGGGGAAGGTGGAGACAGCTCTGGGAAGGGGCTGTGGCTGGCTAGCCATGCTTGGGCCTCCTGAGGGCCCCTCTGCCTATCCCCTATTCCAAGCCTCCTCCAGGAAGATCTAACCCTGCATGCCTCCTGGCCAAGGCCTTAAGAAAGCCCAGCATAGGCAGGATGCAAATGACTGACTGAGGTGTGAGGCAGATGCAGGGGTAAACTGAGACTGTCACTCCTCTAAGGGAGCAGTGGCAGCTGAACACTGGGGCACTGGGGCAGGGGAGGAGAGGGAGGAGAGTCTACCGATAAGGACCAAACCTTAGTTCAGAGTGTGAGTCAGTACATACAACACACATGCACTCATACCACACACTGTGTGACCACAGGGGACAAAGACCAGGCCCTGTAGCACTCAGGACCTGGAGGTTCAAGACCCAGGCAGGAGCTGCACCAGGCCAGTGCTGGTCTTTCCATAGCCTCTACATGGAGCCCTTCCCCTGGAAGGAAGGTATTGCCTTCTAGATGCCGGGCTGGCATGGGGGGAGGGGGCACTGATGGAGACACCCAGAAGGCCAGGTGTACCTGAAACCCAAGGAATGGAGCAGGTGCAGGCTGATAGCTGGGATGTCTGGTTCCACATAGTGGTGTCCACTCGAGTCCTGGCCTGCTGACCCTGAGTTCTCTTCCTGGAGAGACTGGTCTAAGTGCTACTGGGCAGCCAACCTTGAAGACAGTGGGAGTGTGTGCTGTGTGGGAACCACCTGGCCAGTCCAGGGCCAGCTAGGCCCAGTTCAGTCAGTCCCCAGCAAGCCCTGCATGGCCTCAGGAATTTCTGGCCTGGAAGGAATTCTCTGGCAAGGCAGTGGGCCTGGCTATAGAATGGAGGCAGCCAGCCAGGAGCTACCGGCTATGCCCCTGCACCCCCCTAGAAAAGCAAAGTGGCCTAATGGGGGAGACTCCAAGGACAGTATGGGGAACCTGGACCAGAAAGAGGGAGAGGCAGGCCCAGCCTGGCCCTCTGGAATTCTGCACAGGTCCTTGGGAGAGGCCACAGCAAGTAACAACCCAGGTGGGATGTCAAGCCATCTGCCCAGTGGTGATAAGCTGACCAGGTGCTGAGCCTCGTGTGGCCAGTGCCCCTAACTCCCGAGGCACTTCTCCAGTCCCGTATTTTAAGGAGGACATACAGCCCCCACCACCTACAACCGGCTGCTACAGGAAGCCAAGGTCAGGAAATAAGAGTGGAGTATTCTCCCCAGGAGGAAGGGCACAGGTGACCTTCACAGGGACCAAGTGCCTATCAGGTGCCAGGGGTCAGGCTCAGCCCCAGACCTGAATTCCAGGTCCTCGCAGGTATGTGTGCATGTTTATACACATATATGGGCATGACCCAGAACACAAAGGGCCAGGTCCAGGCAGATCAGGGCATGGCAACAGACCAAGGGCACCCCTGGTAAGATCCACAGGCAGGTGGCTGCCCCAGAAACTAGGCTATTCTGGGCACCACAGAGAGACACCATGCTTCAGCAAGATGGCTGGAGCATCCAGCCCACCCACTGCCCAGCAGCATCTCTCAGGAAAACCAGCAGGCTGGGTGGAGGTGGCCCTGGGGACACTGCATAACCACTCTAGGTCTGGTAGTCCTCAGGTAGCATTTCTGTGGACTGCTGGCTCCAAGACACTCCTTAATATGTTGGGGTCACACACGTCAGTGTTATCGGGGGGGCCACCACCCTGTGAAACCACATGTTCACTACCCATAGCAGACTGACCACCAGGAGACCCACCCAGGGGATCAACTGGACACCCAGGCCCCCTAGACATCAAATTTTACCTTGCCTCTACCCTCAACTCACAACACCAGCTCCACAGGCTGCAGATTGGACTAGGGTCCACTATCAGAAGCCCCCAGATGTTGACCCATACCTCAATAGCCCCTCAAAGGTGTTAACAAGGTTGTTAACCTGATTAGAGTCACTGGGACAGAGCTCAGCTGAACTGATATATCGTCCCCATGGGGGTTTTCAGCCCCTAGGTTGGACAGCCCAACTCAGGTGGTCCAGGTACACCCGCGATCACAGGCCAGATGGCCCTTGACCCCTACCCACACACAGACTTCCTAAGGATAGCGCGATGAGCCCAGCCAGGGCTTCCCAGACCCTGGAGGCTACAGACTACAGTTGCACAGCCCTCAGGGTGCCCTGACATCTGCAGCCCAGCGCAGGGCCCAGCCCCACAGACACCACTGGGGACTGGGCAGGTGGACTGCAGAGTACAGAGGGCAGCCCTGGAGCCACTGAGTAGGTGAACCTAGACAGGGAACCTAAGCTACCTGAGGGGCACCCCTGACTATCACCATGCCCAAATAGCCTGGGGCCTCCCCTGCCCTCCAGCTCCACACTATGGCTTCCTCCCCTCAAACCCCCCACCCCCCGCCCGGAGGCCTCATTACTTGCTCCACAGCCCTGGGATAGTCCAAATAAATCTCTTAAGAAATAGACTCTACTGATGGAAAGAGGGGTCGTGCTTCCTGCCAAGCTGGAAGCCCTTGGATTTCAACAGCTGCCAGGCTGGCAGGCACCCTCCTGGCCACGGCTGCCCTCCAAGGACCCACCTCTCCTAAGCCTGCCCTGCCAAGCCCCCTTCTGTCCCCACATCCTGCTCTGTCCCCACCCTAGCAGTCCTGGACTGTGGGAATCCTGAGGCTGCAGTCCCATGTAGGAGCAGCCCCTGTTCTTCTCTACCCAAGGACAACTGGTCTGGGCATCTGAAACGTGACCAGGAGCTCATGATGACCACTGCTAGGAGTGGGTGGCAGGCAGAGGAGGGCATCCATGAGGGCTCAGGACCATCACCTGTCACCTGGACACTTCAGGGATAGAGTCACCAGATAAGGTACAATGGGGCAGAGGAGGACAGCACAGGCCAGGGACCCAGCTCTAGCTGTATGGTGGGCAGGTGGCCAGCAAGAGGGGATGAGCCCACTGCCCCCAGCACTGTCAGCAAACAGTGAGCCAGGGCCGGGTAGGCCCAAAGCTGGAGGCCTCAGCTGGGGAAAAACCAACATTTCCCCTAGTTAGGGCCATGGCACAGGGCAGGCAGGCTGAAAGGCAACTTTGAGAGCCTTGAGGCCCATTGATTCCCGCACAAAGGATAAAGGAGTCTGCGGTCGGTGTTTCCAGGCCCAGCCAAAGGCGACTTTGTTCACAGCTCCCTCCCCCCACCCCAAGGGGACAGTGATTTATTTTCCCTTGCAAGAGTGGAGCTCCAGACGTGAATGGGAGGCTGGCCCACATCCCCACCTCGAAGCGCCTGGGCCTGGCTCCCCCGTGTCCACCTCAGCCCCGGCTGCATACTGGTCAGCCACTGCTTAGGGATGGTAAGGCCTTCTGTAGCCTGGCCAGGAGTTGAGGTCAGTGCCAGCCATAGCGTCCCTACTACATTAGACACCCTTGTTCTTCCTCCTGACACAGCACCCAAGGCAAGTCGTCCAGACTGTGCTGTCCCTGGGACACTGGGCAGCCACAGCAGGTACCTTGACCATGAGTGAGGGTCAGTGCACCCCAAGCACAGAAGCTGGGTCCAGAGGGCAGGAGAATGACCTCCTGGGCTGCTACTCACAGACTTATCCCTGGGCCATCCTTGCAAAAGAGCAAAGGGGGCACTTCCAGAAAGCTGGACACTGTTTAGTGCTGTGGGTGAAAGGTATTTCATTCTAAACCTCTTGAGTTCCCACTGTGAGAAACAAAGTAGCATGGAGAAAACCGAATCCTATCTTTTCACAAATTTAGAAAACAGTCTAAGGCAAACCCATGAAGATTGTGAAACTTTGGGCAAAGGGGAACTTTAAAAGTATGACCCGAATCTAGAGAATCAGAATTCCAGAAACTACAGCACCCCAGGGAGATGGCTTTCAAAACAGCCCCAAATTCCACATGCAGTTCACCAGCCCTACTAAGGTCCAAACTGGGCTGCTCACCGGGGAAACAGGAATGTGCTTGAATGACTTCGCCACCGCTCCAGTCTAGGTTAGGCTTGGAGGCAGAAGTCAGTACAATTCAGGAAATGTGTTCCTCCCCCCAATCACCCCAACCACAAGGATTTTGCCCTTGGAAGGCGGCTCCCTCCCAGTTCCTTGGTGCTGGCCAGGGCCTTCAACAGCAGAGCCAAGGCCGGATATGAGGTGCAGCCCCAAGGCCATGGCCAATAGGGGACGAGGAAGGAGGGGATGGCCCCTCTATTCCCCCTCATTGACAGGCAGGGTGCTGCCCGCCCACTGTCATACACTACTCAGCCTGAAGCTCTAGCCCTTAAGCTCCAGCCAGTGACTGTGGCAGGACAGAGGCCTCCAGAACCGCCCTGGCCAAGTGGCCAAAGAACAGGCAGGTGCAGAGATGGGGGCGTCCAAACAGATAAAAGAGGAATCAAAGTCTGGGCCGCCGGCTGTAGGGGGGGCCTCACCCAGCATGGCCTGAGTGCCTGCATGCCCAGGGCACTGCCCAGCCCAGCCACGCCTGGACAGCCCCCACCCTCTAGCCAGCCAGTCCCTGGCAGGCGGGGGGAGGGCGGGGGGGTCACAGTGGCAAAAGGCCTACCTGGGCTGCCGCCCGCTGCCCAACACCCGAACGTGGCCATATAAGGCCAGGTTGGGCTCAGTGCGCACTCTGGGCGGCAGGGGAGGGGTGCGAAGCCTCAGGACTGGCGGACAGAGCAGGGACGCTCCTGAGTGGTCAACATACCCAAAGGGCTGGCCTGGCTGCAGGTCCCGCCTAACCGTGGGGGAGGCCAGCACTGTGCCCTTCTGGTACTGGCACATGGCGGGCAGGAGTGTGCGAGCATGTACATTACCCATTGGCCATGGACACCCTCCCTGGGGCTGTGTCCAGGGGTGGGGCTGCTCACAAGACATCACTTAGGAGGCCGTGCCTAGGCCACAGCATGGTATATACTATGTGCCTGAGGTTTGTGTTCCCCAAGTGTCTCTTTAAGACCAACCCTCTCTCTGCAATGGTGCCACTTATGCTCTGGGGACACCCCCTCCCCCAGCCTCTACTCTGTGCTGCTGCTTAGGATGGGCAGGCGCAGGGCAGGCATATGGCCCAGGTCTGGGTCAGCTGGAAGGTGGGTCAGGGTGAGTTCCCAACGTCAAGATGTCACCCATGTCTCATACCCAGGTTAGCCACGGTTGGGGGGGGTCCTCTGCAGGTCCCCAGGGACCCATTTGGAGCCGCTGTGGCCACAAACAGCCCACTCCCCAAGAATCCAGAGGATGACCAGCTGACCTCCACTACAGGTATGTGTGTGAAAGGGTGTGTGCAAGACAAGAGGGTAGTGTATCCTGGGCAGGAGCTGAGGTCAGAGCACACCTGGCCAACAAGCCAAGTGATCCTGCCCGCTTTAAGAGCTGAAGGTATTAGGGTGAGCTAGGGGCGAGGTAGGGCGCCAGGAGGATGTGCTCGGAGAACTCTGGAGTGAGCTGGAAATGCCTACAGGGAGCGGGGAGGGGGTGAAGGGGGAACCAGGCGGGAGGGGGGCCCTGGAGCGGTGGGGGGCCTGGTGAGGTGGGGCCGGCAGGGTGGGGTGGCGCGTGCCAGACGGGCACTGTGGCAGGGTTCAGGGCTGGCGGGAAAGGGGCGGGTGCTGCGGAGACCAGGGCACCGGGCTGAGCGCCAGGACTCACCTCGCGCGGCGGCGGCCGGCGGGAGGGCCCCCAGCAGCAGCAGCGGCGGCAGCAGCAGCAGCAGCAGCAGCGCCGGGCTCGGCGTCATCTCGCTGGTCGGACCCGGGGCAGGGGCACGGTCACTCAGCGCGGGGCTGGGCGCTGCTCAGGGCCCAGGGCGCAGGCCCGCAAGACCCGGGGTCCGGCCCCCCTCAGCGCCGCGCTCCAGGCGGAGGAAGCGCGGCTGGAAGAAGCTGTGCGTATCAAAGGCAGACAAAGGGTTTACACTAATTACCAGCCGCCCCCGCCGCCCCCTCTCCAAACACCGTCTGGATTCCTGGCGCTTGTAACTTGGGCCCTGCCCGCGGGACACACAACACCGAGCGGCCCCGCAGATAATCGCCTGCGCCATTAGCGGACAAATTTGCGCTGGGGGGCCCACGTGGGGTGCGGGGCGGGGGGCGGGGCGCGGGGCAGGGCCGCGGGCCGGGCTGGAGCGGCGGCGGCGCAAGCCTGGGCCCTAGCCCCGCGCCGGGATCGCGGCCCTGCCCTTCCCGCCCGCGCCCCGCACCCCGACCCTCCCCAGCCCGCCCACCGGGGATCGCGGGCGTGCGGCGGGGCTCACCTCGGCGGGGCTCGGCGAGCGGGCGCGCGGCAGGCAGCGGGGTCAGGACCGGGCCCGCGGGCAGCGAGCTGCGGTCATCGCCGCCCCGGGCGCCGCATCCCGCCCCCCGCGCCCCCGGGCCCGGCCTGGGCGGGGCGGCGCTACCTGGGCGCGGGCGGCTGGGGCCGGGCTGGGGCGCGGGGCGCGCCGTCCGAGTGGGCAGGCGGCGGGGCCGGGCGCGGGCCGGAGCGCGGGGCGGCGGGGCGAGGGGCCCGGGGCGCCGCGCCGCGAGGCGTCCTTCCCTGCGGGGCTTTGTCAACTCTCCCAGAGCGAGCGCCGAGCCACCGCGCGCCCCGCCCCGCACAACTTCCGGCCAATCCGTGCGTCCCGGCCCGCCCCGCGCCCCGCCCCGCCCCGAAACTTTGCTCCAATCGGCGCGGGCGCCCACCGGGCTCGCGGCTTAACCCTAGCGGTGCGGCGGCCCCGCAGGCGGGCGGCTCCCCCGGGCGCGTCCCCCACCCCGCCCGCTGCGCGCCCCCAGCCTGCCCGGCCGCGTGCCCCTATGCCCTGAGCCAGCACGGCCTTGCTGGCCGAGAGACCAGCTGGTGGCCACGGGTTCCACCCCACACCTGCAGGGCCTCGCGCCCGGGTCCGAGGCTCCCCCAGCCCCTAGACCGAGCCATTGCAATCGCGTCCAGCCTGTGCAGTCCCCAGCCTGAGCCTTCTCTTTAGTGGCCTAGCAGGAGGCGAACTGGACAGCCGCGGGACGCTCCTCGGCCTGAAGGTCCGCGACCCGGGGAGTCGTTAGGAGCAGAGGGGCCCCCGACCAGCTCTGTGACAGGCTGCGGACAGGTCTCGGGGAATGAATGTCAAAGAGGTCCTGCCCCCAGCATGGCATCCGGCTCTACCTAGTGACATTGAGGAAGGCAAGTACAGCCCACCTGGAGGCTCCCCCCGGTCACCACTATAGTGATAGCAACCGCAAGGACGTGAGTAATCACAATAGACAGAGCTCCTTCTGTAATTGCTACCAGGCAGATGTTTTCCTGTCCCCTGTCCCCATGAAGAAACAGCGACAGAGAAGACAGATGACTTACCCATGGCTTAGCATGGTGCAGGACTCAACCCATGGCGGCATGAGTTCCGCACAGGCACTCTGTCAGCATCCTCCCCTCCCCCAGCAGGACCTTGCTGACCCTCCTTCTGCATTCTGTGACCTGCCAGCTCACTCCCCCTCCTCCCTCACGTCACAGAACCAAGATTCACCACACTCTCCCAGCTTCCTCAACATAAAACCTAGGACCCTCGAGGCCCTGGAAGCCTGGGATCTACACAACCTCCAGCATCCACTGCCCCTCAGCTCTGGCCAAATTACTACTCCTCCCCACTCCATTGCCAAGGGACCTCTGCTATGCTGTTCCCTCAAGAACCCTGCCAGGAAAAGCCTCGCTTCTCTGTGGAATCAGAAGCCCCCTCTTCCAGGAAGTCTTCCGGGGAATATTGAAACTAGGGAGGCCTTGCAGGACAGTGTCTGCCAGCCCAAATCCTGTCTCTGGGCCCATCTGCCTGCTCTGCTCCCCGGGTGAAGGTCCAGGGTCCCACCGAGTAATCTTCCCAGGCATTGGAGGAGGACAGGCAGCCACTGCCAAGGCCCTATCTCAGAAACAGCCCACAGCCTCCTCTGGGCCACCTGAGCCCGGCTGTGGTGGCAGTGGGGTCACATACAAAATAGGCCGGGGGTGGAGAAGTCTGGGGCTAGTGGGTTTGTGAGGGGACACCACTGAAGCATGAAGGTCGCCAACAGGTGGACAGCTGGCAAGGGCAGGTGTGTGCCAAGGCAGCTCTGAAGCAGGAGGTGAGCCCTTGGGGGCGGAGATAGGTGGGCAGTGGGGCAGGACGAGGGGCAGGTGCAGCAACGCAGTAGGTGTGGCAGGTATGTGGGGGGGCGGGAGGGCCGGCGCCCTGTCCCCTGCACCTGTCCCCTCCGGGCTCCTCCGGACGCGGGGACGCGGTGCCCCCTGGCGGAGGCGCGGGGCACAGCGACTCCCAAGGGAGCCCGCGCCCCGCCCGCCCGGCCCGCCACGTCCAGCCGGCTGGACGCCCAGCCTCGCTGCCCGGAAGCCGCCCGCAGCCCTCGCCACCCCGGAACCGGCACAGCGCGCCCGTCGCGCTCCCACCGCCCCTCGGCGACAGAACCCGGAACCCGGAACCAGAGCGGTCCTGTGCGAATCCTGCCCCTTTAAAAGTGAAACCTGGGGCCGGTGGCTATTCCCCCCCATCCCCGCGCCCAGGCTGCCCGTCGGCATTGCGTCGCGGTGGGGCTTTCGCCAGCCTCTGCCTCTCGCCTCCCTGCACAGATAAGCTCGCAGTGATGCGCACTGCACGGGGATGCGCTGAGCTCTGGTAGCCTCAGGCTCCCTCCTCCCGGCCATGGCTCAGCAAGGTAGATGGAGGTGGCCTTTTTGCAGGTACAGAGGCTGACTATGAAGTGCACGCAGCACAAAGACCTCGGCAGAGAAGCTGCGAAGCAGATTCCACATTTATACTCCCACCTGAAACAGCAACAAAACAGCCGGTGACAACTATGTGTGAAAGCTACTCAAGAATGGGACATCACAACAAAGGACAGTAACTGTGAGGAGGCAGAGGCGAATGGCTGTCCCACTCAATGCCCCCCCCACCAGGCAGAGCCCAGGGCAGGCACAGGTGGAGGGCAGGAGGCCACAGTCCTTAGGTGCTCCAGAGGAGCTGCAGAAAACCCCACACAGCACAGAGCGAGTCCTGGGCTTCAGTGAGAGCCTGAGACATACCCACGGGAGATGCTCCCCCTGGGAGAAGCACCAGAAGGTCCAGTGCCACTAGGGGCTGGACTTGCTCCACAGCTCCAGAGGGGCCTCAAGACCAAGGGCATTGACTAGAAGAGGAAAAGGGGCTTGACTCAATGCGAGGGAAGAATGGCCCTACACCAAGCAGTTCTGGCCTCTTGACCAAGTATGAAAACAAGACCCAAAGGTCCACACAGTAAGTAACTGGTCCAAATAACCCAGCCACATCCCAGGACCACGTGTAGGAATATTTATAGAACTATGAAATATCCAGCACAACTCTGGATGTCCAATAAAAAACAATCTAGCATGAAAGGAAGCAGAAAATTATAACCCAGACTGGAAAGGGAGGGATATCAGTCAAAATTACCCAGAAGTGACAGGCGGCAGAGTGGGGAGGTGGGAACTTCGCACACACTTTCTGTAACTGTGTTCCATATTCCAGATGCTGGAGGAAAGCCGGGTGTAGTGTTTCATACCTGTAGTTCCACCACTGGAGATAGCAAGAACTTGTCTCAAAAAAAATCCAAAAAAACAAACAGAAGAGACGCGGGAAAGACTGAATATGTCACATACAGATATGGGAAAAAACTTGCAGCCTCAAATTAAATGGCTAATGTGAAAATTAAGTGCCTTTTATTTTCCATAAATGGAGCTAATGTTTCTTCTGGTCCCAGAATTTAAACTACAAGTGTATAATTCAGCTACTCTTTGGTTTAAATGGATTTACAGGGCAAGCCTGGGAAATGCTATCATTTTTTACTACTTTTTTTATTGTTTATTCATTTATTCATATGTATATACATTGTTTGGGGCACCTCTCCCCCCTGCTCCCCACAATTCCTGTTCTGCCCTCTTCTCCAATTTTGTTGAAGAGAAGACATAAGTGATAATAAGAAAGACATAGTGTTTTTGCTAGCTTGAGATAAAGATAGGTATACAGAGAGATTCCTAGCGTTGCTTCTATGCACGTGTGTATTACAACCTGCATTGGTTCATCTCTACCAGACCTCTTCACTACTTCCTGGTCCCTTTCCCACAGTGGCCTCTGCCAGTTTAAGATTACTGTATTCGCTCCTCTACAGTGAGCACACGAAACACTTTCAAGTTTTGGGTTTCCTTCCCTTTCCCTATTCCTCCTGTACCCGATCTCTCCTTAGTGTGTGACCCATGTCCAATAACAGTACTGCAACTGTTTTAGGTCTAAAGTCCGCAGATGAGGAAGAACATGTGATTTTTGGCCTTCTGAGCCTGGCTAACTTCCCTTAAGATGATGTTCTCCAGTTCCATCCATTTACTTTCGAATGACAAAATTTCATTCTTTGTGGCTGAGTAAAATTCCATTGTGTATAACTATTCTGTGGGGAAAATATTTTCTAGTGTATGTATCAAACAACTCAATGGACTTTTAAATTACAACTCATTTTTTATGTTAGGGCAATTTGTGTAGTGGTTTCTTAGCAGTTGTACGTAAAATTTTTATAGTAAAATGAGTTAATGTATAAAATACTGTTTTATGCTATACAATAAAGATATTGGTACTTTAAAAAAAAAAGGAGAAAATTAAGTGCCTGAGATAAAGATGGGGTGGATTACTAGGGTGTTGCAAAAGTAGGGATTACTGGATTTGACTGCCACAGAAATTGTCCAAACAAAGCTGAGGAAAACTACGGGAGGGAACCAAAGAACCCTCAGTGGGCAGGGCACATGCCAGAGTGGAAATGCAAGTGGGAATGCAGTCCTCAAAAGAAAAGAGACAGAGGTGGGGAGAAAAAATACTCGAAGGAAAAATGGCCAGAACTTTTCCAAAGGTGATAGAGAACATAAACCCAGGACTGCAACCTCAGCGTGGGACACCTGGAAGAACTGCACCGCATAACTACTCAGCACCAAATTGTGAAACCCAGCAATGAACGGAACAGCAGAAAAGTAGTTCAGAAAAGACACACTATTGCTCAGAGCAACAAAGACAGGGGCGAAGCTGGGCATGGCGGCTCACACCTGTAATTCCAGCAACTTGGGAGGCAGAAATCAGGAGGATCGAGGTTCCGGGCCAACCCAGGCAAAAAGTTATCAAGACCCCATCTCAACCAATAAGCTGGGTCTGGTGGCAAGTACCTGGGGTCCCAGCTATGTGGGAGGCCTTAGGTAGGAAGATCGTTGTCCAGGCTGGCCCTGGCAAAACACAAGACCCTACCTGAAAAACAATTAAAGAAAAAAGGACTGGAGGTTTGGCAAGGCTTGCCTAGCTTGCATGAAGGCTGGATTCAAACCCAACAAACACAAGAAGATAGGGATAGTTTGTTGGGATTTGTTGAGCAATGCAGCAGGAAGACCTTGGGCTGCATCTTTAATGCCAAGAAAAGAAATTGTCACGTGAGTGTTCTTTGCTAGCAAAAGAGCCTTTTAAAAATGACAGGTGAAGTAAGGACTTTTTCAGATTACTGACGCTGACAGGATTTATCACCAGACGATCTGCATTGAAGAAATGTTAAAAGATGTCCTTCAGGCAAAAGAAGACATGCCAGACAGAAACCTGAGTCTACACAAGACAGAAGAGTGGTGACTGCATGAATAACTACCAGGAATGTTTGCCTTGTTATTTAAATTTCTTTTTGTGCAAGGCAAAAGTAACAGTGTGCTGAGGGGCTCAGATCATATGAAAATTTAAAATTGTGATAACAGTAACACAAAGGCTGGGAGGAAAATGGAAATGTAATGTTGCAACCCTTCGCTCTCTGTGAGGTGATATAAGGCCCCTTGAAGATGGACTGGGACAAGTTAAAAATGTTTAGTACAAAGCCAGGTGCAGTGGTGTGTGTCTATAGTCTCAGCTACTCAGGAGGCTGAGGCAGAAGGATTACTTGAGCCCAAGAGTTCAAGACCAGTCTGGGCAATATAGTGAGACCCCCATCTCAAAAAGAAAAGGCTTATACAAAACCCAAAGCAGTCATTAAGATGATAAAGAAGTTCAGCTAATGGGGCACCAAAGGAAACAAAGATGAAAAAAAAAAAAAAAAGAAGAAGGCAAAAAGGAGGGGAGGGATAACTGAGACACAGGACAGATGGCAAGATGGTAGCTTCAACTGAAGCACATCAATACTGACATTAAATGTAAGTATTCTAAAGTCAGAGATTGTCCAGTTGGGTGAAAAACAAGACCCCACTGCATACTGCCTAGAAAAAACACACTTCACGTAAAAAAGACACAAATAAGTTCAAAGCAAAAGGGTGGGAAAAGATGTACCATGGTAACACAAGTTAAAAGAAAACCGAACTAAGCCAGTGTGGTGGCTCACACCTGTAGTATTAGCCGCATGGGAGGCTGATATCAGGAGGATCGCTGTTCCAGGCCAGCTTGGGCAAAAAAGTTCATGAGACCCCCAACTCAACAGAAAAAGCTGGGTGTAGTGACTGTGCCTATCATCCCAGGGACAACAGGAAATGCAAAATTAGGATGATCACAGTCCAGGCCAGCGTGGGCAAGAAGCAAGACCCTGTCTCAAAAATAACCAGAGCAAAAAGCCATACTTGAAGGTATGGTTCAAGTGGTAGGGTACCTACCTAGCAAGTGCAAAGCTCTGAGTTCAAACCCCAATACTGCCAAAAAAGAAAAAAAGAAGTCTGGACCAGCCGAAGTGGATCTTGGAGCAAAGAATATTATACAAGATCACTATGTAAAATGATGGTCCTGTGAGGATGCAAACAAGACTGTCACACATCAGGTGGAGCATGTGAAGTGGCACCACCATTTTGAAAATAGTTTCACAAGTTCTTTTATTTTAAATTACTTTATTTATTTACTATTTATTCATTCATGCTAAGGCAGCAGGACCATGAGTTCAAGGTCAGCCTGGGCTATATAATGAGACCCTGCCTAAATAAATAAATAACCAACGTGACTGCTAGAAAGACAAAGAGGCCCTGTGGGGGCAGGAAGGACATGGAGATGGCAGGTCAGTGCCATGCTCCAGAGTCAGGTGTAAGCAGTTTTCAATGTTTTAATGCACATGTGACCTCCTGTCTCCATAGACATCCTCACTGAGCTTGTTCCTCATCACAGGCGGGGTCACCCCTATTCTTGCACCTGCTCTGCCACTAGTGACTGACTTACCCTTCACCTTCAAAGAACACTTGGGTACCACGAGTGACTCTCAGTCATACTGTAGGGAAGAAGCCCCTGGAGGTGTGAATGTTTCTAAATCTTAACTTAGCGTCCCTATCATGGTGAATGTTTGTGTCTCCCCAAAATTTATATGCTAAGCCCTAACCCCAATGGGATAGGACATGGAAGTGAGACCTCTGGGAAGTAATTAAAATTAGATGAGGTCATGAGGCTCCACAATGGATTAGTGTTCTCTTAAGAAGAAGAGATAAGAGCACTTGGCACATGAAGTCAAGGAGAGGACACTGTCTGCAAGCAGCCTTTCACCAGAGTCCAACCATGTTGGCTCTCTGATCTCACTCTTCAGGCCTGTCAGGGTGAATGTCTGTTATTTAAACCTCTAGTCTGAGGGTGCAGTTTTTACAGCAGCCGGCTGAGCAAGACAGGACTCTTCTGGAAGTTAGCTTTACCCTAGGGGCTTATGTGTGTAACTGACAGCAGTCCTGCCTCATGGGTAGTCACAGAATATGACCAGAGCTCCTGGGCAGGGCTACCTGGCAGGACAGCAGGCCAAGAGGACCCTGCCAGCTATGGGCTCACTAGCTTCCTGCCCTGATCGGGCTGCCATGCCTAGAAGACATGTATTCTGAGCCCAAGTTGGATCCCTGCAGAGAAGACATTGGCATGGGGGCGGATGCTGATGAGTGGTGCATCTCTCCAGGCCTTCCAGATGGAGATGTCCTACCTGCCCAGGTATTGATCAGGATGCTCCCTGAGGCCATTTCTGCTGCTCACCAGGACAGTGGTCTATCATGGGCCATGGCCAGGGCAGGAACAGGAGTGGTAAGCAGAGCGGGCACTCGTGGCCTGTTGGAGTCTCCCTGACCACCCCTGTGTGGCACCTGGTACGTGGCCTGGCCTGGAGGAACTGTTGTCTGACAAGCTGAAACCAAGGCCCCAGGATCATGGGGGGCGGGAGACCAGTGAATGAGGCTTGGAGCTGCTGAGAGCTGGTGTCCATGGCCCAACCTGGGCCTGTAGGTGGGTCCTATTCTGTGGAAACCCAGGTGAAGCCCCTGACTAAAGACTACAGGGAGGATCCTGACCTGATGCTGGGGTGCTGAGGCTCACGCTGTATGGGAATGTCCAGTCAGAGAGCTGACAGGAGACACAGACCCTGGGGGCTGTGCTCAGGGACTCTGCCAGTCCTGGGGAGGGCACAGCCCACATGGTTCCCTGAAAGACTGCCATACATGGCCAAATGCCACCCACCACCCCAACAAGTATTTATAAGCTACTGGCCACACAAGGGAGACAAGTACCACCCAGCACTGTGGAATGCTGAGGGCTCCAGGCCAGGATGGCCCCCCTCTTGACCTGGTCACTCTGACTGGGCCCTGACGTCATCAGGACCGGAAGCAGCCCAGGACATGGACCTCCAAATGGTGTTGTGGGATCAGGTAGGTTTGAGGGCCATGACTAACTGAACCCTCAGAGGGGAAAAGGCACTGTGGTTACTCACATTACCCTGATGGCAGCGGTGGGAATAGAGTACCTTTTGGGAGACCAGGTTGCCATGGCAACAGGAGGACTCTAAAGACTGGATCCTCCACGTCTCACTTGAACAAGAACAGGCAAAGGGAGCTAGGAGCTGCAGTTGAGGGCAGGGCTCTGCAGTCCACCCCTGTGCTGCTGAGTGGATGACCTGCTGGTTCTGAGTGCAGCAGTCCAGCTGGAGGCTTGACCCTGTTGACAGGCTGAGAAGGGTGGCATGGGGGAAAGGAGGGGCACCCCCCTTGCAACAAGCCTGTCTGTACCTAGGCAGCTGCCTGGACAGCTGGTGACGTCTCTTCTTGGGACCCCACTGCCACTGCTCTGCCCTAAACTAGCCACCAGCAAGCCCAGAGAGGGGTGCACCAGACAGGGGATGCTTGTACTAGGTGTCTAGCAGGAGCTGGGACCTCACAGGTAGATCTGCACTTTGAGAGCCAGTGCCTCCCTGCCCCAAGCAGTCACAAGGCCTGGGTCCTGAGGTGCCAGCAGGCAGTGGATGGCCAGGAGGCCTGTAGTTCATCCAACCTGCACTTGTTGCAACCAGAGGCTGGGACTCTCCCACTGCAAGGCTACCTCCTCGAGTGTCCCCAGACTCACAGCAGCACCTAGAACCCATTGAAAATGCCTGGACTCCAGCAGGACAGAGGCTGACTCATAACCTACCTTCCAAGGGCAGTGTTTCCAAAACAATTTGACCCTGGGTGTCTGTAGCACCAAGATGGCCAGTGAGATGAGCACTCCTCACTCACTGAGAATGGTGGCAGAAGAAGTGCACAGATGGCCACAATGCAGCTCTGAGGCCTTGTCTCGGATCTAGATCTAAGTCACTGCATGGATGCAGAACCATGGTTAGAAGGGAGCCAGGTCCCATGAAAGAGGACCTGGTAAACAGTGGCTGACTCATGTCCAAGCATGAAAGGTGACCTGGGCCACTTTCCAGGTCCTTTGTTGGGGAAAAGGGAAGTGTACAGGCTCCCAGGGTTGCTAGGTAATGGATCTGAACTGCTCCAGTCCCAGCCTGGGCTGTGTGGTGAGATCCTTTCTCAAAAAAGAAAAAAGAGCTGGGTGCTGGTGGCTCATGCCTATAATCCTAGCTACCCAGGAGGCAGAGATCAGGAGGATCATGGTTCGAAATCAGCCTGGGCAAATAGTTTGTGAGACCCTATCTGGAAAAAGCCTATCACAAAAAAGATCTGGTGGAGTGGTTCAAGGTGTAGAACCTGAGTTCAAGTCCAGTACCACAAAAAAAGAAAAGAAAAGTCTGCTCCAGATTTGCTACTGAGCCCTGGTGAAGGTTTAGCACTGGTTGCCACCTGGCCATGGGACTCAATTGCCCAGTAAGAACCAAGTTCACACAGCTTCCATCATGGAATGTTCTGGATGGTGGGTTGAGATGGAAGGGAATCCTGAGGGGACTCCAGCTCACTGCTTGTGAAGAGTTGCCTCTCCCAACCCATCCCAGGGCTTCCTGATGTACCTCCTACTGGGTGCTGGAGAGAAGGGAAATGGACAGAAGTTGCTTATGGATGTGTGTCCAGCAGGCCATCGGGAAGGGGACAGCGACTGTGTCCTAGCCCACTGGGAGCTGTCCCTGGAAGAGCGAAGGGGTTCTGCTAGTGAGCAGAACCAGGATGGCACATCTGGCCTGTTAGGTTTGAATGTGGAAAGCCTCCCCCCACCCACAGGCTCAAGTGTTAAATGTTTGGTCCCCAGCTAGTAGCACTATTTTGGGAGGTTCTGGAGACTAGCAATGGGACCTAGTTGGAGGAAGTCCCTGGGGGTGTGCTTTTGAAGGTTACATCTGGTCCCTGGTCTCTTCCTCTGTCTGCCATGAGGTAAGAACCTACTCTACCATGTGCTTCCACCACCATAATGTTCTGCCCAAGTGCATGGGGCCAAGTGACCATGGAACCCTCTGAAAATGTAAGCCAAAATAAACCCTTCCCGCCTTAAGTTGTTTCTGTCAGGTGTTCTGTCATGTGATGGTTAAAGTAACTAATACAGAAAATCGGTATGAGTGGGGTCATTGCTGTGACTAACCCTGACAAGTGGTTCTTAAGTATTTGGGACTTAAGTATTTGCAGGAGGAATGTGGAAGGGTTTGGAGAAGTGGGCTAGAAGCTCTAGAATGCTCTAAGCAAGCTTAGTGGCCATGCTAGTGGGAGCTCACAAGACCAGAGCTCTGGTAGGAATATGGGCAGTAAAGACTGTGCTTGTGAGGTTCCAGATGGGAACAAGGATTTGGACTAGAGATCATTCATGCCATTCTGGCAAAGAACTTGTCTGCATTTGTCTGTGTCCTGAGACTTTGAGTGAGGCTGAATTTAAATGGACTAATTTGGCAGAGCAATTTCAGCTGTGGCATGGTTATTGCTGGCTGCCTTTAGCCATGAGAATCAGCAACAAAATGAAGAGAAGAAGGATTTGAAAAACATGCAGTTTGGGCCTGGGTGCTGTGGCTCACACCTGACATTCCAGCTACTTGGAGGCTATAGGAATTGGCTGAGCCCCACCTACCCCAGGATCAAGGGTGTAAAGGTCTTAACTCACTTGGAATACTGCTTTGAGAAGAGAGCTGTAGGGGACTTGGCACTGGGCCACCTAGGAAAGTATAGTCCCAGGTTCAGCTGCCTAGGCACTCAGAGGCCAGTGTAGCTGCGGTCCAAGGAATGGTAACCCTTGGTATTGTCCATAAGATGCTGGTTTTTAAGCAGAATGTAAGACTTAGGTGTTCATGGAGGTTTCCACCCAGATTTCAAAGAAAGGGCTGGGAGACCAGGCAATGTGTGGCAGGGTCAGGATCCCTGCAGGAAGGCCCTGCGAGTGGGGCATGAAGCTATGGAGCCTAAGCTGCAATGGAGACCCCAGGATCCTGTGATGTTAGGAAAGTGGAATGTCTGCTGAGGAAACCCATAAGCAATGGGTTTCCAGGAGCCATCCAGGAGAGAAGCCGTGTGGGCTACGGCCAAACTGCCTAAGCCAGTTGGAGCTCACATCACAACACCATGTGCCCCAGATGCCAGATACTGAAGTACAGGATTTAATGTTCACCCTGCTGGGCTTAGGTCTTGCTTTTGCAAGAATGGGAATGTTTGTTCTGTAAACATTGAATTTGGGAAGTATGTAACTTTCCTTTTGATTTTACAAGGGCTCACAACTAAGAGTTTGCCTTGGGTCTCAGAAGAGATTTTGACTTTGGACTTTTGAACAATGTTTGAACTATTAAGACTTTGGGGATGCTTGGAGATGGACTAAGTGCATTTTGAGATAGCCATGACCTTTTGGGGACCAGGGGTGGAATGTTATGGTTTGGATATGAGATGTCCCCTAGAGGCTCAGGTGTTGAATGCATGGTCTCCAGCTGGTGGCACAATTTTGGGAGGTTCTGAAAACTTCAGGAGATAGGACCTAGTTGGAAGAAGCAGTCCCTGGGGGCGTGCTTTTGAAGGTTACACCTGGTCCCAGGTACCTTCCTCTTTCTCTGCTTCCTGTCTGCCATGAGTTAAGAACCTGCTCCACCATGTTCTGCCCAAGTGTGTGGGGCCAAGCGACCACAGACTGAACCCTCTAAAACTGTGAGCCAAATCAATCCTTCCTTAAATTATTTCTGTCAAGCATTCTGTCACAGTGAAGAGAAATTTTACTAATATATAGTCTAAGCATGGCTCTCCTCAGACAGCATCCAAGACTTTTAGCCAGACCCAGAAAGACAAACATGGGAAGCCTGGGGACAAGGTCCAAGGAACAGGCTGGTAGTGGGCTTCCAGACCAGGCAGCAAGTGTCCTGTGTCCTCAGAAATGACTGCACTCATCCTGAGGGCATCCACTCCAGTGTAGGATCTCACAAACAGGGATGCTGGGCAGCCTCTCTGCCACCCTAGTGTCTGCCCATGGGCTCAAGCAGGTGGCCATAGTATCAGGAATAATATGGACTCCGCTAGCTTTTGGCACAGCTGGAAGCCCAACCCCCAACAGCAAGGCCAAAGCCTCCCCATAAGCAGGGCTAGAGGATGGTGTGGCTGGGAGAGGATACCTAACCAGGTAGGGGTTGCTCTCATAGCAAAGATGGCGACGTGGCCCCATGGGGAGGAGACACCAGGGACAGCTATGTCGGCATCACTGTCTGTGATTGCCCAGGGCACGTGAACTTTGCCCTTGGACAAGGGCAGGAGGTGCAGGGAAGCTGGTTGGACAGACCCATGTCCCTCCCCCACAGGAGCCCCAGGAAGACCACCTCCAGGAAAGTGTGTTGTGTCCCTGCATCACAGTCCCCAGCTGAGGACAGTCCTCATGGCCAGGGACAGCAAAGGGTGAGACTGGGGCTCCTACTCCCAGCACCAGGACCCACAGGCTGGCTGTATCTCTGGGCAAAAACTCTCTGCTATACATCCTTCTCTGTCTGGACCCTTCATGGATCCACTCTACCCCAAGGAGTGGCTCTGCACCATACTGTGTCCCTGTCCCCTGCCCACATCTGTGTGAACAGTCACCAAAGGATCCTTATGTGAGCATATTGCCTGTTTCCTTTTAGGCCCAAACAAGGAGCCAGGATGACTGGGGAGGGGGTAAGATACAGATCACAGTGGACCCTGCCAGCCTTTTCTGCTGCTGGCCACAGTCTGGGTCAGGTAGGGATACACCATCTCACCCTCTACTGTGGTGGGATGCAGACGTCCATGGTTGAGTAGCCTCAGCTCCCTACTCACAGAACAAAGATGAATGCTGGGGGCAGGAATGGGACTGCCTTCCCCAGGATGCTCCTCTACCATGTGGAGCCCAGAAGCCCTCCAGCAGCCTCCCACTCAGGGTCAGGGCTCTGAGAGGGAGGCAGCAAAAGGCCACTCTAGTGGGACTTCACCACCCACTCTGCTTCTCCCTTTGTGCTGGCCACCATGTCCACCCAGTCCCCATCCACAAAGGCTAAACCCAAGACTGAGGTGTAGAAAAGCACTTTAAAGGTACTTTAAACAGATGGTGGGAGACAAATGGAGCTGACAGTTAACTGACTGGCCAGTGGAAGTCCAGCCCATCTTAGCTCCTGGATGCCTGGGTTCACTGGTCAGCATAGGCTCAGAGTTCACCAGGAGCTGATGGCCCTCAGGAGGCAGGGATCTCCAGGTATGGCACAGACTCCGAGAAGGGTCCTGGTCTGGCCCAGTAGTCCAGTGCTCGAACCCGGTAGGAGCCAGAGACCATGGCAGTGTCTGCAGACACAAAGGACACATGTGCCCATATGAACCTACCTCAAGTCCCTAAAGACCCCAGGCCTCACCCTGTCCTGTACTGTGCTGAGGCCCAGCAATGGTGGTGTCCAAGGCTAGGGCAATGGGTGGTGGGCGTACCTGGACTGAACACAAAGAGGTTAAAGGTTGATGGCTTCCTGCTGATTGGGGTGTACACCTTACCATCCTGGGAGAACTGGATCTCATATGTCCACAGGCACCTGAGAAAGTCAAGGTCAGGACTGATGTTGGTGGCAAGGCTGAGATCGTATGGCCTCTGAAGGCCTGGGTGGACAGGGGCAGGGTGGACCCACAATTCTAGTCCCTTTGCAGCCCCTCCTGATGTTCCTGGTTACTCTCATAATGATGACAAGCCACACTAGGTGAGGGAAGAGGGCTGGACCCCTACATGGCTTTAAATGTCTGGTGTAGGTGTCCCCACAGCCTAGATACAGGTGGATTGTGCAGGTGTGTGCTGTGTGTGGGGGGCGGGAGGGAAGGGCAGAGATGTTCTGCCAGTGGAGATGGAGAACTGGACAGCATAACAAGAGTGACCACAGGAGTATAGCTGCCAGAAGCACTGGGGTGAGGACTTGGTGGGGACTCTGCTGCCGGATGCGGCGGGGAGGACAATGATCCCACTCACGTACTTGGAGCCTACATGCTCATCGGACCAGACCAGAACCAGCTGCCCTTGTGTCAGGGGCAGTGCACGGAGCCGGCTGACCTAGGGGAAGGAAGGACGGTGAGGATGTGACAGGGTTAGACAGGGTGGGGTGGGAAACTGTCACTTGCCTGGCCTGGTGGCTTTGAGGGGCGTGCACACACGTGCACCAGCAGGAGTGAGGGCAGTGAGAGCTTGGGGTGCAATGTCAAGTGACCCCTGGAGGGGAAGGGGTGTGGTGCTGTGGTAACTGGGTCCTAGGGGAAAATGAGGAGCGCATGGTTAGTGAGACTCTCACGGGCTTAAGGGCATCCCTGACTCAACCACCCCAATCCCCCACCCTACAAACCTCAGCTGTGCGCATACGCCGGAACTGCTTGGCGGTGGGGAAGACCGGCCGGCCCATGTGCTGCCACTCATGGTCCGGGCTACAAAGCTGGTTGTCCAGGTAACGCACAACATAGACAAGCCCTGCAGAACCAGGTGCTGGGGTTCACCTCATCGGGCTCAACTGTTCCAGGCCCCACCCAGTCTCCCCAGGACCAGGCTCACCTGGGCCAGGGGGCACCCCATCTAGACGCAGTGTCACGGGGATGCTGCGGTTGGGGTGGGTGAGGGTGTCATCACTCGCGTAGATCAGCACTGTGGCACGCCAGGCCTCAGCATAGCCCTTGGGGTGGTGGGTGCTGGCCAGGATGCCCACTGTGTGGTTGCTGTCCAACACTGTTCCAGCATGTGACACCTCAGCCCACAGCTGCTCTTCATCTAAAGGGCAGGGGTGGGGGGGTCAGGGTTGTCATTGTGTGGAGCAACTGCCCCTCCACCAGCCGAGTGCCTGGCTCTCCACCATTTGCTCTTCTTGTTATTGAAGGTCCAGCCACACCTCCCAGCCCACAGAGCTGGAGGGAATGAGGGGGGAGACTTGGGAGGACAAGTCCCAAGAAACCCACAGAACTGGAGGAAGCACAGCTTGCCCCTCCCCCACCCAAAACGTCCATTTCCCCCCCTCCACCCCGCCTCAGTGCCTTTGCACACCTTACTGTGCATGCTACTCCAGGGTCAGCCACCCAGCTCCTTCTCTGTTGGTCTTCACCCACCCTGGCATGGCCTATTTCCAGTCTGACCCCACACATGCAGAAGCAAAAAGACATGGCTCACCCAGCAGGGCCAGCAGTCCCATCCCAGTGAGAACCGGCTTGCGCAACAGCTGTACATGGGGCGGGCTGGTGTTGTTCACCTGGAAGCGGGCAGTCAGCGTACGCTGGGAAAAGGGGTGTGGGTGGTAGCTCAGGAAGGCGTTGTCATTGCTGAGGAGCGCATAGCGGATGGAGGAGTTGGTGTTAGCGATGAGCAGATTCTGGTGCTGTGCAATGACCTGCAGGTGCGTGGGTGGCTGGAACCTGGACCGATGGCCACCCACCCACCAGGAGGAAGTCCCCGCTAGGCTGGCCCATAGATGCGGTGGACAGCAAGGGTGGGGTCAGGCACACCTTAACCACCATGGCTGCATAGGTTACGTCTGTCCTCCAAGACTGTGGCAGTGACCAGCCCACCAGAGGGTCTGCCTCATCGTTATAAATGGGGGTGTCCTTGAACTTGGGAAAGAGCTGCTGTATCTGCTCCACTGCTGCCTCCTCCTGCTCCAGGATGGAGATGGAGCTGCCCGCACCCTGCGGCCAGCCACACCTCAGCATCATCGGCTTGGTTTGCAGCCAGGGGCAGGGTGGGGCAGGGCAGTGCTCACCTTCTTGTGCAGGGAGATGTAGTCCAGCCGCACACCCACCTCACCAGTGAAGAAGTTGGTGCCATTGGCGCAGTGACCCAGGAGGCTCCAGCACAGGGGTGACCGTGGCGGGGGGTGGAAGGAGTCACCAGGGCCGCCCAGCCACAGGGCAGGGCTGGCAGTGCTCAGACCCTCAGAGCAGGCATCGTAGTAGTTCAGGAAGCCTGGGGCAGGAGGGTTCCCACAGGCACCAAGCTCTCCTAGGGCCCTCCCCAGTATGCCTCACCCCACAGGACCCAGGAAGCCCCACCCACCTTGTGTGGTCATGGTCACATTGTCAAAATCATGGTGATCTGGTTCATTCCAGGTCTCAAAATTCCACTTGGAAACATGTTCCAGTCCATATCTACCTGCAGAGCATACAAACTCCACACTTAGGTCCCCTGGGGTGGAACCCACCCACACTTCTAGGGCTGGTTGCCCACAGCTGGAGGTCTGGACATGATGAGGGTATCTGACTCAAAGCCAGCCTCCTCCTCAGGAAGCCCTGGCTGAGGGAGAGACCACGTCAGAGAGGGGAACCATGACAGAGAAGAACGCCGGGTGGCCTGGGTGATGAGAGAGGAAAGCCTACACAGGAGTACCCACCACAGCCCCCAGGCTTCCCCCTCTCCAGCACCGCACCAATGTATCTCCTGGCCAGGAGGGAGACTAGGTCCCTCCACTCAAACACCTGCTGCTTGTCCTCAAAGTCAGTGAAGTGTCCTGAGGGGCTTCCCATCAGCTCAAATCCTGCAACAGAGGGTGGGTGCCCTGCTAACCAACACCCATGCCCCACCCAGCCTGGGCTCTACCTTGCCAGCCCCTTGGCCAGTCCCCAGCCACCACCATGAGCCAGAACCAAGAGGGGATGGATAGTGAGAAGGCAGGGCTGCTGCTCACCAGGGAGGAGCTGATTTTCCTTGAGAAGGTCCAGGTATGAGTCCAGATGGGTGAAGTTGTAGCTCAGGCCCTGCTCAGATGATCCCCTGCTGAATGACAGTCAAGTTGGAGGAGAGCAGCAAGGCATCTCAGTCCCCCAGATGAACTGTGGCCACATTCAAACAGTCAGGGAGCCTGCAAGGTACCACACAAGATGATCCAGGCTTCATGATAGGCCTTTCCCTCTGGAAAACACCGACACTTATAGAAGCCTCTGCCACTCACAGTCTAGTATGAACTAGAACCCTTCATGGTAGGGAACCCTACCATGAAGCCTCCAAGAGATTGAAGACTTGGGCTGGGGCTCAGGACAGCCATGAGACTGGGGGTGGGAAGGGCAGCCATATGTTATGGAAAGGGTCCATCAGGACAGGAGTGGGACAGGGTAGAAAGGTGATAGGGTATCCTGAAGACAGCTGAGCCAGGACAGGTGCCAGGCAGAACCCAGTGGACACTCTACCCTGTTTGGAGACCAGGGCACCAAATTTGAACTGACAGTATCCTTATTTCCCTCACATTCCAAGAGGCAACATGGATGGGAAAGAAAGGGAGATGGACAGCTTCCCCCAGCCCTCACTGTCCCAGACTAGCCAATTCCCACAGGGCTTGCATCCTAAGAGGAACAAGGGCCATCAGAAAATTTTAATAGAACATCAGGTGTTTGTTGACAGAGATGTGATTGGTTGAAGGAGGCAGAGGGTCAGGGAAATAAGATCACTCTGTAGAGGTAACATTAAAGACTTGCTGAGTGATGGGACCAGTCAGCGATGAGAACATCTGGGGGAACAGACACATACAAAGGCCCTGAGGTAGGAACAAACTCATGTAAAGAGCAGAAAGGTGGCTGATGGGCATAGGGCAAAGTAAGGGTGTAAATCTGGGAGATTAGATTACATGGGACCTTGTGACAACATGGGACATGACTCAGAGCAAAATGGAAGCCCTGTAAGGTTGCTGAGCGCACAACACCATGTTTTGCAAAGTCCCCTGTGGCAGCTAATTGGGGTCAGAGCAGGAGCAGGAAGAGTGGCTAGGAATTGGAACAGGTTCCCAGGGAGAGCTACCAGGGCAGTGTCTGCTGCTGGACAGGTGAATTGCCAGCAGTGTCCAAGACAACCTTGTGGATTTCAGCTTAAGCAGCTGGGCAGGAGGATGAGCTTGAAGGAAGATGGGGCTGGTTTTGTAGAGTGCATCTGGCCATCTGAGGGTGGTATAGGGAAGGACGCTGGTGCTCAGGGGGTCTTCGGCTGTGGAAGACCCTTAGCCCCAAGTGCTGAGCTGTGGGGGAACGCAACAGCCAGTGTGAGGGGCAGCCAGGGTCTAATGGCTTTCTATGGACATGTCCCCCGAGCTGACATGCAAAGCAGTCCATGGGTTTCTCTGGGGTGGGATGGCGGGCAGCAGGGACAGTGGCCACAGTAGATGGCGGAGTCTGGCCCTAAACTGTTCTCTTTTGCTACAGTTAGCACTGACCCCTAGATACTGCAGGTCTGGATAACTGGATACCTCCTTCTGCTCCTCCCTGTACAAGGTCAAGTCAGAGCCTGGGCAGGAGTCCACAGCCCACAGGCCCAGATCATGCTTCTCCCTGGCTGGCCCCTCTACCTAGGAGCTGCAATGCACAGCGGGGGTCCACTGCCCCCATCCAAAGGTCACAACCAGTAGCCAGACTTGGATAAAAATTAAATGCTCCATCTGTGGATGGATTCCAAAGTCCCGAAAGCATTGAGGTAAGGACACGCTTTCTCCATAAACTGCAGAGGATGGCAATAATCCAGGCTGTGCCCACACCAGGTGGGGTGCAGACAGACCTCGGCAGGTGTTCAATGTCCCCAGCCTGTCACACTGGGTGGACTCCAGTGTCTGCGGGTCCTGCCGGCCTCTCCAGGTAAGGATTCAGGGGCACCCAGATACTTCCAGGGGGCCTCCCCAGGTAAGGAACCTCAGGGAACAGCCCTTCTACCCTATGGTGTATGTCCCCCTCCGCCTTGGCCCCCGTTGGGAGGGGGATTTGAGAGGCCTAAAATGGAGAGGGGGCTGAGCAGGTGAGATGAAGTGCGCAGCCCACCCCAACACCTCTTAGAGCATCCTGGGCCGCATATGCATTCAGGCCCTTCCACCCGGCCAGACCCAGCATGGGCATCAGTGAGGCCACACAGCGGCCCTTTCACCGCGCGCTGGCTGCTGGTCCGGCTACTCCAGCGCCCCTGCCCCCCACCCCCCGGCGGAGCGCGTGCGCCGCGAGGACCCAGCGGCTGCTGGGCCTGGTGAGTGCACGGGGTACGCGGCGGGGAGATGAGTTGCGGGACCGCGCTTCCGAGTGGGGATGCGCGGGGCGGGGTCCGAAGGTGCAGGGAGTGGGGCTCAGCGGGAGGATGAGCGGGTAAGGGCCGGGAGTCCATGGGGGATGAGGGGGCAGAGCTTGGTGTGCGTGGGGGGTGCACGGGGCAGAGGCTAGGAGTGAATGCGGGAAATGAGCGGATGAGGACCTGCGTGCAATGGAGGGTGCGCGGGGTTTGGGGGAAGCAATGCACGGACTAAGACCGCGCATGCTTTGAGGCGTGCGGAGCCGGGCCGCGCGTGCTCACAGGCAGCAGAGGGGCAGTGCGTGGAGCTCCTGGGCACTGACCCGCCTCTTGGGAGAACCTGCAGCCCAGCTGGCCCGTGGGCCTGGATGGGTCCGGACCCATCTGCTCTGGCAACAGGAGCGCGTCTGCCCGGGGGGAGGGTCATTTGGAACTGGTCCCAAAGCCCGATCCGCCCCATCTCTTTCTACTTGTGGAAGGGATACAATGTTTCCTTTCCAAATAAATGCACTCAATTTTTAAACAGTTGATTTTAAGATAAAAGGAAGGAAATCACCAGGACGCACAAGACCAAAGAGGCTTGCTGGCATGAGCAGGGTCCTAAGGCACTCCAGTCTCTGTCCTGTATGGACCTAGCAGTGAGCCAGTCTGCAGCTCAGTGGGCGCCCAGGGGAGGGAGAGGGTACTTGACCAGAGCGCAGCACTGATCTCAATACACAGAGAAACTGAGGCTGGAGGATAAATGGACCATGAGACAATTCTCACTGGGCCAATGTGACCTCAGGTGCATCTCCTCACCTGCTGTAGACACCCAGACCAGGGCAGGGAGGGGTGGGGCGTCAGGACCAATCCCTCCCACCCAGGTTCTCAGGGAAGGGGCCACTTCTATGCTGTTTTCCTGTGCTGCCAAGGTAACACACTCCTTCCCCCTCAATGTGCTAGCGCCTCTGTGTCTGCAGGTGTGCTCTGCTCAGTGGACCCAGGATCTTCCCCCACACACAACTGGGACCCTGACCTCCTCCTGGGAGACCTAAGAGGTCCCGCGGGGCGTTCTCCAGCTGCCATTCCGCAGGTATCTGAAGAACTTATCCTTTCATGGTACCCTCAGTCACCAGAGGGGCCCCTCATCTGCCCAGGGGAGAACTGCTCTGACTCACCACACCCCGCCCCACATTAACCACTGGGAAGCAGTCCCTGCAAGCCACAGTGCCCAACTGCTGGGCAAGCAGTGGGCCCGTGGGGAGTAGGGGTTGGTGGCAGACCCACAGAGGTGGGGCAGAGCAAGGGGAGGCCCTGGGGCTCAAGACAGGGTCTTCCAGGAGCAGCAATCAGATTTGGGGAGGGAGAACAGTATCCTGGGGGGGGGGTGGGCCTGAGAGCAAAGGTGAAGGGGTATTCAAGCTCTTGTATCCACCTGCCTAGCCTTGTCGTCAGGCTTCCCACTCAGGCCACTCCACCCACATTCCATTGCTGTGTCTTCCCCAAATGGGGCTCCTGGTGTTTCCTGGCCAAGCCTATAGCTGCAGAGAGCCTGCGGACTTGGAGACTTCCCAGAGGAGGTTCCAACCTGTGGCCTCAATGGGGCTCTGAAACATCTTACTGTCCCGTGTTCTGGGAGGAATGGAGCCCCAGGGCCCCAGCTGATTCTGCAAGACACCTGTTGATCCTAATTCCCCTCTCAAGGTTCCCGAGGACAATTGGTAGCTTCACTGTGCCCAGGCCTGAGCCAGAATGCTCCAGGGCTGGTAGGCCAACAAGCTCAGTCTTCCAGCCCCACTAAAGGGACTTACTACAGCTTGTAGGGCCTTCATCCAGGACAGGGAGCGCCCAGGCTACATTAGCCCATGGAAGGGAGCCAGGCCTGTTACAACTACTTACTCTCAAGCACCTGGTATAAGGGACACATCACTCACTTCAAGATGGGGACCTGAGGTGCTGGACACTGGTGGCTCATGCCTGTAATCCTAGCTTCTCAGGATGCAGAGATCAGGAGGATCATGGTTTGAAGCCAGCCAGGGGAAATAGTTCATGAGACCCTATCTCGAAAATACCTATCACAAAAAGGGCTGTCTGTGTGGCTCAAGGTGAAGGCCCAGAGTTCAGCTCCAGTACCACAATAAAAAAAAAAAATGGGGATCTGAGGTTCTGGCTTAAAAACAGCAGCTCAGCCTTAGGGCTGACTCCCTAAGTGGCTCAGGGCACTAGTTGAATCCATTCTAAGAGGCCATTTATCTGCAGAGATCAGAGGTGCATGAGGGCTGGTCACCTGACTAGAGTTACAGTTGGTCAGCACTGGGGTGGGTCTGTAACTGAGGTCAACCAGGACACCTTGCCACTAAGGGCAGAAAGGACACACCTGTCTCAATGCCTGACAGCTCTCCTACCCTGGGCCATGCACTATACACAGGCATGTGCTTACAGAACATGAATACATGTATACCAGCAGCCTTGTGCCTGCCTTCTACACAAGGACAAGGACCAGAGGCTGAGGATGTACTTACATTGGGTCCAGCTGTCTTGTTAAAGCCTCCCAGCATTGCTCCAGCTTGGACCAGCCAGACTAGGCTCCTTGCAAGGAAGAGGGGAACCCAGGAATTAGGCAGGGACCAGCCTCCCTCAGTTCCCCTCCTGGGGCATGTTGTGAGACTATTTATTACACTTGACCCTAGACCCAAGGCTAGAGGGTGCAAGATGCTTGTGCTCAGTCCTGCTAGGGCTCTAGACACCCAGGCTCCAGCCATTCACACCCCCACACCCATCCCTCTTCACAGGACTGAAGCTGCTGTACCTGGAGCCCCCACTCCTGAGCAGTTGAGGGCTTATCAGAGGCCCACACAACTGTAATTATTTGTGAGCCTCTGATTACAGTACAACTCCCAGGATTAGCTCACCGGATTAACTGCTCAGGTAACATTCACTGGTCAGAGGGAAACCCATGACTCAGCTATCTTTGGGGTAAATAATTTAACAGCAGGCCCAGCACCAAGTGCTTCCCACAGGTCAGCCTCAGACCTGCTGCTGCCCCTGCTCTCCACCTGCTAACAGAAGCCAGAGTGCTCAGGGGGTCCAGCCCACCAGAAGGCCCTACCCCTTGGATTTCCCATAGCTCACTGAGCCTGTGAGGCAACCCCCAGGTAAGAATCATCTCCATACCCTGGACGATCCTGCAATAGCAGAGGTGGCTCTCGGAGAAATAGGAGCCTAGATCCCTCTGATTCTTTGGGGAATGCTTAGGCACAAGGCAGGTAGCATTTACAGCAGTTCTACACACACCTAGACCCCTAGGGACTCAGGGTGAGCCTCAGAGCATCTAGAGATCCCTATGTGGTGGGCCTTTGAAGGAAAGGGTCATTACTCTCCATATATTCCTAAAGGGCTGGGCCATCCCCTGGCTGGGACCACCACCTTACTCTCCCAGGGAAGTTGCTTCCCCTGTGCCCAGAGCCAGGCACAAA
This sequence comes from Castor canadensis, assembly GCF_047511655.1. Classification (NCBI taxonomy): domain Eukaryota; kingdom Metazoa; phylum Chordata; class Mammalia; order Rodentia; family Castoridae; genus Castor; species Castor canadensis. The sequence goes on from NC_133394.1 coordinate 154,923,256, forward strand.
CAGTGGGCTCCACACAGGCATGACCATGTCCTGGGCTACAAGGGAACAAGGAGTGTTTGCTTAACATTGCCAAGCCGGGGTGGGGGGGGTTAAAAACAAGTACTTTGGAACGTGTAAATAGGACAGACCCAAGGCTGCTCATGTCGTCAGTGTGGCCTGAGTACTTGTGCCCAGGAAAGGTCAGGGGGTGCTGGGGTGACCAGGCCATTGTCTACTAAGCAACATGCTAGCTCACTGTCCCTGTGCCTTTGGAAAGGGTTCCCCCAGTCCTATAAGACCCTGAGCATAAGGATGGATGCCAGTCACCCCAGCTCTGCCCCTAGCTGGCCTGTGGGGCACTGTCTGAGCTCACTCTCATTACTCTGGCACAAGGAGGGCGGCACCGATTTGGGGCCTTGGCATCCATCTCCTGATAGGGGCAGGAGGTCTCCTCTGCCAGTCCCAAGGCCTACAGTGTCCACAGGAGAGCAGGTGATGTGGGGCAGGGGACTCTGGTGTGGACGGCGAGGCCCTCTGCCAAACCAGGGAGGTGGACAAGAGTGGGGGAGCTCGTATTCAGTTGTGTATCTGCCTCTCTGGCATACTCTGGCCTGACATATATGTACGCAGGTGGAGGCCCAAACACTTCTCCCTTTGGGGAAGTGACCTTCAGGCTGCTTTTGGTGGATTTCGGGGAGGAGCTGCAGAGCCTATGGGCTGGGGCCGAATGTGGACAGAAAGTCTGTTGAGCATCCTGAGCAGCCCCAGCTCCCACACCAAGTCACATCCCCCCAGACAGAATTGATTTTGGAGCTCAAGGCCTGACATCCATTCACAAAGAGCAAAGGATCTGGGGGCCCTGCTGTCGGGACGGGGTGATGTTGCTGCCAGGGGTGGACATTCCTGCCTGGTCCTTCTCACTTGATGCTGGCTCCTTGCTCTGAGGTTCCCAACCATGACCACTGTCCCTTGCAGGTTGTGTGGCAGGATGGATGCCTCCCTGGAGCCCCCAAAACAGGGCAGGGCACTGGTGCTGGTCCGACGGCAGCCCCCAGCACCTCAGGGCCTGCTGGAGACACTGAAGGCCAAGCTGATGCAGAGCTGCACGTGCAGTGTGCCGCGTGCCCGGGCCTTGCTGCAGGACCTGATCCCTGCCATACGCTGGCTACGTCATTACCGCCCACAGGAGTGCCTGGCAGGTGACACCATGTCTGGGCTGGTCATTGGTATCATTTTGATACCACAGTCCATTGCCTACTCACTGTTGGCTGGGCTGCAGCCCATCTACAGCCTCTACACCTCATTCTTTGCCAACCTAATCTACTTCCTCATGGGCTCATCACACCATGTCTCTGTGGGCATCTTCAGTCTGCTGTGCCTCATGGTGGGACAGGTGGTGGATCGCGAGCTCCAGCTGGCTGGCCTTGACCGCTCCCAGGATGGTCCGGGGCCCAGGGACAACAGCAGTGCCCTCAACAGCTCAGACCCCATGTTGGCGCTTGGGCTGCAGGACTGTGGGAGGGACTGCTACGCCATCCGTGTTGCCACCGCCCTCACGTTGGTGTCCGGGATCTACCAGGTGAGCAACTGGCTGCATAGTGGGCAGGGATGGCTGACTCAGCCACTCAGGGCTGCCCCCGAGGTGCTTGCCAGACACCAACAAGGAAAACCATGGAGGAAGTAGAGGTCAGGGCCAGAGGACGTGTCCTTCAGCCTCAGGGTCTCAGAGAAAGTGGAACAAGACAAGGACAGAGGTGGGGCATGCAAGGGCCCCACCCAAAGGGCTGAGAGTGCAGGAGATGAGGCGCACAGGGAGTTGGCCTGGCCAGTGGGCCTAAAAGTGTGGTCATGGCTTAAATGAGCCCATGTGTCCTCCTGGGCTTCCTGTCTAGGCCTGTCTTATGCCTAGGCCTGTCTGTCCCATCCCTACTGTCAGTTCCATGGTTTCACAGGAGGGAGCTGGGTGGGCAGTGTCAGTGTGCAGGACGCAGAAAGAAGAGGTTGCTTTCTGCAGCCCAGAGCCCCCATTCTGAAACAAAATCAATTTCTGCATGCTTGAGAGGGTGAGAAGTGAGTATCCATGGCCAACTCTACATGTGTGTCCCAGTATCAGCTGGTACATGCATGGCACTTGGAACATGGGATTGTGAGAGGAGTCCAATTTGAGAAATAAGGCTTTGTGCTGTGACCACACCCTTGGGCAATGCTGGGTGCTGGTGACATGGGGCATGTGGCTCCTGCCAGGTGGCCTACCTGACTGATCACACTTTGTCCACAGGTCCTCATGAGTGTCTTCCGGCTGGGCTTTGTGTCCACTTACCTTTCACAACCGCTGCTCGATGGCTTTGCCATGGGGGCCTCTGTGACCATCCTGACCTCACAGCTCAAGTACATGCTAGGTGTGAGGATCTCTCGGCACCAGGGCCCAGGCATGGTGGTCAGGACATGGCTGAGCCTGCTACACAGTGTGGGACAGGCCAACGTGTGTGACGTGGTCACCAGCACTGTGTGCCTGGCAGTACTGCTGGCAGGTAAGGAGCTGTCAGACCGGTGCCGGCGCCACCTGAGAGTACCACTGCCCACAGAACTCCTAGTCATCGTGGTGGCCACACTTGTGTCCCACTTTGGGCAGCTCCACGCGCACTTTGGCTCAAGTGTGGCTGGCGACATCCCCACTGGATTTGTGGCCCCGCAAGTGCCAGACCCCAGGCTGATGTGGCGTGTGGCACTAGATGCAGTGTCCCTCGCCCTTGTGGGCTCGGCCTTCTCCATCTCTCTGGCAGAGATGTTTGCCCGAAGCCATGGCTACTCCATCCGTGCCAACCAGGAACTGCTGGCCGTGGGCTGCTGCAATGTGTTCCCCTCCTTCTTCCACTGCTTTGCCACCAGTGCCACCCTGTCCAAGAGCCTGGTGAGGACGGCCACTGGCTGCCGAACACAAGTGTCCAGCGTGGTCAGCGCGGCCGTGGTGCTGCTGGTGCTGTTGGTGCTGGCTCCATTGTTCCGAGATCTGCAGCGGTGCGTGCTGGCCTGTGTCATTGTTGTCAGCCTACGGGGGGCCCTACGCAAGGCAAAGGAACTTCCGCAACTATGGCGGCTGAGCCCGGCAGATGCACTGGTCTGGGTAGCCACTGCAGCCACCTGCATACTGGTCAGCACCGAGGCCGGGCTGCTGGCTGGGGTGCTCTTCTCACTGCTCAGCCTGGTAGGCCGCACACAGCGCCCAAGGGCCACCCTGCTTGCCCGCATCGGGGACTCAGCTTTCTATGAGGATGCCACAGAATTTGAGGGCCTCCTGCCCCCACCCGGAGTGCAGGTGTTTCGCTTCACCGGGCCACTGTACTATGCCAACAAAGACTTCTTCCTGCAGTCACTCTACAGCCTCACAGGGCTGGATGCAGGGCGCTCGGCTGCCAGGAGGAAGGAGCAGAGCCCAGAGGTGGGTGTCAGTGAGAGAGGCCCCGCTGATCGCAAAAACATGGGTTCACTGAGCAGCGGGGCTGGGTTGGAGCCCCTGGCAGTTGGTTTCCACACAGTGGTCATTGATTGTGCCCCACTGCTGTTCCTGGATGTTGCTGGCATGGCCACGCTGCAGGACTTGCGCAGGGACTACAGGGCCCTGGGTGTGGCCCTGCTCCTGGCCTGCTGCAGTCCCTCAGTGAGGGATACACTGAGGAGGGGGGGCTTTCTGGGGGAGGACCAGGGGGCAGAGGATGAGCAGCTGTTCCCCAGCGTGCACAGTGCCGTGGAGGCTGCGCTTGTCCACCAAGGGGAGCTGATAACTGCCGACTCTACCCTCTAGCAGGGCCAGGGCCTGCTCACCAGCCTCTACTCCCTTTTGAGAGCTGAGGCCGTTGTCTGCAGGCTGTCACTGAGCCCCTTCCCAAGGACACCGCAAGGGCTGGGGTCATCCAAAAGGTGCATCCCTGGGTCACCTCCACCTTGGAGAAGCCAAGGAACCTTAAATTCTCAGCGATCAAGAACCACAAATGGCTGGCGGAGTGGCTCAGGTGGTCAGAGTGCCTGCCTAACAAGCATGAGGTCCTGAGTTCAAGCCCCAGTACAGCCAAAAAAAAAAAAAAAAAAGAATAACACTTTAAGAACCACAAATGTTCAGTGACCAAGAACCTCTGCTTCTGAGACAAGTGCTGCCCCTGTGGTGTGTGCTCAGCCCTGGTGCCAGCACCCACGCAGTCTCTTAGCTGGTGCTCATAAGAGCTGTCCTGGTCTGCCACTCTTGTATTGCCATCTTATTTGGACAAAGTAATGCAAATTATATGACTTCTAAGGTGCCAAAAGGACACCCTATCCCCAAGCCTGCCCAGCCCTTACCCTACCGGGTTGGAGCTTGACATATGGTCAAGGTGTGAGGGTCTGTATTTCTGGAAGTCCATCCACACCCAAGTGCTCCTCATATCTACTGTTCATCTCTGGTGGGGCCTCACAGAGCAGCCACCTGCTCCAGAGCAGCTGCCCCAATGTCGGGGTCAAAAGTGACGTGACCAACACAACCTCAGCCTGGCTTGTACACAGTGACCCGGTGCAGCTCAAGTGGCAACCACACACACAGCATGTGTGTGCGCACACAAAGCCAAGTGCCGTGGGTGTCAACCCCACCTGAACCTCCGGGTGACCTTCAGGAGGAAGCCAGCTGTACTCCATCAGCACACAGGGAACCCAGGGTCCCTAGGGCAGTCAGCCAGGATGTCTCCCTCCTCCCCTCTCCAAAAGGGTGCTATGACAGGAAATGCAGGAGCAGTGTGTTCTCAGAGCAGCTCCCTGCCCTGTGCCCCACTACAAATGCTCCTTCACCGGCAGCCCAGCACTGTCCACCAAAGCAGTTGGTCCCCAACCAGGCCAGGCTTGCCTCCTCTTCAGAATCTGTAAGAGGCTCAAGTCAGCATTCCCCAGACCCTACCTCAGCATCACCTACCTGACTGTGATGAGGTCCAGCAGCCAATGTGTCCGGACCTGCTCAATGCCACCATGAGGGACGGCACCTATGTAGGCAAGGTTCAGTTGCTGGTCCCAGCTGAGGTCATACTGGTCAGCCTGGTTGTGCGGCAGTGGAGGGCTAGGGACAGGACAGGAGTGCTGTGGTTTGTCCTCAGTGGGGCCTGCAGCAAGCCATCTCCACACATCTGGCACCTGACTGTGCAGGCCCAGCAGACAGTGTGTGCCTGCCCCATGAATAACGAAATGACCCTTATACCAGGAATTGTGTAGCTTAGTCCTTGGTGGTGGTGGTGGTGTCCTCATATAGGACAGAAGACCATATTCCAACCCCACATTTGACCTGCCAGAGAGAAAAAGAGGGTCTCCACTCTTCTGGAGGGAGGTGGGGACATGCAGGGCTGGGTCAGGTCCAACTGACCCCAGTGGAGGCTGCCTCCATTGGGACACTCCTGGAGTCCACTGGAGGCCTATTCCGAGCCCACAGCCTGGATACCAGGCAGCCATAGCCTCGTGGAGCCGCTGGAAAGGCCCAGGGCTGGCGCCAGTCCTCCAGAACAAGGGGTACCCATTCGGGTAGGAAACCTCCACAGTACCCCAGAAACGGCGTGGAACCAACATGAGGGGCGACCCCCACAGACCCTGATGCAGGATGGACCCCGGGGGAAGGACCTAAGTCCTCACTCCTAGCGCCCAGGTTGCCCAAGGGGATCCCAGAAGTGGGGGACGAGGCTTACGGGCCCGAGTTTCGCAAGAGCGCGGATGGGCGGCTCGGGCCTCAGTTTCCCCACGCGAGGCGCTCACCAGAAACCCGTGCTCCTCCAGAAGTGCCGCAAGGGCCGCAGCACGCGGGCCGCGTCCACCCGCACCAGGTGAGGGGTCTCGGCCAGGGCCACGGGGGGCGCGGCCAGGACCGCGGCCAGGAGCGCAAGCAGCGCGACGCGGGGACGCGGGGGGCGCATGGCCAGGCAGTCCGGCATCTGCCCGAGTCCAGGGCCCGCGGGCCTGAGCCACGGCGGGTTCCGCGTCCGGGTGGCGCCCCCACGTGACCGCCCGGTGCAGTGGGGCGGGGCGGGGCCGAGCCTCTGAGGCCCTGGATGGGCGGGGCCCTGGTGGCCCGAGGGCCTGGCTTCCCGAGTGTGGCGTCCCGGAGGCGCCTCTTCCCCGCTAGACTGCGCAGCGCAGACCACGGTGGCTGCGAGGACCGAGGACCGAGGCCTGGACGCGCGATGCGCTTGGAGGAAGGCCGGCCCTCGTCGGAGCACGCCCGTTACTTCTTGGTAATGCTTGGGACTCTAGAGGCCGAATGGACCCTGAAGGCAAGTCAGGCTGCTGTGTTCTGCTCAGCCCCGTGATGGTTAAAGGTGCGAAGAGCTGGTCAGGTGCGGGCTACATTTGAAGGTGGCACTCTAGGACCGCCTTGATGGATTTGATGTGGGGGGACTAGTCAAAAGGACTAGGGCGTTGGCAGAAACTGTGCTGAAATGGGGCTTTTGTAAAAGAACAGATGTGGTCTCTTACCTTTGAGGAGCCGGGTGGCCACGTCTGAATGTCTGGGGAAGGTGGAACAAGATACAGAGTATTAGATGGAGTTAAATCAATATACTGTCCAGACGAAGGCTCAAATGGTAGAGCACCTGCTTAGCAAGCATGAAAAGAGCAGCTCAGCAGCAGAACCTAGACACTGGATGGTTAAGCTGTGAATTGGAAGCAGGAGTGTTACAGCTAGTGTTTTGGGATCTTTTTATTTGGGGAAGGGGATTAAGATATTTTCGAACATTACAGTTTATGTGAAATTGCTGTAAGATATCATGATTAATCACTTAACAGAGAAACGGTGTGCACAAATTCCAAACCAGCAGAGAGGACAAGAGTGATATGAAACAGTTGAGAGCTAGAGGCATAACACAAATGGTAGAGTGTGTGCCTAGTAAGCACAAGGCTTACTGCCTTCTCCCTCACCAATGGAAAAAAATTAAAAAGTAAAAGGCAATAAAGGAGGGGGAAAGGCTAGTGTGGTGGTTCATGCCTATAATCCCAGCTCTTGGGAAGCCGAGGACTGCAAAATCCAGGTCTACAGAGCCAGACTCAGGAAAAACCAGCAGCACAGAAATACCTTTCCAGGAACCACAGATGAGAGACTCATTCTAAACTCTCCAGAGAAAGCTGCTAAAAATGGTGCATGAAACATTTTAAAGCAATTCTTAAAAGCATTAAAGAGCTGAAGTAACAGTGAAGAATCCATGTTAAAAGTGAAGAGAGGAGCTGGGTGCTGGTGGTTCATGCCTGTAATCCTAGCTACTCAGGAGAGGATTGTGGTTCGAGGCCAGCCCTCAGATAGTTTTTGAGACACTATCTAGAAAAAACCCATCACAAAAAGGGCTGGCAGATTGGTTCAAACAGTAAGAGCGCCTGCCATGAGGCCCTGAGTTCAAACCCAGTGCTGCCAAAAAACAAAGTTGAAGAGAGGGGAACCCAGCAGTGGGAAAGGAACTGTTTCACACCAGCTCTCCCCTGTCCTCCTCAGGACAGCCACCAAGGCCAGGTGACAATCTGCCAGACAGCAGCTGGGGAGAAGGTTTCCAAGCATTAACAACTGGGCTCCCAACCCCGGAGGGGATTTCCAGTTAGGAAAGTAAGCCAGAGAGGCCATGGGGCTTGGGCATTCCTATGGGGGGGTGGGGCAGGGATAGAGCTGGGGTTTAGGCACAGGGGCCTCAGAAAGCTGTACCCTAAAAGCAAAGTTAAGCCAGAAACCAAATTTCCAGCTTCATATCATCATCTGCCAGAGGACAGCAGCCTCCCTGCAAGAAGGTTAAAAGAAGTCCTCCATGTGCGGACTGGCTACAGAGAATAGATCTGGGTCAGGAAAAGAAGATTAGTCACATGGAGCATGTTGGGACAATTCACAACCTGGAATATGTACTGTATATTGCTCAATAAAATTCTACCAGTGACAAATTTCCAAATTGGTCAGATTCTACCAGTTTGATAATTGGTAGAATCCAAATCCTACTGATGAATTCCAAGATTATTAAGTGACACAGTTGCATCACGATTGGGATGGAGATGTTCTTGTGAGATCAGAGTATTTAGAGAAGGGTCATTATGTCATTTTGTTTCAGCTCTGAAAGCTTTATTACACATGAAGAGTGTGAGGTAAAAGCAAAGATAGCAATTGGTCCACCAAGTTGAGTGTGGGGATCTGAGCCTATACTCCTAGCCCATGCAAGGGTTTGAGGCAGGAGGATCAGTTGGGCCCAGGTTCCAGTCCATCCTGGGCAATACAGTGAGACCCAGCCTCAAAAGAAACAAACAAACAAAAACACTCACACAAAGAGATTTCAAAACCTGAAGGTGCTGTAAGAGAAACACACCATGAGACCCTTTGCCACCATCCACTTTCCATTGAGGGGACATTAAATGATGTCCTTCAAGCAGACCAGTGATCCCAGTCAAGGTCAGAGGAACAGGGGGGAATGGAAGGAGCAGAGTGTTGTGTGAAGGAAGTGTAAAACTAACGACAGTGACCATCTAAAACCCTAATGTCCGACAGGGCTGCAAATGGATTTAAAGAATTAAAGTGTGTGACTGCACCAGCCCAGGTATTGTCAGGGAGTGGGTGGACCCCAACACACTGAACAGTGGTCTCCAACCAGAACTCAACTGTTCTAGTGGCTGTCACCACATGTGGTGAAGGGACTTTGCAGGTGTAATTGAATTAAAGACCTTGAGATCGAGATTATCCCAGATTATCCAGTGGGCCCTAACCGTGTCGCAGTGTGCTACAGGGAGATAGTGGGAGATGTGACACAGAAGAAAAGACTGTGGTGTGGCCTCTGAAGATTGTCCCAAAACTTGTACCCAGGTTTAAGCCAGGCATGGGGGACTTGGCAGACACAGGCACAACTATTCTGCTGTAAGGGAACATGTAATGTAAAGCCTTGGGTACTGGGAGGCAGTGATTCCAGAGCTTTCTACCCTGGAGGGGACAGCTTTTATGTCCAGTAGTGTATTATCCATGTGAAGATGGGTCCACTTGTCTGCTAGGGCATCCTGTGCTAAGGTGACTGCCTCAAGTATGTGGTCAGGTGTGGGTCTCTTGGGTTTGTCCTGTACCAAAGACATCCTGGCTAGGAGATGGATGTCAGCAGCTCTCCTGAGCTTCACCATGGACCATGGTTGCAAGGGCCCTTCACATAGTCTACCAGTTCCCATTGCTTCATGAATCCCCAGGGACTTACCAGGTAGTCTGGGGACCTGGGGAGGAGTGGCATGTGCCATTCTGGTGGTTCATCCACAAGGCCAAGTGGCAGTCCTTGAGTCAGGAGCCCAGCCCAGTGGCTCAGGAGGTCAGAGGAAAGGTGCCCGGGCCACCACAGTGAGAGCCTTGAGGGCACTGGTGAGAATGCCTGCAGCTAGATTTGGGAGTAAAATCGGTAAACGAGGAACAACAGAACCTAAAGACAGCTAAAAGACACTTGATCCTGTGTCTGTAATGAGTGTGTCCATGGCTTGGATGGAATGTCATCTTGCTCCAGAAGAGAGGAGACAGGCTCCAAGGAGACAGGCTCTTCCCTGCAGAGATGGTGGGCAAAGCTTTCAGTCCCCAGGTCAGCCAGGAAAGGTGTGTGTCCCTTGAGGTAGAGGCAGGCTGTGCTGAGTGATGTTCAAGCAGGCATGGAACAGAAGAGGAGCTGGTGTCTGGAACAGGAATTCATACCAGCTATGGGCTGGGTGGACTCAGTCATTCTAATCCTTTTGGACTTTGGATACAAGGGCCTGACAGGTGGGACTGTAGCGTCAGGCTGTATAGTATTGCACCTGAGGCATTCTTAACTTTTTCCAGGTAAAGGGTGGGACTCGGGTTTGAACTCAGGGGTTTGAGCTTGCAAAGCAGGCAATCAACTGCTTGAGTAACACCTGTCCATTTTGCTCTGGTTATTTTAGAGATAGGACCTCAAACTTCAATCCTCCCAATTTTAGCCTCCCAGGTAGCTAGGATCACTGGTCACCAGTGGTTCACACCTGTAATCCAAGCTACTCAGGAGGTAGAGATCAGGAGGATTGCAATTTGAAGCCAGCCCAGGCAAATAGTACTTGAGAACCTACCTCAAAAATACCAATACAAATAAGGGCTGGTGGAGTGGCTCAAGTGGTAGAACACCTGTCTAGCAAGCATGAGGCCCTGAGTTCAAACCCCAGTACTGCCAAGAAAAAACAAAAACATTGAAAAAACCAAGTAGCTAGGATTATAGGTGCAAGCCCCTAGCACCTGGCTGTTCTAGGCTTTTAGCCATCCCAAGCTGAGGGTTTTAGTTCCTGTCTCTGGCTGATCAGGGAAAAGGGGAGGGGAGGAGCCCACCCTGTCTCTGGGTGATCCTTTCCATCCAGTGGGCCTAATCGGTAGGTACTGTCCCTATTTTTTGTCTCTTACATGAAATATTGTTTTTTTTTTTTCTCTCAAACAAAATCTGGCTTACATCTCTATATGGGTAATACCCATATACTTTCTGTGTTCCTTTTTTCTTTCTTTTTTGGGTGGTGTTAGAGTTTGAACTTGAGCTTCACAATTTTCTAGGCAGGCCCTCTACTACTTAAGCCATGCCTCCAACCCTTTTTGCTCTGGTTATTTTTGAGAGAGGGACTTGCTTTTTTTGGCCCAGACTGGCCTGGACTCTGACCCTCCTATTTTATGCTTCCTGCCATAGCTGGAATGACAGGATTGTACCACCATGCCCAGCTTTTTCCTTTGAGATGGGATCTTAGGAACTTTTTTGCCTGGGTTGGCCTGGAACCACAGTCAGGCTCCCAAGTAGCCAGGATTACAGGCTTGGGTCTCCGAGCCTTCTACTTTCTGTATTCTTGATGCTGACATTTGGAGCCATGCCTTCAGGACGGGCTAATTCCTAGATAGTAAATTGACTCCCTTTGATATGCATACCAACCAATTCAAAGCTCGAAGCTCTCCTTTCCCAGACTGTCACATACTAAGCCAGCATTCTCCCTGCTCTGCAGCCCCCAGGCCAGGTGGACATCTAGGACCACCCTGCAGCTCAGTCCCAGGGGAGTCATTCAGGCCAGGAACTAGCACTGCCTCACTCACTCCTTCCCAGGAAACTTCAATAAAGGCTCTGGGCCACATTCCCTCCCCCATGGACCCAAATGAGGGTCCATGTCAGGCCTTTCTTGGAGAATGTAGGCCATGCATGTTCTTTTTAGACAGCTATCAACATGGCCGTCTGATTGCCTGACTGGAACCCACCTGGCAGCTGCCAGCTTTGAAAGTGGACACAGGGCCCAGCAGCCAGGAGCAGAGAGCTAGGAGACCCAGAGGGCCATGCGCTTTCACCTCTGGAGGTTGCTGGTTCTGAGGTACCTTGAGTGTGTGGAGGGCATATGTTATCCCAGACGGAGCCTGTGAAGGCTCAAAGACAGCAAGGCACTGGAAAAGAAGGACAAAGGTCCCAGGGACACTACAGGTCCACAGTGTAATCACTCATCAGAAGCTGATGGAGCCCCTGCCAGGACCCCAGAAGGCTTTCCTCACATGGTCACATATCTCTGTAAAAGTCACTAAACTATGTGACCACAGCCAATTGTGACCCATGATCCCACACTGTCTCCAGCTTCCCCTCTGCTGGGCTGGCTCTAGGGAAGTGGTGGGCCCTTTGGGGACCTGGCCCAGGGGAAATTGAGTTGTGGATACATTGATTGGGCCTAGTAGTCTATTTATGTTCTTCCCAGTCACTTCCTGTCACACTGGAGCAAAGGCCAGGCATTCTGGAGTAGAATCAGCTTCCAGGAGCAGTATGGCACCTGATGACAGGGAGCGAGTGACTCACAGGGGCTCTTGGATAAGCACTGAAGGTCTTGCTGATGAATCAGGAAGTGTTGACATTCCAGAGCCCAGGGTAACAAGAACATGACGTTGCACTGTGCACCAGAGCACATTTTATGTCAGTCACCAATCCTAGAAGCTCCAGCTCTCAGATGGGAAATGGAGCCATGTTCTCCCAGCTGTGAACGAGAGCCAGTGAGGGTTGACATGTACAGCTTCTGTAGAATGTGTCACCCCTTGTTTTCAATCAGCCATGCTGGAGGGGCTAAATAATCTCTTTTCTCCTTGGAAAATGATATTTAAATATAAATGTAGGTAAAAAATACCATGTAGCAAGTAGTAATGAATAAAAATTGGCTTTTGTGATGTTTACAGTTTTAGTCAGCTTTTAAAAATTGTTTAATTTGTTCTGATTTCTGCTCTCATTTCAAATACATGTGTACCAGATTCTGTAGTAATTAAGTTGCATTTCTTCTTGAAGACAGCCAAGACTGCTTCAGGCTATCTGAGCATGGACAGGCTTCAGCAGTGTGCTGACCTGGCTGCCTATCTTGTGAGGAAGAGCAGCCCCTTAACAGCACTGGGTCCTTGGACAGTTGGTAAAACAGGACCCCAGCCCTTCTCACACTCCACCTGGATCAGTCCTGGGTACTCCAGATGTGTGTGTGGTGAACCACCTTCTCCTATAGACAGGCGCACATGGTGACCTCAGGAGGCAGGTGCTCACACAGGACACACAGACCCTCAGGAAGGGAGAGGCTGGCCACTCAGACATGGAACCAGGAACATCACTAGTCACCTCTGCAGGTGACAGTGGATGTCTTCCAGTCTCCAGGACTGTGACAGGACAGCCCTGCTGTGGGGAGGTGTGGCCTGTGTGACACATAGAGTTGGACTGTCTCATTCACAGGTTCTGAATTTGCAAATCCACGCACTTGCTAAATGTGTTTTTTATCCCAAAATCAATAGTCACTGTGTTTCACAGTCATTCAGGGACATGCTCAGAGCAAAGAAAAATTTGAGCTGCTGACACACAGGTTCCCACTGGGGAAATGGCCATGGGCTGCTTCTTGTCTGACACTTACTATTAGCAGTGTCCTTCTCACTGTCCCTTTACTGTCGTGTTTTCCGCATTTTGTGCTTCAGCACAGTGCTGAGTGCTATTTTGTGCTCTCCAGCTGTGATGATGTCCTTATGAGAAATGACAAGTGTCTGTCAGGAAGCTGCCTGCCCACAGGGGAAGGTGCCAAGTCTGCTGTATATGACATGTTACAAGGCGTCCTGAAACAGAAGCACACAGGAAGTGGGGTTCTGTATCCATCAAGTGCCAGAACTGTGACAAGGCTGCCAGAACCTAACTCTGTCCCCGGAGGATAGTGGTGCAGCTCCCTTCAGCATCTGCAGGGAGCTGTCTGTACAGCTCTTTATGGACCAGAACTACCAGACTCAAACTACTACAGAGAATGACCGCCAGCTGTGACTGACCAGATGACCCCTGCAGAGGACATAAGGAACTCTTAAGAGCTAGGGAAAAGAACCTTGTAGGAAACGGCCAAGATGGTGAGCCTCACCAAAATGCTAAACTTGGGGGGCAATTGGAACAGGGTGAATCCCCTCTGCCATCTGAGGAGGTCAAACTGTACGAAGACACCCTTGAGCCCTGACCAGAGGGCCTAGAATGTGAACCTGAGTGTCCAAAGTTGGAAAAGTGAGCAACACAGGGAAGACTGTGTTGAGCAACACAGGGAAGACTCCACATGGCTGGTGGAGTATAGACTTTAATTTCTGTGTGGATGTTTGGGAAGCAGTTTGGCTTCAGCTTCTAAAGTCAATGTAGCACATCCTATGACATTGTGTGTCACTCCAGCGGGGTGTGGATGACATGTGGTTTCCAGACACAAGGACCAGAATGTTCATGAAACATTTTGCATACCAGCAAAAGCCTGGGATAGCCCCAAGCACACTGACAATAGAATAAACAGACTATACACAGTTCCCGCAATGAGGTACCAGCAATTAATGCACAATTCAGTTTACAGCAGCAGATAAAAAGACTGATCCGCGGAGCTCACAGACAAGACTTTGAGAGAAAGAAGCCAATTATCAAATTTCCGTGTGGGTTCATGGCAGTCTTGCACAGCCAACCTGTCTATGAGTTCTAGGGCCATGGTAACAAAGCACCATGGATCTCCAAGACTTTAACCACAGAAATGTATACTCTCACAGTCCTAGAGGTTGGAAGTTGAGATCAAGGTGTGGGGAGAGCTGGTTCCTTCTGAGGCTGACAGGGGGAATCTGTCCCAGACCTCCCTGCAGCTCCTGGTGGTGGCTCCGATCCTTGACTTGGGGAAGCATCACCTGCCTCTGCCTTCATTTTCACATGGTGTTCTCCCTGGGGTCTGTCTGTTCCAAGTTTCCCCTTTCCATGAGGACACCAGTCAGTCCTGTTAGATTAGGCCCACCCTAATGACCTCGCTTTAACCTGATTACCTCTGTAAAGTCCCTATCTGCAACTAAGGTCACTTTCTCAGGCACCGAGGGTTAGGATTCCAACATATGAACTTGGGGACACAATTTCACCATGATAGTGCATGGTGATTTCCTTGGAGCAAGGAGAGAACTGAGCTCTCACCAGAACCTGGCCATGCCGGTGTGCTGATCCTGGACTTCCAGTCCCCAGAACTGTGAGAAATGAACTCACCTGCTCTTCAGGTGCCTTCAGCTGGAGGGTGCAGAACAGAAAGCCTCCCAGTCCAGGGGATTTTATTATGGAACCTGAGCTCACCATGAGAGAGGGGATGGGAGAGACAATCCCAGAGACCAGAACGGCCAAGGGCCTGGAGGCACCTGTAAGAGGGAGGCTGTACCCCAGGACTACTGTGGATGTGTACAGACGGTTCCTGTCTGGTGGGTACTGTGTTCAGGCAGATATGCCAAGTTTTAGGGCATCTTCCACAACAAGCTGCTAAGTGTTTGGGAAGGCATTTAGAAAGCTCACAGGAGGTCTGGTGAGAGAGTATTGTTTGCAGATCATTTTAATGGACATGCTGGTCAGAAAACAAAGTTTTGTAGAGACAGTCAGATGTGGAGTTTCCTTTTTAAGATGTCTCCCATGCACTGTACTTTCTCCTGAGTGGAGGAGGAGGTACTTGGATACTGCTTTTCCTTAAAAGTCAGCTGTGATGTCAGCTATGGAAGTGGGCTTCGGTGAGCCTCTGCCTTCTTGTGGGCACCATGGCTGGGCCACAGCCCTTCCAAGTAGGGCCTGAGGCCTGTCTCTCACCTGGGACCTGGGCCTGGCTGAGCACGGGTACAGGTGGTATGGTCTGACTGAAGCCAGAAGTGGGTGCTGAGGAGTCAAGGAAAGAGGGTGGCGACTGGGGGGGGGGTGGTGTCCTCTCTGGCTCAGCTGGAGGGTGAAGAACAGAAAGAAGAGTGGGAGAGGCTGTCCCACTGGATGCTGGACTGAGGAATCCCTAAAAAATGATGCCTTTTCTTTTCCTTGACCCCCCGGCTGGGCCTCCATACTCACTGTTCCTCCTGCCTGGATGCTTTTCCCAAATTCTCCTGGTCACTCAGTCCAGGCTCCTCTATCCATGAGCCATTGGCCAGTCTAGCCTTGTTTATCCTTCAGTCTGTGGTCTGTCTGCCTCAGACACAGCTCCAGCAAGGTAGGTCATATCCTTTGAGTCCTGTCCTGGGCCTGCCTGGGCCTTGCCCACAGCCGATGCTGGAGTAGACAAGTCCTGTAGTGGACTGTAGAGGGCTGAGTCTCTCCTAGCATTTTAGGGATCTGTTCTTTGCCATTCGACCAGTCCCTGGTGTCACCTTCTTTCCTGTACATAGGCCTGCCTACCTGAGTAAAGCCGTCCCCAGGGCAGGCTTCCCTGTCTCCCTCCTGGAGGTTGTGGCACATTACCCTCTCCTGATTGTGCCTCTCCTGGTTTTTCCCTTCCCCTGGGACCATGCTGCTCTGGCCCTGCAGGTCCCTACTCTGACAGCTGAAGGCTGGAGGTCAGGAGCCCTCTGGCCCACCATGTCAGTGAAGCCTCCCCAACTCTAATCCGTAGGTGCACAGTACCGGAGCCCTTGGGTGGTGCTGGCAGTAGGAGCAGGGAGATGTGTATACATGGCCCCAAAGTCACCAGCACTTGGACAAGATGTCATGAGTTCTGGGGCTGCCCCTTTGCTGGGACAGGACTCTAACCCGTTCCAGACCTGGGTGTGCTATAGGGGAAAGGTCTTTCTTTGGGGGTCAAGAGGCCCAGCTGAGGTTCCCTACCAAGTATGAGTGTTCCTGTAGGGAATCTCTTCTCCTCAAAGGTGGGAACAGCCACACTACACCCACAGGGACAAAGCGGCTTCAAGGCCTCTTCTGTGGTCACACCAAGCTTCTGGGCAGGGCAGGGTCAGCGCAAACCCCGCTTCCCAGGACTCTGTTGAGGCCTCAATCTCGGAGCAGTCTCTACTCCTGTCCTGTCCTTCTCCCGGACCTGGGGTCCCAAGGGTTTGGGCTGCGCCCTGGAACCCAGCCTGTCATGAGTATTCGCGTCCCACGTGGGAGGCGACTGTCAGTGGTGTGGGGGATGCGAGACGGCACGCGGGGAAATCTGGTCCAGTCCCGGCTGGCCCTGGCTGTCATGTGGTCCGAGCCCATGCGGACCACCACCCTTCTCCAGACTGCCAGGCCCGCGTGGCTCGAACCTGGGCTCTTGGGGGCCCCGCCTCCCACGAGGCCCCGCCCCGCCCCGCCAAGCCCCCGCCCCGATACCAGGCCCCTTCCAGCCCCACGCAGCCCAGCGTGGTCCATCGGGAGGCCCCGCCCCCTGACCGCAAGGCCCCGCCCCTGCCATCCCGCGATTCTGGCCCCGCCCGCGAGAGCCTGCGCAGTGGGCGGCGCAGTCGGAAGCCGGGCGCCGGGGTTGCTGCGGGCGGGTTGAGCTGCGCCCACCCGGCCTCGCCCGCCGCCGGGGCTCGGGCGCTCGGGCCGGGGATGGCGGCGGCGGCCGAGCCCGGGGCGCGCGCCTGGCCGGGCGACGGCTCCCCGCGCCCTGGCAGCCCGGCCTGCAGTCCCGTGCTGGGCGCCAGAGGCCGCGCACGCCCGGGCTCGGGGCCAGAACGGACTGGCAGAACCACGGGCTCCGCCGCGCCGGGCCACAGCTTCCGCAAGGTGACGCTCACCAAGCCCACCTTCTGCCACCTCTGCTCCGACTTCATCTGGGGGCTGGCCGGCTTTTTGTGCGACGGTGAGCGCCCGCCCCGCGGCCCGAGGCCGTACCCCAGAGCTCCTGCCCTCGCGGCGGGGACACGGCCCTGATCTTTGAGCGTTGCTTTTCCCGGCAGTGGCCTCGGGGACAGGCCCGTGGACAGGACCTCCCTCTGGAGGTGACGCCTTCTCTTCCGGGGGTGTGGGATTAGGGGTGACCCCTTGCGTGTGTCGCCAGGCCCCTTAGGGGTGGTAGCAGTGTCACCAGAGCAGCAGCTCTATGGTTGGGGTCCAGTGGGGCTGCGTGAGGCAGGGTGACTTATCCGGGCAGCGCAGAGCCTAGGGATAGAGCCATCTGGCCTGAGGCAAGTGGGACCTCTGGGGTCCATGTCTGGCTTCTGAGGCTCCTAAGCAGGAGTGGCCAAGCAGGGCTGACCTGGGCCAAGGGTCCTGGTCATTTTTGTCCTGAGGAATGTAGCTCTTCCCAGCTGCGTGGAGAACCTGGGCCCTTCTCCCAGGTGTGGCATGTTCCAACACGGTTCTCACCCAGCTGTCAAGCCGGCCAGGCTGGGCCCAAGTGTCCCACCCTCCTCTGCTGGGTGCTTCCATGGCTAGCACCTTTTCTTGTCCTTCCTCCTGCAGGCAGGCAGGCCCTGGAGCCCACAGCCCAGACAGTGTAGGGCTAATGTACTTCTGTCCTGGCCAGGTGGGGCCAGCTGAAGAGCCTCTACCCTGCTCAGAGAGACCACTTTTTTCTCTGGGGCGGTAGCACTCAGGCCAGACCCAATCACACAGGGATGCTGTCTGCTAGCAGAAATGGTATGGTTGTCTTGACTCCCAGGGCTGACCAGCTGATATACAGGGTTGTCCCTTCAGATTGGAACAATTATATGGCCCTATTTACCCTCTGGGAGTGTCTGGGGTTCCACGGAGGTGCAGGCTGAGTCAGCTCCAGATCCAAGGCTAGACCTCAGGACCTCATGTACAGGTGAGAGGTAGGAAAGGCAAGGCAGGGCAGGGCTGCAGGTAGAAGACTAGACCACTGGATTCACTGCACAGGTGAAAGACATAGGAGGCAGAGCTCCAGGTCTTAATCTAGTCCATGTAGAGGTAAAAGGCCGTGAAGGTAAACTACAGGTCTGAGGGTAGACTCGGGATCCCTGTAGAGGTGAATGATATGAAGTCTAAAGCTAGTCTCCAGGTTCTCTCACAAGTGTGACCTCCCTGGGGCAGTAGGTCTGCATGGTCAGGAGCCCCTATAGTCCTGGGGCAAAGCAGCCCATTGAGGGGCTGGCCTGGTGCTCAGACAATGATGGCAGATTCCCTCCTGAGCAGTGTCCATGGAGAGTGAGCTGAGATTCATGCAAACAGGGCCTGGCAAGGGTGTGGGAAGCAGAGGCCCTTCCCCCTGCAGGAGCACCCAAAGCGTGGGGGTGTTGGGAGGCAGAGGAGGCAGCTGGCTGTACCTTCAAGGTGGAATGCGTGGGGTGCCCTGGGAGAGACTCCTATTGGGTATGTGATCTTCCTCCTCAACTCCCACTTCTCTCTTCAGACCCCAGCTGCCCTCCAGAAATTTTTCTGGGGCACCCATTGAAGAGCTTCTGTCCTTCCCTTATAGGACTGAGGTGGCCAGGATTGTAACAGGCAGGGGGTGCCAACTGGAACCCTGTGGGTGAGCAGTGTCACCCCAGCTAGTCTTGGCAATCATGCTCCTCTGTCCCTGCAGCCTGTCCATCCTGTCCTACTGAATGGTGGGGAGGCCATTCCCATCCCCCACCCCCAGCTGCCCTCATCGTGGAGTCAGTTGGCAGCACCATGTTTCCTGTCCTCATCCACAGGATCTTACAGCCAGGGTCTGGTGCTATGGCCATCCTGGAAGATGAATGTGCCTTGTTGTCCTGAGAGTGGCCCCTGTCCCTCACATGTAGGCCCTTTCCTTTGTTCCTGTAACCACCCCTGGGGCAGATCACTGAGGCACCAAAGGCAGTGTGCACTAAGTGCTGGCTGGGCGGGAGGGGCCAGGCAGCACCTCAGCCAGCAGTGTGCTCATGAGGCTGCAATGACTGACTGGCCCAGGGCAGGAACTTTTCCCATCAGCACTGGCAGAATGGCCCTCTTCTGACTGGCACCAAACCTTGATGTGGGATGCTGGTGCCCCACTGTGGTCCTTGGCCCTGCTGGCCAAGACTGAGCTCCAGTCTCCTGGGCTGAATAGACTGATGTGGCTCTCCTCCCACAGTCTGCAACTTTATGTCTCATGAGAAGTGCCTGAAGCAGGTGAAGACTCCATGCACGAGCGTCGTGCCCAGCCTGGTGCGGGTGAGTGTGGAGGGCAGCGCGTGTGACTCTAATGGGTCCAAGTGCTGACCCCTGACTGTCCTTCGTGTTAGTTTAGGAAGCAAAGGGCTGACTATTCCATCAGTTGTCAGCCTTGCCCACTGCACACTGGGGCCCCACCACCTCCCAATTTGCCTGCCTTCTTTCCTCCATGTTCTGGGAAATGGGACCTACCTTCTGGTGCAGTGGTGGGCAGAGTCCAGGGCATGTGGCCGTGTGACATGGGCTCATGTGTTGCAGGTAAGGGGAGATGAGGCCAGCTTGTGAACCTGCACTGAACCGTGTCTGGCTACGCTGTCTGCCCTGCAGTGTTTGATGTTGTGTTGGGGACTTTTCGTTAACAGATGCGAGGGCAGAAGGATGCTGTTCCTGGTGGTCGTTGGCATCCTCAGGATGCCTGGATGGCCAGGGTGGTCCCTCCTGTGGACATCCTGAGGCTGCGGTTTTCTAATGTTGATCTTTTTTTTTTTTTTGCTTTACTAAATTTTAAAAAGACAAGTATGATTTCAAAATACACATGATGATGATTTAGAGGATATAAATATTTATAAAGAAAATAGAAACCACCCATCATTCTGGCATGCCAACCATTGCCATTTTAGTGTGCAGAATTTTTGTTTGTTCTCATTGTACATATTTTAACTTAAGCATCAGGATAAGGACAAGGGTCAGAGTGAAGACCTCATGCCTTCCCCATCTGCTCTTAGAGAAAGGCAGTGTGACACTGCATATTCACAGTCCTTGTGGCCTGATTGCCTTCCAGAGGGCAGACATAGGGGTTGTCAGGAGCCCCTACATCCGGGCAGATAGGTGCCTGGCAGTTGAAAGCCTTGCTGGTCTATGGAGGGAAATGTGGATGGCAGGTGAGCCTCTTGCATCTGTGCTCACATGACTGTGGGAGTGAAGTTATAGTGACCCGCTCTGCTCAAGCAGTCCCCTGCAGGCAGCCTGGGTTGGTCTCTACAGAGAGTGGCAGGTAGACCCTAGGCCAGTGCATTCAGGGAAGCGAGAGTGAGGGTGCAGGACCAGGCAGGCCCAGTTCCAAAGCTTGCTCTGCCCCTGCAGGTTCCTGTAGCTCACTGCTTCGGCCCCCGTGGACTCTATAAGCGCAAGTTCTGTGGGGTCTGTCGGAAGGGCCTGGAGGTACCTGCGTTCCGCTGTGAAGGTACCACTGGGCCCTGGTGGCCCTCTTGGGTCTGAGTCCCTCACCCAGAGGCCTGGACGCTGCTGCCCATGATAGTCAAGCCCTCCCCTGCCTGTGGTTTATCAGGGGCAAGGGTGGGAGGTGCAGGGCTGACTTGGGTCACAGGGGTGCACTGGGTAGGGACCTGTTAGGCTAAAGGGAGGCAGGGTTCCAGGTGGCAGTGGTTGGGGTTGGGACCCAGCCCCAGTGGGAGGTTGTGAGAGGCCTCTAACCCTGCCCAACCCCCAGTGTGAGAGCCAGGCCCAAGTGGCCCAGCCCTCCCCCACCTGTGGTTTGTCAGGGGCATAGGTGGGAGGTGCAGGGCTGGCCCAGGGAGCTTGGGCCACAGGAGTGCACTAGGCAGGGAGCTGTTAGATTGTTAGGCTAAAGGAAGTGGGGTTCCAGGTGGCAGGAATTGGGGTCGGGCCCCAGCCCCAGTGGGAGGTCGCGAGAGGCCCCTAACCCTACCCACCCCCCAGTGTGTGAGCTGCACGTTCACCCCGACTGTGTGCCATTCGCCTGCAGCGACTGTCGCCAGTGCCACCAGGATGGGCACCAGGACCATGTGAGTGCACAGGTGCCCAGATGTGAGCAAAGGGGGGGAGTGGCAAGCCGAGCCACTGACTGCCCCCCCTCCCTAGGACACCTACCAGCACCACTGGCGGGAGGGGAACCTGCCTTCTGGTGCACGGTGTGAGGTCTGCAGGAAGACGTGTGGCTCCTCAGATGTGCTTGCTGGTGTGCGCTGCGAGTGGTGTGGGATCCAGGTGGGTGCAGGGATGGGATGGGAAGGGAGACGGGTCTCTGGGGGTGGAGCAAGAGCGGTACGGAGTCTAGATGGAGGTCCAGGTGTGTGTGGGGGGGTCCATTGATCACCTGCATTGTGTTGTTTTCCCAGTGGGTGGGGGAATCCCCCATCTGGGCCCGTGTGGCACCTGCCTGGCTCCTGTGTGCCATCCGTGTGGGTGCTCAGCACCTTCTGGTGGAGGCACAGTGGTCCAGCTTCCTGCCCAGGTGCCTGGATCATACCGCCTTCTCCCAGGCCCACTCAGTGTGCTCCGCTGTGCTTGCACCCGAGTGCTCATTTGGACGCCTGCGCTCCATGGTGCTGCCTCCTACCTGTGTGCGCCTGTTGTCCCGCAACTTCAGCAAAATGCATTGCTTCCGCATCCCTGAGACCGCTGGCCCGGAACCAGGTGAGGTGGGGTTGGGTTGGGTTGGATGTGTGCCCTGGGCTGGGGTAGGAACTGGCTGTGAGGTCCTTGTCCATGCTGCAGGTGATGGAGAAGACAGCCTGGATGGAAGTGCTGCCACAGGCCCTAGCAGAGAGACGCTGGCAGCTCTGGACTCCAGTGAGTGCCTCTTTGAGCCACCACCCCATCCCCATCTGTTCCAACCCCTTGGATTCTCAGCTGCTTCCCCCTGGCCCAGGCAAGCAGACCCTGAAGATCTTTGATGGTAATGATACCATGAGGAGAAACCAGTTCCGCCTGGTCACACTTCCCCGCCTGGCCAGCAGCCAGGAGGTGCTGGTAAGAGGGAGCCTATAGGTGGGGGCTAGGGTGTCTGCGAGGCCGGCCCCCCCCACTTGGCCCCTCACACCTCCCCTCCCCTACTTTCTCCCTCACCTGACCCCACACTGTAGGAGGTGGCACTACGGGCCTACTATATCAGCGAGGACCCTCAGGACTTTGAGCTACAGGCACTGCCCCTGCCCCCACTGACTGGCGATGCCCAGGCCCCGGGGAAGGCCGGGAGTAATGGGACCACTGAGGAGGGCAGCAGAGGCTCTGGGCCCCGAGAGCCCACTCCTGAGGCCTGGGTCATCCGGGCTTTGCCTCGTGCCCAGGAGGTCCTTAAGATCTATCCTGGCTGGCTCAAGTGAGACCCAAGACTCAGGGTCTGTTGGGTGGGGGGGGGGGTAGGTGGGGGACTCAGAGCCTGAGCTCTGAGCCTGTCCCCTACAGGGTGGGTGTGGCCTACGTGTCCATCCGTGTGACCCCACAGAGCACAGCACGGGCTGTGGTGCTAGAGGTCCTCCCGCTGTTTGGACGACAGGTATGTACTCTAGGCTTGCCCAGTTCTACCCAGTGGGGCAAACCACTGTCCTTGGGGGTGTCCTTGGGTGAGGGGTTAGCCCCAGGCCTGACACCCCATCCCTGCTGCACAGGCTGAGGATCCTGAGAGCTTCCAGCTGGTTGAGGTGCTCATGGGCAGTAGGCAAGGTGAGTGGGCAGTTCGGGTGGTGTTCCTCTGGTCACTGTACATAGCTGGGACCTGGGCCTGCTGCCTCAGGAGCCCCTGTGGGGGTGTTAACAGCACATTAGGGCCAGCCTCTGCACTTCCAGCCAGTATCCACTGGTCCTTCCTGCATCCCCACATGCCCTGGGGTCTCAGAAGCTGTTGCAGAGGTGAGGAGAAAGAAGCCCAGTGCTGATGGCTGTGCCTCTCAATCCTGCAGTCCAGCGGACAGTGCTGGCAGATGAGGAGCCCCTACTAGACTGGCTTCGGGACATCCGACAGGTCAGTGGATGTGGACAGCAGCCTCCAGGGAGCTGCTAGCCCTGAGCAACAGCCTCATCCCCACAGAGGAGTGTCTCTCCCTAGACCCTGCGTCTTCCCCACAGTGCAACTGATAGCCCTGGCAGGCAGTGGCCTTCATTACATGTCATGTGTCCCCAGCAAGGAGGCCTTAAGCCTCAGACTGCCTTAGTTCCCTGAGAGGTGGGCTGGGCTCCTTCCTTCTGGTTCTGTCTTAGTTCAATCTGGGGGAATCTTCCCAGTGCCCCTGGGGTGGGCAAGGAGGATGGAGGAACTGGTGTTGGCAGTGCTGTCCAGAATCCCACATCCCCTTTTACCCACAGACATCTGTGCGCCAGGTGAGCCAGACGCGGTTCTACGTGACTGAGAGCAGGACAGTGGCCCCACATATCTCCCTGCTCGTGGGTGGTCTACCACCTGGCTTGTCCCCCCAGGAGTACAGAAACCTGCTGCACGAGGCCATGGCCATCAAAGGTGTGACCCTGGGCCGGCCAGGGATACTGGCTGGGTTTGGGTTCTGACTAAGGGCTGTGATGCTGAATCTGGGTCTGAATCTGGGCTGTGATGCTGAATCTGCCTCCCCATGCGCCATCTGAACCCCAAGCTCAGTTTGCACTCCAGGCCCAGCCCACACATCACCACCTCTGAGGGGCTTCTGGCCTTTTCTGTGGTTGTCCCCCAAAGTTTCTGGTATCTGCTGCTCCTTCTGGGTGTCCCTGTGCCTTCAGGGGCCAGGGACCCTGTTCTGGAGTAGGTCCTCCCTGTGGGGCTGCCCCCAGAGGTTTGGCAGGGGCTGCCTGGGGTAAGCTGTGTCCTGGATATGAACACTCAGAATGGGAGGCTGGGCCTGGGCTTCAGCACTGTGCACCCCTGACCGAAACCTGTCTGTGCAGCCGCTGTGGTGTCCGTGAGTCACGTCTACCCCTCCCAAGGTGAGTTGCCACCCCGAAGGACATTCCTGGGGTGGAGTAGAACAGCCCACCTTTTCTCCCTCCTTTAGAGCTTGCTTCTTTCTGCAAGAGCTGTGCTTCAGGAAATATGCCTGGTTTTGCTTCTTGTCCACGTCCAGTGCTTTTGCTAAGATGTGGCTGAGGCTCACCTGTTTTTCTCCAAACCCTGTTCTGCATCTGCTGTTCGGGAAGGTTTCAGAAACACCATCATCCTCTTCTACCAGCATGCCCCAGGACAGGCACACACCTGCAGTGCTCATAGCCTGTTCCTGGATGTGAGGATGGTGGTGAGGGGTATGGGCCTCACTGCCCATTGCTGGGTACAGAGCCCAGCTTTCCTTAGAAGTACCCCTTGGGGATCCACAGGGTACACCCTGCAGATGGCACTTTTGGTGGACTTATCTGAGCTGGCTGTGGTCAGAATCAGGGCTGGTACATGTGGTGCAGACCCTGCCTAGGTGTCCTGTGGGCAGGGTGCACAGAACAGACCTTGCCCTACATATGGGGGGAGGGGTGCACAGGATAGGCCCCACCCTGGGCACTGTGGGAGTGGGGTACACAGGACATCTGTGCCCTGAGCCACTTCCCACCTGTTGCAGGTGCAGTGGTGCTCGATGTCACTTGCTTTGCGGAGGCTGAGCGGCTGTACATGCTGGCCAGGGACACAGCTGTGCATGGCCGTCTGTTGACCGCACTGGTGCTCCCAGATGTGCTGGTAAGTGGCAGTTCCAAGGCCAGCTTCTCAATCCCCCAGGGGCTGGCACAGATGGCTCTCCTCCTTCATCTTCCTTAAGTTTTGGGGGCTGGTAGGTGCCCTCTTGGTCTCACCTTACAATAGTCAAAGAGGGACAAGGCTGGTAGGTTTACACCAAAGATTGGTCAGATATGGTCAGAGGGTCAGTGCTTGTTTGAGGCTTCCCAGTGGGTGAGATCTGCTGCTTGGAGTCAGGGTTCACTGTCCACTCTGGACCCCGAGGCTTCTACCCTGTAGAGAGGGCCACAGGACACAGCTGCCAGCTGCACAGACACATGTTCCCACAGTGTCCACCTCACTAAGGCCCAGAGTGCACATGTGCCAGCATCCTACACACCTCTGTCCTCTCTGATTATCATACCACCCTCACTCCTGTCCGGGTGGACTTGGGTTCCTGCTCCGTGCCTAGGGCCACCTGTGGCCAGTAGGTGGAGCTGCCTGACTTTGGATGGCCCTTAGGACCTGACTGGGTAGTGCAGGAAGAGAGGCATTCAGCACGCAGTGCAGGGTGGGAGCACTGTTGTGGACATGATTCGTAGGGGCTGGATCCAGTCCTGTCCTGCACACTGTACCCACCCGAGGCTCCTAGGGCCTTTGCAGGTGTGCGTGTCTGCTTGAACCCTGACCCCAGACCCAAATCCAGGAGAATCAGAATTAGAGCAGAATGAGTTTGGGGTCTGTGGTTGGGATAGGTGATGCCTATGGGTTCCTTCTGCTCACTTGGTCAGGGAAGATAGGTATCTGCATGGCCTGAGGATACAGCCCCTAAAGGTCAGGGATCCCTGACCCTGGCCTTACTTACTCCATGCAGAGCTGGGTGTGAGGCCAACACTCACTTTCTCTCCTGTCAGTGAGTAGGTATGTGTCGAGCACAGGTGGTTTTGCTGCCAGTGGAACGTTGTGTAGCCGAGTGTGTCCCTGCCCAGCCATGGTCTAGCCCATGTGCCGTCACCCACCTTGTGTCTGTACCCAGCCTGTCTGTCTCTTGTCACCCCACTGTGTTGTAGAGAACCCAGCCAACCTTGTCTAGAATCTTGGGTACTGTCTCTTGGGGTTACATGAGGGGAGATGGATTTTGTCCCAGGGCCGAGGGGAAACATGACTTCCCTGTGAACCACAACCTCTTGGTTGCCATGTGGCAGGTGGGGCTCTGGGAACCACTGGCCTCCAAAGGGTGTGCAGGGCCAGGCCTCACTCAGTCCAGTTGGCTGGCAGTGCCAGGCAGGGTCCTGTGAACTTCCAATCTGGGACTGTGATGGCCAGGTGGGGGTGGGGGGCTCTCTTGATGCACGTCACAGTGGGTACTGCCTTGGCATTTGTACTTAGAGCTCCCAGCAGCCAGCTAGCCCACACCTAGCAGCCAGCAAACAGCCTGTGGGTGACCCTTTCATGGAAAGGGGTATCCTGAGAGGGCAGTAGTAAAGCGGGGATAAGCGTGTGGCTTAACTGGGCCTCTGTGTGACAGCGTAGTCCTGCCTTCCCCACGAGGGCCTGGCCTGCTCAGGGTCTAGTGCTGGACACTGCTTAGCAGCCTCAGGGGCGACCATGGCCCCACCCTAATTCAGCCCCCCACCCTTAGCACCTGAAACTGTCCCCCGACTGCTGCCCCCTCCTCGTGTTTGTGAATCCCAAGAGTGGGGGCCTCAAGGGCCGAGACCTGCTCTGCAGTTTCCGGAAGTTGCTGAACCCACACCAGGTCTTTGAGCTGACCAACGGGGGTCCTCTTCCTGGGTGAGTCTGGGGTCTGCCCAGCATGTGGGAAGGGTACCCCTAGACCTGTCTCACCAGTGGGAACTCCAGTTGGTACTCTGCTGGACTCTATGTGGCTGGAGATGGACAGCTAAAAAGGAAAGGGCTGCCTGGGGCAGGGATGAGCTGGCCCAACCCTACTGTGGGGTCCTGGGCAGCCACTCTTCTGCCTGTGCTGTGCCCATGATGGTGGTGGGACACTTTCTGTCTTCCGTGCAGGTTCCACCTATTCTCCCAGGTGCCCTGCTTCCGGGTGTTGGTGTGTGGTGGGGATGGCACTGTGGGCTGGGTGCTTGCCACCCTGGAGGAGATGCGGCACCGTCTGGCCTGCCCAGAGCCATCTGTGGCCATCCTGCCCCTGGGCACAGGTGAGCTTAGCCACTTGGAGGACAAGGGTCCCGGACCTCTCGCTGCCCCAGGTCTCATGGGTTCTCCATTCCATGGTCGTATGAGAGTCACTTTATTTCACCTGTGTCCTAGGGAATGACCTTGGCCGGGTTCTCCGCTGGGGTGCTGGCTACAGTGGTGAGGACCCATTCTCTGTGCTGGTGTCTGTGGATGAGGCTGATGCTGTGCTTATGGACCGCTGGACCATCCTGCTGGATGCTCAGGAGACTGGTAGTGCAGAGAACAGTGTGGTGGAAGCAGAGCCCCCCAAGGTACCAGTATGGCTCCCACTAGGCTCTTGAATGTGACTTCCCTGTTTGCTAAAATGCTCCCCTCCTTCCAGCCACACCTGAGGCTGCTGGCACCATCTCCACAGATGAGGCTTCGAGGTGCAGAACAGTGGCTGGGCCTGGCTCCAGAACCTGCTGTGCTGTGCTGTGTGCTGTTTTCTCTGAGCACTGTGGCAGGGCAGCCCCAGAAAGGGCAGCTGTGGCAATAGCAGAGTAGAGTTGGGGGCACTCAGGAGTGCCTGGGGGCCAACCAGCATCCTGGTGACACCCTTGTCCCCAGATCGTGCAGATGAGTAACTACTGTGGTATTGGCATTGATGCTGAACTCAGCCTGGACTTCCACCAGGCACGGGAGGAGGAGCCTGGCAAGTTCACAAGCAGGTACTGGAAGGGCAGGGTAGGGGTGGTGGTGGTGGTAACCCCTCTCTGCAAGGCAGCAGCCACCACCTGGTGATGGTGGGTGCACTCCCTCCGGCAGGTTCCACAACAAAGGTGTGTACGTGCGGGTCGGACTGCAGAAGATCAGTCACTCCCGCAGCCTGCACAAGGAGATCCGGCTGCAGGTGGAGCAGCAGGAGGTGGAGCTGCCCAGCATTGAGGGCCTCATCTTTATCAACATCCCCAGGTGTGGGGCTGGGCTCTTGCGGGCTCTGTGGCCTCAGGCCAAGCCCTGGGCCTGTGTCCAGCCTGTGCCTAACCTGTGTGCGCCTCTTCATCCTCTTGGGCCAGCTGGGGCTCGGGGGCTGACCTGTGGGGCTCTGACAGCGATGCAAAGTTTGAGAAGCCACGCATGGATGATGGATTGTTGGAGGTGGTGGGCGTGACAGGTGTTGTCCATATGGTGAGCACCGGTGGGCTGGTAGGTGTGCCCTTGTGGTGTCTCATGGGTCCTACTAAACTCATCTTTCCCCCTGCCTAGGGGCAGGTACAGGGCGGGCTGCGCTCTGGAATCCGCATTGCCCAGGGTTCCTACTTCCGAGTCACACTCCTCAAGGCCACTCCTGTGCAGGTGGATGGGGAGCCCTGGGTTCAGGCTCCAGGGCACATGATCATCTCCGCAGCTGGTCCTAAGGTATATTGGGTATAGCTGAGAACCAAGATGAAGTGGGCCAGGGCTGGGCAGGTTGGAGTGGCCAAGGTGGCCAGGTGAGCCTGGGCCTTCCCTGTGTCCTTGAAGAACATGGGGCCCCGGTGAGGGCAGCCACCTCTTAGAGGGTGTCGTCTTTCAGGGGAGGCAAGCCCCTGGGCCTTGGGGCGAGGACTGAAGGCAGACCTTAGAGGGCTGCAGGCCACACTGGTCAGACAACTTTGCCAGGCCCTTCCCTTTCTGTGTAAGGTACAGCCAAGAGGGCATTAGTCATCCTGGAGTCCCAGGGGCTGTGACCCACATTCGCCCCTCTGAGCTCCCACTCTCTGCCTTGGCACAGGTCCACATGCTGAAGAAAGCCAAGCAGAAGCCCAGGAAGGTCGGAGCTATCAGGGATGCCCGAGTAGACACCTTGCCTTCTCCTGAGGGTGACCCTAAGTAGAGGGGTTGAGATGTTGAGAGGGGTCTGTGCCTGTCCCCCGTTTCTCATCTTCAGTCCTTTTCTGAGTCTGCACACTGGCTGGCCAGCAGGTGGACTTGACTGTGGCCCTAATCATAGCATCTTCTGGGGCCTGGGATGTTCCCCACCCCTTGCCTTCATCCAGTGTCATATGGAAAGGACTGGGCAGGTGGTGACCATTTCTCCCTCAGCATCAGTACCAGTCTGTGTGAAAGGTGGGCGTAGGACTCTGGCTAGCCTGCCCTCTCAGGCCCTGTGAGGCTCCTCAGGCTGGGCCTCACATGGAGAGTAGTAGAACTGACCCCATACTTTGTCAGTCATGGGAAGTTCAGCCCAGACCACTCCTGGGACCCCTCCCCTTCTGCCCTTTCCTCCTCGGAGTCCCTTGAGCCTAGCAGCATTGGATGCAGGCCATCTGGCATCGTTTTGTGTCCCCCAGTCCAATCTGAATGCCCCTTCAGAGCAGCTGGCCCTGTTGGGGCCCCGGGTGTATCCCTAGCCCAGCAGACACAGAATTGCTGCCAGGTCTGTCTTTACCCAGTAGGAGGTGTGGCCAGCCCCTGGCAGGCTGTGGTGACCTCCCTTATTTCTTGGCCTTCACTACAGATGGCAGCTTGGTCCACGGGTGGGCAGTGCTGGCTGTCTTTCCCTAGGCTCTGTGTTGGTGGCCCTGAGGTGACAAGCCACACCTGGGGGAGAGGGGAACCTTTGTCCACCCTGAGGCCAGGTGGGCTTTGGTTTACCCACGAAGCAGCTGGAGTCCCCCATTTAGCCCCTGCAAGGGGACCAGCGGCAGGACTGGGTGGTGATAGGTTGGCGAAAGTGTAAATAACACAACACCTGCCAGTGTGGATGAGTGGCTTTAGTGTCTTCAGACTGTGACTAGCACTTTGTACCTTTGCACACATGCTGCTTGCCAGCCAGTGCCCTGCATTTTTTCCATGTTGGTGTAGAGCCTCCTGCCTAGCTCTGCCAGCGGGCCCTACAAGGGGCACTGTGCCCACCCAGACAGCCCAGTTAGAGATGATGTTTACTCCATGTGCTCAAGAATTCGCTGTCACACCTCAAGCCCTTGGAATGACCAAAAATGAGCAGCCTATGTGGGAAGTGCCAAGATTCCACCCCAAAGAAAGGAACACAAGTCCAGATCTTTCCCCGTTTGCTGGTGCTGGGCTTGCACTACCCTCAGAAGTGGCTGTGCCATACCCCAGGGTGTGTCCTGCCTGGTCTGTAGCCTCCCGGGCTGCCGTGCCACTAAGTACCACCCCTCCTCCGCTTCTGCCAAAACTGCACAAATGCATCTTATCTGTGGTCTCAATGTAGACATTCCTCATGTTTACGTTATTTGTAATCTACAAAACAAATCCTTAGTGGTACAGTTTTTACTTTGATTTCAATCTGCAGGAATTGTCAATTGTGGCCAATGTGGCTTGTCCTCTGTATTTAAGTGAGACTGTCCTCATGTGCAGTACGTCCCTGTACACTGGTCCTCTGTGTATAACTTATCACTACCTGAATGTGACCTAACTTTTATCTGGGACAAATACAGTCTGGGCTTCACTGTTCTGCAGCTGCCTGCCTCTGTCTTTGTCCGGCAACCAATGTGTAAGGAGAGGGCAGACGGACTGGCAGCCCTGCCAGGTGTTTCTGCACGTGGGGAGGTGGTTGGATAGGGGCAGGCAGCCCCTCAAACAGTGGCCTCCCTGCCTAACCAGCCGAGTCTCAGGGAGGATCAACTACCTCAGGGTTCCATGCAGGGAGGTGGCATCTTCATGGCCACACACAGAACTGGAGCAGGGAGAAGGGAGGGGACTCTGGGATCTGGCTGGGCCCCACTGCCTCAAACACCATCCACATGTCAGCCCCAAGTGGCTGACTTAGGTAGAGTGGTAATCACTTGTATCTGGGTTGAAGAGGAAAGTAGACAAAGCAATAAAACAAGTTCCCTCAAATTCCTTATTGTAAAAAACAGAACAATTTTTGTAGTCTGAAATAGACCTTGATATTTCACAAAGGAAATACCCAGGCAGGTAAAATAGTCCCAGGGCCACAGTGAACCCATTGGCCCACCCTTGGGACCCCTTCCTTCCAGTGGCCTCATTGGGATGGGTGGGTGGCCTCCTTGGCACTAGCAGGGAGCAGGCAGGAGTTGGGACTGTGCCTCAGCCTCTGCCTGGCCTGGTTGGGGGTGTGCTGGCCGGAGACCTTGCAGGACCCGCAGGGCGGCCAAGGCAAGGCGCACGAGGAGACGCAGCAGCAAGAAGGCAAAAGGCACTGCTATCTGCATGAGGTGGAAGATGGCGGTGCTGAACCTGCTCAACAGGCAGGTGGCAGAGAAGGCCAGCAGGCTTGCACAGGGATACAGTGTGAGTTTGGCGAACATAAAGGCATGCTCCTGCCCGCCGAACCGCACTGCTGGTTGTAGTGTTTCTGCCTGTTGTAGCAGGGCCGCTGTCCAGATGGCAAACTGGAAAATGCTGGCAAAGAAGATGATGGCGCAGCTAACGCGTACGCGCTCAAGCTCGTCGTGGGGCTGCTGGGCGAAGGCTGAGGTCTGCTGGTAGGCCAGGGGGAGGCCGCCCACAAAGGCCAGTGAGAGTGTATTCAGCAGTCCCATGGCCTGGGTAGCCTTGCGGACATGCAGGAAGAGTGAGTGGTGGGCAAACCAGAGCAGACCCACTGTAGCAAAAGAGCCGAAGTATGCCAGGAAGTGTGGCCCATAAGCACCCAGGGCAGCCACAAGGCTGCCTCGGAACTTCTCTTGCACATCCTTGGGGTCTGGAACGTTGTCCTCACTGGGAAGTGTGAACAGATGGCGTTTGTACCACCTCTCCAGGGCCCACAGGCTGGAGGAGTGGGTGGGATCCCTGCCACTGCCCTGAGTCAGCAGCCGGGAGTGTCTTGCTGACTGTGGTAGAGGCTATGGGAACCTCTGTGCCCTCTTGCAGCATAGCCCAGGAATGACATCCCATCAACTGGGCATGGAGGGTAGGGCACTGAATCAAAGAGAGACCTGTGTCCTCTAAAACAATGGGCAGGGGGAAGAGGTGCAGGCAGGAGAGAAAGCCGTTGTGGGGGGGAGGGGTTACATGAGGCAAGACCCTAGACAGCCTCTCAGAAGAGGCAGAAGACCTGATGGAGGGTGGTCTGCCCTTGGCTGCTGGTCTTTCAGCCTGAGGACTTGACCAGCCAGGTTCTGGCTGTAGGGCGAAAGCAAAGGCAGATCATTCTGAAATGTTCCTTAAGTCTAGGCCTCAGGAATTGGGTACCTATCAAAGTTTGCTTCCAATTTTTAAAAATTTGTAAGTAACAGGAGGAAAAAGACATCCAGAGATTATCAGGAAAAGCAGGCTGTCAAATACAGAATATAAAATGAGAGCACTATTACACATTTAATGAAATGAGTGCACTGGAATGTAACTAGGGAACCAGAAGCTAGGAAGAACGAGAGGCTTAGAAAGCAGAACACTTAGAAATAAAAGTAAGTGCTAGGATAGAGCTCCAACAGGCTTTCAGTGGCAAGTCAGGCCAAGCAGAAGAGCCAGCAGTGGAAGTAGGAGCTGGCCCGAACAGGAGAGGCCTAAGGCCTGTGCCTTCTGAACACAGCTCCCAGGACTGGGAGCATGAGGCAGCACTGGAGAAATGCCTCTCCCTGGTGCTCCAGCCCGGGAGCTGCTGGGATGGAAGACTCCGCTCCTGGAAACTATTCCCTTCTTGAAGTGGGGCTACCCCCTCCTTGCATAAAACTATGAGCACCCAAGGGAAGGCTGGCACTGAGCAATGCCTTTCTGAAGTTTTCAGGACAAGTTACCATGACTCAAAGAGACTGCCACCTGGTGGATGGGTTGGGGTATCCTAGTTGGGGGTCCTCACCAGATGTCCAAGATGAGGAGTGTGGCCACAATGGCGTAGACTCCATCACTGAAGGCTTCCACCCGCTCCTTGCTGAGGGGTGCATGCAGGTCGAAACTGAAGGGCTCCACACTGTGTGCTGGAGGCTCCCTGAGGCCTGTGGACACGCCAGGAAAGAGGAGGTAGCCCAGTTTAGGGGCTGTGGGGCCTGTGTGGCCATTACTGCCTACTTCCCAAGGAGCCAGGAATGTAAGGCCGAAAGACAAAACAGTGTAAGTGCTGAGGGGTAGGATACAGCCAGAACCCAATAAGCCCAGACAGGCCAGGCTTGGCCCAGCAGGACAGGCCCTGAGCTACCACAAGCTCATGCCTTGCTCTACCCAATCGTCCTGGGGAGTGGCCCCAAGACCTGGTGATGCCTTCCAGCAGCCTCAGTGCAGAGCTATGTGTGGTTACCTACCCATGAGCCTGTTTTTGCACCAGCTGATGGCCTTGCTGATGTGAGGGAGGAAGATGATGGTCACCATCAGAAAGTATGACTGCAAGAAGACATGACAAGTTAAGGGTCTGCTTCTCTGGGGTGGGGCTGCTCACCACCTGGAGCCCAGTCAGCCAGGAATTCCACCCTCTGCTCCAAAGGGAGGGCAGCAGGAGTGACAAAAGGACAAAGGGCTGTCTTTTTTTTTTTGAGTGCTGAGGATTGAATCCAGGACCTTGTGCATGCCAGGCAAGCACTCTGTCACTTGAACTATACCCTCAGCCCTTCTGGACCTTTTTTTTGGTTTTGAGACAGGGTCTCACTGCTTGCTTTGCCTGGGCTAGCCTTGGACTCTAGATCCTCCTGCCTCTGCCTCCCAAGTAGCTGGGATTATAGGCGTGAAGCACCAAGCCCAGCTTCAGGGAACTGTCCTTTCTTGAAATAAGTGTATTAAGGGTATGTTCCTAGTGAAAAGATAGCACAGATGCGAGAAAATGCTTACTGGTCACATGCCTGGAAAAAGTTTAGTATCCAGAATGCATAAAGAAGTGTCACAATTCAACAACAAAATACAAACACCTCAGCTAAAAAGAAAGGATTTGAAAAGACATTTCTGCAAAGAAGATATACAAATGCCCAACACATCATCCAAAGATACCTATCATCACGCTCATCAGGGAAACGCAAACCAGACAGCCACAATGAACCAGCATCTTCCACCCCTCAGGATGGCTAGTGGCGAAGACAAAATGACAGGTGATGTGGGGAAAGTGAAAGCTTGAGCATTGCAGGTGGGAATGTAAATAGTGGAGCAGCATGGAAACACTGAGGGGTTCCTCAAAAACTTAAAAGCAGAATGACCACATGATATAGCAGCTCCACTTCTGGGTATACACAAAAGAACCGAAAGTAGAGATTTGAAGAGACACTTGTGTACCCATGTTCACAGCTGTACTATTCACAACAGTGAAATGGTGGGAAAAGTCCAGTGTCACCTAAGGAGTGAACCTGCTCACTGGCCTATCACTAAGCAATAAAGAAGAATGAAATTTTAATCAATACTACAATACAGATGAACTCTGAAAGCATTCCACAGCCTCTCTTGCTGGCCACCTGCCCCACCCACCCTTCATGGTTCTTCAGGTCCTGTGTGCAGACTGCCAGCTGATGGCCTCTGCACCCAGGCCCTTGCCTGCCTGCCTTGCTCCATCACTGACCTTGTTACTATTCCTGCCCCATGAACCACCTGGGCACAACCCTAGAACTATCCCACTTCTAAAGCCAGGACTTGGCCTCAGACTGCTGCCCTTTGACTTGTCCTCCTTGCTGCCCATCTGCCTGTCCAGGCATTTTCCCAACCTCCCCCACCTGCCTTCACTTGGAGCACCCACAATGCCCATGCCCACCCCATCCCTGCTTTATCTCAAGATAGGTCACACCCAAGGATGCCTGACCTGACCCCTCGTGTCTTCTACCATGAGAGCCAGAGCCTACTCACCTTAAGGTGGTACTAGCCCTTGGCCTGCAGCATTGCTCCTCAGCTTCTTTCCTCCTGTCTCATGAGCATTAAATGAAGTCTCTGAAGGAACCAGGCTACACAGCTGGCCACAGGCCCATAGTCTCACACTGGGATATTCACTTTCCTTCTTTCCCTCTTCATCTGAGGCCTCCATGACCAAGGCCTGCTTGGCTGGATGCTTCCCTGACAGTTCCTCTGCTCTGCCGCCAGCCTAAGTGTTGATGCTCTGGGCATTCTGCAGCCCACCCTGCTCAGCCCCCTTGCATCCCTCAGGTGGGAAGGGACAGCCTTCCCTTGCCTTTAGAAATGACCTTTGCAGTGGCCATAAGCCCTCATAAAGCCTGGAATGCTCTTGAAATGCTCACCAAACATTTACAATAACATCCACTCATTGTTTTCACTATTTTTAGGATGCTTTGTTTTAGACATTCAATGTACTTCAATAGCATTCAAGTTGACCCTCCACAAGTCAGCTTCTATAACCAAACCTGAAGCAGTTGTTTTAGCATCCACTTTTGTTTATAACTAGACCAGGACTCTTGTTCCTGTTTAATATAACAGACCTTGATTTTTGCAACTGGACTAAGCCATCCCTAGGGGTGTCCTTATACTCACCATGGGAAAGAAGAAGAGAGAGAAGATGGCCGCGGCAAAGCACAGTGCTGGGCCACGGAGGACAAGGCGCAGGACATGCTTCTGGGACAGGGCCCTGTGTGCAGAGCACCGGATTTGTGGGTTCAGCAGGTGTGGGAAGTGGAAGGCATACCCCACAATCAGTGCCTGTAGGAGAGGGGAGCAGGAGTACCATAGCCAGTTAACCCTTGGGCTTCTAGGCACACACATACTTGCAGGGGCTTGGGGGTAAGGGGCTCCAGAAGTCGGCTGACATCCTGGGATGCTCTGGGAGTAGAGGCTAGGGTGAAGGGGGTGGGAGTTCCACCCCATTCCTGAGGCCACGTGAAGATCTTCAGTCTGTGTTAGTAAGGGGCAGGGTCTGGGTGTGCCAAATCCCATGTGTGTTCATAAGCAGGATGTGAGGGCCGGGACACAGGCACCCCATCTGCATGCCCTATGGTGACCCTCCCCCCACAGGTCCCCTGTCCTACCTGTACAGCTCCAATGGCGATCACACACACACAGAACAGGAAGATGCCCAAGGGCACATCGGGAAAAGTCACCATTAAAGAAAACTGTCAAAAAAAAACCCAAAAACAACAACAAAAAAACTCCAAAAGGTTATCAGAACTCCTAGGTCCTGAGCTGGAGTATAGTGAGCCTCCTCGTCTCCATGCTGGGCACTAGGAAAGGGACTGTCACAGGGTGGAGGCAGCAGGCTGGGGGAGACAGGTCTGTTCACAGGCCCCTCCCCCTCAGCAATTCTATTCATTGCTTTAGGCCTTTAAAGTCAGTGTTGTCAAATTCATACAAAATCCTCAGACTGAATTCTCAGACATAAATCCTTGTGTGCTTGGGCCAATGGCCCACATCAGAGCTGAGGGTTTATGTGGCAGAGGGGGTGTGGTGGTAGGGGGCAATGGAAGGTGTCAGTAGCCCTCTCCTCAGCTGCCTCAGCGCCCAGCAGCCTTAAGCTCCATCTGTCATTCAGCAGCCCCCAACTTCTACCTGAGAGCTCCAGGCAGCTCCCAACCTCTGGCTTCCTGGAACCTTTTCTGCTCTGTAGCCTGTGGCCCAGGCTCTAAAGTGTTTCTGAGAACAGCCACAAAGGGAGGTGCTCAGTCAGTCATGGGGGTGAGGAAGGAGATGACCATTACTCACTGTGTATGGCAGAAAAGTGATGGTCATCATGCAGGCCTGGAGGGGAGGGAGGTCACAGTCATCACACAGCCTGGAGAAAAGGGAGAGGCACTCCAGAAGGGTAACAAGATGTCCCAGGACCCTGCCACCCCAGAGGGGGGCTAGTCAGGCACCTCCCCAAGGTGGGGGTAGGCTGGAGAGAGTCAGAGTCCAAACCCTGACCTTGCAGAAACCTGTTCTCCTGTCTAGGAGAGATAGGCACCAGGGGCCACCCCCCACTCCCCACCTCTGGCAGCAGCTGAGAAGCTTCTAGGTGTTGAAAGATTTCAGGCTCTAAGCA
Source organism: Castor canadensis (assembly GCF_047511655.1). Classification (NCBI taxonomy): domain Eukaryota; kingdom Metazoa; phylum Chordata; class Mammalia; order Rodentia; family Castoridae; genus Castor; species Castor canadensis. Next base: position 154,959,917 of record NC_133394.1, read on the forward strand.
GCCAGCACCAGTTAAACACACCCTCTCCCTCCTCCTGAAATGGTTAAATTACAACTAAAATAATTTCCCAAAAGGAAAACTCACCAGGTTAAGCAAGGCAAGTGTATCATCTATTTTCCCAACAACCTGGAACAGTCTAAAGTTAAGCAAAACAAAGACAGACCATCATTCAAATGTGGCTCCCATGCTTGGGGAAATGCCTTCTGGGTGTGTGGAGCTACAGGCTCCATCACACAGGGTATTTGCTTCTTCAGGCTATGTATCCAAAAATACACTTTGAAGAAAGGAGGTTCTTTTCCCATTGTGTTTTATTTCATACACTAATTCTTTTGAAACTGATTATTTAGCAGAGAGATGGCTTCACATGGAGGGAGTCAAACATAAACAGAAAACTAAAAATGGAGCATCCATTAGGGGAAATGTGAGCACAGCCCTCCAAGGCTCCTGAAGCCCCTGCCCCACCCGGCCCTGCTTCAGGGTTTCCACAACAGGGCTCAACCCTGGCTCAGGGTGCTGCTTGTCCACTCTGAAGATAGCCTTTGGCTGAGCTTTGCCTAGCCAACATGGGTGGAGCCCAAGGTGCTGGGACACAGGCCAATTCAAACAGAAGGGGCCATGGCCTGAAGATGGCAGCTCTCCTGGCAACCTGTTTGCATTGGGGCCATGTATGCTGGCAAGCACTCCAGGCAGAATGTGCAGAGCAGACTTGTGAAGCCACTCATAGGCTCCCTGGGCCCTTGACCCCTCTGCTGATGTGGCCCTCTGGTAAGTGAACCATGATGCTGGTCCAGGGAAGACTAGCAGATCTTTAGTCCACCCAGCTCCCATCAGCCTGTCTGCACACCTCCCCCTGCCCCTTGTAAGCACTCTATGAACAAGGCTGAAGACAAAAGCTTTCCTGAGACTGGAGGACCATCTGTAACCACCAGAAACAAAGTCACCTTGCTGAGAACACGTATGTGATGGGAACACTCTGTAGCACTTTTAGCACAGGTGTGAAGCTTAACAGGATCCATGGATTTTTCTGTACCCCAGTATTCCCTTTCAATAGGCTGAGCTACAACCAGGGATGCTAGCATCCACACCTGGATGCCTCCTGTCTGTGCCTGTTTGAGGCTCCTGAGTCTTTTTTTCCCCCAGGACAAAGCTCAGGCCCCAGAGTGCATCTTGCAGGCTTAATCTCTACACTGGAGGGGGTTGTGCTTGGCTGGCACTTAACGAAACATAGCCATGCCAATAAGGCTTGCCCTCTATTTGTCCTGTTCTGCCTTGGTCTTTTTTTTTTTTTTTTTGTCTTTTCTTTTTTGGTGCTGGGATCGAACCCAGGGCCTCACGCATGCTAGGCAAGTGCTGTACCACTGAGCTACATCCCAGCCCTCTATCTTGGTCATGAGGTGGTTCTAGCAGGTGGGCACTTGGCTGTCCCACATAAGACAGAAAGTATAGCAGGAAGTGCTATGTGGCTCGAGATGGACCTTGCCTTGGAACAAGCAAGCGTCCACCCTCCACTGTCCTAAAGCATGAGGTTCAGAGCAAGAACTGGGGAGGACAGGAAGGGGTGGGCCTAATAACCCAGTCTCCTTGAAACACAGCATATGATGAAGGGAGGGGCCCACAGACGCCTTAAGAACAGTGCATCTCTGAGGTACTGTGGCCACCCACTGCGTCCAGTGCTGGCCCTGAGCATGTTGTAATGAGAATCTTGCTTTGGAAAAGCCCGGCCCCCTACCTGGTATGTGCTGCCCAGGCCACAGTTACGATTAAAAATGTCATCAGGTAGACAGCGATTCTGGTTGCTAGAAGTTTCTGTATACTTTTGTCAAATTGCTAGAATAAGAGAGCACTGCCATTAGAACAAAGTTATACCTCCTGAGAACCACCATTCTTTGTGCATCACTGTGTTCAAAGTTCACTGCTTTTTCCCTGACAGGCAGAGTGAGCACTGCTGTGAAGTCCTTCAGGCCCTATGCCCTGGGAGGCAGCTGCTGCCCCAGCACCTGTGCAGGAGGTGCAGAGCCCCTCCTGCTTCCCTGAGTGTTCTCTCTGCATGAGTCCCACAAACTCTCAGGGACATTAAGAACCAGTCAGGACACAGAGACTCAGCCCCAAGAAGTCAGTCTCCAAAAGATGAAACTGACATGGAAGAGTGAGTGGTCTAGCCCTGAGGGCCCTGTTTCCTTAACAGGCAGCAGTTTACTCTGCTGGTAGAGCTGCCCTGGCATTTCAGAAGAGTCTGTCTGAGCCCTTCACACCGCCAACTCTATTTGGAGTTTGTGGTGAGGCAAGCACCTGAGACAAGCTGACCCAAACCCCATGAACTTCTCAGAGAAGGCTCTGAGCCACTGCCAGCCCAGGTGGGCCTAACTCCTGAGTAGCAGCCAGAGGCACTTTCCACCAGTCTGATGCTTAGGTCTCCCTGAGCCACATTTCCACTTAATTCTCATTGCAACCCTTTTTACAATGAAAAAGCCGAATCTCAGCGGCTCTGGGACCTCCAGAGCTGAGCAACCAGCTCTTCATAGGGCAGGGTCTCATTTTAACCCCCTCTGGGCCTCACAGCACCCGAGATTGGCCTGGTGACTTGACAGTCACACAGGAGACCCAGAGAGACATCCAGTCAGGTCTTCTGAAGTCGTTCTGCTTCTAAGGAGCCACATGTCAATCTCTAACTTAGGAATATTCTCATAAAGTCGGCTATAAGTGGAAACACTTTTAAATCCTTTCCATTCATCTCCAGGATGGCATAGCACAGGTTCAGGGTAAATGTGTCTCAGCTGAAGCAGTCTACACTCTCTTCAGTCAGAGCCTCTGCCTGAGGGACAGGACGCTGCTCTGTCCATCAACCACGGCTGCACAAGGCAGGGACCCTATCAGGAGGAAGCACAGGTACCCTATCCTGCACTCTCCATGAGCAATCCGCCTCTGATGTCTGAAAGGTGTGGGGCCAGCTCTCCCAGCCCAGGTCTAGTCTTCTTACAGGCCCAATGAACAAAGAACAGCCTATTTCCATTACCTGTTCTGGGGAGATCTCCGTGTGGGTCACAGGCAGGATCTAAAGGAACAAAGACAAAAGGATCCAAGAGACATTTCTTGTGGTGGGCACCCTTGGAGACAGAGGTCTTGAGGTCCCTGAGGCACTAGGGGACCAAAGGATGCCCCAGAGATCTAGATGGGTCTGAGATGGGCCCACACTGACCATGACAGTGGCGATGATAGACAGCAGTGCATCACTGAAGCCCAGCATGCGGTGGGAGCTCTGGATACCATCTCTGGTGTTCTCGTCCCTCCTGTGCAGGGGTGAGTCTCCCTGGGCATCCAGTGTCTGCTCCGGGATCTGGGACCTGGACATGGTGGGGCTGCTTGGTGGTCACTGGAGGATGTAAAGAAGTAAAGCTTTGAGCATGCCATGGGGTGCACCTATGGGCTGCACCCTATGGGCTTCAGCCACAATAGATGGGTGGATATGTTAAACAGAGAGGGTCAATTCCCCAGGTGACCCCTCCAAATTTCCAGCCTTCAGGCTAACAGCATGAGCATCAACATCAGACCCCAACACTGAGCTCTGTAATCAGGGAAAGAGACACTCTCTGTATCTCATTTTGTCCCAGAGGAGCAAGTGATGAGGGAAGGCACTAATGACACAAGGTGCTCAGCACACCATGTTACTACGGAAGGGAAAGAAATCTGACCCCAATGGCTAGCTCTGCTATACGAGCTGCTTTTGTCCCAAACAAGAAAAGCCAGTGTGGTAGCTTTGGGCTTGTGTTCATAGCTCATCTACCGTCAGGGTGCATACCTAGAAAATGCTCCCCATGGCCATGGCTACCTTGGCTCAGAGCCCCCTGAACATTTTTAGCTTCAGGAATAGGTCTAAGATGTCACCTGGAAAGGTGCTCTGGACAGGAAACACTCATGACCTAGGAGCAAAGAGATTAAGTCCAGCCTGAGTGGCTGGTGGGCGCTCCAGAGCACCTTAGGTTCCACACAGAACCCAGCAGTGGGAGCACTAGGAATTTTTCAGCAGTTGCAGGACATGGGCAGAAGGGCCACTGGAAACTGTTACAGCTCCTGCCTGCAGCCAGGGGAGAGGGGACAGAAATTTGGCAAGAATGCCAGTTAGGAAGCTGAGGCTGTAACCACGGAGAGGTGGAGCAGGTTGGCACAGCAAGGGACAGAGGGTGCTTGAGAAGCAGCTCCTGAGAGTATGAAGGTGGTTGTTGTTGGGGATGGAGGAGGGTGAGCCAACCAGGTCATCTACGTGTGGAGGAGTTTGTTCCCAGAATATGAAGGCTTTGCCATGGCAAATTTCCTGAGACACAGGAAAGACACCTGCAAACTATGCCATGGGGGCACAGATGAGGAAGGAGGCCACATTGAAGATGGAGACTGTGGAGTCAATGGTGCACACTATTATGGAAGATGAGGCTGCTAGGTGGACAGTCAGGAGCAGAGGGTGATGGTGCTCCCTGGGAGGATAGGGAAGGCCGCTTCACGAAGGGTGACCACAGCCCAAGCTCTTCATCTTTGAAGCAAGGTTAACATGAAGTGTGCCTGGGTTTACTTTGAAAAGGATGTTGGTGACCTGGTTGGAGCATCATGGATGGCAGTCAAAATTCTTGCCTCCATAATTGCAATGCAGTATGCTGCCCTACAAAGGAAACCGAACACTAGCCCTCACCGAGACAAGACATGCAAAACAAAGATATAAAAGAGGCTTACCAAAAAAAAAAAAAAAAGAAAAAGAAAGAAAAAGGTATCCAACTTTAAAATAATCAGAGAAACACAAACAAAAGCAATGAGGCACAAGAATGGCAAAAGTTCTCAGTCAAAAGAGCTGGCCAGAATGTGGGGAGGACACTTGGCATGTCAGGACACAATGGAGCCACACATGACAATTAGCAGGATCTCTAGAGTTGCAAAAAGAACACTCACAGGGTAGCAGTTCTGTATGAAGGGAGACAGCTGACTCTGTACCAAGCAAGGTTTAACAATAAAAGTAAAAAACACAACTAATTATTAGAAAGGTTTTTTTTTAGGGGGCAGTACTGAGGTTTGAACTCAGGACCTCACACTTACTGCAGGTGCTCTACCACTGAGCCAGCCCACAACTATTAATTATTAAGCCATTAAATGCTGTGAGGAAGTAAACATGGAGCTACAGGGATAAAATAAAAATATAATGCTGAGAGGAGAAACATCAGTTGCACAAAGGTACAGACAGGGCTCTGCCACCTTCCTTTATGATGACAAAAACATGTGCAGTAGACAAAAATGTGAACCTGAATAGATTTGCCAGCTTCAGGACACCCTGTGGTGCCTATAGTGCAAGTCCTTCAGTTATCAGTGGCCATGGATGGAAACACCAGTTTTAGTTATATCTCTGATTTTCTTCTCATTTAACGCTGTTTACAGTTTATGAGCAAACAACTAGTGGGCAGTTCTCAGTTGCTGAGGAATGCACACAGGTGTGTGACCACAGACACAATTAGGAGGACCAGTTGGCCCTCCTAAACTTTCCTGCAAACCCTGGCAACTGCTGAGGCTGCCACTTTGCCTTTTCCAGAATGTCTTGCATATGGAGGCATGCTTTGTGGAATCTTTTAAGTCAACTTCTTCCATCTGAGACTCATCAAGTTGCTAGGAATATCAGCAACCCACTTCCTTTCACTGCTGTGTTGTACTTTCACCACGCAGGCATATCCCCGTCAGCACCATCTTTCATGGATAGAAAGACACTTGTGTACTGGCACACAAATACAGATCAACGGGATAAAGTTCAGACCAACCAAGAGGAAGCAACTCAAGCACTTCTCAATGCATTAGGTGAGTGCAGAAATCACATGCAGTGCATATATACACACAGTACATTATTCTGCTCTGACACATGACACAACAGACAGGCCTTGAGGACACTGTGCTAAGTGAAACATGGTCACAAAACATAAGTCTTGTATGACTCTACTTCATAATGTCCCTAGAGCAGTCCAATACATAGAAACAGAAAGTAGAATGGTGGATGCCACGGGCTGGAATAGGGACAGAGTTTCAGTTTTGCAAGGAGAGTTCTGTGGATGGATGGAGATGATGGGTGCACAATGTGAATATGCTTAATGCCACTAAATTACATGCTTAAAATAGTTAAAATGGTAAATCTAATGTGCACTTTGCCATAGTTGAAAAGAACACAGTCTACTGCCTAGTACTTAAGTGTTCAAAACATCTAGTTACACATTACCTTTATCTTATGCTTTAAAGGCACGTGGCAAGGAATGGAAAAAGCCAAGACTGAAAATGGAGTTAGGGATTGTGTGTATTACTGGTGATTGAATTCAGGGCCTTGGACCTACTAGACAGGTGATCTCCCTCCTTGAGTCATGCCCCCTGCCAGAGGGATGTTTCTAAAAGACAAAAGAAACTGGGATTTCTAAATGCTAATGCGAATAAAGAGAAGGTGGAAATTCACATTGGAGGAGATGGCTGGAGATGCTCACTTCTGGGCTAGGTCCTAGAGGCAGAGATGAGTGAAACAACCATGGTGGGTGGGGGGGAAACAAGGTTTCCTGCATGGACTGAGCAAGGTCTGCAAACACTTCTCTGACAGGATGACAGTGACATTCACCAAGCATTGTTTGAAGTAGTTTATACTTAATGTCACCTGTGATCTTCAAATAATGCTATGAGAATGAATGAAAGGCAAGAAGAACTGACTCCTCTGTGTGTCTTGTGTGTTAAGCACGGTAGGAACCAAAGTGCTCTGGCCTCTGGCTCAAACTGGATGTCCACCTGCAGAAGCTGGGACTACATCACAGAGCCTTTCGTACCCCACCCAGAGACTGGGCCAACCCTGAATATTATGTGGGTCCAGAAGAACTTTCTTTATATATATTCCAGATACAAATCTTATTACATATGCAGTTTGCAAATATATTCTCCAGTCTGTGCTGTCTTTTTATTCCCTCACGGTGTACTTTTAAAAACTAGATTATTTTTAAAGCAGTCTTAGGTTTACAGAAAAACTGAACAGGAATTATAGGGTTCCTTTATAGTTTCTTCATATTTGTTTCCCCATTAACATGTGGCATTAGCATAACCAACTTGTTACAAATGACTCAGATGATACATCATTATTGACTGAGTCCATAGGTGACATTTGAGTTCACTCTTTGTGCTGTACCTACCTTTTTTTGGCAGTATTGGGGATTCACTCTATGGGTTTTGAGAAATGTTATATAACCATTATGTTATCAGACTTAAAAATCCTCTACTGTGTCTACTGGCCCTCTTTCCCCTTCTTAGCATATCGTTTTACCTTTTCCAGAATGTCACCTAGCTGAAACCATACAGTGTGTAACCTTTTCAGAGTTTACGTTTTCTCCAAGTCTTTGTGTCTTGATAGCTTGGTTCTTGTTATTACTAAGTAATGTTCCACTTATGAACATATCACAGCTTGTTATCCTTCATCTATTGAATTTGTTGGTTGCTTTTAATAGTGGGTTTTTTTTTTTTTGCAGTACTGGGGGTTGAACTCAGGGCCTTCACCTTGAGCCACTCCACCAGCCCTTTTTTTGTGAAGGTCTTTTTCGAGATAGGATCTTACGAACTATTTGCCCGGTATTGGCTTTGAACCTCCATTCTCCTGATCTCTGTCTCTTGAGTAGCTAGGATTATAGGCGTGAGCCACTGGTGCCCAGCTTAATAGTGTATTTCGAAGTTTTAAATTTTGATGAAGTCGAGTTTATCTATTTCTTTCATAGGTCATATTTTGGTATATTGTAAAATCTTGGATTGATGGAGTAGCTCAGTGGTAGGGAGCCTGACTTACAAATACAAGGTCCTGAGTTCAAACCCAGATATTGCCAAAGAAAAAAAGCACATACTTAAAAATCTTAAAGAACATTTCAAGATGCCCCACCACTGACGAATGGATTAAGAAAATGTGGTATTTATACACAATGGAATTTTATGCAGCCATGAAGAAGAACGAAGTGTTATCATTTGCTGGTAAATGGATGGAATTGGAGAACATCATTCTGAGTGAGGTTAGCCTGGCCCAAAAGACCAAAAATCGTATGTTCTCCCTCATATGCAAACATTAGATCAAGGGCAAACACAACAAGGGGATTGGACTTTGATCACATGATAAAAGCGAGAGCACACAAGGGAGGGGTGAGGATAGGTAAGACACCTAGAAAACCAGATAGCATTTGTTGTCCTCAATGCAGAGAAACTAAAGCAGATACCTTAAAAGCAACTGAGGCCAATAGGAGAAGGGGACCAGGAACTAGAGAAAAGGTTAGATCAAGAAGAATTAACCTAGAAAGTAACACACACTCACAGGAAATCAATGTGAGTCAACTCCCTGTATAGCTATCCTTATCTCAACCAGGAACCCTTGTTCCTTCCTATTATTGCTTATACTCTCTCTACAACAAAATTAGAGATAAGGGCAAAATAGTTTCTGCCGGGTAGCAAGGGGGTGGGGGGGAGAGGGAGGGGGTGGGTGAGGGCAGGGGTTAGAAATGACGCAAACATTGTATGCACATATGAATAAAAATAAATAAATTAAAAAAAAGAACATTTCATAGGTTTTCTTCTACAAGATTTACAGTTTTAAATTTATGATCTATTTTGAGTTAATTTTGTATATGGTACAATGTATGGATTAAGTTCATTTTAAAAACATGAATACCCAATTTTTCTAGTACCATTTGTTGAATATACTATTTTCTCAAATGAATTACCTCTGCTCCTTTGTATGAAATCAGCTGGCCATATACCTGTGGTCAACTTCTGGATTCAGCTATCTTTACATCAACACTACACTGTTTTGATTACTGTGGTTTTATAATAACTGTTGAAGTAAGGCAATGTTAAGTCATACAATTTTGTCCTTGTTCAAACATGTTTTGGCTACTTTAGCTCTTCTACAGACCCACATGAATTTCAGAATCCGTGTGTTAATGTGTAAAAGAAATCTGTGTAAAAAAAAGAAATCGCTGGATAGCACTAAATTTATGAATCAGAGAACTGATGTCTTAGCAATATTTGATTTCCCAATCATAAATATGTTACACCTCTCCAATTATTAAGGTTTTTCTCTCAGAATATTTTCTTAGTTTTCAATGTATATGCTTTGTCATCGTTTTTCCACTTTTGTTTTATTTTGGTTTTTTTGGCAGTACTGAAGCTTGAACTCAGAGCCTCATGGTTTCAATGGAGCCACTCCACCATCTTTTTTTTTTTTTTCACTTTTTGGTGTTACTGTAAATGGTGTATTTTCCTAATCTCAACCACCAGTATTTGTTGCTAGTGTGTACCAAGGGAATTGACTACTACATGTTTATCCTGCATCCTATAAAACTCACCAGTTCCAATAGCTGTTTTTGCAGATTTCTTCTGATTTGTTTATACAGAGCAGTAGTTCTCCATTAAGGGTGATTCTTCCTGCTCTGGGGAGGCAATCATTTGGCAATGTTGTCACAAGCAGTACGTAGGGGTAAGGTTGGAGAGCTACTAGACATCTAGCCCAAAATGTCAATAGTGCCAAAGCTGAGGAATCCTGACACAGATGACCATATCATCTCAAAAGATGCCCCCCACCTTTTTTTGGTGGCACTGGAGTTTGAACTCTTACTTGCTCGGCAGGCACTCTACCACTTGAGTCACTCTGCCAGCCCTTTTTTGTGTTGGCTATTTTCAAGATAGGGTCTCGTGAATTTTTGTCTGGACTGGCTTCAAACTGCAATCCTCCTGATCTCTGCCTCCTGAGTAGCTACAGGAGCTACAAACATGAGCCACAAAGCACCCAGTTTACCTATTCCCTTTCAATTGATGCCTCTTCTTTTTCTTAACTCGTTACATTGACAATTTCTAGTACAACACTGAATAGAGGTAATGAGACAAACCTTGATTTGTTCTTAATTTTAGGATAAAACATCCAGTCTTTCATTACTCTGCATGACAGCTGTTTTTCATAGCTACCCTGACCACGTTAAGGATGTTTCATTTTACTCTTAGTTAACATTTTTTTTTTTTTGGCAGCACTGTGTTTAACTCAGGGTCTTGTGCTTATGCTCTACTGCTTGAGCCACACCTCCAATCCCTTTTTGCATTTTTTCAGATAGGGTCTTGTGTTTTTGCCCATGCTGGCTTTGAACTGTGATCTTCCTGATCTCTACCCCCCAAGTAACTGGGATTACAGGTGTGAGCCACCTTGCCTAGATCTTTTTCACTTTTTAATAGTGTAAATTACAATGGTCAGTTTTCAAATACGAAGCCAACTTTGTATTCCTGGAATAAACTCCAATTTAGCTACTATATGTCATCCTTTTCTATATACAGAACAAGCATTTGTTACTGATATGCTCAGAAGTGTTTAAGATTTGAATTTTTAAAGTTTTATGATGCTTGCATAGACTTTACTGACTGAACATCCCAACCCCAAAATCCAAAATCAGAAATTTTGGTTTCTTTGATTTGCTCTCGTTTTTGTTTTGTTTCATTGAATTGTACTTTGATATTTATTATCTCCCCTCTTATACTTTCTGTTTCATTTTCTCTTATTTTTCTGTTTCTTTGAGGAAAACTTGAGGACAATGGTCTACATCTTCTAGTAGTGATCTAACAGCAACCCCCAATTTTGAAATGCTGTATTTTCATTTTCATTCAGTTCAAAATGTTTTATACTTTCCCTTTTGATTTCTTCTTTAGCCCACAGATTAAGCTATCCAATTTCCAAATATCCAAAGGATTATTTTTTTATTGATTTCTAATTTAATTCATTATATTCAGAGAAGACAGAACATAACTGTTTCATATCCCAAATGTGATCTAGGTTAGTAAACACTGTTTATGCACTTTAAAAAATTGTTTATTCTGCTATTATTGTGGGGATTGCTCTACATAAATGTGTATCAGTTCAAGTTCTTTGACAGTACTGTGCAAGTCTACTGTACCCATAATACTGAGTACTTCCTATCACTAGTCAAGAAAGGTATCAACCTCCAACTACAGCTGGGCCTTCTCTGTTGCAGTTCCATTAGTTTTTGCTTCATGTATTTTAGAACTTATTATTAGGCACATAATAATATGTTTAAGATTTAATGTTTAAGATTACTACATACTTCCGATGAATTCATGCCTTTGTCATTATGAAGTAATTCTCTTATTCTCTGGCAATGCTCTTTGCTATGAAGTCTACTACAAAAAGGCTAGGGAAGTGAGACTACAGGTTCCGTTTTAGACATGTTATGTGTAGAAGAGGTCAGGAGAGATGTGTTAGGATGGGATGTATTACGACGTCATAAAGATGCCGAGTCAACTCTCATTCCCAAAGCAATTACATAGTTTAAAAAAACCTTCACTTGGTACTAGGCCATGCCAGTATGAGTTCATGGACCCCATCTAAAGGACACTACTCTCCTTTGTACCAACAAGACTTCTCTCTGCTGACTCCTTTCCATCAGTTTTGGACTGTTCCAGTCTTTCCTCTCAGAACACTCAATAGAGTTACCTCCTCCTGTCACCTCTACCTCAGCTCCTTATTCCTCCACCCTTCCCATGAAACCATTCATTTTTCTACTTGACTCTTGAGAGAGCAGGTGTTAGTGTGTCTCGGAAATGTTTTTAATAGCTTATAATTCTGGGAGGGTTAAGACGCTGATGCGGGCTGAGGACCCACTTGAGCGTGAGAACGCGTATCTGCACAACCCCACCGGCTTCGGGCATCGGGCAGGTAACGGACAGGCTGGTAGCAGACCGTGCAGCTCTAGGCGGGACTCCGAGTTAACACAGGGACTCCGAGTCCAGTACTGCCACATCTGACTTTTTCTACACAGCCGGGAAAACTGGGTCTTCTTTTCTTTTTTTGGTGGGACTTGGGTTTGAACTCAGAGCTTCACGCTTGCTAGGCAGGCGCTCTACCATTTGAGCCACACCTCCAGCCCATTTTGTTCTGGTTATTTTGGAGACAGGGTTCTGCAAACTATCCGTCCAAACCGGCCTCAAAATGCGAGCCTCCCTATCTCAGCCTCCCAAGTAGCTAGGATTGGATTTTCAATGGTAGAGACTAATTCATACCCTCCCCGAACACTATAACGTGTGTCTGGGGGTCACTGGCTCCGTTCCCTAAAGAAAATCCTCCCATGGCGGGGTATTAGGGACCCTCCGGTTGGCCCTAGGTCCTGCTTTACCTTGGAAGCGAGCGGCCCCGGGCTCCACGGCAGTCGGCAGCGCGCGCCCAACGTCCGCGACCCCCTCGCCACTGAGGCAGGACCTCGCGGAAGGGGCACGACTGCAGGGACGGCGGGGAGCAGCGGCGCTGAGGACCTGCTGGGGGTCGCCGCGGCCCCCGCTGCGCGCCTCCCACCCGCACCCACAGCCCGCGAGCTGCCCGCCGGAAGTCCAGTGCGAACCCGCGACTCCCTATCTCCGAGCCCTACTGGCGCGGCGGAAGTGAGGCGCACGCTCTTCCGCTCGCCGCGCAGGGGCGGGGCCGAGGCGTCGCGACGCAACGTGCTTGCGTGCTCACGTCACGGCGCGAGCGGAAGATGGCGGGGCTGTGGTCCTGCCGGTGCTGACCAGCCGGAGCTGAGCCCTAGCCCGGCCTGAGCCGGAGCCCTAACCTGAGCCCGGCTCTCGCTGCCGCCGAGCGGTCGCCGCCATGTCGCTGCTGCAGTCTGCGCTCGACTTCCTGGCGGGCCCGGGCTCCTTGGGTGGAGCTGCCGGCCGCGATCAGAGCGACTTCGTGGGTCAGACGGTGGAACTGGGCGAGCTGCGCCTGAGAGTCCGGCGGGTCCTGGCCGAGGGTGAGGCACGGGCCGGGCGCGGGGCGTCGCCAGGCCGCTGGGGACATGGTCAGCCGGGAGTGTCACCACCGGGGCGTGGGTCCGAACAGGGCCCCGGGAAGGGCCACTGCGGGGGGGCGTAAGGCAGGGCCGAAAGGGTCATCGCCGGGGGCGCAGGGCAGGGCCGAAAGGGTCATCGCCGGGGGCGTAGGTCAGGTCGGGGCCGGGAATAATCACCGCTGGAGAAGTGGGTCAGGTCAGGGCGGGGGATGGTCACCGGTGGGGGTGCAAGGCAGGGTCGGAAGAGTCACCACTAGGGGAGTGGGCTGTGGGTCACTGCAGGGCCTGGCTAGGGAGGTTGAGCCGGGGGACTGTGGGTCAGGGCCTCTGGAGGTGACTGCTGAAGTCGGGTAGGTCTGAATTGAGCATTTCCTTTCTGGAGTCAGGCTGTATATGGAGATTTGGGACTGGAGAAACCTCTTTGGTCTGGGGCAGAGGCTGTGGTAATGGGTTGGGGAAGCCAAAAGAGAGGGCCCAAAAGACTGAAGGCTGGAGTCAGGAGATGAGCAGTGCCACTGGGGAAGGTGGAAGGGCATAAACCATGGCTCTTTGTATGGCAACCAGGGCTGCTGTGCACCAGGAGAACTGGACCCGGCCTTGCGAAGCAGGGCTAGTGCTCCTGAGTTCTGGGGAGCTCCTCAGTTTTTGGGTGCACGTGGCATTGAGACAGTGGTGGTTCTGCCCTACTTGGTGAGGTAGAGGGTAAGACGGTGCTGGGTCCCCTAGTCCTGGGACCCAGCACATCTTTGTATATGTGATCTCTTCTAAAGTTATAGGAAGCAGAGCCAGTAGTTGTGACCCATATAGTCCCTTGCAGGATGGTCATGACCATCACCCAAGTGTCTGGTTTTTTTTTTTTTGAGACAGGGTCTTGTCTCAGGCTCGTCTGGAACTTGCAATCCTGCCTCAACCTCTTGAGTGCTGGAATTACAGGTGTGCATCATCCATCATACTTGACCAGCCATATGTCTCGAAGTCAGTCTTCTGTCAGTTTTGTTGCTTCCTGAACCTCACACAGGAGTGACCAACAGGCATGTGTAAAGTTCCAGTCTCTTCTAGGCTTTCTTACCCTTTCTCCAGTTGTGTCCAGGGGTGTATTGGTAAATGGTTGCATTTTGCTGACTCAGACAGGAAGAGTGGAGCCCTGACTAAAATCAGTGGTAGCTCTCAGAGCTGGAGGGTCAGCATCTCAAGGTGGCCTCTTGTGGTCACCAGCATCCTTATGTCTTTATTCTGGAGGGGCTGAGGGGACATTTTAGCTATAGTATTATCACACTTTCTCCATATAAACATGTTTTGGATGTTACTTGGTGAGAAAACCTCTCAGAGGTGAGGCCAATACCTCTGCTAACATTCCAAATTATGATATTCTTCATGTCTGCTAGAACAATACAAGGACAAAGGTTCTACAGATTAATTCATTTATTCTGAAAATACCAGGCAATTTATCTTCCTTTTCCAAGAAATTTGTAGTGCATAGGACTTGGTTTTTTGCTCTTGTGGAACATAAAATAAGACATACTCAATGGCTGTAGGTCAGGTAGTATGGGTGGGGCAGTACAACAAATAGTGTGAGGAATTCGATGGGTAGCTGGGAAGGCCTCTGGGAAGGGCCAACAGGAGAAAGCCGCACCCTCCTAGGGCAGGGCCAAGGCCAGGAGGCCATCGCTGGTGGGAGGTGGTCCTGGTTGGTAAGAGAGGCAGGTTCATGTAAAGCAGGAAGCTTGCACAGGCCACGCAGCACCCGGGTGAAGAACGAGGAAGTGTGGGCAGCTCTGTGATGAGGAACTTGTTCCTTTTGCTCCTGGGCCAGCCAGGAGATAAAAATAACCAGCACAATTGTGAGCCGCAGATTTCCTCCTTTTAGACTTAATGGGTTGTTTGCAGCCTCTTTCTGAACTGAAGCAGGGTAAGAAGCCTGTTGTGTTTTACATAAATGTATTTAAATGAGTTTCCTGGACAGCAGCTTTGGATCATAGGGGTTCAGCTGTCTCATATGATGACTGTGAGAAAGGCTCATAACCCAAAACCCTTGGTTGTAGGTGTTTACATCTTCAGAATTCTTCAGGTTTTAAAAAAATAATTCAGGACATAAACTGTATATCAGAGGATACTTCCAGAGGGCTTAGGAAATTATTCTATAGTCAAATACATTGACACATGTGTAATTGAATGAATAAATGTTCTCACTGTAGGTTCAAGTCTGCAAATTGCCCTTATCAGTCCATGACAGGTTTTGTCACAAATGAGTTTATGATTGACCAGGTTTTGCTGTTAAATGTTTTTTTATGAATCTCGAGTATGAAGTGGGTTTGTTGGGCAGAACTTTGGAGCCATATAGCTTTCTAATTTTACCAGAATTTCTTCTAAGTTTTCATTGTTTTTAGAAAGCAGATTATTGGGAGTATCAAGAGTGTCAGAGGTGCCTAGTTTAGATGTATTCTAGATCCCTCTTGGTGTTTTCACTCTGGTCTTGTGTGCTGCTGCTTCTGAGACTGGTCACTACTGCTGAGGCATGCGTGGCCAGGATGGGTGACTTGAGCTATCCGTGGACTTGTGGCTAGTGACTTGTAAATGGGAAGAAAATGAAGACAATGAAATTATGGTGCTTGTGTACCTGTAGGCTTGTGTGCTGGCTAGGTGTCACATGCAGCTTCAGCCAGCCAGTCCTCCTGTGCCATGCATAGACCCATAACTTCTGTTTAGAGCTTGTGCTTGCTTGGATTTGGATTTTCTAGTAGATGTTCTTTACTAAATAGGTGATTTGCAAAACCTGATTAGTGGCTGTTTTCATTGTCTCATCAGTATATTTAAAGGAGCATAAATTCTTTATTTGATGTAGTTCATTTATCTTTTGTGTGTGGGTGTGTGTGTGTGTGTGTGTGGTGTTGGGGTTTGAACACGGTCTCACATTTGCTAGGCAGGTGCTCTATACTTGAGCCACTCCACCATCCCTTTTTTGTGTTGGGTGTTTTTGAGAAAGGGTCTCACGAACTCTTTGCCTGTGCTGGCCTCAAACCCCGATCTTCTTGATCTTTGCCTCCTGAATAGCTTGGATTACAGGTGTGAGCCACTGGTGCCCAGCTGCCTGGTTTTTTAATGGCTCATGCTTCTCTGCTTATATGTAAGGAATTGGCTCAACTCTGTAGAAATGCAGTTGGCTTTTGTATCTTGTTTTCAGAACCTGTAGCCTTCCTAAATTGTTTTAATTGCAGTAGTTTTTTTCCTGAGATTTCAACAGATTTTCTACATAGAAGATCATGTTATCAGCAAATAAAAGCATCCTTATTTCTTCCTTTTGTTTCCTTTCCTTGTCCAATTGCACTGGCTGGAGCCTCCGGTACAATATTGAGTATCAGTGACATGAACACTTACCCATTGGCCTTGCTCCTGATCCCAGTTCCCCGCTAGGTACAAGACTGCTGTTGGTCCTTTATCAGGTTGAGGAAGTCTCTTTGCATTTCTGGTTTGCTGACAATTTCAGATTTCATGATGTGATTTTCTACTTGTAAGAAACTAAAAAAACATTAAGCAAATTAAACCTAAAATCTATAGAATTAATTGATTTTCAGATGTTAAACCAACTCTATTTGGTCATGGTGTATTACCCCTGTTATAAATTACTGGGTTTGATTGACATTATATTACAGTTAAGAGTTTATTAAGAGCTCTCAGGTCCATCTTCATGAGTGATACTGGTTTGTACTTTTTCTTTGGCTATTGGGACAGTGATGTCCATTTTCCTACTCTAGGCATTAGCAGTTTGTCCTCTTCACATTGGTCTTTCTCTGGGTTTGATCAACCTATCCAGAATTGATCAGTCTGACTTTTTCCACAGTACTGGCTTTTGCAGGTTGCCTCTGTTTTTTCCCCTTCATTGATCCCTAGCTTTTCCTTTCCATCTCTGAAGCAGAATATGTAAAAGGCTGTGGTATATAAATTGGGTTGCAGCTTTTTGTGGAAGGCAAATTATTGGCCATAGCCACAGTCTGGTTTGTATTTTACCTAGTAAAGGTATTTTTCAGTCTAAGTCCTAGCACCAAATGACAAGTGTTTTTAATTTTCAGGAGGGTTTGCATTTGTATATGAAGCTCAAGATCTGGGAAGTGGCAGAGAATATGCATTAAAGGTAATAAAGTATAATATTTATGTTGCTTAATGTGGGTTTCTGTGTATTATAAAGACATCTTGGGATGTTTTCAGAAGTGGGTCCCTGACATTTAGTCTGCATTGGTGCTTTCTCAAGGCTCACCTTTAAGCCCATTACTCCAGCTTGGTTTGAGGACTCCCATGGGACATGCCTGTCCTACACAGGTTGCTAGTCAGCCTTGGAAGGAGGAGTGAGCATGACTTCACCATGGCTGGCAGCCTTTCTGCTCAATATGCCAAAAATAATGGGCCAGGAATATAAAGAGTTCACTCATGTGGAATACATGTTCATGGAATCTCTGAAAATAGGGTCTTGGTGATTTGGTGGGAGGGAGGTCTCTAGGACTGGGTGCCTGGTGGGGTGGCCCTGCTTTTGTCCTGAGAGACAGCAGCAGGTACAGCAGCTATGCCATGCCAGGTTCCCAGGTGGTTCTGCTTTGGCATAGGCCCCAAGTTGGGCTGGTTTTAGAGATTCACAGTGTATGCCCATGTCTGCTGAGCATCTCCTCTATCTCCTTGTCTTTCTTATTTTATTTTTACTTTTATCCTTGGCTCATAAAGGTCATTCAAAGGTCTTAAGTTTCTGTCAGGTCATATGTTCAAATGCAGTTAACAGGTTGCACTTCCTTAGACACCATGTCCCTTAGTCACTGTGCCTTTATTCTGCAGGGTGTTTGTCTGAGATAAGGTGATATATAAAGCAGAAGGTAAACAATCTTCAATCTTTTTTGTGTGCTTTTCCCTGACAGAGGTTACTATCCAATGAAGAGGAAAAGAACAGAGCCATCATTCAGGAAGTTTGCTTCTTGGTATCCTTTTCCCAGGACTGAGAGTCAGCGCCGGCTCTTAGGGAGACACTGGCCTGTGTCAGGCTATGACCCCGGATGCCAGGAGGTTTCTGTGATGTTCTGTTTAATGTGCTAAATTTGACCTTTTGCTTTTATCACACTTCCTGTAGACCATTTCTAGTGAAAAGGAGTTTTCTTCCCTGTTTTTACTCCCAGGGTCATAGTAAAAGTCAGACGTGTTGGAGCTAATTCTTTCTGCCTTTGAGGTCTTCATGCCAAGCAAATGGAGCAGTTGCCATAGGGAGAACCTGACCCTACCCCTCTGATGGCCTGGAGCAGGGCTACATAGATGGCCACAGTACTAGCAGGCCTTGATGTGGCTTCTTATCAGCCATCCTGCTTGCCCTCTTCACTCTGCACCTATAGTAGATTACAAGGCTTTTCTTGCTTGTTCTCCTTTTCTCTGCGTGTCCTCCCTGAGTTGGGGGATGGGGCTTGCCTTTAATGTTGATGGAATGTTCTTCCCTTTCTCTCCAAGCTTTGCCCACTCTGAGGATCTGCTGGACTCCTGAGCCATGGGTAGAGTAGACACAGGGTCATTCCTCATAGCCTTCCTGCTGCGGAGCCCCTGAACGCCTCTGCCCGTCACTGCCTGACTTGCTCACTTCTGCTGTCTTCGCTAACTTCCTCCCACACACTTCACCTTTTCCTTATCCCCACCTGCCCCTCACTTATCTTTCTGCTCAGACATGCTGAGATAGAAGGCAGTTCAGGTATCACGAATGGTGTCTATGTGGTATTTACGTTTATTTTAAGTGCAGACCTGTGGACATGTTTCTACTTATTCTCCTTTAACAAGACACCTGCAGAAAAAACTTTCTGGCCACCCCAACATTGTCCAGTTCTGTTCTGCAGCATCTATAGGAAAAGAGGAATCGGATACTGGGCAGGCTGAGTTCCTCCTGCTCACAGAGCTCTGTAAAGGTAAAATGCCTTTGGAGTCTAAATTGTTGCTTTCTGACATGGTCAAACAATTGTAAAATATCTCCAGACTCTTCTCAAAGCACTTTGGTCTTAACTGAAAGAATGAGCCAACCATCTAGTAGTCTTTTAGTCATCTGAACTATGTGTTCTTCACTGGGCTTAGCCTCAGAGGGAACAGACTCTTGTTAACATCTTTTTCCCAAGACAGGATAGGCTGGCATGCAGTAGACTCTCAGTGAGTGTATATGATCAGGGAAGGAGGAACACAGTCACACCCCTCATGGCTTTGCATTGTGTTCTCAGGTAGTCAGAAATAGTGCGTCATTAGGAGAGGAGAGTTGGAGCTTTTAGCAGGCATGAGACCTCATCAAAGTCAGGCCCAAGAAAGTGGCAAGAAGACTCTTGATCTGTTGGCAGGGCAGAGAGAGGCTGGTGGACTGAGGAGCACTGTACAGGCAGAGTGGCTACAGGTGATGTGTATGGCAAGGACCCCAGCTGTGTTGAGCCCCAGGCTCCACCACAGTGCTCTGCTCCTGAGTTTCTGCCAAGTGTTGTGTCCTCCCCAGTGTTCTTCTCCTTCACAGGGATGCTTGTGGCAAGGGAATGCTTTCCTGAGCAACATGGCCATGACACAAATGGCTGCTTATGTCCACCTGTCCATGGGTTTGGGGAGAGAAGAGACCAAGAGAGGAGCAGGAGCAACAAGGGAGACTGAGGCCCATGGAAGGAAGCCCAGCAACGTGAAGGCTGCCTCCTGCCATCCCAGCCTTCCTTAGTGCCCATGAGAAAAACTGCTATGATGACCAAAGTGGACATAGACCAATAGTGGACAGATGAGTGCAAAATGGTGTGTTTAGCTGATAGGGAGAGGCATAAGGTGTGTGTGTAGAAATAGCAGCTGCTGGTGAGCCTGTGTGTCCCTGTGCCAAGTGGTGAGGGTGGGGGTCTGTGTAGCTCAGGTGTGGGCCCTTCGTGGGCAGAAGCAGAAGCTGCATGTGGGTGCAGTCAGAAGTCCAAGGCTGCAGCTTGGACAGGGCCTCCCCTTCAGCTGTGCCCCTTCCTGCCCTTGCTCATCTGTCTGTAGGCCCCATCCATCCCTGTCACTCACACTCAGTGGCCAGGCCTGCACCACCTGCAAGGTCCCTGTGGTGCCTGTGGCTGTGGTTTCTGCTGCAGGATCGGAGGAGAGGAGGCTATGGGGTTAGGAGCACCAGTGCTGAGAACATGCTGTCAGGTGACAGCTGCAGACTTGATTCCTCACGTTGTTTTGTGTGCTTTTCAACTTTGTATTAAAGTTACTGGAAACTTAAAAGATTTCTGTAGGCTCACCAATCTGTAACATCTTCTCATAGTTGCTTTGTCTCCCTCCCATGTTCTTGCTGAGCCTTTTAGAGACAAGTGGCAGACATCAAGACCAGAAATTCTTGTTTGTACTTAACTACCCAAGAGCAGGAGCCTTTTCCATTGTAACTGCGTCCTTCATGACTTGATGTGGTTGTCACATACAGTGTGTGTTCAGCTGTCTCCAGTTGTCCCCAGAATGTCTTCATAACACCTTCCCCCTACTCCAGGTTCTGTCATGTTTCTGTGTTACAGTTAGTCGTGAGGCCTCCCAGGTCACTTTCTGTTCCTCATGATCCTCATTTTCTCAGTAAGCGCTTCATTTTTTGGGTGGTCTGTGGTGTTCCAGAAACCAAGTCTGAGGGTTCTGGGCTCTCCCATCCCTTTATAGTCTAAGAAGGTCCAGCACTGGGGCTGAGGACTCCTCCAGCTCAGGCTTTTACCCCAGCTTCTTTCACCAGTGCTTCTTGTAACTGTTACTTCAATTACAAAAAGATACACACTCAGTGAAATTGGGTTTTGCTACGTTTTACTTTCCCTTTCTAAAAATTTACTGTATCATAGCTGGGCATGGTGGTAACGCTTGTAATCCCAGCACTCAGGAAGCTGAGGCAGAAGGATCAAATGTTTGAGGCCAGTCTGGGCTATGGGGCCCTGTCTCAATAACCACCCCCGACACACACTGTCACACACACACAATTTTACTGTATCAAGCATCTGTTTGTGGCAGTAGTGCCATTCCCTCATCCCCATATCCAAGACCCCCCTCCAGGAGATGCCTGAGAGGAAGGGCAGTGCCAGGCCATATCCACAAGTACTGTGGCACTGCAACAGTCCAATAATCAGGGTGGTCACAGGCAGTGACAAAGACTGCACATGTACCATGATGATGGGTATCACTGTTTACTACCTCTCTTCTTCATTGCTAGGGACATCAGAAAGTTTTTTGTATGGCTCAAGTCTTGGTAGTTGAAAATCCTGGTTTTGGAAATTTGAGCAGGATTCATGTGTTCGAGAACTGTGGTTACCAGGTTCTCAGTGCTTTCTGAGGTGGAGTTGAGGAGGAGTTGGCAAGAATGGGCTCAGGTGCTGTCCCTGTGCTGGATGGTAGAAAACAGAGGAGTCCAGCTACTGCCTAGCTCCACTCTCCTGTGGATGCCAAGTGTCCTTCTGGTGATTCAAAGTTTTATCACCATAAGAAGTGACCAGTGCTCATGCTGTGAAGAGTGCTGCCCAGGAATCACCTGTCTATGAGGCCAGAGCGAATGCTGAGGCACTTGTGGATATGCATCACTGTGCTGGCCAGGGCTTGGCTAGTGTGGGGCACAGTTGCCAGACTATGCAGCGACCAGTGTAGGGCCCATAAAAGGAGGCCTTGAGGTCAGTCTCCCAGGATGGGCTGTGACCTCTTCTGTCAGTGGGTCTTCTCTGATTCCCCCATAGGAAGTCCACAGTTCCACCCTTGCAATGGATGGGCTGTAAGTCTTTGAGCAGCTTACTCTCTCCACCTATGGAGAGGTGAAGGGAGAGTTATTTAGCTGTTCTTGCTCTGTCATACGTGGAGTTTTTATTTAAAAAAAGATCTCTTGGCCAGGCATGGGGGTACATGCCTATAATTCCAGCACCTAGGAGGCCAAGTCAGGAGGATCACAAAGTTTTTTTTCATTTTGAATCTGGTGATTCAAAGTTTTATCACCATAAGGTGAGCAGAGTGTCCCGGGCTGCTCTGCAGAGAGTGGAGTGCATGGGCTCAGGGCTGAGAAGAGGGTGGGTTCTCAGACCAGATGGGCATGGAGTGAAGAAGACCCAGGGACAACACTGGGCTTGGGGCTCTGGCTGGAATACAGAAGAACAAGGTGAATGAAAATAGGGCTGGTTGAGTTTGAGCAGCCTGTGGAGGATGCATAGGAGTGTGTGTGGCAGCCACCAGCATCTCCAGCCCCAAACAAACTCTAGGTCCTGAGCTGTACACTTGGCCAGAGCCTTCGAGCCCCACTTGGATTTGTCTTTCTAGCCAGGGCAGAGAGCTGGGTGGTGCCATTCACCAGAAGCCTGCAGGAGCCACACATTTTCACAGTACAGATTCAGGGCTGTGTGTGCAGTACTGAAAACGTCATATTGATGGATAAGCAGCATTTGCCATCTGAGGAGAGTTAATGATTACTTCACTAGAGATACTGGCAATGCTTATACTTTGGTGATTTCTGTAGGAAGGTACCACTATGCATGTGCCTGGCTCTGTAGTCATCCTCTTGGTGGCACTGGGGCATTTGTGTCCTCACTCCAGCCTCCATCCATCTGCTGTGGTGTGTCACTTTGTGACCTGCTTGCTTTTGCCTCTTGTGCTGTCTCTGGGCTGCTTCGTGCCAGTTCCTCCTGGGGTACCCATCCTACTCCTGCCTTGGGGGCAGCCCATATCCAGGGTCGCAGGGATTCCCCATGTACTTATAGTTTCTTGCAGCAGCTGAAGGGATGGCCAGGAGTGGCACTAACTAGGTGCCCACCCTAACTATGGCCACAGAAAAGCCTGCATGCCCGGGCAGTCAAGCAGAGACCTTGAGCCCATCATCAAGGAGCCCCAGGTGATTAAATTCAATTGTCTTTTTTAGGACAGCTGGTGGAGTTTCTAAAGAGAGTTGAATCTAAAGGCCCTCTGTCATGTGACACCGTTCTGAAGATCTTTTACCAGACATGCAGAGCAGTGCAGCACATGCACAAGCAGAAGCCGCCCATCATCCACAGAGACCTCAAGGTACCAACTGTGGTTGCAAGTGCTCACTGCATCCCTCGCATACTGCTCCCCTGGCTTGGAGCAGACCATTAGCAAGTGAGACTTTGTGGCCACCTCACTTGTTGGTCTCTCAGGCACCCCTCACTGCTTGGCTGAGCGCTGCACTCCCCTACTCTCCCTCGTCTCCCACATGGGCACAGTCCCTGCTTGGCTCCTGTCCTGTCATGCCAGGCTCTCAGGTCCCTGTGTTGGCAAGTGTGGTTGTAGTCTTTTCCTCATGGAGACGTGGGCTTCCTGGAGTGATCTTGACCTTGGTGCGAGCATTGCCTTTGTGGAAGGGCTGTGTTCCATGTTGCTTCTCAGGGCTTCTGCTATTCAACTCCATCTGTAGATGGTGTGGTTGTCTCCCCTGGTCCAGCTGAGGATGGCGCCTGCCTATTCCACAGGCCTCATGGTTGGAATTGCCCTGTGTGATTTTTGCCAGCCTGATCAGGGGTTATAATCATAAGTGTTGTGATTTCACCTTGTTCTGGTTATTAGTGAAGTTGAATATTGTTATGTTTATAATCAGCAGTGCCTTATTCTTTAGTTGACTTCCTTTTTGATTTTGCCTTTTTTCTGTTTTTTAGTGACTTGTCTGTTTGAATCATTGTAACTCCTGACATATACTTGCAAGAGTCTCTTTAAGTTTGTATGTGTTGCAGGGGTCTTCTCCTGGTTTTGCTTAGTTTTCACTCATAAGACTTGTAAGAATCGTCTGACATCAATAAAACATCCTTGCCCTGTCTCCTCCTCACCTGAGATTGTTTTTGCTGAAGAATTTTAAAGCATTTTACTCTCAGACACTTTTGTGCTCATCTCTGAGGGAATTGGGACTTTTTTTTCTTTTTTTCAGCACTGGGGCTTGAACTCAGGGCCTCATGCTTGCTGGGCAGGTGCTCTACCACTTGAGCCACTCCACCAACCCTGGGGTGTTTCTTATATAACCATAGTATTGTTTGTTGCCTACTAAAGCAAACATAATCCCTGAGTGTCCACCTGAGGCCTGTCTGTTGTTGACCTTCCTCGGTATTCCCTAAAGTGTGGGAGCTCCTCCTAAAACCTTGGGCCTCAAACATCTCCACCCTGTGCTTTAAGGCTCCTCAGTTCCCCTGGGTGACTACTCTGTGCTGATGTTGGCATTTCCTGCATTGGATTTTACTCATTTTGAAGACTGTGGGATGGGGCAATGTTCCTTTCTCCATCTGGATGCCCTTGGCACCCACACCTTGCATAGGTGTCTGCCAATAGACAGGCTGGCTCACCTCCTCTCCCAGTGATCTGGCCTTAATGTGTGTGGGAGATTCCTGTGTACCCCCAGAGTGATAGCCCTGAGACTGCCACTCTTTCTCCTCTGACCTGTTACATGCCAGCTCATCCAGTCCCAGATTTTGGATGCAGTGGGCTAGGTTCTGTTTGCTGCCTTTCACTAGGAGTTATGGATGTTGAACCATAGGGAGCCTGGCCTCCCATTTGTCCCCCAAACTCAGAGGGGCATAGAAAACCAGGGTTTAAGGTGACTAGTTGTACAGATGCCCTGTCTCAGAAACAACTCCTGGAACTCACCCCATGAGAGGCCCTTCTTTTTTTCCTTCCCCTTCTTCATCCTGCCCTTCTCTCCCTTCCCTTCTCATCCTCCTTTCTTTCCTTCCTTCCAACCATTCTATCTAGCACTCATGGTTGCTTTCAATAGAATTGTTTTTCAAGGTTCTGAGACCACCTAAATTTCCAGAAACCTTGTTGCTTGAGTCCCTACTCTGATGTAAGAAGTGAAGCTTTCCTGAGACTGGACCTGCAGAGCTTCATGCCATGGTCCTGCTCTTTGCCCCCAGTGGCTCCTCAGCGGTCACTGTGTGGCTGTTGGGCTTTCCTGCAGCATCAGGAATCTTCTGGTTTACATCTTCAGAATGTGGTGGATTGTTGTGTGTGTGTTTTAAGGATAGTTAGTGGAAGGTCAGTTTGAACTTGGCATGGATTTAGCATCCCTTGTCTCCCCAGTAAGGTGTCCTTGCTACTCCATGGCAATGTCTATGTCCCCTCACTGCAGGAGCCCCACTTTGCTAAGGCCCCACCTGGGCTGCCTTCCTCTAATCACTGCCCACTGTAACATAGACATAGGAATGTGCAAGTGCACACACAGTACCTCCTATTTACCATGTCTTTCCACTGAGGCGACAGCCACCTGGCTTTCAGTGACTGTGTGTTGTGCTCCTCAGGGCAGTGTTTTCTCTGCTGTGGGTATCGTGAACAGAGTGTGCCTGCCTTCTTTTGCTCAGTGTTAGGATGTTGAAATTCACCTGCCTTGTGCATAGCTCCACCTTGTAGTACTCTATCTTACACTGTTTCTTTTTGCTCAGATGGCACGTTGGGTTTTACTTCCCTTGTTTTTTGCCTGGTGCCCTGCCTGCTGGCCGGTGGAGAGGTGTCCCCTGAAGTTGGAAGGAGTGTGTATTTAAATATGAATGTTCCAGCAGCACATGGGTTCCACATGCACCGCCCTTTGTCACTTTGTGGCATGCCATAGGCTAGGCAAGTCTTGTGGGTGGGTGTGGTTTGTGCATTTTCCTTCTGCAAATGACAATTTGATTAGAATTAATTGTGACTGCCTAGCCAAGTTGACAGACTTTTCAGGAGAAAGCCAGACTTTAGGAATGTTGGCTGTCCAACATTGGACACCTCCATTGGGACATCCCACTCTGTTGGAGGGTACGAGTGTACAGATATTTAAGATACTGAAATGGGATGGGTGGGTGCCAGAAAACTGTGCTCGAGAATTGGAATTTCATGTGTCATGGAATGTTAGTCTTTGATTTTTTTTCTTCCTCCAATCATTTAAAAATGTAAAAACCCATCTAGGCATGGTGGCTCACACCTATAATCTCAGCTACTTGGGAGGTAGTGATTGGAAGTATCTCTTTTAAGGCTGGCCCCAACAAAAAGTTAGCAAGACCTGTAAAAAAAATAAATTGATTAAAAAGCTCAGCTTCATGACATACACCTCTCATCCCAACTATGTAGGGAAGCAGTACAAGGAGCCCTGGTAAAAACGCTCTCAAAAACCAAAGCAAAAAGGACTGGAGGCATGACTCAAGCAGAGAGTGCCTGCCTAGCAAGCATGAGGCCCTAAGTTCAAATTGCCAAAAAACAAAAAAAGTAACTAAAAACCATTCCTGACTTGTGGTGGCTAGAGTTGGCTCTGGGTCCTAAGTTGCTGCCCCTGCCTTGGCCATGTGTCAGGTTCCTCAGCTTCACTAACATTGTACCTCTTGTTAGGGGCCTGATATAGTTTCCTATTTACTACTTTGGATTTAAAAATTTATCTCCATTTATGTTTTTCTACACAGGAAGTCGTTTGTCCATCTTTTGTTGGATTTATTCCTCTGGTCTTGACACATTTAGTAGTTATAAACGGCATAGTACAAATTCTTTCATCTTCTGACTTTTCTGATGATTCATTATGTCTCATGTTTGGTTCATGATTTTTAACTTTAAAAAATTTCTATGACTTATACATTTAATATAAATGTGCATCTATTTGCTTCTGAGCAGATGTTGCATGTCTCCTCTTTGAGGAAGTCCACTTTGCTGACTTCTGTGTGAAAGCCCTCCTCCTTCTCAGGGGCTGCCATGACCAAGGCCTTCTCTAGGCCTAGGCAGCCTTGTGCTGCTGCAGTATGTGGATGGGCTGCACCTTCACAGTTGGGGTGCCTCAGTCTTTCAAGTCTTCAGGGTGGCCCTTGGTGGCCAGCAGCCTCACCTAGATGCAGAAGGATACCTTATAAGACTCTCCTGTCTCTTGCGCTCCTGTGTGTTTTTGCTGAGATCAGGCTGTGTCTGCACCCTAAGTTCATAAGGACTATCTTCTGAAACTTTGCAGGTTGAGAACTTGTTGCTTAGTAACCAGGGGACCATTAAGCTGTGTGACTTTGGCAGTGCCACGACCATTTCACATTACCCGGACTACAGCTGGAGTGCTCAGAAGCGAGCGATGGTGGAGGAAGAGGTGAGATGTTGTACTGGAGCCTGCCCTCTGGGGAAGTCTCTGCTCAGTCCCTTTCCTTTTTCCTCACGCTCTTTTTATTTCTTGTGAATCTTTTTTTAATTTTTGGTGGTACTGGGGTTTGAACTCAGGTCTCACACTTGCTAGGTAGGTAGGTGCTCTACTACTTGAGCCACTCTGCCAGCCCTCCCTATGATTCTTTGGGCACATGCATTAAGTGTGTCCCTGTCATTCAGACTCCGAACAGACTCCCTGGTGCTGCATGGGGTGGGAGGGGGTTTGTCTTGCTCCAGGCTGCCCTTTACTGCTTTGTGGAAGGTTCTTTTCATCTTGTCCTCTTCAGGTCAAACCTGACTTGATTTGTTTACTCCTGGGATTTATCTTTTTGTCAAAAAGCGTACATAATATAAATTTTACCATCATAATCATTTTAAATACACAATTCAGTAGCATTAAGCACATTCACAGTGTTGTGCAGCCATCACCACCATTGTTAATCCAAATATGGCAAATTTTTTAAAGGAATCATTTAGAAACATACTTTTCTGGGAAACTCAGTGGTTCTGTCCAGGAGGCTCCTGTTCCTGCAGGAGGATGGACTGCACCCTCACATTGTGTGCACCATTCTGCAGTAGCTTATACTTCATAGAGGGTTTACGTGAATTGTACAAACAAAACAGTACAGAGCAGAGGAACAGCCATAGGCCCTGGGGCAGAGAGGTCCCAGGTGCAAAGGTACACAGAAGATGGATGAAGGAGATACTCCTGCTGTCAAGGAGGGGACAGCATTTCTGTCCTGCCCCGCTGCCAGGCAAGGCTGCTTCAAGGCCAGGTTGACTTTCATAGGGAGGATGTGCCTGCTTCCAGTGCAGTGGCCACGTGAGAAGAGGTACAGTGCCGTGGAGTGCTGCCTGTGATTGACACTTGTATTTATTCCTTAACATGAAACAGGCCTTATTGAAGGCCAAGTTTCTGGGCTCTTTGGGGCATCTGTTATCACATCAGAGCTGTGTTTCTTGGATCATCTGTAAACCTGTGGGTCTTGTCCTTTGCAAAGGGCTACCCAGAGCACCACTTGTGGGGTGCCCAACATGGTTGACTGAGCTTAAAGACCAAGGAAGAGGCTGGGCAGAGCTCAGAAAGGAGGCCCTGCTGTAGCTGGACATTATCCCATCTTGCTCCCCAGTAAGAACAATTCTTTTCAGTGGGCTCACAGTGTTGTCAGCCTTCACTACTCCAGACAGATACCATTTGGGGCCATGTTCACCTGAATCGTCCAGTTAGGCATCTCTATTCAGTCATCTTTCCCCAAGTTTTGCTAACCTGGAGGTGCTTAGATTCAGCCCCACATCCCTTGAGTCCTGCCCACCTGCAGTGTGGTGAGCCCTCCTCACCCCTCCTGGCTCCTGACACCCTGTAGTCTGCTACAGTCATGACATGCCTCTTGAATTGTCAGTGCTCTGCACATCACTGAACCAGAGCTATGGGTGCCATTCTTCCTATGCTCATGATTCACTGTGCCCTCAATTATTTTGGTGCATAAATGTCCCAAGTTGGTCTCATGGGGCTTCTGGGGTTTTTGTTTTGTTTTATTGTACATTTCCCATTTGCTAAGGTTTGATGTGTTTTGTTTCCCCAAAATTCATGCTGGAGTTTAATCCTCACAATGAAGTATTCAGTGGGTGTAGAAATGGGATCTTGGGGAGGTGATTAGGATTAGATGAGGTCATCAGAGTGGAGCCTCCATGATTGAAACCTAGTGGCTTTATGATAACCAGGAGAGACCAGAAGACATACATATACACACGCATACTCCCTGTGCCCCTGCACCAGGGCCACTGCCAACAAAAAGGCTGTCACCAGATATGGGCCCTCAACCCTGAACCAGAATCATGAGCCAAAGTAAGCCTCCTTTGTTTATAGCTTTCCCAGCCTGTGGTATTGTGTTATTAGCAATAGAAAACAGGCTAATATGTCATCATTTTGGAGCACTTGCTTTTTGGAAGACAGGATGTTCTGGGAAATCAGGTATCTAACTTGCCCTGGCTCTGAGATTGGCCGCCTTTGGGAAACTCTGCCACCAGACCTGGGGAATGGCATAGTCTGGGGATAGGTGTGTTTAGCCCTGCTGGAGCTGTGTCCCTCCAAGCCCTTTGAGAAGATGTACTTACCTATGCAGTGCACATAGGTGTGCAGGTATTCATTCTTGGAACAGCAACCACTGGTCTACACGGTACCTCCAGCCCAGCATGTTCCAGAGGGCTCTTGCCCTCGACCCTTCCTCCTCAATGAGAGCTGTGTTACTAGCACTCCTGCTGCAGCACGAGCAGCCTCAGAATTGCATGTTCATGGCATGCTAGGGGTTCAGGGTGGATGTGAAGTTCTTCCTCTGCACCCAAGGCTGGGTGTGCTGCCAGACACAGTGTCCATAAGTTGCTAGAATTGTTTTCTCCTTCCATGTGGTTGTTACATAATGGAAATGTATCTGGGTTTTCTTCTTTATTAACATTATTTTCCACAGCAGTTGCCGTATGCCACTTCCCCTCAAGCTTCCAGGCCTCATTTGTGTTTCCTTTGTTAGCCTTTTTCTGCAGAGATGAGCATGTCCTGCTTTCCTCCCTCCCCCATCTGCTTTCTGTTCACTCCTACCCTGTGGTGCTCTTTCTGTTTTGACTTGTTTTCCACTTTCTGTTCTCTATGAAATGGGTCTGCCTTGGTTCAGTTGGTTTCCATAGCTGCGTCCTTCCCTCTGTTCACCTTGGTCTAAGTACATGTTGCCCCCGCTTTTCTCAGCAGGTTGTAGGCACTTTCAGAATCACCACATGCAGTGCACCCTTGTGGTGCAGATAAGCCTTCATGGTGGATTCCTGAGAGTAGGGTTTACGGATTGAAGGGTCAGTGCCACAAAGTGGAGGCAAGTGAAGTTTTTTAATGGAAGTGCGTCACACATATGGCCGCGCAGTTATAACTGTGCAGCTTGGTGTCACCTCTTTACTAGATGCAGAAGGGCCTGGGCTTCCCTGTCTTACCTGATGGCCCCTCTGCCAGTTGAGCCCCAGCCCCTTGCCCACTCCTCATCCAGTCTCTCTGTCTCCTGGAGTCATAGAGTCTTGCATGTGAGCCCTGGTTGGATTTGCATCTCACATAGAACCCTGTCTGTGACTGACTGTTTTGCCATCCTTGGGGGAGACCTCTTGAATCACAGTCCATCCTACTTTTCATTCATTCACCTCTCCTACTCTAAGAAATCACTGCTTGTCTGAAGCCTGACTATTGAGATGTATTGGTTACTTTTCCTGTTTGAATCTGTGGTCTTGGGGTTGGTGTGTTTGCTTTGTTGTGTGTTATGTGGGTCTCAGTTTTAAGACCTGAGCAACCAGTAAATCTGGTTATTCTGTTGCAGATGCTGTGTCCCCACTAGAATTCATCTAGAAGCTACTCTCAGTAGTGCTTTCTTTCACCCACTTAGATAATGCCATCACACGAGCTGGCCTACATGTACATCTTATAGTAGGTGTCTTGTGTTGCATATTACACATCTCCTCTGAGCAAACAAAATGGGCAGTAGGCAATACCTTGGATACTTTTTTTAGAGCTAGGTGGCCATGAAAGATTATCCCCATAAGGTAAACTGCAGTGCAGCAGTACGTGGGCACTTGAGTGACCTGAGGTTCTTCTGGGGCATATCAGCCCTGTGAGATGATAGGGTACTGCTAGCCTGTGGTAGAGTTTGGAAAGTTGCAGGGCATCTGTGCAAAACAAAAATGCTGCTTATGTGTAACTTGATCTCGAAACATTTGTATTTTCAGATCACGAGGAATACTACACCCATGTACAGAACACCAGAAATTGTAGACCTGTATTCTAACTTCCCCATCGGCGAGAAGCAGGATATCTGGGTAAGGCCTGAGTGCCTCCCCTGGTGGTGCCCAGGCAGGAGACCCAGGGCCTGTGCATAGAGGACTCCCACCCCATCTGTCCTGGACCCTCATGTCCTCTCAACCCCCTTTTCCCCTACTCTTTCTATTTTCCTTCTCCTTCTCCTTCCCCTTCCACTTCCCTTCCCCTTTCCCTTTCCTTTCTTCATTTTGTGATGTATCACTGGTGAATGCTTATAGCTGAGGTGAATTGACAGTGCAGTTGGGGTATCAGTGTGACTCTGAGTCTGCACAGATGGCATGTGGCAGCAAAATCTCCCCCTCCTCAATTTGATATCTGTCCTGACCTCTGTCCCTGTCGCTGAGCTGCAGGGCCAGGGGTGTCTCTGCTGTGGCTGATCAAGGTCCAGGGGCTTCACTTTTCTACACAATCATGTCCCCATTAATCGAGGTCAGCTGCTCTGCTCTCGATTAATGGTGGTTGATACCACCAGGTCAACACAAAAGACCTGCGTGACCTCAGGAGTAGTCAGTTCTGCAGAGGATGCCCCTGGAGTATCATTAGTCCAAGTCAGAGCTGACTCTGTCTGCCGGAGACAGTGTCAGTCCCCACAGGGTGAGGCTCTGTTCCCACCTGCCCCCCTCAGTTGCCATTTACAGCCCCAGGTGGTTTTTCCTGTCCTAACTGACTGGCCATGTACCAGGCTTTCCACAAACGCCTCCTGGAGTTTGATTTGTTTGATTAGCTTACTAGAGCAGCTCACAGAACTTTTGATACACTTACTACTTTCACCAGTTTGTTATAAATGGTATTACAAAGGGTACAAATGAAGAGATGTGTAGGGCAAGGGGTGGAGCTTCATGTCCCACCCAGTACACCACCCTCCAAGATCCTCCACCTGCTGAGCTGTCTAGATGCTCTCCTGAACCCTGTTCCTTTGGTTTCTGTGAAGGCTTTGTACACAGGCATGATTGATTACACCACTGGCCATAGGAGATCAGATCAACCTTCACCTCTTCTCCCCTTCCCAGAAGTTGAAGGATAGGGCCGAATGCCCCAGCCCTCTTATCCTGCCTTGGTCTTTCTGGTGACCAGCCCCACCCTGAAGTTACTTAGGGTGGCCAGCCATGAGTCATTTTCTTACCATAGAAAACATTACTTTGAGCATTCTAAGGATTTTAGGGGTTGTATGCCAGGAAACAGAATAAGACTGTGTGTCACAGTATCACCTGCCCGCCCCCCCCCCCGCCCCCGTCCATTGTGCAGCTCTTCCAGGTGAACCCTGTCTACTCTGTGCTTCTGTGCCCTCCTTGATGTGATGAAAGCCACTAGCATCCTCTAAGGACAGGGACAGTGACTACTAACTCTACATTAATTCCTGCCCCAATCCACTGTGTCAAGGATCTGCCCACTGGAGGTTTATAAGGGGTTTGTTCTGACCCCACTGTGGGCATATATCTTCATGTTGGGTTTAGGTAGAAACCCATTGTGTTTGGAAAGATGGGAACCCTTACTGTGTCTTTGTTAGCTTCTCACGTCTTGGTCCACTTGAGAGTGGCCCCTAGTATGTATCAGCCATGGGAACACAGCTAGTGTGCTTCATCACAGGATCTGTGTGTACAAAATCCTGGTGCCTCAGTAGCCCCCAGTTCCTTTCTGTCCATGTAGTTGGGTTTGATGGGTAGAATGAACCTTAGGAAGAGGTAGGTTCTATGGGAATCCTCAGCTGTTTTTGTGCCCTTCTTGCTGCTCATTCTGTAGCTGGGAGTGGGATGGAGCTGGTCCTTGGTATTCACTGTGCCCTTACGTGGTGAGGTCCTCATGGCCCCCACCAGCCATAGAGGTGATGCTTGAGTAGGAACCCTGTAACTTTGAAGGGAGCCTTTTGATCTGAAAATAACTGCTGCCGCCTAGACATCTCTTTGTTTTGGACAAGGTGGGGAGTGCTGTCACTGGCTTACTAGCAAGGTTGTCATTTGTAAGGGTGTGACTCCAAAGGCACCTGATTGATGCCCCTCAAGGGTCCTTAAGGAATGGGTTGCTCTTTTGTGCCCAGCTCTTAGCTGGTGCCTTTTTTCCCTGAAGCCCTGACTCAACCTTTGTTCCCCTCCAGACGCCCACTCAGCCTCTGCTCTCCCTGTAGGCCCTGGGCTGTATCTTGTACCTGCTGTGTTTCCAGCAGCATCCTTTTGAGGATGGAGCAAAACTTCGGATAGTCAATGGGAAGTACTCAATTCCTGTGAATGATACTCGGTACACAGTCTTCCACGACCTCATTCGTAAGTTCCTGTTGAAAGTTTGCTCAATGCAGGGACTTGGGGAGATGAGCCTCCCTGTAGGGCCCTGGGCTTGCTCACTGGCCATATTGCCCCCAGCTCCTTCCTTCATTGCTCTTCTGACAGCATCCTGGTAGCAGCTCTTTCATAGAGGGCCCTGCCTGCTCACCCTTTGGTGAGCAGCTTATGATGCTCTGAATGGCCATTTCATATCACCTTGTTCAGTTTTGTCAGCACTGTGTGTAAAGTGAGTGGCCTCTGCGTTTGATAGCTGTGCAAGAGCAGGTAGTGCCTGGGCCCAGGCTTAGGTAACATCAATTTAGTGCACTCTGGTGTGTTCTGATGTAGGTGCCATGCTGAAGGTCAACCCTGAAGAACGGCTGTCTGTTGCTGAGGTAGTGCGCCAGCTGCAGGAGATTGCAGCAGCCAGGAATGTGAACCCCAAGGCTCCCATCACAGAGGTAAGGGTGTCATGCAGTTCTGGTCACATCTGGACATCTGGTGTTGCATATCTGTGTTCTCAGTGTTATTCTGAGGGTCCCCTGTATCACAGACTCTCAAAGGCTCATGGCAGTCACATAAGTTAGAGCTTGCTGCAGCCCAGGCCAACCCAACCAAGGAGCCTCCCTGGGTCCTGGCTCAGGGGGTCTTATGGTCCAGATGAGCCGCAATGATTACTCTATCACATATCTAGTAGTTCTTACCTGGGTTCAGGTAGTGTGTGAGTTACTTTCTACATCATAGTTTCTGGGGTCAGACATCCAGGCATGACTTCACAGTCTCTTGGCTGCATTCATCTCCACGCTTTACCCACGGGTCTGGCACACACTGCTGCTGGTGGTTCTTTGCCTGGCAGGCAGTTGAGTTGAGACCCCCCACACTATATGTTTGGGGAAAGCAGGCAGGCCAGGAATGCACAAGGACCCTTTAGTAGCCATGAGGCTGGCCCACACCCTTGCTTGGGGCATGGGCAGATTTCTGGTACCTCTGAGAGCCTCCCTACTCTCTGTATAGCATAGGGCTCAGGCCAGATTCTGCTGCCCTCCCCTCTGTCCCTGCCTCTTTCTCCCTGCCAAGGTGAGTCCCTTCCTGGATCACTGCAGAGATAGGAACATTGGTGTCTGTTTTGTCTGCTTTCTGGTTGTTGGAGTTATTTACTCCCCTGTAGCTAGAAGCAGAACTTCCCAGCAACCATTGACTTGGGGCTAGTTATGAGGTAGCACAGTCTTCTGCTGAGAGGTCAGTATAGGACATGGAGTCTGGACCCTCAGAGAGGTTGTGGGTGAAAGGGTCAAGTGTGTGATACCTTTGGGGAAATGGGCTGATGCCCCCATTCAGGGGCATCAGGAGGGGACCTCGAAGCTAGGAGAAGGATGTACTTTAAGGTGTCAGGTGCTCTGAAGTTGCTAGATGAGTGGCTTGGGTGCATTCTGATCCTAGTGATTGTAGCACCTGTTTAACCCCTTTTGGGGACCAGCCGACTCTACCACACAGCACTGTGCCATGGGGCTGAGCTCACAGCAAAATGCATTCTTGGTCTGAGGAGCTGGCAGAGGCATCTACCCTAACACCAGAACACCAGGTACTCACACTCTGGGCTGCATGCATAGTATATCTGCTCAAGGTGGTCCAGTGGATCATGGAAAAACGGAAGAGAAAAAGGAGCAGAACTAAAACCTACAAACTTAAAGCATTGGACATGTGGTAATAGGACCAGAGTGTAGGTGTGCAGCTGGCAGCTGTTTCCTGAGTGTCAGTTCAGAATTGTGAGTGGAAGTTTTATCTGTGAAGTGTTCTCTGCCCTTTACCTATACTCCTAAAAACATCTTCCCTTGAATGTTACAGCAAATCAGATAGAGCATGGATAGACTGACCTGTCTGCTGGCCAGGGTTCAAAAACTTAAAGTACTGGTGTCCATGGCAGGTGCAAACTAGCTCTAGCTCTTGTGGGAAGCTGACTGTGAGTCCTTGACTCTTAACAGCTGCTGGAGCAGAATGGAGGCTATGGGAACCCAGGGCCATCCCGAGTGCCACCCCCTGCTGGGTGCCCCGTGACCAGTGGCTATAGTGGAGGTAAGTACCCTCACCTGCTCACTGTCTGCCCCACAGAAAGTTCACCCTTCTGTGTATCAGACACCCAGCACGCATTGGGCTAGACCCCAAAATCTTGTTCCATGGGGCTCCAGCCTTGTAGCAGGAGATAGACTATAAGGCTGAGTTCTTAGCTTCACCATTTCCCAGCTGAGCTGATGTGCTCAGGTTGTGGTATAGGATCAGTGAGGAGAATTCAGATTCAAGTCAGCAAGAAAAGGGGTGGCAGGCCAGGGTCTAAGAGAAACCAGGCGTCCTTTCCCACAGGAGTTGTGACAGGGCCAAACAGCGTCGTTGTGGGGTCAATCTTATGTGTACAGCTAACCTCAGGCTCCAGCTCCTCCTGAGGTCAGGCAATAGTCCAGGACCCCACCATTAGTCATGCCATAGCCTGCACTGTCTATTCAGCCCAAGACAATAGGAAAATGACGCTCCTTGGGCTGGGGGTGTCCCAGGGTCCCTTCTGGGAGTTGGGGACAGAGCACTAGAGGTGTCTGGTGGAGCAGAACAGGAGTAGGGATAGGGCTGTGGGAGGAGGGGCACAGGCAAAAGATGGCTGGGCCAGTCCCATCATGGTTTGAGCAGTGGTCTTCTACCTTGTATGGTGTGGATACCAGAGAAGGGTTTGGGGTCCCTGGAGGGGGGTCTTAGTTTATAGGGAGTAATGAGAGTCCTAGGGTAGGAATGTGTTCATGCTTGCCATGGGCTGAGCCCCCTCCTGATCTCTTGGGGTGTCAAGGTTTCACCTGGTTCTTCTCTAGATCTTTGTTTCCTGGATAGGGAGCTCTTGGCCCTGATAGGTGGCTAGCTCAGCATCCTGGGCACTTCAGGACCACACCCTGTGTGCCTAGCAGTACAGTGGCTGATGTGCCTCCTCTGGCTGTGGGAAGAGTAGGTTCTTGCGTGCTTCCTTCTGCATCACGCTGTGTGGGCTTGGTGTTCCTGGGGTGCTGCAGAGCCTAGATCATGTCTGTACCAGCTGGGTGTGTGTGGGGCCAATGGGGCCTCCTGTGTGCTGCTCACCTCACCTGCCTTGCCCGCCTGTGACCTGCTGAGGTCTGTCTCCCCTACAGGCCTCGCTCTGGCTGAGTATGACCAGCCTTACGGTGGGTTCTTTGACATCCTTCGGGGTGGGACAGAGCGACTCTTCACTAATCTCAAGGACACCTCCTCCAAGGTCATCCAGTCTGTGGCTAGGTAAGTGTGGGAGCAGCATGTGAAGAAGTGCCAGGCTGCACCAGGCCTGGCCTATACCATGTGGAGCTGCCCCAGGTGGTAGGGTCTCCAGTTGAAGCTCTTGTGATAACCTCCTAATGTTTCCTATAGTGATCAAATAAATACTCCCTTTAATTCCAGCTATGCAAAAGGAGACCTGGACATATCTTATGTCACATCCAGGATTGCAGGTATGTCTCAGAACATCCCCAGATTGTAGTCTACAGGCTGGGTCAGGCTGTAGAATGCACCTCTGGCCCTCTGCGTATGATGCAGCTCTGGGTGCTGACCATCTGTTAGGGACCTGGTTCAAGGGCCAGCAGAGGCAACTGAAGTGCCTCTTCTCTTCATGGCAACCATGAACTGGCCTGAGGCCTGGCCTGGGGCAACATTCCAGAGGGGCAGTCGTGGGCAGCCTGTGCCCAGCACACATCCTGGTCTGTGCAGTGGACAGGGCAGTTTGAGCCCAACTTTTGGCACCAGTGGCTCTCCAAGGTGATGATACTGGGTATTCACATCTGAAGTTGGGCAAAAAGTAACCAGAAAAGCTTATCATGGCACCTAGGACTCTGATAGGCATCTGTAAAACTCTGAGGTCCCTGTGGGTGGTTTGGTGGGATCTACTCAGTCACTGCCCAGCTGTCCATGGGAGAGTAAAGAGAAAGGCCTATAGGGGCCAGCAGCCTGGGCAGTGAAGTTGTAGGAAGCTGCTTGACCAGGACACGAATGCAGCCTCAGGAGGGGGGTCCCCATGTGACAGCTGATGGGGGTCTGCTCTGTTTCAGTGATGTCCTTCCCAGCAGAAGGTGTAGAGTCAGCAATCAAAAATAACATAGAAGATGTGAGGTTGTTTCTGGATGCTAAGCACGCAGGACACTATGCTGTGTATAATTTATCCCCAAGGACGTACCGGGCCTCCAAATTCCACAACCGGGTAAGTGGTCCCATTTTATCTTTTGCGACTTTGCATTTTTCTCCCATTTTAGTGGTTTCAGGACATGGATTTGCCACTAGCTACAGCTTTGGCCTGATCTCCACCTCACCAGGCAGCTGCAAGGAACAGAGTGGAGCCTGACCACAATGGGCTGTGGTGGGAAACCAGGGATAGGGCTAGGGGCAAGAGAAGGCATCTTCAGAAGGAGGCTTCACAATACAGACCATGGGGAGAATACCTGGTGGAGCCAATCAAGTCAGTGGAAGATTGGTGCTTCCCAAGAGCCTTGGGTGCCTACCTCCCTCTGGCTGCTCCTGGCCTCAAGGTAGCTTGTGGCCATCCTGTTCTCTTGATAGATAAGTCTCAGCTGTAGCACTTTTCGTACTGTCTAAATTGATACAAAGTGCAGGAAAAGGTGGTTCTTTTTGTGGCATCAGTGAATTGCCCAGTGGCACAGAGTACTTACAGCTGAGATGAACATTGTCTTGTGAGAACTCCAGCTGAGGAAGGTGCTCAGGCACCCAAGCTACCACATCCATGAAGCCTTTGAGGAGGACTATGCTATGTGCAGAGTGGGCATACAGACGCAAGGTGGCTGTGCCAAGATGTTGGGCAAGTTCATGGTGCTGGCCCAGAGCAGGGCTCAGTGGGACACTCTCCCTACAGGTCTCTGAGTGTGGCTGGACAGCCAGGCGTGCGCCACACCTCCACAGCTTGTACACCCTCTGTAGGAACATGCACGCTTGGCTCCGGGAGGACCCCAGGAACGTCTGCGTTGTGCACTGTGTGGTGAGTGGGAGTTGCTGTGATCTGTGGTCATGTGGTCTCTTGACCAAAGTGGCATTGGTCCCAGGGGTGACATGGAAAACCCTCACCAGAGGACAACTTCTGAGGTCAGAGCTCAGGATCTGGTGGGCACATATTACTCAGTGGCTCCGTCCCCTGTTGGGGAAGGAGCACTTTGTGAGTGTTCTTCTGGTGTCCTGACCTGAACAGCCAGATGAAGGCCATGTTGCTGAGTAGGGTCCCTGCCTCAGCACCTCCTTAGGTAAGGCCAACGAGCCCTTACCTCAAGTTTCCCCTCTGCAGAGTAAGGAAGAGGGACTTGGGAGCCTCATGTGGGGTGTGGTGACTGACAGAAAGCACACTCAGGGCTCAGCCATACTGTCCTGGAGGTGTTGTTACATTAGAAATGATAAGAGGTTTCAGGAAGGCATTAAGTGCCTGGTGAGGCTAGTGTGCTGAGTATGAGGTCAGATGGGGACAGTAACAGGGAGAAGTTGGCCAGCTAGTGTGCTTTGTTAAAGACCCTTTGGTTGTCTGCTGGACTCAGAATTGTCCTTGTATTAAAGATGTTTGTATGAATTCCTAAATGTATACTCAAATCCAAGGCATGACCACATGGATAGTTAGGAAGTCTCCAGGGACCCACTCAAGACCTTGTCCTTGCCTGCGCAAGGGCACACAGGGCCATGTGTGAAGGAGCCTGTGTCTCTTTGTCCTAGGACGGGAGAGCTGCATCTGCTGTGGCTGTCTGTGCCTTCTTGTGCTTCTGCCGACTCTTCAGCACCGCGGAGGCTGCTGTGTACATGTTCAGCATGAAGCGCTGCCCGCCAGGCATTTGGCCGTCCCACAAAAGGTATCAGGTGATCCTCACTAGTGACGGTGATGCCTCCAGCTCTATGGGCCCTAAGGTGGCACTGCCCTTGGTGTGCTGGATGCACCATCACTGTGGCCAGGCCTTCCAAGTTCAGTGCCAAGACCACCCATTTGCTCATAGGCCTGATTAACACCATGGTAGGTTCTGGCTTGGCGCTAGTCCTGTGCCCACAGGGACCCAGCAAGAATGGTCTGCAGTTGATGCCCAGCTGGCACTTCCGAGCTATGGTGGCCCTAACCTGGGGTGGCAGCACCTTGTCCAGCTTCTGGACACCATGCTTTCCAGCAGGTAGGGGAGGCTGATGTGGCCACATGCTTGCTAGGGCCCAGGTCTGTGCCCCAGGGGAGCCCCTTTGAAGGTGACATGGGAACACACTGTGGACCCCAGATGCTGTTGCCAACGTGAATTGTTACCCTGCTTACTATGAGGCCACAGACGTGCCTGTGGCCACAGGCGCTCAGGCCTCATGCTGCTCCTATGGGCATAATCAGGGCCTTTACTGCAGGTTAAAGGAAGTGATTTCTTGAGGTTACCGCTAGTTCTTCCACCTGCTCTGTCCTCTCTCTGTGGGACCAGTGCATTCACCAGCCATGTCCACTCCTGTATACTTCAGTCCATTCTCCTGCAGTAGTGGTCCCTCTCTTTGCTGTGCATATCTGAGGAGACACTACCCAGCATAAATGCCCTCTGTGAGCTCAGTCAGGTCTGGAGCAGCCTTTTTCCCTCTGAGAGATTGGCCTCACCATGGATGTGGGTGGAACACAAGACCAGAAGCTGATGGAGATGTTAGAAAGAAGCCAGGGCTGAGGTCCCTGAGAGGGTTGCCTAGTCTTCCTCCCTGGGCAGGCTATATGGCCTGTGGGCAGCTGGGTGGCAGCTCTGTCCCCATAGCTATGGGTCCATAAGAATGAGGCCCACCTTATTTGCTCACTTCTTTGAGGGGCAGAGTATCTCACAGCAATGTGTCCCTCTGGCCACACTGAGACAATAGCCCTTGTCTGTATCCTCACTGTGGCCCCTGCAGGGGATGGCAGGCAGGGTCTTTCACCACGTCAGGCTCACAGCTGGTCATACTCCTGTATTCCGCATGTCAGGCCTGCTGGGCAGGAGGAGTCAGGACGAGGAAGGCCTCTGGAAGCCAGCCAGGAGCCCCAGCCCCCTCACAGGGAGTCTCAAACCTCTTGAGACTCAGCCTTCAAGCCTCAGCTGTCCCTCAAACTAAGGAGTGCCACGGAGATGTGAGCACTTGCTGTCAGGGCAGATGGGGCTGGACACCACGGGAGGAGGCCCAGCATGCTGTGGACACCACGGGAGGGGTCCCAGCATGCTGTGGATGCAGGTGGACCAGGAGGCTTGCAGTAAGGGAGGGTTCTGCTGTCTTGACAGCACCTGTCCACAGTCTCCATGGGATAGACAAGAAAGCAAGGTTGGGGAAGGAGGCACAGGACCAAGCAGCTGGTTGGAACTCTGTGGGAAATTTAAAGCTAGGCCTGGTGGCATACATAGGCCTATAATCCCAGCCCTTGGGAGGTAGAGGCATAAGGGTTGCAACTTCAAGGCCAGTTTGGTCTACATAATGAGACCCACCCCCCATCTCAAAAAAATAAATAAATAAATAAAAATAAATAGAAAAGATCAGGTGTAGTGCTGCACAACTGTAATCCTAGATCCTTGGGAGGTGGAGGTAGGAAG
This sequence comes from Castor canadensis, assembly GCF_047511655.1. Taxonomy (NCBI): domain Eukaryota; kingdom Metazoa; phylum Chordata; class Mammalia; order Rodentia; family Castoridae; genus Castor; species Castor canadensis. Next base: position 155,000,541 of record NC_133394.1, read on the forward strand.
ATCCTGGTCTGAGGCCAGCTGGGGCAAAAGTGCAAGATCCTGTTTGAAAACAAATGAAAAGCAAATGCAAAAGGACTTGGGGACTGGTTGTGTGGCTCAAATGGAACAACACCTGCCCAGCAATTGAGACCCTGAATTCAATCCCCAGTATCACAATAATAATAATAATAATTTTTTTAAGTCTGCTGAAGACCTTTGTGAGAAAGGCAAATAAGATGTGAGATCAGGGTGTCACGTTAGAAGAACAATACAGTAGCAGAAGTCTCAAATGGACTCTCCCCAGCAAAGGAGTGAACTGGTGAGCTCAAAGACAGATCAGCAGTATTGCTCAACTGAAAACCAGCAAAAGACCAGTCATGGATCCAGGAAGCTGAGAGGGCACCAGGCAGGACTGAAAATAACATCCATGTAGAGCCCACCTTTGATGCCAGCCCTGTTCAAACTGCTATGACCCAAATATAGCCTGAGCCAGAAGAATGGAAGCCACACAGAGAAAGAAAGGTATGAATTACAAACTTGTCAGGAACCCTGGACAACCAGTGAAGACTGTGCTATAATTAGTAAATGAACAAAATAAGATGAAAGCATAAAAAGAAACAATAAATGGAGCAATAGAAGATAGCTGACAAGATCATAAACTTCAGTCCATCCATGTTGGCATTCAGGCTTAACACAAGTGGTGCAAGAAGGTTGGTCAGAAGGCCAGGAGGGACCACAGACTGGATGAGAGCAGAGGCCATCAACACTGTCTGCGTGGGACAGGGTGAGGTAATGTGTGGAGCAGATCGCAACGGTTACCCACTGCCACAGGAAAGACCTCATCAGCACCAGCACTGGGTACTGCTTGGGTCTCACAGACTGTCATTGGGGCCTGCCTTTGCTGGTGTTTTCAAGTGAAGCTTGGCCTCTGACCAGCTGGGAAAGCCTATTGCTCCTTCAGATTGACCCTTTGTCCAGGCTCCCTCAGGCCACAGGCAGCCTTCATATGCTTATGGCCAAAGGAGTTTGTGTCCTTAATTTGTGCTGACCATCAGATGGACACAAACCCAAGTCCTATGGCTTCCTCCATCTTCTGTCTTCTGGACTACTTAGGAACACCTGCAGAAGAGTACCCGTGTCGATCAGAGTTAGTTGCTGCTTTCCACAGGCTCCTGCAGAGGGGACACCACAGTGGGAGACAGGAGCAAGGATGTCTTGTGGAGCCAGACACTGGTGACTCACAACTATAATCCTAGCTACTTGGGAAGCTGTGATTGGAGGATCATGGATCGAGGCCAGCCAGGCAAACAGTTCATGAGACACACCCCCCCCCCCCCCCCCCCCGCAAATATCCAAAATAACCAGAACAAAATGGACTGGAGGTGTGGCTCAAACAGTAGAGTGCTTGCTTTGCAAGCACGAAGCCCTGAATTCAAACCCCAGTCTCACAAAAAAACAAAAACATTCCCCAAAAGAAAGTCAGCGAAGCTTTGTCAACACAAGACAAAATAAATTGAAGCCAGGCATGGTGGTGCACAGCCATAATCCTATCACTTGGGACACTGAGGCAGGAAGATCATGAGTTCAAGACCAACCTGGGCTACATAGTAAGACCCTGCTTCCAAAAAAAGAAATAGAAATTAATAGTAGAGTAGACTTCAACATTCCTTTCTCAGTGATTAATAAAACAAGTGGTAGATAAATCAGCAACCAGCCAGCTAGCCCTAACTTGCTGCTGTAGAACACTCCACCAATAGATAAAACGACATGAGGACTATTAAATGAGCAATAAACTCAACAAATTTTACAAATTGAAATTGTACATACAGAATATGTTTTCATGCCATAAATAAAACTAGAAGTAACAGAAAAAAAAAACCACGTCAAAATTAAACATCTTCTAAATACCTGTGAATGAAAGAGAAAGTCTCAAGGGAAATTTAAAGCTATTTCGAACCGCATGACAATATAGCATCAAATTTATGAAGGGCAACTAAAACATTGCTTCAAGGGCGGTTTGTAGCACTAAATGCTTACATTTAAAAAGAAAACAGATCTGGTGTGGCCTGCTCCCAGGGTCACATCATGTGGCTGACAGGGACATTACCTGCCCGCAGGTACATCGAGTATGTGTGTGACATGGTAGCGGAGGAGCCCATCACACCCCACAGCAAGCCGATGCTGGTGAAGGCTGTGGTCATGACACCTGTGCCGCTGTTCAGCAAGCAAAGGAATGGCTGTCGGCCTTTCTGTGAGGTCTATGTGGGAGAGGAGCGCATGACCACCACATCTCAGGAGTATGATAGGATGAAGTGAGTACAAATGTGAGGAATCCCACCCCAGACATTGCCAGTCATCTGAAGACCCTCTGTCTTCAGATGAAGCTGCCTGTGGCCTGTGTTGGGCTGTGGCATGGGCAAGGCCCCATGGCCGTGTGTGTGAGAGTGGCTTCTGAGAATAAATATCCTGCCCAGTGATTTGGTACACGAAGAATGTGTGGGTTTAGTGTTTGGTACTTTAGAAGATCTCAGAATTCTTGCTGTGTTTTTTTTACTTATGTGAATTACTTCTCACTCTGTTCTAGGGAATTTAAAATTGAGGATGGCAAGGCAGTCATCCCCCTGGGCATAACAGTTCAAGGGGACGTGCTCATTGTCATTTACCATGCCAGGTCCACCCTGGGAGGGAGGCTGCAGGCCAAGGTGAGTGCTGCTGTGGCCACTGGCTGGGAGTCTCAGCTTCTGGATTCTCACAGAGGACTCTGGGTCATACTCACTGTCCAGTGAGCTGTAAGCTGACTTCCCCTGACTGCTGGGACTGGTCCCCAGTGCCTTCCACAGGGTACAAGGCAAAGGGGGTTCTAGTCTGAAAGGTCTGGAACTTTCCCAATGAGCATGGCAGGCTACATTCTCAGAGAGGGCTATTGGTCTTGGCCTTGGTACTGCCTGTGCAGTGGCTGAGCACTGTGGTGGCCCCTGTGTAGCATCTTCTCAGTCCTCATTCAGCACTTGGCAGGAGGTGCTAGCCATGTCACCCATTCTGCTCCCTGTTCCTCGAGCCATGTGCAAGAAAAGCAGGTAATCACACCCCAGCTGACATCTGTCATCTCTGGGGAGAGCTCTATGACCTGAGGTGAGGGTGCGCCCTCAGTGACTCCTGTTTGCCATTTGCAGATGGCGTCCATGAAGATGTTCCAGATCCAGTTCCACACTGGCTTTGTGCCTCGGAATGCAACCACTGTGAAATTTGCCAAGTATGTTAATGTTGCACTGTGTTGCTGTGGGAGAGAGCCAGGTACCCAGGACTGCAGTGTGGGGGCACCTGTGACCTTCAGCTAGGCCCTGGGCTTACCTAGAACTGTCCTATATTCTGCTCTCCAGACTCCTCAGGGTTTCAGGTGGCTTCCACTTTGCTCTCTCATCCCTTTGGAGTCACCCCTTGCATTTCTTTTTAGTTTAGCCACTTAGAGCAAGATGCAGGACAGCCAGAAAATGGGCACAGTTTACTAAGCATTCTGAGTCCCTGCTGTGTACACAGTGCTCTCCTAGGCACTACAATTGAAGATAAGGTGCTGTCCTTCCTGACTGGAAGCTTGGTTTGCTTGTAGAGATGTATCTGTGAGCCAGTACAGCCAAAGGATAACCCTGTCGGTTGGCACTGCACTTGCAGGTCACTGTATTGTGGAGAGCAGATGCCAGCTACTTTTCTGTTCCATGGTGGACAACAGGCCTCACTCATCTACCGCTTAGATAGGGAAGCTCCAGGTAACTGGTGTAGTGTGGCTTTCTGGACTCGGGTGTTGGGTCTAACTTGTGGTTTCTCCACTCCATTACTCACATGCTTAGCAGCTAGAGCAGAACAGAGAAGTTCTGCTCCAGAAATGAGTGTGGGGAGGAGCTGCCAGGAGCTCTTGGCTCCTGCCCTTGGGCTCTGCACATCCCCACAGGGAAGTTGTAAACAGGACTTGTCATGGGGTGTGATACCTGGAGGCAGAGGTGGTACATTGTGGAGAGCAGATTAAAGCCTATGAGAACTGGATACAAAGAAGGCAAGATGTGGCTCACCTGCTTTTCCAAGATTGGCATAGCCCTGGAAGCAGAACAGCTGTTTCTCCTAAATTGTTTGCATTCCGAGAAGCAGGAATGCAGATTTCTCCTGTTACAATGTCACGCCCCTCCCCAAGAGCCTCTGCTCCACCCTGTTTGCCGCTGTTTATAAAAGAACCCCTGAAGGAGGAAGAGTGGCTTTTTGCCTTGAGGCTTTTTGCTTTGGAGGGATTTTTGGGGCTTTGGCTTGATTCTTTTGCTTTGGGCTTTTTTGGTGTGGGAAGCTTTTGGAAGGGAAAAGAATTGCTAAAGGGAAATTACTAAAGGGAAAAGTATGGCTAAAGAGGGGTTGATAGAAAGTCTGCACCGAGAACTTTAACATAGGCTTTAGAAAGCTAAGCCAAAGAAGGAACTTTAACATAGGCTTTAGCAAAGCTAAGCTAAAGAAAAGCCAGAGAGAATGTGAGACAGTGCAAGATAGAGGACCAAGACTTTGCAAGTCTGAGCACCAGGCTTTAAGAAAGCTAAAGGGAGAATGCTAAAGAAACGCTGCCAGCCTGGGGGCAAAAGACCTTAAGAGCAATTAAGCTAAAGATAGCAAAGAGAAAACATGGGACAGTACGAGTCTCAGGAAAGAGGTTTTAAGCTAGGTTTTAAAGAAGACTTTAGAAGCAAGGTTTTAAAGAACTGCAAGGAGTAAGGCCTTAAAGAATAAAGATAGAGAAAAGAAGCAATGAGGGTTGGGTGTCTCCACCCGAGCGCTCAACACACCTGACCCCACTTTCTGTCTGTCTATGCTGTGTCTTTTCTGAATCTCCAGTCACCCCCAGTTAAGCCCAGTTAGGTTCGGTGATAACCAGGAGCAAGAGAGAAAGCTCGCTGTACAAGGGAGGGAGCGAAAAACAGTGCCCTCTCCAGTGCATCATGTGTGTATGTGTGTGCACTACTCCCTCTTACCGCCGCATCACCTTCATGTTGGTGCCCTGCTGTCTCTTCTTTTAACCTGGAGCTTCTGTAGCTTTTCTTCTTTTTAATATTTTTTTTAAATTTAGGGTTACATGTGAAAATTCCATATACGTATACAGTGTATTATGAGCAAGTTCACCCCCCCCCCCATTATATACCTTTAACCCCTTCCCTTTGCTCTCCCTTTTAAAAACAAAATTTGGGGAGTTTCTTTATGCTGTCTCTATACATACATAAGTAATATACTTTGAACTTCTTCACCTCTCCCTCCCATACTTTTTCAACCATCATGGAGGAATGCTTAAAAAAGTGCTTTTAAAGATCAGATACTGAAAACCAAGAAGAAAGTATAGGGAAAGATCTATGTGATTCAGGTACTAGAGTTAATAAACAGGAACTTTTAATAGCTACGATGAGCACTGCTGTGGTTTGAATGACTCCATCAAAGCACATGCTGGAATTTATTTCCCATCATGAGTTATTAAGAGGGTGGAAACTTAGTCTGACTATGGTATTTGAAAGTGGGACCTTTGGGAGGTCACTAAGGTTAAATGAAGGACAGGGCCCTGGTCCATGGGACTGTGCCTTCATAAGAGGAGGACAGACCTGGGCTGGATGCTGTGTAACACCACATGGTAGCCTGAACCACCTCAGGAAAGCTGTCAGGAAGTTAAGTCTCCCTAGCCCCCAACAGCTCAGCACATTTTAAGGAAAAATAAACTTTCTGAAGGGTTCTTAAAACAAAGGTTTATCAGTAACAGCGCTTTAACAGTGTTCTAACTGTGCTTAACTTCTGTCCCAGTGCCCCGGGGAGAGCTGGGTCCCTACCATCTGTTTTACATGTAGAGAATGATTTAGAAGCCTGCCTAAAACGTGGAAAGAAGTGGGAAGCATAAATTTGTGGGTAAAATTGATTGTGTGCTGACTAGCTAAAACATCGTGGGGGTTCAGAGTTGTTTGGTAATAAAATATATGGCATCAGTAGTGCCAGAGAGGCAGGGGAGGTGACAGTGGAGCACTTACAAGCCTCCTTATGAGCCTCTGCGGCCTATGTGCCTCGGCGGCTTGGGAAGTCGCTAGTAGTTTGTCACCTATGCATTGTAATCCCACAGAGAGCAGTAAAGAACTGATGGAGAAGAAAAATGAAGCACAAAACCTGTGACTAACCCAGATGAGCTAAGAACAGAGAAATGAAGAGGGGCCAGCTTAGTAGCAGAAGTGCCCAAAAACAGCTTCAAAACTAGAAGACAACATGGGCAAACACCGACATCATTCTCTTTCCTTGGATAGCAGGACAAGTGACATCAATTAGGACGTTCTGACATGTTTGACCGCTTGACCTGAGTTCTGTGCACTTCAGCAAACTGTGAGAGAGCAGATTTCTCTTGTTTGAAGTGTTCAGCCTGTGGTACTGTTGCACACGAGTTTGGGGGATACATTCAAACAGTGATGTGTTTGTCTGAATATTCCTGTCTCACGGCAGGTAGCATAGCAAGGTATACTCTTAGAACACTGTGGTGACAAAGGCAGTGAGGGGAAAGTGCTGGTTGAGGGAAGTGTGCGTGTGCTCTACAGAGCAGCTGAACTGCAATCACAGAGAAGAATTTGGACCGTTGGTGGTCAGGCACCACCAGATGAGCCTGAGCAGGTCTGTCCTTGGTGACTGGGTGTCCAGCAAGCCTGAGGCATCTTGTGATTGAATGAGGGTACCAGAAGTGTTTCTTTGTACTAAGCAGTGCTGCAGTCGTGACAAGAGCTAGCATTTTGTTTACCAGCCAAGAGTGTCAGAAGGCCCTTTGGTACCCTCTTGGAGCTTGGCCATGTTGGTGACCAGCCACCTGGGGCCTGTGAGCTGTGTCCTACTGATGTGTGGGGGCTTGGGGGGCTGTCCTCCCTTCTCATAGACCCCCATTGTGCCCTCACTGCTGCCCTGCTGGTGGACAGAGCAGACCTAGGCCCCAGAACAGTCTCCAGGATCAGCTGGATCAGGGAAACGGAGATGAACAGTGCCTGGAGCTGCTGCCTGTCTGCAGTGGAACCAAGCCTGTCAAGTGCACGTGGCACCCTGAGTGGGCCCTCTTGCCTTGCCCGCTCTGTCCTTGTTGATGGCGAGTCTCAGCCTCTCTCACTGTGGTTACCAGCTCCACATTAGCTGTTCCCACCTGACTTGGCACAGTCACCAAGTTGTCTCCCACCTAGAGGGCATGGGTGGAGGGAAATCCCTGCCATAGAACCTTCTCATTCTGTCCTGTGCTCCCGTGTGCAGAGAGGTTGTGTCCAGAGCAGGAAGGAGTGAGCTGGTGGGGACGTCACGGCTTTACCTGAGCACCACTTTTAGTAAGAAGTAAAATCAGCTGTTGTTTTACCACGGAAACTGCCATCCGACCACCCTCCCCAGACTTCCTTGCTCAGTGGTGTTGGTAAACATGTTGTCTGTGCACAGACATAGAGGAGCCCACAGAGTGGGGGTAGGTGGCATCACTTGGCACCTGAGGTTTCCTTAGAATCGACCACCACTGCTTTGTGTTTCTGTCTTAGGTTTGTTGTTGTTTTGGTACATATAAAATTTAAGTGTGATGTACAGAGATGCTGAGTGGCCAGCAGGGATATGCACTAAAGAACCCAGGGTGTGCTTTGTCTCCAGAGTCTTTGCAATGTGTGAAATGCACTGTGATTCCTTAGAGCAATGTGGAGAATGGCCAAAGTGTGGCCTGTAGGATGCTTTGGCTGGGCCTCTCTCCCCCCATGCCACTGAACAGCTGCCCTCATGGCATCTGGGGACCCTGGGATGTCTTCCTCTCTTATTTCCTTCCTGTCCCTCTGCTTCCTAGAGCCCAGGTAGGTAAGGGCAGAGCCTGGCTGCCTCCCTGGCCCATAACAAATCTTGTTCCCAGACCCTGGCAGCTTGATTCCAGAGATCTTGGTTTTGTGGTCATCTGATAATAATTGAGTAGTTTTGCCATGATGGACATCATATTTTTTATAGAAAAATGCATTTAAGATTTCAAAGTACTTGAATCTGAACCAACTGAGATTCCACAATGTGTGTACAGTTGGAAGGTAAGGGCAGGGGCCTGGATCCTCTTGTGAGGGATGGGAGCCTGTCTCGTGGAGCCCTCCTCCCTAGCATAGCAGTCTCCACATCTGTCCTGTCTGCTCTGTTCACTCTGAGCACCTGGCATTCCATGGACTAGGGAATGTGGTGGATCAGTCCAGTGTTCTCAAGTTAACAATTGAGGTAACCCTGCCCTGACAGCAAGGGAGTCAGGGAGTGTTGTTAGCCCTGCTGGTGGGAGTCTCATGTCCCATGGTGGGGAGAGCCATATTCCTACTGCCTTGTGAGCAGATGGTGTAGATTCTGAGTGTGTCCCTTCCATGGACATTGAAGTACCTCCAGGCCCTCCTCACCCATGTCTGCCTGGTGCCTGCAGGTATGACCTGGATGCGTGCGATATTCAGGAGAAGTACCCAGATCTATTCCAAGTGAACCTAGAAGTGGAGGTGGAGCCCAGGGACAGGCCAAGCCGGGAGACCCCACCATGGGAGAACACCAGCCTGAGGGGGCTGAACCCAAAGATCCTGTTTTCCAGTCGTGAGGAGCAGCAGGATATCCTCTCTAAGTTTGGTAAGGCTCACAGACAAAATGTTCACTTGCAGGGGACCCAGTTCTGGTGACTGCCACTGCTGGGAGAGGCCCCCAGGGGCAGAGCTCTGTGCAGGGCTAGGTAGCACCCCTTTCCCTGTCCCAGTCACAAGTACCTGTTGCTGTGCCCAGGCTGGGACTTGGCCAAGGTTACAGCAGGTGGCAGAAACTCTTGACTTTGTTTGGTAAAGGTGCAGTGTGGTACAGGTAAAGGAGGCATTTGATACTATGATCCCTAGGCCTGTTGATGGGTATACAGGTCTGGCACAAGCTACTCTCCACACCAGGCCAACCCTGGCCCTGCAGGGAAATCCATTCTCTTGGTTTCCACTGAAGCAGAGATAACCCTTTTCCCAAGAGCAAGATGGTATTGCTCTGCAGGCACATGAGCCCTGAGTTCTGCCTTTGGGATCATTGTGGAGCTGGGGATCCAGTGTTAGGTTTATACCACTTGCTGACTGAGGGCCTGTGTTCTAGACACATGACCATTTAAAATATCTTGAGGGTGGGGACGCTTTGCCTCAGGACCCATGGTTCTTGGTGGTAGCCCCTGCTCAGTGTGGGTGTCTCTTTTCCTTATTTCAGAGCAGTTCCAAAAATAGTCAAAGCACCTCAGCAGGTGGGGCTTTTGGCAGCACTTGTTGCTCGCAGTACATCTCCATGGTCTGGGTTTGCACAATTTACATTTTCTTATCTGAGGACAGTTAAGTATTCCTAAAAGGACTGTGTGTACATCTGTGCGTGTGTGTGTATGGGGGGGGGTGTCACAAGTATGTGTACATGCATGTGTATGCAAGTGTGTGTGTGCCTGTATGCACATGTGGCTGGTGTAGTATCTGAGTGGACAGCAGAAATCTGCTTGCGCTGAACTTGGTTGTGCTCATATGGCTGGTACGGGTGGTCCTGTGGCTGGCCCACCTGGCTGCTCTGGCTCTAGGCCTCACTTGAGGTTGTAGGCTGGTGCAGGTGACCTGACGCTAGCCCCTCTCCTGGCAGGGAAGCCAGAGCTCCCCAGGCAGCCAGGCTCCACAGCTCAGTATGATGCTGAAACGGGGTCTCCAGAGGCTGAGGTCACAGAATCGGACTCGCCGCAGAGCAGCAGTACAGATGCCAACCACTTCCTTCACACGCTGGACTGGCAGGGTAGGTGTAGGGTATGACAAGCCCTCCACCCTCTCATGGGATCCAGTCTGACACAGCCCAGAGTTCAGGGGTCATCACCAGCTAGCTGCTTCTAGGCAGCAATCTGTGCACCACAAAGGTTCTTAGTCCTGTGTGTGGTCACATTCTGAGTATGACTGTGCAGGGCCAGCTTCATGGTGATGGGCTGGGGCCGAGCCACGGCTTCCAGAGAGTCTGCAGACCCCACACCGTGCTTGATTTTTAGTGGCACATAGTCAAGAATAGTTTACATAGTATGTTTTGAACATTGGAGGAAGAAAAGAATATGCCCCCAAAGCCTGATGTACTGATTCCAGCCCTTTATTGAGAGTCAAGCTGAGTGAAACTTTCCACAAATGGTCTCGTTAATAGACTCCAGAGGTCCAGGGTGCACGAGAGGGGCCTGACTGAGTCACTGAGAGCAGTCACATCCACACCTGCGAATACCCACATCTCTTACTACCCACAGACCCCAACAAGCTCCCAGTCCAGAGCCAGGTTGCTACCACTAAACACCTAGCAGTCATCATCTTCATTTCTCACCCTCTCGGGACCTGCACTGACTGATTCCCATGGGATTCATTCTGCCCAGTGAAGCTGTCCCCCAGGGGATGCTGCAGAGAGCCCTGCTAGACTGTGGCTCCCATGGCGTGCATGTGTCCCCTTCTAGACTGCGGTTCCCACGTTGTGCACGTGTCCCCTGCTAGAAGGGTGGACATGTCTGCTACTAGACTCTGACTCTCAGAGTGTGTCCCTAGGGTGCACGTACCTCACTGGAGAGGGCCACAGGCTGACCCTGCAGTAGGGACTGTGTCAAAAGTCTGGAACCTTAGGATACCTCTGGCTGGCTGGAGGCCACAAGTTGCTGGGTGAGGGCAGTGGAGGCCCCCACTTTGACTTGAGCCTTGGGACGTGAGCACCAAGGCCTGGGATGGACATGGGGACCCTGGTGCTGACTACGGCTGCAGCCTAGGCTCCACTGAGTTGCCTATCCATCTTGGCTTGTCCAATGTGTGGATCCAACAACCTGTGATTTTTTGTTTTCTTTTATAGATGAGAAAGAACCAGAGATGGGTCCAGAAAATACCTCTCCTAAGGAGAGTCGGTCTGTTCTGATTCCAGAGAGAGACGGAAGTGAAATGTCAGATGAAGAGGAGCTCCCATTCCCTAGTGAAGACAGGCAGCCAGGGGCTGGTGAGGACACACCAGGCCTGACAGCCAGGTCCAGACAGCAAGACTTAATATTTGAGGCAGTCACGCCAGCCACACCACAGGAGACTGCACCATCGGAAGAGGGCATTGACCTCCTGGGACTGCACTCTGAGGTGGACCTGGAGCTCACTGCCCCCTCAGAGGCCTGCAGGCCCCCTTCCAGCAATGCTGACCTGCTCAGTCGCCTCCTTGGACCACCTGACTCTGCCCCAGTGGGGTCCCCAGGTGACCTGCTTGGCAACGAGGCCCCCTTGCTCCTGGCAAGTCCAGTTACTCCCCTAAGTGCACGGAGCACCTCACAAGGAGGGACCCCCGCCACTGGTACGCACTTCTGTTCTGCAGAGAGTTAACTTCACAGTAAATGAGTAGGGTTTAGTCATTCCTGCCAGGTAGAAAGGGGAGCAATCACTATTATCTAGGTGCTGGGAACGGGGCCATTTAGAAGAAGTTGTCTGTGGGTGCAGTAGTTCCCACTGCCCCCTCGGGCAGCCTATAGGCCAAGAACCACCAGCTGTCCCCTCGTGGGCATTGCTATGTCCGTGGGATGGTTGTCCTGGCTGTGGGGAGTCAGAAGGACTATGTGCTCCTGGGAGGGCAGCTGGGTAGCTTGGATCCATCTGGCTGAAGCCGCTTCCCTCTGGAGACTGGAGGCCTGAGAACAGGGTAGCTAGAACCCAGGGCATGGGTTGTGGTTAACACTGTCCTCCCTGCCTGTCTGTCTAGCAGACCCATTTGACCCGCTTCTGCTGTCATCCAACCCCGACACCCAGCCCTGCTCCAAGCCTGATCTCTTTGGTGACTTTCTCAACGCTGACTCCACAGTGGCCTCTGGCTCACCTGCCTTCCCCTCCACCCACAGCGCCCCACCCCCAGCCTGTAGTACCACCTTTATGCAACTAGGTGAGTGTCCACTGCTGACTGCGCTCAGAAGCCACAGGTTTCTACACGGTGGGGTCTGGGAACTCCTGCTTCACACATCTCCCTCAGGACAATGACTCAAGGGTAGAGCAGTAGGTGGGGAGGGACCATGTGGCTTCTGCAGCTCTCAGTGCCAAGCAGGGCCCTGCCTCTCCTTGCTTTCCCCCAGTCCAAGGTGCTCAAGGTCTGGTGGAACACTGGCTTCTTTTCCTCCACTCTCCCAAGCTGTTCACTCAACCTTTGAGCAGGTTCTGAGCCCTGTGGTACTCATTGCTGTTCACAGCCTCTTCAGCATGGGCCCCAGGACTGGCTGTGAGCAGGGACAGCCATCTCTGCCTAAAGCTTTGGTTGGGGTTGCCAGGTCAGGGGGCAGAGAGATCTAGGAAGCCAGTGCAGGGAAGAAGCAGCAGGAAGGCTGAAGGCCAGCCCGGGGAGTAGCAGGCATGACCCATTTAGCAAGCAGCTGGGGCCCCTCCAGCTGTGGAAAAGGAGTTTGGTTCTTCTAAGCAGGAGCAGTGTGGTTCAGGGTATGCCCTGGAGGATGGCTGATCACAGTAGGCAGCTTGTGGATAGGCAGTGTGATACATGGCTGCACCATGCTGGGGTGGGTGTATGGCCAGTTGAGAACAAAAGAACTGGTGCAGGACCCCTAAAAGGGTACCAAACATGGCTGTGGGTCCCCATCCCCCAGGAAGGTGGCTCAGCCAATCGGTGTCTTCCTCCCTCCCCACTGTGGGCTGCACTGGGAATCTGCAGGTGGCTATGGAGGAAGAAGGGTCTCTGAAGGCCCCTTGATATGCAGGTGTTTCTTCTCATCACTGCTCTGTGAGGTTGGCCGCCTGCTGACCTCTATGTCTTGTTGATCAGTTCAGTGGCATGTGGTGTGTCCTCAGAGCCCCTTGGGAAGAGGGAGGCTGGAGTGTGCAGGGTTCAGCCACTGGGCATTTCAGGACCCCATGGTGACTGCACAGGTCCCTCGGCTGTGTCTTGACTGGATTTGCCCACTGCTCATGTGGGGGAAGAGGAGGGCCCATGTGAACAGCATGACTGTGGCTGGCAGACACGCCAAGCCCTGATCTCCTCTGGCTCCTTCCAGGGGATCTGCCAGCAGAGCCTAGCAAGGTGACAACCTCCTCCAGCCAACCGGATCTGCTGGGAGGGTGGGATACGTGGGCCGAGGCTGCTGTACCCGGGCCAGCCCCCACACCCAGCACAGAAGGTACGACCACTTACACCAGGGGCTGAGTTCCCAGGTGGGCACCCCCCTGAGGCCATGGAGTGTTTCCTGTTTTGTACATGATGTAGCTGATGCCACTCTGGCAGAAGAGGAAGGAGGACTGCCTGTGGGTTCCTGCATGTCTGTCAGCCTTGAGATTGCTCATGGTGGCTACAAAGTACTCACTTGCTCCTTGGAAGTGCAGATCTCTGCATGTCAGTCCACTGGCCTCTGCTTAGCAGCAGGCAGTGTCTCATTCCCCTGCTCCCATTCTGCCTGCTGGTCCTTTTTCTTCTCCTACAGGCAAATGTATTTTGGGACATAATTCTACACCTTATTTACTATCAGTTACCCTGCCTGCCTGCCTGCTCTGCACCTCTCACCAACCTTCCTGAAAACTGAGGCTGATACCATGTGCTCCGTCAGGGATATGGATTGTGTGGATGCAATCCAGACATTCACATTTGTGAACGTCTGTCCTTTTTGTGCATATATAACTATTGATTGCATGCTCTAGTCCAACACAATCCTATTTACAAGGTCTTTGACACATGTCCCCGTCTGGGTACAGTATTATTTGCCCGGGAGCAATTCCTATCCTTGGTTTCTGACAACAGTTGGATGGTAAGTTTTAAAACATTTTACCAATTTATAGGTCATCAGTGGGTTTGTTTGGGGTTTTTTTTGGCATTACTGGGTTTGAATGGGGGCCTTACACTTGTTAGGCAAGCACTCTACTATTTGAGCCACGCCCCAGCCCTTTTTGCTTTAGTTATTTTTTGAATAGGGTCTGACTTTTATGCCAACCTGGACTTCGATCCTTCTACATACTCTTCCCACACAACTGGGATAACAGGTTCTCCCCAGCATGCCCAGCTTTTCATTGGTTAAGATGGGGTCTCAGGAACTTTTTGCCTGGACCGGACTCAAACTATAATCCTCCGCATCTCTGCCTCCTGAGCAACTAGGATTGCAGTTTTGAGCGACCATGCCCAGCTCATTAGTGCTTTTAATTTTCGTTGCTTTGTTATAAATGCGGTTGGCTATGATTTTGTGTAGTTTTAGTTATTCATATTTTTTTCAGAATGTTTTCATCTTTGCTCCCTTTTCACAGAGGGAATTTCTCTTTTTTATTGATGTAAGAGAATTTGTGTGTGTGTGTGTGTGGGTGGGACTGGAGTTTGAACTTGGGACTTTACACTTGCAAATCAGGCGCTCTCCCACTTGAGCCAGACCTCTAGTCCTTGCTCTGGTTACTTTGGAGGTGGGGTCTTGTGAACTATTTGCAGAGGCTGACTTCGAACTATGATCCTCCCGATCTCAGTCTCCTGAGTAGCTGGGATTACAGATGTGTTCCACTGTGCCCAGTCTGAATCATTTTTAATGATTGTATAATATTTTATCAAGTGTCTGTGCAATATTTATTTAACTATTTCATGATTTTATACTTAAGGATATTCTCAAATTTACACTGTTATAAGGAATATCATGAAGAACATTCACATTCAGAACAGTGTAGACATTTTTTAGTACTTGGTACCAACTGTTCCATCATTTCCTGTAAGGAGACATGGGTGCCGGAAGTGGCTACTCTGCCACGTGTGTGCTACGTCTCCACTGCTCGAAACACTGGTTGAGCCAAGTGGGGCCCATGGTACTGAGGGAGGAGCTGGGCCGGGGAGGCTGTACCTTACTGTTGGTGGGCCTTTCTAACACTCTGCCCTTTTTCCAGGTGCCCTTTTCTCTCCTGGAGGTCAGCCAACCCCTCCCGGCCCGCAGTCTAGCCAGAACAAGTCTCAAACCCTGGACCCATTTGCTGACCTTGGGGACCTCAGCTCCAGTCTGCAAGGTACTGTGAGGGGTAGGCCGTTTGCTCACCTTGGGGACTTCTGCTCCAGTCTACAAGGTAATGTGAGGGTGAGCTGTTTGCTGACCTTGGGGACGTCAGCTCTGGCCTGCAAGGTAATGTGAGGGGCAGGCTGTTTGTGCCTGAGGCAGATTCTCTCTCGTCTTCTCACTCTGTGCTGCCCAGGGCATGTGCTGAGACCGCTGGGCCTGGGGACCTTGGGGGCTTGTGTCCTATTCAGGCGCTGGCTGGCTGACTAAAAGGAAGTCTAAAGGAAGTTGCTGGAATTGCCACTGCTGCCTGGCCCTCATGGCAGCATGGTGGTGTGTTTCCTGCAGTGGCATCTGGGCCGTGGGCATCTGGAAAACAGAGTCCATATTGGTGAGACTCTGCCAGGCAGTACCCCTAACACCCATACCTGCCTTGTCCTGGCCCACACTTGCAAGCTGCTCCAGAGCTCACCTTGAGGTTGCCTCATGTGTTCCCCTGGGGCTCCTCTGTCTGCACCTCCCCTTCCACAGCTTCTACAAAGGGGGACATGCTCTTGTTGCAGAGCCTTTGGCCAGAGGCCCAACTCGGGGGATGTTCCAACTTGTGAGGTCTGGCCACTTGCTCCAAAAACAGCAAACAATAATGGTGAAAAGGCAGGAAAGGATTTATTCAACATCTTCAGGGGTCACTGATGTTTGTCCATCAGTCCTGTCCTCCTGGAATCCAAGGTGACTTCAGGGGAGACTGGCTCAGAGCAGAGGAGACATGCAAAATGGAGGCAGAGATGCTGAGTTTTATTCTGCTTTTAGCTACCTTGTGGCCCAAGTGAGAGGTCAGTGCTTTTTAGCAAAAGCAGTTTCTAAGTACCTGTTACACCCTTTGTCCACTCCTGTCCCTTACCTATTGCTGGTGACTCACTTGCTGTGGTGTTGGCCCTGGGTGTTGGTATCTCCACGCTGTCCTCCTGTGGCATCCTATTGATGTCAGCTCTGTGGGCTCAGCTTTCCTTGCAGCCCCCACACTGGGCACCTGGCATCCTGGTCTCAGAAATTTTTTGCCTGTCTGTTTCTTCTTGAGTCCCTGTTCTGCAGTGTTTGTGTCCCAGGCTGGTGCCAGCCCTATCTCCTCTCCAGCCTCATTCTGCTCCTACTACCACATTGTTTCTCCTGTGCTTTTGTTGTTTAACTGCCTTTTTTTTTTTTTTTTTTGTCTCCTGGTTTTCCAGGTGACAGTATATTTCTGGGATCTGTATGAGGGCTTCTGTCTTACTTTCCCCATGTGGTCTCAGAGCTTCTGATCTGAGCACAGCAGGGCTGCCAAGACCTCCCCAGGAAGAGTGTTTGCCCTTTGGAGATGGGAGAACGCTCAGGATCAGGCTAGACAGAGCCAGCCCTCAGCTCCCTCCCTCATGTGCCTAAAGCAGCAGCCCCATAGGAAGCCAGGCTGAGGCAGCTTAAAAGATAACCCAAGTTACAGGTGGCGACAACAGTACACACCATCCACAGCATGGGTGGCCTGGCTGTCATTGGCCTCACTGGCAACACAGAACACAGGTCCCTTCCACGCACCTGTGCAGCCTCCATCAGGGCAAAAAACCTGAATTATAGCACACTGTCTGCCACCATGGATCCATCCAGACAGTGAGAGTGAGATGATGGATCCTCTTCACCCTGGACCAGGTGAACAGTTGCTGTGAGTAACACAGAGGAGCCCAAGGAAAGAAAACAATGCATTGGACTGAATGAAAATAAAATTCAGCATATTGGGACATGGGCACACAGCTTAAAAGTGCTGGAGAGTTTATAACATTAAATGCTTGCCTTAGAAAAGATGAAATGTATCATTAATAAATGCGAGAGCAAAGTAAATCCAAAGGAAGAAAGCAAGGAAATCATATTTTTCTTTTATGGGAAGGGAAGGAATAATTTTTTCAACTCAACAAAACAAAAAGTAGGTTCCTTGAAGAGATTGATAAAATTGATGAAGCTCTACTAATACTGACAAAAAAAGGGAAGAGCAGAAAGCACCAGTGTCAGGGCCCAGGGCCCAGAGGCTCTGCAAGGTGAGAAGGGGTGGAAGCAGGTGCTCAAACCCTTGCAGCTCAGGAACACAGCCAGTCAATACAAAACTCCCAGTGTGAAGCAGAGAACTGGAGAAAGTCTGTCACTGAAGAAAATGAAACCAGAGTAAAAAGCCTCAGAGGAAGAAAATCTCCAGACTCCAATGGGTTCGCTGAAGTTTCACTGTGGGTGCAGTTCCACACCTGAGAAACCAGAAGAGGAACAGTTTCATGCTAACCTTACAGAGCACTGATGCCAAATCCACAGGCTGACCTCAGGACACACAGACCCACAGAACAGGGGCAGATGGAATTTGCCATATGAGCAAACAGCTGCACACCACCCTGGTGGGCCTACTGCAGCAAGACTGGCTCAGCCCTCTAATAGAGTGGAGTCACTGTGTCATATCAGTGATGCAGAAAGGGCAGCTAACAAAGCCGAGCACCTTATCACAGCCCTTGGCAAACATAATGAGAGGGGTGTCACATCACCAGAGTGGGTGCAGAGACCACAGCTGACATCATGGCCTGTGGGAAAAAGTGAAGTTCCCTGATGTCAGGGAAGGCGGTGTCTGAGTGCCATTCCCATTCACTGAAAGACAAGAAAAGAACACAGAAGTTACACATACTGGAAAGGTAAAACAAAATTTTCCTGCTTGCAAATTACATGGTTGTCTGTGTAGGAAATCTGAGGACTTTACAAAAGCTTTTAGAACCACTAAGGTCACACAAAACTGAGTTATAATTGTTTATTTGCAGTGACATGAAAGCAAATTTATAAACAGTACCATTTACAATCACTTTTAAAAAACAAAGTGTTAAGCAGAAATCTAAGGAAATACATACAGTTCCTGTGTGATGAAACGATGAACCAAATACGGTGAAGGAAAGCAGAGATCGAGTTCTACAGAGAGACTTGCCATTGGAAGGTGTACACACAACTCCTATGCTGATTGATCTGCAGGTTTAATGTGGTTCCCACCAAAACCCCAGTAAGGGTTTTTGTAGATTCCACCAAGATCCTTGCCACATTTATTTGGAAAGACAGTAACTGAAAGAACTGGAATGTTCTGCAGTGGAAGCGCGAGTGGGAGACATTCCCCAAGCTTTCAGGCTTATTCTCTGTTCCCCAAAACTCACATTATAGTGTGAGCACAGGGCTACACATAGTGAAATGGGAGAGAGGACCCAGAAATAGACCAGGAGGACCAACTGATATTTTTGACAGAGGCTCAAAAGCCATTCAGCAAATGGAAGTCGGAGCCATTGGACTTGCACAGGCAAGGAAAGGAACCTCAACTAACTCCGTGCCTCGCAGAAGCTGCCTGTGGCTCATTGAAGACCAGATGTAAAGCAGAGCTGCACTGCCTACAGAAGACAGCACAGATTTGGGGCCTTGCTGGGCACAGATATGAGATGCAGCTTCCAGACTAGAAAGACATCAACACAAGGGAGGAAATGTTTTCAAAACACGTATTTGATGAAAGATTCCTGTCTGGAATATGTAGATACAGTAAAACAAAACAAAATACACTCCAGTGAGGACACGGGAAGAGAGATGGAGGGTTTCCTGCAGAGGTGGTGCTCGACCCACATGAGCACAAGACATCCCTGGCTGGTGGAAGATGATGGCAGCCACCTTGAGCCTCTGCCAGAGCAGACACTCAGCACCAACAAGGATCCGAGCTACTGCTTCCTCACATGCGCTGCGGGACCATGAAACAGTACAGCTAATCTTGATCAGATTCTTATAAAACTAAACATGCAACCACCACACAACACTGGTGTTTATCCCAGAGAAATGAGCTTGTGTTTTTACAAAATCCATAAATAAGCATTCAAAGCAGTTATAACAACCAGACAGTAGGCTTAGTACAGACATACTTCCATGGATGAAGGTTGAGCAGATAGTGGTCCCTTCTGCACCACAAAATGTCTCAGCAGTTAAAAGGAGTGGTCTAGATGGGCATTGTCCCCGTGAAAAGACTAGTAGTAAAGGACCTGTTGTTGACCCATTGTATTTTTTGTTTTGTTTTGTTGGTGGTACTGGGGTTTGAACTCAGGGCCTCATGCTTGGCTAGGCAAGTGCTCTGCCACTTAAGCCACACCTTGCTAGGCAGGCACTCTTAACACTTGAGCCACTCTGCCAGCCCCTCCACTTCTGAAATGTTCTTGGCATGACAGAACTCTGGAGAGGTGGGTGCTCCTGAGGACTGGTGCCTGTGGGACCACATAAGTGGTGAGACAGCTCATACCTGTGCACACCTCTGAACCAGCCAGCACTGCTGCCCATCTCAGTGGTTCATGGAGGAATGGGGGACATTGCTGCAGGGTACACCAAATGATTCTAATTATTTCAAAAAAAGTTAGTTGCACATTTGGGGAAACTTGTGAGGTGGCACCCGCAAGAGGAAGCAGTGGTCCCGAGGCAGTTCTGTGCAGATGGGAGCGCTGTGTCTGACTCTATCCAGAGTATGCTCAGCCCTTGCAGTGCTCACCTGTACTAGCCACTGGAGTCCCTCGCACCTGTTGGATGGGACAGGCCAACCAAGTGATGTGTTTCCTTCTGTGAGCGTGCAGTGCTGCACGGAATGAGGGACAGGCCTTCCGAGTGACGGGGCATTTCATTCCGTGAACACGCTGTGCCGGTGGACAGCTGACTGGTGATGCGTGTTTCATTCCGTGAACGTGCATCCCTCACACATGGTGTTCTCAGCTCCACCATAGCAGTCCCATGAGTGTCCTGTGCTCTGTCTCCCCAGGTTCGCCTGCTGGATTCCCTTCTGGGGGATTTGTTCCCAAGTCAGCTCCCTCTTCTAAGGGTGGTGGCTCCTGGCAGACAAGTCGACCACCAGCCCAGGGCACCTCGTGGTCCCCCCAGGCCAAGCCACCCCCCAAAGCCTGTGCACAGCCAAGGTCTCACTATGCTACCAACTTCAGCGTGATTGGGGGCCGAGAGGAGAGGGGTGTCCGTGCGCCCAGCTTTGGTGAGTCCCGAGATGGCCCACTGACTTGCGTGGCCTGCCCTGAGGGTCAGGTCAGCCTTTCATTCCTTACCTCAAAGCCCATCCCTCGGAGAGCAGATCAAATCAGCCTCCATTTCTCACTGAGGCTGCTCTGTGGAGAGGAAGCAGTTTCAGATACATCTGTTGTTTCTTCTTGAGGTATGTTTAAGCATCCTCTCTTCCTGTCGCAGCCTGTTGGTCATCTTTAGCAGCTGGCCTGGGTCGTAATTTCCTTCCTCTCTGTCTAGGCATTGGACAGAGGCCCTGCCCCCGGAGCAAGGGGAAGCAGGCAGAGAATAGACCAGTGTCTCTGTAAATAGTGTTTCTTTTTTCCCAGCCCAAAAACCCAAGGTCTCAGAGAACGACTTTGAAGACTTGCTGCCTAGTCAAGGGTTCTCCAAGTCCGATAGGAAGGGTCCAAGGACCATGGCAGAGATGCGGAAGCAGGACCTCGCCAGAGATACAGACCCGCTCAAGCTGAAGGTGGGGTTAGTGCGAGACCGCTCTGTGACTGTGTTTCTGGGCAGCCCGGCACTGTTCTCTCGGCACTGTTCTGGGACTGGGTGGTCAGGGAAGGTTGCCAGTATCACACAGGGCTCCTGTACTCTTGACCTTTGGCTAGAGCTGGCAGGAGGGCTTGTGCCCAACTAGTATCGCCATGACAACTAAGGGGCTTTGCCTGGCCTGCTGGCCAGGACAGCAGCTTTTGTTTGGGTTTTAGTCCTGACCCAAGACACCCACTGTGGGGTGGGGTGGCTTTTCCAGTACCCTGATCTGGGATACTCATTGCAGGGTGATGGGGACATCAGCATGGCCAATGATCAGGTGGTCTTACTGAGGTTCTGGGACACATCATCTGTACATTTGGATGGTGGTCAGCTCTGCCCTGCTTGTCCCCTCTGAACCTCAGTGGAGGGAGGCTGTGCTGAGGGACTAGGGTTTGTGTCCTTGTGAATGTCCCCCAGGACTCTGCAGCTAAGCTGCCTGGTCTATGTTATCTGGGCTGGCCCAGCCAGGACTCAGAAAGGCTGGATTGGAACCTTGCTGGGTGGTGGGGAGTGGGGTGGGCTAGTGTCTTTGTCCTACACACTTACTTCTCCCTGGAGTGTGGAGAGGTGCCAAGCCAGGTCCCACAGTGCCTCCCCGAGGCTTGCTCCACAGACCTGCTCCTTGTTTTAGTCAGGGTGGCCACCTCCCTTGGTGCTTCTTCTGCTGCCTCCCTTAATCACCCCACACAGAGGGGAGGGGGTATCCTGAGTCGCGATGGCTCCTCCTTGTGTTGAGGCTTAGTGTATGCTGGTGAATCCACAGCTGCTGGACTGGATTGAAGGCAAGGAGAGGAACATTCGTGCACTGCTGTCCACACTGCACACAGTGCTGTGGGATGGGGAGAGCCGCTGGACACCAGTGAGCATGGCTGATCTGGTGACCCCAGAGCAGGTGAAGAAGCAGTACCGCCGTGCAGTGCTGGTTGTGCACCCCGACAAGGTGAGTATGTGGTGGGGCAGTTTCGCACCTGTCCTGAGGCTCCTACTGTACTGCTGCCAGGATGGCCCTGCTGTCCCATCCTCTCAGGGCCTGTGCCTGCCAGTGGGTCAGGTTGGGGCGGGGTGGTCAGCCCAGATCTCATCCCTGTTGCCCACAGGCTACGGGGCAGCCATATGAGCAGTACGCCAAGATGATCTTCATGGAACTGAACGATGCCTGGTCTGAGTTTGAGAACCAAGGCTCCCGGTCCCTCTTCTGAAGCTCGTGACTGCCGACTGCACAAGCAGCTCATGGAGCCGAAGACTGCCAGCCTGACTATGAGGCACCCAAGGGCTTGGGGTGGGTGTAACATGTGATATGGCCTAGAGGGCCTGAATCATCTGCTCCCCACCATCTCTTCACTGGTCCTGGACAGATGCCATTCCACAGCACAGGAGAGAAAACATTCCAAAGCTCTGGTTTTTGTTCTTTTTCTTTCCCTTGTCCCAGAGGAAAAGTGTTGATTTATGCTCCTTCCGCGCTGTCACAGTCTGATTTACTTGGGGTCTTGTGGCTGCCACCTCTCAGGCAGCACCTGTGATTGCGCTGTTGTACTGTCACTTCTCAGATGGCATCTGTGATCAGGCTCACAATCGTCTGTACAGAATTAAACTATTTTCTGATGGCTGCTGCAGTCTCCAGCATGGGTACCACTCCTCCTCATCTGGCGCCCAGTAACCAGTTTCTTTCTCAGCTTCTCACCCCATGTGGACTGTTGGATCTTGAAGTTAAGCTGGAATTGGGAGCACGGACCAGCATGGCCAGCGGTGACACCTTCCTCTTGTCAGAGCACTTTCTAAAAGAAGGTTCCAGAGACCACTCAGAAGGGAACCTCCACCAGGACACTGAGTCTTCTCCCCAGGGCTTGAGCCTCACCCACCTGCCTAAGTGCTGCTGGTCTGCACCCCGGCTCATGGCCAAAGCTCTGCACAGGCTGCAGAGTTGAGTCATACTGCTCATGGATGTTTGCTCTGCTGACTTGTTCTGAGCCTCCTGGGTGACCTTAAGCCAGTGGCCTGGGCCTGGCTGTCACATGCAGCAGGAAAGCTGGGGTGAGCACAGGCAGAACATTGCCCCCAGTCACTGTGAAGCCATGGGCCAGGTGCCCAGATACTGCCTCCTGGGTTGGGCACTCAGGTCAGAGTGCGGCTTTGAGGGAGAGGGGGTAGGCGGGTACTGTTCCAGAACAACCTGGGTCGTTGTCTGAGAACCAGCCCCAAGGTACTATGAGACCAAAGAAAGACCTGCAGAGTGCCGCTTACTAGGGACTCACTGGCGGAAGTGTCCTGGGCAGCAGCAGGACCAGTGGGTCCTTGGAATTTGGGCTAGAAGATGGGGTGTGTACATTGGTCAGAACAAAAGTGACCCTGTTACTTTTTGTTGTTTTAAGTTATGTCAGTCACATTCCTGGAACCAGAGTCTGGTTGTAAAGCCCCACAATCTGCTCTGATGGTCTATGGTTCTCTAGGAAACTAGTTAAAAACAGCTAGGGTCACTTGGTCAGTTGTGGCAGTCATGGCTCACAGTGGCTATGGTTGTGTTGAGCTAGATCAATACCGGTGCTGAGCTCAGGGCCCATGAGTGCCCCTTTTGCGTCTGCAGCCCAGTGGCTATGCCCCATGGACTGTCCTGGGTCTTGTCAGGAGAGGGGTGGGGACTTTGCACTTTTTTTATTCAGTGAATTCAAAACAAAATCAGCTTCTTCAGTGGTTCCAGTCATATGTAGGTGGACATCACTGCAAGGCTTCCAGACAATGTCTTGTGGACAGCTACTGCATTTTGGTTATAAGTGGTTTCTCAGTGTCTGTGGGCAGGATCTGTCCATGGGAGTCCAAGGGGTCATCTCACTAGTGGGCCACCTGCCACTGCCCTGGGCCCTCATCCTTGTGACCAGGGTCTGAGGCTAGATCAGTGTTACAGCCCCCAAGCATCCCATGCAGCCTCTGCCCAGAATATGAGTCATTGAGTCTGTATGATGCCAGGGGAACAAGAGAGAAACACAAGTCCTGTGGAGTGCAGGGGCCAAGGACAATTATGCAACACCCCGTCTTTGCCTGCTCTCCTCCCTCGCTGTCCCTGTTGCCAGCCACTTGGTTATAACAACGTATGTGTGTCAAACACAGCAAGGATGTGTCTGTTTTCTGGGAATCCTAGCAGCATGTCCCTCAGGTACAGGTTTTGTCTAGACATGTTTGGGAGCCAGGAGGTGGAGCCTCAGGCCAACTTTCCACTACTGGGGACCCATCCTAGGACCTTCAGAGTGGGGCACACACATGTGGCTGGGCCAGGAAGCTAGAGAAGGCAGGAGGTGGTGTGGTCTGGTTTCTGGGTAAGGAGGCAGAGTCACGGAGGGCAGCCAAGACAGGCAGTAGTCTGACTCGACCTCCAAAGGAGAAGGGCCTCTCCTGCCCAATCCTGGGTGGGGACCTGGTGGACCAAGTGACTGCTGAACTGCCACCCTCCAGGTGATGGTGGGCTAGAGTGCCTAAACGGCAGGATCCAGCAGTCCTGCAGGTTCTCCCAAGAGCAAGAACAGGAAAGAGGCCCTGCTGGCTAGACACATGGTCAGGCACACACACGATGGGGGTGCCTTTTGCCCAAGTGGGGGAACTCCACCTGGTTGAGCTGCCCCATCGCCCCATCCCATGCTCACCACGGCACCTGTGAGCTGCAGTCATTATAGGCCGTAGTAGTGCCACAGGGTGGGTGGCAGAACATGGAGAATACCTCCACGTGTCCGTGCAGCCCACCCTGCACAGTCGGCTCAGAGTCAGCAGAACATGGAGAATACCTCCACGTGTCCGTGCAGCCCACCCTGCACAGTCGGCTCAGAGTCAGCTGGGAAGATTCGGTTGAGGATGTGAGTGTTGGTGGGAGAGCCCCATTTACCCCATGCTCCCTAAAGGACCCCTAGGCACATGGTGTAGGGGCTCCCAGGGTGGATGTCAGTGGAAGTTTCTGTGACTGGCTAGAATGCCTCACAGTGGGCTGTGTCCCAGTCTTGACTGTGCTGCCATCTCAAGAGATGCTCAGAGCCCCTGCTCTGCCACACCCGGGACCCCTACATAACTCATCGGACCTCTCTACAGGCAAGGTTCTGAGTGAGGAGGTCAATTCCCACCCCACCCCACAGCTGAGGCTTCCTCCCCCCTTGTCTGTCCCTGAGCAACCCGATTCTGTCACTGGTCCATGTTCAGAGGAACAACTCCCATTTGTTCTGCATCACCACTATTTTTAGAGTTCAGCTCTTTTAAAAAATAATGAGCAATCTAAATAGGTGCAGAGATTTTCACATCAAAGTCATTTTTTACTCTGACTTGGGGCCTGGTGGGGCCCAGGTTTCTCAGGGTGGCACCCTCAGGCCCTGGAGTGCTGCTGGGTATGAGTATCTGGACAGAAACCTCCAGGCAGTGCCACTCCAGATCCAGAGCAATGGGCTGAGACCTGAGGGTCTGTGAGGTCAGCCAGTGAGACCCAGGGTCAGGAATTGGCCTCCTAGTGCTGGCAAGAGGGTGGGCTAGGTCCTGGGCATCCTTGGAGTCACAAGGTGGGGGTAAGGGATCAGTCTGGAAGCAAGACCCTTGCTCCGCCCCCTCCCCAATCAGATAGGCATGCCTTTGGCTCCCGTTGCCCCTCTGGGATCTCTCCCACTCATTCTGCCCCACTGCTGCAGTGAAGCTCTCAAAAACCCTCTCCCTTATCTGAGACTTGAACTTAGACCCCAGTTCCTCTAGCACCTTGGTCTTAATGCTGAAAACCACACACCCCTCTGACACTGCTACCCCCAGACGTCCTCCCTGAACCAGGACCCTTCCCTGTACCTGGCCTTCACCTTGAAAGCTCCACCAGAGGCATGAATCATGGGCAGGTCCAGGCAGCAGGTCACCTGTGCAGAGGGCAGAGAAGAGGACAGGAAAGGTCTTGATTTAAAGATACAGAAACCCCATCCAAGAGAACTGGAGCACAAAAGCAAGCTGGGCTCATGCTCAGGTCACAGTATGCCCTTCTCCCCGCCCATAGCATAGCTGTGCATGCATACGGTGTATGCAGAAGCACGTGTGTAGAAGTATGTGTTCACATGCATTCAGGGGCATGCGTATGCAGAGGTGTATACAGAAGCATACATGAATCCAAAAGCAAA
Organism: Castor canadensis; assembly: GCF_047511655.1. NCBI lineage: Eukaryota > Metazoa > Chordata > Mammalia > Rodentia > Castoridae > Castor > Castor canadensis. The sequence continues at coordinate 155,026,251 of NC_133394.1, forward strand.
TTGTGCACATCTGTGTATGCAGAGGCACACTATGGACACGTATACATGGAAATGTGTGCAGAAGCAAATTGTGCACGGATGAATGCAGAAGCGTGCATTTGGAGAAGGTGCGCAGATAGGCCACACTTGCATGGACACGTACGTCACAACCCAGACACGCATGCTCGTGAGACTCCCTAGGATGCATGTAATACCCCACCTGGAGTCACTGGGCTCATAGTACTCTCTGGGTAGACACAGGCCTAGCTGGCAAGGCTTTTGGGCAAGGCTAGAGCACTTCATAGTAGTCTTGCATATATTGCCCTTGTGTCCTGTGAGGGTCAGACCCTCATGGTAAGCCCAGTGCTTGAGGGAACTGCTTTTGGGGCATCTGGAATGTTAGGTTCCCTGGGTTGGTGTGGGCATTCTTCCCCAGGCAGGCCAGACCTGTGACCCTGGGCCTTCAGGTAAGAAGAGGAGCATGGAACTGTGACCTGGCAGGAGCCCACCTGAGCAGAGGTGGTTTGGGGGTTGGGATCCTGGGCAGGGATGCTGGGCACACCTCAGAAGGTATCTTGAGTGAGCATACTGGGGTGCAGGTCAGGGAGAACCCCAGGGGATGTGGGAATGCACAGCTCAGGTGGCATTTTAGGGGCTGAGGGGTAGTGCATTCAGCCCTGCCGTCTTCCCACAGAGGCCTGCAGCCCTCTATGCACCGGGTTCCCAGCTTGAGGTCCCCATACCTTTGCCCCTCCTGGCACCGACAGACCTAGGAGGGCTGACCGATCTGTGGTTTGGACACAGCTTGCCCAGCACTAAAGGTGAGGAAGGTGGCCAAACTCAGGTGGAGTGGCCAGCATCTGTGAGTGGAAAGCTCTGGTTGGTGATCTGTCACTGTCTCTCAGCAAAGAGGAGCCACCATAGCTCCCAGCTTGTGCTAATGGAAGCCCCAGGATTGGTGTGGGAGGACAGGGATGAGTGAGAGCCCCCACATCTGGGTCTGAGCTGGGTCAGTGGCCATATCCAGCCCGTGGTGCAGCTCTCCTGGAATTGAGGACTTGGATGGTGTGGGATGGTGGAAGGCTCTTCCCTGGGCATACTTTCAGCCACTGCCAGGAGACTGGGAAAATTCATGCCCCCACTGGGTTCAGGAGAACCAGGTCAGGTTGTCCTTGTGTCAGTCAGAAGGCCCCACTGAGCCCATTAGGGGCTATGGTGGGTCTGGCTTGTGGTGGCAGCTGAAACTGCCACAGTGACTGCCTACACCTTCAACCAGGGTGGACATAGCCTGGACATGTACTGCGGAAGGTCCCTTGGGCCTGTTTACCCTGGGCTCTGAGCCTGGGCAGGGGTGGATCTTGCAAAGACCCTGGCAGTGGTTTCCAGGTGGTTGTGTTGCCCATACCATGTGTCAGGGAGATGGAGGAGGCAGGCTGGGGTCTAGGACCCAGCCTTCTCTGGGCCAGGCACTGTGAGGATCCACTGCTGGCCTTGCACTGGCACATTCCTTCATTCACTCAGCAAACACTGAGCCCCTCATAGAATTCCTGACTGTGAACCTGCACACAGGCTACCTGTGGCGAGCAACAAGAGGTTCCAGGAGCAGTGAAAGGTGGAGTTGGGAGTGCAGGGACCACAGTCTTGGCTTTACTCTGAGGCTAATGAGTGAGGGTGTCACCCAGGAAGTGACCAGAAAGGGAGCCGAGTCCTCAGGAGGGAGGGGGGGCACCATGGCTGGGTTGGGGGTCCAGGCCCACTTAGCAGCCAGGGTTGAGTGGCAATTGACAGAGACAAGGTTCAAATCAGGGACTTTGTCCCTGAGCATCTCTTAGGAGTGTGGTATGAGAGATTGGCTCAGCCTGTAGTGCACTCTGCAGAGTGGTCATCACTGTGGGCCCATGCACACCCACTGAGCCACCCCACAGATCTGGTAGAGCTGGCAGGTCCAAGCTCCAGGCCAGACCCTGACTCAGGTGACCCGCCTGGGTGTGGGAGCCTTCATCCCACAGTGATGCCCGGGCATTCTGTGGTTTGGGTGAAGACCTGGGTCAATGTCATGTGCGCCAGTGCTGTGGCCTCAGTCCTTGCTCAAGCCAGAACTACGAGCACCTGCTGCAGGCCTCTCACTCTGACTACAGCTGGACTTTTCCTGAGCCAAGCTAAAGGATCACTGGGTCTGCCTCATGGCTCCCCCTCACCACAGGCCTTCATAGAATCCTTAACTCTGCCTGAAATGTGTCTGTCTCTGACCATGCCTGCTCTGTTCTAAGATGCCTTGGGTCATCTGTAAGGGGTAGACACCACTCCCGTGGTCTCCTCACCACAGCCAGTGTGGTGGACACTGTCCACCTACTCACTGGGCATGTTGTAAGAAGCCATAGTTAAGCCTTTGCTACCAAACTTGATGGGTGACAGGGAGCCCTTCCTTCCCAGGCCACTGAGAAACAGAAAAATTCATAAAACAGTTACAAGAACAGCACAGAAGGGGCCTCCGAGTGAAGAGGATAAGCAGAGAGGGCCACAAACACCCATTTACTGCCCTGAGCATGGCAGAGGAGACAGGTCAGCATTCACAGGGTTGGAGGCAGAGCCTGCAGAAACTTCCCTAGGCCCCTGAGACATTGCCATGTGTGATGTGGAAAGTGACAGCTGGCCAAAAAGATCTGGACATCACAGGGCATGAAAATGAGTCCAGACCTGAGCTGTTTACAGAACAGGAACCAGACAGCCAGAAACCTGAATATCTGGGTAAGCATAAAAAATAATTGCTGGCACTAAAGCAATAGGAGTGCATGGTGGTGTTTATAAGCAGCTCACACAAAGAGTAGTACAGCCCAGATGAGCTAAAGCTACACAGAGCAGACCCAGTGGATCCTTTAAAAAGCAAACCAAGAAGGATTCACTAGTAATGGAACAAAACATGGATTCCTAAAAGATCATCAACCAGTCACTCAAAAAGTGGAGAAAAGGCTGGGTGCCAGTGGCTCACACCTATAATCCTAGCTACACAGGAAGCAGAGATCAGGGGGATCACAGTTCAAAGCCAGCCCGGGCAAATAGTTCGTGAGACCCTATCTCAAAAAAAAAAACCTTCACAAAAGAGCTGGTGGGGTGGCTCAAAGTGTAGACCCTGAGTTCAAGCCCCAGTACCTAAAAGAAAAAAAAAGTTGAGAAAAGAAAAAAGAACAAAGTAAATGGAAATTTTTTAAATAGCAAGATGGTAGACATGTATTGGAAAGGCATTGGCTAAAAGGAATGGCCTTAGAATGAAGAGTGACATCGAGCTGTGTTTGTGAGTCCATACTAAATAAAGACCAGACGGGCGTCTAGCTGTGTACATGAGTCCACACTACACATAAAGACTGGACAGGTGTCTGTGTGAGTACATGAGCCCACATTAAGCAAAGACTGGACAGGTGTCCAGCTGTGTACATGAGCTCACACTATACATAAAGACTGAGTGGGTGGGCTGGGCATGCAACTCGGAAGTAGAATAAATGCCTAGCATGTGTGCAGGGCCCTGTGATTGTCCCTAGCACAGAAAAATAAAAGGATAATGCACCTTGAAAACCAAATTTTTAAGCTGGTATAGCCACATTAAAAAAAGTCGACTTTAAACAATAGTAATATAGAAGCATTTCACAATAATAATTTTATATATATATATACATACACAATAACAGAACTTTGTGGTACTGGGGTTGAACTCAGGGCCTCACACTTACTTGTTAGCACTTGCTCTACCACTGAGCAACGCCCCCAGTCCTCCTACCTCTGTCTCCCTAGTGGCTGGGATTACAGGTATGAACCACTACACCTGGCCTCACAATAGCAGAACTTTGAAATATATAAAGCAAAACTGATAAAACTTAAAAGTGAGATAATCCCACAATTATAATTGGCCACCTCAATTCTCCTCTTTTAGTAATTGACAGGATAAGTAGACAAAAATCAGTAAGAACATAAAGGACCTGAATAACAAACCTGACCAAATAGATATGTGTAGAATATTCCACCAAAGACATTTTCAAATGAATATGAAACATTCACCAAGGCAGAGCATATAACAGACCTCAGCAGGTTCAGAAAGACTAAAATAACACAGAGCACCTCCTCTGATAGAACAGAATTAGACTAGAATCAAACTGCAGACACTTGGAAATTAAATAAATTTCTAAATGACCCACAGGTTGAAGAAATCACAAAAGACATTGGAAATATCTTTTAATGAATGAGAATAAACATCAGTGTGTCAACATTTTAGAGACAAAGCAATGCTTAGAGGAAGGTTTACAGCTTTACTTACTAATATTACAAAAGAAAAATCAAGAATAAATTAGACCCAGAGTAAATTGAGCAGAGGAAGTAGTAATGATAAGTGTTCAATGAAGAAGAGAAAATTACCAATATCAAGGATGAAAGGGGATCCACCCCTACATTGGGTGCCAAGAAGAAAAGGATGGAGGGGGTCACATCACAGCAGAACCTACAAACATGAAAGAATAACATGTCGTGAGCAACTCTGCCAAAACGTTCCATAATGCAGATGAAATGGACAAACTCTTTGAAGAACCTATGTTATCAAAACCAACATAAAGCAATGAAAAGTCAGGATGGCCTTTTATCAAATAAATTAATTTAATCAATAATTTAAATTATTCTAAAAACAAAGACCAAATCTACTTGTAAATCTACCTAACGCTGGAAGATGTTGGGGTTCCAGAGAAACAGGTTGGGGACTAGGGTCACCATGGCCACAGACAAGGCCATGGAGCAGGGGCAGTGGAGATGGTGGACAGGCTGGGGCTGCCTCATACCTGTGGCCAGGCGACTAAGGTGCTGACAGGTGCTGGTGAGGACGTGGAGTGACTGGCTCCTTCACACGCTGGTGAGAAAACCAAGTAGCAACATCCATTTGGAAAACAGCTTGGCAGTTTAAAAAATAAAGTTAAACATATTTATCATGTGACCTAATTCTGCTCCCAGATATTTACTCGGGACAAAGGAACTGTTTCCAGTGAGTGTCCATAGAACCTCTTCCCATCGTAACCAAAACTAGGGATGGTGTAGACGTCCCTCAGCAGGGACCTGTGAACAAACCATGAAACAGCTCATTGGGACAAGTTGGGAATGAAAAAGGAAGAAGAGAGTGAGTCTGGAGACAATGGGAAATGCACATTGGTGTGTTGAGAGGAGGCCTAGGACGTACATATCCAGTCCACAGTGAGAGCTAGTTTGGGTGGCTACAGGGGTCACTGGGAACGTTGCACTGTCCTTGGGGACCACCCCCAGCATCTGGACACCCAGCTGCTTTTCTTGGGTTTCATCGTAGCTGAAACCTGCTGTCTTTCCTTCTCCTTCACCTGTAAATTGCTGGCACCTCCTCTCCTACGTCCAAACCCGGTGCCAGCATGGCCCATAGGCCTCGGTGGGTGTGCTGAGACAGGACTTCAGGCCCAGAAAGCATCCAGATGGGCCCTGTGGACCTCTTGCTTGTCACCCCTCCACCTGCCAGAGCCCCCCGCTCCAGGCTCTTCCCAGGTGTGCCCATCTGTGCTGCCTAGATTCTGTTACTGTGACAAAATACCTGAGAAACAAAAGAAGAAATTCAAATGGCCAGAAAACACATGAAAAAATGCTCACCATCTCTAGCAATAAAGGAAATGCAAATTAAAACCACACTAAGATTCCACCTCACCCCTGTTAGAATAGCCATCATCAGCAACACCACCAACAACAGGTGTTGGCGAGGATGCGGGGAAAAAGGAACCCTCTTACACTGTTGGTGGGAATGTAGACTAGTACAACCACTCTGGAAAAAAATTTGGAGGCTACTTAAAAAGCTGGACATCGATCTACCATTTGATCCAGCAATACCACTCTTGGGGATATACCCAAAAGACTGTTACTCCAGAGGCACCTGCACATCCATGTTTATTGCAGCACTATTCACAATAGCCAAGTTATGGAAACAGCCAAGATGCCCCAGCACTGACGAATGGATTAAGAAAAAGTGGTATCTATACACAATGGAATTTTATGCAGCCATGAAGAAGAATGAAATGTTATCATTCGCTGGTAAATGGATGGAATTGGAGAACATCATTCTGAGTGAGGTTAGCCTGGCTCAAAAGACCAAAAATCGTATGTTCTCCCTCATATGTGGACATTAGATCAAGGGTAAACACAACAAGGGGATTGGACTATGAGCACATGATAAAAGCGAGAGCACACAAGGGAGGGGTGAGGATAGGTAAGACACCTAAAAAACTAGCTAGCATTTGTTGCCCTTAACGCAGAGAAACTAAAGCAGATACCTTAAAGCAACTGAGGCCAATAGGAAAAGGGGACCAGGTACTAGAGAAAAGGTTAGATCAAAAAGAATTAACCTAGAAGGTAACACCCACGCACAGGAGATCAATGTGAGTCAATGCCCTGTATAGCTATCCTTATCTCAACCAGCAAAAACCCTTGTTCCTTCCTATTATTGCTTATACTCTCTCTACAACAAAATTAGAAATAAGGGCAAAATAGTTTCTGCTGGGTATTGGGGGGGGGAGCGGGAGGGGGTGGAGTGGGTGGTAAGGGAGGGGGTGGGGGCAGGGGGGAGAAATAAACCAAGCCTTGTATGCACATATGAATAATAAAAGAAAAATGAAAAAAAAATACCTGAGAAAAACAACTTAAGGGAGGAAGGATTTATTCTGATTATGGTTTCAAAGATTTCAGTCCATGGCTGACTGGCTCCACTGCTGCAAGCATGAGGTGAGGCAGAATATCATGGCAGAAGGGTACAGCAGAGGAACACTATTCACCTCATGGCAGCCAGGAAGCAAAGAGAATAAGAGAGGAAGTAGCCAGGGTCAAGATAAACCCTTCAAAACCCAACAGAAATCCCTTCACTTTGAAACTTCCCTCAACAGATCTGGGAAGCCACCAGGCATGCGGCCCAAACCTTCATTTTGCCTGGGATCAGGGCCACAGGGCAGGGAGAGGGAGCCTTACGCGGCTGAGCTATATCTACAGGACCCTGGGCCCACCTAGTCTGCACTGCAGGGCTGTCCCCACCACCCCTCCCAGTGGATGTTGGTTCTGAGTTACAATATTGGGTAGGGTTTGGTGATGTTCTGGAGGTTTCCACCAGCCTCCCCCTGTGGTGACTCCTACCCACACCTACTGTTCATGCCAACAGGGGATGACCACAGCCTCACAATGAAGTCAGATCCCATGGCTCTTTGCATCTCGGGCCAAGGACAAGCCAGTGTCCTTTCCTGGAAACCCTTGGAGCCTGGGGTGTCAGACTGGACACTTTCTGAGAACCTCCCCAGTCGGCTCAGACTAGGAACTGGCACAGGGTAGGACGTCCAACAGCATCTTTAGCCTCCTGGTCATCAGTGTGAGGCAGGCCATCCATCTGTCACCTTGTGGACACCATGCTGCCTTCTCTGCTCCCTGGCCTTGCCTGTTGTCGTGGTGACCGTGGCCCCCTGACCTCTGTCCCCTAGGGATCCCATTGTCCCTGGGCCTCGGAGAGCCCACCCTGTGACCCTCTCTCTATCTGCCCCTGTCCTGCCAAGGATACCCCAGTCACCTTCCTGTGGTGCCTGTGCCCCCTGTGCCTGTGTGGTATTTATTCCTGGCGGGTTATAGCTCACCTACCCCTGGCCCATTCCTGGGGGGCCTGGAGAGGTCTTGAGAAGTGTCCCATACCAGTGCAGACTTGCTTGTCCAGCTGTGTGCTCCTGCCTAAGGAAGCACCTGAGGGTCCCAGCCCAGATTCTCTCCCTTGTTCCTACTGTACCTCACCTGCCCCTGTTGGGGTTTGATCTCCCCTTCCCTGAGCAGCACAGCTCTGGAGTCTCTTCATCTCCCTGCTTAGGGACTCACTGCAGGAGCCCTCACAAGTGGCATGGCTTCTGGGGTGCCAGGTCTGAGCAGCCTGTGTCCTTGGCTCCAGGCAGAAACACCTTTGCATCTTTCTCCTGCCTGGAACCTGGCACAGGAATGGGACATCTTAGGGCCCAAAAAAGGACTGTCCACCTCACTTACCTCTGGATGGGTATGGGTGGACCCTGGATGAGGACTTAGACACAGAACCCATCCGAGGAAATCCCACGCTCCAGCATCTACCCTGCTTCATGTGCTGAGGAAGGAGACCTCTGACTGATGGGGGCTTCTGTCCTGCCAACTGGCCTGTGCTCCCCTGACCAGGGCAGAAGCCCATCGTGGTCAGGTACAGGGGCAAGATGGTGACCTCACAGGATTCCCTCCCTCCTGAACTGTCCTTCTCAGGTACAGATTCTAGACGGTACCCCTGGAGCTGGCTCCACGCACTGACAGACCATGCAGCCAAATCCAGCTTTTGCGCACTGTGAGGGTCACTGCTACTCTAATTGGGGCAATTGAGGTTGTAAAATTAATTTGAGGGTTAAATAATATTTGTTTCACTTTGTATTGCATTGGTGCTAGTGACAGCCCAACAAGAACTGCCCAAGAGGCGGTGGGAGCTGTGTGCGATGGGGCCAGAGCTTCTCGGGTAGAAACGGGACACCAAGAAACAGAGTGGTGAGAGCAGAATTATAACCAAATCCCCCAACCAGGCCAAGGTCACAATGCCCCTGAACCACCCAGGCCCAGACTTGTAGGAACAACAGCAACTGAAGTTAGGACAGAGCAAATGAAGAGAGGTTAGAGGGTCTGTCTCCTGACTACCCCAGTTCAGAGTCATGGCACCACCTCAGCCCCCACTTCAGCCATCACCTCAGCACCCCCAGCTGTCACCTCAACCCCCACCTCTCCCCAGCCCAATCTCAGCCCCCACCACAGCCGCCACCTTAGCCCAAGCTCAGCATCTCCTCAGCCCAAGCTCAGCCTTCACTTCAGCCCAACCTCAGCCATCACCTCAGTCCTCACCTCATCCTGCCCCTCAGCCCAACCTCAGCCCCCAACTCAGTGCCCACCTCAGCCCAATGTCAGCCCAACCTCAGCCCTCCACTTCAGTCTCCCTTGTGCTTTCCTCAGCCCCTACTTACCCCTCCTCCAGCAGTCATAGCCCTAAGTCATGGATCAGATGGGCAGTCAGGGTCAGGAGCAGTCAGGTGTAGATTTGTGAAGTTAGAAATTGGTACTGGATGAAGAAAAGTTGCAGGATGCTAATGGTGGGGTTAGAGGTCACCTTCAGACCCCAGTACAGTCCTTCTTTCGTGGTCTAGTGTGAGAAGGAGGTGTCACTTCCAAGTCCACGGGGAGCTCTGAAGGTCAGCAGAGGGTCTGGAGAAGTGATGCCACAAGTCTCTGCTTCTGTGCAGATCCCCTCTCCCAAGAGAGCGAGGTAGATGACTGTGAGCTGGGGACATGACTGAACAAATGGCTCAAGAGGCACAGCCCTCTGCTGCTTTCTCCTGCCCTCTGCCTGCTGCACACAGTAGCCCATGGCATCTCAGAACCCAGGGAGGACATAGCTCCAGGCACCAGGAGCAGAGGGGACAGTGGCCTAGGATGGGACTGAGAGGGCAGGGGGGATGCTGGCCTTAAAGGATGCGGTGGTCAGTGGACACAGCTTTCCCAGAGGTTAGGGACTGGCCCAGGGAGACTCTCACTGTGGAGGGAGACCAAGGCCCTGCCAGCCATGGGGGCTGGCAATTATTTTCAGAGCTGGGTTAGGTGTCCCCACAGCCTGTCCAGGCCTGGGCATAGGACATGGCCCAAGATGGGCCTCCCCGTGAGTCACTTTGGCCCTCGTCTGCTTTGCCGCTGCTGCGAGGCCACGGTGCTTAACTGTTAGAGACTGTGGTCTGTGTGTTTCCCATGGGCAGCTCAAAAACAGTTAATAAATCCTTGGGGGCTTTTTCTTCCTGCTGGGGTGGAATCTGTGTAGCCCAAGATGGAACACCTAAATAAAGTACAGGATTCAAGGTGTCCAGGGCATCCATGAGCACAGTCGCCCTTCTCTGCTTCCAGAACATTCTCATTAACTCATATTCCCTCCCATCGCAAGGGGCTGGCCAAACCAAAGTCCCCCCTCACCCTTCCCAGCTCCAGAACCACCAAGCTGGTGTCTGGGTCTGGGTTTGCAGTTCTGGACGTTGCACGTAAGTAGAGTCACATGCTCTGTGGCCTTTTGTGTCTGGCTCCTTTCATGGAACACGACACATTCAGGGTTCAGCCACATTGCAGCCTATTGCAGCCTCCCTCGTGTGAAGGCTGCACTGTGCACTGTGGTTTGTTCGCCCACGTCTCTGTGTTTCTCTTGAGGCTGCTGTGCCTTGCACAGCACACGTCTTTGTACTCCATCTTCTGGGCTAACATGGGGAGTGGGAGTTGGGTCCTGTGGCTTGATGATGGAGGAGCCGAAGGCCTTTCCACTACCACACTGTACCCATTCTGATGGCTGGGTTGCATGCCAACACTGTTCTCTCAGTATTTCAACAGGTGTTGGCTGACATGAACCAGCTCCATCTCGGCTCTGCATAGAGCAAGAGAGGGGAAAAAGGCCTTTCTATGGGGGCTCACCTCTGTGTGCCTGGGGTCCAGAGCATTTGGGGGAGGACAGGGAACCTGCCACAGCCATCCTGGCCCCAGGTTGTCCTGAGGGGATCTGGGGATATGAACCAGCGGCTCTACTGCCCCAAGAATGAAGCTGGACAGGGATATACAGCGGTGTTCCCTCCCACTCAAGACTGTGGGACTCCAGGAGGAATTGGTGGCTTTTGTCCACCCCCTCCAGTCTCTTGGCACCTTCATGTTGGTGGCTGGGCTCAGCCAGATGCTGGCTGGTATTTGTTGTCAGGAAATGAAAGGCAGAGGATCACTGCGTCCTTGTGCTGTTTTGACACATGAGGCAAACTCAGCAGAGGGACTCATTGGACCTCAGCAGGAACATCACAGTCCTGGTAGCAGGACAATGGTTCTCTCATACCTTCCCAGTACTCTCAGTGCCCCACAGCCTCCAAGTAGCTCAACAGGCTGGACACCACGCACCACAGGCCCACCTGACAGCTTCTCAGGGCGCTCACTGGCACAGCCACCCATTGGAACCACTCCCCAGCTCAGTCCCCTCGGCCTCTGCCTCGTACACTGTCACCTCCCAGCAATGGACAGATGCCCCTGCCTGCCATAGCCCCCACAGCAGGACAACCCCACACCACCTGGGTAGGACTGGACTCTCAGTCAGAAGCTTGGATGACACTAGACCTCTGGGTGAGGTGGAATGTGTGCTGGGGCTCTGGGGCTGTCCTGGGACTCCCAGGCTAGGAGACAGAAGGGACCCTGACCTGTACTGGTTGGGGAAGAAGAGTGAGGGTGACCAGGCTACCCTGGGCATTTGCTGGTCCCCTGAGCTCCAAATCCAGGGTCTACTCTGTACAGGGCCAGCCCTCAAGAAAAAGCAGCCTGTCCCACTCTACTGACTCCATGAGAGGCCATTCAGGGGTCTCGTGTGTGTGCAACCTTTCCTGGGTCACCGTCCAGGGTGTTGGGACCCCACCACCTGGACACTTCAGGCAGAAAATCTACTCCAGTTTGCAGTACCCCCCTTATTTCCTCCTCCCTCCTGGCCTCCACTCAGTTCTCTGCAGTAGTGGGCCCTGGCTGGGCCCGGCTGAAACCACATCCCAACTATCCTGCACAGCTGTCCAGCCCAGACAGAAGGAGCAGGCCCAGGGCTCTGCTTTTGTTGTCTGTTATCACTGTTACTGGTTCTCAGCCAGTCTTCCTTTCCTGACTTTCCTAAAAAGTAGCATTCTTGATATTTAGAATTTTTTCCACCCAAGCTGGTCAACAGATGAGCTCTGTCAGGAGAGGTCTCTGACATGGCAGCCATTAGCTGTCTGTCAGGTCATTTACAATTCAGCCTCACATATTCCACAGGCTGTGGAGAGCTGGTCCTGGAGCCCTAGATACTGGCGCTCTGCAGGCTGGGTAGTGGCATGTCTCTGCTCCTACCTAGTCAGTCTTGTACTGACTTCCATTGTCAGCCCTAGCTTATGGGCTTAACCCCAAAGCAGTTTAGTCCCTGACTCTGTCCCCAGCCCAAGGACACTAGTCTAATGGGCTCAGTGAAACATGTCCTGACAAGGAGCTCTCTGCCCTCCCCTTTCTCAGCAGCCAAGTGGACAGGCGAACATTCCTCTGAGCCCAGCCACACCCAGGCAGATGGACAGGAGAGGTAGGCAGGGTCCCATCTGGTTGGTCCCTACTCTGCTCAAAACCAGACTCTGCTATAGGCCCCTCTGGAGGCTCCCTCTCCCTTTCCCTTATCCTCATGAGGGTATGACCTACAGGGGGTCCTTTGTTCCTTGCCCACCTGGCCGCATCCTATCACCCTTGCTTTGGTTTGGAGGTGCCCCCAGAGTGCAAGGTTGGAAACTCATTGGAAGGTAGAGTGTGGTGGAAGACATCTAGGTCCGGGGGCTCCCTCCTCACAGTGGATTAATACTGCATCCTGAGAGGTGGCTCCTTAGAGGATGAGTTCAGCCTCTTCTTTGTCCCTCCTGCCTTCCACCCTGTGAGGACCCAGTACAGAGGCCTTACCAGGTGAATTTCACCTTTACCATCCCAAGGTTTGCTGGAATAAACCAACAAAGGTGGGTTAACTGGGGGAAAGTCACAAATTCATTGTGTGAATAAGTGGACATGTAAGTGAGTGGATGAATGGCCTGGGTCACTCTTGCTTTGGGATGGGTAGGCAGGGACAAGAAGGTGGCTGATTATGGATAGATGGTCGTGCAGGGATGTTTGTGTGGGAGCATCTTCTCTATTGCCTCCTTAGAGCCTTGAGGCATTACAGGCTCATGCCTGTAATCTCAACTACTTGGGAGCAGAAATAGGGAGGATTGTGGTTTGAGACCAGCCTGAGCAAAATGTTTTGAGACCCCATCTCAATAAGCTGGGCATGGTGGCAAGCATCTGTGGTTCCAGCTATGTGGGAAGGATCACTGTCTGAGGCTTGCCCTAGGCAAAAATGTGAGACCCTATCTGAAAAATAACTAAAGCAAAAAAGGGCTGGGGGTATGACTCAAGTGGTAGAGCACCTGCCTAGCAAGTGTGAGGCCCTGAGTTCAAACCCCAGTACAGAAAAAGAGAGAGACAGAGAGAGAGAGAGACCTGAGAGGGCCCACTAGGGCTCACTGCCCTCCTGATGAGTGCGGAGGATAAGCTACCCATTCCCATATCCGAGTACCTCATCTGTCCCCACTCCAGCAGGAACCCATGAAGCAGTGGTGTGCTGAGAGACAGCTCACAACTGAGTCTATGGGGAAAGGAAGTCTTGGTTTCTACTGTGTGGCTGGTGTCTGCTGTAGATCTCCCACTTGGCTAGTTTCAAGCTGTGAGATTCTGTGGTACCCTCCCTACAGCAGGGTGACTGTCCACTGCGTTTGCACAAATGAGCAGCCTCCTGCTTTGTACCTCCCACCCAGCCTCATTCTGCCCCTGCCACACTGCACACACACAAGAGCCTGGATCCTGACACTGTGAGGTCCCATGCCTATGAACACAATGTCAGGAGAGGATCCAGGCCCAAGGGTACCAAGGAGCCAGCTGCAGCTGATATATGCTGTGCCTTAGCATGGCAGGCTTCTGGAGGGTCCTTTGCAGCTGCTGAGCCAAAATAGCTCCTCCCACTGCCTCCCCGGTGGAAGCACTCCAGAAATATCTGCTCCTGACATGGACCCACTCTGGGTCCATGTCAGGAGAGGGAGGGGAGGGAAACCCTGTGTTCCCTGAGCAAGGCTGGGCTCAGCTCTCTCACTGTGCCTTCCTCTTGCCTGGGCACCATAAGAGGAGACACCTCAAACTCCAGCACCCAACTGCCTCATGTCAGACAGACACGCCCCTGCCCTGTCCTGTGGTCCCACGTGCACCTCCGTGGCCTTGAGGTCCATGGGTCCCTCTAGCACCAGGAGACTAAACCCACAGCAAGGTCCCTAGCTCCACAGCCTCTATGTCAAGGGCGAGTTTCTCCGAGAGCCCACTCTCCAAGGGCCAGTTGTACTGTAGGCAGGCTCAGTCACCTGGTCAACTGATTGCACCCCAAGCTAAGCACTCAGGAGCCTGGGGCTGTGGCCTGAAGGTGGATAGTCCTGGCCTCTGCTACCTTGGAAAGCTGTCTGGCTCAGAGATAGCCCAAGCCTCTTGGGAAATGGAGTTAGGAAGCTCTGAGTGCTGTACCAATGACACTCATGGAGGTGCCTGAAGCTGCCCCGTCTACTGGGTACCTCAAGACATACACTTAGACATGAGACCTCAGCTGGGAGTAGGGGCTCTGCACTACTGATCCCTGGGCCTGACCCCCTGCAGGGGTTCCCCAGCTGTTCATGTGATAATGCCTCACCCTGGTCTGCTTTGGCCTAGGAGCTGAGGGTCCAGGGCTCATGGACTGGTGGGGAGCAGGAGTGGGGTTTGCGCCATGGTGAACCATAGTTTGTACAGGCTTGGTCCCCTACAGTGAAGGCCACATTCCTGAGCCTGCACTGCCCAGGGCAGGGCCAGATAGGCCCTTCTGTGAGCTGTGTGTGTGTACTTCCTGGGCTGTCAGGGCTGTCCCTGTGCCATAGACTGGGTTGGCCTCTGAACAGGTGGTACTGAAGCTCAGGATGTCCTGTCAAAGGAGATGGGGAAGTCACGGCTGGCTCCTCAGATGGGATGAGAAGGCCTGTGGGGCCAGTAGAGGGTGGAACTGATGGCCTGTAGCAGCCCTGACCTTGGCCTCAAAGCCTGGAGGTGTCATTCAGGATCCTCGGGTCTGCAGCCCAGGGTTTTATCACAGGAAGGCTGGAGGAAGTGACCGCTGGTGTTAAGAACCAGGCCTGAAACCAAACACCTGCAGTCAGTGAGAGGTCCCTTCTGCTTTCTGGGACAGGTCTTGCCCCTCACAGCCCCTCAAGGAGAGGATACCCTGGTGTGAAAGGCACCAGGCCTACCCCACCAGGTTCCAGGTTGAAATGAGGTGGAGTCAGAGCCTTGGTGGCCACTGTGCTTCCCACTTGGTGACACTTTCAGGAGCAAATGACTTGGACACTGCTGACCACAGGAGTCAAGGATGGTACTACCACAGGCAAGGGCAGCACTCACAGCTCTGCTCCCAGAGCCCACAGGACAAGCTCCTGGGCACTGACCTCTGGCCAGCTGTGACCTAGAAGCTGGACTTTTGTCACCTAGTGGTGGCAGGGAATGAGGACACAGGAAAAGACCTGTCCTGGCTGTGATGAGTGATGACATGATGATTCTCCATCTTGCTTTTCACCTGTTATTATCTTCTACATAATAATGGAACCCAACAGGAAAATGTCAATGCAGATGGTGCCAGCACTAGGGACTAAATTATTCATTTGCATTAAATTATTAAGTTTGCGTTTGAAGTTTCTGGGTGAGTGCCTTGGGCCAAATCAGTCATGTGACAGAGACCCCTTACCACCGTTAGCCACCCCCTGCCAGATCCCACACCAGGGCTGAAGATCCTGAAAGTGCTTCTGGGACCTTTCCTGGCCCAGAGCTGGGAGTGTACCCTGGCATCCAGGAGCTGCTGTGGTAGGTGGTCAGCTTCCAGAGAGGCTGGACAGGGGATGGAGCAGGGCAGCCCCTCTTCCAGCCAGAGTGATCTGAGCTGAAAAGGGATGCTAGGTCTCCAGATTGTCCCAGAGGTCCTCCCAGAACCCTGCTTGGTGCTCTCTGAAGGGTAGAGCCTTTGAAGTGTAATCAGAGGCTCTGACCCTGTCTTGCCAGCTCAGCCAGGGCTTGATGGTGGACAAATACACAGGCTGATCTATTGCTGGAACTTGTTCCCTCTAGCTCCAGCCCCACTTCTCTTGCAGCTGCCTACCCTGGGCGCCTATTATCCCCCTTATCCTCCTCCCTTTCCCAACAGCACTTGGATGAGACTGTATCCAAATCTTTTAGTTCTTGACAGTCACTTTCTGAATCTTCAGCCTTTCTCCCTAAGATCCTGTCATCATGTGCACAGCCAGACACATGTCCTGCTCTCAGGCCAGTGAGCATGCCCCTGGGGGTGGCTGGATGGCCAACTGGCCAGATGGAGGCCGACCAGGCGTTGCCTCTCTTCTGCCATGGGAGCAGAAGTCTGTGTGGCTCTTAGCTGCCAGCCTCAACTGTGGTCCCCACCTGGGGGGTGGGGGGGTGCAGGAAACTGTGGCATGGGTAGCTGCCCCAGCTGGCAATGTCCTTGAAGACTTTTAAGGCCCCAGCAGCTTCGTCCTCCCTGGATTCTGTCTCTCAGACCTGGGATTGTCACCATCCTTGTTTATTTTCCCCCGCATGGTTGGGCTCTCATGCCCAGTTCAAGACCTTGACAAGTGAAGCTGAGAAAGGTCATTGCATGTGTGAGTGACCCTAAGAGGATATAGGACAAAGAGAGAGACAGAGAGAAAGAGAGACGGAGACAAAGGGACAGACATAGACAGAAAAACAGAGGAGACAGACACAGGCAGCTAGAGAGAGAAAAAGAGACAGAGAAACAGACACAGATAGAGAGGTGGGGGAAGGGGAGAGGAAGAAAGGAAGGAAGGGAGCAAGGGAGGGACAGGTACAGAAGCAGAATCAGAGCCCAGCAGAGAGCCTCCATCCTCTGGGCCTGTGGCTATCCTAACCACAGCCAGGTTCGGGGGCATGTATGGATCTATGGAAGGGGTGTAGTGGTCCTTAGAGTCCAGTCCACTCTCAGCCTACTTGACACCTGCCATCCTGGCAGGCAGCCCTGTTACTAGGCAGCTCCCTTCAGGACTCTTGTGAAGGTCGTTGAAGTCAGTCGTGGGTGTCTCTGGACTCAGGAGGTCATGCTGCAGTCTTCTGTGACTACCAGGGGTTCATATCCTTCTGAGGGGATGGAGGGAAGAAACCCCAGTGGGGTGAGGTGATGTCTTTCTCTTGGATTGACCCTCTCATCACTATACACCTGTGACTCTGAGCACACTGGAGAGGCCATCTGGGAACAAGTGACCCCAATTCCACAGAGCATCAGTCCTGAGCCTGCGTGAGACCTGGGGCATAGACCCCACTTCACACCAAGGGTGAGGGATGAGCTGGGATAGGCAGTGCCTCCCATTTCCTAGAATGTCCAGCAAACTTGACCTGCTGTAGCCAATGAGAGTCCTATATCAGAAGCTGGGCCCACCCTCTTGAGTAGCCCTTCTCCCTCTGGCATCAGCCAAGGCACGGTCCAGAGAGCCTCAGGAGGAGAAACTAACAGTGCTGAGGGACTGCCAATGTTCTCACCTGCAGCCACCTCTGACCCCCAGGCCCACTGGGCCCACCTGGCTGAAGTGGGGCTCAGCAAGAGAGGGGCCCTAGCCTTCATCCTTCTAGGTCTCTCCCTGCCAGGGAGCAGTGCTGGCCTCCTGGACTAGCTGCCCTTCTGCTTCCTTCTGTTGAGGGTCTCCACCAGGTCCTCCCAGGAATGGGAAATGGCAAAGGCCATGCCAATGAGGGACTGCATCAACCAGAATGGGGCAGCTGGAAAGCTAGACTGAGGGCCTCCAGTAGTGAGGGGGGTCCCCCCAGGGTTGAGTGAGGGGCAGGATCCAGCCCATCCTGTGGA
The DNA here is from genome assembly GCF_047511655.1 of Castor canadensis. Taxonomy (NCBI): domain Eukaryota; kingdom Metazoa; phylum Chordata; class Mammalia; order Rodentia; family Castoridae; genus Castor; species Castor canadensis. The sequence goes on from NC_133394.1 coordinate 155,043,781, forward strand.
ATGACTCAGCCAGGAGGGAAGAGTGACAACTTAATGCAGTGGCCATCAGCAGTGGCCAGTGCTGGCCAGAAGCCATCCTTGGCCAGAGTCTGAGAAGCTCTAGGTGACCTAGCATGACCTGGGCCTGCCTGAAGCTCCTCAAGACTAGGGTGTAGGGACCACAGGCTCGACCTTGCAGTGGACCCTGCTCACCCTGCTCACCGTCTGCACTGCGGCCACTGCAGGGGAAATCCTGGCGCCTGGGAGGGGGCGGCCGCGGGGCGGAGCAGCGGAGACTGGCCCAGCAGAACCCCCGCCCAGCCAGGTCCGCAGTGACCTTCAGGCGTCCCTGCCTGGCGGGGTCGATTGGCTTCCGTCCCACCAAAGCCATACTCTGCACGCTGGGCACAGTAGGGGTCTGCGACCTCTCTCAAGAGGGTCTTGGGGGGCTGGGAGCCCTCCTCCCGCCCTGCCCTTGCGGTGCGCCCAGACCGAGAGCAACCGGGTCAGGGTCGCGCCGCGGCGGGGGTTGGTGGGCTGGAGCGGCAACCCCACTCTGCGCACGCCCCCGGCCGGCGGGCGCAGACTTTCCAAGGGTCTCGAGGCCCCCGCAGCGAGGGCTGGGAGCCCGGGCAGGTCCACACCACGGGCTCGGAAGAGGAGGGGCCGGATCTGAGCCGAGCGAGGCGCGCGCTGGGCAAGGATCTGGGACCCGGGGGCGCGGCTGCCTACCCACCCCCCACACCGCCCGCCGCGCCCCGCCCTCCTCGTCATGCGGGACGCGGGCGGGGGCGGGGGCGCCTCGGAGTGACGCGCCCTCCTCGCGGTGCCCTTCAGCCGCCGCCGCAGCTCCCAGGCGCCACATGGACCCCGCCGGCCCGTGCGCACGCCGCCGCTGACCGCTCGCCAGCCCGCCCGCCCGGGAAGGTAACTGGCGCCCGCGCAGCCCGGCCCAACCGACTCCCCAGCCCCGGCTGCGGCTCCCCGGCTCCCGGCTCCCGCTCTCTCCCGGTTCCCGGCTTCCTAGCCCTGGGCTTCTCAGGCTGGGCGGGCGCTGTCCGCCGCGCGGTGCTGAAGCGGCCCCGCGGTCCCTCTCTCGGCCCCGGCTTTCTTTCCTCTCTCCGGCTCGCGCCCGCCGAGGCCGCTGGCGGGACTGGGTACCTCGCCCGCCCGCAAAGCCGAGGGTGCGGCGGCCGCGGGCGCACGGGGCGCCTCGGTCCTTGCCGGCCTCTCTGCGGCTGGCCCTGCGGTCCCCTCCCCCCCGGGAGCCAGGGGAGAAGTTTGGAAGAGAATCGGCTTTGCGGCAAAGGCGTCCCTGCGCACCAGCGCTTCCTAGGGGGGCGCTCCCTGCCCCGCCACCCCTCCCTAGTCTGCTCGTGGTCTCCTCCGTCCGCAGAGGGAAGCCTGTGAAACTGGATCCCCAGAGACTCAGGGCTTCTGGACGGGAAAGACCCCACAATGAGGGAGGGAGATGTCACTGCAGCACTGTGGTTTTACAGGAAGCGCTTCCCCACGGGCACCCCAGCCCCTGCTGGGCACTGGGCACCTGGGCCACTCCATTCGATGCAGGCGCCAGTGGGTGCAATCTGCCTCCACTCTCCTTGGAAGGCTGGGCCCCTTCAGTCTCTCCTTCCATCCCAGTCCTTCTGGGTCGATGCAGGTGTGGGGGGGGCGGCACTCTGGGGTCTCCTCAGGGACAGAGCCTGACTTCCTGAGACTGGTCAGAAGCCACAGGGACCTTCCCTGAAGGGCTCTACTCACGGACTTGCCCACCCTAACCCGTCTCTGGGTGGGACCACTGCACTATAGCCCCAGGACTGCCAAGGAGGCTGAGCAGCCAAATCCTGGGCTGTAAAACAGAGTAGTGACCTTCAAACGCCCCTGGGCCCCGCCCCCGCTTTGTGCAGGCTGGTGCCAGACTCCTCTAAGTGATGGCCCCCAAGTTGTAAGCAGCCCCTGCCCTGCAGTGGCAGCTAGAAGCTGACTTTAGAAACCCCAGGGCTGGAGATACCAGTCGGTCTGCCTAGGGCCCTGGACCCTGTCATCGTGATCACACAGGTCCCTCCCAGAAGCCCTCAAGGTACTGGGAGGGGCATCAAACTGTGGTCTCAGTCAGGCCTGGTAAGGGCACCTGTGACCATTTGTTCTCCACAGGTAGAGGACTCTGGCCACACTCGAATGTGAGATCTGCCCCGGAGTGGCTGCTGAGGAATCAAGCCATCATGGAGTTCGTGATGAAACAGGCCCTGGGAGGTAGGAGGTGGGGGAGGCTAGGAGGGGCTTTGGGTCTGGACCACTGGGGATAGGCAAACATAGAACACCAAGAGCCACATCTTACCCACCGCAGTGGTGCACAGATACACAGGGCAGCATGGCCACCTGACTTCACACAAAGCCTGTGCAAGCATGCATGCTCGCCCCCTGAGCAAGCCCGGGGCAGTGCCTCAACCCAGTGTATCTGAATTCTCTGGGCCAGGATTTGGGTGCAAGAGGACAGGAAAGAGGAGGATGTGCCTGTATGCTGACCTTGTGCTCCAGGTCATGTTCGGCAGAGCCCGCAGACTACTGAAGCAAGTCAAAGACAGCAGCAGCAGCCCCTTTGGAAAGGGCAGACACCCTAGGGAGGTTTGGAGGCCAGTCCTCATCATGGCCAGGAGGAGCACCAGGATGGGGGATGGAGGACAAAGCCAGCTATGGTGTCTGGCTAGGACCCCATGGATTTCATCTAGGTAGGGGACAGTGTTGTCCACAGGGAGCCATGGCTGGCTGGTCACAGGGACAAGAAAAGACAGCTGTGGCCCAAGCCTCTTCCATGGAGGCAGAGTGGCCTCTTTTGTGTGTTTGGTGGGGGGAGGGTAGACCCCTGCAGCCTGCTGACTGCCATTGGAAGAGAGCCCTCTCCCTGCCTGGCCCAAGGCCATCATTGTGGCCAGAAACTGTGCCCAGGACTATAAGCTGGTAGAGGACAGTGCACTGCGTCCCTGGCCACAAGATGCTGGAGCAGTGAGCTAAGAGGCTGGTCCACATTGGCACCTAGGAGTCTGGAAAGGCTATTGTGTCAGCTAAGGCCTGCAGGCCATGAGGCTGACCTGGGCAGGTCTCAGGTCACTCACTGGGTGCCTCAGGCCCTCTGATGCAACCCCAGTGCCCAGAGCTCTCTGTAAAGAGAATCTGTGACCAGTAATTGATTTTACTATTGGAGAGTTGTCCATGGTAGCCTCAGCAAGGAAGCATTCCAACCTGAGCAGTTCCCAGCTTGGGTGTGTCAGGGATGTTCTGCCACCACTGGGGGAGGGAACTTTTTACAGAGAGGAAGCTAAGTAATGGTGCCAGGGTGGCGGGAGGCTGGAGGGGCAACATAGGTAGACAGACATCTGTGGGAAGATATCTGCACCTCTGCTCAGACAGAGGAAATGAAAGATAGGCAGAAGGCTACATTCCCAGAGAGTCCATGGTCAAGGGTAGACTCAGATTGAGTCTAATTATAATGATTACATCATCGGGACATGATTCAGGAACCAGCTAGCATCCTGTCAGGAGGGACCCATGTTGCACCCAGCAAGTCCCAGGCTGCTGCAGATAATTAATTAGATGGATAATTCAGGCCCTGAGGTGGGCTTTTAAGGAAACTGAAATGTCTGATTTCGCTGTCTACATGGCTGAAATTAGCTGGGTAATTGCCAGCCTGGATTGCCTCTTTGTTCCATGTCAGCCCAAAGTTTCTCCTGCAGTGGCGACGGGGCGGGCTTCATGGAGCACCATTGGAGCTTCAGTGGGGGCAGCTAGCAGACTGAGGACTGCAGTGCCACCACCACACGCTGGGCCCCCAGCTGAGCATTGCCTAAATCACCCAGTATTTGCTCTGTATTTGTTCTGTAGAGACTGGAATGTCACTCCAGGGTTGATGGCCAGACTGGCCATGTGCAACTTTCTGGTGACCTTGTCTTGGGCTCCAAGCTCTTCTTTCCATCAGTGGGCATCCCCTTTGGTGTCTCAGGGTGTATGTGAGAAAGAGGCAGCCAAACAAACTCAGACAGTGGAGAAAAGAGGGAGAGCTCCAGACCAATAGTCAGAGGTTGACAGATACCCAAGACACAAGCCAAGCCTCAGATGTTGAGAAACCAGCAGGCAAGGGAGCAGGAAGGGACCAGAAGGTCCCCAAAGAGAGACAGGGATGGAGAAGAATAGTCCAGAAATAGAGATGGAGAAAAGAAACAAAGAAATGTACTCAGGATTCAGTGAGGGCAGCTGAAAACAGAAGCAGAGCAAGGGAGACAGACACAGACAAAGACAGATACAGGAAGGCAGAGACAGAAAAAGATAGAGATGGAAACAGAGACAGCAGCAGAGAAACAGAGACAGAGGCAGGGAGCAAGAGAGGACCAGCAATGGCACCCAGGCTCTTGCACACGTGCACACTCAGAGACTCAGTAGGGGGAAGTAAGGAGATAGGCGGCCTCACCTGTGGCATTGCTCACAGTGAGACGGGCCTCACTGTGATGTGGCTAATTGAATCCTGGCCACTGTCTTTCATCTGGGCTGTCTCTTCTGCTGAGGAGAGTGGCCAGGGGGACATGTGATCCAGGGCCTTCTTATCTACCCCACCTGAGTCTCGAGCCAGCCCTTCTGAGGACAGAAGCTGTGAGTGACTGCCTGGTGAGTGGCAGCTTCTGGATTCCGTCTGCCAGGTTCCCTAGTCCTGCGGCTCTTTCTGCAGGACCTTGTCCACTCAGTGGTTGAGCTCTAGGAAAGCGTGGCCTACCACTGTGCAGGGCCCTAATAAGGGAGGTACAGGTCTAGCCTTTGACTGGCTGTGGACACTGTGCATGCCTTTGACCCTGCCTGTCCTCTCCTCTGCCTCTGCATCATTTCTTGTCCAGGGGCAGCAATTCTCACCTTAGGCCTCACAACATGGCACCACTGTTATGTCAGCAGCCTCTGTCCCCTGCCAGCATGTCCCAGAGAGGAAGCTAAAGACCAGCGGGGCTCATGTGTGGATGCTACATGACAGAGTAAGAAGGAATAGCCCATAATTCAGGGGCCACCAGTTCAGAGACAAGCTCATAACAGAGCAAGGAATGGCCTAGAATTTAGAGACTACCATTTCAGTTCAGAGATAGCTCAGCTTGGATAGCTGTGAAGTTCCAGGTGGCCACAGGCCTTTTCTGTGAACACTTGTGCAGATGACTGGACTCTGCTGTCTCTGTGGCTCCAGGGTCCCAGAAGCCTATTTGATCGAGCCCAGTTGAGTCCTGGCCCTGATGCTTGAGGAGGACCCTCCCCTCCAGTGATGTCGGCCCCCACGGGGATCCTGAGGTCACTTGGGAGGAAAAGGAGGACCTGCTACTGGAAGGAAGGAAAGTCCCATATGAGTCCAGTGCCCCAGCTTCCTCCCGGGTTCTGGGCTTGCTGGGATCTGGTGGACAAGTGTTCAGGGCAGAGCTACAAGTGAACCTGGTGAGGGTCAGTGAGGGAAAGAGGCCCAACCAGCCATGGGAATCCAAGTGCCTTTGCCAGCCTCTGCACCAGTCTGTCGGTCTGTCACCAGGGCCACTGTCAACTTCATAAGCACTGCTCTTTCCCTATCCACTCCTCCAGCCTTCCTTCCCATCCAGCCCGCAGGGCCCATGGTTCCCCAGCTGCCCAAGCTGCCACCAAACACCTGTCTCCAGGTGCTAGAGCTGCTGCCTGGGGGAAGGGTGGGGAGATTCCTCTGCCCAGCATGGCTTCTGGGGATTTCGAGCCAGGCAGGCTGGAGCAGGACAGGGCAGCACCACCCACTGGCTGGTGTCTGCCCCTTCTTTGCAGAGCCAGGCAGCCCCATGCCTGCAGCTTGGGCCTGGGAAGATGTAACAACCCCTGTTGGTCCCTCCGGCCTATGGTTCCTCACCCCAGGGTGGCCCCTGGTCCCTCAGCAACCCTGGTTGTCATGGCTTGGCCTCTGGCTCGCAGCCTGTCTTACTGGGTTAGCACCTGTCTGACCTCTTGGCCACAGCTCGGACAGCAGCTGCCCTGGCTGGGGCACTTGTCAGAACCTGCTGTGCACAACCAGCCCTGGTGCATCCTTTCCCCTCATTCTGTAAACCAAGCCCCCATCATGTGCCAGGTGATCGTGGAGCTGATGGTACCTGTCCTGAAGCCGAGCTGAGCTATGAAGGAAGGAGGATCCTCTTGGGGCCAAATCACATAGTGTTTCCTGAGGGCAAATTCATTCTTCTCATCAAGACAGTGTCCTCACAGCATTGAGAGGCCTTGGACCCCCTCAGGACCCATCAAGATCCCCAGACCTAAATCAGCTAATGCAAGTACTCTGGCACTAAGGAAAGGAGGCAACTGCCACTGCTGTGTCCAGGCAACAGCTCTCCTTGGAGTGGGAAGTTCTTCACAGCACAACCGGGGCCAGGAGCTTGGGCCACATCTGCATGGATCCCCTAGGGTGCAATTTAAAGAAACAGTTTTCCCTCAGGCTGAAAGTGGCAAATGCCCAGGGGCTGTATTTACACTGGAAGGAGAGTGGCAGTTGTCGAGGTGGCATGCTCCAGGTGGGCTTTTAGCTGAGTAGGCAGAAGTGGCTATTTTGACCCAAAGGATCCAGGTCACTTTTTTGTTCTTCCTATCGTTCTGCCTTGGTATGACACCCTCTGTGCCAGCAACATGCCCAGGTCCTCAGGACTGGTGCAGAGCAAGTGGCAATCCTGAAGGACAAGCACACAAGGCAGAGATGCTGCAAGCATGTACAAAGGCCCAGGGGCCTCAGGGGCCAGGATGGGCACGGACAGAGGTAGCACACTCCTGGAATAGCCTTGTTATAGGGCTTGAGACTTAGTCCAAGGTAGGTGCCTCTTACATGGCCTGGTTCTGCCTGGCCGGCTTCAGTGACCTGATGGTTTGATCAGTGTGGACAGTGTCCTGTAGTGAGTCTATCCTGGGTCTCACACTCTGGGGTTCTATGTCAAGGGTGAGGCATATGTCCCTGTCCTGTCCCAGCCTAAGGTCCTGAGCAGGGCTGGCCCACCAGCTGCCACTCTCCCTTTCTTCTCTGGGTCTCAGCAGCTTTGTTTACCATGGTCCTGAGATTGTGGCTGATGCCTGACAGTTCTGCCCTGCTGGAGAACAGAGCCAGGCCAGGCCAGGCTCTTTGGCATTGGGAGGATGGTGGGGCCGTGGCTGAACTGGGCTGCAGGTGAATAGCAGATAGCAGTGGTGAGGTGTTTCAGCTGGAGTTGGGGTAGCAAGGCTACAGGAGGTGGCTCAGCAGTGCCATCGGGAATCTGCCATCAAACACCACCTTTGTCCTTGGTGACCTTTCATGCTCAGTGTGCTCACAGCCTCACATGGCTGCTGCTGCTCTGGTGCCATACCCCCAGTCAGGGGAGGAGCTAAAGGATAGCCCCTTCATCTGTTTGGCAGATGTGTTTGTGAAATCTCATGGAGGGTCTCCATTAGGGAAGGGGAGAGCCATGGTGGGCACATGGACCTCCAGAGGAAGGCTGGGAGAGTTGAGTGTATAGTTCCCAGTGCCTAATTCATACCCAAGTGGGGTGCTCCTGATTTCCAGGTCCCTTGACCATGAGCAGGTATTCTCCTTCTCTGCCTCACCCCATAGAGCAGGCAGCCAGCAAACACTTAGGACAAAATACCAACACTCATGTTTGCTCAGAAGGCACTGACACACTGTTCGGCCAGCAGAACTGCCTCTTGCCCCAAATCTTTTAGTGGCTGGAAATGGCCACTTTCAGGGAAATGGCCTTTTGTCCCCAAACCCTGAAGGATGGTCCTTTGCTCTGGAGAGGATGCTCCTGACTGATTAAGCTGCAAGTCAGTTGCAGATACCTAGGTCTTAGTCTGGAATAAAAGGGTTGCAGAGCACTTCCACTGATAGCCGTTCAGCTCTTGTCTGGTTGGAGTTAAAGCATTCGTTTTAATAGCTCCCGTGTGTCAGACGCTTTCGGAGTCCTGTGCTACCACAGCGCACTGTGGGACTGGCTCCGGACGTTGTCATTTAAACGGAGTGGGGAACTAATGAAAGCTTCTGAGTAAGCGGCAAGTGCAGGCCCCAGCAATGCCCACCAGCCTCTAAAAGCCCCAATCCAGGTCCAGGAGGTACCGGGTGTCAGGGACACCAGTCGCTTTGCCAGCCTCCCTGGGCTGCACTCCTGGGCAATGGGAGGTCCTCCCTCACTCCCGTCTGCCTTCCACTGTCCCTGGGCAGGGGCGGAGAGCTCCTGCTATGGGTGGAGCATAGGGTCCTTCTGAGATTTCCTGTTACTCAGGGATTTTATGGATGATCCTGTCTGTCTGCTTGCAGTGCAGGGGGCAGGGAAATCCCTACCAGGCCCACACTCTCTCCAGACCCTCTGCCAGCCTGTCTGTGCTCCACACAATTTAGTTTCCCGGTGTTGTCCTCATCAGCAGCTGGTGGCCTTGAGGACAGCCAGTGACACTGCTGAGCCATGCTTTTCTCACTTCTGGGACTATGGTGAACATGGCCCTTCTCTGTCCTGCAGGGCCCAGGGCCTCTGGCTTCCTTTATGCAGGACTGACAGCTTGGCAGGATGCATGAAGAGTCCATTGTTCTGTGGGAGAGGAGTAGACTCTGAGGCCAGGGGCACTGGGTGCTGGTGCTGGGTGGTAGGCCTTGAGTATTGGATGGTGTGCTCTGATACTAGTGCTGGGTACTGGATGCTGGGTTCTTATACTAGTGCTGGGTGCTGGACACTAAGTACTGGTGATGGGTGTTGGAGCTGAGCCCTGGATCCTGGATGCTGGGCTCTGATACTAGTGCTGGTGCTGGGTCCCGGCTGCTGGGCTTTGATATTAGTTGAGTGCTGGTGCTGGAGGCTGGTGCTGGGTTCTGGACCCTGGGTGCTGGGTGCTGGCTCTGGGTATAGACTGAAGCCCAGAGAGGGAAGATTGGTTCACTGGCAGCAGCTAGTTGGAACAGCAGGCTCTGAGGGAGGCTGGCGCCCTCCTGTCTGTGCAGCTGCTCCTGGCCTTTGTCTGTGTCTGACATTTGCAAGGTGGCTGTATCCTGGTGGAAATGCCAGACCCTGGCTGCTGAGCTAGATGGATGCACAGAGTCTTTCACCAAGATCCTTCCCTAGGTCCTGCTTCACTGTCCTGGCCCTTATGCTCCTCAGCAGAGGAGGTGTCCAGGGCAGCACTGTCCCATCACTTCACACTGAGGTCAGGGGCCCGGTCCACAACCTCAAGGTGTCGAGTGGGCTCCTAGTGAGTGGCAGAATGACTGAGTGGTGGGCCAGGATTACAATCATCTTCGAAGCTGGCAGCTGCGCCATCTGTCATGGAGCCTGGCTCTGTTTGGGTTCACTAATTGGCGTTTTCATCTCGCCTCATTCTCCATTTGTCCTCTCCCAAAAGCCAAGATCAGACACCTCCTGCCTGGTGCTCTGCCCCACAGGCAAGGACAGCAGTGCCCACAGGTGGCCAGGGCCTCTGGCCCTCTCTGCATTCGTCCCCCACCCCCATGCGGTGTGCAGCATGTGATCACATAAAGGTTTGCAGAACCTCAGAAGCAGTCTTTGGCACTTCAGGTACAAAACTCAGGGAAGCAGTGCAGAAAACTGCTTGTATATTCATTTGAGGCTAACTGGGGACAGAAATGGGGCTGATAAGGTGAATGCCTACCCCAAGCACCCTGGGTTGGCTTCACGAGGCAGGGCCTCAGGGTGCTAGCTAGACCCAGGTCCTGCATTTTGTGAGTGATTAGGCCAGGTGCAAAGCCTAGCCCTGCCAGTATCTTCCCAGGGCCTTTGTGCCTTCCCTACTTGAGGGTGTGGTGGGGTAGGGGCAGAGGCTTCAGGTCAGGCCCCCAACACTCAGGAAAGGCATTGAATGTGTCTACAGTAGCAGAAACAGGAGAAAAGAGCCAACTTCTTTTGATACTAAAACACCCATGGTTGTTTTTCCGACCTTGTCATGAGTTGGCTGAGAAATAGGAGGTAGACGGGCATGCTGGAAGCCAGGCCCAGGATGGAGGCACCCAGGTCTCCCCAGTGAACTGTCTCAGACCAAGGCATGGGGGCCTTGCCTCTTGGAAACAGGTTTGTTCCTTGACCAGAAAGGAGAAAGGATTCCAGCTTCTCACGTCTGGCTCCTCCTGCTCTCCTTTCATAGGCTGCAGGATTGGTGCACTGCCAACAGGCAAAGGGGCGGGCGGGGTGTCTGATGAAGGGACATTGCCAGAGGAAAGCCTAGAGGACAGGATGGCTTCAGGATCAGTGTGGGGTCAGCATCAGCACCATCTGTGACAGAGGGGCCGTTGTAAAGTGTCCACCACCCCAAGATGGTCAGTGCATAGAGATTCATATGTCCCCATATTTAAAAAATCTTTGTAAATAATATAAAATTACCCCAATTATGCTTTTAGTTCTTGTCTAGAATTCTACTTTGATTTTTCTTAAATTTTTCTGATGCGCCCTGGCCCCGCTTGGCATTCCTGAGGCATTGTTGGGTTGCCTCCTTCTGTGCAGTCAGAGCCTGTCCTAGGCAGCAGGGTGAATGCCAGGAAATGGAGGTTTCATTTATTTTATCTTGCTATATGGATTAAATTTTCTTTTTTAGATCTTATACACTGTTGTGCAAAATACATGTCCTTTAAAAGTATGATTTCAGCTCCACTGCCAGAGTTGAGAATGAGTTTCACTTGGTTGAGTGTTGGTGTTTTGTTTTGGTTTTTTTTTTTTTTTTTTGGCAGTACTGGGATTTGAACTCAGGGCTTCATGCTTGCTAGGCAGGCACTCTACCACTTGAACCATTCTGCCAGTCCTTTTTTGGGTTAGGTATTTTTCAAGATAGGGTTTTGCAAACTGTTTGTCCTGGCTGGCTTCGAACTGTGATCCTCCTGATCTTTGCCTCCTGAGCAGCTGGGAATACAGGTGTGAGCAACCAGCACCCAGCTGAACCAGTGTGTTTTGAGTTCTTGGAAGTAACTGCAGGGGGTCCATGTTCTATCTATCTAATCTGTTATCTATGTATCATCTATCTATCTATCATCTTTTTGACACAGAGCAATTGTACCTGTGTACAGGAACACCATGACATTTCAGTTCACATATACGGCCACATCAGGGCAATCAGCAGATCCATCATCTCAGATACCTCATTTCTTTGTGTTGAAGACCTTCAAAATCCTCTCCACTGGCTTCCTGTCCTTCTTTGTTTGTTTTTGTTTTTTGAGGTTTTTTTAGACAGAGTCTTGCTTTGTATCCCAGGATGGCCTTAAACTCACACTCCTGCCTTTGCTTCCTGAGCTGCTGGGAGTTTCTCTGTACTTTTTAAAAATCCTGCCTCGTTCTCTTCTTGGTCTCTGTGATGTAGATGTGGAGGACTGTATCCATAAAAACATTTCGAAAGTCAGGCACAATTGGCTCATGCCCGTAATCTTAGCTACTTGAGAGGCTGAGATTGGGAGGATCTCAGCTTGGACTGGGACCCCTATCTCTAAAATAACCAGCGGAAAATCAACTGGAGGTGTCGCTCAAGTTGTACAGTGCCTGATTTGCAAGCACAAAGCCTTGAGTTCAAACCCAAGTTCCACCAAAAACAAAAATGTTTTAATCTTTCCTCCGGGGTACCAGTAAGTTGGGCTCTGGTCTAGGACTCCTCCAGATGCAAACATCTGCCTTCTCATCTTTACACATGGCAGAAAGGGGGCAAGAGCTCTTGGGTTCCTTTGATATGGGTACTAATCTCACTTATGAGGGCTCAGGCACTGTGGCCTAGTCACCTCCAGGGGCCCCACCTCCCAGTGGCTTCACATTGAGGGTGAGGATTTCCACATAGGAATTTGGGGACACATTAGTCCATATCGGTGACACACTCCCCGTTTGAGCTCTGTCATACCATATTGTCAGGAATACCTGTGCCCACACCCTGCCGTCCAGGCAGCACTTACTGGAGTGCTCCTCTGAGCTGAACATCAGACAAGTGGTGTCTGTTCCAAGGCAGAACATGTATGCAGAAAACAGATAATAAACAGACTGACCTGAACATACCTATGACTTGAGGCCATGCTGACTGCCATGGAGGAAACACAACAGAGCCATGGGTTTGTCTGAGGCCACAGGTTGTGTTGAATGGATGCAACTGTGACTGTGCAGGGTGGGCTTTGGGAATCTGTTGTGTCCTTGTTGGCATGTCTGTAAGGTGGACTCTGGTCAAAGGTGGTACACATTTCTAGCCTCTACGCTGTGACTATGCCCTGCCATGCACACCACACACACCCAAATGCAGGGTTCTGCCCGACAACTGCTGATTTGGTGAGTAAATCCATCCCACTTTTTGATGTAGACCAAGCTGATCTTGAGCTCTTGGGCTCAAGAGGTTCTCCTGCCCCTGCCTCCCATAGCACAGTGGCTAGCTTGATCTCACTTTCAATTACATTTTTTTGAGTAATAATGTAATTTAGTGTCTTTCATTCATTCAACAAAAAATTTGAATATCTGTTAATTGTCGTTCATATTCATTGATGATTTTTAAGTTTTAGGTGAAATTTTTGTTATTTACTAAACCTTTCCATGTTTACCAGTGAACTTCATGATGCTCTGTCAAGTCTCACCCACATATTCCCTATAGTCAAGCCTGTTAGTATTTGGGCATGCCTTCCTTCTTATGGGGTATTTTGGCTTTTTTACATTCCTGGTGAGTTTTGATAAAATGCCAGACATTGTGAATTGTATGTGGTTGGGTGCTAGATAGTTTTGCGTCCTCAAATATGTTCTTAGATTTTGTTCTGGACCGTAGTCAAGCCACTTAACAAATAGTTGGTTCATTCCTACCTTACCATTAAACTTTGTTAAGTGAGATCAGAACATTCTTGTAACTTCTTGTAACTCTGACTGGTACCCATGACCGATGGCTTTTTTGCCTTTGTCCTTTGAGAATGCTGTAGTTAAAAGCACACACTTACAGGTGTGCTGGCGCACGCACAGGATGCTACAGCAAGAGGATAGAGAATTCCAGGCCAGTCTGGAACTCTCTGAGACCCCATCTGAGAACAAGAACAAAAAGAGGCAAAGATTGATAGGCTGAATAAAAAAATGAATACTCAACTCTATGATACCTATGAGAAACCCACAGTAAGTATAAAGACACATGTGGGATACAAGTGAAAAATGGCAAAAGATAAACCAACCATGCTAATATTAATTAAAAGAAGGCTACTTCCAGACAAAGTAGATGCCAGAACAAAAAGCTGGACCAGGAACAAAGAAGGTCATTTCCTGTGATAAAGAAGTTATTTCCTGTGGCAAAAAGATTGCTTCCTGTGGTAAAGAAGGTTATTTCTGTGGTAAAGGGGTTGGTTAGCCAAGAGAACACAACAGTCTCTGCTACTTCCTTTATAGTTTAAGGAAGCTACACCTTGTAACTGAGCTTCAAAATACAAGTGCAGAAACAAGTTTTAGGTGGAGGCATTCAGCTCCATAGCTGATAGAGCCAAACAGCAAGAAGCAATGTAAGTCTTGGGACAGCACTACTGACCAAGCTGACCTGGCTGGCCCTTACAGACACCCCAAGTAATGACAGAAAAGTACACGTTCTATTCAACCACACAAAACATTTACCCAGACAGACCATATTCTAGGGTATAAAACAGATCCCAATGAATGTAAAAGGATTTAAGTCATACAAAATTATTTTCTGGTCACAACTGAAATGAATTGAGAAATAAATTTCAGAAATGTATGAATCAGCCTTCTATCACTGTAGCAAAATACCTGTGATAATAACTGAAAAAGATAAAAAGCCAGGCATGGTGGCTGAAACCTGTTAACCTTTCTACTTGGGAGGTGGAAATTGGGAGGATGGAAATTCTAGGCCAGGGATGGGTTGGAGCTGGTGGATTTTGTGAGACTCCATCTCAATGCATAGCAAAGCACAGTGGTGCACGCCTGCCATCCCAGTTATGAGGGGAAGCACAAATAAGAGAATTGTAGTCCAGTCTGGCCCAGGTATAAAGCAAGACCCGATCTCAAAAGTAACCAATGTGAAAAGGGCTGGCAGAGTGGCTCGAATGGTAGAGTGCCTACCTAGCAAGTGCAAGGCCCTGAGTTCAACCCCTAGTTCTGCCAAAAAAGCAAAAAAAGGTAAAAGCTTATTTGTGTCTTTTCATGCTCACATTCTGCAGGATCTGTATATAGTATATCAAACTTAGAGGTATGACCTTAAATTGACTTTTTTCTTTTTCTTTTTGGTTAGAGGTGTGACTTTAAAATATAAACTGCTTAACAACTGAAAAAAAAAAAGAAAGGTTTATTTTGGCTTATGAGTTCAGATGTGTCAGTCCATGGTCACTTTCACTAGTGCTTTGGGCCTACAGCAACACAGTGCACCACGGTGGTAGCACATGCAGAGGAAGCTGCTCACCTCATGGTGACTGGGATGCAAAGGGAGAGAGGAAAGTGTGGGGTCCCAGTATCCCCTTCAAGGACACACCCTGGTGACCTTTCTCCCACTAGGCCCCACTTGCTGAAGGTTCCACAGCCTCCTGATAGTCACAGCTGCTGACCAGGAAATAATGCTGTGCTTCACAGGAGTTCCCTTACATGTCACCGTTTTCATGGAGAGAAATACAAATGAAGGTGCAGTGAGGCTGTACCTGGCCCTGGGATGGCTGGAATGTAAAAGGCCATAAGCTGATGTTGAGACTGTGGGGACCCTGGCCTGTGTGCACTGCAGGTGGAAGTGTAACGTGGTGAAGCCACTTCAGAAAGGTCTGGCAGTTTCTTAAAACTGAAATTCAACTTCACTGTACAACTTGCCATCCCTTGTGTGGGAGGTACCCAGAAAAGTGGCTGCATACTGTGCGGGCTTGTCCACGGACCTCAGGAAACACCCATGTGTGCCAGCTGGTGGGTGGACAAGCTGCCTCCCCACAACAGAACCCACAGCAAGCAATCCACACACACAGCCCATGGGTGCTTGTCTGCTAGGAGCTTTGTGCTCAGCACAGAGCCAGCTCCCCATGCTACATACTGTGGGCTCCACTAACCTAAAATCCTAGAGGGCTCATGATCCGTGTGGGAGAGGCTGAGGCTGTCTGGGTGCTGGGGTGTGAGAGGCCATACAGGGCCACCAGGAATCTGTCTTTGGCCTCTACGTGGCTGCTCTAACAGTGGGTTCCGAGTGTGTGTGGGGTTTTGGCTTTTGTTTTCGACCGATGTGTTGTGGTTATGTGTGTGGACACCACAGCCCTAATGTGTGTGGTCCACTTCACCCACTCTGGGGTGTGCTCGTGTGCAAGGCAGGGTGAGGAGGGTCTCGGCTGCCCCAAGGCCTTGCTCAAAGAGGGAAAGCTGTAGACAGCCCTGCCCCAGGCTGCAGGCACATGGGAAACAGCTTGCATCTGTAAGAGAGAGAGGTGGGAAGGTGCGGGGGCACACAAGCACTCAAAACACCAGGATGGTTGCTGTGCCTTGGGGCGGCATCTGGGTCATGATGAAGCTCTGATGCTGAGCTGTCTGCACCTTCCTTAAATGAGTCCCACTGAGCACAAGTTCTGTCTTTCTGTAGGATTCCCTAAAAAACACCAGGCTCTGACTTCCCTTCTCTGGCTGGTTCCCATGCTAGAGCCTGACCTGCTGTGTGCTCGCTGTCTCTGTGTCTCTGTCTGTTTCTCTCTGTGTGTGTCTCTCTCTCTGATGATTTTTGGCATTGCTTTTATGCTAATTTAATAAAAATAACCCAGGGGATTTCCTTCTTTTTTCTTCATTCTGAGAGCGTTCTAAATATCGTGGGAATTATCTGTTTCTTGAATGTTTGAAAGATCCCATCTGTGAATTCTTAGACGTTTGTCTCAGCTTTTTATAACATTTTAAAAAATGTATTTCATTCACGGTTTCAAATGTATTAGGGTAGAGAATACAGTGTATTACTTGATCCTTTTAATTTCCTTTCTGTCTGTTGCATTCTGTCTTGTGCCCTAATTCTGGGGAACACAAGTTCTTTTCATACTTGCTTTCTGTCTTCTTGCACTGAGCCCCTGCTCAGCCTCATTTATGGGTTTTAAGATTCAGCTCCTGCTGACCTGTGCCTTCTGTGATGTGTTGATGGTGCTGTTAGCTGCAGCCCTCTGGTCTTTTTCTGTCCTTAGAGAATCATGACAGCAAGAGTATTTTCACCTGGAAGGTTTTCTCCTTACTTTCCAAAAACGGGGTCTGTGATGCACTTGCCTGCATCACAGAGTATGGTCGTGATGGGGCGGGAGTCTGGGGCTCCCACCCCATCATGGCTGGGTGGGAGGATGAGTGGCTTCTATGGGTGCATAGAAATGTCAGGCTGCTTTCCCAAACTGCCGTGATCGCTTCCCTGTCCCTGCAGTCTGAGCTTGCACTTTCTTCAGCAAGTGGTTACCAATTTTAAGTGTCTCCAATCTGATGACCGGGAGGTCTCTGTTACCCTACTGGGATTTCCAGGACTCCAGGGACCGGGGCATTTTTACTTCCTGTGGAACTTGGATCAAACTGTTTCTGGCATTCATTCTGCCCCATGCGCTTTAATTTTATTAAACTCTGAAGAGATAAAAGAAAAAATAGGGGAGTTTAAATTGGAGGTGCAATCTGAATCACACACAATCTCACGCACTGTCAGTGTCTCTGGTAACTCCCTGTCATGAGTTTGTCCACCAAGAAGCTGAGGCGTCTCTCCAAAACCTTAAAACTAAAATAAATGGCACTTATTTCACATTTCTGTACATTTCTTGGTTGGGTGTATTCCGAAGTAGTTTACATTTTCATAATTACTGTGAGTGGAATGTCCTCCCCATGTGTGTCTAGCTGGTTATGGCCAGTTTGAGGAAAGCTATTGACCTTAGGCAGGTATGTCATGTCCAGATGCTCTTCCACTTTCATGGTTAGTTCTGGCCAGTCTGTACCAGAGTGTCCTGAGCACGTTTAGACAGACGATCATGCCAGCAGCAAGAAAAGTGGGAGAGACAGACACAGGATGTTGTATTTTATTTTATGATACAGTGGTCACTTTTATTTTCTTCTGAAATTGAAGCAGCGTTGAATATAACAGTGGGCATCTCTGTTCTCTCTCTTTTTTTTTTTCCAGTACTGGGGTTTGAATTCAGGTCCTCGTGCATGCTAGGCAGGTGCTTTTAAGCCATGCCCCACCCCTATAGTGAGTCTTAAAGTTAGGTAGTGCAAGTCCTTCCGACTTGTTTTCCTTTTTCATAATTGTTTTATCTTTTCTAAATCTTTTTCCATTTCCACAGAAGTTTGGAAACATTTTCCTAAAAAGTCTACTTGCATTTTATTTGGGATTGCATTCAATCTATAGTTCAATTCAAGGAAGATTTCCAGAAGGGAGAAAGAACTGTGGGAGAATTAGTTTGTTCTAGTAGGGAGTGTGATTTGCACAAAAGCAGTCAGAATTGTGAGGTTTGTCCTGCTCCCCCCACACCTGCCAGAGATGGCTGCCCCAGAGACAGAGAGATTCTGGTCCAATTATCTGGGGAACTGTTAGAAGATACTACTCCATGACCCAGTTTTCCCTGAATCATTGGCCTGAGATCTCCTTTGCAAATTTTGCAGGTATGACTGAAAAAATGACCACAAGGCTCCTACTTTTCTCTCGGAGTCCAGATCTGCACTGTCAGCAAGTGTCTGGTTCAGGCTAGCTCCCTGTCCTTGTTGTGACAACAATAGGGCCTTGGTCTTTTCATACCCCAACACTTGTGATAGAGTGTTAGACAGCCAGAATATCCCTGGTCTGTCAGGAGGATAGGCACCTGGCACCTAGGGGGCAGCACTCAGCTGAGCACTACTGCTGAGCATCACTGCCCACAGTGAGGGAACAGCCTTCTTAATCCTCGCATAGGAGAGGTCATCCAGCTTCCCAGTGCTGCTGCACGTAAAAGAAGGAACACCAGCTTTGCTCCTTGCCAGCCATGATGTGCGAGTACAGGGATTCCAATGATGTAAGGTCCAGCTGGCCAGCTCCCCATGCCCAGACTCTGTGGGCCTGCTGGGTACCTGCCCTGGGTGCCTGGAGTCTGGGTGCAGCTGGCTGTCCTGCTCCCTGGAGCCTCCCAGGGCCAGTGCTCACTGTGCTGCTGGGATCAGGCAGTAATTACAGTCCCTGTCCTGTGGGCTGAGCCACTGGGGCATTCAGGGATGTATCTGTGGGTCCTGTGACTCAGGAGTTCATTAGAAAAGTGATGGCTGGCATAGGAGAATTAGGGCCTTGGTACCCACAATAAACGGCCCCAAACCCCAGGCCACCAGTGCCACCCACCTGTCCTGAGCTGAAGATCTTGCCCACCAGACATCTGTCCCCCACCTGCTCCTTCTCCATGTGTCTTCACATCTGGCCACTCCTGCCACTGCCTTCTGGAACCAGACCCTCTGCTGGACTGGACCCAGGGAAGGCACACACTTCCCCACACATCACTGCACACACACACACACACACACACACACACACACAGGCACAGAACATCACATACAACCACACAGTCACATATAGGCATAGAACAACACATCACATAGCCACATACAGGCATAGAATAACACACACACATACACACACACACAACACAGAAACACACACACACATTCCCAGCCACACACAGATGTAAACTCATATACAAACTCATACCATGCAACCACACATAAGCACAGAACCACACACACTACAGCCACACTCAGGTCTAGAACCACAGACACAACCACACAGCCATAACAGGCATAGAACAACACACATACACTTACAACCACACACAGTGTAGAAACATACATATACACACATGTAAAACCATGTACACACTCACACACAGCCACACCCAGGCATAGAACAACATATACACTCAACCCACACAGACATAAAACCACACACAAATGCATTCCACACAGCATAGGAGCAACCACCCAGCCTTGCCTTCTACACGTCCTATGTCCACTGTTTTCCTAATGGATGGACAGTACTGGATCCCAGGGCCAGCGGGAGGGTCAAGGAGCCCTGGACACAGCTAGTTGACCTCTGTTTTTCTGTCCCTAGGGGCCACCAAGGACATGGGAAAGATGCTTGGGGGTGATGAGGAGAAGGACCCCGATGCTGCCAAGAAGGAGGAGGAGCGGCAGGAGGCACTGAGGCAGGAGGAGGAAGAGCGCAAGGCCAAGTATGCCAAGATGGAGGCAGAGCGCGAGGTCATGCGGCAGGGTATTCGAGACAAGGTGGGCATGAGTGGTTACACATGGATGGGGGCCTGCAGGGCGGGGGGCCACTGCCAGGGAGGCAGTGCTTCCCTCACTCCTTATGCAGAGTTTGGGGAGGTGGTAGGGGGACAGGACTGCTAAGGTGACTCCAGGTGTCTGCATCTGAATGAGGTGAGCCCGTCCTGCTGCTGCCGGGAAGGCTGGTCATTCTGCTGGATGACCAGCCCCCTGCATGAAGGAGGTCTTTTTGGGGAGTTGGCTGCTGGAGCTGGTGGTCAGGGCAGGACAAGGAACCAGGGTTTCCTTCTGAGGCATCCTTGGCCTTGGGGTTAGATGGTACCCAGGGAGAAGCCTGGGCAGGTGGTGAGGTGCAGTGGGTGGGTGGGCATCCAATTAGTAGCTGTGCTGTTCCCAGTCATTTGGGTGACTGGGAGCAGAGGTGGGGCAGCAGAGACAACTGTTTCCCTGTCACTGATGGGGAAAATGAAGCCCCAGTGTGGGATCTCAAGAGTGAGGTCCACGCACCTAGTACTGTGACATACATATCACCTGTCCTTTCAGAGGATGGTCTCTGCCCATTCATCCCTCCCTTTCTGCCATGGCCAATGGAGTGAAAGTGGTAGGCGGCTGGGTGCATCCAGCTCCCTAGGCCCACACAGGGTAACCTCTCTTCCCCACCCCCATATTCCCCCCAAGTCCCAAATACACCCCATCCTCCCGCATGTGTGGGTACAGAGATCTGTTGATGGGGTGGAGCTCTGCACCCTGATACCTCCCCTCAGGCTGTGGTCACTGGACAGTGTCCTGCAGAAGCTCTTGGTGATATAGCTTTGACAGCAGCTCACACCCTGCTCTGTCCCCCACAGACCCCACATACCACAATCAGCAAGCCATACTCAGCTTTAGTCACTTGGGAGGGGGACAGGGGAATGCACTATTGACCAGGTAAAGAACAATTGTCAGATCTCACCTTTCCCAATACTGTAGGGTATTGGGAAGGAGGCAGTTGGGGCAGGAGAGGGGGAGTCAGAGACAGTGAGTATGGAACAGAGATTGAAGAGGCAGACCGAGGACCGAGGAAGAATAGAGATAAAAAGAGCGAGCCGAGAGCCACAAAATCCCCCAAGTGGAGCTGAGGAGAACTAACTGACTGCTGAGGGCAAGCAGAGGAGATGGGAGTGGAGCTTGCTGGATGCGCAGGTGTGCAGTGGCTCTGGGAATTCTGTGTATCCCTCATATTCAGGTTTGGAGCTCCCCTCCTGCCTGGCTCTGTATCTCCAGGAAGCAGCCACCCCTACCTCACCACTACATCAGACATCACCCACTGCCCAGGGAGGCCTGACCTCTCAGCCTTTTAGAAGTTCAGTGTTCTCGACTGCTGTTTTCACATATTTTCCTGGAAATTGTGAAAAAAAAATTATCTTCCAGCAAATTCAACAAGATTGTGGCAGGCTGCATACGGGGAATGCTCAATTGGAACCTCATGATAGGGTCCACTAGCCCAGACAAGGAGGGGTCTAGAGAGGGGAGGGAGAGCCTGCAGGTGTCCAAGCCCCAGGAACACCTGTGTGCCTCAGGAGGGAGGCATGCAGCAGCCCCCCATGCCTCTACCCATGGCTGTCAGAGCCTCCCTCCTTCGGCCTTGGTCACCTTCCCTGTCCCTCACAGGTAGAAACTCTGCCTGTCAGGTGTGGCTCCCCAGATGGCCATACATGGCCAGCACCTGCTGCTCACTGGCTCTGGCTCCCTCCAGCCTTCACTAGATGTGGGGTTGGGGGCTGGTTAGAGGAGGGGAGAGCTTTAGTCCAAGGCTTCTGTGCAGTGGGGGACCTCGGGCTGGAAGTCCAGTTTGCACATTCTCATGAGCACCCAGGGCCCCTGGTGACCTCTTCTGAGGAAGAAGCGGACATTCCATTCTGACTGTTTGTCTCAGGGTAGGTGCAGTTTCTGGAGGTGTGTTCCATCCCCATCATGAAGCCATCTGGGTGGTCCAGGCCACCTATGATTACCCACTGCCCACTACCTGCTTGTTTGTACACCTCATTTGCATACTCACCTCATTTGCATACCCACCACTTGATTTGCATGTACTTCCAGCCAACCACCCACTGTGGGCGGCTGAGCCAGAACCTTCTGTCTGGAAAGAAGACAAGGCCCAGGCAAGGAGCTTGTATGTCTGAGCACCCACGCAGCACCTCCCTCATGTTCCCTGGTGCTGGCCAGCCTCCTTCTGAGCTTGTGGATGATGATAGGTGTGCAGGTGGGGGCCAGCAGTAGCCATTTGGTTTGGTCCTGGTATTGGCTCTAGCCATTGCTCAACACCGTGGGCTTTCTTTCAACAGTGTTCTCAGGGCCTCATGTACATCAAACACCCTACCCTGACCCCTTGTCTTGGTTTGACCCAGTGTCCAGCTACCTTGGGTATGCCTTCCAGAGGTCCTTGAGTTGGCTGGTACCTCCTATGGTCCTATCCTTGGAATGTTGCTGCTGGGGAGCTGTCACCTGACATAATGGACATCTGGCCCTGGTAGGGCTGGCATTTGTCTCTGAAACTCAGAAGCTCAGAATCAGCCACACCACATGAAAGCTCAGCTCTGGGATAGAGCCTGGCTTATACCCCCAGCAGGTGAAGCCCAGAGTGACTATGGCCTCAGAATGATTTTGAACCTCAGTGGACAGATTGGCACTTCAGGCCAAGCTCAGAGTGACCCGCAGGGGAATGGTGGGGCCTGCTGTTGATCACATGCGTTCCCTGATCACACGTGTTCTGGAGCACCTCTGCCATGAATTTGGTCTTGGGTAGCTCAGCCTCCTGGGTGGCTCACAGATTTCACCTGGCCCACTTTGCTTGTCCAGCTTGTGTCTGTGTCTACAGGGAAGAGCACTCTGGCCTGACCTAGTTTCTTGCAGTATTTTTCCCAACCCACATGCTACCCCACAAGACACTGGGCCACAGGCCCTTCCTCCTGCCCCTCCAGTGCTCTGCCTATGCAGGCTGGGCTGTCCCAAGAGGTAACCAGAAGCAGAACTGGTGCTGGAGCTGCCTGCTGACCATGGGGAGTATTCTGTCCTGTGCTAGCAGGGCACTGCTGGGGGATGGGGAACATGACTGTCCTGACAGTGGTGCTTGCCATGCCTCATTGCCTGGTCACTGGGACTGCAATCCCAACTTTGTTAAGGGAGCGGGGCTGGGAATGTCGCTCAGTGGTTAGTGTTTGCCTAACACACGTGAGGCCCTGAGTTCAATCCCCAGTACCACAACAAACAACAACAAAAAAGGGTGTGGAGGGGCAGTCTGCACACCCCTCTTCCTTTCAGGGGCTGGGGGCATGGTATCCTCTGCTATCAGCTGAAGGTGGCCCTTGTCCCCCCCCATGCCCAAGGCCACACATAGCCCCAAGGGAGAGGACAGGTACCCTTAGCAGGGGAGATGGACACAGGCAGCCTCCCTCTGGTAGTAGAGGGAGAGACCTCCTTGGAGAGACAAATGTGACTGGCACCAGGAGAGAGCTCATCCTTTCCTGTGAGAAGAGAGATGAGCCAGGAATGGCAGGGCTGGAGAAACCAGATCGTATGAGCCTCAATCCCCAAAATCGCTGGCATTCACACATTCCCACATGCTCCTGACCCCCCTCAATATCTCACTGCTCCAGGGCTTTTTGTAGTCTGAGATCCGGATCTCAGACCTGAGCATGGAGAGGCTCCATCCCCCAGGCAGGTCTTGATATGGATCCACAAGGTGGATGACCAGCCCTGTCCACGTCAGAGGTCAGCTGGGCCTACCCTCTTACAACCAGCCTGAAGGGTGCTGTTAGGTGACTCACAGAGACCACAGTCTCAATGGGTGGGTGGGTGGGTGGGTGGCGGAATGTGTCAGGCTCATGTTCGTGCTTCATCCAGAAGACATGGCTAGTGGGGTACAATCTCTTGAGGGCTGCCAAAGCCAGTGCCATGAAAAAGAAATTCTTTCTCTGGTTCTGGAGCCCAGAGGTCCAAAATCAAGGTTGGACAGCACCAGGCTCCCTAGAGGCTCCAGGAAGGGAACTTCTTGCCTCTTCCAGGGGTGGGGGCTCAGTGGTGTCCACATGTGTTGGCTGAGGTCATACCTGGGTGAGATTCCACCCTGGTGGCTCCAAATGACCATGCCTCGTTTACCAGCAGTGCAGAGCTGCAGAGTGGCCTGGTAGGGGCCAAGTCATGGCTGCATCCAGGCAGCCTTGGCAAAGTGAGGGTGTGAGTGCAAATGCAGGACCAAGAAGCAGAGGGTAGGTACCACTGCCTTTCTTTCTATTTCTCCCTCCCTCCCTTCACTTATTGGTCCTCAAGGCCTGACTTCTTAGGAATGCCATAGGAGTTCCTGCTCAACCAGGAGAAACAAAGCAATAGGTTTGAGAGTTCTCAGACCTCCAAGCTTCCAGGGAGGCAAGTCTGTAAGGGAAGGGGGCTGTTGGAAGAACCAGTGTTCTGGGGGGTCTCAGCATTGCCTTCACCAGGGAGCTGCAGCCTCCTCATGCCCCTGTGGCCCAGGGCAGCTCTTAGATGGGCATGCTTTGAGGGGATCATGGGGTGGGGTATGGGTCTCTGCTTTTCCCCAGCCAGGGGCACTGCCTTTCTGGGTCCCTGGGCTGTTCCGCAAGTGCGGCAGGGTCCAGCCTCTGTGTGCTGCTGTGCTCTAGAGGCTGGGGCCACTGGACCGACTGCCCTCTCCCCACAGTATGGCATCAAGAAGAAGGAGGAACGTGAGGCAGAGGCCCAGGCGGCCATGGAGGCCAACTCGGAAGGTAGTCTCACGCGACCCAAGAAAGCCATCCCGCCGGGCTGCGGGGACGAGCCCGAGGAGGAGGACGAGAGCATCCTAGACACGGTCATCAAGTACCTCCCCGGGCCACTGCAGGACATGTT